>NC_058083.1:34874359-36245492 GCF_014858855.1 Bufo gargarizans
AAGAAGTTATGTGTCCCAGTGACCCCCCTCCCCTTTCCTCTCATCGGTGGCATTTCAATTTTTTCCAGCCCCTCATCCCCCACATGTGATGTAATGTCTCTGGAGGTTATATCAGTGCTGGAGCGTTATAAGAGGCGCGGCTGATATCAGTCATATAGGGATTTAATGTCTCTGGAGGTTATATCAGCACTGGAGCGTTATAAGAGGAACGACTGATATCAGTCACATATGATGTTATGTCTAAGGAGGTTATATCAGCGCTAGAGCGTTATACGAGTAGTGAATGATATCGGTCACATAGAATGTAATGTCTCTGGAGGTTATATCTAGAGAAGAGCGAATCGAAGCTGTCAAAATTCATACGAATTTCAGGAAAAATTTGCTTCGCAAGAAATGCTAATTTTCTCGCGCTAAATCTGTGTCCCCCTGTTGTTCCAGGCCCTCTCAGACCCCTGCACAGTAGCGTGTGTGTGAAGTTATTCTGAATGACCCTATGTGCACCTTGAATATTATATACCCTTTTAGGGATGTATTTAAAGTAGGCCTGATACAGCAGAAACCACTTAATTAGGAAATTGCTAAATTGGGAATTGTATTTCAACCCAGAACAAAAAATGTGCTTTGACGGACACTAAATAACTTGCACAGCCAGAACAGTACACCAGTAACGACAGATTTAGCGGGATATAAATTTGAGGCCTAGTATTTAGGCGCTGGGTGACAGGTATAGATTTACTGACGGAATTAGACTTGGAAATGCACAGTAGCGTGTGTGTGAAGTTATTCAGAATGACCCTATGTGCACCTTGAATATTATATACCCTTTTAGGGATAGATTTTAAATAGCTCTGATACAGCAGAAACCACTAAATTAGGAAATTGCTAAATTGGGAATTGTATTTCAACCCAGAACAAAAAATGTGCTTTGACGGACACTAAATAACTTGCCCAGCCAGAACAGTACAGCAGTAACGACAGATTTAGCGGGATATAAATTTGAGGCCTAGTATTTAGGCGCTGGGTGACAGGTATAGATTTACTGACGGAATTAGACTTGGAAATGCACAGTAGCGTGTGTGTGAAGTTATTCTGAATGACCCTATGTGCACCTTGAATATTATATACCCTTTTAGGGATAGATTTCAAATAGCTCTGATACAGCAGAAACCACTAAATTAGGAAATTGCTAAATTGGGAATTGTATTTCAACCCAGAAAAAAAAATGTGCTTTGATGGACACTAAATAACTTGCCCAGCCAGAACAGTACAGCAGTAACGACAGATTTAGCGGGATATAAATTTGAGGCCTAGTATTTAGGCGCTGGGTGACAGGTATAGATTTACTGACGGAATTAGACTTGGAAATGCACAGTAGCGTGTGTGTGAAGTTATTCTGAATGACCCTATGTGCACCTTGAATATTATATACCCTTTTAGGGATAGATTTCAAATAGCTCTGATACAGAAGAAACCACTAAATTAGGAAATTGCTAAATTGGGAATTGTATTTCAACCCAGAACAAAAAATGTGCTTTGACGGACACTAAATAACTTACCCAGCCAGAACAGTACAGCAGTAACGACAGATTTAGCGGGATATAAATTTGAGGCCTAGTATTTAGGCGCTGGGTGACAGGTATAGATTTACTGACGGAATTAGACTTGGAAATGCACAGTAGCGTGTGTGTGAAGTTATTCTGAATGACCCTATGTGCACCTTGAATATTATATACCCTTTTAGGGATAGATTTCAAATAGGTCTGTTACAGCAGAAACCACTAAATTAGGAAATTGCTAAATTGGGAATTGTATTTCAACCCAGAACAAAAAATGTGCTTTGACGGACACTAAATAACTTGCCCAGCCAGAACAGTACAGCAGTAACGACAGATTTAGCGGGATATAAATTTTAGGCCTAGTATTTAGGCGCTGGGTGACAGGTATAGATTTACTGACAGAATTAGACTGGAATATGGCCAAAAAATAACCACACTATTGCTGGTTAAATGCACTTGGTGTGACAGCTTGACCAACCACACTACTGAGGGTTAAATGCACTTGGTGACAGGCGCAGCTTTCCCCTGATGTAGTATATGGCCAAAAAATGAACAGACTATTGCTGGTTAAATGCAATTGGTGTGACAGCTTGACCGACCACACTACTAAGGGTTAAATGCACTTGGTGACGGGCGCAGCTTGCCCCTGATGTAGTATATGGCCAAAAAATAAACAGACTATTGCTGGTTAAATGCACTTGGTGTGACAGCTTCACCCTGATGTAGGCTTTAGCCAAAAAACAACCACACCATTGAGGGTTAAATGCACTTGGTCGCAGCTTGTGCTGGCGCACCACAAGACACAAAATGGCCGCCGATCACCCCAGAAAAAAGTGACTGACAAACGGTCTGGGCAGCCTAAAAACAGTGAGCAATTGAGTATCAGCAGCTCAATGACCCACAGCTGCAGATCGATCAATAATCAAGTCCTTTGGAGGAGTTAATCTGCCTAATCTCGCCCTACTGTCGCAGCCGCAACCTCTCCCTACGCTAATCAGAGCAGAGTGACGGGCGGCGCTATGTGACTCCAGCTTAAATAGAGGCTGGGTTACATGGTACTCTGGCCAATCACAGCCATGCCAATAGTAGGCATGGCTGTGATGGCCTCTTGGGGCAAGTAGTATGACGCTTGTTGATTGGCTGCTTTGCAGCCTTTCAAAAAGCGCCAAGAAAGTGTCACAAAAGCGCCAAGAAAGCGACGAACACCGAACCCGAACCCGGACTTTTACGAAAATGTCCGGGTTCGGGTCCGTGTCACGGACACCCCAAAATTCGGTACCACAAGTTCGACCGCCATCCCACTAATGGTGACCATCCCAGTCCGAATGTCGCGCCGCAAGAGTCGGACAGGTACGTGACACCATCACCTGACCAGTCTGAGGTGCACTGTGCTGTCACTCAGACCTCGAACTAACGCCACAAAATGGGGGAGAATAGGAGAACTTGAGAGGAGATAAATATAATGACCACATGGCTATAACCCAAGCTAGTAAAACGGTAAAACACAATGTAATTATATCCAGAACCTAAAATTGTCCACCTCCTATGTGGGGCACTGTAAAAATACTATAATCACTAGGGTGGTATATATCCCTGCCATCATACTTAAAACATACTTACATTCAATAAAAACCTATGCTAGTGTCATGATTACTGTTCAACCAATCAATAAAGTGAACATGATCAAAAATATAAAAAATATTGACAAAATCAAAAGTACTTTTAGTGACATAATAGCAAACAATTATTATATATAAAGTGTGCAATGAAAATCTGATAAACCATTAGCATAATACTACTTGATGTAAATATATAAAAAGTGAACATCAATTTCTAATTCTGTGCAATGAAAAATGAATAATAATTAAATAAATAAAAGGTGACAATTCATGCAAAGTGCAAATTAAAAATCTGTGCCAAATATGTAGGAACTCTGGGAAGGCGGGGTCACCCAGATTGACATGCATGCATGCCGCCAATCAGCAGCCAGCCAGCCCTGTGATGTCACAGGGCTATAAGTACACCATTTTAGCCATTTTAGATTCTGCCATTTTCCAGCGTTCTGAGTGCAGGGACAGCAATAGGAAAAAGCTCATTGTGAACAAAGAAACTGAAAAAACTATTTATAAGTGCAGGGAAAGGATAGGGAGCTGTCTGTCATTACCATCTTCTGCTGGTCTAGATGCTCCTGCTCCTCCTCCTCCTCCTCCTACTCCTCATCAGTCATTCTGTCAGCAATTGATCACCAAAGTGATTGCCAAGAGACAGCAGTATGCGTGCACGCATCCAATGGCGCCGAAGCTGAACGTGCTCCTGTCCAAGTTGCTGGTGCTGCAGTCCCTGCCTTTCCAAGTTGTGGACTGTGCACCTTTCAGAGAACTGATGGCTTGTGCCGAGTCGAGGTGGAGAGTCCCAAGACGTAATTTCTTTGCGAAAAAGGCAGTACCAGCCCTGCACAAATATGTACAACAAAGGTTGGGCCAGTCCTTGAGCTTGTAGGTGTCTGCCAAAGTGCACAGCAGAACCAACGTGTGGAGCTGTAACTATGGTCAGGGACAGTACATGTCCTTTACAGCCCACTGGGTGAATGTGGTTCCTGCACAGACACACCAGCAACTTGGCCAGGTCACGCTGCTTCCACCTCCACGTTGTCACTCCGTCGGTCCTGCGACAATGTCCGCCTCTGCCTCCTCATCCTCCACTGTATCCTCAGCCTCCACTACAGGTACAAGTCACAGTGCCTCTCCAGCATACCACATGTGGAGGGCATGGTGGTGTCACGCTGTTCTGTGCCTCGTTTCCCTGGGCAAATTGAGTCACACAGGGACTGCTCCGTGTCCTTCGTCAAGAAATCAAATACTGGCTTTCTTCACAACAACTCAAAATCTGAACCATGGTGACCGACAACAGGAAGAACATGGCACACATGTTCAATCTGGTTGTCAAGCGGTTCCTGAAGTCTTTCACCCATCTGCAAAACATCCTAAAAGTGGGCAGGAAACTTTTCATGCACTTCAGCCACTCGTACACCGCAAAGCACACCCTCCTTCAGCTGCAGTGGCAGAACGGCATCCACCAACATAGGTTTCCTCCCGTTGGAATTCCACCCTCCATATGTTGGAACGACTATACAAACAGAGAAAGGCCATCAAGGATTTCTTGATGATGCAAGCGGATAGGAGTACTCCCCTGTGTAACTACGATGTCAGCCAGTGGCAGCCCATAAGTGACACCTGCCGTTTGCTCAGGCCCTTTGAGGACACCATGTTATTTGTCAGACATGGTGCCTAGATCTCATGGCCACATGAGCCCTGTGGGGGCTGAAGTGGAAATGGAGGGGGAGGAGGACATTGGAGCACAGGCAATGTGTAGCGAAATGGGTGGTTTTTCTACTCGGGTGACAGGAGATGAGATGCAGGAGCAGCCAGAGGAGCTACAGGGCGATGAGGAAGACGAGACAGAGGACCCAGACACGCCGATTCAGTATGCACTGGAGATGGAGGCAGGGAGTCCCTCCGAGTCACTTGCACAAATGGCCCAATGCATTCTCACATGCTTGCAAAGTGACAGCCGAATTGTCACCATTCGGCAGAGGGATGACTTCTGGCTTTCCACCTTGTTGGACCCTCGCTACCAGTGCAGAATGTGGGCTTTTTTACACCCACTGAGAGGGAGGACAAACTGAACTACTACAGAGACATCCTATGTAGTCAGTTTGGCTGCTGCCTATCTGTGCCATCATCCATCCTTTCTCAGGTCTGACCAGGGGTGCCCTCTGCGCTCACGTTTCACTGCCATGGCTGCTGGGGAGGGGTGGCAGAAGCAGTACCAGCTCCATCAGCAGCAGCCTGAGTCTATAGTCATAGTGAAGAAACTACTAACCAGCAGCAGCAGGTAGACCGGGAGCAGTACCTGAACCAGCAGGTGGTGGCATACTTAGACAGCACCCTGCCAACCAACATTGAAAATCCACTGGACTACTAGGCATCCAAACTGAATTTGTGGCCGCAACTAGCAGAGTTTGGCCTGGAAAAGCTGTCCTGCCCGGCCAGTAGTGTGGCATCAGAGCGTTTGTTTAGTGCGGCGGGGGCCATAGTTACCCCAAGGAGAACTCACCTGTCCAACCAAAATGTGGAGAGACTGACCTTTGTCAAGATGAATCAAGCATGGATCAGCAAGGATTTCGACCCACCAATTCCTGATGCATCAGACTAGTTTATACATGGTACATCACCATCACTTTGACAAAAGAGACTGTATGCTTCTGGCTACCTGCCTCAGCTACTACTCTGGTGCTGCCACCCGCCTGATGCCACACATCTGATGCCAAGTGCTCCTTCTTTTACCCACCTTCATCAGCGAGTACTGGTATTGCCACCCACTGCCCCACTCTGTCACCGGGTCACTTTGTGATCTCCTGGTGCAGCTGCTGCTGCCATCTCCACACTATATCACCTTTCCACTTTGTGGTATCCTTATGCTGCTGCTGCCTTATCCACACTATGTCACCTTGCCACTGTGTGGTATCCTGATGCTGCTGCTGCTACTGCCATCTCCACACTATGTCACCTTGCCACTCTGTGGTATCCTCCTGATGCTGCTGCTGTCACCACCTCCAGACTCTGTCATTGTGCCACCCTGTGGCCTCCTCCTGATGCTTCCGACTCCATACTTGGTCATTGTGCCACTTGGTGGCCTTCTCCTGATGCCACCACCTCCAGTCTCGGTCATTGTGCCACTCGGTGGCCTTCTTCTGATGCTGCCACCTCTAGACTCTGTCATTGTGCCACTCGGTGGCCTCCTCATACTGCTGCCAACTCCAGACTTGGTCATTTTGCCACTCGGTGGCCTCCTCATAGTGCTGCCAATTCCAGACTCTGTCATTGTGCCACTTGGTGGCCTTCTCCTGATGCTGCTGCTGCTGCCAGCTCCACACTTCGTCATTGTGCCACTCGGTGGCCTCCTCATACTGCTGCCACCTCCAGACTCTGTCATTGTGCTACTCAGTGGCCTCCTCATACTGCTTCCACCTCCAGACCCTGTCATTGGGCCTCTCTGTGGTCTCCTCATGCTGCTTCAACCTCACCACTATGTTATAGGTCCACTCTGTGAACGTCTCATGCTGTTCCCACGCTCCCCACTTCATAACTGGCCCACTATTTTCCTTTTCAGCTTGGCTGACATCATGATTTATTCGACCCTTCTTCAGATCTGTCAGAAGGAAGAAAAAATGAGGCGCACAATAGATCCTGTCTGTGTAGCAGCTGTAAGGCCTGTATGGTCCCATCAAAATTGGCCTATGATTTGGTAGCCAAAAGCAGGAGTGGGTACAAAACACAGAAGACATGCAAATATTCCATTCATGTGTCATCTCTGTTTTAGATCCACTCCTGTTTTTATTTGGCATTAGCAATACTGATGGATTATTGAGCAAATGCTGACCGAGTGAAGGCGTAAGGTATGTGATAACAACCTATAGTGAAAGCTGGTCACACTTATATATATATAATGATGCCCAAACGTATATTAGAAACTAAATTGAATAGTGGTACATCTTAAAAGATATGTCTTTAATAATTGATAATTAAAATGATAGGCTCAACGATAAGCATAGTAGCAATAACCTCTCCTGGAGGACAAAATTATTCCCTGCCAACCTCAGTGAACTGGTCAGGTTACAAAAAATTTGTGGAGCCAGGTGGTGTGAACACTGGCCCACTCGGAGGATTGAGTTGAGAATAAAAAGTGATAGAGATAAGGAGAGGTGGACAGATACTGGGTCTCAACCCCTATATGTATCCCTATTCTCTATGTGAGAACTCCCTCCGTCTGACCCTAGATGGCCCTTAGACCTGTGGTTTGACTGCCCAGCTTCGTCGAAGTTAAAGGACCAGTCACCTCTAAGATCAGATAATAGAAAAAGAAAAAAGAAAAAACAAAGAAACACTATCCCAACGCGTTTCACTGGCAAGCACCAGATCATCAGGGGACTCCGATATAAACTGGACCACAAGTGAGTAGCGACAGGCAGTATGTGCCTATGTCAGCATTCCATATGAGGCTGAAGCAGCATGAGACACAATCCTAGACAGTTATAATAGGCAGTACTTAGCTTGCTGGAACTTCAACCTGGGTCCATGGTCCGCACCTATCCTGCGTATGGCAGTGGCAGCCTTAGTGAAGGCGTATGCTCCACAGACAGGATCTGTTTTTGTGGGTTGTTGTTATGATGGATCAGAAGAGGAGCAAATTAATCAGTGACGTCAATGCAAACTTACTGCTGACACCCTCTCCACTCTGTCCAGGGGGCTCTACTTGTATATGCGTTTAATAAAACAGGTTCTGTAGACATCTATGTGGAATCAGCTGGTGACGGTGTAAAAGGAGTGCGCTTTTTCTTCGTGCTAACATCGACCTGTAAGGCCTCATGCACACAACCGCTGTTGTGTTCCGTTCCGCAAAATGGGGTTCCATTGTTTCCGTGTGTCTTCCTTTATTTTTGGAGGATCTCCAGACATGAAGGAAAGTAAAAGAAAATCAAGTTTGCCATGCAAATGATAGGAAAAAAATGGACACGGACACGCGGACGCGGATGACAATCTTGTGTGCCTCCGCGTTTTTTCACGGTCCCATTGACTTGAATGGGTCCGCAAACCGTTTTCAGTGAAAAAAATAGGACATGTTATATTTTTGGGACGGACGTAAACCACGGATGACAAGTTGAGTTTTTAACGGACCAATTGAAAGTCAATGGGTCTGCAGAAAATTACGAAAAACGTAACAACGGACACGGAATGAAACAACGGTTGTGTGCATGAGGCCTAAGGCTGAGTTCATACTTGAGTAATTTGGTCAGTTTTGGCCCCGTGACTGCCCAAATAAGTGAAGTGTGCAGTGATTATTAGCCCCCTTTCACACGGGCGAGTTTTCCGCACGGGTGCAATGCGTGAGGTGAACGCATTGCACCCGCACTGAACCTGGACCCATTCACTTCAATGGGGCTGTTCTGATGTGCAGTGATTTTCACGCATCACTTGTGAGTTGCGTGAAAATTGCAGCATTTTCTATTATGTGTGTTTTTCACGCAACGCAGGCCCCATAGAAATGAATAGGTCTGCATGAAAATCGCAAGCAAGTGCAGATGCGGTGCGATTTTCACGCATGGTTGCTAGGAGATGATAGGGATGAGCAACTCCATTAAAGTCTAATCACTGTATTATTTTCCCTTATAACATGGTTATAAGAGGAAATAATAGCATTCTTAATACAGAATGCTTACTAAAATGTGGCTTGAGGGGGTTAAAAAAAAATATAACTCACCAAATCCTCTTGTTCGCGCAGCCGGCATGTCTTCTTTCAGGACCTGCAAAAGGACCTTTGATGACGTAATCGCGTGCACCACGTGGTGAGCGCGGTGATGTCAGCGCAGGTCCTGCTGAATGAAGAGAAAAGGATTGCTTCCAAATTGCTTACCGGGGCTCTGACACTTTAAAGTCAGAGTCTCCGCTCTCCCGGAGAGCAGAGACACTGGGGTAGCCGGCAACGGATCAATCAGAGTGGTCCCTTGCCGACAATCGCTCTGTTTGGTTAGTCTCTGCAGATTAACCAATCAGAGTGCTTTAGTGTGAAAATGCCGGTTTCAGGCTGTGATCTTCACGCTGGAGATCACAGCTTCAAATCAGCCGTGACCCCCACTGTGCCCCCAGTGCCCCTAGTGATTTAATGACCCCCAGTGCCCATGATGATACCCCCAGATTCTGTCATTGCCCCCCCAATGCCCCCTGCAGCCCATCTCAGTGTGATGGCAGCAGCTCAGGAGCCGCTGCCATCAGCAAAGAGTGTCAGCTGTAACTTACAGCTGACTCTCTGCTGTTACGGCTGAAATTGGTGCTTTCACAGATCTTGGCCATTTAACCCCATAGATGCCATGGTCAGTAGCCGCCTGCGGCATTCATGGGGTTAAGAGGGACGGAGCTCCCTCTCTCTTGCATCGTGCCGCCGTTGCTGTGATGGCAGCGGCCGAATGGTTGCCATGGCAACCAGAACCAGACACCTTAGAAAGGCGTCCGGGCTGCCATGTACCTAAGGTTTATCAGACCCTGAGGGTCTGATCAGCCTTAGGCCTCTTAGGCCTTTCCATTTACGGGCCCTTTTTTGCATTAATTTCAATGGTTCCGCAAAAAAAACGGAATGTACTCCGTATGCATTCCGTTTCCGTATTTCCGTTGAAAGATAGAACATGTCCTATTATTGCCCACAAATCACGTTTCGTAGCTCCTTACAAGTCAATGGGTCCTCAAAAAAAAGGAACACATACGAAAATGCATCCGTATGTCTTCCGTATCCGTTCTGTTTTTGCGGAACTATCCATTGAAAATTTTATGCCCAGCCCTATATTTTCTATGTAATTACTGCATACTGTATATGCCATACGGAAAAATGGAATAGAAAAACGGAACAGTAACGGAAACACAACGAAAACAAAAAACGGAACAACGGATCTGTGAAAAACGGACCGCAAAACACTGAAAAAGCCATACGATCGTGTGAAAGAGGTCTTAGTGTAGGGCCTCATGCACACGACAGTTTTTTGCGTCTGCAAATTGTGCGTCCGCTGAATTTATTACGGATCCCTTGTAATAAATACCTATCCTTGTCCTCAAACGTGAAAAAAAGAAGGACATGCACTATTTTCTTTGCTGAAGGGAAACATGGACAACAGACGCGGAGCACAAACGGATAAACTATCAGCATTTTTTTTGCTGACCCATTGAAATCAATGGGTACCCATCCTATCCGCAAAAAAAAATGTAATGGAGGCCGAGAAAAACAACTGTCGTGTGCATGAGGCCTAAGGCCAAATGCACACTACTGGTTTCAGCGGTCGTGAGCGGTCAGTGGTATGCCGGCCTGGATTCCTACTGACAGCAGGAGCGCACGGCGTCATTGGTTGCTATGACGCCGTGCGCTTTATGCCGCCGCTGCACTATAGTAAAACACTCATACGAGTGTATTACTGTAGTGCAGCGGCAGCATGAAGCGCACGGCTTCATAGCAACCAATGACGCCGTGCGCTCCTGCTGTCAGCAGGAATCCAGGCCGGCATACCATGGACCGCGGAACACGGCCGTGTGCTGTTGGCCTAAGTTTAATCCAGACAATACAATGCATTGCAATAGAAGACTATTGCAATGCACTGTATAGCCATCTGGCACACTGGATCTTCAAGATCCAAATGGGTCTTGATAAAAAAAAAGTGTAAAAAAAAAGCAAAAACAAAAAAATGTGTAAAAAAAAATAAATAAAATTATAAAATGGAAATAAAAATTAAAATTGTCTTTTCTCATATCTGTTCATTTATGTCATTTAATAATAAATAAATACACATAATTGGTATTGCCGCGTCCATAATGACCTGATCTATAAAAGTATCATGTTACTAATCCCGCGCGGTGAATGCCGTGAAAAATTGTGTTAAAAACAATGATGGAATTGCTGTTTTTGTCACATCAACGCCACAAAAAAAAACAAGTGATCAAAAAGTAATATGTACCCTAAAATTATAGCAATAAAAACTACAGCCCGTCCCGCAAAAAATAAGCCCCCACATAGCTACATTGGTGAAAAAATAAAAATGTTATCGATGTTAGTAGATGGTGATGCAAAATATAATTTATTTTAAAAACAAAAAAGATTTTATGCTGAAAAAGTAGTAAAACATAAAAAATCTATATACATTTTGTATCGCCATAACCGTATCAACCCACAGAATAAAATCATCATATTATATTTACTGTAAGAAGAACCCCATAAAAACTAAAAATATAAAACTTTGACAGAATTGCCATTTTTACCCACTTCACCTGCACACAAAAATTGGTATAAAAAGTTATAAAAAAGACATATGTACCCCAAAATGAAACAAAAAAATAATACAGCCGCTATAATAATAAACACTAAAAGCAAGCCCCCACACAGCTAAATTGGTGAAAATATAAAAATTTTATAGACTTTAGTATATGAAGATGCAAAATATCATTTCTTTTTTTTTTTTTTTTTATAAACAATTTTTTATTTTTGTTGTTTTGTAAGGCAATAGTATACATACATGTCGATAAATCAGCGTTGAATGACATAAAGTAGCATACGGCATGATGACAGATAGTCTTACAGCGCATGTTACAAATAGAACAGTAAAGTTAACAAGGAACTTATAGGGAGAAAAGGGGGACAGAGGGGAGGGGGAAGAGGGGGGGGGGGAGGGGGGGAGAAAAGGGAAGGATAAAGGATGAAGGGAGTCAGTCACGTTCAATTAAGAAATGGATACATCACAAATGTAATATACCACACATGTGGTGTCAAGAGAAATGTCTATATTGTTTCCAGCGGGTCCAGATCAGGAGAAAGGTGGGTCTAGAATTTAATTCCCAATGGGATAGTTCCTCCAGACGATAAATCTGGTCAACTTTATTAAGCCAGTGTTCAATATTTGGGGTCTCAGTAGAACGCCACAAAGTTGGAATAAGTAGGCGTGCTGCAGACATTAGGGATGAAAATAAGGCTAATGTATGTTTGTCCCCGCCACGAATGCCAAATGATAACAAAGCGATCTCAGAGGCACATGGGAAGTCAGACTCACATATCTTATTGCTAATTTGGAAGATATCTTTCCACCATCCAGAGATCTTGGGACAATCCCACCAAATATGGAGGAATGTACCCTTGCTAACTCCACACCTCCAACAGTGGTCTGGGACAGTGGGGAAGAATTTTGAGATTTTATCTGGTGTTCTATACCAGCGTGACAAGACTTTGTATCCATTCTCTTGGACTCGGACACATCGTGAGAGCTTATGGGGAATAGTGCAAAGTTTGAGAACTTCCTTATGTGAGAAGCTTTTCTTTAAGTCACCCTCCCATATGCCTATGAAAGCAGGTTTGACATCAGTGGCTGGGAGATTTATTTGCTTGTACAAAGTAGATATGAGCTTGGGAGGATATTTGGGAGTAGTAATTAGGTTTTCAAACCAATTTGGAGTCTTTTGAGCGTTGAGTGTTTTTGCCCATGTTAAGAGGTCTTTCTTTATGTAATTAGTGAGTAAACTGTTAGAGGGAGGGAGGTTTAGTGCTTCAAGTAGAAGTGGATCTGGTAAAATACCGCCACTTTTATCTAGTAAGTCTAGTATAGGTTTGTTGGAAGATCTAAGTTCAATAGGGGAGGACTCTTTTAATTCTCTAGGAGCTAGTGATATCATGTCTTTCACTAGTAGCCAAGGAGAAGGTAGGGTTAGTGCCCGATGATTGGCGGAGAACCACTCCCATACCTTGATAGTATTGGAAATTAACGGGTTAGGTATTGAAGTTCGAGCAGGGAGTGATCTGTCCGCCAACAACAAGGCCCTAAGAGTGGACGGAAAATACACATTCTCCAAAGCTAACCATTGTTTCTGCTTATGGGATCTAAGCCAGTCTATAAGTCTACATAGGTGTATTGCCTTCATGTATTTTTCTGGGTCAGGGAGGCCTATTCCACCCAAATGTTTGGGCTTGGTTAAAGTCGCAAAGGAGATCCTGGGTTTCCTTCCCTGCCAGATAAATTTCCTGATATAGTTATTCAAGGAGCGGAAGTATGAGTTAGGTATTGGTATTGGGAGGACTTGCATCAGGTAGGTAAGCCTGGGTATCACCAATGACATAACCATATTTTTCCTTCCAAACCAGGATAGGTAATGGTGATCCAATGAGTCCAGCTGAGCAGCGATGGCAGATAAGAGGGGTGTGTAGTTAAGGCGGAACAGGTCTGAAAGACGAGAGGTGATCTTAATACCTAGGTAGTTTAAGTGGGGTGAGTTCCAGTCAAAAGGGGAATTAGTTCTAAGAGTAGTGATCATTTTGGAGGAGAGACCACTGTGCAAAATTTGTGATTTATGGGGGTTCACTTTAAAGTTAGATATGTACCCAAATCTGGTTAAGAGAGAGGTGATTAATGGCATTGAGATTAAGGGATTGGTGGTGATTATCAGAAGGTCGTCCGCGAAAGCGGCTAACTTGAATTCCAATGTTCCAATTTTTAGGCCAATGATTTCTTTTTCCTGTCTAAGTGCTTGCATCAGAGTTTCCATTACAAGGACAAAAATAAGAGGAGAGAGGGGACAACCCTGGCGGGTACCATTTTTTATGGAGAATCGGGAGGAGATGAGGTTGTTGACAGAAACTGCTGCAGAAGAATTGGTATACATTGCAAAGATAGCGTGTATAAATGGATCAGGGATTTGGAACTTCTGTAAGGTGTGTTTGATAAAGGACCAGTCTATACGGTCGAATGCCTTCTCGGCATCTGTACCTAATAGGACAATCGGCTTCTTTTTGTGAGAGGCTAAGTATAACACGTCCAAGATCTTGGTAGTGTTATCCTTCCCCTCCCGACCCCGCACAAATCCCACTTGGTCCGAGTGTATTAAAGTGGGAAGGAAGGATTGTAATCTGGTAGCCATCATTTTTGCAAGCAGTTTCAAGTCTATATTTAGGAGGGATATGGGGCGGTAGTTTGCACAGGAAGAGGGGTCTTTACCTTCCTTTGGGATTATTGTTATTATCGCATTAGTCATTTCAGAGGATAATGGGACATTCTGCAGAGCTAGGTTACAAATAGGAAGGAAGTGGGGAAGAAGTGAGTCTTGGAATGTCAAGTAATAGGGAGTAGTAAATCCGTCAGGACCAGGGCTTTTTCCTTTAGGAGAAGCCTTTAAAGCTGCGGTCAGTTCAGCAAGAGTGAAAGGGTTTGACAGAGAACTTGTTTGAGAGGGAGATAGTGATGGAAGGTTCAAAGATCTTAAGAAGAGGTTAGTTTCAGTCTCTTTATCCAAGAGAGATTGAACTTGTCCAGGGGGGTTAAGATTATAAAGGGACTCGTAAAAGCGTTTGAATTGTTCAGCAATTCCCGTAGAGGAGAAAATAGGGGTTCCCTGTGGGGCTTTGATAGAGGTTACATGTCTTGTCTGTTGTCTGCGCTTGATACGACTCATCAAAAATTTGGATGCCTTATTGCCGTGAGCAAAAAATTTGTGTTGCGAAGATAGGTAGTATTTTGCTGATCTTTCATTCAATAAATTTTTGAGGTCTGCTCTCAGTGCATTAAGTTCATCCAAATGTTGCTGAGCTAAGGATCTTTTATGTAGGGTTTCAAGGGAATGTATCTGGTCTAAGAGAGAAGACAAACGTTTCTCGGATTGTTTCTTTATAAAGGAGCATTTGCTAATAAAATGACCCCTGATAAAGACTTTGTGGGCATCCCAAAGAACGTGAGGGGATATGTCAGGAGTGTTGTTAATAGAAAAGTATTCATCTAGGAGTGACTTAAAGTGGGTCCTGTGTGCCTCGCTGCTCAGAATGGACTCATTGAGCCTCCAAATAGGGGACCTACCCGTGTCTGAAGAAGAACGCAAGGTACAGAATACCGGAGCGTGGTCAGAAATGGATATATTTCCGATCCTTGTATCGGTGCAGAATTGAACCTGATCCTTGGTGATGAAGATATAATCGATTCTGCTATAGGACTGCGCTGGAATGGAATAAAAAGAATAGTCAGAACAATTGGGGTTAAGGCATCTCCAAATGTCAATCAAACCCAAATTATGTAATTTAGTATTTAACTTTCTCAGGGCTCTGGCAGAGAAGGAAGACCTTTTGGATGAAGTATCAGTAAGGGGATGCAACGCCACGTTAAGATCTCCTGCTAATACAAGAGTGCCCTCATAATGATTTTCTATTAAAGATAGGGTAGATAACAACCACGATATTTGGTCTGAGTTAGGGGCATATAGGTTTACAAATGTATACATTTTCTGAGAAATATGACCTTTCAAAATAATATATCTCCCATCGGGATCTTGGATGTGGGAAGCATAGATAAAGGGAACATTTTTCTTAAAACCGATGCTCACTCCCCTCGAGGCAGCTCCATCAGCTCCGCAATGGTACCAGTTAGGGAATCTGGAAAAAGATAAATCTGGATATCTATTGTGTTTATAGTGGGTTTCTTGAAGAAAGATTATGGAGGACTTCTCCTTTCCCAGAAGGGAGAAGATTTGAGAGCGTTTCGATGGTGATCTAAGACCCTTCACATTGTAGGTAACTATTTTTAGGTCCGCCATATTATTCTGGTCAGGGTTGGGGTGGAAAAATCAAACCGGTACCTTGCGAAGCGAGGGAGCAAGACACTATACCAGGTGGCCTCAAAAACAGCAAGCATCAGGTCCAAGGACCCAAAATGGCTTTTAAAGGATCCAGACAAAGTGACATGACTGAGGGAAAAGAAATAAAAGATAAAAGAAAGAGTATATCTATAAACACAACAAATAACCAAACTCTGGTAAAAC
This sequence comes from Bufo gargarizans, assembly GCF_014858855.1. NCBI lineage: Eukaryota > Metazoa > Chordata > Amphibia > Anura > Bufonidae > Bufo > Bufo gargarizans. The sequence goes on from NC_058083.1 coordinate 34,890,294, forward strand.
AAGTAGATGATGGGGATTTCCATCAAGGCAGTGAAAGGGGGTAGTGTGGGTAAACCCAAATATTAGGACTTGCCAATATGTGGGACATGGCGAGCTAAAAGGCAGATGCAGCTAATGCTACATATTATTACGCAAGTAATACAACATGTTATATGCTTAGGACAGTCAAGGAGATAGGGAAAATCATGAAAGTGGGAAAGATAGGCAAGATACTAGATAGGGAACATAAAGAATGCTGTTATTGGTTATCTATAGCACCCAAACATTCAGGTAATTCTTCTAGGTGTCAGCAATCCACTCCTGCGTCGGAATCGTTGAAGTTTGGTAGCAGGCGATTTTTCCCATGAGGTGATTCTCGGGATAGCTGGGAGGGATGAGATGTCAGATACCGTATCCCAGTTGGCTATGTCTAAAGGGTTAATGTCCATGGTGACATAAGCTGCTTGGAGATCTTCATATGACGAGACTTTGATGAATTTTCCCGCATGCGAGAATGTGACGCCAAATGGAAAAGTCCATCTATATGGAATTCGATTGCTGCGAAGGTACTCCGTGAGGGGTTTAAGGATCCTTCTTTTTTGCAGGGTTACCGGCGCCAGGTCTTGGTAAATAGAGATCGGAGCGTCACCTAGTGAGATGTTGTTGGTTGTTCTAGCTGCTGCTAAAATCTTTTCTTTGTCTAGGAAGTTCAAAAAGCGGCATATAATATCCCTGGGTGGATCAGAGTCTTTCGGTCTTTGTCGCAGGGCTCTATGCGCTCTTTCTATTATCATGTTGGTAGGATCTTCCCTGCCCAGGAGAGATGAGGCAATATTTTTTATGGTAGTCACCAGGTCTTCCGCGGGCACTGTTTCAGGTACGCCCCTGAATCTGAGATTATTTCGCCGACTGCGATTTTCCTGGTCTTCCATTGCGGCATAGAGAGAGTTAATATGGCGCTGGCATGAGGAGAGAGATTGCCCCACGGCTGAGCTATGCTCCAGAGTTGCCGCTTGTGTGGCCTCTAGGGATTCCACCCTATGGCCTACATGCTGGATTTCTTGTGTGAGGCTGGAGATCTCCTGCTTAAGTGGGGATAAGGCTTCAGCCAGGGCTTGCTTAATAAAGCGTCTTGAAACTGGGAGTTGGCGTGAGCTCACAGACTCACCTCCATCGCTATCATCATCGGAGGGGCCTTCCTCAGTCTCGGCGGGAGTGCGTTCATCCGCCTGCGCCATCTTGGATTCTTTCATCACGGCCGAGCTGGCCTGTTTTTTGAGGTATTTTGCCATCCCTGCGCCTTGATTCTGGGATTTGGGCACTGCGCCTGTGTCAGTGGTCTTCTGCCCTCCAATCTTGACCATTTCAGCGCTTAAATTCGGACGTAAGCGAGTCCCTTGGCAAGGTAGTGTACGGAGCTCAGCAGTACATGTCCTCTCGGCTCAGACGCTGGCTCCGCCCCCAATATCATTTCTTTTTAACACAAGTGATTTAATGCTGAAAAAGTTGTAAAACATAAAAAAAATATATAAATTTGGTATCACCATAACCGCATCAACACACAGAATAAAAGCATATCATATTTACCGCAAGAGGAACCCCATTTAAAAAAAACAGACACAATTGCCATTTTTACCTAATTCACTTCAACAATTTTTTTTATAAAAAGTGATCAAAAAGACTTAAGTACCCCAAAATGATACCAATAAAAACAACAGCCTATCCTGCAAAAAATAAGCCCCCACACAGCTACATTGATGACAAAATAAAAATGTTATGGCCACTAAAAACAACTTCAGCAAATTAAATGTTAGAAAATCCTGCTCCTTCCCTTCTGAATCCTGCCGTGTCGCCAAACAGTAGTTTACAACCACAAAAAATGCATAACAAATTTTGGGGTGGATTTTCTCCTGTTAGCCCTTGTGAAATAAAATAATTGGGGATAAATAAACATTATATTGGAAATAAAAGTTAATTTTTCATTTTCACAGCCATGCATTTCTAAATTCTATGAAAGGCTTGTTAGGTCAAAGCATTCAATTCACCCCTAGATTTATTCCTTCTTGGGTGTAGTTTCCAAGATGAGGTCACTTTTTACGGTTTTATTTCTAGGGGTACTTCAGGGTCTCTTCAAATGTGACATGGCACCTGAAAACCATTCCAGCAAAATCTGACCTCTGTTAACAATGTGGCGCTCTTTACATTCAGCGCCCTGCTGCGTACCCGTACAGCAAGTAACGACCACATATGGGGTGGTTCTGTAAAGTGCAGAATCATGGGTAATAAATATTAAGGTTTGTTTGGCTGTTAACCCTTACTGTGTTATAGGAAAAATTGTTTAAAATGGAAAATCTGCACAAAAAAATTAAATTATAAAATTTCCCCCCAATTTTGCTTTAATTCTTGTGGAACACCTAAAGGGTTAACACAGTTTGTAAAATCAGTTTTGAATAACTTGAGGGGTATAGTTTCTAAAATGGGTCATTTATGGGTGATTTATACTATGTAAGCCCCCACAAAGTGACTTCATAACTGAACTGCTCCTTTAAAATTTGCTTCTAAACCTTCTAAATTCCTGAAAAAATAAAATGACATTTACAAAATTTTACAAACACAAAGTAGAAATATGGGGAATGTAAAGTAAGAACTATTTTATTAAGTATCACTATCTGTCTTAAAAGCGGAGAAATTCTAATTAAAAAAATAGCAATCTTTTTCAAATTTTCAGCAAATATCGTTTTTTTTTTATGCAGAAAGGTAAAATGTACCAACTCAAATTCACCATGATGCGTCACGAGAAAACAGTTTCAGAATGGCTTGGATAAGTAAAAGCCTTCCAAAGTTATTGCCAGATAATCTGACATGTCAGATTTGAAAAATGGGGCTCCGCCAATTTGTCCAAACTGGCTGTCGCTTGAAGGGGTTAAGCATCATCTTCCCCGTTAAGGGACATTTTTTGGAAGCTCTGGAATATGAAAAAGCAAAACACATATGCCGGTGCAGTGTGGTTTTAAGCGCGCTGTATGTTAACGCACAGTACTCAAACGTATCCATATCTATAGAGTCACCCAGACATCATTTACTATTGTCATTGCATTTCAGAGTTTGGGGAGGGGGGAGAGAAATAAAAAAATATATAAAAAATGAACAAAAAGAGATAACAAGTTTTCCTAAAAATTATGACTCCTAGGAGGCTAGAGGGGGTTATATACCAATTGTAGGAAGGCACAAGGGTCCGTCGTTGATGGAAGGTATGTGTCACTGAGGTTCCTGGCCTCGGTGAAGTAAGAGCCAGTATTTTCAGTTGTCAGCGGCAGCTAATGCTGATTGACACTTTGCTATTTCAGTATGGCTGTATAGCTGATCCGGGACGGCTCTTACTGTTAGTAGTCAAAGTGACAGGTGGGTGACTACTCCCCACGTTCCAGGCTGGGTCTTGACTGGCCTATAAAAAAAACTGCCAGCATTGTCAGCTGTGAGTGATTACCTCTCTCTGACAGAGGAGCTCTGGCAATCGCTGATGTGGGAACTGAGCCCTGAGCTGGGCTGAAAAGCTGAGACCTGGGTGTTGGGAGAGCCGGCCACCTGAAGCCTGCATTTTGACTGCTGGAGGCAGAACCGCCGACAAGGTGACGTTTTTTGTTATGCACAAACTTTCTACTTGGTGTGAACAAACACCAACCTTGCAAAGCGTGTTTTTTGTTTGGCCTTATGTGTGAATAAAAACGGACATTTGAATTACGAACTTGTACTTTGGCTCTGTGCTGCACCTGCTTATCCCAACTACCAGAGCGAATCCCCACACAATTTACAAGCAATTGGAATAACTTCGGCTCAAAACGATACAGGTCTGAACCGAACATTTTAAAAAATTTGGCAAACTGGACCAAAAACGAATCTCGGCTGGTTCACTCCTCTGTAATTATGATGTTTGAGAAAGTGAATATTTAAAAGATAAAAATGTATTTTAATTATTCTTTCTACCTACAGAGAAATATCCTACTTCCCCTGACTGATAGTGATAAAAAAGAAATTATTAACATTCACAATGATATAAGAAGATCTGTGAAGCCACCGGCTGCGAACATGAAGAAAATGGTAGGTTATTATGATTATTAGAACAGCATCGTCCTCCAATTTAGAAAGTTATATAATCCCTCACTTCTTTCAAGCAATATATAATGCAATGTGTAATATGTTCATAGGACTATAAATCTACAGCACGGGGATGAAATGGGCTCAGGTCACATCTGGCTCTCCCGATCTGAGATAACTGTGGTCCTGGCAATTTAACTTCGTTAACGACCCATTGTGCAGTGCTAATAGGTTTTCATGGCATCCAGGGACACAGCATATATCATATAGCACAGCAAGGAGAGCCGACAGATCCTCTATACTCCACCACACAGGAGAGCTGACAGATCCTCTATACTACACCACACAGGAGAGCTGACAGATCCTCTATACTACACCACACAGGAGAGCTGACAGATCCTCTATACTATACCACACAGGAGATCGGACAGATCCTCCATACTACACCACACAGGAGAGCTGACAGATCCTCTATACTCCACCACACAGGGGAGCCGACAGATCCTCTATACTACACCAAACAGGAGAGCTGACAGATCCTCTATACTCCACCACACAGGAGAGCCGACAGATCCTCTATACTACACCACACAGGAGAGCTGACAGATCCTCTATACTACACCACACAGGAGAGCCGACAGATCCTCTATACTACACCACACAGGAGAGCCGGCAGATCCTCTCTACTACACCACACAGGAGAACTGACAGATCCTCTATACTACACCACACAGGAGAGCTGACAGATCCTCCATACTACACCACACAGGAGATCGGACAGATCCTCTATACTACACCACACAGGAGAGCTGACAGATCCTCTATACTACACCACACAGGAGATCGGACAGATCCTCTATACTACACCACACAGGAGAGCTGACAGATCCTCTATACTACACCACACAGGGAGAGCCGACAGATCCTCTATACTACACCACACAGGAGAGCGACAGATCCTCTATACTACCACCACACAGGAGAGCCGACAGATCCTCTATACTACACCACACAGGAGAGCTGACAGATCCTATATACTCCACCCACAGGAGAGCCGACAGATCCTCTATACTACACCACACAGGAGAGCCGACAGATCCTCTATACTCCACCGACACAGGAGAGCCGACAGATCCTCTATACTACACCGACAGGAGAGCTGACAGATCCTCTATACTACACCACACAGGAGAGCGACAGATCCTCTATACTACACCAGCACAGGAGAGCTGACAGATCCTCTATACTACACCACACAGGAGAGCCGACAGATCCTCTATACTACACCACACAGGAGAGCCGACAGATCCTCTATACTACACCACACAGGAGAGCTGACAGATCCTCTATACTACACCACACAGGAGAGCTGACAGATCCTCTATACTACACCACACAGGAGAGCTGACAGATCCTCTATACTACACCACACAGGAGAGCTGACAGATCCTCTATACTACACCACACGGAGAGCCAAGATCCTCTATACTACACCACACAGGAGAGCTGACAGATCCTCTATACCACCCAACAGTGCCTCAGTAAACTACAACTCCCACACGACGCCTGCTGCATCTATTACAACACTGGAGGCACAGCCTCTATACTACACCACACAGGAGAGCTGACAGATCCTCTATACTACACCACACAGGAGAGCTGACAGATCCTCTATACTACACCACAAGGAGAGCAGATCCTCTATACTACACCACACAGGAGAGCCACAGATCCTCTATACTACACACACAGGAGAGTGACAGATCCTCTATACTACACACCAGGAGATGACAGATCCTCTATACTACACCACACAGGAGAGCTGACAGATCCTCTATACTACACACACAGGAGAGCCGACAGATCCTCTATACTACACCACACAGGAGAGCAGACAGATCCTCTATACTACACCACACAGGAGAGCTGACAGATCCTCTATACTACACCACACAGGAGAGCTGACAGATCCTCTATACTACACCACACAGGAGAGCCGACAGATCCTCTATACTACACCACACAGGAGGAGCTGACAGATCCTCTATACTACACCACACAGGAGAGCTGACAGATCCTCTATACTACACCACACAGGAGAGCTGACAGATCCTCTATACTACACCACACAGGAGAGCTGACAGATCCTCTATACTACACCACACAGGAGAGCTGACAGATCCTCTATACTACACCACACAGGAGAGCCGACAGATCCTCTATACTACACCACACAGGAGAGCTGACAGATCCTCTATACTACACCACACAGGAGAGCCTGACAGATCCTCTATACTACACCACACAGGAGAGCTGACAGATCCTCTATACTACCACCACAGGAGAGCCGACAGATCCTCTATACTACACCAGCACAGGAGAGCCGACAGATCCTCTATACTACACACAGAGAGCTGACAGATCCTCTATACTACACCACACAGGAGAGCTGACAGATCCTCTATACTACACCCCACACAGGAGAGGCTGACAGATCCTCTATACTACACACACAGGAGAGCCGACAGATCCTCTATACTACACCACACAGGAGAGCTGACAGATCCTCTATACTACACCACACGGAGAGCGACAGATCCCTATACTACACCACACAGGAGAGCGACAGATCCTCTATACTACACCACACAGGAGAGCTGACAGATCCTCTATACTACACCACACAGGAGAGCTGACCAGATCCTCTATACTACACCACACAGGAGAGCTGACAGATCCTCTATACTACACCACACAGGAGAGCTGACAGATCCTCTATACTACACCACACAGGAGAGCCTGACAGATCCTCTATACTACACCACACAGGAGAGCTGACAGATCCTCTATACTACACCACACAGGAGAGTCGACAGATCTCTATACTACACCACCACAGGAGAGCCTGACAGATCCTCTATACTACACCACACAGGAGAGCTGACAGATCCTCTATACTACACCACACAGGAGAGCCATACACCCACATGATAGCTGACAGGATCCTCTATACTACACCACACAGGAGAGCTGACAGATACTCTATACTACACCCACACAGGAGAGCTGACCGGATCCTCTATACTACACACACAGGAAGAGCCTGACATATCCTCTAGTACTACACCACACAGGAGAGCATGACAGGATCCTCTATATTAAACCACATCAGGAGAGCTGACAGATACCTTCTATACTACACCCACAGGAGAGCTGACAGATCCTCAACTACACCACCATTAAGCTGGACCCTCTACACCACACAGGCGAGCCGGACACATCCTCTATACTACACCACACAGGAGAGCTGACAGATCCTCTATATTAACCCACCCACAGGAGAGCTGACCGATCCTCTATACTACACCAACAGGAGAGCTACAGATCCCTCTAGTACTACACCACACAGGAGAGCCACAGATCCTCTATACTACACACCACAGGAGAGCCGACAGATCCTCTATACTACACAACACAGGAGAGCGACAGATCCTCTATAGCTACACCACACAGAGAGCTGACAGATCCTCTATACTACACCACACAGGAGAGCTGACAGATCCTCTATACTACCCACACAGGAGAGCTGAAGATCCTCTATACTACACCACACAGGGAGAGCCGACAGATCCTCTATACTACACCACACAGGAGAGCTGACAGATCCTCTATACTACACCACACAGGAGAGCTGACAGATCCTCTCTACTACACCACACAGTAGAGCTACAGATCCTCTATACTACACCACACAGGAGAGCCGACAGATCCTCTATACTACACCACACAGGAGAGCCGACAGCTCCTCTATACTACACCACACAGGAGAGCCTGACAGATCCTCTATACTACACCACACAGGAGAGCTGACAGATCCTCTATACTACACCACACAGGAGAGCTGACAGATCCTCTATACTACACCACACAGGAGAGCCTGACAGCATCCTCTATACTACACCCAAACAGGAGAGCCTGACAGATCCTCTATACTACACCACACAGGAAGCTGACAGATCCTCTATACTACACCACACAGGAGAGCTGACAGATCCTCTATACTCCCACACAGGAGACACACAGGAGAGCTGACAGATCCTCTATACTACACCACACAGGAGAGCCTGACAGATCCTCTATACTACACCACACAGGAGAGCTGACAGATCCTCTATACTAACACCGCACAGGAGAGCTGACAGATCCTCTATACTACACCACACAGGAGAGCTGACAGATCCTCTATACTACACCACACAGGAGAGCTGACAGATCCTCTATACTACACCACACAGGAGAGCTGACAGATCCTCTATACTACACCACACAGGAGAGCTGACAGATCCTCTATACTACACCACACAGGAGAGCTGACAGATCTCTACTATAAGGCTACAATTCTCTTCTTCTACACGCACAGGAGAGCTGACAGATCCTCTATACTACACCACACAGGAGAGCTGACAGATCCTCTATACTACACCACACAGGAGAGCTGACAGATCCTCTATACTACACCGCACAGGAGAGCTGACAGATCCTCTATACTACACCACACAGGAGAGCCGACAGATCCTCTATACTAACACCACACAGGAGAGCTGACAGATCCTCTATACTACACCACACAGGAGAGCTGACAGATCCTCTATACTACACCACACAGGAGAGCTGACAGATCCTCTATACTACACCACACAGGAGAGCTGACAGATCCTCTATACTACACCACACAGGAGAGCTGACAGATCCTCTATACTACACCCACAGGAGAGCTGACAGATCCTCTATACTACACCACACGGAGAGCTGACAGATCCTCTATACTACACCACACAGGAGAGCTGACAGATCCTCTATACTACACCACACAGGAGAGCTGACAGATCCTCTATACTACACCACACAGGAGAGCTGACAGATCCTCTATACTACACCACACAGGAGAGCTGACAGATCCTCTATACTACACCCACAGGAGAGCTGACAGATCCTCTATACTACACCACACAGGAGAGCTGACAGATCCTCTATACTACACCACACAGGAGAGCTGACAGATCCTCTATACTACACCACACAGGAGAGCTGACAGATCCTCTATACTACACCACACAGGAGAGCGACAGATCCTCTATACTACACCACACAGGAGAGCTGACAGATCCTCTATACTTACACCACACAGGAGAGCGACAGATCCTCTATACTACACCACACAGGAGAGCTGACCAGATCCTCTATACTACACCACACAGGAGAGCTGACAGATCCTCTATACTTACACACACAGGAGAGCTGACAGATCCTCTATACTACACCACACAGGAGAGCCAACAGATCCTCTATACTACACAACACAGGAGAGCCAACAGAACCTCTATACTACACAACACAGGAGAGTCGACAGATCCTCTATACTACACAACACAGGAGAGATGACAGATCCTCTATACTACACCACACAGGAGAGCTGACAGATCCTCTATACTACACCACACAGGAGAGCCTGACAGATCCTCTATACTACACCACACAGGAGAGCTGACAGATCCTCTATTACTACACCACACAGGAGAGCTGACAGATCCTCTATACTACACCACACAGGAGAGCTGACAGATCCTCTATACTTACACCACACAGGAGAGCTGACAATCCTCTATATACACCACACAGGAGAGCTGACAGATCCTCTATACTTACACCACACAGGAGAGCTGACAGATCCTCTATACTACACCACACAGGAGAGCTGACAGATCCTCTATACTACACCACACAGGAGAGCTGACAGATCCTCTATACTACACCACACAGGAGAGCTGACAGATCCTCTATACTACACCACACAGGAGAGCCTGACATAATCCTCTATACTACACCACACAGGAGAGCCGACAGATCCTCTATACTACACCACTCAGGAGAGCTGACAGATCCCTCTATACTACACCACACAGGAGAGCTGACAGATCCTCTATACTACACCACACAGGAGAGCGACAGCATCCTCTAACTACACCACACAGGAGAGCTGACAGATCCTCTATACTACACCACACAGGAGAGCTGACAGATCCTCTATACTACACCACACAGGAGAGCTGACAGATCCTGCTATACTACACCACACAGGAGAGCCTAACAGATCCTCTATACTACACCACACAGGAGAGCTGAAAGATCTCTATACTACACCACACAGGAGAGCCTGACAGATCCTCTATACTACACCACACAGGAGAGCTGACAGATCCTCTATACTACACCACACAGGAGAGCTGACAGATTCTCTATACTACACCGCACAGGAGAGCGACAGATCCTCTATACTACACCACAAGGAGAGCTGACAGATCCTCTATACTACACCACACAGGAGAGCCGACAGATCCTCTATACTACACCGCACAGGAGAGCCTGACAGATCCTACTATACTACACCACACAGGAGAGCCGACAGATCCTCTATACTACACCGCACAGGAGAGCCGACAGATCCTCTATACTACACCACACAGGAAAGCTGACAGATCCTCTATACTACACCACACAGGAGAGCTGACAGATCCTCTATACTACACCGCACAGGAGAGCTGACAGATCCACTATACTACACCACACAGGAGAGCCGACAGATCCTCTATACTACACCGCACAGGAGAGCCGACAGATCCTCTATACTACACCACACAGGAAAGCTGACAGATCCTCTATACTACACCACACAGGAGAGCTGACAAATCCTCTATACTAAACCGCACAGGAGAGCCGAACTATCCTCTATACTACACCACACAGGAGAGCTGACAGATCCTCTATACTACACCGCACAGGAGAGCCGACAGATCCTCTATACTACACAGGAGAGCTGACAGATCCTATGTTACACCACACAGGAGAGCTGACAGATCCTCTATACTACACCACACAGGAGAGCTGACAGATCCTCTATATTACACCACACATGAGAGCTGACAGATCCTCTATACTACACCACACAGGAGAGCTGACAGATTCTCTATACGACACCACACAGGAGAGCTGACAGATCCTCTATACTACACCACACAGGAGAGCTGACAGATCCTCTATATTACACCACACAGGAGGGCTGACAGATCTTCTATACTACACCACACAGGAGAGCTGACAGATCCTCTATACTACACCACACAGGAGAGCTGACAGATCCTCTATATTACACCACACAGGAGAGCGGACATATCCTCTATACTACACCACACAGGAGAGCTGACAGATCCTCTATATTACACCACACAGGAGAGCTGACAGATCCTCTATACTACACCACACAGGAGAGCCGACAGATCCTCTATACTACACCACACAGGAGAGCCGACAGATCCTCTATACTACACCACACAGGAGAGCTGACAGAACCTCTATACTACACCACACAGGAGAGCTGACAGATCCTCTATACTACACCACACAGGAGAGCTGACAGATCGTCTATACTATACCACACAGGAGAGCTGACAGATCCTCTATACTACACCACACAGGAGAGCTGACAGATCCTCTATATTACACCACATAGGAGAGCTGAAAGATCCTCTATACTACACCACACAGGAGAGCCGACAGATCCTCTATACTACACCACACAGGAGAGCTGACAGATCCTCTATATTACACCACACAGGAGAGCTGACAGAACCTCTATACTACACCACACAGGAGAGCTGACAGATCCTCTATACTACACCACACAGGAGAGCTGACAGATCGTCTATACTATACCACACAGGAGAGCTGACAGATCCTCTATACTACACCACACAGGAGAGCTGACAGATCCTCTATACTACACCACACAGGAGAGCCATCAGATCCTCTATACTACACCACACAGGAGAGCCAACAGATCCTCTATACTACACCACACAGGAGAGCTGACAGATCCTCTATACTACACCACACATGGGTGTCGACATATATCATTGTAATATTTTTATAATATAAAGCAATTGGACTTCTATAATTCTGTTTTCTTTCATTTTCTTAAGGTTTGGAGCGAAGAAGCAGAAACTAATGCAGGAAATTATGTTGTACAATGTACAGGACAACATAGCACTGTTTCATGGAGATTTATATTGAGTGAGTAATAAATAATAGAACTGTAGTTGAAATTAGGGCCATTTAATGATTTTCTCGAATGAAAATGCCCACGGAGATCCTAGGCAACTGATCAACTTGTCACTGACTGTCATTTGATACCACCACTGATTCTTGCATGTTGAGTGCTAAGATTTATTATCTCACGACTAGTTATTGTTATTGGTTTTGTCCCCTTAGATTATTATTTTTTACTTTACATTAGTGTAAAAATGAATTTAGTACTGAAAACAAATTTTTTTGAATTAGATCTTTACTATGAATTTATTTTTAATACCAAACCAACTTGGTGCTGTTACACATTTCTGACACAAGTTATGCCTTAAAAATGCAAATAGCAGTTAGTTAGCGCTAGAGATGAGCAAATGTCCTATTTTGAAATTCATTTGCGCTTCGTTTGGTGGTAAAAGCAGAATTGTGTTATCGATTCCGTTACCACGGACCGTAATGCAATTCTATGACGGAATGCATAACGGAATGCCTTCAGAGATTGATTTATGCACAAAGTTGCCGCATTCCCAGCCTGGAACTCAGGACTGGTTACGATCCTCCCTGTATGTGACGAACCGCTCAGCCTCCGTCAAGTAGATCCCTACAGGTTAGAGGAGCAGCATACAACGTGGAGTGGTAAAGTACCGAATGTCCAGTGGTGACACAGTTTGATTTTATGCACCCAGCACATTGATTTATGTACTCAGCACCGCATGATTGACTGCGCGCTACAATAGTACGAGTAGGAGAATGTCACAGTCTGACATGTGGAGTGGCAAAGCATTGAACCATTGACTTTTATGTATCCAGCTTGTACCCAGCACGTTTATGTACTCAGCATCTCTTTGTATTCAGCGCACTGATGTATTCAGCATATAAATCACACGATTTGCTGATTGTTACAGCCATCTAAAGTCTATGGAGCACTGAGTAAATAATAGCCAGGCGAGGCTTCTGGTGTCATAGGATATACATGATTGATTTAGGACATATCAGATCATTTTGGATCATTGCATCTGGTCTTTTGAATAGGTGTCTCTACAACAAAAAAGCTCAAAGTGCAGGAGTGGACGACCGAAATTACATATTGTAATAATTCATCACATATAGCTAGGACCAAATATCCTAGTAGAGGGGGGCATCCATACTGCATGACAGCTGCCGTTGTTTTAAATTGTGTGTATATTTTCATTTAAATTTTTATTCATTTTTTGGGGTTTTTGTTTTTTTGTATTTTTATGGTCCATGATATAGTATTTTGATATCGCTATCCGCTGAATAAAGGTGTATTTTTTATCTATCACATTCCATGCATTTTTGGGTATAGAGTGCCCCTCATCTTTATTATATTTTGCTGCTATTTATGATCCACGGTATTGGGGGTATCAGGAGGTGAGCACCAATCCATCCATTGGGCTACAGGTAGAGCCGCCTATTCCAATACGTCTCTGAATAACTTTTGCTATGTTTTATCAAACGACCCAAAATCTTCAGAATATGTTGGCATAGAGAGAATCTCGTAGCATTGGGGGAAATTGGTTAACATCGGAGTTGTTTTTTTGTACGTTAAGCCACATTAAGCTCCCCAAAAAACAAGCTTAATGTCACTCATTTGCCTTGTGGGTAGCCAAAATCCATGAAACTTCCAGGATAGGGAAGCTGAGATCTTAGGTTGTGCAAAGTTTCAAGGCAATTGATTGAGGTTTAGGCACATTATGGTACATTAAGCTACATTAAGCCATTTTCACATTAAATGTTTTAGGATGTCCCCAGGGGAGTCCTCTCCTGCATAATGGAAACGGGACAGATCCGTTATGCAGGCCATAGACTTCTATTATGACGGAATGAATAACAGAATGCCTCTAAAAGGCATATGGAATAGGATGGACAGTGGCATCATTAGGTCAGTAATATATAGCCACTCAGCAATCGTAATGTTAGGCTGGTGACCTCTGTCTGCTGCCGCCCGCTATCCTGGTCAGGAACAGGTTTCGCTCCACTCATACTGTGTGTATTGGGTCTAGTATTCAGTGAAACTTCACTGCAGTACTGCAAAGGTTAATTTTCTCTTTTGCTTTCTTTTCAGGTTCTCATTAATAGTCTTGTTTATTCTAGACTGCTTTTTCAACCCATTGGCCATAGATTTAGTTTCCTAGCTTGCTAATGTTCTACTGAAAGTGTGCTTATCTGTTTTTCTGCCCATGTACCATACCTATGCCTGTTTATCCACTCTGATCATTTATTGCCTGCCCTGACAATAGCCTGACTACAGTATTGAACTATTGCTTACTGCCCTTGGATCAGTTTCTTGACTACGAGTATTGCCTGTTCCCTTGGTGCTTAGCACAAGTGTATATAAACCCCATGGTTTAGCTGCCAACTACACCAGGACTATATGTTGCCTATCTTGCTCTTTATTGCCACTGCGTTCACCACCTTCTTCCTCTGATGTCTCCTCCTCGTCAGCACCCCGATCCAGTTCCCAGGCCATGTCAAACATATATTTATCATATATTTATTGCTCTTATTCTTATTCAGCTTCCTCTGGGTGAGATGTACCTCATATGGCTCTCTGGCAGCTCCACTGTGTAGTCCACCCATTCCAGTAATTACTTTAGTTGCCCTCCTCTGGACCTTCTCCAGCTCTGCTATTTCTGCCTTGTTCACAAGAGCCCAGAACTGTACATAGTACTCCATGTGTGGTCTAGTGATTTGTAAAGTGGCAGGACTATGTTCTTATCACGGGCATCTATACCCCTTTTGATGCAACCTATTATCTTATTGGCCTTGGCAGCAGCTGCCTGACACTGGTTTCTACAGCTTAGTTTGCTGTTCATTAAAATTCCTAGGTCCTTTTCCATGTCAGTGTTACCCAGTGTTTTACTATTTAGTATGTACGGGTGACTTGCATTATTCCTTCCCATGTGCATAACTTTACATTTGTCAGTGTTCAACCTCATCTGCCACTTATCTGCCCAAGCCTCCAGTCTATCCAGATCCCTCTGTAGTAGTATGCTGTCCTCTGTAGTGTATATGTGTGTATATATGTGTTAAACTGTCCTCTGTAGTATATATACATACAGTATACTGCCTTCTGTAGTATATATACAGTATACTGCCCTCTCTAATATATATATATATATATATATATATATACACACAGTATATATATATAGAGAAAGAGAAAATAAATAAATTTGGCGGCACCAGTGAACGGGCTCAGGTGCAAGGTCCAAGGGGATTGGCTTCTCACCCTTAATATATGTAGGAAATCGGACAGCACTCCAAGACTTGAAAAAACGTGATGTAATTATTCACCCATGTGGAACAATTGCAATGTTTCTGCTCACAACTGAGCCTTTCTCAAGCAAAGATATACAAGCTTGTGCCAACCTTAAATAGCACTCAAATAATCTAGTGACCAATGAACATTCAAATACAAAATCATGTGACAAATTAGCATATCCAAAACATGTGACTGATTAGCATATCCACATCATGTGATCAATTACATATATAAATACCAGTCTACATTGTGCATAAGATTAAAATGTTAAAATGTATCCAACCACTTTACATCTGATAATGTGTTTCCAAAGTGATAATGGTATATCCATCGCAACAGTGAACTTTACCCTTATAGTGATAATGGATAATATGTGAATCGTTAAAATATACATCCATGTAGATAGGAGGCAAAAGAGGGCGTTACCAAGAGACATGACATTGCCAATCAGTAACACGCGTTCATGTGAATAATGGCCAAAGCTGGCGTTTCTATTTACTAGCAGGCACAAGCGCCACAAAGTGTCAAATAACAAACCTCACAACCAGGATTGCGCATGGAAATCAACGCATGCGCATAATCCGGCATCCTCTCATGGGTGCCATCATTGTTTCTGGAGGCATGCCATTATTCACAAAATACCCATATAGCTATCATGACCAATCGGAGAGGGATCCATCCTCATGGGTGGACCAACCCCTCCAGAGTTGCGATCAAGTTATGAGGACCCCACACGTCAGTGCGGTGTACCCCCAGCCATCTCACCATTACGGTCCATGAATAGTCCAATAGGGGATCTCCCATATATGTATGTTGATGAAAACTGAGGTTGATTTGACACCAAGTGGAAACATTTGAACAACTAAATAAAACCATTTGTTTCTAAACGCATGGAACACCGCGCACTGTAGCATATGTTCAAGCTTCTTTATTCACCCTCTTAGCGTCAATCTACATGGTATCTAAAAAAAGAGAGAGATATATGCTACATAGCGCGGTGTTCCATGCGTTTAGAAACAAATGGCTTTATTTAGTTGTTTAAATATTTCCACTTGGTGTCAAATCAACCTCAGTTTTCATCAACATACATATATGGAAGATCCCCTATTGGACTATTCATGGACCGCAATGGTGAGATGGCTGGGGGTACACCGCACTGACATGTGGGGTCCCCATTACCTGATTGTCTTTGAATGTTCATTGGTCACTAGATTATTTGAGTGCTATTTAAGGTTGGCACAAGCTTGTATACCTTTGCTTGAGAAAGGCCCAGTTGTGAGCTGAAACGTTGCAATTGTTCCACATGGGTGAATAATTACATCCCGTTTTTTCAAGTTTTGGAGTGCTATCCAATTCTCTCTCTCTCTCTCTCTCTCTCTATATATATATATATATATAGTCAGGTCCATAAATATTGGGACATCGACACAATTCTAACATTTTTGTGTCGATGTCCCAATATACACCACCACAATGGATTTGTCTGCCAGGCCTCTACTGCAACTGTCTTCAGTTCCTGCTTCTTCTTGGGGCATTTTCCCTTCAGTTTTGTATGCAGCAAGTGAAATGCATGCTCAATCTGATTCAGGTCAGGTGATTGACTTGGCCATTGCATAACATTCCACTTCTTTCCCTTAAAAAACTCTTTTTTTGCTTTTGCCGTATGCTTTGGGTCATTGTCCATCTGTACTGTGAAGCGCCGTCCAAAGAGTTCTGAAGCATTTAGCTGAATATGAGCAGATAATATTGCCTGAAACACTTCAGAATTCATCCTGCTGCTTTTGTCAGCAGTCACATCATCAATAAATACAAGAGAACCAGTTCCATTGGCAGCCATACATGCCCACACCATGACACTATCACCACCATGCTTCACTGATAAGGTGGTTTGCTTAGGATCATGAGCAGTTCCTTTCCTTCTCCATACTCTTTTCTTCTCATCACTCTGGTACAAGTTGATCTTGGTCTCATCTGTCCATAGGATGTTGTTCCAGAACTGTGAAGGCTTTTTTATATGTTGTTTGGCAAACTCTAATCTGGCCTTCCTGTTTTTGAGGCTCACCAATGGTTTACATCTTGTGGTGAACCCTCTGTATTCACTCTGGTGAAGTCTTCTCTTGATTGTTGACTTTGACACACATACACCTACCACCTGGAGAGTGTTTTTGATCTGGCCAACTGTTGTGAAGGGTGTTTTCTTCACCAGGGAAATAATTATTCGGTCATCCACCACAGTTGTTTTGGTGGTCTTCCGGGTCTTTTGGTGTTGCTGAGCTCACTGGTGCGTTCCTTGTTTTTAAGAATGTTCCAAACAGTTGTTTTGCCCACGCCTAATGTTTTTGCTATTTCTCTGATGAGTTTGTTTTCTTTTATCAGCCTAATGATAGCTTGCTTCACTGATAGTGAGCGCTGTTTGGATCTCATCTTGAGAGTTGACAGCAACATATTCCAAATGCAAATAACACACTGGAAATGAACTCTGGACTTTTTATCTGCTCATTGTAATTGGGATAATGAGGGAATAACACACACCTGGCCATGGAACAGCTGAGAAGCCAATTGTCCCATTACTTTTGGTCCCTTAACAAGTGGGAGGCACATATGCAAACTGTTGTAATTCCTACACCGTTTACCTGATTTGGATGTTAAAACCCTCAAATTAAAGCTGACAGTCTGAAGTTAAACCACATCTTGTTTGCTTCATTTCAAATCCTGGTGTATAGAGCCAAAAATGTTAGAATTGTGTCGAATTGTGTATATACTACACATTAAGCTAGTTAGAATAACTGGCAAGGGAACTTGATCACATTGGCTTTTTGTTTCAAACTACTTGATTCAATTCATTTTAGCCCTACTATAGTGTACCCCATAGTCATATGTGTGATCTCTGGACACTGCCCTCCATATAAACCATACTGGAAAATAGACTGCTCAGATACCAATCGTCACACATTGCTCCACACGCCGCCCGCATCGGTCTGCTCTCAGTTTCCATATTGAGTCTGAAAACTGCGGTAATGCAGCCTGCCGTGCCTTCTGATGATTCCTCCAAGCCAGAGGCCAGCAGGACTGGAGGGGTTTAGAAGTGGCTCTCTCAACCTCCTTTTGTCTGTGAGGAGGCATGGGTACCGTCGCTCGCCCCACCCATACATGATCGGTGCCGCACACACGCTGGGCTCTGGCCATTGGCAGCACCCAGCCATCCTCTTCCCGTCTGAGCACAGAAGCCAGTGAGGAACCAGCTTGCCTTGGCCCGGGTCTGGGAGTGTCACCGGCAATGCCGCCAGTGTCAGTTCCCCTCCCCTCATTGATGACTCAGTTATGGTCCCAGGCTGCTGGCAGGGTCCTCGGTGGCTGCCTCCACTGCGCAGCCTGGATCATCCATCGCAGGTCAGGCTGCTGAATAAGCGTTTAGCTGCGAGGCTTGGCTACACAAAGGGGTAGTGTCACATAGCGCTGGCCAGACTTCACCAGGAAGGGGCTGACATGCACCGGGGAGCACCTACACTGTCATCCAGCAGAGCAGAGTTTGTAGTCTGTTTTGAAGGCAACATTGTTCTCGTGTTACATAGAACTGCCGGTAAACTTACCCCACAAAATGAATGTAGCTCTACTTCATCTTTGTGGACTTGACATAGAAAATCATATTCTTTCGGTTCATAAAAAGCGTACAGTAATCCAGTCCTATACAATGCAGATGTCTGGAGGGGGAGAAGAATGCAGAACTTCCAGGGAGAGATGGGGTAGATAGATTATAGCAGGATGGACCACATGTATATATCTATCTACCCCATCTCTCTCTGGAAGCCCTGATATCTTCCTCCCTCCAGACATCTGCATTGTATTTATTTGTATGCATGGGAACGCATTCCTGCTCTAGACAAAGAACCTACTGCTGTCAGAGGTGTCTAAGATTATTTTTGATGTTCCCCTGGTCTGGTGGGGGCCCATTCCTGGGAACACATTCCTGTTACAAACAAAGAACCTTCTGCTATCAGGGGTGTCGAAGTCTATTTTGGGGGTTGCCCCGGTCTGATGGGGGCCCGTTCCTGGGAACATATTCCTACTGTAAACAAAGAACCTGCTGCTGTCTGTTCCTGCTGAGTTAGGCCAAGCTATGAGTAGGCCTTAGACTTGACCATTACCATGTACCTGCTGCTGTCTGTCCTGATCATGCTAAGTTATGTGTAGGCCTTATACGCCACCGTTACCTTTACCTGATGTTGCTGTCTGTCCTGATCCTGCTGAGTTAGGCCCAGCTATGTGTATGCCTTATACTACAGCGTTACCATTAACCTGCTGCTGTCTGTTCTGATCCTGCTGAGTTTGTTCAAGCTATGTGTAGGCCTTATACTACAGCGTTACCACTTACCTGCTGCTGTCTGTCCTGCTCCTCCTGAGTTTGGTCGAGCTATATGTAGGCCTTATACTACAGCTGCCCATTTACCCCTGAAGAAGCCAGAATACTGGCAAAACATGTCAGGGGGCAGTTTTAGTTTTTAAATGCTGCGCACCACTCCACTGTTAATTAGCAAATAGTAGTCCAGCTGGCCCACATTGCTATGTTCGGTTCAATAATAAGTTAGACACGGTATCTATTACTGTGTTCAATGTCCGTTTGCAGTGCTAACCGCCACTAACATATTTGTCAGTGTGAGAGTATATGAGACGTTTAAAGAGTTAATTTCATAGTGGGTTGATACATCAATTCTCCCGCTATATCACATGGTTGGTTTGACAACCCCGCTTAGCTGGCAATAACACTGCAAATGGTGTTACAGCAGTATCCTGCTTCTATAGTGATAAGGGTGAGAGATAGTGCACATCTCTTCGCCTCCTGTAATTGACCAACAAACGCCTCCATCAGTGGAGTGGCGATTGTGTTTTTAACATCCCTTTTTTTTGGTTCTGTTTAAGAACAATTAAAAAGTGCACCACGCACACACTTAGTGTTTAGTTTTTAATATATATCATAATAAAAGTGAAGTATTAACTTTCACCTGGGTCAAGATAGGTTCTATTGCATTTGTAAATAAACTTATAGTACAGCGTTACCATTTACCCGTGGCTGTCTGTCATGCTTCTCCTGAGTTTAGTCGAGCTATGTGTAGGCATTATACTATAGCGTTACCATTTACCTGCTGCTGTTTTGTCTTGCTCCTCCTGAGTTTGGTCGAGCTATGTGCAGGCCTTATGCTATACCATTAACAATTACCTGCTGCTGTCTATCCTGACCCTGCTGAGAACAACCAGCATGGACCACTTATTCGCCTAAGGACTTTATCAACTATTGAGTATTAGAATTCTCTTAAACTGGTGTGCATGTACTCTGTTCATCATATATTGTCAATCTATATATATATATATATATATATATATATATATGAAGAAACAAAAAACAAAGTAGCAGCACCGTCACTGGTGTAGACAAAAGGGTGCAGCTGGCCCAATATGGATATAAGCCAATCCAAATTGATAAAAATTTTAAAAAAAGGGCAGCACTCCAGAGAGTAAAAATGCAAAAAATTACTTTATTTACCCAAATGGGACATGCGACGTCTGGAAGGCTCCTGCACAGAGCCGAAACGTCGCATGTCCCATTTGGGTAAATAAAGTAATTTTTTGCATTTTTACTCTCTGGAGTGCTGCCCTTTTTTACTATATATATATATATATATATATATATATATATATATGAAAAGAATTGTTTGAATAAAATACAATCATGCGGTGTTACGCTTCATTCACCCAAAAACTTTTTTTTTACTTTATTTCATTTTATATGTTAGAATTTTGCTTTACTTGGGTTTTATGCGGCCTTGTGTGGTTCTTACTAAAACTAGATGGGGACCGCATGTGGGCTTCCCTTGTCAAAAGGTCTTGTGCAGTTACCATTGCACAGGAGTGATTGAGGAATCCAATTACTTTTTAATATTTTATTGTTTGTTTTATTCAGGATTTAGGTTCGAACATGGTGTTGTCTGTCATCCTGAACAGGATGCCTGACTTCCATGTTGACTTCTCTACATGGTTGGGTGTGACTGGCGTTATACTCATCCGTGTGGTAATCCGGTTTTGGGAATGGAGCGTTATTGCCACATGTATATATCTATATATATTTATATTTTATGTTACTTCTTGACAACTATGTAATGATAATTTGCACATGTGATTTTTATATTATCAAAGCTTTTCACTTTGCAATATAAACTGTGGTATATATAATATTCTTGAAGCCATGTCACCATTTTTGGAGTTATTTTAGTCATTTCCATGGTTGCTATCATGTGACCGCATAGACAGGATGCATTTGTGGATCAGCTTGCGTTCAATTTCTGGTGCGAACACGTGATCTGTTATCATGTGAACGCCACGTCCATGGACACTCACTTCCTGTGTGTTTCTCCTTCAATGTGATCACGATTTCATTACATGTTTTTTTTATGTAATGCGGAAGCAATGCGCTGACATGCGCAGCTAGACAAAATGGGACGCTATATCGGAACCATGCTGGTTAGTTCTTGGCCCCCTCCATTATGTTTTTAATCGGTACACCTGATATTTTAATGACACTATTGGTTTTTAGACATATTATTATTAATATGTAATTTTGATGAATTAAGCAGATAATATTAATTCACATAGTTTAATTGAAGTTATTAATCTCTTCACAGTATGGATACTTGTATATTAAGTATTTTTTCTAAACAGTATTTTTTTTTTACGCAATACTAATAAAACACATTAATTGCAATTAAATTATTAATAGTTTTCATTAAATAATCACCTGAGTTTGTATTTGTACTTGGCACCTTTCACTTTTGTCACTGCTTGAGAAAGGTCCCATCGTGTGGACTGAAACATCACTTTTGGGTGAATAAACTCACATTTTGTGGAGGCTGCGCCGTGTCATGTTTATATATTTTATTTATTTATTTATTTTTATTTTATTTTTTTTCTTACAAATTTCTTGTGGGCTTTACAATCTTAAAAATTCTTTAAAATAAAAGGAATATATTGTGATTTGTATGCATGGGAACACATTCCTGCTGTAGACAAAAAACCTGCTGCTGTCAGAGATGTATAAGTTTATTTTTGGTGTTGCCCCGGTCTGGCAGGGGCCCATTCCTGGGAACATATTCCTGCTACAAACAAAGAACCTACTCCTGTCTGTTCTGGCTGAGTTTGGCCCAGCTATGTGTAGGCCTTTTACTACACCATTACCATTTACCCGATGCTGTCTCTCCAGATAAGTTTGGCCAAGCTATGTGTAGGCCTTATACTACACTGTTTCCTTTACCTGCTGCTGTCTGTCCTGATCCTGATAAGTTTACCCGGGACTAAAGGGCCCTTACTGCAACCTTATAGGTTAAAATTAATCAAAAACATAATATAAAAAAAACGAATGCACATGTTAGAAGATAAAAAAAATATTTATTTAAAATTTTGAGGAACAAATATGCCTCTAAGGCAACTGTTTTAGTTGCTTATGGAGGGCCAGCAACTTCTGGATCACATTACGGTGCAGCTCCTTTTTGTCCTCTTGCTGCAGCTGTTTTATATTGTTTTTTAATTTAATGAGTACTGTTAGGATATTCAGAATTCACCCCTTAAGGACCCGGCCATTTTTCACCTTTCTGCTGAGTCCATTTTAGCAAATCTGACATGTGTCACTTTAAAAGCATTTTACCATACTTATCAAGGCAATTCTGAGATTGCTTTCTCGTCACATATTGTATTTCATGACAGTGGTAAAATTAAGTCAAACAATTTCATTTTTATTTATAAAAAAAATACCAAATTTCTACTTCTCTACTTTTATAATAGCTAGTAATACCTTTAAAAATAGTTATTACTTCATATTTCCAATATGTCTGCTTTATGTTTGGATCATTTTGTGAATGTCATTTTATTTTTTGGGGACGTTAGAAGGCTTAGAAGTTTAGAAGCCAATCTTGAAATTTTTCAGAAAATTTCCAAAACCCACTTTTTAAGGACCAGTTCAGGTCTGAAGTCCTTTTGTGAGGCTTACATAATAGAAACCACCCAAAAATAACCCCATTTTAGAAATTAGATCCCTAAAGGTATTCAAAACTGATTTTACAAACTTTGTTAACCCTTTAGGTGTTCCACAAGAATTAATGGAAAATGGAGATAATATTTCAGAATTTCACTTTTTTGGCAGATTTTCCATTTTAATAAAAAGAATTCCGCTAACAATTATTGCCGTGATTCCGTAGTCTACAGAAACACCCCATATGTGGTCGTAAACTGCTGTACGGGCACACAGTTGGGCGCAGAAGGAAAGGAGCTACATATGGATTTTGGAGGGCAGATTTCACTGGGATAATTTTAAGCTGCCATGTTACATTTGAAGCCCCCCTGATGCACACCAAAAAAGTGACCCTATTTTGAAAACTACGGGATAAGGTGGCAATTTTGTTGGTACTATTTTAGGGCACATATGATTTTTGGTTGCTCTATATTACACTTTTTTAAAAAAAATTATATTTTTATTGTAATTTTCAATAAAAAAACAAACAGGGGGGTAACAGGATACCAAGGTACAGGCACACAGGCCTCAATTATATACTAGTAAGCACATTGCAAGTATACATCAGTTACAAGGTTGATACATGTCAGACATGATGAAACTAAGTATTTAAATAAGTGAGTGAGTAAGTGGGTAAGGCATCCAGAGGTGGTGGCATTGAGAGAATGTAGTAAAAATGGTACGTAATAATGTTGTAGTACAGGCTAGGTTTATGTTGTATAGCTAGCTACTAGCAAATGAAGATGTAGGGTGGGAATCTTTTACTCTGTTGGCTGGCCATGGCTATGGGAGGCCTGAGTGTAATGTGCTGATAACGGAGCTAAACTGGACTGCTGTTATCCAATATCTATCTCATGATAAATGAGGGTTAAGTGTGTTCTTGGGAGCTCTATGTGTTGACCAAGGGAGCCATTTTTTTAGGAATGTGACGTGCGTCCCAAGAGGACAATTCCTCAAACCTATGGAGTCGGTCCATTTTCTGGTACCATTGTTCCATTGGGGGGGGGGGGGGTTAGGGTCTGCAACCAAAATTTAGGAAGCAAGAGGCGAGCAGCTATCAGAATTTGTGAGAAGATAAAGGGTGGTTGGATATGACCCTTTTCCTGAGAGAGAGACAGCAGGGCCAGCTGTGGGGAAGGTTGGATGGAAGTGTGGCAAATCTTGTTGGCCAAAGAAAATATCTCAGACCACCATTTAAAGATAGGGGGGCAAGTCCACCAAATGAGGAGGAAGGTCCCCTTCTCCCGGAGGCACCTCCAACAGGTGTCCGAAGCAGTCTTAGAGAACAATGACGTCTTATCTGGCGTATTGTACCACCGGGTGAGAATTTTTATTCCGTTCTCTTGGGTTCGGACACAGCGGGAGGCACTATGGGGGAATTCAAAGAGTCTATGAAGAGAAGCGAACGGGATTGTAGTATTTAAGTCCAGTTCCCAATGTTTTATGAAAGATGGTTTGACTAGGATAGGTGAGAGACGCAACCTGCTGTAGATTTGGGAAATAAGTCTTTTAGGGGTTGTGGGTTGGCAGATTACTGACTCGAGCCAGACCAAGGGTCGTTGTAAGTCACCCAATTGGACATGCTGTTTTATATAAGCTCTGAGGTATAAGACTGAGAAGAGATCACATGGATGTGTGTTAAGTAGAGTATTTGTGGCTTCTAAATCTATCAGATCACCAGTGGGGCACACCAACAAGATTAGAGAAGTTAATGAGGATTTTATCCCTTGGGAAGCTGACGCTCTTAAGGCAGGAGGGGCCGTACCTAATACGTCTTTTATCGTTAGGAGTAGAGAGGGAAAGGGGATGGAGCAATGAGATGTGGAAAGCCATTTCCAAGCCTCTAGAATTGCTTTTACAATTGGGTAGTGGGTCAACGGACCAGGAAGGACAGTTTTATGCCCAAGCAAAAGTTCTCTGGCTGGACTATTTAATATGTCAATTTCGATTTCTACTGCTGCAGATTGCGGGGAGGGGCGTAGCCAGGCTACTGCTCGGGAGAGGAGAATAGCTTTGCCATAAAGTTCTGGGTTTGGAAGACCTATACCTCTGGCTTGCCTAGGTTTTGTGAGAAGGAAGAATGGGAGTCTCGCTTTCCTCCCATTCCAGATGAAGGTTCTAAACTTTTTTTGTAGTGAAGTATAGTAATGTTTAGGGATGGGGATAGGGTGTAAGTAAGTGAGGCAGGGGAGGGTTAGGGATGAGAGCAAATTTTTGCGACCAAACCAAGACAATGTGTGATTTGATTGGGCCAGATTGTCTATGGCGTTAAAAATTTTGGATCTCAAAGGAATGTAGTTAAGCGAGAAGAGGTCTGTTATTTTAGGGCTAATTTGGATTCCTAAGTATGTGATGGTGGGAGAGGACCAGTTGAAGGGAGAATTCTCCATTAATTGTCGTTTGGTTGAGGGGGAAATACAGAGCAAAGAACTAGGGATTTGTTGGCATTGATCTTGTAGTCTGAAACTGTGCTGTAAAGGTTGAGGTGAGTCTGAATGCGAGGTAAAGAGACTGACGGGTTCACTGTCATCATAAGAACATCATCTGCAAATGCTGCAATTTTTTGTTCCCTGCCTCCCAAACATAGACCTCTAATCTCCCGATCCAACCTTATAATGGATAAAAGTGTCTCCAATGCCAGGATGAATAAAAGTGGGGAGAGGGGACAGCCCTGGCGAGTCCCATTACTTATAGCAGATGTAGAGGAGAGATTTCCATTAACCAGAACTAGGGCTGTTGCCTGCTCATACATGGCAAAGGTAGCTTGGACAAAGGGACCAGGAAGGCCAAACCTCACCAGCACATGTTTTAGATACGTCCAGTTGACCATATCGAATGCTTTCTCAGCATCAGTGCTAAGGAGGAGCAGTGGGGAAGAAATACGCTTTGCATGACATAGAGTATTGATCACTCTAGAAGTGTTATCTTTTCCCTCTCTGTTGCAGATGAAGCCAACCTGGTCCCTGTGAACAAGATGGGGGAGAAGATTTGCCAGCCTATTGGCTAACATTTTGGCCAGGAGCTTGAGGCTCTATATTACACTTTTTGTGAGGCAAGGCAACAAAAAATATATTTTTTGGCACCGTTTTTATTTTTTGCTATTTACAATGTTCATCTGACAGGTTAGATCATGTGGTATTTTTATAGAGCAGGTTGCTACGGATGTGACAATTCCAAATATAACCTATTTTTTTTCCTATTTTTTTACTTTATTTTGGGAAAAGGATGCTTTTTTTTTTACTTGAAAATTTTTATTGAATTTTTGGGAAACCTTTCTTTTTTTTTTACTTTTTTCACTTTCTTTTTTGTCCTACTCTGGGACTTCAACTTTTGGGGTCTGATCCCCTTTGCAATACTTCTGTATTATAATGCATTGGCTGTAAGTGTATTACTCAATATAATTCACTTACAGTCTGCTTGCCTGTGAGATCAAGGGGGCTGGATCTCAAAGGCCCTCCCGGAAGGCAGCTACGATGCCTAAGGATGGCATCGGGCTGCCTTCCCTGCCATTGGGTCCTCGTAATAGCAGCACAGGGACCGGATGGACACCTGTCTGAAGCTTGCACGTGCCGCGGTCAGCACTGACCTCGGCCGTGCAGGGGTTAATGCGCCGGCATCAGTGACTTCACGCCGGCGCATATAGCAGGGATCTGGCTATCGGTGACTGCCCGACCCCTGCCGCTGAATGGGCGGGCTCAGCTCCTGTACCCGCCCCCGATCACCATGCAGTACATGTATGTCACTGGGCTTTAAGTCATGTCCAGATCTGATGTACATGTACGTCATTTAGTGTTAATGTATCTAATGTAATGATGGACAGTGTTTTTTACTGGAATACAGAATGATAAATGCAGTTTATGTATATATACACATATATATATACAGGTCCTTCTCAAAAAATTTGCATATTGTGATAAAGTTCATTATTTTCTGTAATGTACTGATAAACATTAGACTTTCATATATTTTAGATTCATTACACACCAACTGAAGTAGTTCAAGCCTTTTATTGTTTTAATATTGATGATTTTGGCATACAGCTCATGAAAACCCAAATTTCCTATCTAAAAAAATTAGCATATTTCATCCGACCAATAAAAGAAAAGTGTTTTTAATACAAAAAAAGTCAACCTTCAAATAATTATGTTCAGTTATGCACTCAATACTTGGTCGGGAATCCTTTTGCAGAAATGACCCTTCAATGCGGCGTGGCATGGAGGCAATCAGCCTGTGGCACTGCTGAGGTGTTATGGAGGCCCAGGATGCGATAGCGGCCTTAAGCTCATCCAGAGTGTTGGGTCTTGCGTCTCTCAACTTTCTCTTCCCAATATCCCACAGATTCTCTATGGGGTTCAGGTCAGGAGAGTTGGCAGGCCAATTGAGCACAGTAATACCATGGTCAGTAAACCATTTACCAGTGGTTTTGGCACTGTGAGCAGGTGCCAGGTCGTGCTGAAAAATGAAATCTTCATCTCCATAAAGCTTTTCCGCAGATGGAAGCATGAAGTGCTCCAAAATCTTCTGATAGCTAGCTGCATTGACCCTGCCCTTGATAAAACACAGTGGACCAACACCAGCAGCTGACATGGCACCCCAGACCATCACTGACTGTGGGTACTTGACACTGGACTTTAGGCATTTTGGCATTTCCCTCTCCCCAGTCTTCCTCCAGACTCTGGCACCTTGATTTCCGAATGACATGCAAAATTTGCTTTCATCCGAAAAAAGTACTTTGGACCACTGAGCAACAGTCCAGTGCTGCTTCTCTGTAGCCCAGGTCAGGCGCTTCTGCCGCTGTTTCTGGTTCAAAAGTGGCTTGACCTGGGGAATGCGGCACCTGTAGCCAATTTCTTGCACACGCCTGTACACGGTGGCTCTGGATGTTTCTACTCCAGACTCAGTCCACTGCTTCCGCAGGTCCCCCAAGGTCTGGAATCGGTCCTTCTCCACAATCTTCCTCAGGGTCCGGTCACCTCTTCTCGTTGTGCAGCATTTTCTGCCACACTTTTTCCTTCCCACAGACTTCCCACTGAGGTGCCTTGATACAGCACTCTGGGAACAGCCTATTCCTTCAGAAATTTATTTCTGTGTCTTACCCTCTTGCTTGAGGGTGTCAATGATGGCCTTCTGGACAGCAGTCAGGTCGGCAGTCTTACCCATGATTGCGGTTTTGAGTAATGAACCAGGCTGGGAGTTTTTAAAAGCCTCAGGAATCTTTTGCAGGTGTTTAGAGTTAATTAGTTGATTCAGATGATTAGGTTAATAGCTCGTTTAGAGAACATTTTCATGATATGCTAATTTTTTGAGATAGGAATTTGGGGTTTTCATGAGCTGTATGCCAAAATCATCAATATTAAAACAATAAAAGGCTTGAACTACTTCAGTTGGTGTGTAATGCATCTAACATATATGAAAGTCTAATGTTTATCAGTACATTACAGAAAATAATGAACTTTATCACAATATGCAAATTTTTTGAGAAGGACCTGTATATATATATATATATATATATATATATATATATATTTATGTGTGTGTGAAACATACGAAATCAGACAGTTACATCATACATCTCTACATAGCCATGTGTATAAATATATATATACAGTACACTCACAGCGAGGTAGAGAGGTATGATGTAACTGGCTAATTTGCTATGTGTCACACCAGGTACTAGGCCTCCTCTTTAGATCCGACCAGTGTGCTTCCCCTTGAACTCCCTCCTTAGCTCCTTCCGTATCCCCCGCGCAATATTCGGTTTTTCCTCCTGGACCCGAATCCTATCATATCCCCGCTCCAACATGTCCTGCAGGATAAAGATGCAAGCATGTAATCCCAAATTTTTTAACTATAAGTATTTAAAATAATGTCCTCAACAACACAGCAGAAAGTATTTAAGTCTTTGATGGGGAAATATTAGATTTAATGTTACCGTTATATGATCAGATTGTACTGCAATTGTATGTGTGTGAGGTCTGAGCAATCGGATATTGGCAAGCTGAACAGAGATATACCTGTCTAGTGAAGTGACGGTACGGTATGCTGTGCACCCTTCTCCTGACCAACAGGACACAAACTCTAATCTACAGACTGTGTGTGTAAAGATAGTTATATAGCTCTTGTATATATAATACAGATAGTCAGTAGGAGATAGTCAGTGCAGGTTATATCCTGATATAGTGGATCTGATAGGTTCCAGTGCAGGGTGTTAGGTAGTGTGATAGGGATTACTGTTTCTCTGCTGTCCATACATACATGCTACATACATAGTGCTGTGATGTCACAACAACACTTAGTGCACCAATCAGTAATATGTAGTC
Organism: Bufo gargarizans; assembly: GCF_014858855.1. Lineage (NCBI taxonomy): Eukaryota > Metazoa > Chordata > Amphibia > Anura > Bufonidae > Bufo > Bufo gargarizans. The sequence continues at coordinate 34,920,163 of NC_058083.1, forward strand.
AGACCTGCTAAAATGTGAAGTTTCACGTATTGCACCAAAATATGTGCATCATTAATTGCTGATTAGTGCAACCGCGAATATATTGGAGCACTCTGCATATAAAGCCATTTTTAATGTTCTGCCGTGCCAACCATTTTCTCCGGTCACAGAAAACTTCTAGCAGCTTGGAAAATGTAGCAAAAGTGACCCACGTCTGTATTGGGCACGCTTTATGCGAATATTACATTGCCGATTTTCGCAATCAAGAAAATAATAGCTAATTCTCGAATTTATGAATATATGATGAATATTCTACAAAATATTTGTGAAATATTGCTAATTCGAATATTGCCCCTGCCACTCATCACTAATAAATATCAGATCAACGGGGCTCCGCCACCAGGTACTCCTGTCAATCAGCTGAATACAGTGTAACGACCAGAAAGCAGTGCTCACATGGGGCGCTGTCTCCTCTTCAAACAGCTCTTGTGGAGATGCGGCATAATGTAATTACAAGTACTCCCTCCATTCAAGTGAATGGGACAAGTACTTGTCCTTACACTGCACTTCCGAGACGACGTGCGGTCTAATGAAGAGGAAGAAGCGCTCACATTGAGCATTGCCTCCTCTTCATACAGCAGATTGACGGGGGTGCCAAGTTTCGGACCTTGAAGATCTGATCTTGATAACCTATCCTGACGATAGATCATCAATGTGTATGGCAGAACAAAGGGGTTGTATGCTTTTTCTATTGATGACCAATCCTCAGGGTAGGTAATCAATAACAGATCTGCAGGGGTCCGACTCCCCGCTTGTTTAACCCTTTCGCTACCAGTGCCATACATGTACGCCGCTGGAGCTATAGGCAAACATGGCACTCACTCGCACAGCAAATTTTGGAATGTTATAACCCTAGCAACTTCTTTACAACCCCCTCCTACCGTGCAACCCCCCACTTGTGATAGCTCTCTCAGACAAGGCCATATATACTGTATGTCATGTCACTGTATTTACTGTCAATGTGTATAATGCCATTGTATAATACTGTTGGGGGGGGCACTGACAGTAAAATCTTAGTCCTCCTTCTGGGTGCCCCCTTTTTGAGTTTGGGCCCTGTAGCAGCCGCTTCCTCAGCTTCCACTATAGCTGCGCCCCTGAAGGAACCCCTCTGCTTTACACTAAGTGGGAGATTTATCAACACTGGCATGTTCTGCACTGTTCTTGTTATCCCCTGCACTGCCAGAGGAGGGAGGCCCATGCCTCATTAAAAAATTTGGCACATATTCCTGCAGTCTGTGCGCCTAAACAGACATCTATGACAGCTCAGAGCTGCCATAGATTTCTGGCTTCATTTGTGCCAGAAACTGTCGTAAATGAAGATAAATTTGTCGGGGCAGCTAATCACGACGACATCCTGCCCTTTCGAATTCCTAGCTTTCTTCTTTTTATTTTTCACTTCCACACCTCTGAATTGTACCACGGTCATGGTTGACCGCATTAATACAATTAGCCATTTGTTTCCATTATAACATTTTGTCTTCTTATATTTATATTATGAAGCACACCATGCCCTGTCCTCTATGGACAAACATTTGCTTCTTATATGTTCTTTTTGTCTTGTGTCTGTTTTGTAATTCTTTAAAACTTTCTAATTAAAACATTTACTAACATAATGAAAGAAACTTAACTGGTAAAAAATATTTGTGCCTTATTAGGTTAGTTATGTTGTGTTTGTCTATAACTGTGACGTAGATATATGTGTCTTAACATAGTAAACTTTACAAAACAACATGATTTTGTTATACTTTGTCAAGAAGAGATGTCAATTTTGTGTGCGCCTATGTCCAGCCACCCAGTTATTGTGTTGTAAATTGCAGCCTGACAAGGGTTTGGCTAGCAGATTGTGGTATTAAATTAATTTAATCAGAAATTGCAGTTAATCTAATTAATCTTAATCTAATTCCAGATAAGATAAGGGTGGATACATCTATTCGACTTACATTTAAAGTAGCTACAGATCTAGTGATGGGTTACATCGACAGCCCATTCCCACCGCAGCCCACTACTTTAGCTCCAGAAGTGGGCCTGGTGATATTTATAACTGAACTTCACCTTATTCTGCAGTATTGAAAGGGTTAAACCCTCCCTTTGACCTGTGTGCAGTTGCTAGGCTGTTTTAATCAGCTTCTGCTATATATGCCATGCTGTTAGTCTAATTCTCTGTATGAGCAATAGGCTGATCTAGCTTGCTACTCCCTCTGTAGGTGTTTGCGTGGGTTTTCTCCTGGTACTCTGGTTTCCGCCCACACTCCAAAGACATACTGATAGGGAACTTAGATTGTGAGCTTCATTGGGGACAGTTGGATGCTAATGTCTGTAAAGCGCTGCAGAATATAGTAGCGCTATATAGGTGCATAAAGTTAAAAAAAAAAAAATTTACAATCAATTTGCTCTTCTCAACCTGATGCAGAGAGTGGAAAAGTAGCAGTTTGCACTTGGTCCTGGGGTATAAAGAGTAGTAAAGCCCCTCTACCACATAACATAAAAAGTGTTACTAATGGTACATAATGGAAGAGACTTGTCATAAAATTTTGCTTCTGCTTGTTGAAGCTCTGAATATACACTCCATGTTAAAGGGGTTGTCTCATCATGGACAATGGGGGCATATCGCTAGGATATGCCCCCTTTGTCTTATAGGTGTGGGTTCCACAGCTGGGACCCGCACCCATATCGAGAACGGAGCCCCGCAAGTAAAGGAGGGCACACTGCGCATGTGCAGCCATCCTCCATTCATTTTCTATGGGGCCAGCAAAAAATAGCCGAGCGCTAGCTCGGCTATTTCTGTCAGCCCCATAGAAATGAATAGGAGCGAGGGCCAGGCATGCAGGGTACGCTCCCATTCACTTCTATGGGAAGCCGATTTCGTGGTAGCCAGACCAGAGTCCTCCAGCCACCACCTTGCGGGGCTCCGTTCTCGATATCTGTGCGGGTCCCATCGGTGAGACCTGCATCTATAAGACAATGAGGGTATATCCTAGTGATATTTGCCCATTGTCCATGTTGAGACAAACCCTTTAAATTGAAGCTCCAAGTCGAAATATTCAAAGGTTTCCAAAACACTCATAACCTTTCTTTTTAGATCCAGAACTTTTTTCTTGTGGAGAAAATTTATACCTCTCAACTAGTAAAGATTCCTGGGAAAAAATTATTGGAGAATGGAATACAGAATATAAATACTTTATTTACGGAGGAGGTAAAAGGGATCCAGGTAAAATTGTTGGCCATATTACCCAGGTAAAAAAAAAAATATTTTAATAGTTACTTTTTATTCTCTTTGAGTTAGAAATGACTGTTTTTGGGGAAACATTACCATTTTTGTACAGTGTTATTTCTTTGAATGAGATTTAATATCATACACAGCTCATGGTGGAAAAAAGCAGACTCTGTTTTCCAATTAAATACCACTTTTTACATTCAGGAAAGCTTTATAATGTGTTCATTATTTATTTCTAGAACTTTTTATTAACACAAACAGTACCCTATACTCTACCTCTCAGTAATCAACAGAAGTTTAGGCAGTAAGAGCTTCTACTGTAGTAACCATACAAAAATGCGACAAACATTGTCTATCTAGCTTACCAATACCACCCAGAGGGCATACACAGTACACATGCAAGTATATGGCATGTGATGCTGCAGCCAATCAGTGTCCTCGGCTGTGGACCACCAAGGACAGTAATTGGCTTTCACTTGTCACATACGTACCTGCAATTATTAAATAATCAGTGGCAGGCGGACAAGATCAGCATTGCAGACATTCCAGGCACTGGAAAAAGAGGTGAGTATAACTCCTCTAAGCCAATTGGGGGACTTATCATTGATTCTTTGGGAAATCACAGCTAAGACTATAACTCGTCAGAGGGTACAGTTACTGCAGGCAGTACGTATACTTGGGCAATTCACAGACTACCACCTAAATAAAACATAGCCTTTAATAAATATGCATTAAAAGGTAACCCCCCCCATCAATGTAAAGAAGGTAATAAACATAGACAAAATAACAAATGGGCTGTGAAGATTAGGGCTAATATGTAGATATAGACAGAGTCCCTAAATGGAGACTTACCCTAATCCTGCCCCTATGCTGTAGGCCCTTCCTGCAAACAGAATGGCCGCCCCGACAAGGGCGATCCCGTATTCAGGAACCTCCTGAATGCCCCTGGATGACCCTAACAAGAGGGGGGGGGGGGGCACCGTGGTGGTGTGGCATAGAGCAAGTTTATTGGATGACCTAACTTAAATACCAAAAACAAAAACCACAGTCATAGATATACAAATTAGTCACTAATAAAATGTTGGATACTGTTTCCACTCATAATAAAGCAAAATGTACTCAGTCGCCAATAATTAGCAACTCATTGCATATTAGTCTCACTCAATGTTCCAATATTATAGTCCTGTGGTCCCAATGTGTTTCGCCCTGTATAATTTAAGGGCTCATCAGGGGACCATGAAAAAGTCACTGTCAATAGTGCTACCCTCAAGCAGTGGTAACACAAATATAGTGAGCCAATACTGCAAGAAACCACTCACCATTTGTACTGGCCAGTACATCATCTGACCCCCTATTATGCAATAAGCACAGATATACCAATAAAAAAAAGTCACTCATCACTATGGCCAATAGGTCATCTGGCCCCCTCTTTCATAACACACACAGGTATGAAAATCAGACTCCTGCTATCATGATAAACAGCCAATGATACTTGCGCATCCCATGAATAGAGACAGGATCCCTCAAACAGCACCGTTTCCGGATATAGCGCTGATAAGTTGTGATGAGGAGTGTGCTGCACTATGTGTCCAGGACGGTTTAAATGATTCTTTTGGGCAACTTTTTTTTTTTTTTTTTTTTTTAACTTTTATTTTCCTTTTTTGAATTCACAATAAAAAGAGTACATTCAAGTAAAAAAGGCAGCTAATACAGGATATACATTATAACAAATAATCAATGACATAACGAAAAAGAAAAAAAGAAAATAATATCCTGCATAACTATACATATCAAAATATGCTCCAAATTACTAAACAAAACAATCTATATCCTCCTCCCTTCACCCCCTATTGGCTGTCGTCATTGTATCTAACTGGTCTCACGTGCTGCTCTCCGTTTCTTTTCCATATCCTCATATATTTTAATTTGTCGAGAATACTGTATCCATTCATTTAGTGAAGGGGGGGAGGCAGCCCCCCAGTTTTTAATTAAGATAACTTTAGCCACCATCAAACCCCTCATCCAGATCTGTCTTTCCTGAGCCAAAATTAAAGTATCCGAAGCAAAGTATCCCAGCATTACCGTCAAAGCCCCAGGATAATAATAAGAAGAGGACTCCTTTTTTAAGGTTACAAAGACCTGGTCCCAAAACCTTTTTAATTTGCTACAGTCCCAAAGTAGATGAACAAAATCCACGGTCGGAGATCCACATTTCGGACAGCTGCAGTCGCGGCCTTTATTTTGCGGGAATTTAGGGGTATAATACAATCGATGTAAGATCTTAAATTGAGTTAATCTATGGGCATTAGATATTGTGGCCTTCCTACCATTTATATAGATACTATCCCAGTGCAATGGTGGGCAGTGCAACTCCTGCTCCCATTTGCCCGGGCTCTTAAATACAGTTGCCAATGTCGTTTGAAGTTTAGAATACAATCTGGCTATCTTAACCCTCTCTTCTAAAGCAAAACAATAATCAAAAAATAAGTTCTCCCGTGGCAAAATATAAGTTTTGTTAATAGTGGCCTCGTATGCGTGTTTTAAACTTAAATACATTAACAAATCTAATGGTGAACTCTCCGTGAAATGATATTCCGAAAATAATTTGAAGTGCCCCAAAGAAAATAGGTGACACACGTTAACAACTTCTTTACAGAGCCAGTAAGTGAAATTTGTGATTTTAAAGAATTCCACCAGATTCCTATTCTCCCACAGAGGGGTAAAGGCAAAAGTATTGAAATTAAAACAAGGAATAACTAAATTAAAAACTAAGGATGGAAGGTATGTAGAAGAGAATAAAGGGCTAGCCGACTGCCTTAATGAATACTTCAGTTCAGTTTTTACAAAAGAAAAAGAAGGAGAAGGACCTCCACTAGAAAGGATGACTAATAAATCGTTTGATGCATGTGTCTTTACAGAGGAAGATGTTCTAAGTTTGCTGTCTAAAGTGAAGACAAATAAGTCACAGGGGCCTGATGAGATACACCCAAAATTATTAAAAGAGCTTAGTGGTGAGCTGGCAAAACCGTTAACAGATTTATTTAACCAATCATTAGTAACAGGAGTCGTCCCAGAAGATTGGAAATTGGCAAATGTCGTGCCCATTCACAAGAAAGGTAGTAGGGAGGAATCGAGCAACTATAGACCAGTGAGTCTGACATCAATAGTAGGCAAATTAATGGAAACCCTATTAAAGGATAGGATTGTGGAACATCCAAAATCCCATGGATTGCAAGATGAAAAACAACATGGGTTTACTTCAGGGAGATCATGTCAAACAAATCTTATAGATTTTTTTGACTGGGTGACTAAAATAATAGACGGTGGAGGTGCAGTAGACATCGCATATCTAGATTTTAGTAAGGCTTTTGACACTGTCCCACATAGAAGACTTATCAATAAACTGCAGTCATTGAGCATGGACTCCCATATTGTTGAGTGGATAAGGCAGTGGCTGAGTGACAGACAACAGAGGGTTGTAGTCAATGGAGAACATTCAAAACAAGGTCATGTTACCAGTGGGGTTCCACAGGGACCTGTACTGGGACCAATTTTGTTTAATATCTTCATAAGTGATATTGCAAAAGGCATCGATGGTAAGGTTTGTCTTTTTGCTGATGACACAAAGATATGTAACAGGGTTGATGTTCCTGGAGGGAAACGCCAAATGGAAAAGGATTTAGGAAAACTAGAAGAATGGTCAGAACTCTGGCAACTGAAATTTAATGTGGATAAGTGCAAGATAATGCACCTGGGGTGTAAAAACCAAAGGGCAGAATATAGAATATTTGACACAGTCCTGACCTCAGTATCTGAGGAAAGGGATTTAAGAGTAATTATTTCAGAAGACTTAAAGGTGGGAAGACAATGTAATAGAGCAGCACGAAATGGCAGCAGAATGCTTGGATGTATAGGGAGAGGTATAAGCAGTAGAAAGAGTGAAGTGCTTATGCCGCTTTACAGATCACTGGTGAGACCTCACTTGGAGTATTGTGCGCAGTACTGGAGGCCATATCTCCAGAAGGATATAGATACTCTAGAGAGAGTTCAGAGAAGAGCTACTAAACTAGTACATGGATTGCAGGATAAAACTTACCAGGAAAGGTTAAAAGACCTTAATATGTATAGCTTGGAAGAAAGAAGAGACAGAGGGGATATGATAGAAACTTTTAAATACATAAAGGGAATCAACTCGGTAACGGAGGAGAGCATATTTAAAAGAAGAAAAACTACCACAAGAGGACACAGTTTTAAATTAGAGGGGCAAAGGTTTAAAAGTAATATCAGGAAGTATTACTTTACTGAGAGAGTAGTGGATGCATGGAATAGCCTTCCTGCAGAAGTGGTAGCTGAAAATACAGTGAAGGAGTTTAAGCATGCATGGGATAGGCATAAGGCTATCCTTCATATAAGATAGGGCCAGGGACTATTCATAGGATTCAGATATATTGGGCAGACTAGATGGGCCAAATGGTTCTTATCTGCCGACACATTCTATGTTTCTATGTTTCTATTGGAAACTTTGAGTATTATCTTGAGCTTATTCCAAACCCTCTGTAGGGTCCAAGGAATCAATAGGGACTTCCTCAAACCCAAATAACCAGATTCCAAACAAGTGAAAATATTATCTATTGGTTTATCAATAACATGTGACAAATATTGTGCTAGTGGGCTCTCTTTAAAATTACAGCATTGTTGAATTTGTGCACATAAAAAGTATCCTTAAAAAAAGGGAGTGATAGTCCACCCTCTGATTCCGACAACCATAGATATCTTTGTTTTATATGAACCCTCTTCCTTCCCCATATTAAATTGTCGATAAGAGTCTCCAGTCTATGGAAAAAGATATCATCAATCCAAATAGGGGAAGCACACATCGGGTACATCACAATAGGCAAGATAATCATTTTAACCAGTGCTATTCGATCAGTCTGTGCTAATATCAGCTTCTGCCAAGCGCAAATTTTGGATTTAACTTTGTCCAGGACCGGGGCCAAGTTAAGGTCGTAAAACCTATTTATAGGGATACCAATCTTAACCCCTAAATAGTCCAATGTTTCATTAGGGGAAAGAACCCGGACACCACTACCCTCATCTATGGCCCTGCAGTTCAGCGGGAGGAGTGATGACTTAGCCCAGTTAATCAGGTAACCTGATAACTTGCCGAATTCCTCTATAGCTTTCATCACGTAAGGGAGGATTTTCCATCCCTGATCCAAAAACAAAATAACATCATCAGCATAGAGGCTTATTTTATCGCTCACTCCTGCAACCCCAAAGCAGTCTATGTGGTAGTCTGATCGGATCTTGGAGGCTAGCGGTTCAATAAATAGGGCAAAGAGGAGGGGAGACTGTCTCATCCCTCGCCGCATCATAACCGGGGTTCAGTTAATATCATTAATATTTATACGAGCAGTGGGCTGCTCACAGAGCATTTGGGTAATTTCTATAAATACCTTCCCCAATCCGAAGTGAGACATGGTGGACCACAAAAAAGACCACTCGATCCTGTCAAACGCCTTTGTGGCATCTAAAGACAGGATGGAGCGGTCTACACCTTCTCCAACCAAGAGATTCAAGTAAACCATGTAGAGGCTCATCTGTATTTGCCTCCCTGGGATGAATCCCTTCTAGTTAGGGTGGACCAGAGAGGCAATGACCATCCTGAGGCAATTGGCAAGAATTTTTGCAAAAATTTTGTAATCTGTATTTAGAAGCGATATGGGCCTATATGCCCCCATATCGCTTACCTCTTTTTCCTTCTTCAACACCAAGATGACGGACGGTCCAGATGAAGGACGGTCCAGCATTTTCCTGTCCTGTAAAGCCAACTGGGACAACTTTGTTAAAGGTTATGAATGGACACTTTAGAGCATTTTTTTTTAGATTGCATTTCACTAATTTTGGGTTAAAAATAATTTTTCAATTGGTCTTAATAATTTTTTTGGGGAAGTTCTTGTGATAGATGGGGTATAAAATCAGTCCCTCTTTGAGTTCTGTCAGCTGACTGCTCATGTGAAACTTTAGTTTAAGTTTAGCCATAATGAGTGTTCATGAGGTCAGGGCATTAGAGATGAGGCTTCACATAGGCTTCACATAATCCCTCAGCTGATGGAACTCAGGAGGGACAGTCTGAAAATAAACTAATGTATCACAAAACAAATTTTTTTTTGTTTTTTTATTTTTTAATAAAGACCAATGGACAAAAGATTCTTATTTTAAAATAAGTAAAATGCAATCATAAGAATAATTTTCACTTGAAGGTGTCTATATAGCCTTTAACTAAATTATTTATACTTCCTCCCCATATTTGTGTAGTATATAGTACAAATAAGCATTACCACTATATAATAAATGTTTATAACACTGTTATGCCATGCATATAAATAGAATTAGCATACCATTTATATAAATAGTATGTACAATAATTGCACACTGATACACACATATACAGTCAGGTCCATAAATATTTTGACATCGACACAATTCTAACATTTCTGGCTCTATACACCACCACAATGGATTTGAAATGAAACAAACAAGATGTGCTTTAACTGCAGACAGTCAGCTTTAATTTGAGGTTATTTACATCCAAATCAGGTAAACAGTGTAGGAATTACAACTGTTTGCATATGTGCCTCCCACTGTTAAGGGACCAAAAGTAATGGGACAGAATAATAATCGTAAATCAAACTTTCACTTTTTAATACTTGGTTGCAAATCCTTTGCAGTCAATTACTGCCTGAAGTCTGGAATGCATAAACATCACCAGACGCTGGGTTTCATCCCTGGTGATGCTCTGCCAGGCCTCTACTGCAACTGTCTTCAGTTCCTGCTTGTTCTTGAGGCCTTTTCCCTTCAGTTTTGTCTTCAGCAAGTGAAATGCATGCTCAATCGGATTCAGGTCAGGTGATTGACTTGGCCATTGCATAACATTCCACTTCTTTCCCTTAAAAAACTCTTTGGTTGCTTTTGCAGTATGCTTTGGGTCATTGTCCATCTGCACTGTGAAGTGCCGTCCAATGAGTTCTGAAGCATTTGGCTGAATATGAGCAGACAATATTGTCCGAAACACTTCAGAATTCATCCTGCTGCTTTTGTCAGCAGTCACATCAATAAATGCAAGAGAACTAGTTCCATTGGCAGCCATACATGCCCACACCATGACAATACCACCACCATGCCTCACTGATGAGGTGGTATGCTTTGGATCATGAGCAGTTCCTTTCCTTCTCCATAATCTTCTCTTCCCATCACTCTGCTACAAGTTGATCTTGGTCTCATCTGTCCATAGGATGATGTTCCAGAACTGTGAAGGCTTTTTTAGATGTCGTTTGGCAAACTCTAATCTGGCCTTCCTGTTTTTGAGGCTCATCAATGATTTACATCTTGTGGTGAACAATCTGTATTCACTCTGGTCAAGTCTTCTCTTGATTGTTGACTTTGACACGCATGCACCGACCTCCTGGAGTGTTTTCTTGATCTGGCCAACTTTTGTGAAGGGTTTTTTCTTCACCAGAGAAAGAATTCTTCGGTCATCCACCGCAGTTGTTTTCCGTGGTCTTCCAGGTCTTTTGGTGTTACTCAGCTCACCGGTGCGTTCCTTATTTTTAAGAATGTTCCAAACAGTTGTTTTGGCCATGCCTAATGTTTTTGCTATCTCTCTGATGGGTTTGTTTTGTTTTTTCAGCCTAATGATGGCTTGCTTCACTGATAGTGACAGCTCTTTGGATCTCATCTTGAGAGTTGACAGCAACAGATTCAAAATGCAAATAGCAGACAGCAGACTGGAAATGAACTCTGGACCTTTTATCTGCTCATTGTAATTGGGATAAAGAGGGAATAACACACACCTGGCCATGGAACAGCCGAGAAGCCAATTGTCTCATTACTTTTGGTCCCTTAACAAGTGGGAGGCACATATCCAAACTGTTGTAATTTCTAAATACCCTCAAATTAAAGCTGATAGTCTGCAGTTAAAGCACATCTTGTTCGTTTCATTTCAAATCCATTGTGGTGGTGTATAGAGCCAGAAATGTCACAATTGTGTTGATGTCCCAATATTTATGGACCTGAATGTAAAAATTACCTCTAAACTGTTCACTGTAGCACAGATTCACATTACACAAATATACACATTTCACAACAATTTCACACATACAGTACAGACCAAAAGTTTGGACACACCTTCTGATTCAAAGAGTTTTCTTTATTTTCATGACTATGAAAATTGTAGATTCACACTGAAGGCATCAGAACTATGAATTAACACATGTGGAATTATATACATAACAAAAAAGTGTGAAACAACTGAAAATATGTCATATTCTAGGTTCTTCAAAGTAGCCACCTTTTGCTTTGATTACTGCTTTGCACACTCTTGGCAGTCTCTTGATGAGCTTCAAGAGGTAGTCACCTGAAATTGTCCTTCAGTTTTGATGCCCATTTCTAAAATATTGTGGATTTGTTCTATACTGTATATTATACTGTACCATAAATAGATTCTATGTATCATAGTTAATTCTTCTGATAGTGATGTATTTTCTGAGACAGATTATGTATACCATAAAGAAACCCATAAGATGCTACTTTCACCTTCTGCTTATGTTCCATTTGTCTTTGTTAAGGTGATTTGGGCGAACTCGTACCAAGTAGGATGTGCAGCTGCTTATTGTGAAAACTTAGGCATGTTCCTAGTTGTTTGCCACTACTGCCCAGCGTAAGTCCTGTAAAAATTTCGGCATATCAAATGATCAAAATGTATGTATCTCTAGTAATGCTAGTAAAAACTACAGATCTATACTGAGAAAAAAAAAATCCTCTTACCGCCCCATCAATGGGTAGTTAAAAATTGTGGATGACACAAAAGCAAATGAGTAGAGTTGAGCGAACACCTGGATGTTCGGGTTCGAGAACTTCGTCCCGAACCCGAACCCCATTGAAGTCAATGGGGACCCAAACTTTTCGGCACTAAAAAGGCTGTAAAACACCCTTGGAAAGGAATAGAGGGCTGCAAAAGGCAGCAACATGTAGGTAAATCCCCTGCAAACAAATGTGGATAGGGAAATGAATACAAATAAAAATAGAATAAATAAAAATTAACCAATATCAATTGGAGAGAGGTCCCATAGCAGAGAATCTGGCTTCACATCACCCACCACTGGAACAGTCCATTGTCATATATTTAGGCCCCGGCACCCAGGCAGAAGAGAGAGGTCTCATAACAGAGAATCTGGCTTCACTTCACCCACCACTGGAACAGTCCATTGTCATATATTTAGGCCCCGGCACCCGGGCAGAGGAGAGTGGTCCCATAACAGAGAATCTAGCTTCATGTCAGCAGAGAATCAGTCTTCATGTCATAGCAGAGAATCATGCTTTACGTCACCCAACACTGGAACAGTCCATTGTCAGATATTTAGGCCCCGACACCCAGGCAGAGGAGAGAGGTCCCATAACAGAGAATATGGCTTCATGTCAGCAGAGAATCAGTCTTCATGTCATAGTAGAGAATCATGCTTCACGTCACCCAACACTGGAACAGTCCATTGTCAGATATTTAGGCCCAGGCACCCGGGCAGAGGAGAGAGGTCCCGTAACAGAGAATCTGGCTTTATGTCAGCAGAGAATCAGTCTTCATGTCATAGAAGAGAATCATGCTTTACGTCACCCAACATTGGAACAGTCCATTGTCAGATATTTAGGCCCAGGCACCCAGGCAGAGGAGAGAGGTCCCGTAACAGAGAATCTGGCTTCATGTCAGCAGAGAATCAGTCTTCGTGTCATAGCAGAGAATCAGGCTTCACGTCACCCAACATTGGAACAGTCCATTGTCATATATTTAGGCCCCGGCACCCAGACAGAGGAGAGGTTCATTCAACTTTGGGTTGCCCCGCAATATAATGGTAAAATGAAAATAAAAATAGGATTAAATGAGGAAGTGCCCTGGAGAGAGGGGATATGATAGAAACTTTTAAATACATAAAGGGAATCAACTCGGTAAAGGAGGAGAGCATATTTAAAAGAAGAAAAACTACCACAAGAGGACACAGTTTTAAATTAGAGGGGCAAAGGTTTAAAAGTAATATAAGGAAGTATTACTTTACTGAGAGAGTAGTGTATGCATGGAATAGCCTTCCTGCAGAAGTGGTAGCTGCAAATACAGTGAAGGAGTTTAAGCATGCATGGGATAGGCATAAGGCTATCCTTCATATAAGATAGGGCCAGGGACTATTCATAGGATTCAGATATATTGGGCAGACTAGATGGGCCAAATGGTTCTTATCTGCCGACACATTCTATGAGTACAATAATATATGGTTAAGGGGAGGTAGTTAATGTCTAATCTGCACAAGGGATGGACAGGTCCTGTGGAATTCATGCCTGGTTCATTTTTATGAACGTCAGCTTGTCCACATTGGCTGTAGAAAGGCGGCTGCGTTTGTCTGTAATGACGCCCCCTGCCGTGCTGAATACACGTTCAGACAAAACGCTGGCCACCGGGCAGGCCAGCACCTCCAAGGCATAAAAGGCTAGCTCTGGCCACGTGGACAATTTAGAGACCCAGAAGTTGAATGGGGCCGAACCATCAGTCAGTACGTGGAGGGGTGTGCACACGTACTGTTCCACCATGTTAGTGAAATGTTGCCTCCTGCTAACACGTTGCGTATCAGGTGGTGGTGCAGTTAGCTGTGGCGTGTTGACAAAACTTTTCCACATCTCTGCCATGCTAACCCTGCCCTCAGAGGAGCTGGCCGTGACACAGCTGCCTTGGCGACCTCTTGCTCCTCCTCTGCCTTCGCCTTGGGCTTCCACTTGTTCCCCTGTGACATTTGGGAATGCTCTCAGTAGCCAACGTGCACTTGTACTTGCGCATATTCCTATCACACTTCAGTGCAGGAAGTAAGGTGGGCACATTGTCTTTGTACCGTGGATCCAGCAGGGTGGCAACCCAGTAGTCCGCACACGTTAAAATGTGGGCAACTCTGCTGTCGTTGTGCAGGCACTGCAGCATGTAGTCGCTCATGTGTGCCAGGCTGCCCAGAGGTAAGGACAAGCTGTCCTCTGTGGGAGGCGTATCGTCATCGTCCTGCCTTTCCCCCCAGCCACGCACCAGTGATGGGCCCGATCTGCGTTGGGTGCCACCCCGCTGTGACCATGCTTAATCCTCATCCTCCTCCACCTCCTCCTCATCCTCGTCCTCCTCGTCTTCCAGTAGTGGGCCCTGGCTGGCCACATTTGTACCTGGCCTCTGCTGTTGCAAAAAACCTCCCTCTGAGACACTTCGAAGAGACTGGCCTGAAAGTGCTAAAAATGACCCCTCTTCCTCCTCATCCTGGGCCACCTCCTCTTCCATCATCGCCCTAAGTGTTTTCTCAAGGAGACATAGAAGTGGTATTGTAACGCTGATAACGGCGTCATCGCCACTGGCCATGTAGGTGGAGTACTCGAAACAGCGCAACAGGGCACATAGGTCTCGCATGGAGGCCCAGTCATTGGTGGTGAAGTGGTGCTGTTCCGCAGTGTGACTGACCCGTGCGTGCTGCAGCTGAAACTCCACTATGGCCTGCTGCTGCTCGCACAGTCTGTCCAGCATGTGCAAGGTGGAGTTCCACCTGGTGGGCACATCGCATATCAGGCGGTGAGTGGGAAGGCCGAAGTTACGCTGTAGCGCAGACAGGCGAGCAGCAGCAGGATGTGAACGCCGGAAGCGCGAACAGACGGCCAGCACTTTATGCAGCAGCTCTGACATGTCGGGGTAGTTGTGAATGAACTTCTGCACCACCAAATTCAGCACATGCGCCAGGCAAGGGATGTGCGTCAAACCGGCTAGTCCCAGAGCTGCAATGAGATTTTGCCCATTATCGCACACCACCAGGTCGGGCTTGAGGCTCACCGGCAGCAACCACTCGTCGGTCTGTTGTTCTATACCCCGCCACAAATCCTGTGCGGTGTGGGGCCTGTCCCCCAAACATATGAGTTTCAGAATGGCCTGCTGACGTTTACCCCGGGCTGTGCTGAAGTTGGTGTTGAAGGTGTGTGGCTGACTGGATGAGCAGGTGGAAGAAGAGGAGGAGGAAGCCGAGTAGGAAAAGGAGGCAACAGGAGGCAAAGAATGTTGCCCTGTGATCCTTGGCGGCGGAAGGACGTGCGCCAAACAGCTCTCCGCCTGGGGCCCAGCCGCCACTACATTTACCCAGTGTGCAGTTAGGGAGATATAGCGTCCCTGTCCGTGCTTACTGGTCCACGTATCTGTGGTTAGGTGGACCTTGCCACAGATGGCGTTGCGCAGTGCACACTTGATTTTATCGGATACTTGTTTGTGCAGGGAAGGCACGGCTCTTTTGGAGAAGTAGTGCCAGCTTGGAACAACATACTGTGGAACAGCAAGCGACATGAGCTGTTTGAAGCTGTCTGTGTCCACCAACCTAAATGACAGCATTTCATAGGCCAGTAGTTTAGAAATGCTGGCATTCAGGGCCATTGATCGAGGGTGGCTTGGTGGGAATTTACGCTTTGTCTCAAATGTTTGTGACATGGAGAGCTGAACGCTGACTTGTGACATGGTTGAGATGCTTGGTGACGGAGGTGGTGGTGTTGGTGGTACATCCCCTGTTTGCTGGGCGGCAGGTGCAACGTTCCTCCAGAGGCGGAGGAAGAGGCCGAGGCGGCAGCAGCAGAATAGGCCGAGGCGGCAGCAGCAGAAGAGGTAGCAGGGGGAGCCTGAGTGACTTCCTTGGTTTTAAGGTGTTTACTCCACTGCAGTTCATGCTTTGCATGCAGGTGCCTGGTCATGCAGGTTGTGCTCAGGTTCAGAACGTTAATGCCTCGCTTCAGGCTCTGATGGCACAGCGTGCAAACCACTCGGGTCTTGTCGTCAGCACATTGTTTGAAGCAGTGCCATGCCAGGGAACTCCTTGAAGCTGCCTTTGGGGTGCTCGGTCCCAGATGGCGGCGGTCAGTAGCAGGCGGAGTCTCTTGGCGGCGGGTGTTCTGCTTTTGCCCACTGCTCCCTCTTTTGCTACGCTGTTGGCTCGGTCTCACCACTGCCTCTTCCTCCGAACTGTGAAAGTCAGTGGCACGACCTTCATTCCATGTGGGGTCTAGGACCTCATCGTCCGATGCATCGTCTTCCACTCAGTCTTGATCCCTGACCTCCTGTTCAGTCTGCACACTGCATAAAGACGCAGCAGTTGGCACCTGTGTTTCGTCATCATCAGAGACGTGCTGAGGTGGTATTCCCATGTCCTCATCATCAGGAAACATAAGTGGTTGTGCGTCAGTGCAGCTGGGGAAGGGCTAGGTGGATGCCCTTGGGAAACCCTGCAAGCAGAGTCTTCAAACAGCATAAGAGACTGCTGCATAACTTGAGGCTCAGACAATTTTCCTGGTATGCATGGGGGTGATGTGACAGACTGATGGGCTTGGTTTTCAGGCGCCATCTGTGCGCTTTCTGCAGAAGACTGGGTGGGAGATAATGTGAACGTGCTGGATCCACTGTCGGCCACCCAATTGACTAATGCCTGTACCTGCTCAGGCCTTACCATCCTTAGAACGGCATTGGGCCCCACCAAATATCGCTGTAAATTACTAGGACGTGTGGCTGTGGCAGAACGGCCACGTCCTCTCCCAGCACCAGAGAGTCCACTAACACCACCACGACCATGTCCGCGTCCGCGTCCCTTACTAGATGTTTTCCTCATTGTTACCGTTCACAGCAATAAGAAAAATATTATTTGGCACAATGTATTGAATTCTAATTCAGGCCTTTTTTTACAGACACCTAACACCATCTGGCTATCTATTTAGGTACCGTATTACACTAATAAAGGCACAGCAGTAACAACATATTTAGCTGAATATAAATTTGAGGCCTATTATTTAGGCACTGGGCGACAGGTATATACGTTTACAGCCTAATTAGACTTGGAATTGCACAGTAGCGTGTGTGTGAAGTTATTGAGAATGACCCTATCAGCACCTTGAATCTAATATACCTTTTTAGGGATAGATTTAAAGTAGGCCTGATACAGCAGAAACCACTAATTTAGAGAATTGCTAAGTTGTGAATTGTATTTCAACCCAGAACAAAAACTGTGCTTTGACGGACCCAAAATAACTTGACTAGCCTCGGCAATAACCACAGATTTAGATGAATATAAATTTGAGGCCTATTATTTAGGCGCTGGGTGACAGGTATACGTTTACACACAGAATTAGACTTGGAATTGCACAGTAGCGTGTGTGTGAAGTTATTGAGAATGGCCCTATCAGCACCTTGAATCTAATATACCCTTTTAGGGATAGATTTAAACTAGGCCTCATACAGCAG
This sequence comes from Bufo gargarizans, assembly GCF_014858855.1. Lineage (NCBI taxonomy): Eukaryota > Metazoa > Chordata > Amphibia > Anura > Bufonidae > Bufo > Bufo gargarizans. The sequence goes on from NC_058083.1 coordinate 34,937,748, forward strand.
AAACCTCTAATTTAGAGAATTGCTAAGTTGGGAATTGTATTTCAACCCAGAACAAAAACTGTGCTTTGACGGACCCAAAATAACTTGACCAACCTCAGCAATAACCACAGATTTAGATGAATATAAATTTGAGGCCTATTATTTAGGCGCTGGGTGACAGGTATACGTTTACAGACAGAATTAGACTTGGAATTGCACAGTAGCGTGTGTGTGAAGTTATTGAGAATGGCCCTATCAGCACCTTGAATCTAATATACCCTTTTAGGGATAGATTTAAAGTAGGCCTCATACAGCAGAAACCACTAATTTAGAGAATTGCTAAGTTGGGAATTGTATTTCAACCCAGAACAAAAACTGTGCTTTGACGGACCCAAAATAACTTGACCAACCTCAGCAATAACCACAGATTTAGATGAATATAAATTTGAGGCCTATTATTTAGGCGCTGGGTGACAGGTATACGTTTACAGACAGAATTAGACTTGGAATTGCACAGTAGCGTTTGTGTGAATTTATTGAGAATGACCCTATCAGCACCTTGAATCTAATATACCCTTTTAATGAATAGATTTAAAGTAGCCCTGATACAGCAGAAACCACTAATTTAGGAAATTGCTAAGTTGGGAATTGTATTTCAACCCTGAACAAAAATATATCCTTTGCCAGACCGAAGACAGTATTACAATAGGCTGGCCACAGCTGAAACACCAGATTTAGGGTACTGCTATTTTGGCAATTGTATTTCACCCCTCAATAAAATAGCAAGCACAGCCAAGCCCCTGATGTAGGATATAGCCAAAAAATAAACACACTATTGATGGTTAAATGCACTTGGTGACAGCTTGCCCCTGATGTAGGATATAGCCAAAAAGTAACCACACTATTGATGGTTAAATGCACTTGGTGACAGCTTGCCCCTGATGTAGGATATAGCCAAAAAATAACCACACTATTGATGGTTAAATGCACTTGGTGACAGCTTGCCCCTGATGTAGGATATAGCCAAAAAATAACCACACTATTGATGGTTAAATGCACTTGATGACAGCTTGCCCCTGATGTAGGATATAGCCAAAAAAATAACCACACTATTGATGGTTAAATGTACTTGGTGGCAGCTTGTGCTGGCGCACCACAAGACACAAAATGGCTGGGATCACCCCAGAAAAAAATGAATGAAAAACGCTCTGGGCAGCCTAAAAACAGTGAGCAATTGAATAGCAGCAGTTCAATGATCCACAGCTGTAGATGGATCACTGACTTAAGTGTTTTGGAGGAGTTAATCACTGCCTAATCTCGCCCTAACAGTCGCAGCTGCAACCTCTCCCTACACTGTTCAGAGCAGAGTGACGTGCGGCGCTACGTGACTCCAGCTTAAATAGAGGCTGGGTCACATGCTGCACTGGCCAATCACAGCCATGCCAATAGTAGGCATGGCTGTGGTGGCCTCTTGGGGCAAGTAGTATGACGCTTGTTGATTGGCTGCTTTGCAGCCTTTCAAAAAGCGCCAAGAAAGCGACGAACACCGAACCCGGACTTTTACGAAAATGTTCGGGTTCAGGTCCGTGTCACGGACACCCCAAAATTCGGTACGAACCCGAACTATACAGTTCGGGTACGCTCATCCCTACAAATGAGTGTTTTTCAATAGTAATGCAAAAGTAGCCAAACAAAGGGAAAAAAAACTATATAAAGTTAGAACCATACAGATACACAGAAATAGTTAATAATATTTGATCAATAAGGAATGTTGCTCTCCTAAATGGGGAAACTTTGTAATATAGCTTATTTGAGACACTGTCTCTTTTCTCCAGTTATCAGCTCTTTTACTTTCCCTCCTAAATTAACATTATCTGAGACAGAGAAGAACTATCAGCTCACTAAAGGATAAAAGCACATGTTACCCATAAAATCTTTGGAAAGGGAGAAGAGGTGTGGGATGACAGTCCATCTTTGCTGCAACTCAGCTTTAATCTGAAGGAAACTGTTCAGTTTTCCTACAGTGACACCACAGGTGAAATTGAACATTGCATGATGTTGACTGAAATCAATAGGTTTTCTGTGTGATGCACAGATATCAGGGGCGGACTGAGAACTTAAAGTGCCCCGCAAAAAAAAACCAACTAAGATGTTGTAGCAGGTCTAAATTAACAGAAGGCGGGGAAACGCAAGTAGGCGAGGTCAACAATACTATAGTGCAAAATACCATCCCAGCTGAACCAAATAACACAGTGTAGCACAATATACTGCCCCAAAAGCGGCCCTTCTGTGGTGACCATCTATAGATAACATTTTCTGATCTGTCCTCCTCCTCCAGTTGTCTATGGAGCAGAGGTCTTACGAGGTGAGGTGCGCGCCATATCAGTAAAATTAAGAAGGGCATGTGTGGTCACTGACTGGGTATATGAGTACTTGATTTTCACAGTATTAATATACACAATCAGCAACATAGAGGAGGGCTTGGGTGGCCTCCTTGGGCATTGGCCCACCGGGAAATTTCCCTGTAGGGTCTATGGCCAATCCGCCCTTGACAGATATACAGGGACCTTCAGGGTTTACACTAGTACATCTTAATAAATTAGAATATCATTGAAATGTTAATTTACTTCAGTAGTTCAGTGATCTATTTCAATTGTTCATTTCTTTTAATGTTGATGATTATGGATTGGTTTGGTGTTTCTCATCTCCCTCTTTACAATACCCCATAGATTCTTTATGAGGGCTTAGGTCAGGCGAGTTTTGTGGTAAAGCAAGCACAATGATACTGTGGTTATTAAACCAGGTACTGGTAATTGTGGGCAGGTGAAAAGTCCTGCTGGAAACTGAAATCAGCATCTGCTTAAAGCTTGTCAGCAAAGGGAAGCATGACCTGCATAAAGGGCTATGGAGAGAGAGAGAGAAATGTTTCTGTTTTGGAAGAAAAGCAAATTTGAATATCTTTCACAGAAAGCCAGAGGTATGCAAAAAAGCTTGCCTAACGAAAGAGGGGATATCCTATCCAATGTTAGAAGAATTAAAATATTCAATTTGCATAGACACTTCCTAGAAACCAAAAGTAGTGCCGCCTGGCATATAATACTCATGCATATTTTTTGATCTCCCTAATGATAAAGAGCACCCCCAAAGAGAACCCCAGCCAGTCAACCAGGTAAGATAAGTTTATCTTGAGACATTCTGGTTCTCTTGTTCTTCTAAAAAGAGAACTATATGTTTTGTGGGATGTTGTATTTCTTTGTCTCTTTTTTAGTTGAATGTTATTTTGGGGATCTCTCTGGTATATCTGAAGTTGCAGTTTTGCCATAATGATGGTGTATTCTCAGGTGAATAAGAAGGGAAAGTTCCAATGAAGTGAGACAGCCGGAGCTATAATCATACCTACTTGCTGCTGCACAGCAAGTAGATAAACAGTAAAGAAAACACAGCAGCAATATGAGCATTTCATTATTTTCACATAATGTATTGACAAAGATGCGTGCCTGTCTTTTAAACACGCTTATATAAGGGCAATAACCCTTTGCCAGAAAAAAGCAGACGAAAACAATGTTTCTAGTTGAAAGGCCTTAGAGGGAACCTCTGGGTGGGTACTCTTTCAAATATGGAGAGCAGTTGATATACATAATGACTATTGTAGAATATACAATGCTCCTCTTGATTTCTGTCTAAAATATATGCAAATTATCTTGTATAATATCTGATGGGATCAGATTGGTTTAGGAAAGCTAATTTGAATATCTTTTCCAGTAACACAGAGGGGCATAGCCTGGCCTACAATAATGCACACACAAACTTGGCATACCAGGGTCTCTCTTACAAATATGGCTTATTCTGAATCCAAACTATATGAAAGTTTGGATAATTAATGTAAATAATATATGAATTTCACTTGAATTGAATTGCTGAAATAAAATAACTTTTTGATGATATTCAAATTTATTGAGATGTAGTAGTAGTCTTTCAAAGTATCTGAAAATACTTTTTTTAAACCAGACTGATTGTCATGATAGATCTTGTTGGAGCTCATACAATAAGATTATATGGAGATAAAATATTATAAAAAAATAAATAAAAAATACTTACACTCTTCAGGAAAGCAGTTAGAAAACCGCCATGTATCTAGAGATAGATCTATTTTGCTATACATACCGTATACATATGGTCTGTATTTGACCGTGTATGACCGCGGATTCATAGGCAACTCCAGTACTGTAGAAAAGCACACACGTATGACCTGGGGTTGCAGATTCAATGTGCTATCTCATTTTAAATGTCAGCTCAACTCCGATGCAGTTCTACACTGTGGCAATGACCTGGATCCATTCCACATCATCAATACAAATAGAATTAACTGTACTTTTTGTACATAACTTTGACAAAGAAAATACTCTGCAATTCAGCAGTCATGTAACTGTAACTACATAAAGATGGTAAGTAGATACAATAAATCCATAACTGTTAAAAGGTCTTTTGGGGGAAACAGTCTTATTTGCAGAACTAAGCAAGAGAGCTAAGAAATCCTGCATAATATACAACACATAAAGGCTGACAGATCCTCTATACTACACCACACAGGAGAGCTGACGGATCCTCTATACTACACCACACAGGAGAGCTGACGGATCCTCTATACCAGTGATAGGCAAACTACGGCTCTCCAGCTGTTGCAGAACTACAACTCCCAGCATGGAAAGGCTACCTACAGCTTTCAGCCTACAGCAGGGCATGGTGGGAGTTGTAGTTTTGCAACAGCTGGAGAGCCGCAGTTTGCCTACAACTGCTCTATACTACACCACACAGGAGAGCTGACAGATCCTCTATACTACACCACACAGGAGAGCCGACACATCCTCTATACTACACCACACAGGAGAGCCGACAGATCCTCTATGCTACACCACACAGGAGAGCTGACAGATCCTCTATACTACACCACACAGGAGAGCTGACAGATCCTCTATACTATACCACACAGGAGAGCTGACAGATCCTCTGTACTACACCACACAGGAGAGCTGACAGATCCTCTATACTACACCACACAGCAGAGCTGACAGATCCTCTATACTACACCACACAGGAGAGCTGACAGATCCTCTATACTACACCACACAGGAAAACTGACAGATCCTCTATACTACACCACACAGTAGAGCCAACACATCCTCTATACTACACCACACAGGAGAGCTGACAGATCCTCTATACTACACCACACAGGAGAGCTGACAGATCCTCTATACTACACCACTCAGTAGAGCCAACACATCCTCTATACTACACCACACAGGAGAGCTGACAGATCCTCTATACTACACCACACAGGAGAGCCGACAGATCCTCTATACTACACCACACAGGAGAGCTGACATATCCTCTATACTACACCACACAGGGGAGCTGACAGATCCTCTATACTACACCACACTGGAGAGCTGACAGATCCTCTATACTACACAACACAGGAGAGATGACAGATCCTCTATACTACACCACACAGGAGAGCCGACAGATCCTCTATACTACACCACACAGAAGAGCCAACAGATCCTCTATACTACACAGGATTGCTGACAGATCCTCTATACTACACAACACAGGAGAGATGACAGATCCTCTATACTACACCACACAGGAGAGCTGACAGATCCTCTATACTACACCACACAGGAGAGCTGACAGATCCTCTATACTACACCACTCAGTAGAGCCAACACATCCTCTATACTACACCACACAGGAGAGCTGACAGATCCTCTATACTACACCACACAGGAGAGCCGACAGATCCTCTATACTACACCACACAGGAGAGCTGACATATCCTCTATACTACACCACACAGGAGAGCTGACAGATCCTCTATACTACACCACACTGGAGAGCTGACAGATCCTCTATACTACACAACACAGGAGAGATGACAGATCCTCTATACTACACCACACAGGAGAGCCGACAGATCCTCTATACTACACCACACAGGAGAGCTGACATATCCTCTATACTACACCACACAGGAGAGCCGACAGATCCTCTTTACTACACCACACAGGAGAGCCGACAGATCCTCTATACTACACCACACAGGAGAGCTGACAGATCCTCTATACTACACCACACAGGAGAGCCAACAGATCCTCTATACTACACCACACAGGAGAGCCGACATATCCTCTATACTACACCACACAGGAGAGCTGACAGATCCTCTATACTACACCACACAGGAGAGCTGACAGATCCTCTATACTACACCACACAGGAGAGCTGACATATCCTATACTACACCACACAGGAGAGCTGACAGATCCTCTATACTACACCGCACAGGAGAGCTGACAAATCCTCTATACTACACCACACAGGAGAGCTGAGAGATCCTCTATACTACACCACACAGGAGAGCTGACAGATCCTCTATACTACACCACGCAGGACAAATGACAGATCCTCTATACTACACCACACAGGAGATCCAACAGATCCTCTATACTACACCACACAGGAGAGCTGACAGATCCTCTATACTACACCACACAGGAGAGCTGACATATCCTCTATACTACACCACACAGGAGAGCTGACATATCCTCCATACTACACCACACAGGAGAGCCAACATATACTCTATACTACACCACACAGGAGAGCTGACAGAACCTCTATACTACACCACACAAAAGAGCTGACAGATCCTCTATACTACACCACACAGGAGAGCTGACAGATCCTCTATACTACACCACACAGAAGAGCCGACAGATCCTCTATACTACACAACACAGGAGAGCCGACATATCCTCTATACTACACCACACAGGAGAGCTGACAGATCCTATACTACACCACACAGAAGAGCTGACAGATCCTCTATACTACACTACACAGCAGAGCTGACAGATCCTCTATACTACACCACACAGGAGAGCTGACAGATCCTCTATACTACACCACACAGGAGAGCTGACAGATCCTCTATACTACACCACACAGAAGAGCCGACAGATCCTCTATACTACACCACACAGGAGAGCCAACATATCCTCTATATTACACCACACAGGAGAGCTGACAGAACCTGTATACTACACTGCACAGGAGAGCTGACAGATCTTACAATACACCACACAGGAGAGCTGACAGATCCTCTATACTACACCACACAGCAGAGCTGACAGATCCTCTATACTACACCACACAGCAGAGCTGACAGATCCTCTATACTACACCGCACAGGACAGCTGACAGATCCTCTATCCTACACAACACAGGGGATCCAACAGATCCTCTATACTACACCACACAGGAGAGCTGACAGATCCTCTATACTACACCACACAGGAGAGCCGACAGATCCTCTATGCTACACCACACAGGAGAGCTGACAGATCCTCTATACTACACCACACAGGAGAGCTGACAGATCCTCTATACTAAACCACACAGGAGAGCTGACAGATCCTCTGTACTACACCACACAGGAGAGCTGACAGATCCTCTATACTACACCACACAGGAGAGCTGACAGATCCTCTATACTACACCACACAGGCAGAGCTGACAGATCCTCTATACTACACCACACAGGAGAGCTGACAGATTCCTCTATACTACACCACACAGGAGAGCTGACAGATCCTCTATACTACACCACACAGGAGAGCTGACAGATCCTCTATACTACACCACACAGGAGAGCTGACAGATCCTCTATACTACACCACACAGGAGAGCTGACAGATCCTCTATACTACACCACACAGTAGAGCCGACAGCATCCTCTATACTACACCACACAGGAGAGCTGACAGATCCTCTATACTACACCACACAGGAGAGCCGACAGATCCTCTATACTACACCACACAGGAGAGCTGACAGATCCTCTATACTACACCACACAGGAGAGCCGACAGATCCTCTATACTACACCACACAGGAGAGCTGACAGATCCTCTATACTACACCACACTAGGAGAGCCGACAGATCCTCTATACTACACCACACAGGAGAGCTGACATATCCTCTATACTACACCACACTAGAGAGCCGACAGATCCTCTATACTACACCACACAGGAGAGCCGACAGATCCTCTATACTACACCACACAGGAGAGCTGACAGATACTCTATACTACACCACACAGGAGAGCCAACAGATCCTCTATACTACACCACACAGGAGAGCCGACATATCCTCTATACTACACCACACAGGAGAGCTGACAGATCCTCTATACTACACCACACAGGAGAGCTGACAGATCCTCTATACTACACCACACAGTAGAGCCAACACATCCTCTATACTACACCACACAGGAGAGCTGACAGATCCTCTATACTAAACCACACAGGAGAGCTGACAGATCCTCTGTACTACACCACACAGGAGAGCTGACAGATCCTCTATACTACACCACACAGGAGAGCCGACATATCCTCTATACTACACCACACAGGAGAGCTGACAGATCCTCTATACTACACCACACAGGAGAGCTGACAGATCCTCTATACTACACCACACAGGAGAGCTGACAGATCCTATACTACACCACACAGAAGAGCTGACAGATCCTCTATACTACACCACACAGGAGAGCTGACAGATCCTCTATACTACACCACGCACGACAGCTGACAGATCCTCTATACTACACCACACAGGAGATCCAACAGATCCTCTATACTACACCACACAGGAGAGCTGACAGATCCTCTATACTATACCACACAGGAGAGCTGACAGATCCTCTATACTACACCACACAGGAGAGCTGACATATCCTCCATACTACACCACACAGGAGAGCCAACATATACTCTATACTACACCACACAGGAGAGCTGACAGAACCTCTATACTACACCACACAGGAGAGCTGACAGATCCTCTATACTACACCACACAGGAGAGCTGACAGATCCTCTATACTACACCACACAGAAGAGCCGACAGATCCTCTATACTACACCACACAGGAGAGCCGACATATCCTCTATACTACACCATACAGGAGAGCTGACAGATCCTGTATACAACACTGCACAGGAGAGCTGACAGATCCTCTATACTACACTACACAGCAGAGCTGACAGATCCTCTATACTACACCACACAGGAGAGCTGACAGATCCTCTATACTACACTGCACAGGAGAGCTGACAGATTCTCTATACTACACCACACAGGAGAGCTGACAGATCCTCTATACTACACCACACAGCAGAGCTGACAGATCCTCTATACTACACCACACAGGAGAGCCGACAGATCCTCTATACTACACCACACAGGAGAGCTGACAGATCCTCTATACTACACCACACAGGAGAGCCGACAGATCCTCTATACTACACCACACAGGAGAGCTGACAGATCCTCTATACTACACCACACAGGAGAGCTGACAGATCCTCTATACTACACAGGATTGCTGACAGATCCTCTCTACTACACCACACAGGAGAGCTGACAGATCCTCTATACTACACCACACAGTAGAGCCAACGCATACTCTATACTACACCACACAGGAGAGCTGACAGATCCTCTATACTACACCACACAGGAGAGCTGACAGATCCTATACTACACCACACAGGAGAGCTGACAGATCCTCTATACTACACCACACAGGAGAGCTGACAGATCCTCTATACTACACCACACAGGAGAGCTGACAGATCCTCTATACTACACCACACAGAAGAGCCGACAGATCCTCTATACTACACCACACAGGAGAGCAAACATATCCTCTATATTACACCACACAGGAGAGCTGACAGAACCTGTATACTACACCACACAGGAGAGCTGACAGATCCTCTATACTACACCACACAGGAGAGCTGACAGATCCTCTATACTACACCACACAGAAGAGCCGACAGATCCTCTATACTACACCACACAGGAGAGCCAACATATCCTCTATATTACACCACACAGGAGAGCTGACAGAACCTGTATACTACACTGCACAGGAGAGCTGACAGATATTACACTACACCACACAGGAGAGCTGACAGATCCTCTATACTACACCACACAGCAGAGCTGACAGATCCTCTATACTACATCACACAGCAGAGCTGACAGATCCTCTATACTACACCGCACAGGACAGCTGACAGATCCTCTATCCTACACAACACAGGGGATCCAACAGATCCTCTATACTACACCACACAGGAGAGCTGACAGATCCTCTATACTACACCACACAGGAGAGCCGACAGATCCTCTATGCTACACCACACAGGAGAGCTGACAGATCCTCTATACTACACCACACAGGAGAGCTGACAGATCCTCTATACTACACCACACAGGAGAGCCGACAGATCCTCTATACTACACAGGATTGCTGACAGATCCTCTCTACTACACCACACAGGAGAGCTGACAGATCCTCTATACTACACCACACAGTAGAGCCAACACATACTCTATACTACACCACACAGGAGAGCTGACAGATCCTCTATACTACACCACACAGGAGAGCTGACAGATCCTATACTACACCACACAGGAGAGCTGACAGATCCTCTATACTACACCACACAGGAGAGCTGACAGATCCTCTATACTACACCACACAGGAGAGCTGACAGATCCTCTATACTACACCACACAGAAGAGCCGACAGATCCTCTATACTACACCACACAGGAGAGCCAACATATCCTCTATATTACACCACACAGGAAAGCTGACAGAACCTGTATACTACACTGCACAGGAGAGCTGACAGATCTTACACTACACCACACAGGAGAGCTGACAGATCCTCTATACTACACCACACAGCAGAGCTGACAGATCCTCTATACTACACCACACAGCAGAGCTGACAGATCCTCTATACTACACCGCACAGGACAGCTGACAGATCCTCTATCCTACACCACACAGGAGATCCAACAGATCCTCTATACTACACCACACAGGAGAGCTGACAGATCCTCTATACTACACCACACAGGAGAGCTGAGAGATCCTCTATACTACACCACACAGGAGAGCTGACAGATCCTCTATTCTACACCACACAGGAGAGCCGACATATCCTCTATACTACACCACACAGGAGAGCTGACAGAACCTCTATACTACACCACACAGAAGAGCTGACAGATCCTCTATACTACACCACACAGGAGAGCTGACAGATCCTCTATACTACACCACACAGAAGAGCCAACAGATCCTCTATACTACACTACACAGGAGAGCCGACATATCGTCTATACTACACCACACAGGAGAGCTGACAGAACCTGTATACTACACTGCACAGGAGAGCTGACAGATCCTATACTACACCACACAGGAGAGGTGACAGATCCTCTATACTACACCACACAGCAGAGCTGACAGATCCTCTATACTACACCACACAGCAGAGCTGACAGATCCTCTATACTACACCGCACAGGAGAGCTGACAGATCCTCTATACTACACCACACAGGAGAGCCGACAGATCCTCTATACTACACCACACAGGAGAGCTGACAGATCCTCTATACTACACCACACAGGAGAGCTGACAGATCCTCTATACTACACCACACAGGAGAACCGACAGATCCTCTATACTACACCACACAGGAGAGCCGACAGATCCTCTATACTACACAGGATTGCTGACAGATCCTCTCTACTACACCACACAGGAGAGCTGACAGATCCTCTATACTACACCACACAGGAGAGCTGACAGATCCTCTATACTACACCACACAGGAGAGCTGGCAGATCCTCTATACTCCACCACACAGGAGAGCTGACAGATCCTCTATACTACACCACACAGGAGAGCTGACAGATCCTCTATACTACACCACATCGGAGAGCTGACAGAACCTCTATACTACACCACACAGGAGAGCTGACAGATCTTCTATACTACACCACACAGGAGAGCCGACAGATCCTCTATACTACACCACACAGGAGAGCTGACAGATCCTCTATACTACACCACACAGGAGAGCCAACAGATCCTCTATACTACACAGGATTGCTGACAGATCCTCTATACTACACCACACAGGAGAGCTGACAGATCCTCTATACTACACCACACAGGAGAGCTGACAGATCCTCTATACTACACCACACAGGAGAGCCGACAGATCCTCTATACTACACAGGATTGCTGACAGATCCTCTATACTACACCACACAGGGAAATTGACAGATTCTCTATTTTACACCACTCAGGAGATATTTTCTATACCCCCAACATACAGGATCGCTCATTGCTAATCTTTATTTGTTAAAGCTGGCTTTTGATTATTTATTTTTTAACTTTAACATTTAATTAACTTTGATGGAGCAAATGTAAATTATAACTTTTTGTTTTTGCATTTCTTTTTTAGAGGTAATGATCCATACACTCTTTATACACCATACGAATCAGGTCCATGGTGCTCAAAATGCACAGGAGATTGTGAAAAAAAATTATGTGGTAGGTGCTTGGTTTTACATTTTTTTTAGAAAAGGTTTTTCTCAGCTGAAAGGGAACCTATTATTAACTTTATGCTGCCCATACTAACGGCAGAATAAAGTAGAGACAGGTGAGTTGATTTCAGCGGTCTGTCATTTATAAGTTAAAAGTAAGTGGTTGTCAAGAACCAACATCACAATAATTGCAGACTGGGCCTGGAAAAGAGTCACATCCACTTGAGAAGAGTCCTGGTTATTCACGAATTCCCACTCTCCCGCCCACCTGCTGATGTCTGACAGTCTTCTACCTAGTTGTCTCCATATGTCTCTAGGAGAGAACTGCCAACCATCAGCAGTTGGACAGGGAGAGCAGGGGATTATGAATAACCAGGACTCTTCTCAGGTAGATTTGACTATTTCCAAGGTCTGGGCTGCAATAATTATGATGCTGGTTCTCAGAAACCACTTACTTTTAACTCATGATTGACACACCGATGAAATCCTCATTTTTATCACTAATTTATGCTGCCCTCACAGGTTCCTTTTAATATAAATAGAAAATGTGTTTTGCGATCGTTTGGCTTTTTCTCTTCATTTCAGCAGTACTATACTATGGAAAACTGGATAGAAGGTGTTTATGAAGGCTGCTTACTAGGGATTAGCGACCTTTGCAGTTCGGGTTCGAACCGAACTTTGCGAGTTTGGGTATCCGGACCCAAATCCAGACTTTTTCAATGAAGTCAGGGTTTGGGTATAAGTGATTGTATTATTTTCCGTTATTTCATGGTTATGGCCATTACAATATGGCCATTTAGGGGTGAAAAAAACAACAACTCACCTCATCCACTTGAGCGCACTGCAGCAGCTTCTTCTATCATCTTCACCGAACAGGACATGCCAAAAGACCTGGGATGTGCGCGATGACCTCAACGCGCTCTCCCCCGTGGTGATGTAATCACGCATATGGCAGGTGTTTTGGCAGGTCCTGTTGAGTGAAAATAAAAGAAGCTGCTGCAGTGCGATTAAGTGGATGAGGTGAGTTTTAACCCCTAGATGGCCATATTGTTTTGCATTCTGTCTTAAGACAGAAGTGTCTGAAGTTTAGGTCACCATTGACTTCAATGGGGTCTGGGGTCAAGTTCGGGGTCCTAACTGAAGTTTGGCTGAACATGGCAAACCCAAACTTCTATGGGTTCGCTTATCCCTACTGTTTACTATGCAAAAGTCAAAATAAATGAGGATATTAAAGAGCCAGGACAGGCAGTAGAATGTTATATATACATCCAAACAGTCCAACAGTTCTTTGTAAAAAAAAAATGAAAACACATAGGGGCACATTTATTAAAAACCATCGTTTTAGATGCCTTTCTTAATAAAGCCCTGTACTGGTTGGTGGTGGATCCGCAGTAGTTATGAAGAGGCGCCGGCCTCTACATATCTTCGGCAGATCCATTTAGACCATTTTCTACACCTAAAACAGACTCATAAAAGGGTAAATGAGATGGGCCTGTGCCAGAAATACACCTAATAAAAATGTATTTGCATTTAATAAATGACCCCCATAGATTGTTAATATATTATGAAAAAATGTTGATGGAACCGTGCCTTTAAATGTTACAAGATTATTTTAAAATGATTCTGTCAGTAGAGCCTTCCTTATCCCTAATATCTTCCTGGCTGTAAGGCAACTGGCTGCAGCAGAAGCCCTTCCTTTCTGCTACTTCTGCATTAATTTTCAAAGAGCACTAATCCTTGCCATCTTCCCTAATCCCCACCTCTCAGAGCCAAAAAGGGAAGCTGTAAATTGACCAACAGTGTAGCTTAAAAGTTATCATTCATTAGGTTAAGTGTGCTTGTAATGTAACATAGTAGAGAAAGACGGCGACTATTACAGCGAGTGAGTGGTACAGGAATAAAGTGTTCACCGATCTGTGGCTTCGTCTACCTGCATTTACTTGTACTTCTATATGCAACCTAAATCTTTATCTTGTTTTACTTCATTTCAGTTGTATAATCAGAAAAGAAGATGAAGAAAGTATCCTAAAAAATTTGCCCCAGCTCTTGTGGTGCCCCTTGCATTTTAATCTTTATGCAGATTAATGCTGTAGATGCTTCATGATCCAAAAAGTTGGTATTAGTTCAGTCAAGCAGCAAATTGTCACATTGATTCTTAGTAAGCTATTAATTTCCTCAGACTTTACAGAACAACATAATGGATTTTCCTTTTTGCAACCAAGCTGTGCCCACTTTGGGCCCCATGCACACAACCATATTTGTATTGGGCTTCGAAATATGCAGACAGCACACAGCAAATTTGTATGTCCTTTCCGCGGCCACAGAAAAATCTGGAGGACTCAAGAGTGCCCGAAATGGCTGCCTGGTCAATTTAGTCGTCAACATGTTGTGTCATATTTCTACCAAAGTGCCTACTGCAGGAAAACCTTTTAGTTGCATGCAGATCTCCTTGATCACATCTGATCACATATCACTTTGCCAGACTTACGTAGACCAGCTGATTATCAGGGGTTCCTCATTGAGAAAATGAGTTGTCTACATGAAATAATTCCTGTAGGTAGCATTGGTTGCATTCAGTCATGGTTATTTTATCAACAAAGCTCAATCAGAATTTTAAAATTAAAACACCCTACATTATGTTTCTGTTTCGTTTAACAAAAAAATTGCTTCCTTGCTAATTAACTATAACATTTTCTATTATTTTGATTCCATCAATCAGTTTTTCTCCCTTTTAAGGTGTGTACCTACCTTGGGTCATCCTTTCAAGTTTGGGGGGGGGGGGATTCTCACAGTACTTTGATATTGCAAAAAAAAATAAAAAATTAATAGTTTGGCTTAAAATAATATATCAACTCATGATGTTGTAACCAAGAAGCATGGCACGTTTCTAAGAAGAATGGAATATTAATGATTTATTAGGGCTTATTAGGGACCGGATAGCATTATGTTTGGGGACAGGGAGCCGCCACCATCAGGGGGTCGTCCTGGGCTAAGCAGTCTGTAGGGCAACTAGGGTAAGTGATTTTTGCTCTGCCCTGTCTAATAGACCTTGGTCCCTTCACCGGAACCTATTGTTCTATCCTGTCACCATGAATGTTTTTTTTTGGGGATCACGACTCCCTTGTAAAGAAATTCTGGTAACTGTAGTACACAATTGTTGGTATATATTTACCTATACCTGTTTGATTATAAATAAAGGTATTTTTAAAAGTCACGTTCTTTGCACCATGAAATTCTTCTTGAAACTAATGTGACATAGTATCCTAGCAAAAAATCCTAATGTTTGGCAGTAATTTATTATTTACTTGCACAAAAGATGTTTATGTGCTATCAGGATTTACAAAGAAAGCCTGTGAGTCCTGCTTCCCCTACCCACTCATAGGGAAAGCCTGGTAGTCTTACTTCCCTCAGCTAGAGTTGAGTGAAGTTTTCAAAAGTTTTTTTGGACGCTTTGTCGAATTTCACCAAGAAATTTGGTTTGTTAAAAATTTATTTATCACAAAGTGCTTTAAATCAGGTCTATCATGGCCTGCAGTTAAACTTTTGGAAAGGTGCATCTAAGTGTACAGTGGTGGCCAAAAGTTTTGAGAATTACATAAATATTAGAAATTGGAAAAGTTGCTGCTTAAGTTTTTATAATAGCAATTTTCATATACTCCAGAATGTTATGAAGAGTGATCAGATGAATTGCATAGTCCTTCTTTGCCATGAAAATGAACTTAATCTCAAAAAATAACCTTTACACTTCATTTCATTGCTGTCATTAAAGGACCTGCTGAGATCATTTCAGTAATTGTCTTGTTAACTCAGGTGAGAATGTTGACGAGCACAAGGCTGGAGATCATTATGTCAGGCTGATTGGGTTAAAATGGCAGACTTGACCTGTTAAAAGGAGGGTGATGCTTGAAATCATTGTTCTTCCATTGTTAACCATGGTGACCTGCAAAGAAACGCGTGCAGCCATCATTGCGTTGCATAAAAATGGCTTCACAGGCAAGGATATTGTGGCTACTAAGATTGCACCTCAATCAACAATTTATAGGATCATCAAGAACTTCAAGGAAAGAGGTTCAATTCTTGTTAAGAAGGCTTCAGGTCATCCAAGAAAGTCCAGCAAGCACCAGGATCGTCACCTAAAGAGGGTTCAGCTGCAGGATCGGAGTGCCCCCAGTGCAGAGCTTGCTCAGGAATGGCAGCAGGCAGGTGTGAGTGCATCTGCACGCACAGTGAGGTGAAGACTTTTGGAAGATGGCCTGGTGTCAAGAAGGGCAGCAAAGAAGCCACTTCTCTCCGAAAAAAACATCAGGGACAGATTGATCTTCTGCAGAAAATATGGTGAATGGACTGCTGAGGACTGGGGCAAAGTCATATTCTCCGATGAAGCCTCTTTCCGATTGTTTGGGGCATCAGGAAAAAGGCTTGTCCGGAGAAGAAAAGGTGAGCACTACCATCAGTCCTGTGTCATGCCAACAGTAAAGCATTATTCATGTGTGGGGTTGCTTCTCATCCAAGGGAGTGGGCTCACTCACAATTTTGCCCCAAAACACAGCCATGAATAAAAAATGGTACCAAAACACCCTCCAACAGCAACTTCTTCCAACAATCCAACAACAGTTTAGTGAAGAACAATGCATTTTCCAGCACGATGGAGCACCGTGCCATAAGGCAAAAGTGATAACTAAGTGGCTCGGGGACCAAAACTTTGACATTTTGGGTCCATGGCCTGGAAACTCCCCAGATCTTAATTCCATTGAAAACTTGTGGTCAATCCTCAAGAGGCGGGTGGACAAACAAAAACCCACTAATTCTGACAAACTCCCAGAAGTGATTATGAAAGAATGGGTTGCTATCAGTCAGGAATTGGCCCAGAAGTTGATTGAGAGCATGTCCAGTCGAATTGCAGAGGTCCTGAAAAAGAAGGGCCAACACTGCAAATACTGACTCTTTGCATAAATGTCATGTAATTGTCGATAAAAGCCTTTGAAACGTATGAAGTGCGTGTAATTATATCTCCCTACATCACAGAAACAACTGAAACAAAGATCTAAAAGCAGTTTAACAGCAAACTTTGTGAAAACTAATATTTGTGTCATTCTCAAAACTTTTGGCCACGACTGTACATCAGTGTGCATTGCACCAACATGCATAGCTAATCCTTCCTTGTAGGGAAACAGTTACTGTGTGTCAGAATGACAGGCAGGTCACATATACAGACGTGAGGATCATCGTGCAGGCCGCCAACATTCCTGGATAATCTCTTCTGTTAAACCAAAAGAGAAACATACAGCAGCCTTCAGTAAAGAAAAAAAAAATATTTGCACCCCTGCAGGAGCTGTGTCTAAATTACTCTTTAGTGGAACAAAATAAAGACATGGAGGCAGCGCCAACAAAGTAGTGGAAAAAAAAGGTTCTATTAATCCACAGTGAGGCAACATAAAACATATGCTTTTGAATCCCTTCTGTTAGGCTACTTTCAAATATGTGATTTTCTTTCCACTTTAGAGACAAAGGCAGAGGATATCAAAACCGGAAAAAAAACACTTTCGTTTTGTCCCCATTCAATGTCAATTGGGTAAAAAAAGGAACAAACTGGAACAAAGTGCATCAAAATACCTTTCATTCTGGTTTGTTGCGTTCTGTGCAAGCAGCGGTTTTATGTCCGGCATAGGAAACTGAACATGCTGGATATGACACCAAAACCACAAAAAAATAATAATAATGTATCCGGCGCCCATTGACTTACAGTGGTTTTAGTGCCTGATCCGGTTTATTCATTTTTGATATAGTACAACCGGGTCTGTTCTAAATGGATGCAACCAGTTGTATTAAACTGAAGCATTTTGTTGTGGTTTTGACATCCTCTGCTGGATCTCAAAACTAGGCAGCATAAAAAAACGTATGCGAAAGTAGCCTTAGCTGTAGAATGACTGTGTGTCACTATTAGGCTCAGTTCACACATTTCAGTTATTTGGTCAGTTATTCTAATCAGTTATTGTCAGCACAAAGCAGGTACAGGTCAAAACCAAAGAAGAGGTGTAGATCTATTCATGATACCTAATACCTAATTTGATCAGTATTTGTAAGGTAAAAACAGGAATAGGTCAAAAAATGAGATACAATGTAATGGAAATATTTGTATATATGTCCTGTGTTTTGGACTCACTTTTGCTTTTGGCTTTCAAATCATGATCAAATCTTGATGCAAAATACTGACCTCGTAATGGAGGCCTCATGCTCAATTTGCATGTGTTTTGGCCATTTGGGTCTGAAATCGTTTTTTTTCCAGATGGAAAAGAAGTCCTGCATGCAGGACTTTAATGGATTCTATTACATGTTCAGTATTTGGTCATTTCTTTCCATCAGTATTTCATAAGTATTGGTAAGGCAAAAATAGGAGTGGGTTCGAAAGAGAGATAACATGTGATGGAAATATTTGCATTTCTTCTGTGTTTTAATCAACTAAATGGCCAAAGGCCACAATGACCCTGTTTTTGACCAATGGTAAGACCAATGATTTGTCAAAAACAGGGTCATTGTGGCCAATGGCCATTTAGTTGATTAATTTGTTGAATTATACCATGGACCGTATTTTTCTTGGGTTTATGAAAATATCTTCTGTGCTTTGCACCCACTCCTGCTTTTGGCTTCCAAATCCTGATCAAATCCCGATGCAAAATACTGACAATGTGGAAGAGGCCTTATGGAATTATTTTTTGTTATTTTTCTGTTCTTGTGACAGATCAGAACGGAAAAATAAACTGTGATGTCAACATGGTCAAACAGGGGCACTAGTATCTTTGTTACAGACTGGTGAGGATGGCAACAGCATGAAGAGTCAAAATAGTGGCCCCTGAACAGAGAGGTGAGGATGGCAACAGCATGATGAGTCACAATGGTGGCCCCGGAACAGAGTAGGGAGGGTGGCAACAGCATAAAGAGTCACTATAGTTGCCCAGAACAGAGTGGGGAGGGTAAACAGCAGTGGCAGTAACAGCACAAGATGGTGGAAGATCACAGTAGGAGCAGATGACAGTAGAGGCAGCAGGTCTGTGGCATCAGGCAGGTGGGAGCATAAGAATAGTAGCAGCAGCACGAGGGCAGAAGTAATGGACCATTTATTACAATGTTTTGGTGTGGAAGCACACTACAGTCAGATTATTACTGCTAGGATCTTCTAGTCTGTTGCATTAGGCACAGGTGTCTGGAAATCCTGGTTGATGCAGGCCTGATTCATCTTTAGAAAAATCAGTCTCTCAACATTTTGTGTTGAATGGTGAGTTCTCTTTGGGATAACTATGCAACCCGCAGCACTTAACACATGCTCTGATGCCACATTACCATGCTTGGCATAGGTGGTATGTTGGAGGACCACTCTGAACTGTGCCTACAGTGGAGGCTGAGGACAAGGTGGAGGATGGGGAAGCAGAGAAGGACATGGAAATCCCACTATTACAGCGCTGAGGCGGCATTACCATCACCTGGCCAAGCTGTTGGCGTGCCTGGGCCAGAACCTCATTTAATCAGTGGGCTTAAATGGGCATATTGTCTTTGACCATAGTTATAGCTCCACACATAAGCACTGGCATGAACTGTACGAGACATGGACAGGCTCAAGGACTGGCCTCCCTTCTGCTCAACATATGTGTGCCAGGCTGGTATAGTAAAATTTAGCGAACTGATCAAATAACATTTTTGAAACCTTTGCTCATCTGTAGACACACCCAATTGAGTAGGTAACTAATTGTTTGTCTTGCTGCAAACGTTATTGAATTTATTAGTCCGTTTCTCTCCTAAATTTACCATGGCAACTGTGTAACAAAAAGTTGGCAATTCCAGTCAGATGCTTATGTCCACATGCTCTTCTGCCAAAGAGATTTGACTGTGGTTCCCAAATAAATGAATAAATACAAAGCACTATTTATTTTACGTAAAATATTTCCAGGGTGCACTGATCCATAACTATGAAATCTAAGCTATGCTGTCAGGAGGGATAACCTGTCTATGTACAGTACATCATGGTTCTATGTAACTTACCTCTCTCCTGATTAATTTTATTTTTCATTAATTAATTAATTAAATTTATTTATTTTTTGGATACATTATTTGTTGCAATTAATTGCTCTAGATTAAGCCTGCTTAGCCATTTTCGGAACTCCCATAGAAAGACTGTAGAGACTTGCTGACCATTTCTTTAGCTACAGGAGGGACATGTATGGATTTTCAATTAAGGTTCAGGATGGGAATAGTTCTTTAATATAACAATTGAAAATTATATTTTTAAAGGATCATTTCATTTATCAAAGTAAAAGAGTTATTCCACCTACAATATGTAAAAATAAAAGTTATTGCCTCTTTAATCAACCTATTAGTTGAATTGAAAATTGGGTTAATTGAAACCTTCTCCGCACTGGTGCCGTTTTTTATATGTTTTTCGGTTAGGTTATGGCTACACAATCAGGTTTCCTGATGCAGTTTTGGAAGCCAAAACCAGGAGTAAATTCGAAAAATAGAAGTTGTATCTGTCCTTTATACTGTCTCTTATTTTATGGTCTATTCCTGATTTCGGATTCCAAAACTGCATCAGGAAATCTGAACGTGTGGCCGTACCCTTAAAGCCAAGAGCAGATGTGTCACAGAAAAAAATGACCTGTTGTTTACATCAAGCTTTTTTGTCAAAGGGAACTTGTCATCGGAAACTTGGACTTTTATCTGAAGCAATACGGGAGAAGTACTGCAGATAAGGAGTTCAGATCACTATTTTAAAAATTCGCACTGCTCCCAGTTCCTCTGCTGTCAACATTTAAAGCTGCACTGAAATACATTGTCCAAAATACTATGCATGTCTACAGGAGTCCTTTCCATTATGTCAGTATGGCACAGCAGTCCGGGCAGTGTAGAGTATGTTGGCACAGCTTGGATACCTTATCCGCAGTTCCACTGATTTATTACCTCAGATAATAGTCTTTACACGGGCCTAGAATTGAAAAGATCATCTCTAACGAGCATCCAACACTTGTAAGAGATGATCTGGCGATGTAAATGTACTGCCGATTACTCAATGGACAAGCAAAACGTTTGTTCATCGGGTAATTGGATCGTTATTGCAACCCAAAAATCCTTGTTTCCCGGTGGCAGCAGATTGTGATGTGTAAACACGATCTGCTGCCGGTAAACAATGAGTTTGTATAGGGAAGAACGATGACATTAGCAATCTCAACCTCCCTGTACTCTGGAAGAGCAGGAGTAGATCAGTGCTTGTAAATGCACTAGTCTCCTCCACTAGCGATTAGCAGATTGTACATCGTCCCATGTAAAGGGACCTTAAAGGGGTGCCCTGGGCTTTTAATATTTATGACATATCCTCAGGATAGGTCATCAATATCAGATTGGTGGTGGTCCGACACCCAGATAACTGCTCCCTTTGGATCCTTTGGACCACTCTCCTCTCTTTATTCATCCTCCTCCTCTGGTTTGGATCTCATGCGACTGCGAGCCAATGGAATCTAAGGGGAGAAGTTATCTTGGCACATGAGAGAGGGGCCTGGGCACTTGCAGCCATAATGCTGCCCTTGGGCACTTAAAAGGCCGTAATTTGCATATCTTTATGAAGTGTTTTTTTTTCCATTTGTGGACATGTGAAAGACACAATACAGGTACTATTTTTATGTTGAAACAATCAAAGTAGGTAACAGGCTCCCTTTAAATGTGCTACCATGATCTGCAGCATCTCTGTACTTGCCTCAAGCACATATGGGATATAATTGGTCAACTTCAAAGGGAGCTGCCAGCAGCAGATCTTGATGATTTGAGTCCCAAGTGCATTCAGCGCAGCAGAACATTCCTCAGACAACCATTAATAACCTCATTGATAACATGTCAAGGCGCGTAAGTGCGTGCATTTCTGCGCATGGTGCTCATACTCAATTCTGGGTATATTGCATGCTTGAATATTTATCTATCTATCTATCTATAACACAGGATCCACCATTATAAGCAATGTCAACAGTGTATCTACTTTCTTCCTTGCCAAATGACCTCAGTACAGAGGAAGCCCACAATACTCTCCCACAGAAGTCAATAAACATCTCCAGATTACAATTTCCAGTGGTGCACGTAGTTACTGTAAAGCAAATCTCTGAAAGGTATTAACAGGCTCCTGCTCCTGAAAACTTTAACAGAAAATAGATTGCAAAAAAATCTGGTTTACTTTAATAAAGACATTTTAAAAAAATAAAGGAATTCATTGGGGGAATGTCCAAAAAATATATAATATTAATAAATTATAATATATATTATATATTATAATAAAGATATAATAGATATTGAAATATGTCACTATGATGTTATTATTATTTATTATTATTATAGCGCTATACATATGATAAGGGGTATACATACATAACACAGACAATTGCACTAAGAATTAACAAGACGAGTTATAAATTGGTATAGAAGGAGAGAGGGCTTACAATCTACATGGTATGGGAGAAGGACACAGTAGGTGAGGGTAAAGCTGGTCACGGCAGCAGGGTCACTCGTTGTAGGCTTGTCTGAAGAGGTGGGTTTTTAGGTTTCTTTTGAAGGATTCCACTGTAGGTGAGAGTCTGATATGTTGGGTAGCGATTTCCAGAGTGTGGGGGATGCACGGGAGAAATCTTGGAGGTGATTGTGGGAAGAGGTGATAAGAGGAGAGGAGAGAAGGAGGTCTTGTGAGGATCGGAGATTGCATTTGGGGATGTATCAGGAAAGTAGCTCAGAGGTGTAGGGAGGGGACAGGTTGTGGACGGCCTTGTATGTATTTGTTAGTATTTTGAACTGAATTCGCTGGGCAATGGGGAGCCAGTGAAGGGATTGGCAGAAGGGAGAGGCATAGGAGTAACAGGGTGAGAGGGGGATTAGTCGGGCAGCAGAGTTGAGGATAGATTGGAGGGGTGTGAGAGTGCTGGATGGAAGGCCACAGAGGAGAATGTTGCAGTAGTCTAGGTGAGAAATGATGAGGGCATGTACAAAGGGCTTGGCTATGCGGTTTGAAGGAGAGGGCAGAATCCAAGGTCACTCAAAGGCAGCGGACTTGGTTGACCGGGGAGAGTGTGCAGCCATTAATCGTGATAGATAGGTCTGTTGGTGGGGTTGAGCAAGATGGGGGAAAGATGATGAATCCTGTTTTATCCATGTTAAGTTTTAGAAAGCAAGAGGAGAAGAAGGATAATATGGAAGATGGGCATCGTGGGATTCTGGATAATAAGGTAGTGATGTCTGGACCAGAAAGGTAGATTTGTGAGTCGTCAGCATAAAAGTGATACTGAAAGCCATGGGACTTTATGAGCTGTCCCAGGTCTAAAGTGTAAATAGAGAAGAGCAGGGATCCTTGGACAGAGCCTTGGGGGACACCAACGGAGAGGGACTGAGACGAGGAGGTGGTGTGAGAGTGGGAGACGCTAAACGTCCGGTCTGTGATCCAGAAGAGGGCCAGGTCAGTGATGCCAGAAGATGAGAGAGTTTGCAACAGAAGGGAATGGCCGACCGTGTCAAAGGCAGAGGACAGGTCAAGGAGAAGGAGGACAGAATAATGTTTCTTGGTTTTGGCTGTTAGTAGGTCATTGGTGACTTTGATCAAGTAGCTTTGAGGCATACAGAAGAAATTATATTGGGCGATAACTGGACAAAAAATACGGGTCAAGTGAAGGCTTTTTGAGGATGGATGTAAATGTAGCATGTTTAAAACCAGGGGGGAAGACTCCAGAGGTTAGTGATAGGTTGAAAAGATGAGTTTGGGCTGGGATAAACACTCTGGTGAGGTTACTGGTGAGGTGGGATGAGGTGGGATGGGATTGGGTCAAGTGCACAGATGGTGAGATGTGATCTGGAGAGTAAAGTGGAGAGTTTTTCTTTTGTAATGTGGAGAAGCGGGTTTTGGGAGAAGAGGACTGAGCAGTTGTGTAGAGGGTTTTTGGGGACTGTGTACTGAAGCTTTATCTGATGTTGACTATCTTTTGTTTGACGTACCATACGTGGCAAAGTCCTCAGCTGAGATGAGAGGAGGGGGTGGGCGCCCTGGGGGACGGAGAAGGGAGTTTTAAAGTGTTAAAATGAAGTGAGCGTAATGGAGGGTGGCAGTGGAGTTGGGCTGTAGGAGCAGGTGTCTGATAGGAGAAGACCAACTCCTCCACCATGTTTGTCGTGAATGTAGGACAGTTTGTTACAGATATAGCCTGCATGCCATAATGCTCCTGCAAGAGCAACCAAAGGAGCAGGGGTCAGAGGCACGGTTATTAGGTTTAAGGGGTTGCAGAAATTTGTAGAAGGAGATTTGTAGTGGGACATAGAGAAGATAGTGGGGGTTTGCTGAGGGGGGCTGGATTTGGAGATATATCACCAGCAATAAGGAGAAGCAGAGAAAGTGTTAATAGATGAGAATAAGAGAGGGCATGAGGTATCTGTGTGTGTTTGGTAAGAAAGTATTTTACATTGCCAAACAGGTTTGTGCAAGCAGTCAGATGAGAAGGTAAGATGGAGGAAGAGATGAATAGTTCCTTGCTGGGTGAATGGATGTGGGGGTATTTCAGGAGGTTTAGGAAAAGTAGGAAGAGTAAGATGAAATATTGAAACATTGTTTGCATTAACTATTTCTGTAATTACCTTTGGTCCCCTTCTGGTTACATTCTGGTATAATTCTGTATGTGCACTTAAAGAGTTGCACTTGAAAGATGTTGCATTTTGAAAGATTATGGTCTGGAATACCTAGGAACTTAGATTTATACCACTCAGTGTTCAATCAGGTGTGACCAAGAGGGGAGGGGGCTACATTTGGCCTAATCAAGGGAGGACCAGATACAGGGGTAAAAAAGTCAATGTAAGCAAATACTCAATAAATACAGCAAGGAAAGAGACATTAATAGTTCTATACAGAAATACCAGGGAATGAGAAGGAAAGATGAGGGGTGTGGACAATATTAGACTCTGGAAAAGCTGGGTGCAGCAGATAGGTTTAATGCAGAACATACAGTCCTGATCAAAAGTTTAAGACCACTTGAAAAATGGCAAAAAATCATATAGTAGAGCTTTAACATGCAACAAGAAGAAATGGGAGTGAGACAAAACATTTTTTGAGCATTCAATTTAGTGAAAACAACAAATAAACTGAAACAGGCTGTTTTTCAGCTGATCAAAAGTTTAGGACCACACCTCCAAAAAAAACCTAATCCCACCCAAAACAGAAATCCAACTTCCAAAGATGAACTCAGTAATGAGAAGCTTCACCGTTATTGTTTATCACTTCCAAAATTTGTTTCGGCATGCTTGATGCAAGCGTTTCCATGAGGTGAGTGGGAACATTTCTCCAAGTGGTGAAGACGGCCACACAAAGGCCATCTATGAAACTCCTACAAAGGCAAAACACACCAGCGGTAATGTTCATACAAATCTTTATTAAACAAATATGCATACAAACAAGATAAATAATTATTTGAATGATTAAAACCCAGTAGGGAAATGCAGAGAAGTGTGGATGAGACCCCCCCAGGCCAGTACATATATCAATACATCATTGTTGCATAAAGTTGCTGCTGCCTGTGTGGTACACCGGAAACTATATCAAAAGAAGATGGAACAATCAGTGTGCTCAGATATTAGTCTCATCAATAAATGCACAAATACACCACAGGTCTGAAAATACAAACCCTGGGTGGCTAGAAAAGACCAAAAATCATAATACTGTACAGGATACCACTTGCCCACGGTATCAACACACAAGCAGCAACACTAGCATACTGAATACATAACAGATAACCAACCTGGCTGGAGGGACGGCCCGACGTCCGT
The DNA here is from genome assembly GCF_014858855.1 of Bufo gargarizans. NCBI lineage: Eukaryota > Metazoa > Chordata > Amphibia > Anura > Bufonidae > Bufo > Bufo gargarizans. Next base: position 34,964,049 of record NC_058083.1, read on the forward strand.
TTCGCTCACTAGCTTTTTCACAGGGCACTTGAACCTGCCATATGACCCACGCTTTATACCCAGCCTATCTACGTCAACTAATCAGGTACAACAATCCACTCCCTCCCATCCTGCACCTGAGAAGCGCTATCATCTATCCTATTGCACACCTACAGCGGACGTCATGCGTGATGTCACCACCGCGCATGCGCATACGAACAGACCACCTTATACAGGAACTCCCCATCCCCGCCCCCAGCCCGCGCCACACCAGCCCTGCACAGCAAACCGGATGTGACAACAAGACCGGAAGCGAGGATGACGCACCCCCGATAACCACGTGATCCGGACACAGCGTCTGCGGCCGCCCAGCAACGATATCCACCTGACCAAAAAGTGGGTGAAGACAGTCACGTATATCTGTATAGCTCCTATACTCTCTTAAATACACACAAATGGACAAATGGACATGAACAGTCTGACCCCCTTACTAGGAGAGTAGTATAACCTACCCAAACATATTACGGGAGAAGTGCTCACTCCTCATAACCTTGTTAATAAATACACCATGGTTATACCAATGATCATAATTAATGTGACAAAGAAAAATAGTAAATACTGATAGTGATAAATAATAATCATAATAATAGTAATAATAAACCGTGCAATAAAGAAAAGTGCAAGTGAAAGTGAAAGTGCGCAGTGCGACAGTGCAAGTGCAACAACAAATAATGACCTCATGCAACAAAGTTACTACACAATCCTATACATAAAATGTAAAATCTATGCAATATAGACCAAAATACCTAATATATAAAATATGGGCAATAAACATCCATTGCATAATTGCATAACCCATGCCACTACAGTAATAGTAACCCAGTCCCATTATTGCACATCTTAAATATACAGTACGTTGTTGCATACAACTTGTTTGTGTCCACAAATGCAATGTCCAAACATGACAATAATTTATTGTGTAGTAATTTTGTTGCATGAGGTCATTATTTGTTGTTGCACTTGCACTGTCGCACTGCGAACTTTCACTTGCACTTTTCTTTATTGCACGGTTTACTATTACTATTATTATGATTATTATTTATCACTATCAGTATTTACTATTTTTCTTTGTCACATTAATTATGATCATTGGTATAACCATGGTGTATTTATTAACAAATACACACAAATGTCCATTTGTTCATTTGTGTGTATTTAAGAGAGTATAGGAGCTATACAGATATACGTGACTGTCTCCACCCACTTTTTGGTCAGGTGGGTACCGTTGCTGGGCGGCCGAAGACGCTGTGTCCGGATCACGTGGTTATTGGGGGCGCGTAATCCTCGCTTCCGGTCTTGTTGTCACATCCGGTTCGCTGTGCAGAGCTGGTGTGGCGCGGGGATGGGGAGTTCCTGTATCAGGTGGTCTGTTCGTATGTGCATGCGCGGCAGTGACATCACGTATGACGTCCGCTGTAGGTGTGCAATAGGATAGATGATAGCGCTTCTCAGGTGCAGGATGGGAGGGAGTGGATTGTTGTACCTGATTGGTTGACGTAGATAGTCTGGGTATAAAGGGTGGGTCATATGGCAGGTTCAATGTGCCCTGTGAAAAAGCTAGTGAGGGAAACGGACATCGGGCTGTCCCTCCAACCAGGTTGGTTATCTGTTATGTATTCAGTATGCTAGTGTTGCTGCTTGTGTGTTGATACCGTGGGCAAGTGGTATCCTGTACAGTATTATGCTTTTTGGTCTTTTCTAGCCACCCAGGGTTTGTATTTTCAGACCTGTGGTATATTTGTGCATTTATTGATGAGACTAATATCTGAGCACACTGATTGTTCCATCTTCTTTTAATATAGTTTCCGGTGTACCACACAGGCAGCAGCAACTTTATGCAACAATGATGTATTGATATATGTACTGGCCTGGGGGGTTTCATCCACACTTCTCTGCATTTCCCTACTGGGTTTCAATCATTCAAATAATTATTTAGCTTGTTTGTATGCATATTTGTTTAATAAAGATTTGTATGAACATTACTGCTGGTGTGTTTTGCCTTTGTAAGAGTTTCATGTTTTGTGGCCATGCAGTGCATATAGTGGCTGGTCTCAGCCTTTGTTGGTATATTACAAATGCCTTCTACTGTCTGGAACTGTTGTCCATTTTTGTAAACTTCCCTTGCCATCCATCCCCAAAGGTTCTCAATTGGATTTAGATCAGGGGAACAAGCAGGATGGGCCAAAAGAGTGATGTTATTTTCCTGGAAGAAGTCCCGTGTCCTGCGGGCATTGTGTACTGTAGCGTTGTCCTGTTAAGCCGCACCAGGAAATGGCCGCTTGACCCGTGAGCTCCTCACAGAAGCACTTGTATACAGCTATTATACGGGTTCCCACCTCGCTATATCATAGGAAAACCTACCAAAGAGAAGTCCAAGGAGACCCAGATGACTCCTAAGTAGTGTTGAGCGAACTTCTGTTTTAAGTTCGGCATCTAAAGTTCGGCTTCCGGTTAGCGGAGAATCCCGATATGGATTCCGAATTCCGTTGTGGTCCGTGGTAGCGGAATCAATAATCGGCCATTATTGATTCTGCTACCACGGACCACAACGGTATTCGGAATCCATGTCGGGATTCTCCGCTAACCGGAAGCCAAACTTTAGATGCCGAACTTAAAACAGAAGTTCGCTCAACACTACTCCTAAGCATGCTAAAGGAGAATCGGACCTGGACAAGTACCTGAAAAGGAAACTGTCCTCGCCGGCTGCTAGATCCAAGATGGCGCAGGAGGCAGCCGCCGCAATGAACTATACAGAGGACTCTGATGACGAGGGTTCCTATACTGTGTCGGAGACACACAGCGAACTAGGCTCGATACCAATCACTAGAGCCTTCCTCAAGGAGTCCCTAGCCCTGGCTTTTGAACCCGTTCTGAAGGAACTCACAGCTATTAAAACAGAGTTCAAGCAAACGGGATACAGAGTGGCAGCCTTAGAAGATTCTCAGGCAGTTCTAACTAAGCACAGCCGGGCGCTACAAACTAAAGTTACGGAGATCCGTGAACAGATGAATTCAGCCTTCCTGCACCTTTAAGACCAGGAGAACAGGAGCCGAAGAAAGAACGTTCGCATTAGAGGCATCTCGGAAAGTGTGCAAAGAGAGGACATTCCCGATACGGTCAGTCAGATCTTCTCCGCATTACTTGGCCAAGAAAGGGCAGAGAAAATAATCGTAGAGAGAGCCCACAGGGCCCTCAGGCCCAAACCGGCGCCAGATGCCCCGCCGCGTGATATTATATGCGGCTTACTCAGCTTTGTGGACACAGCTGCCATCTTAACCGCCACCAGGCATAAAGGGGACACAATAATTGAGGGCTGCAAAATCCAGCCTTTTCAAGACCTTGCAGCGAGTACCTTAGCCAAGCGGAGGCAATTAAATCCACTTACGGACCTCCTAAGGGAGAGAAGGCACCCCCTGCGCTGGCTCTTTCCGTTCGGTCTATGTGCCACTATCAATGGGAAGCAAGTTGTTATTCGTCACCCGGACGAACTCACCAAAATGTGGGACGCTCTACAGACAGAACCTTTAGATATCCCCTCATGGATGCCTCTGGCTGGGGATATGAAGATGCCACCCCTGCCTTCAACGGAAGACTGGCGAGTCGCCAAGAAGTTCAAGAAGTTCAAATCCCCTCAGGCAAAGAAGCGCCAAGCAGAAAATCAAGATACTTGAGGACGGTTTAATATCTTATTCTGATTTACTTCCCTCTTTTTGGGGTAAAATGCCAGTAATGGTAATGGTATTAGTTATGACCCCTGGATTTATATCTTTTGGTTCACATTACCTGATACGTATTTTTTGCTGCCATAATCTATGTTGACATTTGTGACCCTCACTGCCTTCTTAACCCTGTAGTGTCCCACTAGGTAGGGGTGGGCACTACACAAGGGTCAATTGGTGTGCGCGTTACTCCTACTCACAAGGGACAGAAATGTTATATTTAATTGTGCATTTAATGTATTTTCTAATGTGTTTTCATATGCAATGTTCCCCTGTATGATGCAATAGCAGGCCTAGTTGGGTGTAGTTAGACATCCCAGACACTAGAGGGAGATAGGGAGCCCCTAGTATAAATGTCCAGGCCCAGACAGGGAGAGGTAGTGCAGAGTCAGGAGTCTGAGAAGACAGAAGTTAGAGGGCCTCCTCCTGACATGCAGCTTGATAGCCCTGGCTGCTAGCTATGACCAGGAGGCTAGTGAGGAGACCTAGCCTGCCTGAAGCCAAGAGAGCCTTAGTTAGCTCTGAAGTCACCCCAGTAGAAGGACAGAACCTCCTGGGAGAAACCCACAGTCATCCACCAGACAAGTAAGGATATCACAGGTAAAGATAAGTAACCCTGATGGGCAGATGCATTAGAAAGTAAAGCAAGGATTTAATTAATACTAGAGGAAGAGATATTTACCAAGGATTTAAGCCACCATTTAGGCATCTGGGCCTTGGGATAGAAAGCCAGACAGGAGTTCTAGAAAGAACAGTGTACGCTATTTCTGAGGAAAGGTACAACCTGATTCTGAGTGCATTGTGGATTTACCCTCTGAGTATCTTGCATAATTAATACCTGATATTTTGTGGAGAAAGCCTACTTGTGAAGCTGTGATTTAAAGGACTGTGTTACCATCTGATGTACAAAGTTGGACTGTTTAGTAAAGCAACATTTGGTTCACTATACCACCTGTGTACCTCACTTATTCCAACTATCAACCGGTGTGCCACCGTCAAAGGCACTGGCATCACGAACCTTAAAGGGACCTTGCCCCAGGCACTCAAAATACCCGTAACATCCAGGGCACCTCATCCACCATCAGGCCTGGTCCCTACATGCAGAGCGTGCCCCAGAGGAACCGTGTCTACCTCTCTTTCACTGCTACATGCCTGCCCAGGGTGCTCTAATACAGTGAGCAACCCTCGATTGCCCATAACTGTGACCTCACTTCGCTATACCCTGCAGGTCTGGCGTGTTGCATAAATTGGCGTCACGAACAGGATACGAACATTCCTGCGCCATTGCGGATACAAAAACTGTGTGCTGTAAATTGCCTTAAAGTGACAAGCCCCAATTGTTTTTATTGAAAATTGCTGGGCCAAAGTGAACTGTAGTAATTGCGGTGTGAAGATTGCATTGTATGGACTGTTTTCTGCTTATTGAAGCCACCGCTTGCTGTCAGTGAATAGACAGCGATTTTGCACAAAGATGGCCGCTTAGCTTGATTGGATTTGTTTGCTGCGTCATCTTCATACTAAATTGGCGGTAAAAATTGGCGCCTTCTGCTGAAAAGTGCGGGAAGGCTATATGCTGGCGCCACCGCCCTGTCTGGACATTTGCAAGTATACTGAAATGGACTCCGTCTCCCCCATACTGGAGTACCTGGGGGGCGGCCTCCCAGCGCAATGGGAGGATCTGTCTGTAATTGTCGGCGCCACCCTGTCGCTCTCCAGAGAAGGATCGAGCATGTTGAGGAGTGAGGACTGCTCTGCTGAGATGTCTGCGCCTGATTTGTTAACCATGAACCTTGTTGGTGTAGAGCAAGAGGACGCTCCACCGGCCTACTCTCCGGGACCAGAGAGACCCGCCTGCCCGCCACCGAGGACGCAACCGGAGACCTACTATGGCTCCTGGAGAGACTTCTTCCAGCCCTTGTTTAAGTGGTCAGCGTTGATGGCAGAGATCCGGGAGGCCGCAATAAAGAAAACGACTAAGACAAAAAATTATTATGAAGAACTGGCAAAGACCGTTCATGAGTGCCACACTGACGCCCAACCCTGCCTGGAGAGGAGAATGGGGTTGGTTGTGGCCTTTGACAAGGACCGAGGCTTCGGTTTTATCAAGGACTATCTTACTGGAAGAGACTTATATGTCAATCGGAGGTCCGTCAAGCGGAGCTACCTCCCAGAACATTTGCATAACCTCCGCGAGGGAGAGGAGGTCGAGTTCACCCCTGCTGAGGGCCTGCGAGGCCCCTACGCCACTGCCGTGTCCCGTCCTAAAAAGAGAACGGAGGACTGGGACCTTGATGAGGACCACCCTGGCTGCGAGCGCGAACCTGTGTGCTCTCCAGAACCGGCCCATCATGCCTTTCAAGAACGGGGCTCCTTCATTGGCCCGAACGTCTTTTGGCAACCAACAGTGGTGGAGAAGAGGGTAAGCCCATGGCCCTCACCTGAGCTGCATCGCAGGGAGAAAACTGTACATGAACTACAAGATGCAGAAAGATTCCGTGCTACCCTGGAGAATATCCGAAGAGGAAGAAAAGCGGACGCCTCACCTGAGCCTGCAGCGGCTGCGCAGGACGTGCCATCCACCTTACAAGTGCCGGCGGCGACAGCGGAGGACAGCGATCCCGACTCCGAAAGCCTGGACGATCAGATCGTGCGGCTGGGGAAGAAACTACGGGAGCTGCGACAGATTGCCTCCGTCAGGATCCAGACTCCACCTGACCTTAAAGAAAAAGGACTTAAGGACTCGGACGTCTCTGGGTCTGAAGTGAGAGTACCTGTCCCTTCCAGCCGGCCCTCTTTAGTGTCAGCACCTGCGGTGAGGTCTTCCTACGCTGTGCACCGGCGCACAGAGCCAGTCGTCCAGGAACCCACTGGACCGCTTGCATCAGCGGTACCCAGGCCAGTGCAGCAGCCCACTATTGTCATGCCTGCACCGGTGCGGTAAGCAACTTTGATTACCCCTAGGCCTATGGGGCCTATACCTATTAGGGGTCCATTCATGCCTCAGTTGCCCCCCAATACTGTGTTGTGGGCACATCCGTCTGTTGATCCTCCATACAGGCCCAATATACAAATGGAGCCAGGGAGCACCACTGTGATGCCAAGTGGATATGACTTGCCCCTGTGAATTGGCCTGCTAGGCCCTTGTTTGATTTACTTTTGCTAAGGGACCCTATCAAAGAGGATTTAACCCTTTCAGGACAGGAGTCCTTCGTTGTTTTGGCCCCCTGTTGCTGCTGCCAGTTACCCACGGCTCAGTGGAGGCGGCAAACCACTGAAATACCACGTGCAGCAAGGCCATATTGTTTACAGGACCTCCTGCCTGCTTCTGCAATATTTGAATCCAGTTGTGCCTATTTAGATGTTGCACCTTTAACCCTTTCACCCCCTTTTCGGGTTGATTAAGGGTATTACAGCACTTATTTCTATATGGATGCAATTTGAATAATGTGGACTATTTTATGTGATGCTATTTTATTATGCAACTTAAATTCCAAGGATTGTGCCCAGGGATAGACTCAAATGCACATGAGCCTCTGAGATTTTGCTACTATTTTAAAGAAATGTGCCCAGAGATGGACTCCACCATATGCGAGCCTCTGTGATCCTATTCCTCTTGCTTTGCTGTCTGTGAAATCTTTACTGGTGAAGAGATAAGAAAAGAGCCTGGGTACGGACTCATATTTGTTCTTTGAGCCTCCAAGAATTGTTATTTAATGTTTTTACATTTTCTATGGACTACAACTGTTCTATTATGGACAATTTGCACTTAAAGTATTATTATGGACTATCCTGGTATCACTGATACGCTGCACCAGGTCAGCGCCCCTGTTCCCTCACACTATCCTGAGAGAAGAGAACGACGCCCCTTTTCACCGAACTTGCTCCTAAGCCAGTGGAACTGTCTGATATATACATATAATGTATTTTCCGCAAATGTAGATGTATTTTCCTGCTTTGCATTGTTTTTCTATTACAGGTGCAGTATCCAGCTGGGCAGGGCCTCCTCCATGTTGCGCTGAGGACGGGCAACGTTATAGCGTGGGGGTATGTAGTGTCCCACTAGGTAGGGGTGGGCACTACACAAGGGTCAATTGGTGTGCGCGTTACTCCTACTCACAAGGGACAGAAATGTTATATTTAATTGTGCATTTAATGTATTTTCTAATGTGTTTTCATATGCAATGTTCCCCTGTATGATGCAATAGCAGGCCTAGTTGGGTGTAGTTAGACATCCCAGACACTAGAGGGAGATAGGGAGCCCCTAGTATAAATGTCCAGGCCCAGACAGGGAGAGGTAGTGCAGAGTCAGGAGTCTGAGAAGACAGAAGTTAGAGGGCCTCCTCCTGACATGCAGCTTGATAGCCCTGGCTGCTAGCTATGACCAGGAGGCTAGTGAGGAGACCTAGCCTGCCTGAAGCCAAGAGAGCCTTAGTTAGCTCTGAAGTCACCCCAGTAGCAGGACAGAACCTCCTGGGAGAAACCCACAGTCATCCACCGGACAAGTAAGGATATCACAGGTAAAGATAAGTAACCCTGATGGGCAGATGCATTAGAAAGTAAAGCAAGGATTTAATTAATACCAGAGGAAGAGATATTTACCAAGGATTTAAGCCACCATTTAGGCATCCGGGCCTTGGGATAGAAAGCCAGACAGGAGTTCTAGAAAGAACAGTGTACGCTATTTCTGAGGAAAGGTACAACCTGATTCTGAGTGCATTGTGGATTTACCCTCTGAGTATCTTGCATAATTAATAACTGCCATTTTGTGGAGAAAGCCTACTTGTGAAGCTGTGATTTAAAGGACTGTGTTACCATCTGATGTACAAAGTTGGACTGTTTAGTAAAGCAACATTTGGTTCACTATACCACCTGTGTACCTCACTTATTCCAACTATCAACCGGTGTGCCACCGTCAAAGGCACTGGCGTCACGAACCTTAAAGGGACCTTGCCCCAGGCACTCAAAATACCTGTAACATCCAGGGCACCTCATCCACCATAAGGCCTGGTCCCTACATGCAGAGCGTGCCCCAGAGGAACCGTGTCTACCTCTCTTTCACTGCTACATGCCTGCCCAGGGTGCTCTAATACAGTGAGCAACCCTCGATTGCCCATAACCGTGACCTCACTTCGCTATACCCTGCAGGTCTGGCGTGTTGCAACCCTTTCATGTCTCCCCCTTACTACAGGCCATTTATACCGAAATAGGTTAGGGGAATGATGACACCTTCCTTATGTATAACAGCTTGAAGCTGAGTGTTATCAGGCCTTGTTAGATCCTTTCTATCTTTTAATCTAAAAGATCTGCCTTGCTATATGCAAGGGGGCGATCGTGGAGTGCTGAGTCCCTTCATTTTCTCCCTCAGTTAAGGGAGTGTATATGTTATTAAGTACTTGGTCTTCCTTATTTCATTTTATTTTAATTTGATTCAATGGAGGCTTCTCTGATCTACTCCTCATCACACAGTATTGGTTGGAAAGCCCATGAAATTAATAGTACATCTCAGCCATTAAGTGTGTAGGTACCCACAACTATGGCGCTGGCAGGAGAGCAGGGGATAACCCTTAGTATACAAGTTTATGCTTTTACTTTGCCCCCCCCTCTCCTCCCAGACGGTCCTAAAAGCTAGTGCTGAGGGGCTCACACAGTCTATGTGTCTCTCACAGTACTCCTCCCTCACTCTAACCCCTATACTTTCTTCTCTCCAATTTATAATTTGATTTTTTTCCACCTCTCTACACCAGGTGGTTCCCTTTCTTCTACCTCTCTGTGTTTCCCCCCCTTTGCAGGAGGTTACTACTGTGTTATGATTTACCTGAGTATTACCATGCTCATTTCTGTATTTTTCTGTCCTGTAAATAGTTTCTCAAGACGGGTTTGGTGTCCAGTAACATTTATCTCACTAGGATGTATCCTCCTCCATTGCTCTGCAACCACCCATTTCCTATGGATCCTTTGAAGGTAATAACTCTTAATGTAAATGGGCTTAATATTCCCCAAAAGAGAAGTCAGGTCTTCCAGATGCTCAGGCGAGAGGGGGCAGACCTACTGTTCTTGCAAGAGACACATTTCAGACACAACCACATACCGGTTCTCACTTCCAGACACTATACGAAATGGTTTCACAGCACTCACTCTTCGACCTCTAGAGGCGTATCCATTGGAATAGGTGGCAACGTCCCTTTTAGAACCCAGGCGCAGTACATAGACCCTGAGAGCAGATACTTGTTCCTAAAAGGTACGCTTTTTGGTCATAAGTTGACTTTAGTCAATGTTTATGCCCCTAACACCAATCAAATACCTTGGCTAATTAAGATGTTAGGTTCCCTGCAAGATTTTAGAGAGAGAATTCTGATCATGGGAGGGGATTTAAATTTAGTACTTGACCACCCTATGGATTCCACTTCCTGTGTCCCCAAATTTTCCGCTGCACAACTTCGTAAACTACGGAAAGCTTTATCCACACACCAAATATCGGATGCCTGGAGGCTGGCTCACCCTAGAGACAGGGACTATACATTTTTCTCAGCTGTCCATAGATCCTATCAGCGTCTCGACTACCTGTTCATCTCTAATCATGTATTGGAGAGACTTAAATCCTCCACTATTGGACAGATCACAGTCTCTGATCATGCCCCGGTCTCTCTGGTGATTCAGCTAAAAGGTCTTCCCCCCAGGGAGTGGATAGAGGTAAATTAGAAAAAGATAGAGGTAAATTAGAAGAGAAACTTAAAACCTTTTTTGAACTTAACAATACCCCCTCTATAGATAAGACTATGATGTGGGAGGCCCATAAGGCGTTTATTAGAGGGGAGCTTATATCTCTTGGATCCTGGGTGCGCAAGCAAAGATCGGCTGGGATTGATTCCATTCTAGCCCAAATCTCTGCCCTGGAAAATATCAATAAAGGTTATCCCTCTGATACTAATTACGATGATATTCTTAAGCTAAGGAGTCAGTTGAAGGACCTAGTAAATAATAAATCGGCTAAGGCCCTTAGATCAGCTAAATGCAAGTTTTATATCCATGGAGATAGAGGCTCCAAACTCCTCTCCCAGATGATTAAGGGTCAAAGAGAGAAAGCTTTTATCTCCAACATCAAATCAGATAAGGGTCATCAACTCATCAATACTCCTGCAATAGCAGAAGAATCTGCCAGTTTTTACTCTTCTCTCTATAATTTGACACCCAATGAGCCACGCCAAACTATCACCTTGGGAGAAGTTGACAAAGACATGCTACTTTCCCCAGTTACAGAAAAGGAAGTGCTTGAAGTGTTGACGAGTATCCCCTCAGGAAAATGCCCAGGCCCGGATGGGCTACCCATAGTGTACTACAAAAAATTTAAAAGCACTCTGGTCCCACAACTAGTTGACTTATGTAATTTCCTTTTAAATGGACACCCCCTCCCACCACAATCACTCATCGCCCAAATAACTAAGGAGGGAAAAAACCCCACTAAATGTAGCAGCTATAGACCAATCTCCCTGCTTAACGTAGATGTCAAATTGTGGGCCAAGCTCCTCAGTCATAGAATAGCAAAGTTGCTCCCCAAGTTAATTGGTGAAGAACAAGCAGGCTTTGTTAAAGGCTGAGAAGGCAAAAACAACGTTAGCAGGGTCTTACACGCCATATATTACGCAAAAAAACATAGAATCCCCTTAACATTATTAGGTACTGATGCTGAAAAAGCATTTGATAGGGTTAATTGGGCTTTTATGGACAGTGCGCTACATTACTTTGGCTTCCCGCCCTCATTTATCTCAGCCATATTCTCACTCTATTCACGTCCCTCTGCTAGGGTCCTTATTAATGGCTCTCTCTCTCCTCCTTTCTCTATCTCTAATGGGACAAGGCAGGGCTGCCCCCTCTCTCCAGCATTATTCATTCTATCTCTTGAGATGTTGCTATGCAAGTTAAGAAATTCTGAGACTATTAGGGGGCTTAAAGTGAATGGCACAACTCACTCACTGGCAGCCTTTGCGGATGACCTGCTTCTCTTTATAACAAACCCAAATGATGCTATCCCGGAAGTGATCAAAATATTTTCAGATTTTGGTGAAATCTCTAATTTCAAGGTCAACTACGACAAATCTGAAATACTTAGCATAACAGCCTTGAAGAAACATATCTCAGAGATCAAAGCATACACTTCTTTCCAATGGCCTAAAAAGGCTATTAAACATCAGGGAATCATGATACCAGCAAATCCCCTTCACCTATTCAGACTTAATTACTCCCCTTTATTAAGCAAAATTAAAACCTTTCTAACCTCAATTAAACTCCCTTTCCGTTTGTGGTTAGGTAAGAAAAACCTTTTGTCTACTTATGTCCTACCTCAGATCCTATATATTCTAAGGTGCCTACCAATCCACATATCAAACAGATATCTTTCAGACGTTCGTATCTTATTTAGTAACTTTCTCTGGTCCAACAAAAAACCGCGCTTAGCCTATTCTCTACTAATTAGGAAAATGAATAATGGTGGATTATCTCTCCCTGACTTACAGTCTTATCTCCTTGCTATACAGCTGGAAAGGTGGATTGAATTGGCTAAACCCCATAATAAGTCCCTACATATTGAACTGGAAAAAGCCCTACTAGGCGATAATGCCTATCACCATTTCTGGGTTCACGCACACACCAAAAGGGGGAAAAAAACCTCAGTGCCTTAACGCGTTGCATGTTTCAGTACTGTAAAAAAAACCTGACCCTGTTGTTGTCTACTTTCAAATTATTACCCATTGCCCCTCTGGCTGTCCTCCCCTACTTCCTGAATTCAGATAAAAGTGACTTCCATAGAGCATGGTTTTACCTGACCGAACTTAAGATTTCTGACCTAATCAACTCCCCAGATCTTCCGGAATTCCTAAAACTGGTCCAAAGCCATATACCCAGTCACCTAAGATCCGTGCTAGTAGAGTTAGATATCGAGCTCTGTTGCAAAAAATACAAGAATCTACATGCAAAGACCCAGAAAGATCCCACTTGGCTTGAAAATTATACCCTATTTCCAAACTCTCCCCCAAAAATCCTCTCAAAACTATACTCCCAACTGTTATTGGATTCCTCATGTGTGAAACCGACTTACCTGCGAGCATGGGAGGGAGAACTGCAGACTTCTCTGTCAGAGGAAGAAGTTAGAGTAATACTGAAGCACTCTCATGGATTCTCGAGGTACATACGCATTCAGGAAAATTCCTTTAAAATACTATCAAGATGGTATAAAACTCCTGACTTCCTATACAGAGCCCACCTCTCCTCCACAGACAAGTGCTGGAGATGTCAGTAAGGCTGCTTTCACACTAGCGTTCGGGTGTCCGCTCGTGAGCTCCGTTTGAAGGGGCTCACGAGCGGACCCGAACGCAGCCGTCCAGCCCTGATGCAGTCTGAATGGAGCGGATCCGCTCAGACTGCATCAGTCTGGCGGCGTTCATCCTCCGCTCCGCTCGCCTCCGCACGGACAGGCGGACAGCTGAACGCTGCTTGCAGCGTTCGGGTGTCCGCCTGGCCGTGCGGAGGCGTGCGGATCCGTGCGGATCCGTCCAGACTTACAATGTAAGTCAATGGGGACGGATCCGTTTGAAGATGCCACAATGTGGCTCAATCTTCAAGCGGATCCGTCCCCCATTGACTTTACATTGAAAGTCTGGACGGATCCGTCCGAGGCTATTTTCACACTTAGCTTTTTTTTTGCCATTTTAATGCAGACGGATCCGTTCTGAACGGAGCCTCCGTCTGCATTATTATGAGCGGATCCGTTTAGAACGGATCCGCCCGAACGCTAGTGTGAAAGTAGCCTAAGAGTGGGGCTCCATCTCCCACATCTGGTGGTCCTGTAGAAGTATTTCAAAATTCTGGACAGAGGTTGAACATACTATCAATAAAGTCTCTCGTATCTCATTGTCCCCTGCACTAGTTCTACTATGGTTGCCGCAGAGCGATTTCAGACCTTCTAGTAGAAACCTGGCCACACAAATGATCTCTACAGCTAAATACATTATTCCAACTAAAGGGAAATGCCCAGAACCCCCTTCCACTAAAGAATGGCTGGATAAAATTCACCAAATTTGCCTTATGGAAGAAATAGCAGGTTGGGAAAGAGGTAATAGGAAGGCCTTTCTAAAAATCTGGCAACCATGGTTGAACTTTTATAGGGCCTAAGGATGGTTTGGGGCTCTCCCCCTTCCTTCGAGTGCCTGTACATTCATTCTTATGTACTCTGCTAGTGGATCTGACCCCCCCCCCCCTCACTTCCCCTTCAAAGTTATCATTACTGGTATGACTAGGCCACTATCAACGCCTTCTCAATTGACGCCCATGCACAATATAAAGGTATCCTGTCTAATCTCACTCAAAGATATATTAGGTTGCTTAACCTTGAACATAGCTATGATTTTTTAATATATTTACATACATCCATGTTATAAAGATCTGTTTTGGACCCTACCGTCTGTTATTTTTGAGACAGTTCTTTCTTCCTTTGTTGTCTGACAGTTCAGCCAAATTTTTTGGCCCACAGTTGAAAGTTCTCACTAATCCTCATTAGCCTCAGGGTTACTGTACCTTGAACTTAATGTTCCTTATTAACATGATATATGTAATAGCCGCACAGTGGACTGGAATTCTTATCACTATATGTTTGCATTATTTGAAACACTTCTCGTCTACTTGAATAGGGATTGTCCATTCAAACTTTTTCAACTGTACTGTGTACCTTGCTTGTACTTTACAAACTGTACATGTTTGTTACTGCTTTTTCTTTATTGAAAAATCTCAAAAATAAAAAATGTACAAAAAAAAAAAACAGTCGTGAACACACAGACGAGTGCCCTCAGTCATGAGGAATGCTCTCTGCAACATCTGGACATAGTCAGCAGCCGTTTTACGCCCCTGCACTTCCTAAAGCTCCATTGTTCCACTGAAGTAAAAAGCACCCCAGACCATTATGGCACCCCCTCCACTGTGGCGCTTAGAAAACATCTCAGGTGGGATCTGCTTGTCATGCCAGTAACGTTGGAAAGCATCAGGACCATCAAGGTTACATTTTTTCTCATCAGAGAATAAAACTTTCTTCCACCTTTGAATGTCCCATGTTTGGTGCTCTCTTGTAAAGTCCAAACGAGCAGTTCTGTGGCGTTCAAGGAGACAAGTTCTTTGAAGACGTTTTTTGTTTTTGAAGCCCTTCAGTCTCAGATGCCGTCTGATGGTTATGGGGCTGCAGTCAGCACCAGTAAGGGCCTTAATTTGGGTCGAGGATCATCCAGTGTCTTGCCGGACAGCCAATTGGATCCTCCGCCTCAGTGCTAATGAAATTTTTTGGGGTCTTCCACTTAACTTTTTTGTTCCATAACTCTCAGGATCATTTAAGAAATTCCTCAGCAGCGATGGCGCGACCCTTTTTGAACCTGACCACGTTCAAAAAGGGAGAGTTTTTTTGCCTTTGCCATCACAACATGTGACTACCTGACAGAAAATGACAATGAATCCACATCTTTGCACAGATTTGGCCTTTTAAAGGAATGTGGTCCTAAAATTTGGATCAGCTGAAAAACTGCCTGTTTCAGTTTAATCGTTATTTTCAATTAATTGAATGCTCAAAAAATGTTTTGTCTCACTCTCATTTCTTCTCGTTGCACGTTGAAGCTGTACTTGGAACTTTGTTAAAATCCATCAATGTAAAATATGATTTTTTTGCCATTCTTCAAGTGGTCTTAAACTTTTGATCAGGACTGTACCGGGGATTAGAAGGAAAGATGAGGGTGGTGGACAATATCAGACTCTGGAAAAGCTGGGTGCAGCAGACTGGTTTAATGCAGACATACCTGGAGAGAAGAGAATTGGGAGATGGTCAGTAGGCAGTGATGACAAAGTGGATTCCATATCCATAATATTACATTTGTCACGCCCTGCCCTGTGAGTGATCTAAGAAGATCTGTCAGACTTGCTGCAAGTGATTCTATCTGACAGATTGCTTTGTTGTTTCTTTGGGCAGGATCCCACCTCCTCACAGGTTCTGCTCATTAGTTTGTTAGTGATGATATTTATACCCGCCTTTCACTATAGCCCTTGGAGTTTATAGTTTCTACTGGAGTTCGCTGCTGGTGTTTTGTGGATCTCCTGCTCCCAGTTCGTCTTCAAATAAGTTCTCCTTCCTTCCCTTCTGTTGTTTGTATGGGCTAGGCCTTAGGTAGACACTGTTCCTTCATCTGGTGCAAGGAACCGGTTGTCTTTTCACCTGCCCCCTAACTGAGGGTTCGTATTAGTTGCAGCAGGGCTTAGGTTCGAGTGCATGAAAACTTCTACCATTGAGATTTGTTCATATTGGTAGCAGCCAGGGAAAGGCTCAGGGACTGTCAGGTGGTGACCTTTCCCTGTTCCCTAGCTGTGGGGGCCTAGCCTGCTGTTTTGTGTAATTTTGTTGTGTTTTGTTTGCTTCTCTTACCTTCCGTGACATTATAAACCACAGTTTTTTTCCGTTTTTTTTCTTGCTCTGTGCAAAATGGAAGCTGCTAATACTCTGGTTGATCGCATACAGGAATTATCTTGGGATGTATCAGACCTCCGTAATTCAGTTGCACTGTGTCAGAGATCTCTGGTGTCTGGCACCGCTGGTAGGAACCAGGTCAGCCTTAAACCAAAAGTCGCTTTCCCAGATAGGTTTTCCGGGGGAAGTGATAACTTTGTTCGGTTCAGGGAGTCTTGTAAATTATATTTTCGTCTGTGTCCAATTTCATCTTGAGACGAAAATCAAAGAGTGGGGATTATAATTTCTCTGCTGAAAGGTGATGCTCAGTCCTGGGATTTTTCTCTGCCAATCAGTTTGCAGTTCCTCTGATCTGTGGACGAGTTTTTCAGAGCCCTGGGCCTGATTTATGATGACCCGGACCGCGTCTTTCTTGCCGAATCTAAGCTGCGTAGCTTGTGTCAGGGGGAACATATGGCTGAGTCATATTGTGCTGAATTTAGAAGATAGACGACTTACACGAGTGGAATGACCCTGCACTCCATAGTCAGTACTGTCAGGGGCTGTCAGAGAAACTAAAAGACGCCCTTGTGTTTCATGAAAATCCCGATTCGTTGGAGGCGGCCATGGTTCTAGCTGTAAGGATTGATAGATGTCTGAGGGAGAAGTGCAGGGTTCCCCTCAGGCAGAAGGTACTGTCATTTGGGGAATCGGTCCCTCCTGTCACTCGGGGTACAGTGACACTTGAACCTGGGACTGGAGAGGAACCTATGCACATAGGTCAGGTCTCTTCTTGCCTTGGTAATAGGAACTCTAGAGTGCAGAGAAAACTGTGTTATTTCTGTGGTAAAGAAGGACATTTTGTTAATGTGTGTCCTGTTATTAAGCCTCATAATGGTACCAAAAAACAAAAGGAGGGCTCTTTCAAAAAAACAAGTTCCCTTACTCTTTGTAGCATGAATGAGGAGTCAGAACAGGTATATATGTATTCTACCTGCAGTACCCAATTCCTCCTGCCTGCCATGGTGGCACTAGGACTCTGAAAATATTGAATTAGAAGTACTGACAGTGGCGTAGGGGTTAATCTTGTTTATTATCAATTTGTTCAGAGTCATGGTTTTTGAAAAAGCGCATTAAGCAAAAAGATATCAGTGTTTGCTATAGATTCTGCTCCTCTCTTGCAAAAAAGTCTTACTCATATTGTGCAGGATATTAATTTGAGGGTGGGTGATTCTCATGTTGAATCAATTTCTTGCTTTGTTCTTAAAGGTTTGCCTGCTTCGCTGGTTCTTGGTTTACCATGGTTGACCAAACATAATCCTACCATTATACCAGGGGGAGAGAAACAGAACTGGATTGCACATCCACAATGCTATGCTTTGATCTAACTCGCTTATCAGCGCTATATTAAAGTGTACAGCCCCCCATACTGCATGCTGTACCTGCGCTCCCTGCACTTTGTGTGGCTGTCATGGCCCATAACAGGTAGGAACTAGTGTTAGGGACCACTCATAGAGGCGACCTTGACGTGGTGAGTGGCTTATTACGCTTTGGCCAAAATGTACACTAATGCCTCATTCAACATCCAGCATAGAGGCAGGGCAGAGTTCTGGTTGCAGAGTGCGATTGCATTTGTGTTTTTGCATTTGTATGTGTATTTCGCCATAGCAATATGCACCTGCATACAGGGTTGTGCTGACTGAACCCCCCACATTTTTTTCTTTGTAGTATATATTGGAGGTGTGGCGATCTCCATGCAGTCATGCACACCTGACCAGTTAGTCTGCCCTGGAGGCTGGTTTTAAAGTCAGTATAAAACTGAGTCTGCTTTTATAGCGCCTACCAGTAGCCATTTGGCTCCAGGAGAAGTATATAGTGGGCTCAGCATGCATGTTGGGACTTGCATCCCTGGATCCG
Source organism: Bufo gargarizans (assembly GCF_014858855.1). Taxonomy (NCBI): domain Eukaryota; kingdom Metazoa; phylum Chordata; class Amphibia; order Anura; family Bufonidae; genus Bufo; species Bufo gargarizans. The sequence goes on from NC_058083.1 coordinate 34,982,190, forward strand.
ATGGAAGCTGTTATGACACCGGACGGGGTTCAAAGCAGAGTGTGCCTGGCGTGCATGCTGTACCTGCACTCCCTGGACTTTGTGTGGCTGTCATGGCCCATAACAGGTAGGAACTAGTGTTAGGGACCACTCATAGAGGCGACCTTGACGTGGTGAATGGCTTATTATGCTTTGGCCAAAATGTACACTAATGCCTCATTCAACATCCAGCATAGAGGCAGGGCAGAGTGCTGGTTGCAGAGCGTGATTGCATTTGTGTTTTTGCGTCTGTATGTGTATTTCGCCATAGCAATATGCACCTGCATACAGGGTTGTGCTGACTGAACCCCCCACATTTTGGGAATAATATTTTATTTGTTAGGGATATTAAAAGGCTTAGAAGTTTAGAAACAAATCTTGAAATTTTCAAAAACCCAATTTTTAGGGACCAGTTCAGGTCTGAAGTCACTTTGTGAGGCTTACATAATAGAAACCACCCAAAAATGACCCTATTCTAGAAACTACACCCCTCAAGGTATTCAAAACTGATTTTAAAAACTTTTTTAACCCTTTAGGTGTTCCACAAGAATTAATAGAAAATAGAGATAAGATTAAAAATGTAACTTTTTGGGCAGATTTTCCATTTTAATATTTTTTTTCCAGTTACAAAGTTGGAACCAAACTCAAAATTTATGGCCCTAAATCTGTAGTTTACAGAAACACCCCATATGTGGTTGTAAACTACTGTATGGGCACACGACAGGGCGCAGAAGGAAATGAATGACATACGGTTTTTGGAAGGCAGGTTTTGCTGGACTGTTTTTTTTTGACATCATGTCCAATTTGAAGTCCACCTGATGCACCCCTACAGTAGAAACTCCATAAAAGTGACCCCATCTAAGAAACTACACCCCTCAAGGTATTCAAAACAGATTTTACAAACGTTGTTAACCGTTTAGGTGTTCCACAAGAATTATTGGAAAATAGAGATACAATTTCTAAATTTCACTTTTTTGGCAGATTTTCCATTTTAATAATTTTTTTCCAGTTACAAAGCAAGGGTTAACAGCCAAACCAAACTCAATATTTATGGCCCTGATTCTGTAGTTTACAGAAACACCCCATATGTGGTCGTAAACTACTGTAAAGGCACACGGCAGGGCGCAGAAGGAAAGGAATACCATACGATTTTTGGAAGGCAGATTTTGCTGGACTGATTTTTTTGACACCATGTGCAATTTGAAGCCCCCCTGATGCACCCCTAGAGTAGAAACTCCATAAAAGTGACCCCATTTAAGAAACTACACCCCTCAAGATATTCAAAACTGATTTTACAAACGTCGCTAACCCTTTAGGTGTTCCACAAGAGTTATGGCAAATGGAGATGAAATTTCAGAATATCAATTTTTGGGAAAATTTTACATTTTAATCCATTTTTCCCAGTACCAAAGCAAGGGTTAACAGCCAAACAAAACTCAATATTTATGGCCCTGATTCTGTAGTTTACAGAAACACCCCATATGTGGTCGTAAACAGCACACGGCAGGGCGCAGAAGGTAAGGAATGCCATACAGTTTTTGGAAAAAGAGATTTCTGGTCAGGCGCAAAATCACAGGCTCCAATACGTCTCTTAATGGTGAATCTTCTTTAATTGCATAAAAGATGAAGATGTATAGAACAACGCGTTTCGGGGCTCAAAATGTCCCCTTCATCAGGTTAACAGTAGTCACAGTAAAGAATAGTGGATACAGGTATATATAGAGAGAGAAAAAAACGCCAAAAAACAGGTTACCTGTGAGCTGCCCATAGATGGGAGGGGCTAGCCGTGGGCAGAGTATCACAAATAAGAATAAAGATTTTCAACTGATCACATGACCGCTGTAGTGGCCATGTAATTCGAGCAGACTGGCTACTAAGTGAGCGCTCGGCACATGCGGAAACAGAGCGCATGCGCCGAGCACCGAGCGCTCACTTAGTAGCCAGTCTGCTCGAATCACACGACCACAACAGCGGTCATGTGATCTCAGCTTATCGATCTTAGGTTTACTATTGTATAGTACAGAATCGCTTATCGTTATCTGTATTTCTTTCACTTACACACCAACAGCAATAAGCAGCAATGTATATAATATGATTCATCAGTTGAAAATCTTTATTCTTATTTGTGATACTCTGCCTACGGCTAGCCCCTCCCATCTATGGGCAGCTCACAGGTAACCTGTTTTTAGGCGGTTTTTCTCCCTCTATATATACCTGTATACACTATTCTTTACTGTGACTACTGTTAACCTGATGAAGGGGACACTTTGAGCCCCGAAACGCGTTGTTCTATATATCTTCATCTTTTATGCAATTAAAGAAGATTCACCATTAAGAGACGTATTGGAGCCTGTGATTTTGCGCCTGACCAGAAATCTCTTTTTCTACAAGCAACCTTTGGGGGATTGGGCATCCGAACCCAAAGATACCTCTTCTGCGGCTGCATTCACGGATCCGAAAGGTCTCTATATATATACATACCTACAATAGAGTTGTGTCTATTATTGCACAACCAAAAAAGGTGAGCACCTCTACTTGTTTAACAATTCAGTTTGTACTGAACATACTACCCTATTGTGCGCCCCCCACACCTCTCTTTTGTCTCTAGGTTCCCCTCCTGACCGAGGGTCACTCTAGATTCGCCCGTGGTTACCAAGAATACAGTTTTTGAAAGGCAGATTTTGCTGGACTGTTTTTTTTTTGACACCATGTTCCATTTGAAGCCCCCGTGATGCACCCCTAGAGTAGAAACTCAAAAAAAGTGGCCCCATTTTAATAACTACGGGATAGGGTGGCAGTATTGTTGGTACTAGTTTAGGGTAAATATGATTTTTGGTTGCTCTATATTACACTTTTTGTGAGGCAATATAACAAGAAATAGCTGTTTTGGCACCATTTTATTTTTTGTTATTTACAACATTCTTCTGACAGGTTAGATCATGTGATATTTTTATAGACCAGGTTGTCACGGATGCGGCGATACCTAATATGTATACTTTTTTATTTTATTTATGCAAGTTTTACACAATGATTTCTTTTTTGAAGAAAAAAAAATTATGTTTTAGTGTTTCCATAGTCTGAGAGCCATATTTTTTTCAGTTTTGGGCGATTACCTTTGGTATGGTATGATTTTTGTGGGATGAGATTACGGTTTTATTGGCACTATTTTGGGGTGCGTGTGACTTTTTGATCGCTTGCTATTACACTTTTTGTGATGTAAGGTGACAAAAAATGGTTTATTTAGCAGTTTTTATTTTACATTAGTTCTGTGTTTATCTGAGGGGTTAGTCATGTGATATTTTTATAGAGCCGATCGATACGGACGCGGCAATACCTAATATGTATACTTTTTTTATTTATGTAAGTTTTACAGAATGATTTCATTTTTGAAGCAAAAAGAATCATGTTTTAGTGTTTCCATAGTCTGAGAGCCATAATTTTTTTCAGTTTTTGGGCGATTACCTTGGGTAGGGTATGATTTTTGCGGGATGAGATGACGGTTTTATTGGCACTTTTTTGGGGTGCGTGTGACTTTTTGATCGCTTGCTAATACACTTTTTGTGATGTAAGGTGACAACATTTTTTTTATTTAGCACAGTTTTTATTTAAATTTTTTTACAGTGTTCATCTGAGGGGTTAGGTCATGTGATATTTTTATAGAGCCCATCGATACGAACTTGGCAATACCAAATATGTATACTTTTTTTTATTTATGTAAGTTTTACACAATAAAAACAAAAAAAATGATGTTTTAGTGTCTCCATATTCTGAGCAATATTTTTTTTTTGGGGGGGGAGATTGTCTCAAGTAGGGGCTAATTTTTTGCGGGGTGAGGTGACGGTTAAATTGGTACAATTTTGGTGGGCAAACGCCTTTTTGATCGCTTGCTGTTGTACTTTTTGTGATGTAAGGTGACAAAAAAATGGTTTTTTTAGCACAGTTTTTATTTTTTATTTTTTACGGTGTTCATCTGATGGGTTAGGTCATGTGATATGTTTATAGAGACGGTCAATACGGACGCGGTGATATCTAATATGTATACTTTTTTCCCCCTATTTTTTACCAATTTTTTTAACTTTATTTGGGGAAAATGACGTTTTTATTTATTTTTACTTAAAACTTTAAATGTTTTTGAGGGAAAACTTTATTTTTTGTCCCACTTTGAGAATTGAACTTTTGGGGGTCTAATCCTTTACAATGCATTCCAATACTTCTGTATTGGAATGCATTGGCTGTATGAGTAATACTGTGTGTATTACTCATACAGCTTTTAGCCTGTGAGATCCAGGCTCATCACCGGAAGGCAGCGCTGATGCCTAAGGAAGGCTGCCTTCCATACCTGGAGAGGAGAGAATTGGGTGAAGGTCAGTAGGCAGTGATGACAAAGTTTATTCCATATCCATAATATTACATTCTGATATAATTCGGTATGTGCACTTAAAGAGTTGCACTTGAAAGATGTTGCATTGAAAAGACCAAAGATGCATACAATGGGGGTTATTAGGATGTTAGGGGAAAAAAGGGGATATTACTGTCTAAGCCACATTATTACTGTTTAGGCCCCTTTTCACACAAGAGAGTTTTCCACTGCGTGAAGTGAACGCAGAGCACCCGCACAGAATCCTGGCCCAGCCATTTCAATTGGTCTGTGCACATGAGCGTTGTTTTTCACGTATAATATCTGTGTTGCATGAGAATCGCAGCATGTTCTATGTTCTTTATATATATATATATATTTTTTTTTTATATATTTATTCACGCAGCTCTAGCCCCAAATAAGTGAATGGGTCTTAAGTGAAAAACGCAGTCCGGATGCAATGTGTTTTTTACTGATGGTTGCTAGGAGAGTTGATAGGACTGAACACAATTTCTGACAAAACTGACTGAACTTGCTTGCGAAATTGAATTTTATGGTGCAATGCAAAGGATGAAAATGACCATGGATCTGTGGCAAAATCCGTACCACATGTGTTTTTGTTAAGGATTTGCAGAGAAATCTGTACACTCACCTAAAGAATTATTAGGAACACCTGTTCTATTTCTCATTAATGCGATTATCTAGTCAACCAATCACATGGCAGTTGCTTCAATGCATGTAGGGTTGTGGTCCTGGTCAAGACAATCTCCTGAACTCCAAATTGAATGTCAGAATGGGAAAGAAAGGTGATTTAAGCAAATTTGAGCGTGGCATGGTTGTTGGTGCCAGACGGGCCGGTCTGAGTATTTCACAATCTGCTCAGTTACTGGGATTTTCACGCACAACCATTTCTAGGGTTTACAAAGAATGGTGTGAAAAGGGAAAAACATCCAGTATGCGGCAGTCCTGTGGGTGAAAATGCCTTGTTGATGCTAGAGGTCAGAGGAGAATGGGCCAACTGATTCAAGCTGATAGAAGAGCAACGTTGACTGAAATAACCACTCGTTACAACCGAGGTATGCAGCAAAGCATTTGTGAAGCCACAACACGCATAACCTTGAGGCGGATGGGCTACAACAGCAGAAGACCCCACCGGGTACCACTCATCTCCACTACAAATAGGAAAAAGAGGCTACAATTTGCACAAGCTCACCAAAATTGGACTGTTGAAGACTGGAAAAAAGTTGCCTCGTCTGATGAGTCTCGATTTCTGTTGAGACATTCAAATGGTAGAGTCCGAATTTGGCCTAAACAGAATGAGAACATGTATCCATCATGCCTTGTTACCACTGTGCAGGCTGGTGGTGGTGGTGTAATGGTGTGGGGGATGTTTTCTGGGCACACTTTAGGCCCCTTAGTGCCAATTGGCCATTGTTTAAATGCCACAGGCTACCTGAGCATTGTTTCTGACCATGTCCATCCCTTCATGACCACCATGTACCCATCCTCTGATGGCTACTTCCCGCAGGATAATGCACCATGTCACAAACCTTGAATAATTTCAAATTGGTTTCTTGAACATGACAATGAGTTCACTGTACTGAAATAGCCCCCACAGTCACCAGATCTCAACCCAATAGAGTATCTTTGGGATGTGGTGGAACGGGAGCTTTGTGTCCTGGATGTGCATCCCTCAAATCTCCATCAACTGCAAGATGCTATCCTATCAATATGGGCCAACATTTCTAAAGAATGCTATCAGCACCTTGTAAAATCAATGCCACGTAGAATTAAGGCAGTTCTGAAGAGGGGTCCAACACCGTATTAGTATGGTGTTCCTAATAATTCTTTGGGTGAGTGTATTTCTGCAGTATTATACATGCAAAGGAGGCACTTTTACTGAGCGTTGCACTTTTACTGCCTGGGTCACAACTAATGTTTGGGGCATAATATGGGGCATCATCTATTTGTTATTGTAGTTTTAAGGGACACTGTGTGTGTTGAAATATTTTTAGCGGAAAGGTAGTTATAGTTAGAAGTTATGGTATGGCAAAATTATTTGGTATCATTGATCTTTGTATAGTACATAAAGATGAGAGAATTTCTTGAAATTTGTTTTGTGTCCAATTCAATTATTATTATTTTTTTAATTGACTCAGGTTTAAATTGATTCTACTTGAATTAAATATGCTTTAATTGCCTTAAAAATTGGTTTATAACACTCTCGGATGTCAGATTATGGAACCTCTATGATGCAAGCAAAAGTTAAAAAAAATTGCATATCTTATTACAGAGATCAAGAGTAGCACTGCCAGGCCTACAATACTCAGGCATATTTGGTGTTCTCATAATGAGATAGTACCCCCAGACCCTGAAAAAGGCCTCTCAGCTAGTTAAACCAATTTCCTCAGATCGGCTCTGCTTTACTATGGATTCTCAGATACGGGAATACAATAGGCTTAACAAAAGTTAAGTAAATAAAAATGTTAGTTAAAAAAAAACTATTACTTAACCTGTATTTAACTGGCGAGCTTCTCGTCAGCCAACTCTCAGCACAAACATGGCCAACACCCAATGGTGAATACAAACATCTTCCCACATGATGTCTTTCTTGGAGTGTAAAGCTCTGTTTCATGTATCTACCCTTTATAACTTATAATGACCCCTTCTAAAAGGTCTCCAGTGTGCAGTATGCAGTCCTGACAGAGAACAATAGTGTTTTGTACCTGCTTTCTAGTTAACATTAATAAGTAATATCACCAGATCACTACTTTAAAAGATAATTATGAAAGGGAAAGAACCATTAACAAAAAATTACCTTGCAAGACATAACTTGATAATTAGAAGTTATGCTTTATGGCCTGCTTAAAAGGCTGAGCATTGACTTTGTATAGCAAAATTACAGCTGGTAGTAGGAAAACTGGTATAAACAAGAATTAAGCAAATCAATTCTACCAATTGAGAATTTGTCCTAAAGCTCTTGTGATTGGTTTCAGGAGAGAGAGAGAGAGAGAGAGAGAGAGAGAGAGAGAGAGAGACATGTAATACTCTACAAGAAAAGTTACATGCAAGTCAGTTCTCCTTCCAACAGGACCAAAAAATAAATAAATGAGAGTCTCAAGAGAAAATTGCCCTGGTTTTCTGATTGGGGGTGCTCTTTCTTATTAAGCAGACCAACTAGTATAGCTGGTATGCATAATGAATATTGTAATCCAACCAAAGTTACTCTGTATTGCTGGTTAAAAAGATATGCAAACTAGCATGGCTTAGTTTTGCTGGCGTCAGAAAGGCTTTGTGTTATTTTCTTTTGGGAAGGAAAGCTACATTTAATATATTTCCTAGAAACCAAAAGGCATGTAAATTAGTGGTGGTCTCAACCTGTTCAATCAGTGCTTTTCATAATAACATGATCTCCTGGTGGTAGCCTCGAACTTTTGAGGCAGTGGTTTTTCATAAAGGAAAACTAATTTTCATGCTTCCGAGTTCTAGGAAAGATAAGAAGTAAGATATGCTAATTTGCATATATTTTCCCCAGAAATGCAGAGCAGTGTTGGTGGACTATAATATTCATTATGCATACTAGGCATACATACTCTCTCTCTTTTGCTTTCTTTCAATGAATCACAAGAAATTCAAGTTCGTTAGAATCCAAATTTTTGGGGAAAGTTGGAATAAATTCTGAATCGCCTCCATCTTTGCTAAGGATCACTCACTGGGTGCTTCTATCTGATGCGCTTTTCTAGCCACATGCAAAATCGGGACGGCGTCCTGCACAACAGTATCCTCATCCACCATAAGTGATATATCAATTTCTACATCACTTTGAGGGTACTTAATTACAGCTTCCAAAGTAACATCATCAAATATATCCATTGATTTTCTTCCTATGGACCTTGTAATTGGATTATTCAATACCCTCACAACTCTATGATCTTCTATGCCATCATAAACATCTAAAGCATATTTAAATATACTGTAGGTGTTTTAGAAGGCTTATGGTCCACCTTGCGAACTTTGTTACTGCAACTCTGTCCATCGTGGAAATTCCAACCTACATACGTATTAATAACTGTGGCAATGAGAGATAGAAACTCCAATATACCTTATAAATGCATCTTATATTGCATATCGATGGTGCATCTGAGGCAGTGGTGTAGCGTGGGTTGCCAGCACCCGGGGCGAGCCATGTATTGCGCCCCCCCCCCTCCCAACCTGTGGACACGCCCCTTTTACAGATAATGTAGCAGTCCTATATAACACCACAGATAACATGGTGGTAACTCTCTAAGTACAGATGATGTAGTAGATGGGTATAAGGCCCCAGAATTCAGAACACGCACAGTGTGAGCTGAAGTCTGGGGCCAGGATGCAGCAGGGTGGGCCAAATTCTCAATCCACCCCCTGAACCCTACCATGAAACAAATATGTGTTTGGACATTACATACATCACTACAAAATATACAGTATAATACATCACCACATACCTCATCCATCCAGTGACGTCTCCTGTGATGTAGACTTTCCTTAACGTCTTGATTCGGAGATAAGACCGCCATGACACCTTCTTTCAGCTGCGCCTCTACAGTTTCACAGAAAGCATTTTTAGATTCCTCACTTTACTATCATCCTCCCCTCCTTGTACCTCAACACTGTTATCCTGCTGCCCCCCAATACTGTGGTAGAGCCAGACAGATAGGAGGACCAGAGTTGATGCACACTCATATATACTAATATTACAGAGGGGCCATTATATATTATAATAATACATAGGGGGATATTATATATTATAATAATACATAGGGGGCTATTATATATTATATTAATACATAGGGGGCTATTATATATACTAATAATACAGAGGCGGCCATTATATATTCTAATCCGTGTGGAGGGGGCATAGAGGAGGCAAAACTACTGTGTAGGGATGAGCGAATTTGTTATAAAATTTGTTTGTGCTTCGTTTGGTGGTAGAAGCAGAGTTGCATTATGGATTCCGTTACCACAGACCATAACGCAATTCTATGACGTAGAATGCATAACGGAATGCCTTTAGAGACATTCCGTTATTCCTTCCGTCGTAATAGAAGTCTATGGGCTGCATAACGGATCTGTCCCGTTTCCGTTATGCAGGAGAGGACTCCCCTGCATAACGGAAACGGGACAGATCCGTTATGCAGTCCATAGACTTTTATTATGACAGAAGGAATAACGGAATGTCTCTAAAGGCATTCCGTTATGGATTCTACGTCATAGAATTGCGTTATGATCTGTGGTAACGGAATCCATATTGCAACTTCTGCTTCTACCACCAAACGAAGTGTAAACAAATTTCAAAATCTGAAATTCGCTCATCTTTACCACTGTGTGGAGGGGGCACAGAGGAGACAAAACCCACAGTGTGGAGGGAGCACAGATGAGGCAAAAGCACCTTATGGAGTTAAAGGGAGTCTGTCATCAAAGTTTCACCTTTTTAACCCTTCCCATAGCTTTCTAGCAGCCTTGCAGTTAATAAAAACATTACCTTTTATGAGCATTCCTGGACTTATAAAACCGGCAAAAAACAACTTAGTAGTATATGCAAGTGAGGGCTCGCAAGTGCCCAGGGGCGGTGTTACCCTCGTAGGTGCCCAGCTAGCTCAGCCTTATTGTCGCTTCCCCCCACCCATTCTTTCCCTCTGACCGCCCATCTACTTACTTTTTGCTTCGCCGAGATCCTGCGCCTGCGCACTTAGTCCATTAATTACTGTGATGCCGTACAAGGAATGGGCATCGCACTGCGCATGCGCCGGCCGACAGACTTAGTGCGCAGGCGCGGGATCTCGGCGAAACAAGAAGTAAGTAGATGGGCGGTCAGAGGGAAAGGATGCGCGAGCAGAGGGAAAGACAGGGCGGGGTGAAGCGACGATAAGGCTGAGCTAGCTGGGCACCTACGAGGGTAACGCCGCCCCTGGGCACTTGCGAGCCCTCATTTGCATATGCTACTAAGTTGTTTTTTGCCGGTTTTATAAGTCCAGGATTGCTCATAAAGGTAACGTTTTTACTAACTGTAAGGCTGCTAGAAAGCTATGGGAAGGGTTAAAAAGGTGAAACTTTGATGACAGACTCCCTTTAAAATACCTAATGTTAGGGGATGTACTGTATGGTGAGCAATGTAACTGTGGGTGACTTTATAAAAGCTTCTAGCAGCTCTCACACCCCTCATATACTCCACTACAATCTCCATAAAAATACAGCCCCCAGACCCCTCACCATAAATCACTGAGCACAGCATGCTGTAAGTGCCTGCACTCTCCCTGCTCTGGACGCTGCTCTGCTTCTCCTTACAGCCCTTTTCCTGCATCTGGCTCAGTCTGTAAGGGGCGGGAGGAAGCGGTCACATGATCTTATGACATCATTCCCTCTAAGAAGCCAATACATTCTAGACCTGTCCTGAACCTATGAGGCAGAATGGAAATGCCTGCTTTCCTCCTTTAGAAAATGTCTGCTGCCGGGCGCCCCCTGCAATTCGGCGCCCGGGGCAACGGCCCCCCTGCCCCCCCCCCCACGCTACGCCCCTGATCTGAGGCTTCCACAAAGTACAGTATTTTTCGCTTTATAAGATGCACCCGAGGTTTAAGAGGAGGAAAATAAGAAAAAAATATTTTTCTTCAGACCTCATATCAGATCCTCAGATCAGACCCCCATAAATATCAGAACATCAGATCAGACCCCCATAAATATCATATATAAATATTTCAAAAACATGAACCCGCGCTGACAAATTGAGTATCAAACAATACTGTATTATTATAGGGCACACTAAAATACATTTGCCTTTCAAGCTGTGGGGTGAGTCTTTTTTCTTATATAATCTCCTCCAAAGAGAATTAGTGTATAGGAACTGATCCAAAAGATTTTGGCTTCTTCTAACCTCAAAGTGCGGCTCCAGCTGGTAGCACACACGTGCAGGGAGAAGCTACATTGTAACCAAGAAGACAGGTATTCAGTGTGACGTCACATGCTCTACAGGTGCCTCCTGAGTCCACACTTCCTCCATTTTTGAATACTCGGATTCCTTTATCAGGAATACGTGCAGTTGATGGTGATTAGGATTTTATAGACGTCCGTACAATCAGCTCAATTGAGGATATAAATATAATTTTTTGCTTTACATGGACCTTTTATTCGTATCTCTCTATATAGGGATATATCTAGTTCCTCCCTCTATAAAGCATGCATTTTCTTTCTAAAAAACAGCTATAGCAATCCATAATAAACTAATTCCTAGCAAACCAAAAAAATATGTTCTTCCTCATTTGCATATATCAACATAGTTCCGCCCATACACATATTTACTGGAAAGCAAACATCTCTATTTATTGGTTAAGTCCTGAAGGTGCGAGGATATCCAGATTGTAGATCCACCTACTTTCATTTCTGGACATAAGTTTAATATAATCTTCCCCCCTCCAATCTGGTTTTATTTGTTCAATTGCCCCCCCCCCCCCCCCAAAAAAAAAAATAGATCCCTTAAAGGTCCCACCATGTTTTTCACTATAATGGCAAGAGAGTGGGTGGCCAACAAATTTTTTATTCATATTTCTTATATGTTCATTAATTCTTATTTTCAATGGTCACTTTGTCCTCCCCACATATACCTTTTCACAGGGGCATCTGATATAGTAGATAACTCCACTTGTGTGACAGTTAAAGTGACTCTTAATTTTGTAGTTTTTTTTGTTCATTTTTTATTTCAAAGATGGGATTTTTGGGTTCCAAAAGATGGCATGCTTTGCAAGGAAATAAATTCTTCATATTTTGCTTTCTCAGATTTTTTTGATGATTTTATATATTTTTTTGTTATTCTGGTGATAGTGATTACTCATCATAATGTTCTTTTTCCTGTTTTTTGTTTTGTTTTTAAATAGGGATGAGCGAACTCGAACTGTATAGTTCGGGTTCGTACCGAATTTTGGGGTGTCCGTGACACGGACCCGAACCCGGACATTTTCGTAAAAGTCCGGGTTCGGGTTCGGTGTTCGTCGCTTTCTTGGCGCTTTTGTGACGCTTTCTTGGCGCTTTTTGAAAGGCTGCAAAGCAGCCAATCAACAAGCGTCATACTACTTGCCCCAAGAGGCCATCACAGCCATGCCTACTATTGGCATGGCTGTGATTGGCCAGAGCACCATGTGACCCAGCCTCTATTTAAGCTGGAGTCACATAGCGCCGCCCGTCACTCTGCTCTGATTAGCGTAGGGAGAGGTTGCGGCTGCGACAGTAGGGCGAGATTAGGCAGATTAACTCCTCCAAAGGACTTGATTAACTGATCGATCTGCAGCTGTGGATCATTGAGCTGCTGATCCTCAATTGCTCACTGTTTTTAGGCTGCACAGACCGTTTGTCAGTCTCATTTTTCTGGGGTGATCGGCGGCCATTTTGTGTCTTGTGGTGCGCCAGCACAAGCTGCGACCAAGTGCATTTAACCCTCAATGGTGTGGTTGTTTTTTGGCTAAAGCCTACATCAGGGTGAAGCTGTCACACCAAGTGCATTTAAGCAGCAATAGTCTGTTCATTTTTTGGCCATATACAAAATCAGGGGCAAGCTGCGCCTGTCACCAAGTGCATTTAACCCTCAATGGTGTGGTTGTTTTTTGGCTAAAGCCTACATCAGGGTGAAGCTGTGACACCAAGTGCATGTAACCAGCAATAGTCTGTTCATTTTTTGGCCATATACAAAATCAGGGGCAAGCTGCGCCTGTCACCAAGTGCATTTAACCCTCAATGGTGTGGTTGTTTTTTGGCTAAAGCCTACATCAGGGTGAAGCTGTCACACCAAGTGCATTTAACCAGCAATAGTCTGTTCATTTTTTGGCCATATACAAAATCAGGGGCAAGCTGCGCCTGTCACCAAGTGCATTTAACCCTCAATGGTGTGGTTGTTTTTTGGCTAAAGCCTACATCAGGGTGAAGCTGTCACACCAAGTGCATTTAACCAGCAATAGTCTGTTTATTTTTTGGCCATATCCCAGTCTAATTCTGTCACTAAATCCATACCGGTCACCCAGCGCCTAAATACTAGGCCTCAAATTTATATCCAGCTAAATCTGTCCCTAGTGCTGTAGCTGGGCGAGTTATTTAGTGTCCGTTCAAGCACATTTCTTGTTCTGGGTTGAAATACAATTCCCAATTTAGCAATTTCATAATTTAGTGGTTCCTGCTATATCAGAGCTATTTGAAATCTATCCCAAAAAGGGTATATAATATTGAAGGTGCACATTGGGTCATTCAGAATAACTTCACACACACCCGCTACTGTGTATTTCCAAGTCTAATTCTGTCACTAAACCCATACCTGTCACCCAGCGCCTAAATACTAGGCCTCAAATTTAAATCCCTCTAAATCTCTCGTTACCGCTGTACTGTTGTTGCTGGGCAAGATATTTAGTGTCCGTCAAAGCACATTTTTTGTTCTGGGTTGAAGTACAATTCCCAATTTAGCAATTTCATAATTTAGTGGTTTCTGCTATATCAGAGCTATTTGAAATCTATCCCTAAAAGGGTATATAATATTGAAGGTGCACATTGGGTCATTCAGAATAACTTCACACACACGCTTCTGTGCATTTCCAAGTCTAATTCTGTCACTAAATCCATACCGGTGACCCAGCGCCTAAATACTAGGCCTCAAATTTAAATCCCTCTAAATCTCTCGTTACCCACCGCTGTACTGTTGTTGCTGGGCAAGATATTTAGTGTCCGTCAAAGCACATTTTTTGTTCTGGGTTGAAGTACAATTCCCAATTTAGCAATTTCATAATTTAGTGGTTTCTGCTATATCAGAGCTATTTGAAATCTATCCCTAAAAGGGTATATAATATTGAAGGTGCACATTGGGTCATTCAGAATAACTTCACACACACGCTTCTGTGCATTTCCAAGTCTAATTCTGTCACTAAATCCATACCGGTGACCCAGCGCCTAAATACTAGGCCTCAAATTTAAATCCCTCTAAATCTCTCGTTACCCACCGCTGTACTGTTGTTGCTGGGCAAGATATTTAGTGTCCGTCAAAGCACATTTTTTGTTCTGGGTTGAAGTACAATTCCCAATTTAGCAATTTCATAATTTAGTGGTTTCTGCTATATCAGAGCTATTTGAAATCTATCCCTAAAAGGGTATATAATATTGAAGGTGCACATAGGGTCATTCAGAATAACTTCACACACACGCTTCTGTGCATTTCCAAGTCTAATTCTGTCACTAAATCCATACCGGTGACCCAGCGCCTAAATACTAGGCCTCAAATTTAAATCCCTCTAAATCTCTCGTTACCCACCGCTGTACTGTTGTTGCTGGGCAAGATATTTAGTGTCCGTCAAAGCACATTTTTTGTTCTGGGTTGAAGTACAATTCCCAATTTAGCAATTTCATAATTTAGTGGTTTCTGCTATATCAGAGCTATTTGAAATCTATCCCTAAAAGGGTATATAATATTGAAGGTGCACATAGGGTCATTCAGAATAACTTCACACACACGCTTCTGTGCATTTCCAAGTCTAATTCTGTCACTAAATCCATACCGGTGACCCAGCGCCTAAATACTAGGCCTCAAATTTAAATCCCTCTAAATCTCTCGTTACCCACCGCTGTACTGTTGTTGCTGGGCAAGATATTTAGTGTCCGTCAAAGCACATTTTTTGTTCTGGGTTGAAGTACAATTCCCAATTTAGCAATTTCATAATTTAGTGGTTTCTGCTATATCAGAGCTATTTGAAATCTATCCCTAAAAGGGTATATAATATTGAAGGTGCACATAGGGTCATTCAGAATAACTTCACACACACGCTTCTGTGCATTTCCAAGTCTAATTCTGTCACTAAATCCATACCGGTGACCCAGCGCCTAAATACTAGGCCTCAAATTTAAATCCCTCTAAATCTCTCGTTACCCACCGCTGTACTGTTGTTGCTGGGCAAGATATTTAGTGTCCGTCAAAGCACATTTTTTGTTCTGGGTTGAAGTACAATTCCCAATTTAGCAATTTCATAATTTAGTGGTTTCTGCTATATCAGAGCTATTTGAAATCTATCCCTAAAAGGGTATATAATATTGAAGGTGCACATAGGGTCATTCAGAATAACTTCACACACACGCTTCTGTGCATTTCCAAGTCTAATTCTGTCACTAAATCCATACCGGTGACCCAGCGCCTAAATACTAGGCCTCAAATTTAAATCCCTCTAAATCTCTCGTTACCCACCGCTGTACTGTTGTTGCTGGGCAAGATATTTAGTGTCCGTCAAAGCACATTTTTTGTTCTGGGTTGAAGTACAATTCCCAATTTAGCAATTTCATAATTTAGTGGTTCCTGCTATATCAGAGCTATTTGAAATCTATCCCAAAAAGGGTATATAATATTCAAGGTGCACATTGGGTCATTCAGAATAACTTCACACACACGCTTCTGTGCATTTCCAAGTCTAATTCTGTCACTAAATCCATACCGGTCACCCAGCGCCTAAATACTAGGCCTCAAATTTATATCCCGCTGAATTTGAATACAATACATTGGGCCAAATAATATATTTGTTGTTGTGGTGAACCATAACAATGAGAAAAACATCTAGTAAGGGACGCGGACGTGGACATGGTCGTGGTGGTGTTAGTGGACCCTCTGGTGCTGGGAGAGGACGTGGCCGTTCTGCCACATCCACACGTCCTAGTGTACCAACTACCTCAGGTCCCAGTAGCCGCCAGAATTTACAGCGATATATGGTGGGGCCCAATGCCGTTCTAAGGATGGTAAGGCCTGAGCAGGTACAGGCATTAGTCAATTGGGTGGCCGACAGTGGATCCAGCACGTTCACATTATCTCCCACCCAGTCTTCTGCAGAAAGCGCACAGATGGCGCCTGAAAACCAACCCCATCAGTCTGTCACATCACCCCCATGCATACCAGGGAAACTGTCTCAGCCTCAAGTTATGCAGCAGTCTCTTATGCTGTTTGAAGACTCCGCTGGCAGGGTTTCCCAAGGGCATCCACCTAGCCCTTCCCCAGCGGTGAAAGACATAGAATGCACTGACGCACAACCACTTATGTTTCCTGATGATGAGGACATGGGAATACCACCTCAGCATGTCTCTGATGATGACGAAACACAGGTGCCAACTGCTGCGTCTTTCTGCAGTGTGCAGACTGAACAGGAGGTCAGGGATCAAGACTGGGTGGAAGACGATGCAGGGGACGATGAGGTCCTAGACCCCACATGGAATGAAGGTCGTGCCACTGACTTTCACAGTTCGGAGGAAGAGGCAGTGGTGAGACCGAGCCAACAGCGTAGCAAAAGAGGGAGCAGTGGGCAAAAGCAGAACACCCGCCGCCAAGAGACTCCGCCTGCTACTGACCGCCGCCATCTGGGACCGAGCACCCCAAAGGCAGCTTCAAGGAGTTCCCTGGCATGGCACTTCTTCAAACAATGTGCTGACGACAAGACCCGAGTGGTTTGCACGCTGTGCCATCAGAGCCTGAAGCGAGGCATTAACGTTCTGAACCTGAGCACAACCTGCATGACCAGGCACCTGCATGCAAAGCATGAACTGCAGTGGAGTAAACACCTTAAAACCAAGGAAGTCACTCAGGCTCCCCCTGCTACCTCTTCTGCTGCTGCCGCCTCGGCCTATTCTGCTGCTGCCGCCTCGGCCTCTTCCTCCGCCTCTGGAGGAACGTTGGCACCTGCCGCCCAGCAAACAGGGGATGTACCACCAACACCACCACCACCACCTCCGTCACCAAGCGTCTCAACCATGTCACACGCCAGCGTTCAGCTCTCCATCTCACAAACATTTGATAGAAAGCGTAAATTCCCACCTAGCCACCCTCGATCCCTGGCCCTGAATGCCAGCATTTCTAAACTACTGGCCTATGAAATGCTGTCATTTAGGCTGGTGGACACAGACAGCTTCAAACAGCTCATGTCGCTTGCTGTCCCACAGTATGTTGTTCCCAGCCGGCACTACTTCTCCAAGAGAGCCGTGCCTTCCCTGCACAACCAAGTATCCGATAAAATCAAGTGTGCACTGCGCAACGCCATCTGTAGCAAGGTCCACCTAACCACAGATACGTGGACCAGTAAGCACGGCCAGGGACGCTATATCTCCCTAACTGCACACTGGGTAAATGTAGTGGCAGCTGGGCCCCAGGCGGAGAGCTGTTTGGCGCACGTCCTGCCGCCGCCAAGGATCGCAGGGCAACATTCTTTGCCTCCTGTTGCCACCTCCTCCTTCTCGGCTTCCTCCTCCTCTTCTTCCACCTGCTCATCCAGTCAGCCACACACCTTCACCACCAACTTCAGCACAGCCCGGGGTAAACGTCAGCAGGCCATTCTGAAACTCATATGTTTGGGGGACAGGCCCCACACCGCACAGGAGTTGTGGCGGGGTATTGAACAACAGACCGACGAGTGGTTGCTGCCGGTGAGCCTCAAGCCCGGCCTGGTGGTGTGTGATAATGGGCGAAATCTCGTTGCAGCTCTGGGACTAGCCAATTTGACGCACATCCCTTGCTTGGCGCATGTGCTGAATTTGGTGGTGCAGAAGTTCATTCACAACTACCCCGACATGTCAGAGCTGCTGCATAAAGTGCGGGCCGTCTGTTCGCGCTTCCGGCGTTCACATCCTGCCGCTGCTCGCCTGTCTGCGCTACAGCGTAACTTCGGCCTTCCCGCTCACCGCCTCATATGCGACGTGCCCACCAGGTGGAACTCCACCTTGCACATGCTGGACAGACTGTGCGAGCAGCAGCAGGCCATAGTGGAGTTTCAGCTGCAGCACGCACGGGTCAGTCGCACTACAGAACAGCACCACTTCACCACCAATGACTGGGCCTCCATGCGAGACCTGTGTGCCCTGTTGCGCTGTTTCGAGTACTCCACCAACATGGCCAGTGGCGATGACACCGTTATCAGCGTTACAATACCACTTCTATGTCTCCTTGAGAAAACACTTAGGGCGATGATGGAACAGGAGGTGGCCCAGGAGGAGGAGGAGGAGGATGAGGAAGAGGGGTCATTTTTAGCACTTTCAGGCCAGTCTCTTCGAAGTGACTCAGAGGGAGGTTTTTTGCAACAGCAGAGGCCAGGTACAAATGTGGCCAGCCAGGGCCCACTACTGGAGGACGAGGAGGACGAGGATGAGGAGGAGGTGGAGGAGGATGAGGATGAAGCATGGTCACAGCGGGGTGGCACCCAACGCAGCTCGGGTCCATCACTGGTGCGTGGCTGGGGGGAAAGGCAGGACGATGACGATACGCCTCCCACAGAGGACAGCTTGTCCTTACCCCTGGGCAGCCTGGCACACATGAGCGACTACATGCTGCAGTGCCTGCGCAACGACAGCAGAGTTGCCCACATTTTAACCTGTGCGGACTACTGGGTTGCCACCCTGCTGGATCCACGCTACAAAGACAATGTGCCCACCTTACTTCCTGCACTGGAGCGTGATAGGAAGATGCGCGAGTACAAGCGCACGTTGGTAGACGCGCTACTGAGAGCATTCCCAAATGTCACAGGGGAACAAGTGGAAGCCCAAGGCCAAGGCAGAGGAGGAGCAAGAGGTCGCCAAGGCAGCTGTGTCACGGCCAGCTCCTCTGAGGGCAGGGTTAGCATGGCAGAGATGTGGAAAACTTTTGTCAACACGCCACAGTTAACTGCACCACCACCTGATACGCAACGTGTTAGCAGGAGGCAACATTTCACTAACATGGTGGAACAGTACGTGTGCACACCCCTCCACGTACTGACTGATGGTTCGGCCCCATTCAACTTCTGGGTCTCTAAATTGTCCACGTGGCCAGAGCTAGCCTTTTATGCCTTGGAGGTGCTGGCCTGCCCGGCAGCCAGCGTTTTGTCTGAACGTGTATTCAGCACGGCAGGGGGCGTCATTACAGACAAACGCAGCCGCCTGTCTACAGCCAATGTGGACAAGCTGACGTTCATAAAAATGAACCAGGCATGGATCCCACAGGACCTGTCCGTCCCTTGTCCAGATTAGACATTAACTACCTCCCCATAACCATATATTATTGGACTCCAGGGCACTTCCTCATTCAATCCTATTTTTATTTTCATTTTACCATTATATTGCGATGCTACCCAAAGTTGAATGAACCTCTCCTCTGCCTGTGTGCTAGGCCTAAATATATGCCAATGGACTGTTGCAGTGGTGGCTGACATGAAGCCTGATTCTCTGCTATGACATGCAGACTAATTCTCTGCTGACATGAAGCCAGATTGTCTGTTACGGGACCTCTCTCCTCTGCCTGGGTGCTGGGCCTAAATTTATGACAATGGACTGTTGCAGTGGTGGCTGACGTGAAGCCTGATTCTCTGCTATGACATGCAGACTGATTCTCTGCTGACATGAAGCCAGATCCTCTGTTACGGGACCTCTCTCCTCTGCCTGGGTGCTGGGCCTAAATTTATGACAATGGACTGTTGCAGTGGTGGCTGACGTGAAGCCTGATTCTCTGCTATGACATGCAGACTGATTCTCTGCTGACATGAAGCCAGATTCTCTGTTACGGGACCTCTCTCCTCTGCCTGTGTGTGTGCTGGGCCTAAATATATGCCAATGGACTGTTGCAGTGGTGGCTGACGTGAAGCCTCATTCTCTGCTATGACATGCAGACTAATTCTCTGCTGACATGAAGACAGATTCTCTGTTACGGGACCTCTCTCCTCTGCCTGGGTGCCGGGGCCTAAATATCTGAGAATGGACTGTTCCAGTGGTGGGTGACGGGAAGCCAGATTCTCTGCTATGGAACCTCTCTCCAATTGATTTTGGTTAATTTTTTTTTATTTAATTTTTATTTTAATTCATTTCCCTATCCACATTTGTTTGCAGGGGATTTACCTACATGTTGCTGCCTTTTGCAGCCCTCTAGCTCTTTCCTGGGCTGTTTTACAGCCTTTTTAGTGCCGAAAAGTTCGGGTCCCCATTGACTTCAATGGGGTTCGGGTTCGGGACGAAGTTCGGATCGGGTTCGGATCCCGAACCCGAACATTTCCGGGATGTTCGGCCGAACTTCTCGAACCCGAACATCCAGGTGTTCGCTCAACTCTATTTTTAAAGTAGCTATTATATTCCCCATAATCCTTGCCTTTCTAAAAATAAGTCTGGGGTATTGGGTTAATTTTTTCACCTATCACCTTATCTTGTTTTAAAATATCCCAATGTCGTTTTATTATTTAAAAAAAAATCTATCCTTCACTATACTGAGTGATTATTGGGACTTTAATATCAAGTTCATACTCTTGTTTATCAATGTTACCTTTGTACATCTTTCATAAAAGCATATTTTTATCGTTTTGTTTCACCTCTTGTTTTATTCTTACCAAATCATTAGTTTTATATCCCTTTTCTTCAAATTTCCTAGGTAAATGACTTGCCTCTTTATCAAACTGTTCGACTGTCATAAAGATCCTCCTCAATCTAATATATTGGCTCCTAGGAATGTTAGTCAACCAGATTGGTAGGTGGCAACTATCCAATGAAATTACTGTCTGTTGGCTTGGAATATGTCTGAGTCAATAGATTATTATTTTGAATCAATATGGTTAAGTCCAAGAAATGTACTTCATTCTTGCTAAAAGGAGACGTAAATTGCAAAAAATAAAATAAATTTTTTATTTATTTCCTTAACCTCTTGGGGACATATGACGTACCGGTACGTCATGATGTCCTGGTACTTAAGGACACGTGACGTACCAGTACGTCATGTGTAGTTCCGTTCACCGCCGCACGGCGGGCTGTGATCGAAACTGGGTGCCTGCTGAAATCAATCAGCAGGCACCCTGGGACAATGCGCGGGGGGGTCCCATGACCTCCGCATTCAGACCTGCGGTTTGCGGCTTTTGCGGGTGATTCCGGCGGGGATCGGAGGTGCCATTGGGTCCTCGTGAGGCTGTAATGGGGGCCTGATGGCATGGAAGGCAGCGCGATGACTTACTTAGGCATTGGCGCTGCCTTCCGGTGAAGAGCCTATGAGATCCAGCCCACTTGATCTCACAGGCAGGAATCTGTATGAGTAATACACACTGTATTACTCATACAGCCAATGCATTCCAATGCAGAAGTATTGGAATGCATTGTAAAGGGGATCAGACCTCCAAAAGTTGAATTCCCAAAGATGGGACAAAAAATAAAGTGATAGAAAGTTAAAATAAAGTTTTCCCCAAAAAAAATTTAAAGTTTCAAGTAAATAAAAAACTAAACGCAATTTCCCCTAAATAAAGTAAAAAAATATTAGGTATCGCCCGGCTCTATAAACAAATCACATGACCTAACCCCATAGATGAACACCGTAAAAAATAAAAACTGTGCTAAATTAAAAAAAAATTGTCACCTTACATCACTAAAAGTACAACAGCAAGCGATCAAAAAGGGGCATGCCCACCAAAATAGTACCAATCTAACCGTTACCTCATTCCACAAAAAATGAGCCCCTACCTACGTGAGACAATCGCCCCCCAAAAAAAATATGTCTGCCTTTGATGCCAATCCCTTCACTGGCTCCCCATTGCCCAACGAATCCACTTCAAAGTACTGACAAACACATACAAGGCCGTCCATAACCTGTCCCCTCCCTACATCTCTGAGCTACTTTCCCGATACATCCCCACACGCACTCTCCGATCCTCACAAGACCTCCTTCTCTCCTCTCCTCTTATCGCCTCTTCCCACAATCGACTCCAAGATTTCTCCCGTGCATCCCCCATACTCTGGAACTCGCTACCGCAACATATCAGACTCTCACCTACAGTGGAATCCTTCAAAAGAAACCTGAAAACCCACCTCTTCAGACAAGCCTACAACCAATGACCCTGCTGCCTCTATACAGCCATGACCAACTTCACCCGCACCTACTGTGTCCTTCTCCCATACCATGTAGATTGTAAGCCCTCACGGGCAGGGCCCTCTCTCCTTCTGTACCAGTTTGTAACTCATCTTGTTTATGATTAGTACAATTGTCTGTTATGTATGTGCACCGCTTATCATATGTACAGCGCTATGGAATGAATGGCGCTTAAATAATAAATAATAATAATAATAATATGTCATTGTGAGATACACGCTTAATACATTTGGGTTCCATTCAGAGATTTTAAATACCGTCATTTGGTGCACCAATATTGAATTCAGGCCTACACTGGTTCAGGCCTTGTGAGATACACACTCTACATACAGGAGTTTGATTCAGGGATTAGAAATACAGCCATTGGAAATACAGCCATTTTGTGCAAATATATATTTAATTCAGGCCTACATTGGTTCAGGCCCTGTGAGATACTACCTCTACATTCAAAAGTTTGATTCAGGGATTTTAAAAACAGCCATTTTGTGCTGAGATATATTTACTCCAGGCATACACTGGTTCAGGCCCTGTGAGATACTACCTGTACATACAGGGGTTTGATTCAGGGATTTTAAATACAGCCATTTTGTGCAAAGATATATTTACTTCAGGCCTACACTGGTTCAGGCCCTGTGAGATACTACCTCTAAATACAGGGGTTTGATTCAGGGATTTGAAATACAGCCATTTGAAATACAGACATTTTGTGCTAAGATATATTTACTTCAGGCCTACACTGGTTCAGGCCATGTGAGATACTACCTCTACATACAGGGGTTTGATTCAGGAAAATGAAATACAGCCATTTAAAATACAGCCATTTTGTGCAAAGATATTTTTACTTTAGGACTACACTGGTTAAGGCCCTATGAGATACTACCTCTACATACAGAAGTTTGATTCAGGGATTTGAAATGCAGCCATTTGAAATACAGCCATTTTGTGCAAATATATATTGACTTCAGGCCTACACTGATTCAGGACCTGTGAGATACCACCTCTACATACAGTGGTTTTATTCGGAGATTTGAAACACAGCCATTTGAAATACAGCCATTTTGTGCTAAGATATACTTACTTCAGGCCTACACTGCTTCAGGCCCTGTGAGACACTAACTCTACATACAGGGGTTTGATACAGGGATTTGAAATACAGCCATTTGAAATACAGCCCTTTTGTGCAAAGATATATTTACTTCAGGCCTACACTGGATCAGGCCATGTGAGATACCACCTCTACATACAGGAAATTGATTAAAGGATTTGAAATACAGCCATTTGAAATACAGCCATTTTGTGCTGAGATATATTTACTTCAGGCCTACACTGGTTCAGGCCCTGTGAGATACTACCTCTACATACAGGGGTTTGATTCAGGGATTTGAAATACAGCCATTTTGTGCAAAGATATATTTACTTCAGGCCTACACTGGTTCAGGCCCTGTGAGATACTACCTCTACATGCAGGGGGTTGATTGAGGGATTTGAAATACAGCCATTTTGTGCAAAGATATATTTACTTCAGGCCTACACTGGTTTAGGCCCTATAAGATACTACTTCTACATATAGGGGTTTGATGCAGGGTTTTAATATACAGCCATGTTGTACAAAGATATATTTACTTCAGGCCTACACTGGTTCAGGCCCTGTGAGAAACTACCTCTACATACAGTAATTTGATTCAGGGATTTGAAATACAGCCATTTGAAATATAGCCATTTTGTGCAAAGATATATTTACTTCAGGCCTACAATGGTTCAGGCCCTGTGAGATACCACCTCTACATACAGGGGTTTGATTCAGGGATTTGAAATACAACCATTTTAAATACTGCCTTTTTGTGCAAAGATATATTTACTTCAGGCCTACACTGGTTCAGGCCCTATAAGATACTTCCTCTACATACTGTGGTTTGATCCAGGGATTTGAAATACAGCCATTTTAAATACAGCAATTTTGTGCAAAGATATATTTACTTCAGGCCTACACTGGATCAGGCCATGTGAGATACCACCTCTACATACAGGGGATGGATTCGGGGATTTGAAATACAGCTATTTGAAATACAGCCATTTTGTGCTGAGATATATTTACTTCAGGTCTACAATGGTTCAGGCCCTGTGAGATACCACCTCTACATACAGGGGTTTGATTCAGGGATTTGAAATACAGCCATTTTAAATACTGCCATTTTGTGCAAAGATACATTTACTTCAGGCCTACACTGTTTCAGGCCCTGTGAGATACTACCTTAACATACAAGGGTTTGATTCAGGGATTTAAAGTTCAGCCATTTCAAATACAGCCATTTTGTGCAAAGATATATTTACTTCAGGCCTACACTGGTTCAGGCCCTGTTAGAAACTACCTCTACATATAGTAATTTGGTTCAGGGATTTGAAATATAGCCATTTGAAATATAGCCATTTTGTGCAAAGATATATTTAATTCAGGCCTACACTGGTTCAGGCCCTGTGAGATACTACCTCTACATACAGGGATTTGATTCAGGAATTTGAAATAGAGCCATTTTGTGCAAAGATATATTTACTTCAGGCCTACACTGGTTCAGGCCCTATGAGATACTACCTCTACATACAGGGGTTTGATGCAGGGTTTTGAAATACAGCCATGTTGTGCAAAGATATATTTACTTCAGGCCTACACTGGTTCAGGCCCTGTGAGATACCACCTCTACATACAGGAGTTTGATTCAGGGATTTGAAATACAGCCATTTTTTGCAAAGATATATTTACTTCAGGCCTACAATGGTTCAGGCCCTGTGAGATACCACCTCTACATACAGGGGTTTGATTCAGGGATTTGAAAAACAGCCATTTTAAATACTGCCATTTTGTGCAAAGATATATTTACTTCAGGCCTACACTGGTTCAGGCCCTGTGAGATACCACCTCTACATACAGGGGTTTGATTCAGGGATTTGAAATATAGCCATTTGAAATATAGCCATTTTGTGCAAAGATATATTTACTTCAGGCCTACACTGGTTCATGCCCTATAAGATACTACCTCTACATACAGGGGTTTGATTCAGGGATTTGAAATACAGCCATTTTAAATACTGCCATTTTGTGCAAAGATATATTTGCTTTAGGCCTACACTGGTTCAGACCCTGTGAGATACTACCTCTACATACAGGGGTTTGAGTCAGGAATTTGAAATACAGCCATTTGAAATATAAAAATTTTGTGCAAAGATATATTTACTTCAGGCCTACACTGGATCATGCCATGTGAGATACCACCTCTAAATACAGGGGATTGATTCAGGGATTTTGAAATACAGCCATTATGTGCAAAGATATATTTACTTCAGGCCTACACTGGTTTAGGCCCTGTGAGATACCACCTCTACATACAGGGGTTTGATTCAGGGATTTGAAATATAGCCATTTGAAATACAGGGTTTCCCAGGGACATCCACCTAGCCCTGCCCCAGAAGTGGAAGAGTTTGAGTGCACCGATGCCCAACCACTTATCTTTCAAGATGAGTACATTGGAGGACCATAGCAGCACGTCTCGGATGATGACGAAACACAGGTGCCAACTGCTGGGGCTTTTGAAAGTGTGCAGACCGACAAGGAAGGCAGGGGTGAAGACTGGGTGGAAGATGATGTGGAGGACGATGAGGTCCTCGACCCCACATGGAATCAAGGTCATGCGAGTGACCTATGTAGTTCGGAGGAAGAGGCGGTGGTCGCACAGAGCCACCAGCACAGCAGAAGAGGGAGCAGGGTGCAAATGCGGAGCTGCCGTCCTATAGATAGTACATATGCTACTGCCCACCGCAGCAAGGAACCGAGCACACCAAAGCCAGTTCCAAGGAGTTCCCTGGTGTGTCAGTAGTTCAGACAATGTGCTGACGACAAGACACGAGTGGTTTGCACGCTGTGCAATCAGAGCCTGAAGTGAGGCATAAGCGTTCTCAACCTGAGCACAACCTGCATGACCAGGCATTTAAGTGCAAAGCACGAGCTACAGTGGAGTAGGCACCTCAAAAACCAAGAAAGGTCTCTGGCTACTCCTGATTATTCTTCTGCTGCAGTCGCGGCCTCTTCATCCACCTCTGGAGTGACAGTGCCACCTGGCACCCTGCAAACAGAGGATCTGCCAGCAACACCAACACCTGGGTCACCAAGCATCTCCACAATGTCCCACGCAATCGTTCAGCTCTCCATATCCCAAACGCTGGAGAGGAAGAGGAAGTACCCCCCTACCCACTCGCGATCCCTAGTCCTGAATGCCAGCATTTCTAAATTACTTGCATTTGAAATGCTGTCATTCGGTCTGGTGGAGACAGATAGTTTTAAAGGCCTTATGGCGGTGGCTGTCCCACAGTACTTCGTGCCCAGCCGCCACTACTTTTCAAGACGAGACATCTCTTCCCTGCACAACCAAGTAGGGGACAAAATCAGGTGTGCACTGCGCAACGCCATCTGTGGCAAGGTGCACCTGACTACGGATATGTGGACCAGTAAGCACGTTCATGGCCTTTTTGTCTCCATAACAGCACACTGGGTAAATGCAGTGGCG
Organism: Bufo gargarizans; assembly: GCF_014858855.1. Taxonomy (NCBI): domain Eukaryota; kingdom Metazoa; phylum Chordata; class Amphibia; order Anura; family Bufonidae; genus Bufo; species Bufo gargarizans. The sequence goes on from NC_058083.1 coordinate 35,009,011, forward strand.
ACTGGGCCTGAGGCGGATAGCAGTTTGGGCATGTCCTTCCACCACCGAGGATTGCATGGCGCTTCAGTTTGGCTCCTGTTGCTGCCTCCTCCTACTCTGCTTCCTCATCCTCTACCAGCTCCTCATCCGGTCAGCGTAACACCTTCACCATCAACTTCAGCACAGCCAGGGGTAAACGACAGCAGGCAGTTTTAAAACTTATCTGTTTTGGGGACAAACCACACATCGCGCAGGAGCTGTGGACGGGCCTTGAACAACAGACTGATGAGTGGTTTGTGCCAGTCAGCCTCAAGCCCGGCCTGGTGGTGTGCGATAATGGGCGAAATCTCGTAGCAGCTCTGGGACTAGCCGGTTTGACGCACATCCCTTGCCTGGCGCATGTGCTGAATTTGGTGGTGCAGAGATTCCTTAAAAATTACCCCGACATGTCAGAGCTGCTGCATAAAGTGCGGGCCGTCAGTGCGCGCTTTCGGCGTTCTCACCCTGCTGCTGCTCGCCTGTCAGTACTGCAGCGTAATTTCAGCCTTCCCACTCACCGCCTCATATGCGACGTGCCCACAAGGTGGAACTCCACCTTGCACATGCTGACCAGACTGTGCGAGCAGCAGCAGGCGATAGTGGAGTTTCAGCTACAGCACGCACAGGTGAGTCGCTCGGCGGAACAGCACCACTTCACCACCAATGACTGGGCCTCCATGCGAGACCTGTGTTCCTTGCTGCGCTGTTTCGAGTACTCCACCAACATGGCCAGTGCCGATAACACTGTTCTCAGCGTTACTATCCCACTTCTTTGCCTCCTTGAAAAAACGCTCCTGGCAATGATGGAAGAGGATGTGGCACAAGAGGAGGAGGAGGAGGAAGAGGGATCATTTTGTAGGGTTTCCAGGCCAGTCATTCCCAAGTGGCTCCGAGGGTGGGTTCCTGCACCCACAAACCCAAGGTACACAATTGTCCAGCCAGGGCACAGTTCTGGAGGATGAGGAGGTGGAGGATGAGATGGAGGAGGAGGAACCATGTTCACCGCAGGGTGGCACCCAGACCTGCCCTTGGCCATCACTGGTGCATGGATGGGGGGATACAGAGGACACAGACGATACACCTCCCACAGAGGACAGCTTGTCATTGCTTCTGGGCAGCCTGGCACACATGAGCAATTACATGCTGCAGTGTCTCCGCAACTACTGCTGAGTTGGCCACATTCTAACTTGTGCTGATTACTGGGTGGCCACGCTGTTGGATCCCCGTTACAAGGACAACGTACCATCCTTAATTCCGTCACTGGAGCGTGATCGTAAGATGTGTGAGTACAAGCACACCTTGGTAGACGCGCTGCTGGTGGCATTCCCACCTGACAGCGGGGGCACAGTGGAAGCACAAGTCAAAAGCAGAGGACGAGGAAGAGGTCGCCAACGCAGCTGGGGCACCCCCAGCACCTCAGAAGGCAGGGTTAGCATGTCCGAAATGTGAAAAAGCTTTGTCAGCACGCCACAACAACCAGCACCACCAGCTGATATGGAACATCTTAGCAGGAGGCAGCATTTCACCAACATGTTGGAGCAGTATGTGTGCACACGCCTACATGTAATGAATGACGGGTCTGCCCCCTTCAACTTCTGGATCTCCAAATTGGGCACATGGCCTGAGCTTGCCCTTTACGCTTTGGAGGTGCTGGCCTGCCCTGCAGCCAGTGTATTATCTGAACGTGTGTTTAGCACGGCAGGGGGCGTCATCACAGACAAGCGCAGCAACCTGTCCACAGCCAATGTGGACAAGCTCACGTTCATTAAAATGAACCAGGCATGGATCGCACAGGACCTGTCTGTACCTTGTGCAGAATAGACACGTATACCGGCACTAAGCAGCCATTGTTATACTGCAGCGCAATTGCTCATGTATGTATTTTGGATATTTCACACTCTTTTGGAGTGTAAATTAATTTTACAAAATTAAATTAAAACCAAAAACCTGTGTTGGCTATCTCGTCCTCCTCCACCGCCGCTTCCACCTACTTCGCTACGTCCACCTCCTCCTCAAACTTCTACTCCATATGGAACTCCACCTCATAAATCCATATTTTTTTTGTACGTGTTTTATTTTATATCATTTTACTACTTTGTCATTTACATTTTTGGGTGAAATTCAGCAATTTTTTGGTGTATAGTACCACTGCTATACCTAGTAGGTCGGTTATAAAAAAAAAATTGTCATTAACATTTTCTGGTAAAATTACCAATTTTTGGGTGTATAGTACCACTGCTATACCTAGTAGGCCGGTTCAAAAAAAATTAAAATAATTGTCATTAATATTTTCTGGTGAAATTCACCAATTTTGGTGTGTATAGTACCACTGCTATACATAGTAGGCCGGTAAAAAATAAAATAAAAAAATGTCATTAACATTTTCTAGTGAAATTAACCAATTTTTGGGTGTATAGTACCACTGCTATACCTAGTAGACAAGTTAAACAAAAAAATTTATAAATTGTCATTTACTTTTTCGGGTGAACTTAACCAATTTTTGGGTGTATAGTACCACTGCTATACCTAGTAGGCCGGTTCAAAAAAAATTAAAATAATTGTCATTAATATTTTCTGGTGAAATTCACCAATTTTGGTGTGTATAGTACCACTGCTATACATAGTAGGCCGGTAAAAAATAAAATAAAAAAATGTCATTAACATTTTCTAGTGAAATTAACCAATTTTTGGGTGTATAGTACCACTGCTATACCTAGTAGACAAGTTAAACAAAAAATTTTATAAATTGTCATTTACTTTTTCGGGTGAACTTAACCAATTTTTGGGTGTATAGTACCACTGCTATACCTAGTAGGCCGGTTCAAAAAAAATTAAAATAATTGTCATTAATATTTTCTGGTGAAATTCACCAATTTTGGTGTGTATAGTACCACTGCTATACATAGTAGGCCGGTAAAAAATAAAATAAAAAAATGTCATTAACATTTTCTAGTGAAATTAACCAATTTTTGGGTGTATAGTACCACTGCTATACCTAGTAGACAAGTTAAACAAAAAAAATTATAAATTGTCATTTACTTTTTCGGGTGAACTTAACCAATTTTTGGGTGTATAGTACCACTGCTGTATACCTAGTAGGCCGGTTAAAAAAAAAAATTGTCATTTACATTTTAGGGTGAAATTCACCAATTATGGTGTGTATAGTACCACTGCTATACCTAGTAGACCGGTAAAAAAAAAAAAAAATGGCAGTTACATTTTCTGGCGAAATAAACACATTTTTAGGTGTATAGTACCACTGCTATACCTAGTAGACAGGTTCAACAAAAAAATAATAATTGTCAGTTATATATTCTGGTGAAATTCACCAATTTTTGGGTGTGATGTACCACTCCTATACCTAGTAGACCGAAAAAACATAAATAAATTTGTCAGTTACAATTTTTGGTGAAATTCACTAATTTTGGGTGTAATATACCCCTCCTCTACCTAGTTGACAGCTTAATAAATTTCAATAAATTTTCAGTTACATTCTTGGGTTGATATTATACAATTTTAGACGTGAATAAACACCTGCTATGCATAGGTGACAGGGAATAAAATTTAATAAATTATTCAGTAATTAATGTGCGCCACATCCTTTCATTCAATGCTTAAACATTGAAAAGAGGGAGATAGGGAGCCCCTAGTATAAATGTCCAGGCCCAGACAGGGAGTGGTTAGGTCATAGTCAGGAGTCTGTGGAGACAGAAGTGAGAAGGCACCAGCCCAAGATATGCTGAGAGCCTCCTCCTGACACGCAGCTGGATAGTCCTGGTTTCTAGCTGCACCAAGGGGCTAGATGGAGTACAGCCTGCTTGGAGACCGAGTGTATTCCAGGGGACTAGAGGAGTTACCTCGTCAGCCTGAAGCTCCTGAGGCTAAGGATAGCTCAGTTGAGATACCCCAGTAGTAGGACAGCACCTCCTGGGAGCAACCTGCAGTCATCTGTCACCTGAAGCAGAGAGAGACAGCTAGGAAGCAAGTGCCAATACTGGAGGAAGGAATTCATACCAAGGATTTAAGCCAGCGAATAGGCATCCGGGCCTTGGGATCCAGCCAGCTAGAATAGCTGTGGGGATAGAGCAGCATTGCACTGCAAAGCATTAACTGTATACCCTCCAAGTATCTTGCAAGATTGAAACCTGCTGTGATATAAACCTGCTGTGCATTTGGGACTGTAAAGGACTGTATTACCATCTTGATGTACAAAGTTGGACTGTTATAAGTAAAGCAACGTTTGGTTCACCATATCATCCGTGTACCTCACTTATTGCTACTGGAAACCGGTGTGCCACCGTTACAGGCACTGGCGTCACGTACCTTAAAGGGACCTTGCCTCAGGCACTCTAAATACCTGCAACATCCAGGGCACCTCACCCAACATCAGGCCAGGTCTCTACACCCAGAGTGTGCCCCAGAGGAATTAGTGTCTGCCTCTCATTCACTGCTACAAGCCTGCCCAGGGTCCTCCAGAAAGTGAGTAACCCTCGATTGCCCATACCGTGACCTCACTGTCGCTATACCCTGTAGGTCTGGCGTGTTGCATAAATTGGCGTCACGAACAGGATACGAACATTCCTGCGCCATTGCGGATACAAAAACTGTGTGCTGTTTATTGCCTTAAAGTGACAAGCCCTAATTGCTTTATTGAAAATTGCTGGGCCAAAGTGAACTGTGATAATTGCGGTGTGAAGATTATATTGTATGGACCGTTTGCTGCCGATTTAAGTCACCGCTTGCTGTCAGTGAATAGACAGGCATATTGCCCACTTAACCTGATTGGATTACAAGCGCGCCTCGTGAAACTGTTTGGCGCGAAAAAGAGGACTTTGGCGCGAAAAGAATCAGGTGGAGTCATCGCCCAGCCAACAAGGAAGAAGAACGCCGCCCCCTCTCTGGAGGGAAAGGTGCCGCCTACCCGAGTCCCGGAGCTACGAGAGGCTGCTCCCACCTGCTGACGCGGTACGCAGGACGTTCAACACCCGTAGCTGCGCCTCTCGCGAGACCTGGAGCGAGCACCACCGGAGTAATTACAGATTTTAAAACTTTTGCCCGCTCCTCCGTTTACCTTACCGGAAACTCCCGACCCCTGCCAGGGCACTGGAGGGACCCCCGTTAGTAGCCAAAGACTTTTCTGTGGAAAAAAAAAAAAAAAGTTACTGCCATTGCTGCTCCGGTCCACTCCGCTACATTTAAAGGGCCATACCCACCTAGCAACGCCATGTCCGCAGCTGAGGAAATCGGACAGGCAGCCCCAGTCGTGCCTGCTGAAGTACCCACAGCCGACTCTAGGGCCCCTGCCACCGCGGCACCGCCAAGCCTGATGCCGCTAACCATGCTGTACTATTTCGGGGCCTCCTGGTTCCCACGTTATTCAGGGGAAGCCCACAAGTTAAAAGACTTTAGGGAGCAGATACTGGCCTTGTTCCGGCTTTATCCCATAACTGCTGAACAACAAATGGAGATCCTCCTAGCTCAGTTAGAAGGGGCCGCCCGCAGGGAAGTCATGTCATGGCCCCGTTCTGAGAAGAGTAGCCTGGAACAGATCTTTGATCGCTTGGGCACCACATTTTAGGCCAGAACGGTGTCAGAAGTTAAAATGCGTTTCTTCAGCAGAAAGCAGCAGCCTGGGGAGTCGCTCCGCGAATTTGCCCTGTCCTTACAAGAGACACTGAGAGCTGTAGTCCAAGTGGATCCTAAAGAAGCTGAGGACCAGGACCGGACTCTTAGAGAGCAATTCATTGCGGGCATCGGTACTGAGCACTTAAAGGGCCAGCTACGCATGTTGTCAGCTCAACACCCCCACTGTACATTTCTGGACTTTAAGGAATTGGCCATCAGTATATTAGGCCAGAACCCGGTTCCAGGGCCAGCAACCCTCCCGGAACCTCAGGCTTATCAGCCAAAGACTGTTAATGTGGGGTCTGCAGGAGTCGGTCAGGCCGCCCAGGCTCCAGTCACAGATGTAGTGGCAGCACTAATGGAGCAAGTGAACTATCTTACTCTAAGTCTGGAGAAGGTGTGCAAGAAGATAGAGGAGTGGGAGAGGCCATTGTTACTAGAAGATGAAGGTCCTTTTCCTCCAAGGCTCCCACCTGCATATGGAGATGTATATCCAAAAGAGCCTGATGGGCGACCGAAGTACCGGCCCAGAAGTAGAAAACAGCCTGTCTGCCACCACTGCAAGAAATATGGACATACTGAATCAATGTGCTGGCAGTTAAACGGGCAACCCTGAGGCAGAGGACCGCCCCTCGGGAGGTAGAACAGTAGGTCCAAAAGATCCAAGCTGGATGCCTAAGTATGTAGGATCCCATCCAAAAATTAATATATGTATCAACGGGATACCCTTTGAAGCCCTGTTGGACACTGGGTCACAGGTCACCACCATTCAACGGCCTGCCTTTGACAAGTTCTGGGATCCAAGTCTCCTCACCCAGCCACCAGAGTCCTGGCTAGATATCATCGCCAGCAACGGTAAGCCAGTGAAAGTGCATGGGTATTGGGAACCTACCCTTCAGGTGGGAGAAGCCACCCTGCCACAGCAAGGCGTGATTGTGGTACAAGCAGGAGATAAAGGAGGACACCCTGTGATCTTAGGGACTAATGTTCTTAAAAATTGTTACTCCGAAGTGCTTGAAGCATTGAATCAAACCATATCTTCAGCCTCGCCTGCTTCCAGAAGAGTTATTCAAAAGACTATTAGTGTGCTGTGTGCTCAACAAAGGTTCGCCAACAAGAAAGGAGAAATTTGTACTGTCCGGATCCGGGATAACCGGCCGGTAATTCTGCCTCCAAATTCCCAGATCATCCTGTGGTGCCGTGCTGTATTAGGGATCCAGGGCCAGGACTATCAAGCCCTAGTGGAACCTATTCCCATTGAAGATCATCCCTTCATACGGACAGCCAAGAGCCTGGTGACCGTATCTCAAGGTAAAGTGCCTGTCCGTTTAATTAACTTTGGTGATCATCCCGTTACTCTCCTTAAGCATTGCCCCGTTGCTCAGCTTTTCCAAGTGTCTTTCCAGGATGTGATCTGTCTGCCTGCCACGGAGGCGTTCCAGACCACACAGAGCAGCAGCACCCCAACGGCATCCTGGTGGGAAGAACTACATGTGGGGAACAAATCCACTCCAAAGGAGCAAATAGAGGGAGTCCTGAAGCTGGTGAAGGAGCACCACCAGGCTTTCAGCAAGCACTCTACGGACTATGGAGAGGTCAGTGTAATCAAACACACCATACCCACTGGCTCTCACCCTCCTATTAAGGAGAGGCACAGACCCATACCACCTACTACCTATCAGTCTGTGAAAGAGATGATACAAGAGATGAAAGACTCTAATATAATCCGGGACAGTCATAGTCCCTGGGCTGCGCCCCTAGTACTTGTCCGGAAAAAAGATGGCAGCATAAGGTTCTGCGTGGATTACAGGAAAATTAATCAAATCACCCACAAAGATGCATATCCCTTGCCATGCATTGAAGAGTCCTTGACTGCCCTGGGGTCATCAGCCTATTTCTCCACCTTGGACTTAACCAGTGGGTACTGGCAAGTACCCATGGCCCCAGAAGATCGAGAAAAGACTGCTTTCACTACACCTATGGGCCTGTTTGAATTCAATTATATGCCGTTTGGACTGTGTAACGCTCCAGGAACGTTCCAGAGGCTGATGGAACGTTGTTTAGGCCATAGGAATTTTGAGACGGTACTATTATACCTGGATGACGTCATTATATACTCCAAGACGTATGAGGACCATCTAAAGCACCTGGGTGAGGTGTTTCAAGTTCTTACCAAATATGGCCTCAAAATCAAGCCATCCAAGTGCCACCTGCTGAAACCAGCCGTCAAATATCTCGGGCACGTTGTCAGTGCCGAAGGAGTACAGCCTGATCCTGATAAACTTGCTGCTGTCCGTAACTGGCCTACTCCTACAACCGTGAAAGAGGTGAGAAGCTTTCTCAGTTTTGCAGGGTATTACAGGTGTTTCATCCCGCATTTCGCACAAATTGCGGATCCCATCCAAAAACTCCTGAGGGGGCATCCAAAGAAGAGCCAAAAGACTCCTATTCCTGTTGAATAGAATGAAGAACGGGAAATTGCCTTCCAACTCCTAAAGAAGAAGTTGACTGAACCCCCTGTTCTGGGTTACCCAGATTATCAGAAGCCATTCCACCTCTACACAGATGCCAGTAAAAGAGGCCTGGGGGCCGTGTTGGCTCAAGTGCAAGATAACAAAGAAAGGGTAATTGCCTACGCCAGCAGATCCCTGAAGGGAGCTGAGAAGAACGACCAGAATTACAGTTCTTTCAAGCTGGAGTTTCTTGCCTTAGTGTGGGCTGTGACCGAAAAGTTTAAGGACTATCTCGCTGCCACACCATTTGTTGCCTTCACGGATAATAATCCCCTGGCGCATCTGAATACAGCCAAATTAGGGGCACTGGATCAAAGATGGGCCTCCCGCCTTGCCAACTATGACTTTACTGTGAAATACCGGGCAGGCCGCTGATGCTCTGTCACGACTCCCCACTACAGAAGCCCCAGATGAACCAAAAGATGCCTGGGAAGAGGTGGAGATGCCAGCGTTCTACAATAAATTTACCCAGCAGGATAATATCCGTACTGAAGATTCCCCCTCTGCTGATCCTTCCTCATCAGATGGTCCTGAGTCCAGAGGTGATCAAGAAAGATGGATTAAGCTCCAGTCCGAAAGTAGAGTCCTCGGTGAACTGCTTGACTTCCTTACCAGTGGGAAAATCCCTGAGAGGATCCGCAGGAAGAGTGCAGACCCAGAGCTAGCGAGACTGTGGCGACATCGCCCTCAACTATTCCTTCAAAGAGGCCTGTTGCTCAGAAGGAGTCTGGATCCAGTGTCCTATGATAGAGTGTACCAAATTCTTCTGCCACGTCGGGATGCCAGCCTGGTGCTGGATATGTATCACAACCAGTCCGGACACTTCGGTGTGCAAAAGACTGAGGCTACCATTCGCAGAAGATTCTATTGGATTGGGATGAGAGAAGATATTGAGAAATGGTGCAGAGAATGCACTGCCTGTGCTGTGGGGCGGACCGAACGCCATGACCAGAGGGCGCCTCTCCATCCTATTCTAAGTAAGACTCCTTTAGAACTTGTTGCCATTGATCACGTAAAGTTGGAGCCGAGTCGCTCAGGGTATACGTATGCCATGACTATAATTGATCACTTCACCAAGTTTGTCGTAGCAGTGCCTGTGAAAGACCTGACAGCCAAGACTACAGCGGAGGCATTCTGGAAGCATTTCCTGCTGCCCTATGGCTGCCCAGAAAGGATCCTCACCGACCAAGGGTCTGCGTTTGAGTCGCAGCTGTTCCATGAGATGTGCCTGCTAGACAACTGCCAGAAGGTCCGGACCACCGCCTATCATCCGCAAGGTAACGGACTCTGTGAGAAAATGAATAAGACTCTCATTGAAATGCTGAGAGCGGTACCCCCTGAGACAAGGGGTGATTGGCCTACTCTGTTGCCGCAGCTCATGTACACTTATAACAATACCATCCATTGTTCCACCGGTTACACCCCATTCTATCTAATGTTTGGACGACAAGGGAAATTACCTGCGGATCACTCCCTGGGGGTACAAGTGCCGGATGTGATCAACCCACTGCCCAGGACTGATTGGGTAGTGGAACACCAAAGGCATCTCCTCAATGCTAAGGAGATCGTCCTGGGACGAATGGAGATTGTTCGGGAGAGGCAGCAAAAGGACTATGATCAGGCTGCCCATGCGGAACCTCTGGCCCTCGGAGACAAGGTGTGGTTAAAAAACAACCACCGGACCAGCAAGTTGGACAGCAAATGGGAAAGGATTCCCTATATCATCACTGCCATCCCCAATGCTGCAGCCCACATCTATCAAGTCTCCAGAGATGGAAGAGGTTCCCAAGTCGTCCACAGGAACCGCCTCAAGCCTTATATTGAAGGAGAACCAGCGGCAGAGGAGATGGAACCTGAGCCTTCTGAAGAGGAGTTGCCGGCTCCACCTATGGACCCTATGCAGGCTGTGGAGAACTTGATCCATGATAAAGAGCCACTCCACTGGGCCCTCACTCCCTGACTGAATTTGCTGGTTCCTGCTCCTGTTACTGTTAGCCCTCAGCCTCAGGACACCTTACCCCAGAGAGCTCCTGCAGAAGCTCCGGAGGCGGTGGGCTCCTCTGACCTTCCTGAATCCAGGCAGGAAGAACCCCTGCCAGTAAGGAGGTCCACCCGTTCTACCAGGGGGCACCCACCTGTGAGGTTTGGAGACTACATTATGGGCCCAGGTAGCCCCTCACGGGAAACCCCTGTTTAACTCTTAGCAAACCTGGGTACGGACTCATGTTATTCTTTGAGCCTACAAGGACTTATATTTGTTCTGCATTTTTCCAAAGGACTCTTTGCACTTAAAGTTTTATATGGACTATCCTGGTATCCTTGGTACGCTGCGCCAGGTCAGCGCCCCTGTTCCCTTATGTTATCCCTTATGTTATCCTGAGAGAAGAGAACGACGTCCCTTTTCACCAAACTTGCTCCTTAGCCAGTGGAACTGCCTGATATATACATATAATGTATGTCGCAAATGTAGATGTATTTTCCTGCTTTGCATTATTTTTCTATTACAGGTGCAGTATCCAGTTGGGCAGGGCCCCTTTCATGTTGCGCCGAGGACGGGCAACGTCATAGCATGGGTGTATGTAGTGTCCCACTAGGTAGTGGGCACTACACAAGGGTCAATTGGGTAGCGTGTACTTCTACTCACAAGGGACAGTGATATTGTATTGATCTATGCATTTAATGTAATTTACTGTGTGTTTTACATGCAATGGTTTTCCCTGTTATATGCTTTGCAGGCCTAGTGGGGTGTAATTTAGCCTCCCAGACACTAGAGGGAGATAGGGAGTCCCTAGTATAAATGTCCAGGCCCAGACGGGAGTGGTTAGGTCATAGTCAGGAGTCTGTGGAGACAGAAGTGAGAAGGCACCAGCCCAAGATATGCTGAGAGCCTCCTCCTGACATGCAGCTGGATAGTCCTGGTTTCTAGCTGCACCAAGGGGCTAGATGGAGTACAGCCTGCTTGGAGACCGAGTGTATTCCAGGGGACTAGAGGAGTTACCTCATCAGCCTGAAGCTCCTGAGGCTAAGGATAGCTCAGTTGAGATACCCCAGTAGTAGGACAGCACCTCCTGGAAGCAACCTGCAGTCACCTGAAGCAGAGAGAGACAGCTAGGAAGCAAAGGTATTGTAATCTTAAGCAAGTGCCAATACTGGAGGAAGGAATTCATACCAAGGATTTAAGCCAGCGAATAGGCATCCGGGCCTTGGGATCCAGCCAGCTAGAATAGCTGTGGGGATAGAGCAGCATAGCACTGCCAAGCATTAATTATATACCCTCCAAGTATCTTGCAAGATTGCAACCTGCTGTGATATAAACCTGCTGTGCATTTGGGACTGTACAGGACTGTATTACCATCTTGATGTACAAAGTTGGACTGTTATAAGTAAAGCAACGTTTGGTTCACCATATCATCCGTGTACCTCACTTATTGCTACTGGAAACCGGCGTGCCACCGTTACAGGCACTGGCATCACGTACCTTAAAGGGACCTTGCCTCAGGCACTCTAAATACCTGCAACAACCAGGGCACCTCACCCAACATCAGGCCAGGTCTCTACACCCAGAGTGTGCCCCAGAGGAATTAGTGTCTGCCTCTCATTCACTGCTACAAGCCTGCCCAGGGTCCTCCAAAAAGTGAGTAACCCTCGATTGCCCATACCGTGACCTCACTGTCGCTATACCCTGCAGGTCTGGCGTGTTGCACTAGTCCTGTGATGGCTAACCTCCGGCACTCCAGCTGTGGTAAAACTACAACTCCCAAGAAGTACACTTGCTTGGCCGTTCTCAGAACTCCATAGAAATGAATGGAGCATGCTGGTAGCTATAGTTTCACCACAGCTGGAGTGCTAGAGGTTAGCCATCAATGACCTAATCCTTCCTGACCTGTGCACAGGTCACTCTTCTGTAGATGTCAATGAGTCCTGTCCATTGTGTCTATGGCCCATGATGGCTGCTATAAAGCATAAGTGTAATTGCCATTAACAACAGTTCTGTCAAGATGACCAGCTCCATAATAATGGTCAAGAAATAAAATCAAAAAATCTACATTCAGAAAATTAAAACAAAAAAAAATTTTTTTTAGAAAAAGATTACATGTCATTAAGAAGCAGAAAACAATTAAAATTGACACATTCCATTTAACAGTTAAAACATATCAAAACATAATAGTAGTAATAGTAGAAACTCTGCTAAAAATACACACGAATTATACTTTGCCAAAATGATAATCCCTTCAGCTCTAGGAAAGCCTAAAAGTCCTATGTCTACATGCACAGATCCATCTTTTTGTCCACAATGAGATTATACAATTTATTTGTGTTTCGTCAATGATTTATGGCTAATCTTATGTGTTATCACTTGTGAAACTTTTTTCTGCCTTTATAGTAAATCACTCATTGGTGTCATTGAGTTAATAGAGTTTAAGGTCACGGCACCCCACTAGGATATATAAACCATTTCCTAGCAGGACTCGCTTGCTTGACCTTCAGCAACGGAAGGTGAGTTACAAACACATCTCGGAGCAGTATATGATATATAATTGATAGGGCAGAAGAAAATAGTTTTGCCTTTTTGTGTATTTCTAGTATGCTACTTACACTTTTGTTATGTCACTATAGAACTTAGCAAAATAAGGATTTTTTATTTGTATGGTATCAACATTTTTTTTAGATTTCAAGAACAAAACCATCTTATACAATGGTCAGAGCCGGGAATTTTGCTGTTTGTTTTGTTGCTGGCAATTTTGTTCCACTTTTTAAAGCTTTTTACTACTTTTCTTGGTAGACTTAACGGTCGGGTCCTTAATGGTTATGACTCGATTCACACATGCGGTTTAGACAGGAATGGATACAAAAATAGGACAAATGAAAGTTATTCTTATGCTCCTTTTTTATGTATTTATTATGAGAAAAAAAGCATACAAAACCATTCTCAATATCACTTAGTTTTTGACCATATTGCATTTCTCATTTTAACCCCAAAGTCTTCCCCCTCCCTTGCAATGCGTCTCCTATCCCCTCCAAGAATCCAGAAATAGAAGGGATAACGGAGGGGGTGGGGGGGGGGGGATAAGAAAAATTAAGACTTCGAAGTCCCCCATATCTTATTCCATTTCTCCTTAATATTTCTTTGTTTATATAGGATTCTTTCATATTTCTTAATCTTATTAACCAAATTTAACCATATGTGTAAACTAGGAGTATTTCGCAAAAACCAACCTTGCGTAATTAAGACTCTTGCCAAAAAGATTATTTTAATCAGAAGGAGTCTTTTATACTTGTCACAAATAATTTGGGAGATATCACCCAGAATCCAACATTCCACCGCATATGGTATCACTATTTTCAGTTTCTGGGTAATAAGTTTAGCTATTGACTCCCAATATTCTGTTAATTGTGTACAAAACCAAAACATGTGTAAATAATCTGCTCCAAGTGCATAACACCGTGGACAATTAGACGTACTCCTCAACCCACATTTATTGAGCCATACTGGTGTAACATACACTCTATGTATAATATTAACATGAACCAAAACATGATTAAAATGATGAGACACAAACCTTAAATTACCGTATTTTCGCTTTATAAGACGCACCTGATGATAAGACGCACCCAGTTTTCAGAGGAGGAAAATGTAGAAAAAAATAATTTGAACTAAAAGGTGGACTAAAACATTTTAATAAAATAACATATAATGTGCAAACATTACCAACAGCCATCAGCAGCATTATAAAGCATTAACAATAACAGAAGAGAGAGATTTTCAGTACGACATGACCTCTAGTCATCTGAAAACCCCAAAAACTCTTCACTGCTGTCCGAACTCAGTGGCTCAATGTCAGTGGTATCACTGTCACTGGTGTCTTCATATAGGACACCATCCTCCGAACCGTCCAGGGCATTACTGATGCCGCATTTTTTGAAGGATTTGACAACCGTTTCTTCCTTTACTGATTGCCATGATGACTTCACCCACTCGCAGACTTGGGTGATAGTGGGCCTCTTCATCCGTCCACTGGGTGTAAGGTCATGATTCCCAGCAGCCATCCACTTATTCCACTCCTCCCGCATGCAAACCTTAAATGGCTTGTTTAATGATACATCAATAGGCTGCAGCTGGCTGGTAAGCCCCCCAGGAATGACCGCTAGATGAGTGTTCACGTCTTTGAACCTCTTTTTTGTGTTTTCGGTGATATGTGCCCTAAACTGGTCAAGCACAAGTAAGGCCAGTTTCTTCAGAAGCCCTCCAGGTCGTTTGGACCACACTTTGTCGACCCATATTCCCATGCCATTCTCGTCCATCCACCCTTTCTTATGAACATGGACAATCACTCCTCTTGGAATCACCTCTTTTGGCATGTTCTTCCTTTTGAAAATGATCATTGGTGGCAGTTTGGTCCCATCTGCGCAGCAGGATAACACAACCGTGTAATGGGTTTTTTCGTGCCCTGAGGTCTTCACTGTTACGGTTTTTGTGCCTCTCATATCAACAGTCCTGTTCGATGGAACATCGAAGGTTAATGGGACTTCATCCATATTCCCAATCTGGCTTATTTGATAGCCATTTTTCTTTCTTGAATCCAGCACAAATTTGTGAAAAGAAAGAATCTTGGACTCGTATTCTTTTGGCATTTTTTGTGCTATTCTAGTTTTGGTGCGCATAGCAAGGCCACACCTCCTCATAAATCTGTAGCACCATGATGGGGATCCAGTGAACTCATCAATGCCTTTTTCTGCAGCTAGACGCTTGGCTTCATATATGATCATTTTGATAGATACGCAGAAGCCATTGTTCCTATGACGCGTGATCCACTCTTTCATTTCCACGTCAATCTGTGGCCATTTTGCAGTACGCCCACGAAAAGTGCGTTTGCTTTTATCTGCTTTCTGCAGCTAATCCTCCTGTTTCCTCCACTCCCGTATCATTTTTTTATTTGGAGGCGGCCCAAAATGTCTCTCAGCTGCCCTGTTTCCATGTTCTTTGGCGTATTTTATCACCTCCAGTTTAAAAGGATCTTATATGAAAGCCTTTTCTGCTTTGACATCTACTACAGTATGGATGCAGCAGGAGACTACAGTACGGTAGTATTCTACAACAAAATACAGTAAAAAAAGCATGTCAGTGTCATGGGGATACTAGCTAAGAATATCAGTGGATGACACTGTTATGGGGGACCTGTGGATGTCACACTGTTATTGGGGATCTCTGGATGTCACACTGTTATTGGGGACCGGCGGATGTCACGCTGTTATGGGGGATCTCTGGATGTCACACTGTTATGGGGGATCTCTGGACGTCACACGGTTATGGGGGATCTCTGGACGTCACACGGTTATGAGGGATCTGTGGACGTCACACTGTTATGGGGGACCTGTGGATGTCACACTGTTATGGGGGACCAGTGGATGTCACACTGTTATGGGGGATCTCTGGATGTCACGCTGTTATGGGGCATCTCTGGATGCCACACTGTTATGGGGGATCATCTCTGGATGACACACGGGAATCTGTGGATGATACACTATTATGGGGGATCTGTGGATGCCACTGTTATGTGATTATAACCCCCATCATAAAGAATACACTGATGAGGGGAGTTATAGTCACATTAAATATGAACACTGTCCAGGGACTGTACCCTGGACTGTATTACAATAGCTTACGGTAACTGATATGGCTACCATATACCGTAACCCACCTCATCCATAGGAATCCACCAGTGAACTGCAGTATATGGGTGGATTCCTATGGATGAGGAGGGTTATAGTCATTTTTAATATACCATAGACAGATGCCAATTACAGAACAGTACCTGGACACTGTTTATATTATGGTACGGTAAATATGACTATAACCCCTAATCCATAGGAATCCACCCATATTTTGCAGTACATGGGTGGATTTCTATGGATGAGGGGGGTTATAGTCATATTTAATATAGACACATGACTATTGCAGAACAGTGTTTATTTTAAATATGACTATAACCCCCCACATCCATAGGAATTCACCCATATACTGCAGTATATGGGTGGATTTCTATGGATGATGGGGGTTATAGTCATATTTGGCACTTTAATTAGGGTACCATAAATTGCCTCACCTTGGGACTTAGGATGCAATCTATGGTACCCAGAGAGGGGGTGGGGGAGTGTCATGTGACACTGAACAGTGTACCGGTAGCTGATTGGTGGAGGAAGGGGGAGCAGGATTCACCACCAATCAGCACCGGACAAGTAGAGTTGGGGTGAGTAGAAACTGCCCAGGGGAATAGGAGAAACTGCCTGCCTGGGGGGAAGGGGGGGGTCTGGATCCCGATTGGATACAGCAAGCTGGCGGGAAAGGGAAAGGGGGGGGCTTGAGGGGCGGAGCTTTACCACACAGGCTGGCGGCACTATATGGAATACAGACATGCCGCCAGCCTGCAGACATCGAGGAAGGAGGACTCAGGAGGTGAGGAGAAACTGCCGGTGGAAGGGGGGGTTGCTTGAGGGGCGGCGCTTTACCACACAGGCTGGCAGACCGCCAGCCCGCTGCTTAGTGCCGCAATGTATGCACGGGCTGGCGGCTTCACTGAAGGGTACCGTGAGTGCTGCCCTCCCGTTCTCCTGTCCGTCCTCCCGCCTGTTCTCCCGTTGTTTTATGGCAGCTCAGGAGCAGTTAGTGAGAGCTCCTGAGCTGCATTAAGTTACACATTTGGACCACATTCATTTTATAAGACGCACAAACTTTGGGAAAAAAAGTGCGTCTTATAAAACGAAAAATACGGTAATCATTATTTTTCCCCAATCAGTTGATTGGATCCTTGAACCAGTTTCCCAAGCCTTTTGTCTGGGGGAACGTGTACTATTAAATAATGCTTCAAATAGCAAGTTAAACAGTGCCTTGCAAAAGTATTCACCCCTTTGACTTTTTTCGTATTTTGGTGCGTCACAACCTGGAATTAACACGGATTGTTTGAGGATTTGCATCATTTAATTTACAGAACATGTTTTTTTTATTTTTTATTGTGAAGCAAGCAACAAATAGGACAAAATAACAGAAAAAGTCAATGTGTATAACTATTCACCCCCCTAAAGTTGATACTTTGTAGAGCCACCTTTTGCGGCAATCACAGCTCCAAGTCGCTTTGGAGCTTGCCACATCTTACAACTATGAGCTTGCCACATCTTACCACTGGGATTTTTGCCCATTCCTCCTTGCAAAACTGTTCCAGCTCCTTCAAGTTGCATGGTTTGCACTTGTGAACAGCAATCTTTAAAGTATAACCGTCGTATATATATATATATATATATATATATATATATATTTTTGAGTATTGTATTGTGGTGGTTAATATCTCCTTGGTGGCCCTATTTCAACTTTTCACTGTGTATTCAATTACCCCTTAATTCCACAGTTTTGTTCCCTGTACTGCCTACTTTTACCAGTGCTTAAAATAGGGTTGCTAGGCATGGTCCGTCCTCTGTGTTGAAGGACGGAGGACGCAGAAGCAGGCAGCATGCAAGGTCAGATTACTGACAGCCAGGGACTGTAAGTAAATGACTAAAGTCAGGTCCTCCCCAGCAGCTGATAACAGTGCCTGGGCTGTGTGCACTTCTCCCTGTCCCTGCGCTTGGCAGACGCGCCCTCACTCAGCAGAGCTGGAGAATGCAGAGTTGAAGCAGCGCACAACAGGGAAGGGAGATCTGCCGTCTGCTCAGTGTATAAATGAAAGAAACATGTGGTAAGAGGACCCCTTTGTGCTGCAGGAGATTAACCCTTTAGGGGGGAAGGGGTCTGGTTACTGACACTTTTGGGGGGCTATTGTTACTGGCTAGTAAGGGCAGGCGGGATTAGCCTCAGGGTGAGGGCAGTGGCGGCCATCTTAACTGAATAGTGAAATTGCAGTTTTATGCAGACTGGTTGCTAAGGGCTGAATCTTATTAAATATGGGGTAAGTCAGTCTAATAGTAACTGATTCTGGAATATCATGTTATTAGTAACTACATATATGAAAATTGAAATGAGGGTCTAAATGTTATCCTTTAAGTCTTACCACAGATTTTGTATTGGATTGAGATCTGGCCTTTGACTAGGCCATTCCAACACATTCACATGTTTCCCCTAAAACCACTCAAGTGTTGCTTTAGCCGTGTGTTTGGGGTCATTGTCCTGCTGGAAGGTGAACCTTCGTCCTAGCCTCAAATCACGCACAGAGTGGTACAGATTTGTTCAAGAATATCCCTGCATTTAGCACCATCTATCTTTCCCTAAACTCTGACTAGTTTCCCAGTCCCGGCTGCTGAAAAACATCCCCACAGCATGATGCTGCCACCACCATGTTTCACTGTGGGGATGGTGTTCTTTGGCAGATGTGATGTGTTGGGTTTGCGCCAGACATAGCGTTTTCTTTGATGGCCGAAAAGTTAAATTTTAGTCTCATTAGACCAGCGCACCATACATTTTGGGAGTATTCTACATGCCTTTTCGCAAACTCACAATGCGCCTTTTTGTTTTTAGCTGAAAGTAATGGCTTTCTTCTGGCCACTCTGCCATACAGCCCAATTATATGGAGCGTACGGCTTATTGTCGTCCTATGTGCAGAAACTGCAGTCTCTGCTGTGGATCTCTGTAGCTCCTCCAGGGTTACCTTAGGTCTCTGTTCTGCCTCTCGTATTAATGACCTCCTTGCCTGGTCCGTAAAATTTTGGCGGGCAGACGTCTCTTGGCAGGTTTGTTGTTGTGCCATGTTCTTTCCATTTGGTTATGATAGATTAGATGGTGCTCCTAGAGGTCATCAAAGATTTGGATAATTTTTTTATAACCTAACCCTGACTCAACAACATTGTCCCTTACTTGTTTGAGGGTTCCTTGGTCTTTATAGCAGTGTTTAGTTAGTGATGCCTCTTGCTTAGGTGTTACAGCCTCTGGGGCCTTTAAAAAAAAAGGTGTGTATATGTAATGACAGATGATGTGACACTTAGATTGCATACAGGTGGACATCATTTCACAAATTATGTGACTTCTGAAGGTAATTGTTTGCACCAGAGCTTTTTATGGGCTTCCTAATAAGGGGTTGAATACATACGCACATGCCAATTTTCTGTTTTCTATTTCTAAACAATGGTTTTATTTATATATTTTTCTTATTTCACTTCACCAACTTAGACTATTGTGTTCTGATCCATCACATAAAATTCAGATTAACAAAACATTGAACTTAAGGTTGTAATGTACCAAAATATGAAAGAAGACAAGGGGGTGAATACTTTTGAAAGGCACTGCATATTTATATATTTCCCCTTTACACTAGAAGTGTAAAAACTAGAAATGTAAATTTAAATATCTAAACCAAGATAAATTAATTATGCGCTCTCTTTGTGTCAACTCCAAAAAGGAAAGTATATCTCCATTATTCATCACCTGTGAAACATATAGAATGTTGTTGTTTTTTGCCAATATGTATATCTTCAGCTAAATCGTCCAACTCCTGTAAAAAATAATTATGCCAAAGGGGCGTACAATGGAGAGATCTTTTTATTCCCAACTAGCCTCTAATAGTGCTCCACGACTTGACAAATACCTTTCTAGATCCCCTATAATCCTGTTGAACTCTAGATAATAACCCACACTCTAATAATGTGAACATACAGTATTGTCATATATAGATCTACTCAACAATTTCCTACAAAGTGGGCATTCCTCCCAGTGGTTATTAAACCATAGCTGTAAGGCTATAAAATAGGGAAGGTTCAAACCTCCCTGATCCATCGGCTTATAAAGATATTCCAATTTAAGCCTCACCTGCTGTCTTCCCCACAGCAGATCATTAATGATTCTCTCAATTAACTTATAGAATTTATCCTCAATCCACACTGGGGAATTTCTGAGAATATCTTAACCAAGGATATCCTGTCAGCTCTAGATAATGGAAGACAAAGCCATACCGACACTTTTGACCTCAACTTACTTATCAGTGGGGTAAAATTTAAGTGTAGAAAATCTTCAACTTTAGGGGATATAGTCATACCCAAGTAATCAAATACATCAGAAATCACAGCAGGTCATTAATAATTCTCTCAATTAACTTAAATAATTTATTCTCAATCCACACTGGGGAATTTGCGAGAATATAGAGGAGTTGGGGTATTATAACTATCTTAATCATATCAAGGGCCCCTCGATAGAATAATCAGGTCTATCCACAGGCATAAGCGTAGTCTTTGACCAGTTAATATCAAAACAGGAAGCTGCACCAAAGGCATTAACTGTATAAATAAGTTTGAGAAGTGAGGTCTTAGTGTGATTCATAAAAAACAACACATCATCTGCGTCATATCCCCCGGAGGACTGTATATTAGCAAACAACAACAACAATGTAAATTATAATGAGTACCCTTATTAGGAATGAATCCATTTTGGTCTGGGTGTATAATTGATGTAATAACCTTGGATAGCCTTGTAGCCAGAATTCTTGAGAGAAGCTTCATATCTGTATTCAATAAAGAAATGGGCCTGTATGATCCCACATCTAAGTAGTCCTTCCCTTTTTTCCATATTAATATTATTACAGCCTTAGTCATTGATTCTGGAAGGCTACCCTCCTCTAATGATCCTACAAACACTCTCAGTAAGCGGGGGAGAATAATCTCCCCGTATTTATGATAGAATTCATATGGGAGTCCATCTCACCCAGGGGAAAAATTTCCCAAATATACCTTCAATGCAGCCATCTAACTTCTCTAAGGAAGGATCTAAATCTAGAAACTCCCTCTGAGTATCAGTAAACGCTGGGAGAGAAATGGAATCCAGATATGAATTTATCTCTTCATCTGATGTAGCCCTATCTGAATTATATAATTTAAAAAATGCAATTTTTTTTTCCCTTAATAGGCTCTTGTTCTTCAATAGTTATACCTTCAGATGACCTAATACTGACCATTTTTTGTTCTTGATTTGAGATCACCCTGGCCAAAAGTTTCCTTGGTCTACCCGCTTCAGAAAAATATTTTTGACTCTTAAAAAAAAGTCTCTGTTGGGCCTTTTCCAAAAGAAAATCAACATAAATCTGACTGCATATTTCCCCTATTACTTGGAGTTTTGTTCCCAGAAAACTCATTCATGGCAACTAGCGCTGCTTATTGCAGCTCTTTTTCTTTCTTACCGTATCCTTTTTTAAGATTGAAAATATTGCTTATAAAAATTCCCCTCATATAGGCCTTAAATGCATCCCAAACCAATTGGACCCCAGCTGTGTTCTCATTACTACACCAAAAGTATCCCATCTCATCTCCTGTTTCACCAATTCATGAGTATCTTTATCCATTATAGACAGCCAATGGGGGTTCAATCTAAACAAAGGTCTTAATTTGTGGTTGTTACAGATATATGGGTACATGATCGGCTATCGACCTGGTCTCATATTTAATCGATTTAATAAATCTAAGATGGTTTTTATTAATCAAAGCCAGGTATATCCTAGACATAGAATTTCCAGATTTACTTATACAAGAATAAGCTATTTTCCTTTTTTCCAGCCCAGCCCCATACATCCACATAGCCTGCTTCCAAACAAAAGCGTGCCAAGGGGGACCCTCGGGCAGGAGTATAAGATTCTCCCCCCCAGAGTAATCCTATCTATATCTGTATTTATAACAATTAAAGTCCCCAACAACTAGCGAAGGACATTCATATATTGCAATTTTAAACAAACACATACATTTAATAAATACAGTAGATATTACATACCTAATTTTAAAGATTCTACGTAAATAATTTTCATGCCAAATTTTCTGAAAGATTCTTATTTCAGCAAAACCAAAACTTTTGTGATTCGTCCGACACAAATCGCCCACTATGTCCTTACAGAAAACAGCATCTGCCACCAAAAATGGATATATTTTTAGGGTTGAGCGAACCCGAACTGTAAAGTTCGGGTTCGTGCCTAAGTTTAGGATTTTTGGACCCCGGACCTAAGCCCAAACATTTCAGTAAAAGTTTGGGTTCGGTGTTCGGCGATTTAATGGCGCTTTTTGAAAGGCTACAGAGCAGACAATCAACAAGCGTTTAACTCTGTGCCCTTAGAAGCCATTACAGCCATGTCTACTAATGGCATGGCAGTGATTGGCCAGTGCAGCATGTGACCTTGCCGCTATATAAGCTGGAGTCACGTAGCGCCGCACGTCACTCTGCTCTTAGTAGTGTAGGGAGATGATGCTGCTGCTGTGAGGGAGAGAATAGGAAAGAAACATTAATCAGAACTGCAATTGAACTCAGCGATCTACATAGATTTTGTTGTGTGGGTGCTGTGCACAATATTTTTACCCTACCCTGAGCCCAGTGACAGAAAAAAACACTTTTATCCATCTGTTAGTTAGGTGGGCGGCTGCGGCCATTTTATGCAACCACAGTGCACCAGCACTGCATATGTGCTTTTGTGACATTCAAATCCAAGCTTTAAATACTGCAATAATAATCTGGCTTTGAAAAAACACCCATTTTTGGCAATACCCTCCATCTGGGGCCTCTGCCGCATTAGTCAGTGTGCAATTTAAGCTAGAAATACAGCTATACTTTTCTGGGTTTAAAAAAAACACCCTTTTTGGGCAAAATACTCAATTTTACAGCCCTTGCTGCATCTGTAGCTGTGAAATTCAAGTGTTATATACTGCTGTCATATTCTGTTACAGTCCTGAGCAAAGGTTTAAGACCACTTGAAAAATGGCAAAAAATCCTATTTAGCATGGCTGGATCTTAACAAGGTTCCAAGTAGAGCTTCAACATGCAACAAGTAGAAATGGGAGTGAGACAACACATTTTTTGTGCATTCAATTTAATGAAAACAACGAATAAACTAAGACAGGCTGTTTTTCAGTTGATCAAAAGTTTAGGACTACTTCTCCCCCCAAAAACTAAACCCCCCCCAAAACAGAAATCCAACTTCCAAACATGAACTCAGTAATGAGTAGCTTTGCCGTTATTGTTTATCACTTCAAAAATTTGCTTCGGCATGTTTGATGCAAGCGTTTCCATGAGGTGAGTGGGAACATTTCTCCAAGTGGTGAAGACGGCCGCACGAAGGCCATCTACTGTCTGGAACTGTTGTCCATTTTTGTAAACTCCCCTTGCCATCCATCCCCAAAGGTTCTCAATTGGATTCAGATCAGGGGGACACGCAGGATGGGTCAAAAGAGTGATGTTATTCTCCTGGAAGAAGTCCCTTGTCCTGCGGGCATTGTGTACTGTAGCGTTGTCCTGTTACCACACAGATGAGGGCCCTCAGTCATGAGGAATACTCTCTGCAACATCTGGACATAGCCAGCGGCCGTTTGACGCCCCTCCACTTCCTGAAGCTCCATTGCTCCACTGAAGGAAAAAGCACTCCAGACCATTATGGCGCCCCCTCCACTGTGGCGCGTAGAAAACATCTCAGGTGGGATCTGCTTGTCTTGCCAGTAACGTTGGAAACCATCAGGACCATCAAGGTTAAAGTTTTTTCTCATCAGAGAATAAAACTTTCTTCCACCTTTGAATGTCCCATGTTTGGTGCTCTCTTGCAAAGTCCAAACGATTAGTTCTGTGGAGTTGAAGGAGACGAGGTCTTTGAAGACATTTTTTGTTTTTGAAGCCCTTCAGTCTCAGATGCCGTCTGATGGTTATGGGGCTGCAGTCAGCACCAGTAAGGGCCTTAAGTTGGGTCGAGGATCGTCCAGTGTCTTGACGGACAGCGAATTGGATCCTCCAGCTCAGTGCTGATGAAATTTTTTGGGGTCTTCCACTTGACTTTTTTGTTCCATAACCCTCAGGATCATTTAAGAATTTAAGAAATTCCAAATGACTGTCTTACTGCGTCCCACCTCAGCAGCGATGGCGCGCTGTGATAGACCCTGCTTATGCAGTTCAACAACCCGACCACTTTCAAAAAGGGAGAGTTTTTTTTCCTTTGCCATCACAACTAGAGTTGAGCGAACACCTGGATGTTCGGGTTCGAGAAGTTCGGCCGAACTTCCCGGAAATGTTCGGGTTCGGGATCCGAACCCGATCCGAACTTCGTCCCGAACCCGAACCCCATTGAAGTCAATGGGGACCCGAACTTTTCGGCACTAAAACGGCTGTAAAACAGCCCAGGAAAGGGCTAGAGGGCTGCAAAAGGCAGCAACATGTAGGTAAATCCCCTGCAAACAAATGTGGATAGGGAAATGAATTAAAATAAAAATTAAATAAATAAAAATTAATTGGAGAGAGGTCCCATAGCAGAGAATCTGGCTTCCCGTCACCCACCACTGGAACAGTCCATTCTCAGATATTTAGGCCCCGGAACCCAGGCAGAGGAGAGAGGTCCCGTAACAGAGAATCTGGCTTCATGTCAGCAGAGAATTAGTCTGCATGTCATAGCAGAGAATGAGGCTTCACGTCAGCCACCACTGCAACAGTCCATTGGCATATATTTAGGCCCAGCACACAGGCAGAGGAGAGAGGTCCCGTAACAGACAATCTGGCTTCATGTCAGTAGAGAATCAGTCTGCATGTCATAGCAGAGAATCAGGCTTCACGTCACCCACCACTGCAACAGTCCATTGTCATAAATTTAGGCCCAGCACCCAGGCAGAGGAGAGAGGTCCCGTAACAGACAATCTGGCTTCATGTCAGCAGAGAATCAGTCTGCATGTCATAGCAGAGAATCAGGCTTCACGTCACCCACCACTGCAACAGTCCATTGTCATATATTTAGGCCCAGCACACAGGCAGAGGAGAGAGGTCCCGTAACAGAGAATCTGGCTTCATGTCAGCAGAGAATTAGTCTGCATGTCATAGCAGAGAATGAGGCTTCACGTCAGCCACCACTGTAACAGTCCATTGGCATATATTTAGGCCCAGCACACAGGCAGAGGAGAGAGGTCCCGTAACAGACAATCTGGCTTCATGTCAGCAGAGAATCAGTCTGCATGTCATAGCAGAGAATGAGGCTTCACGTCAGCCACCACTGCAACAGTCCATTGGCATATATTTAGGCCCAGCACACAGGCAGAGGAGAGAGGTCCCGTAACAGACAATCTGGCTTCATGTCAGCAGAGAATCAGTCTTCATATCATAGCAGAGAATCAGGCTTCACGTCACCCACCACTGTAAGAGTCCATTTTCATAAATTTAGGCCCAGCACCCAGGCAGAGGAGAGAGGTCCCGTAACAGAGGATCTGGCTTCATGTCAGCAGAGAATCATTCTGCATGTCATAGCAGAGAATCAGGCTTCACATCACCCAACATTGGAACAGTCCATTGGCATATATTTAGGCCCCGGCACCCAGACAGAGGAGAGGTTCATTCAACTTTGGGTAGCCTCGCAATATAATGGTAAAATGAAAATAAAAATAGGATTGAATGAGGAAGTGCCCTGGAGTCCAATAATATATGGTTAAGGGGAGGTAGTTAATGTCTAATCTGGACAAGGGACGGACAGATCCTGTGGGATCCATGCCTGGTTCATTTTTATGAACGTCAGCTTGTCCACATTGGCTGTAGACAGGCGGCTGCGTTTGTCTGTAATGACGCCCCCTGCCGTGCTGAATACACGTTCAGACAAAACGCTGGCCGCCGGGCAGGCCAGCACCTCCAAGGCATAAAAGGCTAGCTCTGGCCACGTGGACAATTTAGAGACCCAGAAGTTGAATGGGGCCGAACCATCAGTCAGTACGTGGAGGGGTGTGCACATGTACTGTTCCACCATGTTAGTGAAATGTTGCCTCCTGCTAACACGTTGCGTATCAGGTGGTGGTGCAGTTAGCTGTGGCGTGTTGACAAAAGTTTTCCACATCTCTGCCATGCTAACCCTGCCCTCAAAGGAGCTGGCA
Organism: Bufo gargarizans; assembly: GCF_014858855.1. Lineage (NCBI taxonomy): Eukaryota > Metazoa > Chordata > Amphibia > Anura > Bufonidae > Bufo > Bufo gargarizans. The sequence continues at coordinate 35,034,999 of NC_058083.1, forward strand.
TTGACACAGCTGCCTTGGCGACCTCTTGCTCCTCCTCTGCCTTGGCCTTGGGCTTCCACTTGTTCCCCTGTGACATTTGGGAATGCTCTCAGTAGCGCGTCTACCAACGTGCGCTTGTACTCGCGCATCTTCCTATCACGCTCCAGTGCAGGAAGTAAGGTGGGCACATTGTCTTTGTAGCGTGGATCCAGCAGGGTGGCAACCCAGTAGTCCGCACAGGTTAAAATGTGGGCAACTCTGCTGTCGTTGCGCAGGCACTGCAGCATGTAGTCGCTCATGTGTGCCAGGCTGCCCAGGGGTAAGGACAAGCTGTCCTCTGTGGGAGGCGTATCGTCATCGTCCTGCCTTTCCCCCCAGCCATGCACCAGTGATGGACCCGAGCTGCGTTGGGTGCCACCCCGCTGTGACCATGCTTCATCCTCATCCTCCTCCACCTTCTCCTCATCCTCGTCCTCCTCGTCCTCCAGTAGTGGGCCCTGGCTGGCCACATTTGTACCTGGCCTCTGCTGTTGCCAAAAACCTCCCTCTGAGTCACTTCGAAGAGACTGGCCTGAAAGTGCTAAAAATGACCCCTCTTCCTCCTCCTCCTCCTCCTCCTCCTCCTGGGCCACCTCCTCTTCCATCATCGCCCTAAGTGTTTTCTCAAGGAGACATAGAAGTGGTATTGTAACGCAGATAACGGCGTCATCGCCACTGGCCATGTTGGTGGAGTACTCGAAACAGCGCAACAGGGCACACAGGTCTCGCATGGAGGCCCAGTCATTGGTGGTGAAGTGGTGCTGTTCTGTAGTGCGACTGACCCGTGCGTGCTGCAGCTGAAACTCCACTATGGCCTGCTGCTGCTCGCACAGTCTGTCCAGCATGTGCAAGGTGGAGTTCCACCTGGTGGGCACGTCACATATGAGGCGGTGAGCGGGAAGGCCGAAGTTACGCTGTAGCGCAGACAGGCGAGCAGCAGCAGGATGTGAACGCCGGAAGCGCGAACAGACGGCCCGCACTTTATGCAGCAGCTCTGACATGTCGAGGTAGTTGTGTATGAACTTCTGCACCACCAAATTCAGCACATGCGCCAAGCAAGGGATGTGCGTCAAATTGGCTAGTCCCAGAGCTGCAACGAGATTTCGCCCATTATCACACACTACCAGGCCGGGCTTGAGGCTCACCGGCAGCAACCACTTGTCGGTCTGTTGTTCTATACCCCGCCACAACTCCTGTGCGGTGTGGGGCCTGTCCCCCAAACATATGAGTTTCAGAATGGCCTGCTGACATTTACCCCGGGCTGTGCTGAAGTTGGTGGTGAAGGTGTGTGGCTGACTGGATGAGCAGGTGGAAGAAGAGGAGGAGGAAGCCGAGAAGGAGGAGGTGGCAACAGGAGGCAAAGAATGTTGCCCTGCGATCCTTGGCGGCGGAAGGACGTGCGCCAAACAGCTCTCCGCCTGGGGCCCAGCTGCCACTACATTTACCCAGTGTGCAGTTAGGGAGATATAGCGTCCCTGGCCGTGCTTACTGGTCCACGTATCTGTGGTTAGGTGGACCTTGCTACAGATGGCGTTGCGCAGTGCACACTTGATTTTATCGGATACTTGGTTGTGCAGGGAAGGCACGGCTCTCTTGGAGAAGTAGTGGCGGCTGGGAACAACATACTGTGGGACAGCAAGCGACATGAGCTGTTTGAAGCTGTCTGTGTCCACCAGCCTAAATGACAGCATTTCATAGGCCAGTAGTTTAGAAATGCTGGCATTCAGGGCCAGGGATCGAGGGTGGCTAGGTGGGAATTTACGCTTTCTCTTAAATGTTTGTGAGATGGAGAGCTGAACGCTGCAGTGTGACATGGTTGAGACGCTTGGTGACGGAGGTGGTGGTGGTGGTGTTGGTGGTACATCCCCTGTTTGCTGGGCGGCAGGTGCCAACGTTCCTCCAGAGGTGGAGGAAGAGGCCGAGGCGGCAGCAGCAGAAGAGGCCGAGGTGGCAGCAGCAGAAGAGGTAGCAGGGGGAGCCTGAGTGACTTCCTTGGTTTTAAGGTGTTTACTCCACTGCAGTTCATGCTTTGCATGCAGGTGCCTGGTCATGCAGGTTGTGCTCAGGTTCAGAACGTTAATGCCTCGCTTCAGGCTCTGATGGCACAGCGTGCAAACCACTCGGGTCTTGTCGTCAGCACATTGTTTGAAGAAGTGCCATGCCAGGGAACTCCTTGAAGCTGCCTTTGGGGTGCTCGGTCCCAGATGGCGGCGGTCAGTAGCAGGCGGAGTCTCTTGGCGGCGGGTGTTCTGCTTTTGCCCACTGCTCCCTCTTTTGCTACGCTGTTGGCTCGGTCTCACCACTGCCTCTTCCTCCGAACTGTGAAAGTCAGTGGCACGACCTTCATTCCATGTGGGGTCTAGGACCTCATCGTCCCCTGCATCGTCTTCCACCCAGTCTTGATCCCTGACCTCCTGTTCAGTCTGCACACTGCAGAAAGACGCAGCAGTTGGCACCTGTGTTTCGTCATCATCAGAGACATGCTGAGGTGGTATTCCCATGTCCTCATCATCAGGAAACATAAGTGGTTGTGCGTCAGTGCATTCTATGTCTTTCACCGCTGGGGAAGGGCTAGGTGGATGCCCTTGGGAAACCCTGCCAGCGGAGTCTTCAAACAGCATAAGAGACTGCTGCATAACTTGAGGCTGAGACAGTTTCCCTGGTATGCATGGGGGTGATGTGACAGACTGATGGGGTTGGTTTTCAGGCGCCATCTGTGCGCTCTCTGCAGAAGACTGGGTGGGAGATAATGTGAACGTGCTGGATCCACTGTCGGCCACCCAATTGACTAATGCCTGTACCTGCTCAGGCCTTACCATCCTTAGAACGGCATTGGGCCCCACCATATATCGCTGTAAATTCTGGCGGCTACTGGGACCTGAGGTAGTTGGTACACTAGGACGTGTGGATGTGGCAGAACGGCCACGTCCTCTCCCAGCACCAGAGGGTCCACTAACACCACCACGACCATGTCCACGTCCGCGTCCCTTACTAGATGTTTTCCTCATTGTTATGGTTCACCACAACAACAAAAATATTATTTATCCTAATGTATTGTATTCAAATTCAGCGGGATATAAATTTGAGGCCTAGTATTTAGGCGCTGGGTGACCGGTATGGATTTAGTGACAGAATTAGACTTGGAAATGCACAGTAGCGTGTGTGTGAAGTTATTCTGAATGACTCTATGTGCACCTTGAATATTATATACCCTTTTAGGGATAGATTTCAAATAGCTCTGATATAGCAGAAACCACTAAATTATGAAATTGCTAAATTGGGAATTGTATTTCAACCCAGAACAAAAAATGTGCTTTGACAGACACTAAATAACTTTCCCAGCCACAACAGGACAGCGGTAACGAGAGATTTAGCGGGATATAAATTTGAGGCCTAGTATTTAGGCGCTGGGTGACCGGTATGGATTTAGTGACAGAATTAGACTGGGATATGGCCAAAAAATAACCACACTATTGCTGGTTAAATGCACTTGGTGTGACAGCTTGACCAACCACACTACTGAGGGTTAAATGCACTTGGTGACGGGCGCAGCTTGCCCCTGATGTAGTATATGGCCAAAAAATGAACAGACTATTGCTGGTTAAATGCACTTGGTGTCACAGCTTGACCAACCACACTACTGAGGGTTAAATGCACTTGGTGACGGGCGCAGCTTGCCCCTGATGTAGTATATGGCCAAAAAATGAACAGACTATTGCTGGTTAAATGCACTTGGTGACGGGCGCAGCTTGCCCCTGATTTAGTATATGGCCAAAAAATGAACAGACTATTGCTGGTTAAATGCACTTGGTGTGATAGCTTGACCAACCACACTACTGAGGGTTAAATGCACTTGGTGACGGGCGCAGCTTGCCCCTGATGTAGTATATGGCCAAAAAATGAACAGACTATTGCTGGTTAAATGCACTTGGTGACGGGCGCAGCTTGCCCCTGATTTAGTATATGGCCAAAAAATGAACAGACTATTGCTGGTTAAATGCACTTGGTGTGACAGCTTGACCAACCACACTACTGAGGGTTAAATGCACTTGGTGACGGGCGCAGCTTGCCCCTGATGTAGTATATGGCCAAAAAATGAACAGACTATTGCTGGTTAAATGCACTTGGTGTCACAGCTTGACAAACCACACTACTGAGGGTTAAATGCACTTGGTGACGGGCGCAGCTTGCCCTTGATGTAGTATATGGCCAAAAAATGAACAGACTATTGCTGGTTAAATGCACTTGGTGACGGGCGCAGCTTGCCCCTGATTTAGTATATGGCCAAAAAATGAACAAACTATTGCTGGTTAAATGCACTTGGTGTGATAGCTTGACCAACCACACTACTGAGGGTTAAATGCACTTGGTGACGGGCGCAGCTTGCCCCTGATGTAGTATATGGCCAAAAAATGAACAGACTATTGCTGGTTAAATGCACTTGGTGTGACAGCTTCACCCTGATGTAGGCTTTAGCCAAAAAACAACCACACTACTGAGGGTTAAATGCACTTGGTGACGGGCGCAGCTTGCCCCTGATGTAGTATATGGCCAAAAAATGAACAGACTATTGCTGGTTAAATGCACTTGGTGTGACAGCTTCACCCTGATGTAGGCTTTAGCCAAAAAACAACCACACCATTGAGGGTTAAATGCACTTGGTCGCAGCTTGTGCTGGCGCACCAAAAGACACAAAATGGCCGCCGATCACCCCAGAAAAATGTGACTGACAAACGGTCTGGGCAGCCTAAAAACAGTGAGCAATTGAGTATCAGCAGCTCAATGACCCACAGCTGCAGATCGATCAATAATCAAGTCCTTTGGAGGAGTTAATCTGCCTAATCTCGCCCTACTGTCGCAGCCGCAACCTCTCCCTACGCTAATCAGAGCAGAGTGACGGGCGGCGCTATGTGACTTCAGCTTAAATAGAGGCTGGGTCACATGGTGCTCTGGCCAATCACAGCCATGCCAATAGTAGGCATGGCTGTGATGGCCTCTTGGGGCAAGTAGTATGATGCTTGTTGATTGGCTGCTTTGCAGCCTTTCAAAAAGCGCCAATAAAGCGTCACAAAAGCGCCAAGAAAGCGACGAACACCGAACCCGAACCCGGACTTTTACGAAAATGTCCGGGTTCGGGTCCGTGTCACGGACACCCCAAAATTCGGTACGAACCCGAACTATACAGTTCGAGTTCGCTCATCCCTAATCACAACGTGTGACTACCTGACAGAAAATGTCAATGAATCCACATGTTTGCACAGATTTGGCCTTTTAAAGGCCCGTGGTTCTAATTTTTGATCAGCTGAAAAACAGTTTTTTCGTTGTTTTCATTAAATTGAATGCTCAAAAAATGTTTTGTCTCACTCTCATTTCTTCTTGTTGCATGTTAAAGCTCTACTTGGAATCTTGTTAAGATCCAGCCATGCTAAATTTGATTTTTTGCCATTTTTCAAATGGTCTTAAACTTTTGATCAGGACTGTATAAAAAAAAAACACCCTTTTTGAGCAAAAATCTTAATTTGCGGCCTTGTCTGCATCTGTACGTGTGAGATACATGCTTTAGATACTGCTGTGCTATTCTGTATAACAAAAACACCCATTTAGGGTGAACATCTTAATTTCGCAGCCTTTGCTGCATATGTCATTGTGAGATACACATTTTAGATACTGTCGTTCTATTCTGCTATTAAAAAAACACCTATTTAGGGCAAAAAACTTAATTTTGCAGTCTTTGCTGCATCTGTCATTGTGAGATACACATTTTGGATACTGTTGTTCTATTCTGTTATAAAAAAAAACATTTTGGGCAAGATCCTAAATTTTAGAAATATGAGGAGAGTGTCAAATAAGGGTTGTGTCCCCGATCGTGGTGCTGCTGATGGAGCTCCTGTTGCAGGGAGAGGACGTGGTCGAATTGTGCCAGCTACACGCACAAGTGAAAAACCTTCATTATGTGTGAGTAGGTGACAGAACCTTCAGCGGTATTTTGTCGGGCCTAATGCGGATCTACGAATGGTGAGGCCAAAACAAGTACAAGCGATAGTAAATTTGTTTGCTGACAGTGCCTCCAGTTCCCTTACATTGTCTCCCACCCAGTCTCCTGCTGAAAGATCAGAGTTGGCACCTGCAGCCGATGTCCAACAGTATTTCACCTCACCCCCTTGCAAATCAGCCAAGCAGTCTGAGCCCCAAGTCATGCAGTAGTCTCGTCTACTTTTTGATAACTCTGCTAGCACGGTTTCCCAGGGCCATCCACCTAGCCCTGCCCCAGAAGTGGAAGAGATTGAGTGCACAGATGCCCAACCACTTATCTTTTAAGATGAGTACATGGGAGGACCATCGCAGCACGTCTCGGATGATGACAAAACACAGGTGCCAACTGCTGGGGCTTTCAAAAGTGTGCAGACCGACAAGGAGGGCAGGGGTGAAGACTGGGTGGAAGATAACATGGAGGACGTTTGAGGTCCTCGACCCCACATGGAATCAAGGTCATGCGAGTGACCTGTGTAGTTTGGAGGAAAAGCCATTGGTCGCACAGAGCCACCAGCACAGCAGAAGAGGGAGCAGGGTGCAAAAGCGGAGCGGCCGTCCCCTAGACAGTACGCCTGCTACTGCCCACCACACCAGCGAACGAGCACACCAAAGTCAGGTCCAAGGAGTTCCCTGGCGTGGCAGCTGTTCAGACAATGTGCTGACGACAAGACACGAGTGGTTTGCACGCTTTGCAATCAGAGCTTGAAGCAAGGTATAAACGTTCTCAACCTGAGCACAACCTGCATGACCAAGGATTTAAGTGCAAAGCACGAGCTGCAGTGGAGTAAACACCTCAAAAACAAAGAAAGGTCTCTGGCTCCTCCTGCTTCCTCTTTTGCTGCAGTCTCGGCCTCTTCATCCACCTCTGGAGGGACAGTGCCACCTGCAACCCCGCAAACAGAGGATCTGCCAGCAACACCACCATCTGGGTCACCAAGCATCTCCACAATGTCCCACGGAAGCATTCAGCTCTCCATCTTCCAAACACTGGAGTGGCAATTGAAGTACCCCCTACCCATCTGCGATCCCTGGCCCTGAATGCCAGCATTTCAAAATTACTGGCCTTTAAAATGCTGTCATTCCATCTGGTGGAGATGGAGAGTTTTAAAAGCCTTATGGCGGTGGCTGTCTCACAGTACGTCGTGCCCAGCCGCTACTACTTTTACAGGCGTGCCTTCCCTTCACTGCACAACAAAGTGGGGGATAAAATCAGGTGTGCACTGCGCAACGCCATCTGTAGCAAGGTGCACCTCACTACGGATAAGAACCAGTAAACACGGTCAGGGACATTATATCTCCATAACAGCACACTGGGTAAATGCAGTGGCAGCTAGGCCTGAGGCGGATAGCAGTTTGGCACATGTCCTTCCACCGCGAGGATTGCAGGGCGCTTCAGTTTGCATCCTGTTGCTTTCTCTTTCTACTCCACTTCCTCATCCTCTATACCGGCTACTCATCCGGTCAGCGTAACACCTTCACCACCAACTTCAGCACAGCCAGGGGTAAACAACAGCAGGCAGTTTTAAAATATATCTGTTTGGGGAACAAACCCCACACCGCGCAAGAGCTGTGGACGGGCCTTGAACAACAGACCGATGAGTGGTTGGTGCCAGTCAGCCTCAATCCCGGCCTGGTGGTGTGCGATAATGGGCGAAATCTCTTAGCAGCTCTGGGACTAGCCGGTTTGACGCAAATCCCTTGCCTGGTGCATGTGCTGAATTTGGTGGTGCAGAGATTCTTTAAAAATTACCCGATATGTCAGAGCTGCTGCATAAAGTGTGGGCCGTCTGTGAGCGCTTTCCGCGTTCTCACCCTGCTGCTGCTCGCCTGTCAGCGCTGCAGCATAACTTCGGCCTTCCCGCTCACGGCCTGCACATGCTGGCCAGCCCTATTGTACTTTGCATTCTGTTTTAAGAATGCTATTATTTTCCCTTATAACCATGTTATAATGGAAAGTAATAAAATCTACACAACACCTAACCCAAACCTGAACTTTTGTGAAGAAGTACGGGTTTGGGTACCAAACATGGTGATTTTTCTCCCGCGCGTGCAAAACGCATTAAAATGTTTTGCACTCATGCTGAAAAAACACACATTTTCCCGCGACGCACCCGTATCTTATCCGGCCCAAAAACATGCCGCCCGTGTGAAAGAGGCCTAATTTGTCTGTTACATTTTTGGATGAAATTCACCAATTTTTGGGTGTAATATACCACTGCTATACCTAGTAGACAGGTAAAAAAATCACTAATTTGTCTGTTACATTTTCGGGTGAAATTCACCAATTTTTGGGTGTGATATACCCCGGGTCTACCTAGTTGACAGCTTAATAAATGTCACACATTTTTAAGTTACATAGGTAATAGGGACTGAAATTTTTAAAAATAATCTGTTCCATTGGTGGGTGACATTAACCCATTTCTGGCGATGAAAAAACACTGCTCTGCATAGGTGACAGGGACTTAACTTTCTAAAATTTGTCTTTAATTGGCCCTTTCATTCGATCCTTCTGCTTTAATAACTTGTCCCACATTTCCGCTCCATCCCATTGCAGCCATTGACCTCCCTTGGATGAGGTCTCCTTTTCTCACGCTCAGACTTCACATTCATGGAGGAGGAACAGAGACTCTCCATTCTGCTGGGGGAAAAGGATAACACAGTGGCCATAGCCAGTACAATATATTACTGCCTGCCATAGACTGAGAGAAGCCTGACATGTAACAAACTCTTATAGCCCCAATCCTGGATGTGCCCCCATCCCCAACCCCCAAACCTTTTTATTTCCCACTTGCTTTGGCAATACTAAAATGTATTTAGTCCTGCCAATAAAGCAGATTTGAATTAGATAGATAGATAGTTATGAGATAGATAGATATAGATAGTTATGAGATAGATAAACAGATAGTGTATTTTTTTCTTTACTATCCATGCAAGTATTTTTATCTTATTTTTTTGTGGCAATTAGGGATTTATTCTTATTCAGCTTATATGTAACTAATTGTACTTTTTTCAGTTAATTTAAGCTCCTAATTGATGAGGGTTAGAGATGAGCGATTTTTTTAAAATTTCAATTTGACGGTTCACCGAATTTTTTGGGAAAAATGTGTCTTGATCCGAATTTTGTTAAAAAATAGCTATTACCTGGCGGCAGAGAGCCTTTATAGTGGTGTAGAACTTTGTGGCTTGCAGTAACACGCATAGTGAGTCTGCTTTGGTAGTGAAATAATACTGTGAGTCCGTATGACATGCAGATGATTGGCGTCTCTCTTAGAATCACTGCACATTTCACTTTTATTAGGGCAGTCACGGGGCAAAAACTGATCAATTAACTCAAGTATGAACTCAGCTTTACAGGTTGATATTAGCGCCAAGAAGATGTGCACTCTTTTTACACCGTTGTCAGCTGATTCCACATAGATGTCTACAGAACCTGTTCTATTAAACGCTTATACAAGTAGAGCCCCACCGACAGAGTGGAGAGGATGTCAGCAGTATGTTTGTATTGACGTCACTATTTTGCCCGTCCTCTGATCTGTGAGAACAATAACCCACAAAAAACGGATCCTGTCTGTGGAGCGTCTGCCTTCACTCAGTCAGCATTTGGTCAGTAATCCATCAGTATTGCTAATGCCAAAAAATACAGGAGTGGATCCAAAACAGAGATGACACGTGAATGAAATATTTGCAAGTCTTCTGTGTTTTGTACCCACTCCTGCTTTTGGCTACTAAATCATAAGCCAATTATGATTGGACCATACAGGCCTTAAAGCTGCTACACAGAGAGGATCCATTGTGCGTCTGAGTTTTCCTTCCTTCTGACAGATCAGAAGAAGGGTCAAATAAATGATGATGTCAGCCAAGCCAAAAGGCAAAATAGTGACCCAGTAATGAAGTGGGGAGGGTGAAAACAGCATGAAAAGTCCACAGTGGCCCTATGACATAGTGGTGAGGTGGACGCAGCATCAGGAGACCATAGAGTGTCCCAATGACAGAACCTGGAGGTGGTGGCATCATCAGGAGGCCACAGATGACACAATGACAGAGTGTGGTGGTGGAGGAAGCATAAGGAGTACACAAAGTAGCAAGGTGACATAGTGTGGATGTGGCGGCAGCATCAGTGGGCCACAGAGTGGCAAGGTGACATATTGTGGAGGTAGCAGCAGCATAAGAAGTCCACAGAGTGGCAAGGTGACAATCGTAGTGTGGAGGTGGGTGGCAATACCAGTAGAGGCTGAAGATGATGGGTGAAAGAAGGAGCACTTGGCATCAGATGTGTGGCATCAGGCAGGTGGCAGCATCAGAATAGTAGCTGAGGCAGATAGCCAGAATACACTTGTCTCTTTTGTCAAAGTGTTGGTGTGGCACCATGGATGATCTAGTCTGATGCATCAGGCATTGGTGGGTGGAAATACTGTCTGATCCTTGCCTGATTCATCTTGACAAAGGTCAGTCTCTCCACATTTAGGGTGCACAGGCAAGTTCTCCTTGAGGTAACTATGGCCCCGCCCCACTAAACACCTGCTCTAAAGCCACACTACCGGCTGGGCAGAACAGCTTTTCCATGGAAAACTCTGCTAGTTGCGGCGACAAATCCAGTTTGGCTGTCCAGTAATCCAGCGGTTTTTCAATGACGGCTGGCAGGGTGTACTCCAAGTATGCCACTACCTGCTGGTTCAGGTACTGCTCTATGTCTAGCTGCTGGTGAGTAGTTTCTTCCCTAGGTGGGTGAAGAAAGCTGCTCATCAGCAACTCTAGACTCAGGCTGCTGCTGATGGAGCTGGTACTTATCCTGCCACCCCAACCCTCCCTAACAGCCATGGCAGTGAAACATGAGCGCAGAGGGCCCGACCGGTCAGACCTGTAAGAGGATGGACGATGATGCAGATAGGCAGCGGACAACTCACTACATAGGATGTCTCAATAGTAGTTCAGTTTGTCCTCCCACTCAGCGAGTGTAAAAAGGCCCCAATTGTGGACCGGTAGCGAGGGTCCAACAAGGTGGAGAGCCAGAAGTTATCCCTCTGCCGAATGGTGACAATTCGGCTGTCACTATGCAAGCAAGTGAGCATGCAGCCAGTCATTTGCACAAGTGACTCAGAAAGACTCCCTGCCTCCATCTCCACTGCTTACTGCCACGGTGTGTCTCTGCCCTCTGCCTCGTCTTCACCCTCCGGCTGCTCCTCCTCTCCTGTCACCTGTGTAGAAAAAACACCCATTTCACTATGCATTGCTTGTGCTCCAATGTCCTCCTTCTCCAGTTCATCCTCCACAGGGCTCATGTGGCCTTGAGATGTAGGCACCACGTCTTAAGTCCCCTGACGAGCCATATTTCCCATCATCTGTTCCAGGACATGAAGCAGTAGAATGACGTTGTTCAAATAATGTGGCCTCCTTAAAGGGCCTGAGCAAACGGCAGGTGTCATGCATGAGCTGCTACTGGCTGACAAAAAAGTTATACAGGGGGCTATTCCTGTCCACTTGGATCATCAAGAAATCGTTGATGGCCTTTCTCTGTTCATATAGTCGCTCCAACATATGGAGGGTGGAATTCCCACAGGTGGAAACGTCGCATATCAGCCTATGTTGGGGGATGCCATTCTGCCTCTGCAGCTCAAGAAGGGTGTGCATGCAAAGTTTCCTGGCCATTTTTAGGATGTCTTGCAGATGGGTGGAAGACTTCAGGAACCGCTTGACAATCAAATTGAACACATGAGCCATGCAGGGCGCATGGCTCAGACCTCCTTGACGGAGCGCCGACACCTTGTTCTTCCCATTGTTGGTCACCATGGTTCCGATTTTTAGTTGTTGCAGAGAAAGCCAGGATTCAATTTTTGGTTGAAGTACACAGAGTAGTTCCTCCCCTGTGTGACGTGGTTCGCCCAGGCAAACCAGGTGCAGAACAGTGTGAGAGTGATGAGATGGGTTGCACATGGCTTGCATACACTACATGCCTCCAACATAACTCTTGTATCTTTAAATTAATATAATGTACAGTATTTGCTGTAAATCGTGAAAGGGACATAGTTGGAGACATTGACTTCACAAGAGATACAGAGCTGCTTTGAAATAAAAATAAAAAATCACCACTACATAATTCGGCCCATACAGCAAAAGATGGTGTACAATCGCCTATCAATTTTGCCCAAAAAAGCCTGTTTCACATAAAAAATTTCACTACTACGTAATCCGGTCCACACAGCAAAATGAGGTGTACAATCACCCATCAATTTTTTTTTAAAAAAAGCCTGTTTCACATAAAAAAAATCACCACTACGTAATTCGGTCCATACAGCAAAAGAAGGTGTACAATCACCCTTCATTTGTCCCAAAAATAGCCTTTTTCACATAAAAAATTTCACCACTACATAATTTGGTCAATACAGTAAAAGGAGGTATACAATCACCTATAAATTTTTCCAAAAAAGCCAGTTTCACATAAAAAATGTCACCACTTCGTAATTCGGTCCATACAGCAAAAGGTGTACAATCACACATCAATTTTCATGAAAAAAAAACATGTTTGGAATAAAAATGTTACCAATACGTAATTTGGCCCATACAGCAAAAAGAGGTGTACAATCACCCATCAATTTTCCCCCCAAAAAGCCTGTTTCATATAAAAAATTTCACCACTACGTACCACTTTGTCAGCCTCGATTCGCTCATCTCTAGTGAGGGGTTAGACTAACAGTTCACTGACCCCTAGTCCAAAATACAATCATATCAGAGCCGCCAACAGTAGTGTGCTTATAGCTTCCAGGCAGGGAACTAGAAATGACTGAGATTATTAATGTAACAAGTGATTTTCTTGATTCTCTTCCAGCTTAAGAGATGAATTTGGTGACGTTCCTGATACCATGTCTGACGATATTAGTTCAACAAGCTATTGGTCAGGTAATTCTATAAAATTTATTCCGAAGTGGACTTCATGCAATGCAGTGTAGTGAATGGAGCTGGTTAGTGCAGGACTGCTGTTGCTTACTTTAAAAGAAGCAACTCTGCAGTAACCAGCTCATTCCACTACATAACTGTGCACTAGAGATGCCGCAAAATGATGGATCTGTTGAGGTGCCATTCAGATAGTGATGGCCTATGCTGAGGAGAGACCATCAACTGTAAAGTCCTGGACCATCCCTTTAAAAATAACCCTGTTCCTCTATTATCCTTCATGGAAATGTGTGGATAAACAGGGCAGTACTATTCCACCCTGTCAAGGAAGCCATGCTAAACATGTCAAGGTCAAGTGGGAGTACCGTAGATGCCAGGAACCACCACTAATCACACTGTTCACATTAAAATGATTGGATAAACCCATTTAAGGAGAGATATGAACAATACAAGAAAAAATATATAGCATTTCTCTCATCATTTGCCCCAAAACTATCCTGATGGGCAGATGAAGCAGATTTTGAATCGCTTTCTTAACTCTACACGTCTAAATACCAAGTTGACTTTGCTTAGCATAGGACTGTAGATCATACCAGAGTATTCCTAGATATCATCTACTATTTACACCTGGTACACCTGGTACACATCTACTATTTACACCTGGTTGCGATTTTCTGCAGGATGAAGCCTATCGAAAACATTTATGTGACCATGAAGCCATAAAAAAATACATCGTTGACAGGCACAATGAGCTAAGAGCACGAGTGAAACCTTCTCCAAGCAACATGCTGAGACTGGTAAAGCTTTCTGTCATTCCAACTGATTTATTCTTCATAACAGACAATTGTAATTGTGCAAAGTATCCAGGAAAGTGTGCTACCTCGGGTTCTTGAAGGACCAGGCATTTGCACTGTAGTCTTCATCAGCCAATGGCTGGCCACCTTGAGGTACTTAAGGCACCTTGCTTTAGTGGAATGTACCTGAGAAATAGGTTCTAGTCTGCTAGTATCCTGCTAAGATGTGCTTTTATAAGTTTGTCTGCCTGTTTACTGAGTTCCGCCTGTTTTCCAGATTTGACCATTCGCTGCCTGATCTGACCTCTGTGTAATCTGTTCAGACCCTGAGATCCTTGCTCTTATCTTTCAATGTTTATCATATTGCACTTACTCTGCCTGTTCTGACCTTGGGTTTTCCCTGACAACAGTTTTACCTGATACCTTGGTGCTCTGCATCAGTGTCTCGACCCTATAGTTAGCAAAAACTTTAACAGAGACTATTCCAAGCGGTTTTGGCCTGGTATTTCCTCTGTAGCAAAGAATGAATCCCTGTACAGGGGTTAAATGGTGAAAATCATTGATAAACCCCAAGACAAATCTGTTCAAGTGATGCAATGGGTGGTAGTCCAGCACCCACAAAAGTAGTTAAAGGGATTGTCTAGTTGGAAAGACCCATTTTCATAACGCTAGTAGAAAAACCTTTCTTAAAAGACCTAGGGGGTTATTTACAATACAAGAAATATGCAGATTGCAGAGCAAAGGTTATTTACACCCCAATCTGTGACTTTTCCCCGGTAACCCCAGGTCTAAAAATGTAGACATGGCGGGTAAGGGGACGGGCAGGCAGGTCCATCTCATTCAACATTTTCTATGTCTGTTTGGTCTAAATGTAAGCCAGCAAGGAAGCTGGCTTATGTTTCGACTGGCGCTGGATATGCTGAAGTTATCTAGAGGTCAGCGTCTCTACATAACTTAAGTGGATCCACCGCCTGCGCAGGGGATTTTTAAGACTGGCGTCCTCTGCTCATGATCCTCATCCCATGGCCAGTAGGAGTGTCTCTCGCTCTGGCGGAGCAGTCCTGTCCTGTATTACACAGACAACTTATTGATTTCAATGAACACAGTGTAATGTTTTCATTCTCTTGTGGAGGTGCTGCAGGGAAACTGAACACTTAATAACAGATTACAGTGGAACGTTCCAGCATGGGGGCACCTTGCAAATAGCTTATTGTCAATGGAATTTTCTAAAAAGATAACACCTATAAAGACAGGGCCTAATAAAGTTTGGATCTCTGTCTGGGACCTCCACCTATCCTGAATTAGTGCTCGAGCCCTAATATTCTCAAGAATGGTTGAGGTCCCAGAGGTTGGACCCCCATCAATCATAAAGATATGGCAAATACAGTAGGCTCTGCCACTGAGGACTGTTTAATACTATGATCCTTAAAATTAAGTCATGTGGTACCACAATTAGGGATGAGCGAATCGAATTCGGATGAAACATCCGAAGTCGATTCGCATAAAACTTAGTTCTAATACTGTATGGAGCAGGAGCTCCATACAGTATTAGAATATATTGGCTCCAATGAGCCGAAATTATTGCTTTGCGAAGTCTTGCGAGACTTCACTCAATAAATTAATAAATTAATTTGTACTGTAAATAAACATTTCCCAAACTCGGGTTTTGTTCCAAGGTACCACTTGGAACCGAACCCGAGTTTGGGAAATGTTTTTTTACATTACAAATATAATTTATGAAGTTATTGCGCGAAGTCTCGCGAGACTTCTCAAAGCAATAACTTTGGCTCATTGAAGCCAATACATTCTCATACTGTATTCAGCAAACTGTATTCCTCAATGTAGGACTGCACTTTCCAATGTTTGAACCCATAACCTAAATATTATACTACAATACAAGGCTTACCTTAAAAGACATATGATGAAGGAGTGATACCCTGATGTATGATTGTGGTTAGGGATGAGGGAAACATCCAAAGTCGATTCACATAATAATTTGTTTCAATGCTGTACGGAGCGAGCGTTCCGTACAGTATTAGAATGTATTGGCTTCAATGAGCCAAAGTTATTGCTTTGCGAAGTCTCGCGAGACTTCACTCAATAAATTAATAAATTAATTTGTACTGTAAATAAACATTTCCCAAACTTGGGTTTTGTTCCAAGGTACCACTTGGAACTGAACCCGAGTTTGGGAAATGTTTTTTTACATTACAAATATAATTTATGAAGTTATTGCGCGAAGTCTCGCGAGACTTCGCAAAGCAATAACTTTGGCTCATTGAAGCCAATACATTCTAATACTGTACGGAGCGCTCGCTCCGTACAGCATTGAAAAAAATTATTATGCGAATCGACTTCGGATGTTTCCCTCATCCCTAACCACAATCATACATCAGGGTATCACTCCTTCATCATATGTCTTTTAAGGTAAGCCTTGTATTGTAGTATAATATTTAGGTGGTTATGGGTTCAAACATTGGAAAGTGCAGTCCTACATTGAGGAATACAGTTTGCTGAGGTCAATTATTTGGGGCCTTGGGTTGATTTAATGGTTTCAAAGCAGCCAAAGCTGAGTGCCAAAATTAATTTACTGAGAGCAGTAGGTGTTGTGGCCATAATTCATGTTTGGCTGCCCAGTAGTCCAGGGGATCTTGGATCTGGGGTGACAGGGTACAGTCCAAGTATGTTATCACCTGCTGGTTCTGCTCCATGTCCTGCTGCTGGGTGGTTTCTTCTGTAGGCTGGTGAAGAAAAATGCTCATCGGAGACTCAAGACTTAAGTTGCTACTGATGGAGCTGGTGCTTCTCTTAAACCACCCACCACTAGTTAGGATAACCAACCATATACAAATATCATCCCATAGTAGAGAATGAGTGACCATATACAAATATCATCTAATAGTAGAGGAAAAGTTATGGACACAGTTGAAGTAGGTAAGTCACACTGGACAGAAGTGATATGAATAGGCACCAAACCAGCAGAGTGAGACATGCCACCATAGTCGAAGATAGAAGTAGGAATGGAACATGAGCCATTGTCTGCTATATCTGTCCCTTGGGAAGTCTTTCACCTTTATTTTTTGCCTGGTTGTTGATGGTTTACAGTTCAGTTTTTTTTTTCTTTAAGGTATGGGACGATGAAGCAGCAGCAAATGCATTAAGGTGGGCAAAGAAGTGTCAACATTGTCACAGCAAACCAGATGACAGAGAGATCACCAGTATGTACTGAATATATCTGTTCTCGAATTTAGACTAGACAAGCATTTATAGATCACAAAATCATTAAGATCTTACTCCCAGAAAACCCCCTTAAGGTTGTCTTAATAATTGTGCCATGCAGAACATAAATAACAGTATTGTGCATAAATAATACTGCCAGATAGTACATCTAAACATCAGGCACATAATTGTGTACAAAAAACAATGTCATCAAGACAAAACTGCCATACGAAATGCAAATCACAAAAAAAGGTGCCATACAGTACATACAATGGAAGTGCCACACTGTTTATTGCACACAAACAGTACCACCCATGGCCTAAAAACTAGTCCCAAATAACATTCACATAATGGTCACATATAAAATGTAAATTAGAGTACCAATAAAGCCCACATAATACAGCCAAACCGTGCCCACATAACATGGTCATACGATATCTAAATAGCAGTTGTATGCGGTGTGCAAATAACAATGCTAGTGTCAAAATAATAGGGCCAAGCAGGGTACATATCTGTGAAAATATAGTCTATACACCCATTATGCAGCATACTTTCGGGGATCACAACTGTATGCAGTGGCTCATGATCGCTACACGCTACTCCATTACACCTACTGTCAGCTGCTTTTAGTCTTCCTTTAACCACTTCAACCCCGCTAGCTGAAACCCCCTTAATGACCAGGCCACTTTTTACACTTCTGCACTACACTACTTTCACCGTTTATCGCTCGGTCATGCAACTTACCACCCAAATGAATTTTACCTCCTTTTCTTCTCACTAATAGAGCTTTCATTTGGTGGTATTTCATTGCTGCTGACATTTTTACTTTTTTTGCTATTAATCGAAATTAAACTTATTTTTTGCAAAAAAATGACATTTTTCACTTTCAGCTGTAAAATTTTGCAAACAAAACGACATCCATATATACATTTTTCACAAAATTTATTGTTCTACATGTCTTTGATTAAAAAAAAAATGTTTGGGCAAAAAAAAATGGTTTGGGCAAAAGTTATAGCGTTTACAAACTATGGTACAAAAATGTGAATTTCCGCTTTTTGAAGCAGCTCTGACTTTCTGAGCACCTGTCATGTTTCCTGAGGTTCTACAATGCCCAAACAGTAGAAAAACCCCACAAATGACCCCATTTCAGAAAGTAGACACCCTAAGGTATTCGCTGATGGGCATAGTGAGTTCATAGAACTTTTATTTTTTGTCACAAGTTAGCGGAAAATGATGATTTTTTTTGTTTTTTACAAAGTCTCATATTCCACTAACTTGCGACCCAAAAAAAAAAATTCTAGGAACTCGCCATGCCCCTCACGGAATACCTTGGGGTGTCTTCTTTCCAAAATGGGGTCACTTGTGGGGTAGTTATACTGCACTGGCAATTTAGGGGCCCAAATGTGTGAGAAGAACTTTAGAAATCAAAATGTGTAAAAAATGGCCTGCGAAATCCGAAAGGTGCACTTTGGATTATGTGCCCCTTTGCCCACCTTGGCTGCAAAAAAGTGTCACACATCTGGTATCACCGTACTCAGGAGAAGTTGGGGAATGTGTTTTGGGGTGTCATTTTACATATAACCATGCTGGGTGAGAGAAATATCTTGGCAAAAGACAACTTTTCCAATTTCTTTATACAAAGTTGGCATTTGACCAAGATATTTTTCTCACCCAGCATGGGTATATGTAAAATGACACCCCAAAACACTATTCCCCAACTTCTCCTGAGTACGGCAATACCAGATGTGTGACACTTTTTTGCAGCCAAGGTGGGCAAAGGGGCACATATTCCAAAGTGCACCTTTCGGATTTCGCAGGCCATTCTTTACACATTTTGATTGCAAAGTACTTCTCACACATTAGGGCCCCTAGAATGCCAGGGCAGTATAACTACGCCACAAGTGACCCCATTTTGGAAAGAAGACACCCCAAGGTATTCCGTGAGGGGAACGGTGAGTTCCTAGAATTTTTTATTTTTTGTCACAAGTTAGCGGAAAATGATGATTTTTTTTTCTTTCTTCCTTACAAAGTCTCATATTCCACTAACTTGCGACAAAAATAAAAAATTCTAGGAACTCGCAATGCCCCTCACGGAATACCTTGGGGTGTCTTATTTTCCAAAATGGGGTCACTTGTGGGGTAGTTATACTGCCCTGGCATTCTAGGGGCCCTAATGTGTGGTAAGTAGTTTGAAATCAAAATGTGTAAAAAATGGCCGGTGAAATCCTAAAGGTGCTCTTTGGAATGTGTGCCCCTTTGCCCACCTAGGCGGCAAAAAAGTGTCACACATGTGGTATCGCCGTACTCAGGAGAAGTTGGGGAATGTGTTTTGGGGTGTCATTTACATATACCCATGCTGGGTGAGAGAAATATCTTGGCAAAAGACAACTTTTCCCATTTTTTTTATACAAAGTTGGCATTTGACCAAGATATTTATCTCACCCAGCATGGGTATATGTAAAATGACACCCCAAAACACATTCCTCAACTTCTCCTGAGTACGGCGATACCACATGTGTGTTACACTTTTTTGCAGCCTAGATGCGCAAAGGGGCCCAAATTCCTTTTAGGAGGGCATTTTTAGACATTTGGATCCCAGACTTCTTCTCACGCTTTAGGGCCCCTAAAAAGCCAGGGCAGTATAAATACCCCACATGTGACCCCATTTTGGAAAGAAGACACCCCAAGGTATTCAATGAGGGGCATGGCGAGTTTATAGAATTTTTTTTTTGGGGCACAAGTTAGCGGAAATTGATTTATTTATTTTTTTTCTCACAAAGTCTCCCTTTCCGCTAACTTGGGACAAAAATTTAAATCTTTCATGGACTCAATATGCCCCTCACGGAATACCTTGGGGTGTCTTCTTTCCGAAATGGGCTCACATGTGGGGTAATTATACTGCCCTGGCATTTTAGGGGCCCTAAAGCGTGAGAAGAAGTCTGGAATATAAATGTCTAAAAAATGTTACGCATTTGGATTCCGTGAGGGGTATGGTGAGTTCATGTGAGATTTTATTTTTTGACACAAGTTAGTGGAATATGAGACTTTGTAAGAAAAAAAATAAAATAAAATTTCCGCTAACTTGGGCCAAAAAAATGTCTGAATGGAGCCTTACAGGGGGGGTGATCAATGACACCGGGGTGATCACCCATATAGACTCCCTGATCACCCCCCTGTCATTGATCACCCCCCTGTAAGGCTCCATTCAGACGTCCGTATGATTTTTACGGATCCACGGATACATGGATCGGATCCGCAAAACACATACGGACGTCTGAATGGAGCCTTACAGGGGGGTGATCAATGACAGAGGGGTGATCACCCATATAGACTCCCTGATCACCCCTGTCATTGATCACCCCCCTGTAAGGCTCCATTCAGACGTCCGTATGATTTTTACGGATCCACTGATACATGGATCGGATCCGCAAAACACATACGGACGTCTGAATGGAGCCTTACAGGGAGGTGATCAATGACAGGGGGGTGATCAATGACAGGGAAGTGATCAGGAAGTCTATATGCGTGATCACCCCCTTGTCATTGATCACCCCCCTGTAAGGCTCCATTCAGACATCCGTATGTGTTTTGCGGATCCGATCCATGTATAAGTGGATCTGTAAAAATCATACGGACGTCTGAATGGAGCCTTACAGGGGGTTGATCAATGACAGGGGGGTGATCAATGACCGAGGGGTGATCAGGGAATCTATATGGGTGATCACCTCCCTGTCATTGATCACCCCCCTGTAAGACTCCATTCAGACATCCGTATGTGTTTTGCGGATCCGATCCGTGTATCAGTGGATCCGTAAAAATCATACGGATGTCTGAATGGAGCCTTACAGGGGGGTGATCAATGACAGGGGGGTGATCAATGACAGGGAAGTGATCAGGAAGTCTATATGCGTGATCACCCCCTTGTCATTGATCACCCCCCTGTAAGGCTCCATTCAGACGTCCGTATGCGTTTTGCGGATCCGATCCATTTATCCGTGGATCCGTAAAAATCATACGGACCTCTGAATGGATCCTTACAGGGGGGTGATCAATGACAGGGGGGTGATCAATGACAGCGGGGTGATCAGGGAGACTATATGGGGTGATCAGTGGTTCATAAAGGGTTAATAAGTGACAGGGGGGGTGTAGTGTAGTGTGGTGTTTAGTACTACTTTACTGAGCCCTGTGGTGGTCGATCCTAACAAAAGGGACCACCAGAGGACCAGGTAGCAGGTATATTAGACGCTGTTATCAAAACAGCGTCTAATATACCTGTTAGGGGTTAAAAAAATCACATCTCCAGCCTGCCAGCGAGCGATCGCCGCTGGCAGGCTGGAGATCCACTCGCTTACCTTCCGTTCCTGTGAGCGCGCGCGCCTGTGTGCGCGCGTTCACAGGAAATCTCAGCTATCGCGAGATGACGCACGGGTGCGTCCAGGAGGAGTAAATCAACCACCTCCCGGACGCATCCGTGCGTTAGGCGGTCGGGAGGTGGTTAAAGGGAACCTGTCACCTGGATTTTGTGTATAGAGCTGAGGACATGGGTTGCTAGATGGCCGCTAGAACATCCGCATTACCCATAGCTCTGTGTGCTTTTATTGTGTATAAAAATACGATTTGATACGTATGCAAATTAACATAAAAGAGTCATATCCTACTTGTGTGACCAGAGAAGAGTCATATTTTCAAGCTCTGACTCATCTCAGGTTAATTTGCATATGTATCAAATCGTTTTTTATACACAATAAAAGCACACAGAGCTATGGGGACTGGGTATTGCGGATGTGCTAGCGGCCATCTAGCAACCCATGTCCTCAGCTCTATACACAAAATCCCGGTGACAGGTTCCCTTTAAAGGAAGACTAAAAGCAGCTGACAGTAGGTGTAATGGAGTAGCGTGTAGCGATCATGAGCCACTGCATACAGTTGTGATCCCCGAAAGTATGCTGCATAATGGGTGTATAGACTATATTTTCACAGATATGTACCCTGCTTGGCCCTATTATTTTGACACTAGCATTGTTATTTGCACACCGCATACAACTGCTATTTAGATATCGTATGACCATGTTATGTGGGCACGGTTTGGCTGTATTATGTGGGCTTTATTGGTACTCTAATTTACATATTATATGTGACCATTATGTGGATATTATTTGGGACTAGTATTTAGGCCATGGGTGGTACTGTTTGTGTGCAATAAACAGTGTGGCACTTCCATTTTATGTACTGTATGGCATCTTTTTTTGTGATTTGCATTTCGTATGGCAGTTTTGTCTTGATGACATTGTTTTTTGTACACAATTATGTGCCTGATGTTTAGATGTACTAGAAATCAGAAATCTACTACAGGTTATGATTTTGCTTTCAGATTTTGGATGCGGGGAAAACCTATACATGTCCAGCAGGCTGTACAACTGGACTAAGATTATCCAAGGCTGGTGGGATGAGTGTAAAGACTTTGAACATGGAGTTGGTGCAATAACAAAAGACGCTGTCATCGGCCATTATACCCAGGTAGGTTGTAGGATCTATACTGGTGCATGTGCCTACCTAAACTGTGTATTAATCTGTGTTTGCTACTACTACCAATGCCACTACTACTACTACTACTACTACTACTACTACCATACTACTATTACTACTACTACTACTACCACTACTACCACTAATTGTACTACAACTACCACTACTATTACTACTTCTACGACTAATACTACTACTACCACAACTAATACTACTACAACTACCACTAATACTACTACTACCACCACTACTACTACAACTACTACCACTACTATTACTACTACTACTACTACTACTACCACTACTACCACTACTATTACTACTACTACTACTACCACTACTAGCCACCTCAGCCCCGCTAGCTTAAACCCCCTTAATGACCAGACCACTTTTTACAATTCTGCACTACACTACTTTCACGGTTTATTGCTCGGTCATACAACTTACCACCCAAATTAATTTTACCTCCTTTTCTTCTTACTAATAGAGCTTTCATTTGGTGGTATTTCATTGCTGATGACATTTTTTATTTTTTGGATATTAATCGAAATTGACCTAAATTTTTGCAAAAAATAAATAAAAATTCACTTTCGGTTGTAAAATTTTCAAATAAAACTACATTTCTATATACATTTTTCTCAAAATGTATTGTTCTACATGTCTTTGATAAAAAAAATACAATAATTAAAAAGTTATAGCGTTTACAAACTATGGTGCAAAAATGTGAATTTCCACATTTTGAAGCAGCTCTGACTTTCTGAGCACCTGTCATGTTTCCTGAGGTTCTACAATGCCTAGACAGTAGAAACACCCCACAAATGACCCCATTTCGGAAAGTAAACACCCTAAGGTATTCGCTGATGGGCATAGTGAGTTCATGGAAGTTTAATTTTTTGTCACAAGTTAGCAGAAAATGATTATTTTTATTTTTTATTTTTTACAAAGTCTCATATTCCACTAACTTGTGACAAAAAATAAAATTTTACATGAACTCACCATGCCCATCACAGTATACCTTGGGGTGTCATCTTTCCAAAATGGGGTCACATGTGGTGTATTTATAGTGCCCTGGCATGATAGGGGCCCTAATGCGCGAGAAGAAGTCTGGAATCCAAATGCGTAAAAATGCCCTGTGAAATCCTGAAAGTACTCATTGGAATTTGGGCCCCTTTGCGCATCTTGGCTGCAAAAAAGTGTCACACATGTGTTATCGCCGTACTCAGAAGAAGTAGGGCAATGTGTTTTGGGATGTATTTTTACATATACCCATGCTGGGTGAGAGAAATATCTCTCTAAACGATAACTTTGCCCATTTTTTTATACAAAGTTGTCATTTGACAGAGATATTTCTCTCAACCAGCATGTGTATATGTAAAAATACACCCCAAAACAGCCTAGGTGTGCAAAGGGGCCCAAATTCCAATGAGTACCTTTTAGGAGGGCATTTTTAGGCATTTGGATTACAGACTTCTTCTCACGCTTTAGGGCCCCTAAAATGCCAAGGCAGTATAAATACCCCACATGTGACCCCATTTTGGAAAGAAGACACCCAAAGGTATTCCGTGAGGGGCATGGCGAGTTCATAGAAAAAAAAAAAATGGCACAAGTTAGCGGAAAATTATTTTTTGGGTTTTTTTTCTCACAAAGTCTCCCTTTCTGCTAACTTGTGACAAAAAGTTCAATCTTTCATGGACTCAATATGCCCCTCAGCGAATACCTTGGGGTGTCTACTTTCCGAAATGGGGTCATTTGTGGGGTATTTATACTGCCCTGGCAATTTAGGGGCCCTAAAGCGTGAGAAGAAGTCTGGAATATAAATGTCTAAAAAAATTTACGCATTTGGATTCCGTGAGGGGTATGGTGAGTTCATGTGAGATTTTTTTTGTCACAAGTTAGTGGAATATGAGACTTTGTAAGAAAAAACAAAAAAACAAAAAAAAAACAATTTCCGCTAACTTGTGCCCAAAAAAAAAAAAATCTTCTATGAACTCGCCCCCCTCAAAAGTGATCTTTATAGCGCCGCAGTGATTTTACGGTGTTTTTGCAGTGATCAGAAAAAAAAACATTTCTGTCACTGTGCGGATCCGCAAAATGCGGAAAGCACATTGCCGGTGTCCGTGTTTTGCGGATCCGCGGTGTCCGTGTTTTGCGGATCCTTGGATCCGCAAAACACATACGGACGTCTGAATGGAGCCTTACAGGGGGGTGATCAATGACGGGGGGTGATCAGGGAGTCTATATGGGGTGATCACCCCCCCTGTCATTGATCACCCCCCTGTAAGGCTCCATTCAGACATCCGTATGTGTTTTGCGAATCTGCGGATCCGTGGATCCGCAAAACACATATGGACGTCTGAATGGAGCCTTAAAGGGGGGTGATCAATGACAGGGGGGTGATCAGGGAGTCTATATGGGGTGATCACCCCCCCTGTATAGCTCCATTCAGACTCGTTGATCACCGCTGGCAGGCTGTAGATGCACTCGTTTACCTCCGGATCCTGCGAACGTGCGCTCCTGTGTGCACGCGTTCACAGGAAATCTCGCCTCTCGCGAGAGGACGCGCCGGCGCGTCCAGGAGGAATAAGAGGGCCGCCGCCAGGACGCAATCCTGCGTGCGGCGGTCCTGAGGCGGTTAAAGATGAGTGAATCGAAGTCGGTGAAGTGGAATTCGATTCGCATTTCAGGAAAAATTTGATTTGCGCTGAATCTGAATTTCCTCACGCTTCGTGGTAATGAATCCCATTTTTTCCTAAAATGGCTGCTGCACATGTTAGGACATGGAACAAGGAACTCTGGGAATGTGTGATCACCCACAATGCCATGCATGCAGCCAGTCAGCCCTGTGATGTCACAGCTTGTGGCGTATTGTGGGTTGCCAGCACCCGGGGCAAGCCAAGCATTGCCCCCCCCAACCTGTGGCCACACCCCTTTTTACAGATAATGTAGTAGATATCACCTGAAGTCCTATTTAACACCACAGATAACACAGTGATAACTCTCTGAGTACAGATAATGTAGTAGATGGGTGTGAGCCCCCAGAATTCAGAACACACCCAGTGTGACCTGGGGCCAGGCTACTACAGTGCGGGCCAAATTCTATTTTCACCCCTTATCACTACAGAATATACAGGGTAATATAGTGCCCCATACCTCTTACATCCAGTGATGTCTCCTTTGATGTAGATGTTCTCTTTCCTCATCTTCTACTTTCAGACGTTCAGACCAGACCACCATTTTTCAGCTATTTCTCGTCTCTGCAGTTTGACTTAGTTTACTACTTTTCCATCATCCTCCCATCTTCTGGACAAATTATCCTACCACCCCCAATACTGTGCCGCTGTGCTCCCCAATATTACACTGCAGAAACCGATAAACCCCCTGATAATACTAGTACCAAACAGATAATGCCCCCTTCAATAGTTATTGGCACACAGTGCCCTAAAATAACTGTGCCCAGTAAATAGTGCCCCTGACACTAATAGTGTAAACATAACGCCCCCCAAAAATAATTGTGGTAAGCTGATACTGTGCCAAGGTGCCCCCACAATAATAGTGTCCCAAAAGTTCCACCAATAGTAATAATTCTCTGCTAGAGCACACATGGTAGTAATAGTCCCCAACATGTCCCCACTGTGCCCAAGAAGTAATAATGCTCCCATAGTGCCCATACTAGTAATCATGTTCCCCATAGACCCCTAGTAGTAATAAAGCCCATCATAATGCCCCCCAGTAGTAATAATTCTCCTTATAATGTGCCAGTGCAAAAAATACCCCCTTTTAATGCCCCCAGATGAGCTAATGTCCCCATAGTGTACCCATAATGTGTCAGTATAAAATACCCCTAAATCATGCCCCAAGTAAATGCCCCCATAGTGCTCCTTTTCCCCTTTCTCCTAGTGCCCCGCATAATGTACCAGTATACAAACATCCCCCATATGTAGTGCCCCAGTAGATGCCCTTAGTGTCTCTCATAATTTTCAAGTATAAAATACCCCTTCTTAGTGCCCCCCATAGATGAGCCCATAGTACTCCTCTCTCCCCTTCCCCATGGTTCCCACCATGTGTCCCAGTATAAAAAGCCCCTATACAGAGCCCTCCATATAAAATAACCCTTCTTTGTGGCCTCAGTAGAAGCCCCCATAGTGTTCCGCTCCCCCCTTCCCCCATAGTGCCCCCCATATAAAATACCCCTTCTTTGTGGCCTAGGTAGATGACCCCATAGTGCCCCCAATAATGTGCCAGTAAGAATTACCCCCATAGATACCCCTACAGTGCCTTCAGTGCACCCCCAATACTGTGAAAGTAGAAGTGCCCCCATAGATGCCACTATAGTGCCACTTAATAATGTGCCAGTAAAAAGTGCCACCAAGTGCCTCTCAGTAGAAGCCCCCATAGCGCTCTTCTCCCCCTTCCCCCATAGTGCCCCCCATATAAAATACCTCTTCTTTGTGGCCTCAGTAGATGCCCCCATAGTGCCCCCAATAATGTGCCAGTAAGAAGTGCCCCCATAGTGCCACCCAATAATGTGCCAGTAAAAAGTGCCACTAATAATGTGCCAGTAAGAAGTGCCCCCATAAATGCTCCCACAGTGCCCCCCAATAATGTGCCAGTAAGATGTGCCCCCATAGATGCCCTGCAATAATATGCCAGTAAGAAGTGCCCCCTAGATGCCCCCAATCATGTGCCAGTAACTAGTACCGTATAAAAAATAAACACTTACCTCCATCAGACTGGCAGCGATGAGATGCAGGCCTCTTCCGACCTGTGTCCCGCGCTGTACGTCATCACGCCGCCTGCCCCGGCCTCTGATAGGCTGCAGGTATCAGAGGAACGGGGAAGGGAGACGCCTCTCCCCTGCCCCGCAGCATCCATTTGTATCGCTGTCTTGAGGACAGCGATACAGATGACTATGGAGATGAGCGCTTCAGGCGCCTAGGGACAGTGCTAGGAGGCATCATCTACACTATAAAGGAGAACAAGGTGCAATAGGAGAGTGTACAGCCTGGGTAATAGGAGCAATTCTATTACACCTTGCTGCACTTATTGAGGATCCAAATTGCTATTATACTGCTGCTTTTAGGTTTGCACTATATGATACATCAGTAACTCCAGCAAACCTTGCTTGTTATTGGGGTGCAAGTGCTGTGTTGCAGGGTGTATTTATTGGAAATATACATACGTCATATTAACCGTTCTGGGGTGCATTTAAACTGTTCTACAGTTTCTTTTGGGGTGTATTAGTGTAAAAAATAGGACGTCTTATTTGAGGATCTGCGGTGAAGTTACATTGTACTACACACTTTTTTAGGGTGTTTTAATAGTATAAGAAGTACATATTATTTACCGTCTTGTGGTGCAGTTACATTGTTCTTTTTTTTCTTTTTAAATTATTTTAATTAGTTTTCAGTTAAGAACAACAAATAAAAGCCATCACCATTGCATGAATGTGTAAGAAGTTACAGAGTAAGGTACAGATGACACCTGCAGGTAACCTGTGACAAAGAATCAAAAACACAGCCAAGTCATGTGATTCGAGACAGAAACAGAAATCAAAAAAGACATTTGCAGTTTGATAAATTGATAAATGAGGAGCGTAATAAGTCTAAAGGCGAATATTAGTACTAACATAATCCACCCTTGCGCTGCTTTCCGTGCCACCTATTAATTGAGATTACCATAATTATTAATGGATTTTCACAATTACGTCACTAGTAGAGATCATTCACAGTATATTTGAGGACGCTAAAAATAAAAATAACAAACCAACTGGAAAAATGCTTATAAAATAACTCGGAGAAATGATACCATAAATCAGAACAATACAGAGTATTACCAATTACTTCACCTGAATATCTCTCTTCAAACCCTGCTCTTCCTAAGACCTATTGGTATAACTGGTGAGGGTACCTATGGAGGTATCTTGTCTCATATCAGTGGACCCTGCTATTATGCTCAGTGCCCTACAATTACCCCCTTCCCTTTAGTTTTTTATTGATCCTTCCTAAGCAGTAGTGATGATGATATTTGCTAAGGTGGAAATGGTATATCCCTCACCAAAAAAAAAATATTAAAATAAAAGCTATTTAGCTGCCTGTCACATGTTCATCGTGTCTGTTGATGTGTAGCTAACTCCGACTCTTCGTGTTTCTGGTTATTGCCTCAACCTCATCAGGATTAAACAAACAAACACAAACACGTGCGCGCCGCCTCTACATGAGGCTGCGCATTCAGCACTTTTGCGACAGTGATTTATCGGTATGGCTCCACCCTTAAACTCCGGTCAGGCCAATCAGCTGCCTCTGTATCTGGGAGGTAGGAACACTAACATAATCCACCTTTGCGCTGCTTTCCGTGCCACCTATTAATTGAGAAAGAACGAGTAACAGAACAAGGAAAATTAAATAATACAAGGGGGAAAACAAGAGAAAGATGGGGGGAAGGAGGGCAGGTAGGGGGGACTGTTAGTGTGGCACCAAGATCCTCAACTAGCCAGAGGAAGACAACTTAAAAGACTGATTAGTATCCATTAGTAGGATATACTATAAGTATAGCCTGGCTAGGAGACAATGAGTCAATTTTCCAGCGATTGGTAACCCAACCAAAAGTATAGCTGAAAAATAAATGAAATATAGAGACAAAAAAGAAAGGAAAAGTAGATGTCTTGTAACAGAGAATATTCTTTTCTAGCCCTCCATTCCACCCATGGCGCCCATATAAAAGTATATTTTTGATGAGATCTTTGCTCCCAGTAAGAAGGTTCTTCTAGTCTGGAAAGGGCTTTAATCTTATCGAGCCAGAGTGGGATGGAAGTGGTAATACTAGACTTACAATTCGAGGCAATCAATAGTCGCGCTCCCGCCAACAGAACTCTCACTAATGACTTCTTGGGGTCTGTGAGCTTATCAGGTAATAAAGTAATAGAGCAGTTTTGGGGCATACAAGTAGTTGAGTTTGACCTAACCTGAAAATGTCATAAATTTTGTCAAAAACAGATTTCCAAAAAATCAGTGAGCAAAGGGCAGGACCACCATATATGCAAAAATGTGCCTTTATCAGCTTGGCATCTGCAGCATAACTCGGAAGAGGAACCATACATCATTTTTTACCTAGCAGGCATCAAGTACCACCTAGTGAGAACTTTATAGGCATTTTCTTGCATGGTAACGCATCTAGAGGTAAGTTTGGGTGGCGTTACTATATTCTGTAGGTCTTTGTTTAAGAATTTTTTGTCTAGGTCCCTCTCCCATTCTCTTATAAAATAAAGAGAAGCTGGAGAATCTATTTTCAGTAAGTTCTGACATATAGCGGAAATTATTTTAGTAAGGTGTTGAGTCTAGGATAGGAACTTCTCAACCCAAGTGAGCGTGGATGCCTGTCGGCTATGGGATAATGCTTTCTTAACCCTTTAGTGACCTCCCATACGCCTTTTTACGATGGTCAAATGTGATTGCGGGGTGTCGATGTGTGTGAAGGCTGGCTGGGGTCTCATGTGGGTCCAAGACCAGCCTTGAGTTATTTACAGCAGGCTGCACCTCTCTGGCGCAGCCTGCTGGTCAATGTCAGAATAGCACTGACATTAAATTACAATGCACTATAGGGACAATGCATTGCATTTTAAAATCAATCAAAAAGCTGTCTGTTATAATCCCCTTGTGGGACTATTAAGTGGTAAAAAAACAAATGCATTTATTCAATGAAATAAATCCTATCAAAAAATTATGCTTTTTTTGCCATTGAAAATACGATAAAAAAAATAAATAATAGAAAAAAAAAATAGCCCCCGTATGTTTGGTATTGCAGCATCCGTAATGACCTGGACTACATAAATATAACATAAATTATCCCCTATGGTGAACGCCATAAAAAAAATAAAAAAAAAACAGACAGAATTGTTAATTTATTCTTAGTTGTCACTGAAAAAATGAAAGAGCCATTTACTCCAAAATGATACCAATGAAAAATACAAGTCATCCTGCAAAAATCAAGCCCTCACACAACTCCATAGAATAAAAAATAAAAAGGTTATGTGTCTTAGGAAGCAGCAATGCAAAAACATTTTTTTCTTTAAAAAAAAGGGGATTTTATTGCACAAAAGTGGTAAAACTTAAAAAAAACTATATGTATATGGTATTACTGTAATTGTACTGACGCGGGGAATCAAGATATTATATTTATACCAAAAGCTATTAAGCTATATAGACGGAAAAAAAAAAGTTAGAGCTCTTGGAACTCGATGATGAAAAAAGGAAGAAAAACGCTTGGTCAGTAAGGCCCAAAACAGGCTGGTTACTAAGGGGTTAATAGAGGATCTAATGTATGCATATTGTAGAGAATTGAGGTTTTTTAGTTGGAACTTAGTTATTATAGCGGGATGATCTAAAATTGCTCCGTCTTGGTCTAATAGCTCCACTGTTAGAGCCACTGAGTTACGTATTTGGGGTTGTAAAGAAAAATAACCTCTGCCCGAGGAAAGTAGACAGTCTCCTATAGTTAGTAGCGGTGAGGGGAATCTGGAACATAGCTCTCTTATCTCTGGATTTTTCCATATCACTAGTGTTGCTAATAATTGAGTGTTATCTTTTGGAATCTGTTGGATGTCTGAGGAGTTGCAGAAAACAAGGGCTCTTAACGAGTATGTGGCAAGACATTCATCCAATAATATCCAGTGTTTGTGAATTGGTCTTCTGACCCAATCAATCACTCTGCCAAGGTGTACTGCCCGATAGTATCTTTTTATAGAAGGGAAACCAATCCTTCCTTTATTGAATGGGAGCAGGAGAATCTTATTAGATATCCTGGGTTTCACAGTAAAACAAATATAGGAGGAGCATAGCTTGCTAAAGGAGTCACATTAACTACAAAAAAAGTTTTATTGGCAGAACTTGCAGTAAGTATGTATTTTGGGGACTATTAAAAAGTTAAACATGTTTCGACGTCCCAGCCATGAGATTAATGCTAGAGACCAGGAGCTAAGTACTGTATGTCTGGTATAGATTTTAGCAATGGGAGATAGTTGAGGTCATATAATCTGTTTGGCTCTGGAGAGATATTAATTCCCAGAAATTTTATGAAAGAAGTTGTCCATTCAAAAGGGGAATCTGCACATAACTCACATAGCTTTTCAGATTCCCATAGCTTGAGATTTTGATATATTTAATCTAAAGTACAAAATGTAACCGAAGGAGCTAAAAATCTCGATAATGGCCGGAAAAGCCTGTGAGGGGTTGGAAACCATTAGTAACAGGTCATGTGATGGACAGGTCAAGTGATGGACGAACATCGTCCGGGACGATTCGTGAACGCAATCAAATGTTCGAGAACCGCAAGTTCGCGGCAGGCCCCATTCACTTTAAAGGCAGGCAAACCTGAAAAACATTCAGGTCATATTTGCAGCCACCAAATACTTAGTAGAAGTGCACAAATAGTCCCACAACATGTACAGTGACATACTAGAGGGGGATCAATGACAAAAATTCCCACAAAAAATATGCATTTTAATCAGGGGACATTTTTATGCTTCTTAAAGGGAAATTCTCAGAAATGTGCCCTGCTGGAGCCTAGATAGATTTTATTTTAGGCCCCGGGAGTACGGGCCATAAAAATTAGGCATTTACCTGACATTAAAAAAAATTGTGATTATGTGGCTCGAGGTACATTATGCAGTCAATGGATCAAAATTTTAATGTAGGCCACTGGAGTACAGGCCCCAAACATTAGGCATTCACCGGACAGGAAAAAAACAAGTAATTCAGTCACTGGAGGTATATTAGACAGACATTGAATATCAATTTTACTGCAGGCCAGTGTAGTACAGGCCCAAAATATTAGGCATTTACCGGACAGAAAAGAACAAGTAATTATGTGGCTGGAGGTATATTAGACGGTCATTGGATATCAATTTTACTGCAGGCCAGTGGAGTACAGGCCCAAAACATTAGACATTCACTGGACAGAAAAGAATAAGTAATTATGTGGTTGGAGATATATTAGGCAGTCGCTGGATAAAAAGTGTAATGTAAACTAGAACAAATATATGTCTGATATATAAATTTAAAAGAACTTAAAATATAAATATGGATTAAATACATGGCTAACAAAATCCCCCCTCTTGAATAAACCCCAAATGATAAAAGGTTGCATTCGACAACATGTGGTCGTCATAGGTGATGAATTCTTCCGAGGCCCCAACAATTAGGCATTCACCATACAGAAAAGATCAAGTGAATATGTGGCTGGAGTTGTATTAGACGGTCAATAGATATCAATTTTACTGCAGTCCAGTGGAGTACAGGCCCCAAACATTAGGCATTCAACAGACAGAAAAGAACAAGTAAATATGTGGCTCTAGATATATTAGACGGTCATTGGATATAAATTTTACTACACGCCAGTGGAGTACAGGCTTCAAACAATAGGTATTTACCGGACAGAAAAGAACAAGTAATTATGTGGCTGGAGGTGTATTAGTCATTGGATATCAATTTTACTGCAGGCCAGTGGAGTAAAGGCCCCAAACATTAGGCATTCACCGTACAGAAAATATCAAGTGAATATGTAGCTGGAGGTATATTAGTCGGTTATTGGATATCAATTTTACTGCAGGCCAGTGGAGTATATGACCCAGACATTAGGCATTTACTGGACAGAAAATAAAAAACAATTATGTGGCTGGAGGTATATTAAATGGTCATTGGATATCAATTTTACTGCAGGCCAGTGTATTATATGTCACAAATATTAGGCATTCAACGGACAGAAAACAACAAGTAATTATGTGGCTGGAGTTATATTAGACGGTCATTGGATATAAATTTTACTGGAGGCCAGTGGAGAACAGGCCCCAAACATTAGGCATTCACCGGACAGAAAATATCAAGTGATTATGTAGCTGGAGGAACATTAGGCGGTCGATGGATACAAATTGTATTGTAGGCCAGTACAAATGTATGTCAAATAAATATATTTAAAAGAACTAAAAATATTAAATTGGATTAAAAACATGTTTATCAAAATCCCTCCTCTTGAATAAACCTCAAATGATAATAGGTTGCCTTCGATAATAAGTGGTCGTCATAGTTGTTGAATACCTCCGAGGCCCCAACAATTAGGCATTCACCGTACAGAAAAGATAAAGTGATTATGTGGCTGGAGGTGTATTAGACGGTTATTAGATATAAATTTTACTGCGGGCAAGTGGAGTACAGGCTTCAAGCAATAGGAATTCACCGGATAAAAAAGAACAAATTAATTTGAGGCTGAAGGTATATTAGACGGTCATTGGATATAAATTTTACTGCAGGCCAGTGGAGTAAAGGCCCCAAACATTAGGCATTCACCAGACAGAAAAGAACAAGTAATTATGTGGCTCTAGGTATAGTAGACGGTCATTGGATATCAATTTTACTACACGCCAGTGGATTAAAGGCCCCAAACGTTAGGCATTCACCGGACATAAACATAAATTATGTGGCTGGTGGTATATTAAACGGTCACTGGATATCAATTTTACTGCAGGCCAGTGAAGTACAGGCCCCATACATTAGGCATTCACCGGACAGAAAAGGCCTTTTATGCCGCTGTTTTTACATAAGACGGGGACCATTCTTTGTTGTGTGTTGTGGCAGATATGTGTCGGCTGGCATAAGGAAATTCAATTAAACGTCGTCATCACAGGTGTTGAATTTCTCTGAGATCCATGCCTCATTTTTTTTTGAAATGTGAGGAAAGTCCGCCCTGTCATGAGCTAGGCAAGTGCGCTTATCGGTCACCATACCCCCTCCTGCGCTAACCGTCCTTTCGGACAGGACACTGGATGAGTGGCAAGCCAAGAATTCCATGGCAAATTGTGCCAGCTCTGGCAACTGGTCAAGTCTGCACACCCAGTAGTCCAGGGGTTCCTTGCTTCTCAGGGCGTCCACATCGGCCGTTAACCCGATGTAGTCGTACACCTGTCGGTCTAGGCGTTCCCTGAGGCTGGATCCAGGGGGTGGCTGTCGATGGGTTTGGTTAAAAGAATGATCTCATATAAAAAGTGACCAACACATTTTTAAATTGCCCTCTTCATATATGAGCAATAGGATTGGTACCTGCACCTGTTTCTCTGTGGGTGGAAATTCCTCTGACAGCGCCCGCAAAAGCAGAATGTAGCATCTTTTGCTGCATTCTGCCAGCCCTCTGTGATGCTGGTAACATGTCCGCCATTTTGTGTTTGTACCCGGGGTCTAAGTACGTTTCCAACCAGTACTGGTCCTTGCCCTTTATGTTTTTTATACGAGGGTCCCTGTGCAAACACTGGAGAATGAAGGCCCCCATTTGCACTAAATTAGAAGCGGTGGAGCGCCCTGGCTCCTGCTCATCATCCAGGAGAATGTCGTCCTCGGTCTCCTCCCCCCAGTCACGGACAACACCAGGGATCCCTTAAAAGTTTAAAGTCCCCCCCCCACTTTTCTTCAGACTCCTGCTGACCTGTCTCAGATAGAGTAGGCCCCTCCTGGGAATTCATTCAGCATTGTGAATTCCTCATATTCCAGTGCCTGCTCCTCGATGGCTTGATCAATGACATGACGCAATGCACGCTCCAGAAAGAAGGTGTAAGGTACGATGTCACTGATGGTGCCCTGACTGTGACTGACCAGTTTGGTGATCTCATCAAATGGCCGCAGAAGTCTGCATGCGTCGCGCATGAGCAGCCACTGGCACAGTGAAAAGAAACCAAGCTCCCCAGAACCTGTCCTGCTGCAGAGTTCATACAGGTAGTCGTTAATGGCACTTTGCTGCTGGAGCAGCCTATCAAGCATATACAAGGTGGAGTTCCAGCGCGTCTGGCTGTCACAAATCAGACACTGACTGGCAGGGAAGGTCGTCGCTGAACATCAGCAAGGCGAGCCATGGCTGTGTAATATCTTCTAAAATGGCCATAGATTTTCCTGGCCTGCCGCAAGATGTCCTGGACCCCGGGGTATTTGGCAACGTATCTCTGCATGACTAAGTTCAGGACGTGTGCCATGCAAGGCACGTGTGTCATTTTCCCCTGTTTCAGCGCACTCAGCAGATTGGCACCGTTGTCGCACACCACTTTACTAACTTTACCACTGATCGGCCTGTGACCGCAGAGTGAAAGCAGTGCAGGACCGGTGGGGCTCTTGGCTTCCAAGCACAACAGCACAGCATGGCAATGTCTCACCTTGCACGTCAAATAGGTTCTGGGAAGCTTGGGGAGTGCAGCAGAAGAGGCGGTAGCTGTGGAATAGGAGGAGTCAGCCGAGGAGGATACAGAGGATGGAGTAGGAGAAGGAGAAGAGGCAGGCCTGCATGCAATCCGTGGCGGTATCATCAAATCCACACGGGTTACATGCTTGACAGCCATCAGAAGGTTCATTGGTGGATGACTCGCTCCAGATACATTTGCAGTCTGCTTTTTTCCTCCTGTGCCCTACGAGTTCTGCCTGCTTCTCCTACTTCTACCCCCTATCTGCTGCTCTGTCTCTCCCTCTGAATTCCCCTCCTTTTCCTCTCTTCTGGGAACTCACGTGACATCTATTGACACTTCATCATCGTCACCTTCACCACCACTCACATTAGAGATCTCGGAGAAGGCAGCAACAGCGGGGACCTCCGTCCTTGGGCTGATCTGGGTACTGTCGTCAGACCGCTGTGTGGCGGCCGTTGCTACCTCCTCTTCCTGATTCGATGCCAAGAATGGCTGCGCATCGGTAAAGTTTGAGAATAGATGGGGAAATTATTCCTCTGACTCAAGTGGAGAAGATATAGTGGTTGTGTGAGTTGTGGTGGTGTCTTTAGGGATGCACACAGCAGAGAATAAGGAGGGTGCAGATACAGAGGATGAGAAGGTGCGTGTAATCGCACGCACCTTCTCCAACTTCCCACTTAGGCTCTGGCTTGGTGCACCTGCAAAAGCCTTAACACCCCTGCCTCTCTGCCTGATAAAAAAGGTGGGAGGATGGGTAGGGTGTGTGTACCAGTGGCGTTGCGAGGGGGTGCGGTGGGTGTAGGGCCGCACCGGGTGACACCAGTCTAATGGGGTGTCACCCGCCGGCCGCCGGAGTTCTCCTAACTTACTCGCAAGCACGTCGGCACGGCCGTCACGTGGTGAAGAGGGTGTGACTGTCTGGTGAGTGGTGCCGCGGCGGATGCACTGCAGGAGCAGCCAGCAGGCCTAGGACTCGAGTCTGGAGCTAATGGATTGGGTGGTGAGTCACGTGACAGCAGTGACTCACTGACACAGCCAGCCAGACCTGCCACTGAGAGAGGAGGAGGTGTGGTAAGTAGTGCAGAGAGCGCATATTGACTTTATATTTAGATGATTTCATTTAATACCCCATTATAGTATTTATTATATTTAGGGGGGGGGGGGGGTTGGGGCATCCAAGTCCAGCCAGGTTAAAGCCTGGAAATGCAGCAAACTACATAATGGAGGGCAGTGTGGGGGCAGATTACTTAGTGGAGGGCAAATTACATAATGGAGGGCAGTGTGGGGGGCAAATTACTTAATGTGAGGCAGAATAGGGGGGCATATTACTTAAAGGGGTTCTGCACTTTGTTTTAACTGATGATCTATCCTCTGGATAGATCATCAGCATCTGATCGGTGGGGGTCCGACACTCGGGACCCCCGCCGATCAGCTGTTTGAGAGGGCAGCGGTGCTATAGTAGCGCCGCGGCTTTCTCACTGTTTACCGCTGGCCCAGTGACATCACGACTAGTATCAACTGGCCTGGGTGAGTCTAAGCTCTATTCAAGTAAACAGAGCTTAGCCCCGCCCAGGCCAGT
The DNA here is from genome assembly GCF_014858855.1 of Bufo gargarizans. Taxonomy (NCBI): domain Eukaryota; kingdom Metazoa; phylum Chordata; class Amphibia; order Anura; family Bufonidae; genus Bufo; species Bufo gargarizans. Next base: position 35,072,266 of record NC_058083.1, read on the forward strand.
GATACTAGTCATGACGTCACTGGGCCAGCGGTAAACAGTGAGAAAGCTGCGGTGCTGCTACAGCGCCTCTGCCTTCTCAAACAGCTGAACTGCGGGGGTCCCAGGTGTCGGACCCTCGCAGATCAGATGCTCATAATCTATCCAGAGGATAGATCATCAGTTAAAACAAAGTGCAGAACCACTTTAATGTGGGGCAGTGTGGGGGGCATATTACTTAATGTGGGGCAGTATAGGGGGCAGTATTACAAATTTTGGCACTCTAGAAGGGAATTACTATGGGTGGGACTATGAGAAGCACTATTACTATTGTGGCACTATTATTTCTTCAGGATAGTATTTGGGGGTATTGGGGAGCACAGCGAGCCGCAGGATAACACTGTGGGGACTCCAGGTTGGGGGATGATGATAGAAAAGTGAGGACACTAAGATGTCCGTGTGTCACACTCTGCAGAGACGAAACGCTGAAAGAAGTGTCTGGACCAAACGGAGAAGATGATGACGGAAAAGATCTACATCGGAGGAGACGTCACCTGGGAGGCCCTGGATGTGAGAGGTATGTGCTGCTGTATAGTATAGTGTATTTATGTACAGTACAGACCAAAAGTTTGGACACACCTTCTCATTCAAAGAGTTTTCTTTATTTTCATGACTATGAAAATTGTAGATTCACACTGAAGGCATCAAAACTATGATTTAACACATGTGGAATTATATACATAACAAAAAGGTGTGAAACAACTGAAAATATGTCATATTCTAGGTTCTTCAAAGTAGCCACCTTTTGCTTTGATTACTGCTTTGCACACTCTTGGCATTCTCTTGATGAGCTTCAAAGAGGTAGTCACCTGAAATGGTTTTCACTTCACAGGTGTGCCCTGTCAGGTTTAATAAGTGGGATTTTTTGCCTTATAAATGGGGTTGGGACCATCAGTTGCGTTGTGGAGAAGTCAGGTGGATACACAGCTGATAGTCCTACTGAATAGACTGTTAGAATTTGTATTATGGCAAGAAAAAAGCAGCTAGTAAAGAAAAACGAGTGGCCATCATTACTTTAAGAAATGAAGGTCAGTCAGTCCGAAAAATTGGGAAAACTTTGAAAGTGTCCCCAAGTGCAGTCACAAAAACCATCAAGCGCTACAAAGAAACTGACTCACATGCGGACAGCCCCAGGAAAGGAAGACCAAGAGTCACCTCTGCTGCGGAGGATAAGTTCATCCGAGTAACCAGCCTCAGAAATCGCAGGGTAACAGCAGCTCAGATTAGAGACCAGGTCAATGCCACACAGAGTTCTAGCAGCAGACACATCTCTAGAACAACTGTTAAGAGGAGACTGTGTGAATCAGGCCTTCATGGTAGAATATCTGCTAGGAAACCACTGCTAAGGACAGGCAACAAGCAGAAGAGACTTGTTTGGGCTAAAGAACACAAGGAATGGACATTAGACCAGTGGAAATCTGTGCTTTGGTCTGATGAGTCCAAATTTGAGATCTTTGGTTCCAACCACCGTGTCTTTGTGCGACGCAGAAAAGGTGAACGGATGGACTCTACATGCCTGGTTCCCACCGTGAAGCATGGAGGAGGAGGTGTGATGGTGTGGGGGTGCTTTGCTGGTGACACTGTTGGGGATTTATTCAAAATTGAAGGCATACTGAACCAACATGACTACCACAGCATCTTGCAGCGGCATGCTATTCCATCCGGTTTGCGTTTAGTTGGACCATCATTTATTTTTCAACAGAAAAATGACCCCAAACACACCTCCCGGCTGTGTAAGGGCTATTTGATCATGAAGGAGAGTGATGGGTTGCTGCGCCAGATGACCTGGCCTCCACAGTTACCGGACCTGAACCCAATCGAGATGGTTTGGGGTGAGCTGGACCGCAGAGTGAAGGCAAAAGTGCCAACAAGTGCTAAGCATCTCTGGGAACTCCTTCAAGACTGTTGGAAGACCATTTCAGGTGACTACCTCTTGAAGCTCATCAAGAGAATGCCAAGAGTGTGTAAAGCAGTAATCAAAGCAAAAGGTGGCTACTTTGAAGAACCTAGAATATGACATATTTTCAGTTGTTTCACACTTTTTTGTTATGTATATAATTACACATGTGTTATTTCATAGTTTTGATGCCTTCAGTGTGAATATACAATTTTCATAGTCATGAAAATAAAGAAAACTCTTTGAATGAGAAGGTGTGTCCAAACTTTTGGTCTGTACTGTATGTGTAACATGTATATGGTGCATTTATATGTATGTGTGTTGGATATATATGGTGTACGTGTCCTGATGCCACGCGCCCGCCGTTGAGTAGGAAACCTGTTATAAGAAAATTTAATCCGACCCCCCTGTTGTCGATCTGCCTGCTAGCACCCCCAACCCCCCCAACCCCCCTTCCTGTTGGCAATCTGTCTGCTTAGTCCCCCCCCCCTCCCACGTCAGCGGTCTGTTTACTATCCAAACCCTTACCCCTGCATTACCGCTTGGGTCAGTCGGCAGGCTCAGTGAAGGACGTAAGGGGTGTCAGCGGCACGGCGGAGCTTGAAGGATGCCCCCTACGTGACTCGTTCTCAGGGGGGGTGACACCATTTTCTACCGCACCGGGTGACACCAGCCTTAGCAATGCCACTGGTGTATACACTCCCAGTCCCTCTCCAAGTAGACCCTGGAAAAAGCGCCGATCAAAATAGCAGTTGGTGGAAAAGAAGGGAGAGTGGGTGGTAGGCTAGGTCACAGATGGTGGCAGAATGGGTTGTGGACATTAAAGGGCAAAAAAACCATAAAAAAAACAATAAAAAACAATAAGAGGCAATAGAAGAAAATTGCTCAACAAATATTAATCAGCCATAGTGAAGCCGTTAAAAAATGGTGTGTATCTAAAAAATGAGTGGGAGACAGGAAGGGGGGAGGGAGTAACGTAAAATTAAAAGTATTGGAATTAAAAATAAAATGTAATGTGGTGTGCTTAAAATCTTTTTATGTTGCACTGAATAAACTAAAAGTTGCCGCCTGGGTGGCGAATGGATGTACAGGTGAATACACTTCGGTGTAAGACTGTACAATAAGATGTTACTCACTTCACGGGGGGGTGGGAGGGTGTTTACTAAGATTAGCATAATACACCGGTAAACCAATACCCCCCAGCCAGGTTCACCTCTAGTGAAAGATGAAGGCAGCCACAGTCAGGAAGCTTCTGTTGAAATTTCTTTTATTCGTGTTGAAAAAGCTGGCTCAACGCATTTTGGGACGATGTCCCTTCATCAGGAGTAGTATTACTGGCAGTGTGCATGGTCGGGCTATGTATGGCCTGGGTGATGGCTTAATTGGCTGGGGGAAGTTGAAAAAAGCGCCAAAAATGGGGAAGGGGTGGTCAGAAAATGGTCCCAAAAGGTGAGGGGGTGTGTTGGCTTTACCTGTGGTGACATCAGAGGCTCGGGGTGGGCGGTAGTGATGTAGGTGAGTGGTGGTTAGTCCGGTGCGCAATTGGGGCCTACTGCGCATGACCGGAAGTGACGTCGGCGAACGATGCGTTCCAGGGTGGGACGCAAAAAGCAGAAGTTGCGCTGCAGCTGCTCAGATCTGGCTGGGGAGTGTTAGAACTGTTGGTGGATGGCTAGTGTTAGGCTGGTGGGGACTTGGTGGTGGCACGTTAGGGAGAGTCGTGTTTTTATTTGAAATTTCTTTTATTCGTGTTTATAAAGCTGGCTCAACGCGTTTTGGGACGATGTCCCTTCATCAGGAGTAGTATTACTGGCAGTGTTAGAATATGGTGGTAGTCTGTGTTCTCCTTGGGCCAGAATGCGATGACATCATCTGTGGGGGTGGAGTTATGTGCGATGGGGGTGTGAGGGGAGGATGGATGGTGTGGGAAGATAGGGAAAGCAATGAAGTAGGATCGATAGTTTCTTTGTTCTTAGATGGAGGGTATTTTGGGGAGAAAATGATAAAAAAAAAGGGGGGGACTCTTTCTGGCCACAATAGTGATGGAAAAGTTGTTTCAAGGGGACTAACACCTGGACTGTGGCATGCCGGAGGGGAATCCATGGCAAAACTCCCATGGAAAATTACGTAGTTGACGCAGAGTATGGTAAGTTAAATTTGCAAAGCGATTAATATAACCTGCATTAATTACATTGCGATTACAACTTAGATCTGAGTTCATAATGGTTGTATTGCTAGAATTGACGATTCCGAATATAACGAGTATAGCACTATATTCTCAATCTTCGTTATATTCTAGCAATATAACCATTAGGAACCCAGCAGCTCTAAGTTGTAATCGCAATGCAATTAATATAACCTGTATTAATCGCATTGCGATTGAAACTTAGGTCTGAGTTCATAATGGTTGTATTGGTCGCACCGTCACGTGGTAAAGGGGGACGGGGGTGTAACTCACTGCAGCCTGGTGAGCGGTGGGGCGCCCCGGCAGCTGCCCTGCAGGAGTCTTTGGTGCCGGGAGGAGGAGGTAGGTAGAGCGGCTCTGACTTTATAGACCAAATTATTTTAATAATACTCCAATAATAATAAGTAAATAACCTAACCCCATTCATAAATTACTGTGAATTATTATAGAGACGGCCCCAGCCCAGGAGACATAAGGGGTTGGGTTGAACTGTGGGCTGGGGCCACATTTACTAATCTTTGCTCAGGGGGCCCTCATAAATATAGACCCACATGGTGTGGACTGGTCATTTTTACTAAGGAATATAGTTTAAACGTTTATGTGCAAAAGAGAAAATAAGAAGTCAGCTCCAATCAGATATCTGCACATAGACCAAGACTCTGGGTCTATGCAGATAGCTAATTGGAGCTGACTTAGTGACTTCTTTTTTTTTCTCTTTATCTCTTTATTATGGCTTCGGAGGGGGGGGGGGGCAGGGGTGACACCACGCCACTGTAACCATTAGGAACCCATCTCTAAGTTGAATTCACAATGCGATTAATATAACCTGTATTAATCGCATTGTGATTACAACTTAGATCTGAGTTCCTAATGGTTGTATTGCTAGAATTGACGAATATAATGAATATAGCACTATATTCTCAATCGTCGTTATATTCTAGCAATACAACAACCATTAGGAACCCAGCTCTAAGTTGAATTCGCAATGCGATTAATATAACCTGTATTAATCGCATTGCAATTACAACTTAGTCAAATTTGTGACACTGCAGCTTCAGAATGAATCTAAGATGGATGCTGTCCCTAAGATGGATGCTGTCCCTAAGATGGAGGCTGTCCTTGCTTTTTGATAGGAGGTGGGAGGGTCTGGGAGGGAGGGCATGCTGCTGATTGGCTGGAATGTGTCTGCTGACTGTGAGGTACAGGGTCAAAGTTTTCTCAATGATGACGTATAGGGGGCGGACCGAACATCGCATATGTTCGCCCGCCGCGGCGAACACGAACAAGCTATGTTCACCGGGAACTATTCGCCGGCGAATAGTTTGGGACATCTCTAGTGTTCAAGCGTTTAGTTAAGGCCGAAGGGAGTCAGGGTGTTGAGGCGATAAATCCAGAACATCTCTTTTTGACAGAGATGCTGGAATGACTATGTCACTTGTTCAGGGGGGGTAACTCTAAGGCCGGTGGGGTTGCCTTCATGTGCTGTAGAGAAGTGTTGTGATATGCTGTGTGTTTGTATTTTTCTGGTGATGTTGGATCGGTGTTCATTCATACGTTCGCGGAGGGTTTGTGTGGTGTGGCCGACGTAATATTTGGTGCAGGGGCATTGGAGCAGATATATTATGTTTCTGCTGCCGCAGTTCATGGATTGTTTAGGGTGTAGTGTTCCTATGGGTTATTTATTATATATACTTTCAACACCGTTCTTAATATCTCTCCATCAACACACACTGTCCAACACACTCTTTCGATTTCCCACTTGCATTTATATACACACACCACTTCCCTCCATTAGATATCCAACAATTAACAACCTTACACCACCAGTCTTCCATACGACACTGATCATATGCACAACCTGACACACACCCATCTTCTGTCTACACCTACCCCTGCCACACCCCATCATTTTTGTATCTTTTTTTATCATCATTTTTTTTATTATCATTTTCTCCCCAAAATACCCGAAAGCTCCCTCATTATGTGAAGTAATACAGATGAATAATGATTCCCCTCTATCTAAGAACAAAGAACGATCAATCCTACTTCATTGCTTTCCCTATCTTCCCACACCATCCTCCCCTCACACCCCCATCGCACATAACTCCACCCCCACAGATGATGTCATCGCATTCTGGCCCAATGAGAACACAGACTACAACCATATGCTAACACTCAAACAAATAAAAACACGACTCTCCCTAACGTGCCACCACCAAGTCCCCACCAGCCTAACACTAGCCATCCACCAACAGTTCTAACACTCCCCGGCCAGATCCGAACGGCCACAGCGCAACTTCCGCCGACGTCACTTCCGGTCATGCGCAGTAGGCCCGAATTGCGCATTGAACTAACCACCACTCACCTACATCGCTACCGCCCACCCGAGCCGCTGACGTCACCACAGGTAAAGCCAACACGCCCCCTCACCTTTTGGGACCATTTTCTGACCACACCCCCCCTTCCCCGTTTTTGGCGCTTTTTTCAGCTTTCCCCAGCCAATTAAGCCATCACCCAGTCCATACATAGCCCGACCATGCACACTGCCAGTAATACTACTCCTGATGAAGTGACATCATCCCAAAACGCATTCAGCCAGCTTGTTAAACACAAATAAAAGAAATTTGAACAGAAGCTTCCTGACAGTGGCTGCCTTCATCTTTCACCATCTAGAGGCGAGGCTGGCTGGGGGGGTATTGGTTTACCGGTGTATTATGCTTATCCGAGTAAACTCCCCCCCCCCCCCCGCGTGAAGTGAGTAACATCTTATTGTATAGACTTACACCGAAGTGTATTCACCTGTACTTCCATTCGCCACCCAGGCGGCGACTTTTAGTTTACTCAGTGCAACACAAAAAGATTTTAAGCACACCACATTACATTTTATTTTTATTTTTAATTCCAATACTTTTAATTTTACATTACTCCCCCCCCTTCCTGTCTCCCACTAATTTTTTTAGATACACACCATTTTTTAACAGCTTCACTATAGCTGATTAATATTTGTTGAGTCATTTTCTTCTATTGCCTCTTATTGTTTTATATGTTTTTTTTGCCCTTTGATGTCCACAACCCATTCTGCCACCATATATGACCTAGCCTACCACCCACCCTCCCTTCTTTTCCACCAACTGCAATTTTGATTGGTGCTTTTTCCAGGGTCTACTTGGAGAGAGACTGGGAGTGTACAGACACCCTACCCCCCTCCCACCTTTTTTAACTACATTTACCTGCGGTCTCTTCTGCAGGGCTGACCTTGTTAGCAGCCTTTCTTTCTCACCCCCCTTCTATCTCACCCTCCGTCCATCCCATGGCGCCTCCAGTTACCTCGGGTCCCGTGGACACCCATTCCATTTGGATCCCTGTTAACCCTGAAACTCTCTCTCTTCCTCTGCCTGTCATTTTCAAATGACCTTGTGACAAAGTCCCTATAAAAGAGCAGTATTTGTGAAAACAGAAAATCTACAACGAGATAGACAAAGCAGCAAATCAAAATGAGGTGGTTATTATGGGGGACTTCAACTACCCAGATATAGACTGGGAAACTGAAACTTGTATATCTCATAAAGGAAACAGGTTCTTGGCAATAACCAAAGACAATTACCTCTCCCAACTGGTTCAGGACCCGACTAAAGGGACGGCCATATTGGACTTAGTATTAACCAATAGGCATGACAGAACAACAGATGTGCAGGTTGGGGGACACCTGGGAAATAGTGACCACAAAGTAATAACCTTCCAATTATCATTCAAAAATACCAAACTTCAAAAATGCCAAATTTAGCTAACTAAGATAGGTCATAGGCCTAACTAAATGGGACAAAGTCCTCAAAAGTAAAAATACAGCCACAAAATGGGATATCTTTAAAAGCATCCAAAAATCTCATTGTGAGAAGGTAAATACCGTAAGGGAATAAAAGGTTAAGAAACAAAAAGAAACCAATGTGCATACATAGAACTGTAAAGAAAGCAATAAATGACAAAAAGAAATAATATAAATCACTAAAACAGGAGGGTAGCAGGGAAGCACTGAAAAACTATAAGGAAAAAAATAAAACATGTAAAAAACAAATAAAAGCGGCCAAACTAGAGACCGAGAGATTAATTGCCAAAGAGAGTAAAACTAACCCTAAAATGTTCTTCAATTATATAAATGTAAAAAAGTATATATATATGAAGGTGTCGGCCCTTTAAAGAATAATGAGGGGGGAGTCGTAGAGAGCGACGAGTAGAAAGCAAAGCTGTTAAATATTTATTTCTCCAATGTATTCACTGAGGAAAATAAACTGTCATATGACAGGCTGAATGTAAAAATAAATTCCCCATGTCCTGTCTGACCCAGGAAGAAGTACAGCAACTTAAAAAGATTAAAATAGACAAATCGCCAGACCGGATGGCATACACCCCCGTATCCTAAGGGAATTAAGTAATGTCATAGCCAGACCCTTATTTCTGATATTTGCGGACTCTATATTGACAGGGAATGTCCCACAGAATTGGCGCATGGCAAATGTGGTGCCAATATTCAAAAAAAGGTCCAAAAACAGAGCCTGGAAATTATAGGCCGGTAAGTTTAACATCTGTTGTGGGTAAACTCTTTGAAGGTTTTCTAAGAGATGCTATCTTAGAGCATCTTAACGGAAAAAAGCAAATAACGCCATATCAGCATGGCTTCATGAGGGATCGGTCATGCCAAACTAATTTAATCAGTTTCTATGAGGAGGTAAGTTCTAGACTTGACAGCGGCGAAACAATGGATGTCGTATATCTGGACTTCTCCAAAGCATTTGACACTGTACCACATAAAAGGTTAGTATATAAAATGAGAATGCTCGGACTGGGAGAAAACATCTGTATATGGGTAAGTAACTGGCTGAGTGATAGAAAACAGAGGGTGGTTATTAACGGTACACACTCAGATTGGGTCACTGTCACTAGTGGGGTACCTCAGGGGTCAGTATTGGGCCCTATTCTCTTCAATATATTTATTAATGATCTTGTAAAAGGCTTGCATAGTAAATAAACTGTGTAAAGTAATTAACACTGATGAGGACAGTATACTACTACAGAGGGATCTGGATAGATTGGAGGCTTGGGCAGATAAGTGGCAGATGAGGTTTAACACTAGTGATGTCCCGAACTATTCGCCGGCGAACATGGCTTGTTCGCGTTTGCCGCGGCGGGCGAACATATGCAATGTTCGGTCCTCCCCCTATACATCATCATTAAGCAAACATTGACCCTGTACCTCACAGTCAGCAGACACATTCCAGCCAATCAGCAGCAGAACCTCCCTCACAGACCCTCCCACCTCCTGGACAGCATCCATTTTAGATTCATTCAGAAGCTGCATTCTCAGTGAGAGGAGGGACAGTGCTGCTGCTGCTGATCTAATAGGGAAAGCGTTAGCTAAGGCATTGTTCTGTGTCCACAGACTCATTTTATATAATCGCAGTTGCCAGACAGTGAGTGACTGTCTGGCCCACAGACTGTACTGTGTGCACACCATTCATACAGGGTGTCACAGACAATACCTTGCAGATAAAAAAAATCAATTTATTATTTCTCTGTGATATAATCGCAGTTGCAAGCCAGTGAGTGTCTGGCCCACAGACTGTACTGGGGCCACTGGCTAGGCCACCACTCATACCGTTACAGTGTGTCACTCACAAATCACAATAGCTTGCAGATAAAAAAAAGTCAATTCATTTTTTCTCTGTGATATAATCGCAGTTGCAAGCCTAGTGTGTGTCTGGCAAACAGACTGTACTGTGCCCACTGCCCACCTACTTATATAGGGGGCACAGTACCTTGTACATATTTACAGTTGGTCACTAGACCATTATTGTCTCTAGGTTAACACTTGTATTTTTGATACTAAAATGTAACATTTATTACTTGTCCATAAAATTAACTGGAACTGCATTAAAATGATCAGCTGTGCCTGCTGTGTCACTGGCTATCATTCATCTGTAATTAGGATATTATCCTTAAGTAATACCACTAGAGGGCGACCTTCAGTTATAACTGTGTGTCTATTTGCAATGTTGCCACTTAGAGTCCTTCCGTACCTTGCACGCAGAGTACCTACCACTTATCAAAAAAGAAATGACAGGCAGAGGCAGGCCACCCCGCAGGGGCCGTCGTGGTGCTGTGATTTCCACTGGCCCTGGAATAATGCCCAGTGTTCAGAGGCCATGTACCCTGAACCCGAAAAATTCTGAGAACATAGTTGACTGGCTTACACAGGACACCCAAATCTTCAACAGCTTCCGCCAAGAACCTTGACGCACCATCCTCCTCCAGCTCAGCGTCGGTCACCTGCTCTCAAGTTACCACTCTCCCGCCCGCCGCCACCACCACTACCACCACAGCCACCAAAACCGCTTCACTTGATCCGTCAGAGAAGTTATTTACACATCAGTTGGATGAAATTAGTGATGCGCAACCATTATTGCCAGGGGATGTAGATAACAGGGATATGTCTCAGTCAGGCAGCATTACACACATGGACGTACAGTGTGGTGATGATGATGATGTTGTACCCACTGCTGCTTCCTTTGCTGAGGTGTCAGATACAAGTGAAGCAGTTGATGATGACGATGTGTCCGTGGATGCCACGTGGGTGCCTGCTCGAAGAGAAGAAGAAGAGGGGGAAAGTTCAGAAGGGGAGACAGAGAGAAGGAGGAGACGAGTTGGAAGCAGGGGGAGGTCGTCGCAAGGAGCTAGTGGCACAGTCAGACAGCATGTATCGGCACCCGGGGTCAGCCAGACAGCACGCCAATCAACGCATGCTGTTGCCACCACCAGAATGCCGTCATTGCAAAGCTCAGCAGTGTGGCATTTTTTTTGTGTGTCTGCCTCTGATACCAGCAATGCCATTTGCAACCAGTGCCAAAAGAAACTGAGTCGTGGGAAGTCCAACACCCACCTCGGTACAACTGCTTTGCGAAGGCACATGATCTCACATCACAAACGCCAATGGGATCAACACATGAGTACAAGCAGCACACAAACTCAAAGCCACCATCCTCCTCCTGGTCCAGCATCTTCAGCCACGTCAACCACTGCTGTCCTCCTTGCCCCCTCTCAACCACCCGCCACTCCGCCTCTCACCTTCAGCATGTTCCATCTCATTTGCCCACAGTCAGGTGTCTGTCAAGGAAATGTTTGAACGTAAGAAGCCAATGTCACAGAGTCACCCCCTTGCCCTGGCGTCTGACAGCTGGCTTGACAGAACTCTTAGCCCGCCAGCTTTTACCATACCAGCTGGTGGAGTCTGAGGCCTTCAAAAAATTTGTCGCTATTGGGACACCACAGTGGAAGGTACCAGACAATTTTTTTTTTCAAAAAAGGCAATCCCAAACCTCTACTCAGTTATTGAAAAGGAAGTCATGGCATCTCTGGCATACAGTGTTGGGGCAAGGGTACATCTGACAACTGATACCTGGTCTGCAAAGCACGGTCAGGGCAGGTATATCACGTACACTGCGCATTGGGTAAACCTGCTGACGGCTGCCAAGCATGGAATGCGTGGCTCTGCAGCGGAGTTGGTGACACCGCCACGACTTGCAGGCAGGCCTACTGCCACCTCCTCTACTCCTCCTACTCCATCCTCTTCGATAACCTCCTCGGCTGAGTCCTCTTCTGCTGCGGTGTCTGGATGCACATCAACTGAATCCCCCCAGCTCCCCAGGGGCTAGTCCACATCCCGGATACGACAGTGTCACGCTGTCTTGGGGTTGACTTGCCTGAAAGCAGAGAGCCACACCGGACGAGCACTCCTGTCCGCCCTGAACGCACAGGTGGATCAGTGGCTGACCCTGCACCAACTGGAGATCGGCAAAATGGTGTGTGACAATGGAAGCAATTTGTTGGCGGCATTTAATTTAGGCAAGTTGTCACATGTGCCGTGCATGGCACATGTGTTGAATCTCATCGTACAACGCTTTGTGTCTAAGTACCCAGGCTTACAGGACGTCCTCAAGCAGGCCAGGAAGGTGTGTGGCCATTTCAGGCGTTCCTACACGGCCATGGCGCACTTTTCAGACATTCAGTGCCGAAACAACATTCCAGTGAGGCGCTTGATTTGCGACAGCCCGACACGTTGGAATTCAACACTCCTAATGTTCGACCGCCTGCTCCAACAAGAAAAAGCCGTCAACGAGTATTTGTATGACCGGGGTGCTAGGACAGCCTCTGCGGAGCTGGGAATTTTTTTGCCATGTTACTGGACGCACATGCGCAATGCCTGTAGGCTCATGCGTCCTTTTGAGGAGGTGACAAACCTAGTCAGTCGCACCGAAGGCACCATCAGCGACCTCATCCCATTTGTTTTCTTCCTGGAGTGTGCCCTGCAAAGAGTGCTGGATCAGGCTGTAGATGAGCGTGAAGAGGAAGAGTTGTGGTCACCATCACCACCAGAAACAGCCTTGTCAGCATCGCTTGCCGGACGTGCGGCAACGCTGCAAGAGGAGTATGAGGAAGAGGAGTCAGAGGAGGAATGTGGCTTTGAGGAGGACGAAGACCAACCACAGCAGGCATCCCAGGGTGCTCGTTGTTGTCACCTATCTGGGACCCGTGGTGTTGTACGTGGCTGGGGGGAAGAACAGACAGTGAATGACAACAGTGAGGAGGAGGAACGGGAAATGAGTAGCTCGGCATCCAACCTTGTGCAAATGGCGTCTTTCATGCTGTCATGTCTGTTGATGGACCCTCGTATAAAAAGGATGAAGGAGAACGACCTGTACTGGGTGGACACGTTACTAGACCCCCGGTATAAGCAGAAAGTGGCGGAAATGTTACCAAATTACCGTAAGTCAGAAAGGATGCAGCAGTTCAAAACCAAACTAAAAAATATGCTTTACACAGCTTATAAGGGGGATGTCACAGCACAACGGGAATCTAACTGGGGAAGAGGTGAAAGTAATCCTCCTCCTACCACGACCACGGCGGCAAGGACAGGACGCTCTACAGATGTGTTGTTGATGGAGGACATGCGGAGCTTTTTCAATCCTACACATCGCCACAGCCCTTCGGGATCCAGCCTTAGAGAACGACTCGACTGAAGGTAGCAGACTACCTCGCCTTAACTGCAGATATCGACACTCTGAGTAGCGATGAACCCCTTGACTACTGGGTGTGCAGGCTTGACCTGTGGCCTGAGCTATCCCAGTTTGCGATAGAACTTCTGGCCTGCCCCGCTTCAAGTGTCCTGTCAGAAAGGACCTTCAGTGCAGCAGGAGGCATTGTCACTGACAAAAGAAGTCACCTCAGTCAAAAAAGTGTTGATTACCTCACCTTCATTAAGATGAATGAGGCATGGATCCCGAAGGGACTGACAGTAGGGGATACGTTTAACTAACAAAAGGCCTGAGGACATGCCTTGGCCTCAAAATGGTCCCCACGCTGCTGTATTTAATGTGTGCATACCGGATGACTTTTGTGAATTCTCCGCCACCAACTAGGGTTCAAGCCGTAATGTTTTAGTCACCTTTCTGCCTGGAAAACATCAATTTTTCCGGCCGCTGCTAAATCAGTGGCTGCAACAGTGGCTGCATTTTTCTGGCCTCTGGTGCTGCACTGTGGCTGCAAAAACAAAAAAAAAGGCACATACAAGTGTCAATTCCCCTTTGTGATCGGTACCTTGTTGTGGTGAAGGGGCTTGCGTATCACAATTAAGCGATCATCACCTCTATGAGTGTGTTGGCAATGTATAAGTATAAAAACGCAAAGTGGGATAACCCCTTTAAGTCTGTTAAAAATAATTAAACGCCAATATAAACCCTGATGTAGGGTATTGCACTAAATTTTTATTTTTTACTCAATATTTATATATGACAGAGGTATTTGTGGCCTAAATTTCACAGTAACTTATGCACATCTAATCCCAGATCTGCAGTATATCAGAGGGTTTTTTAACCCCAGTAAGCAAAAAGCCATATTTGTGGCCCAAATGTGACACTCACTTATGCACGTCTAATCCCAGAATTTTTATTTTTTACTCAATATTTATATATGACAGAGGTATTTGTGGCCTAAATTTCACAGTAACTTATGCACATCTAATCCCAGATCTGCAGTATATCAGAGGGTTTTTTAACCCCAGTAAGCAAAAAGCCATATTTGTGGCCCAAATGTGACACTCACTTATGCACGTCTAATCCCAGATGTGCAGTATATCAAAGGTTTTTTTTAACCCCAGTAAGCAAAAAGCAGTATTTGTGGCCTAAATGTGACACTCACTTATGCACGTCTAATCCCAGATGTGCACTATATCAGTGGGTTTTTTTTTAACCACAGTAAGCAAAAAGCCTTATTTGTGGCCTAAATATGACACTGACTTATGCACGTCTAATCCTAGGCAAGTAGTATGATGCTTGTTGATTGGCTGCTGTGCAGCCTTTTAAAAGGCGCCAAGAAAGCGCCGATCACCGAACCCAAACTTTTACGGAAATGTTCAGGTTCGAGTTCGGGTGCCGAAAAACCTAAAGTTCAGTACGAACCCGAACTTTACAGTTCGGGTTAACTCAACTCTACCCCTTAATCAATATTTGGTGGAAGTCAGTGAATCGTAGGCCTCAAATATATTTGGTGGAAGCCGGTATATCAATCCCCTCTATCAGTATTTCATATAAACAGGTATATAGAATCCCTTAATTTAATGAGTATTTGCTGTAAGCCAGAATATAAAACCCGTTAATCAATATTTATTGGAAGCCGATGTTTTGCAAGCCTCAATCTATATTTGGTGGAAGCCAGTATATCAATCCCCTCTATCAAGATTTTATGAAAACAGGTATATAGAACCCCTTAATGATTATTTGCTGGAAACTGGGATATCAAACCCCTTAATCAATATTGGGTGGAAGCCGGTGTATAGCAGGCCTCAATCTATATTTTGTGGAAGCCGGTATATCAATCCCCTCTATCAAGACTTTATGGAAACAGGTATATAGAACCCTTTAATGATTATTTGCTGGAAGCTGGGATATCAAACCCCTTAATCAATATTTGGTGGAAGCCGGTGTATCGCAGGCCTCAATCTGTATTTGGTGGAAGCCGGTATATCAATCCCCTCTATCAGTATTTTGTGGAAACAGATATATAAAACCCCTTAATGAGTATTTGCTGGAAGATTAAATATCAAACCCCTTAATCAATATTTGGTGAAAGCGGGTGAATCGCAGGCCTCAATCTTTATTTGGTGGAATCCGGTATATCAATCCCCTCTATCAAGATTTTATGGAAACAGGTATATAGGACCTCTTATTGAGTTTTTGCTGGAAGCTGGGATTTCAAACCCCTTAATTAATATTTGGTGGAAGCCAGTGTATCGCAGGCCTCAATCTATATTTGCTGGAAGCTAGGATATCAAACCCCTTAATCGATATTTTGTGGAAGCCGGTATATCTTAGGCCTCAATCTGTATTCGGTGGAAGCCTATATATTAATCCCCTCTATCAGTATTTTGTGGAAACAGGAATATAAAACTCCTTATTGAGTATTTGCTGGAAGCTGGGATATCAAACCCCTAAATCAATATTTGTTGAAAGCTGGTGTATCGCTGGCATCAATCTATATTTGGTGGAATCCATTATATCAATTCCCTCTATCAAGATTTTATAGAAACAGGTAAATAGAACTTCTTAATGAGTATTTGCTGGAAGCTGGGATATCAAACCCCTTAATCAATATTTGGTGGCAACCGGGGTATAGCAGGCCTCAATCTATATTTTGTGGAAGCCGGTATATCAATCCCCTCTATCAAGACTTTATGGAAACAGGTATAGAGAACTTCTTAATGATTATTTGCTGGAAGCTGGGATATCAAACCCCTTAATCAATATTTGTTGAAAGCCGGTGTATCGCAGGCCTCAATCTATATTTGGTGTAAGCTGGTATATCAATCCCCTCTATCAAGATTTTATGGAAACAGGTATTTAGAACCCCTTAATGAGTATTTGCTGGAAGACGGTGTTTCTTAGGCCTCAATCTATATTTGGTGGAAGCCGATGTATCGCAAGCTTTAGTCTATATTTTGTGGAAGCTGGTATATCAATCCCCTCTATCAAGACTTTATGGAAACAGGTATAGAGAACTTCTTAATGATTATTTGCTGGAAGCTGGGATATCAAACCCCTTAATCAATATTTGTTGAAAGTCGGTGTATTGCAGGCCTCAATCTATATTTGGTGGAAGCTGGTATATCAATCCCCTCTATCAAGATTTTATGGAAACAGGTATATAGAACCCCTTAATGAGTATTTTCTGGAAGACGGTGTATCTTAGGCCTCAATCTATATTTGGTGGAAGCCGATGTATCGCAGGCTTTAGTCTATATTTTGTGGAAGCTGGTATATCAATCCCCTCTATCAGGAATTTATGGAAACAGGTGTATAGAACCCTTTATTGAGTAATTTCTGGAAGCTGGGATATTAAACCCCTTAATCAATATTTGGTGGAAACCAGTGTATCGCAGGCCTCAATATATATTTGGTGAAAAACAGTATATCAATCCCTTCTATCAAGATTTTATGGAAACAAGTGTATAGAACCCCTACGAAGGAGTATAGAACCCCTACGAAGTATCGTAGGCCTCAATCTGTATTTGGTGGAAGTCGGTATATCAATTCCCTCTTTTATGATTTTATAAAAACAGGTATATAGAACCACTTATTGAGTATTTGCTAGAAGCTGGGATATGAAACCCCTTAATCAATATTTGGTGGAAGCCAGTGTATCACAGGCATCAATCTATATTTGGTGGAAGCCTGTATATTAATCCCCTCTATCAGTATTTTGTGGAAACAGGTATATAAAACCCCTTATTAAGTATTTGCTGGAAGCTGGGATATCAAACCCCTATATTTGGTGGAAGCTGGTATATCCATCCCCTCTATCAATATTTTATGGAAACAGGTATATAGAACCCCTTAATGAGTATGTGCTGGAAGCAGGGATTTCAATCCCCTTAATCAATATTTGGTGGAAGCCGGTGTATCGCAGGCCTCAATCTATATTTGGTGGAAGCCAGTATATCAATTCCCTCTATCAAGATTTTATGGAAACAGGTATATAGAACCCCTTAATGAGTATTTGCTTGAAGCCTTAATCGATATTTGGTGGAATCCGGTATATCAATCCCCTCTATAAAGATTTTATGGAAACAAGTATATAGAACCCCTTAAAGAGTATTTGCCGGAAGCTGGGATATGAAACCCCTTAATCAATATTTGGTGGAAGCCGGTGTTTCGCAGGCCTCAATCTATATATTTGGTGGAAACCTGTATATCAATCCCCTCTATCAAAATTGTATGAAACAGGTATATAGAACCCCTTAATTAGTATTTGTTTGAAGGTGGTATATCAAACCCCTCAATCAATATTTGGTGGAAGCCGGTGTATCGCAGGCCTCAATCTATATTTGGTGGAAACCGGTATATTAATCCCCTCTATTAATATTTTATGGAAATAGGTATATAGAACCCCTTAATGTGTATTGCTGGAAGCTGGAATATCAAACCCTTAATCAATATTTGGTAGAAGGCGGTGTATCGTAGGCCTTAATGTATATTTGATAGAAGCTGGTATGTCAATCCCCTCTATCAAGATTTTATGGTAACAGGTATATAGAACCCCTTAATGAGTATTTGCTGGTAGACGGTGTATCACAGGCCTCAATCTATATTTGGTGGAAGCCGATGTATCACAGGCTTTAGTCTATATTTTGTGGAAGTTGGTATATCAATCCCCTCTATCAAGAATTTATGGAAACAGGTGTATAGAACCCTTTATTGAGTATTTTCTGGAAGCTGGGATATCAAACCCCTTAATCAATATTTGGTGGAAACCAGTGTATCGCAGGCCTCAATCTATATTTGGTGAAAGACAGTATATCAATCCCTTCTATCAAGATTTTATGGAAACGGGTGTATAGAACCCCTTAATGAGTATTTGTTGGAAGATGAAATATCAAAGCCCTTAATCAATATTTGGTGAAAGCGGGTGAATCGCAGGCCTCAATCTTTATTTGGTGGAATCCGGTATATCAATCCCCTCTATCAAGACTTTATGGAAACAGGTAAAAAGAACCCCTTATTGAGTTTTTTCTGGAAGCTGGGATTTCAATCCCCTTAATCAATATTTGGTGGAAGACGGTGTACCGCAAGCCTCAATCTATATTTGGTAGAAGCTGGTATATCAATCCCCTCTATCATGATATTATGAAAACAGGTATATAGAACCCCTTAATGAGAATTTGCTGGAAGCTGGGATATCAAACCCCTTAATCGGTGTATCACAGGCCTCGATCTGTATTTGGTGGAAGCCGGTATATCAATCCCCTCTATCAAGATTTTATGGAAACAAGTATATAGAACCCCTTAAAGAGTATTTGCCGGAAGCTGGGATATGAAACCCCTTAATCAATATTTGGTGGAAGCCGGTGTTTCACAGGCCTCAATCTATATATTTGGTGGAAGCCAGTATATCAATCCCCTCTATCAAAATTGTATGGAAACAGGTATATAGAACCCCTTAATTAGTATTTGTTTGAAGCTGGGATATCAAACCCCTCAATCAATATTTGGTGGAAGCCGGTGTATCGCAGGCCTCAATCTATATTTGGTGGATGCCGGTATATCAATTCCCTCTTTTATGATTTTATGGAAACAGGTATATAGAACCTCTTACTGAGTATTTGCTGGAAGCTGGGATATCAAACCCCTTAATCAATATTTGGTGGATGTCGGTGTATCGCAGGCCTCAATCTATATTTGGTGGAAGCCTGAATATCAATCCCCTCTATCAAAATTTTATGGAAACAGGTACAGTTGCAAGAAAAAGTATGTGAACCCTTTGGAATGAAATAGATTTCTGCACAAATTGGTCATAAAATGTGATCTGATCTTCATCTAAGTCACAACAATAGACAATCACAGTCTGCTTAAACTAATAACACACAAAGAATTAAATGTTACCATGTTTTTATTGAACACACCATGTAAGCATTCACATTGCAGGAGGAAAAAGTATGTGAACCCTTGGATTTAATAACTGGTTGAACCTCCTTTAGCAGCAATAACTTCAACTAAACGTTTCCTGTAGTTGCAGATCAGACGTGCACAACGGTCAGGAGTAATTCTTGACCATTCCTCTTTACAGAACTGTTTTAGTTCAGCAATATTCTTGGGATGTCTAGTGTGAATCGCTTTCTTGAGTTCATGCCACACCATCTTAATCGGGTTGAGGTCAGGACTCTGACTGGGCCACTCCAGAAGGCGTATTTTCTTCTGTTTAAGCCATTCTGTTGTTGATTTACTTCTATGCTTTGGGTCGTTGTCCTGTTGCAACACCCATCTTCTGTTGAGCATCAGCTGGTGGACAGATGGCCTTAAGTTCTCCTGCAAAATGTCTTTATAAACTTGGGAATTAATTTTTCCTTTGATGATAGCAATCTGTCCAGGCCCTGACGCAGCAAAGCAGCCCCAAACCATGATGCCCACACCACCATACTTCACAGTTGGGATGAGGTTTTGATGTTAGTGTACTGTGCCTCTTTTTCTTCACACATAGTGTTGTGTGTTTCTTCCAAACAACTCAACTTTGGTTTCATCTGTCCACAGATTATTTTGCCAGCACTGCTGTGGAACATCCAGGTGCCCTTGTGCAAACTTTAAACTGTGCAGCAATGTTTTTATTGGGACAGCAGTGGCTTCCTCTGTGGTATCCTCCCATTAAATCCATTCTTGTTTACTGTTTTACATATCGTAGATTCGCTAACAGGGATGTTAGCATTTGCCAGAGACTTTTGTAAGTCTTTAGCTGACACTTTAGGATTCCTCTTCATCTCATTGAGCAGTCTGCGCTTGTCACGGCCACGGTTATGGTTGGGAGCCGCATACAGTTGCCCGCGGTTGTGGTTGTTGTGTCAACCGCAGCAGAGGCATAATGTAGTTGGCCTCAGTGCGGTTGCCGCGGACAACAGCTTTGTGTGCGGTTCCCGGGGAGTTGTGTGCGTGTGTGGATGCACTTTGTTTGTATGTCTGGTGTGCACTTGTTGTTGTTTGGTGCGCACGGACATCTTCCTTTCACTGTGGCTGCCCGTGGCAGCGTCTGGTATGTTGTACATGTGGTGGCAGAGTCCTGGCCTTCGGGCTGTCTTTCTGGACGGCTGCCACCCATGTCGTTGCCAGCGGCAACAGCCACAGTGTGATCTGTTGGACACTTCCCCTGTCTGTGACTTTCCCTTCTGTGGTGCTGGAAGGGTTAAATCCCTTCCCAGTGTGTGAGTGATGTCACTGGGTGTGTCTGACTGTGGGTGTGGCTTCTTGGCCTATAAAGCCTGAGTGTCTTGCATGGTTCAGTAGGTTGCTTCAGCCCTGATAGCTGGAGCAGCCTCCTGTGTATTTGACCTGCCTGTGAGAGCCACCCCTGTGGTCATAAAATTATAGTTCTTGTTGATGTCTTTATGTTGGTGAGGTTGTGTGTTGTTCTGTTGGGAGCTTTCTATGTTTTGGTGCAGCTAATGGTTCTGTATTCCTGTCTCTTGAGGGATCCAGTCAGCAAGGCTGTGGCAGGTTGGTGGAACTACTTAGTTCGCCTGCCATTTCCATTAGTCTGTTAGTGTTCCCCTTTTCCCAACAGCTTGGCCATTGAGACTCCTGCTCCTCCGTCACCTGGCATCGCACGGCTGAGGGTTTCCCCCATCCTCAGCCGTGACAGCGCTGTGCTCTTGCAGTCATCTTTACAGGATGGCCACTCCTAGGGAGAGTAGCAGCAGTGCTGAACTTTCTCCATTTATAGACAATTTGTCTTACCGTGGACTGATTAACAGCAAGGCTTTTGGAGATACTTTTACCCTTTCCAGCTTTATGCAAGTCAACAATTCTTAATCGTAGGTCTTCTGAGAGCTCTTTTGTGCGAGGCATCAATCATTAGTTTAAGCATACCGTGATTGTCTATTTTTGTGACTTAGATGAAGATCACATCATATTTTATGACCAATTTGTGCAGAAATCCATATCATTCCAAAGGGTTGACATACTTTTTCTTGCAACTGTATATAGAACCCCTTTATGAGTATTTGTTTGAAGCTGGGATATCAAATCCCTTAATCAATATTTGTTGAAGCCGGTGTATTGCAGGCCTCAATCTATATTTGGTGGAAGCCGGTATATCAATTCCCTCTTTTATGACTTTAAGGAAACAGGTATATAGAACCCCTTAATGAGTATTTGCTGGAAGCCGGGATATTAAACCCCTTAAACGATATTTGGTGGAAGCCGGTGTATTGCAGGCCTCTATCTATATTTGGTGGATGCAGGTATATCAATCCACTCTATCAAGATTTTGTGGAAACAGGTATATAGAACCCTTTAATGAGTATTTGCTGGAAGCCTGGATATCAAACCATTTCATAAATATTTGGTGGAAGTCGGTGTATCGCAGGCCTCAATCTATATTTGGTGATAGCCGTTATATCAATTCCCTCTATCAAGATTTTATGGAAACAGGTATATAGAACCCCTTAATGAGTATTTGCTTGAAGCCTTAATCAATATTTGGTGGAAGCCGGTGTATCGCAGGCCTCAATCTATATTTGGTGGAAGCCGGTATATCAATTCCCTCTTTTATGATTTTATGGAAACAGGTATATAGAACCCCATAATGAGTATTTGTTGGAAGCTGGGATATCAAACCCCTTAAACGATATTTGGTGGAAGTCGGTGTATCGCAGGCCTCAATCTATATTTGGTGGAAGCCGGTATATCAATCCCCTCTATCAAGATTTTATGGAAACAGGTATATAGAACCCCTTAATGAGTATTTGCTTGAAGCCTTAATCAATATTTAGTGGAAGCCGGTGTATCGCAGGCCTCAATCTATATTTAGTGGAAGCCAGTATATCAATCCTCTCTATCAAAATTTTATGGAAACAGGTATATAGAACCCTTTAATGAGTATTTGTTTTAAGCTGGAATATCTACCGCTTAAACAATATTTGGTGGAAGTTGGTGTATCGCAGGCCTCTATCTATATTTGGTGGATGTAGGTATATCAATCCCCTCTATCAAGATTTTGTGGAAACAGGTATAAAGAACCCTTTAATGAGTATTTGCTGGAAGCCTGGATATCAAACCCCTTAATCAATATTTAATGGAAGTCGGTGTATCGCAGGCCTCAAACTATATTTGTTGGAAGCCGGTATATCAATCCTCTCTATCAGTATTTTGTGGAAACAGGTATATAGAACCCCTTAATGAGTATTTGCTGGAAGCTGGGATATCAAACCCCTTAATCAATATTTGGTGGAAGCCGGTGTATCGCAGGCCTCAAACTATATTTGGTGGAAGCCAGTATATCAATTCCCTCTATCAAGATTTTATGATAACAGGTATATAGAACCCCTTAATAAGTATTTGCTTGAAGCCTTAATCGATATTTGGTGGAAGCCGATGTATCGCAAGCCTCAATCCATATTTGGTGGAATCCGGTATATCAATCCCCTCTATCAAGATTTTATGGAAACAGGTATATAGAACCCCTATTGAGTATTTGCTGGGAGCTGGGATATCAACCCCTTAATTAATATTTGGTGTGAGCCGGTGTATCGCAGGCCTCAATCTATATTTGGTGGAAGACAGAGTATCAATACCCTCTATCAGTATTTTGTTGAAACAGGTATATAGAACCCTTTAATGTGTGTTTGCTTGAAGCAGGTATATCAAACTCAGTTTTTTTGGGGGGCAACAGGTATATCACACCAGTTGCAATTAGTTATTCCAATTGCTTTTGTCTCTCTTTCTAGGTGCGGTATCTCAGCAGAACCGCGCAACTGCCGCACAATACAAATGCACAATAATATAGTTTATATGTTACAAGGTATATTATACCCCTTAATCAGTTTTTTTTGGGGGGGGGGCACAGGTATATCACACCAGTTGCTGTCCCTGCTCCACACAGCAACCTCTCCCTACAAAATACAGAATGTAAAATCGGGTTTATTTATAAGGTAGGTGGTGTGTCCATGTGCTGGAATGTCTCAATTGGCTGTCCTGCCCCACCTGATGGATGTGTCATGGGTCACAGTTTTGCACAATGCTAAAGAATATAGTGCCAGCTAACATTGCCATATATTTGCCCGTTCGGCAAGGCCATCTCTAGTCATCTGCAAAAGCTGCTTGTTTAATCTCTAAATCTCCACAGATCAATCCTCTTATCTCACGAGTTTGTCTTATGTATTGTAAGATGGGTTCAACAGTAATTATGAAAAGAATGAAAAGAATCGGGGAGCAGTTACATTGTTCTACAGGTTTTTGGGGGGTATATAATTGTAAAAATAAAGTACATCTTATCTGCCATTCTGCCGTGCAGTTACTTTGTACTACAGCCTTTTTTGTGGTGTATAAGTGTAAAAAAAAAGACATCTTATTTGCCGTTCTGCAGAGCAGTTACATTGTTCAACAGAATTGAATCCTGGCTTTCTCCGCAACAACTCAAAATCAAAACCATGGTGACCGACAACAGGAAGAACATGGTGTCGGCGCTGCGTCAAGTAGCACCATGGCACACGTGTACAATCTGGTTGTAAAGCGGTTCCTGAAGTCTTCCGCCCATCTACAAGACATCCTGAAAATGGCCTGAAAACTTTGCATGCACTTTACCCACTCGTACACCGAAAAGAACACCCTCCTGGAGCTGCAGCGACAGAACGGCATCCCCCAACATAGTCTGATGAGTGACGTTTTCACCCATGGAATTTGTAAACCTCCATATATTGGACCGATTATACAAACCGGATTCCCAAAAAGTTAGGACACTATACAAATCGTGAATAAAAACTGAATGCAATGATGTGGAGGTGCCAACTTCTAATATTTTATTCAGAATAGAACATAAATCACGGAACAAAAGTTTAAACTGAGAAAATGTACAATTTTAAGGGAAAAATATGTTGAATCAGAATTTCATGGTGTCAACAAATCCCCAAAAAGTTGGGACAAGGCCATTTTTACCACTGTGTGGCATCTCCCCTTCTTCTTACAACACTCAACAGACGTCTGGGGACCGAGGAGACCAGTTTCTCAAGTTTAGAAATAGGAATGCTCTCCCATTCTTGTCTAATACAGGCCTCTAACTGTTTAATCGTCTTAGACCTTCTTTGTTGCACCTTCCTCTTTATGATGCGCCAAATGTTCTCTATAGGTGAAAGATCTGGACTGCAGACTGGCCATTTCAGTACCCGGATCCTTCTCCTATGCAGCCATGATGTTGTGATTGATGCAGAATGTGGTCTGGCATTATCTTGTTGAAAAATGCAGGGTCTTCCCTGAAAGAGATGACGTCTGGATGGGAGCATATGTTGTTATAGAACCTGAATATATTTTTCTGCATTGATAGTGCCTTTCCAGACATGCAAGCTGCCCATGCCACACGCACTCATGCAACCCCATACCATCAGAGATGCAGGCTTCTGAACTGAGCGTTGATAACAACTTGGGTTGTCCTTGTCCTCTTTGGTCCGGATGACATGGCGTCCCAGATTTCCAAAAAGAACTTCGAATCGTGACTCGTCTGACCACAGAACAGTCTTCCATTTTGCCACACTCCATTTTAAATGATCCCTGGCCCAGTGAAAACGCCTGAGCTTATGGATCTTGCTTAGAAATGGCTTCTTCTTTGCACTGTAGAGTTTCAGCTGGCAACGGCGGATGGCACGGTGGATTGTGTTCACTGACAATGGTTTCTGGAAGTATTCCTGAGCCCCTTCTGTGATTTCCTTTACAGTAGCATTCCTGTTTGTGGTGCAGTGTCGTTTAAGGGCCCGAGATCACGGGCATCCAGTATGGTTTTACGGCCTTGACCCTTACGCACAGAGATTGTTCCAGATTCTCTGAATCTTCGGATGATGTTATGCACAGTTGATGATGATAGATGCAAAGTCTTTGCAATTTTTCGCTGGGTAACACCTTTCTGATATTGCTCCACTATCTTTCTGCACAACATTGTGGGAATTGGTGATCCTCTACCCATCTTGGCTTCTGAGAGACACTGCCACTCTGAGAAGCTCTTTTTATACCCAATCATGTTGCCAATTGACCTAATTAGTGTTAATTGGTCTTCCAGCTCTTCGTTATGCTCAAATTTACTTCTTCCAGCCTCTTATTGCTACTTGTCCCAACTTTTTGGGGATTTGTTGACACCGTGAAAATTTGAATCAACGTATTTTTCCTTTAAAATGATACAGTTACTCGGATTAAACGTTTGATCTGTCATCTACGTTCTATTACAAATACAATATTGACATTTTCCATCTCCACATCATTGAATTCAGTTTTTATTCACAATTTGTTTAGTGTCCCAACTTTTTGGGAATCCGGTTTGTATAAACAGAGAAAGACTAGGACAGAGGAGTTCCCCTGTGTAACTTTGATGTTAGATATTGGCAACTCATGTGTGACACCTGACATTTGTCAGTCGCCAGGACTAAAAACGTCATTCCACTGATTCATGTCCTGGAACAGATGCTGCTAAATCCGGCTGGCCAGGGGACAGGAGATGTAGAGACTATATCTCACGGCCACATGAGCCCTGTGAGGGCTTAACTAGAGGAGGATAAGGGCATTTGAGCACAAGCAATGTGTAGAGAAATGGGTGGTTTTTCTACACAGGTGACAGGAGAGGAGGAGTAGTAGCAGCCAGAAGAGCTGCAGGGCAATGAGGAAGAGGAGGCAGAGGACCCAGACAACTGTGGCAGTGGAGATCAAGGCAGGGAGTTTATCTGAGTCACTTGCGCAAATGGCCCGATGCATGCTCACTTGCTTGCGTAGTGAAAGCCGAATTGTCACCGGTCGCCAGAGGGATGACTACTGGCTTTCCACCATGTTAGACCCTTGCTACCGGTCCAAAATTGGGACCTTTTTTACACCCATACTTGGAGTGCACCCTGCCACCCCACATCGAAGGACCCCTGGACAAATGGGCAGCCAAACTCGATTTGTGGCCGCAACTGGCCAAATTTGCCCTGAACAAGCTTTCCTGACCGGCCAGCAGTTTGGTATCAGAGTGTGTGTCTAGTGTGGCGGGGGCCATAGTTACCCCAAGAACTCGCCTGTCCACCCAAAATGTAGAGAGACTGATCTTTGTGAAGATGAATCAGGCGTGGATCAGACAGGATTTTCAAACACCAGAGCCTGATGCATCAGACTAGATAATCTAGTACCACACCCAGACCATTACCACACCTACACTTTGACAAAAGAGGCCATTTCTTCTGGATACCTGCCTGAGCTACTATTCTGATGCTGCCACCCGCCTGAAGCAACATCTAATGCCAGGTGCTCCTACTGCCATCCACCATCTTCAGCTGGTACTGGTATTGCCCCCCACCCCCCCCCCACTCTGTCACTATGCCACTCTGTGGCCTCCTCATGCTGCTGCTACATCAACACTATGTCCCTGGGCCACTCTGTGGTCTACTCACGTTGCTGCATCATCACTACTCTGTGGTCTCAACATGCTGCTGTCACCTTGACACTATGTCACTGGGCCACTCTATTGTCTCCTGATGATGCTGCCACCTTCCCACTCTGTCACTGGGCCATTCTGTGGTCTCCTCATGCTGCTGCCACATCACTACTCTGTGGTCTCCTCATGCTGCTGCCACCTCAACACCATGTCATTGGGCCACTTTGTGTTCTCGTCATGCAGCTGCCACATCACTACTCTGTGGTCTCCTCATGCTGCCGCTACATCACTACTCTATTGTCTCCTCATGTTGCTGCCACCTCAACTACATGTCACTGGACCACTCTGTTTTGCCCTCATGCTGCTGCCACATCACTACTCTGTGGTCTCCTCAAGCTGCTGCAACATCAACACTTTAACAATGGTCCGCTCTGTGGTCTCATTATGCTGCTGCTGCCACCTCAACACTATGTCTGTGGGCCACTTTGTGGTCTCCTCATGCTGCTGCCACATTACTACTCTGTAGTCTCCTCATGCTGCTGCCACCTAAAAACAATGTCACTAAGCCACTCTGTGGGCTCCTCATGCTGCTGCCTATTCACCACTCTGCCACCTCAACACTATGTCACTGGGCCACTCTGTGGTCTCCTCATGCTGCTGCCAATTCACCACTCTGTGATCTCCTCATGCTGCTGCCACATCACTACTCTGTGGAAACCTCATGCTGCTTCCGCCTCAACACTATGTCATTGGACCACTCTGTGGTCTCCTCATGCTGCTGCTACTTCACTACTCTGTGGTCCTTTTATGCGGCTGCCACCTCACTACTCTGTGGTCTCCTCATGCTGCTGCCACTTCACTACTCTGTGTTTTCCCCATGCTACTCCCACCTCAACACTATGAACCAATCTGTGGTCTCCTTATGCTGCTGCTGCCACATCAACACTATGTCAGTGGCCACATTGTGGTGCCCTCATGCTGCTGCCACATCACTACTCTGTGGTCTTCTTATGCTGCTGCCACCTCAACAATATAACACTGGGCCACTCTGTGTACTCCTCATGCTGCTGCTGCCACCTCAACACTATGTCAGTAGGCTACTATGTGGTCTCCTCATGCTGCTGCCACACCACTACTCTGTGGTTTCCTCATGCTGTTGCCACCTCAACACTATGTCACTGTCCTCATGGTGCCGCCACTTCATTATTCTTTAGTCTCTTCAAGCTGCTGCCATTTCACTACTCTGTAGTCTCCTCATGCTGCTTCCACCTAACTACTCTGTGTTCTCATGCTGCTGCCACTTCACTACTCTGTGGTCTCCCCATGCTGCTGCCACCTCAACATTATAACACTGGGCCACACTGTAGTCTCATTATGCTGCTGCTGCCACCTCAACACTATGTCAGTGGGACACTATGTGGTCTGCTAATGTTTCTGCCATATCACTACTATGTGGTCTCCTTATGCTGCTGCTGCCACCTCAACACTATGTCAGTGGGACACTCTGTGGTCTCCTCATGCTTCTGCAATTTCACTACTCTGTGTTCTCCCCAAGCTGCTGCTTCCTCAACACTATGTTACTTGGCTACTCTGAGGTCTCCTCACCACTTTGTGGTCTCCTCATGCTGCTGCTACCTCAACACTATGTCACTAGGTTACTCTGTGGTCTGCTCATGCTGCTGCCATATCACTATTCTATGGTCTCCTCATGCTGCTGCCACCTCAACACTATGTGACTGGGTCACTCTGTGGCCTGCTCATGCTTCTACCATATTACTACTCTGTGGTCTCCTTATGCTGCTGCTGCCACCTCAGCACTATGTCAGTAGGCCACTCTGTGGTCTCCTCATGCTGCTTCCAGTTTACCACTCTGTGGTCTCCTCATGCTACTGCCATATCACTACTTTGTGATATTGTCATGCTGCTTCCACCTCAACACTGTCATTTGCTGTCATATCACTACTCTGTGGTCTCTTCATGCTGCTGTCACTTCATTACTCTGTGGTCTCCCCAAATTGCTGCTACCTAAACACTATGTCACTGGGCCACTCTGTGGTCTCCTCATGCTGCTACCACATCACTACTCTGTGGTATCCTCATGCTAATTCCACCTTAACACTGTCACTGGGCCACTCTGATGTCTCCTCATGCTGCTGCCATTTCACTACTCTTTGGTCTCTTCATGCTGCTGCCACCTCACTACTCTGTGGTCTTCTCATGCTGCTGTCACTTCACTACTTTGTGTTTTACTCAAATTGCTGCTACCTAAACCCTATGTCACTGGGCCACTCTGTGGTCTTCTCATGCTGCTGCCACCTCAACATTATCATGGGCCACTATGCGGTCTCCTTATGCTGCTGTTGCCACCTTAACACTATGTCACTGGTCCACTCTGTGTTCTTCTCATTCTGCTGCCATATCAATACTCTGTGGTCTCCTCATGCTGCTGCCACTTCAACACTATATCCCTGGGCCAGTCTGTCGTCTCCTCATGCTGCTGCCAATTTACCACTCTGCCACCTCAACACTATGTAACTGGGCCACTCTATTGTCTCCTTATGCTGCTGCCACTTCACTACTCTGTGGTCTCCTCGTGCTGTTTCCACCTAACTACTCTGTGTTGTCCTCATGCTGCTGTCTTCTCAATACTATGTCATTGGATCAATCTATGGTCTGCTCATACTGCTGCCATATCACTACTCTGTTGTCTCCCCATGCTTCTGCAACCTCAACACTATAACACTGGGCCATTCTGTGGTCTCATTATTATGCTGCTGCCACCTCAACACTATGTCAGTGGGCCACCCTGTGGTGCCCTCATACTCCTGTCACATAACTAGTCTGTAGTCTCCTCATGCTGCTGCCACTTCAACACTATAACACTTGGCCACTCTGTGGTCTCCTCATGCTGCTGCCATATCAACACTATGTCACTGGGCCACTCTGTGGTCTCCTCATGCTGCAGCCAATTCACCACTTTGTGGTCTCCTCATGCTACTTACACATCACTACTCTGTGGTATCCTCATGCTGATGCCACCTCAACACTATGACACTTGGCCACTCTGTGGTCTCCTCATGCTGCTGCCACCTCACCACTTTGTGGTCTCCTCATGCTGCTTCCACTTTAACACTATGTCATTGGGCCACTCTTTGGTTTCCTTATGCTGCTGCCACATCAGTACTCTGTGGCATCCTCATGCTGCTGCCACCTCAACACTGTGTCATTGGACCACTCTATGGCCTCCTGATGCTGATGTCACTTCACTACTCTGTGGTCTGTTTTTGCTGCTGCCACCTTACTATTCTGTCGTCTCATCATGTTGCTGCCACCTTTCTACTCTGTGGTCTCCCCATGCTGCTGCTACCTGAACACTATGTCACTGGGTCACTCTGTTGTCTCCTCATGCTGCTGCTACCTCAACACTATGCCACTGGGCCACTTTGTGGTCTCCTCATGCTGCTTCCACCTCACCACTATGTCACTGGTCCACTTTGTGGTCTCCTCATGCTACTGCCATGCTACAGGTAACTCTGTGGTCTCCTCATGCTGCTGCTACATCAACACTCTGTGGTCTCCTCATGCTGCTGCTACCTCAACACTATGTCAATGGTCTACTCTTTGGTCTCCTTATGTTGCTGCCACATCACTACTCTGTGGTCTCCTCATGCTGCTGCCACCTCAATACTATGTCACTGGGTCAATCTATGGTCTGCTCATGCTGCTGCCATGTCACTACTTTGTGGTCTTATGCAGCTGCCACCTCTGCACTCTGTTACTGGGCCACTCTGTGGTCCCCTCATGCTGCTGCCATCTCCCCACTCTTACCACTATGTCAATGGGACCTTTCTTCTGTTTTGTCAGATGGAAGGAAAAATAAGACGCACAGTGTATTCTGTCTATGTAGTAGCTGTAAGGCCTGTATGAAATGTTCCCATCAGAATTGGCTTATGATTTGATAGCCAAAAGCAGGAGTGGGTATAAAACACAGAAGACTTGCAAATATTCTTTTCACGTGTCATCTCTGTTTTGGATCCACTTCTGTTTTTATTGGCTTTAGCAATACTGATGGATTACTGACCAAATGCTGACCGAGTGAAGGCAGATGCTCAACAGACAGGATCCACTTTTTGGGGAGTTATTGATCTGACAGATCAGAGGAAGGGCAAAATAATCAGTGACATCAACACAAACTTACTGCTGACACTCTTTCCACTCTGTTAGGAGGGCTCTTCTTGTGTAAGCATTTAATAGAACGGGTTCTGTAGACAAAATGTAGAATCAGCTGACGACGATGTAAATGGAGTGCGCTTCTTCTTGACGCAAACATCGACCTGTAAGGCTGAGTTTATACTTGAGTTAGTTGGTCAGTTTTGGCCACATAACTGCCCAAATAATTGAAGTGTGCAGTGATTCTAAGAGCGACACCTGTCATCTACATGTCATACTGACTTACAATATTGTTTCACTACAACACCAGACTCACTATGAATGTTACTGCAAGGCACTGTGTTCTTCACAACTATACAGGCACTCTGCAGCCAGGAAATAGCTGTTTTTTAACACGATTCGCCATGAATAAATTCATGTCGAACATTTTTGGAAAATTCGACAGATCGACCAAATCAATTTTTTTGAAATTTGCTCATTTCTAACCACTATAACTATCCAAACTACTACTTCTACTACTACTTCTACTAATGTACTGCTACTACTACTACTGCTACTACTACTAGCATTAGTACAACTACTACTACTACTTATTCCACTACCTCTACTATTATCACTACTACAAGTACTACAATTACTGCTACTACTACTACTAATAATAATACTAATAATAATAATAATACCACTACTACCAGTACTACTATGCCTACTACCATTACACTATTATCACTACTACAATTACTACTATCACTACTACTTACACTCACCTAAAGAATTATTAGGAACACCTGTTCTATTTCTCATTAATGCGATTATCTAGTCAACCAATCACATGGCAGTTGCTTCAATGCATGTAGGGTTGTGGTCCTGGTCAAGACAATCTCCTGAACTCCAAACTGAATGTCAGAATGGGAAAGAAAGGTGATTTAAGCAATTTTGAGCGTGGCATGGTTGTTGGTGCCAGACGGGCCGGTCTGAGTATTTCACAATCCGCTCAGTTACTGGGATTTTCACACACAACCATTTCTAGGGTTTACAAAGAATGGTGTGAAAAGGGAAAAACATCCAGTATGCGGCAGTCCTGTGGGCGAAAATGCCTTGTTGATGCTAGAGGTCAGAGGAGAATGGGCCGACTGATTCAAGCTGATAGAAGAGCAATGTTGACTGAAATAGCCACTCGTTACAACCGAGGTATGCAGCAAAGCATTTGTGAAGCCACAACACGCACAACCTTGAGGCGGATCGGCTACAACAGCAGAAGACCCCACCGGGTACCACTCATCTCCACTACAAATAGGAAAAAGAGGCTACAATTTGCACAAGCTCACCAAAATTGGACTGTTGAAGACTGGAAAAAAGTTGCCTGGTCTGATGAGTCTCGATTTCGTTGAGACATTCAAATGGTAGAGTCCGAATTTGGCATAAACAGAATGAGAACATGTATCCATCATCCTTGTTACCACTGTGCAGGCTGGTGGTGGTGATGTAATGGTGTGGGGGATGTTTTCTGGGCACACTTTAGGCCCCTTAGTGCCAATTGGCCACGTTTAAATGCCACGCGCTACCTGAGCATTGTTTCTGACCATGTCCATCCCTTCATGACCACCATGTACCCATCCTCTGATGGCTACTTCCAGCAGGATAATGCACCATGTCACAAAGCTCGAATCATTTCAAATTGGTTTCTTGAACATGACAATGAGTTCACTGTACTAAAATGGCCCCCCACAGTCACCAGATCTCAACCCAATAGAGCATCTTTGGGATGTGGTGGAACGGGAGCTTCGTGCCCTGGATGTGCATCCCTCAAATCTCCATCAACTGCAAGATGCTATCCTATCAATATGGGCCAACATTTCTAAAGAATGCTATCAGCACCTTGTTGAATCAATGCCACGTAGAATTAAGGCAGTTCTGAAGGCAAAAGGGGGTCCAACACCGTATTAGTGTGGTGTTCCTAATAATTCTTTAGGTGAGTGTATATTACAACTTTAAATTCTACTACCACCACCACTACTACTACTACCACTATTGATACCCTTACTACTACCACTACTACCACCACTACTACTAATACTACTACTACTACGCACCATTACTACTATAATCACTACTACAACTGCTACTACTAGTACCACCACTGCGACTACTACTTCTATTACCTCTACCTCTGCTGCTACTACTAATACAAGTACCACTACTTTTACTACTACTACTAGCACTACTACTACTACTTTTACTACCATTACTTTTACGACTGCTACTACTACTTCTAATACCACCACTGCCACTACTACTTCTATTGCCACTACCACTGAGCTACTCCTACTAATACCACTACTTTTACTACTACTACTACTACTACTACTACTACTACTACTACTACTACTACTACTACTACTACTACTACTAATATAATAATAATGATAATAATACTACTAATACTATTACTTTTACTATGGCTACTACTACTATTACTACTACTACTGCCACTACCACTGTTTTTTTAAATTGATAATTTTTATTTTCATAAAAACATACAAAAAAAACTGTTAACATTACAGGTATACGTACCAAATGTATTACATAATGATATTCATGGCCACTACCACTGTTACCACCACAAATTTTACTACTACTGCCATTACTCCTACTACTTCCACTACTACTACCACTGCTACCAAAACTCTTGCTACTATTAATATCACTTTTTAATAATACATCTACTACTTTTACTACTACCAATA
Organism: Bufo gargarizans; assembly: GCF_014858855.1. Taxonomy (NCBI): domain Eukaryota; kingdom Metazoa; phylum Chordata; class Amphibia; order Anura; family Bufonidae; genus Bufo; species Bufo gargarizans. The sequence continues at coordinate 35,105,771 of NC_058083.1, forward strand.
CTAATACTACAACAACTGCTACTACTACTACAACAACCACTGCCACTATTGCTAGTACTTGAACCACATTACAACAAATACTACTACTACTACTACTGATAATAATACCACCACTACCAGTACTAATAACACTACTACCACTACAACTACTAATATTACTACTTCTATTACTACTACTACTACCACCACAACTAATACCAAAACTAAAACTATCACTGCTAGAAGAACTGTTACTACTACTACTACTACTACTACTATCAAAACTACTGACTATCACTACTAGTACTACTTTTATTACTACTACTTCTACTACTACTACTACTACCACCACCACTACAACTACTACTACCACTACTACCAAAACTACTACTACTACTACCACCACCACCACAAATACTACTACAACTACTAGTATGACCATAACTACTACAACCACCAAAACTACCACTACTACTACCACCACTTATAATAGTACTAATACTACCAGTACTACTAGTAGTAATGCTATCACCACAACTTATACTATTACTGCTACTACTACCACCACTACTACCACTTTTACTACTACTACTACCATTACTAATACTATTAATACTATTACTACAACTACTTCTATTACTCCTACTACTACTACTACTACTACTACTACTATTACTACTACTATTTCTACTACTTCTATTACTTCTTGATTTTCTACTACTACTACTATCAGTACTTGTACTTTTACTAAAACTATTACCACTACTGCAACTTCTACTCTTACTACTATTACTACTACTAGTTCTACTACTTCTGCTGCTGCCACTACTACTAAAACTATTAATATTTCTACTACTATGACTACTACTACTAATAATAATAATAATACTATTGCAACTACTAACAACTACTTATACTACTAGTACTACTGCCACTACTACTACCACCACCACTACAGCTACTATTACTACTACCACCTTCACTACTACTACTAATACTACTACTACCATTGCTACACTACTACTACTGCTAACACCACTACAACCAGTACTACTACCACTACTACCACTAACACCACTATTACTACCACTACTACTATCACTACTACTACTACCACCACCACCACTACTACCACCAGCTCCACCACCACCACTACTACTGTTAATAAAACCACTACTATTACTACCACCACCACCACTACTACTACCACTGATACCACTACTACCACTACTACTAGAATTACTATTACCACTAATTTCACTATGACTTCCTACTACAACTGCTACCACTTCTACTATTGATATCACTACTACTACCTCTACCACCACCACTACAACTACCAGTACTACAAAACCACCACTAATACTACTACCCCCACCATTACTACTACTGCCTTAAGTACAACTAATATTCCTACTAATAATACTACTACTTCTATTACTACTACTAACCACTACTACTGCCTTTATCACTACCACTACTATTACTAACAATTCTACTACTGCCACTGTTACTACTACCACCAATATCACTAATACTTCAACTTTTAATACCACCACTAATAACACCACCACCACTTCTACTACCACCACCACCACCACTATTACTGCCACTGCCACTACTACTATACTAATATCACTACTTCTACCACCACTGCCACTACTACTACCATACTACCATTACTACTACTTCCTCTACTACTATTATCACTAATACAACTAGTACTATAACCATAACAACTAATTCTACTACCACTACTAATACTACTATAACATTATTACAAGCACTTCTACTACTGCTGCTACTACTACTACTATTAATAATAATAATAATAATAAAAACACTATCACCACTACTACCACTACTACTACCCCTACAACTGCTACTACTACTACATCTACTACCACAACCATTACCACTATTATTGCTAACACTACTAAAACCACTACTACTACTAGTAGTACTACTAAAACCACCATTATTACTTTTACCACTAAAACTACGACTACTAAAACCAACACAACCACTGCTACTACCACTGATACCGCCAGTACTACTACCAATACTTCTACTACTACAACCATTACTATTGCTATCACTACTAAAATGTCTACTACTACTACTTATACCGCTACTAACTACTGCTACTACCAACATTGCCACTACTACTACCAATAAAACTACTGTAACTAATACTACTAAAAACTACTCTTACTACCACTACCACCACTACCACTACTACTTTTGCCACTATTACTCCCACCACTACTAATGCTGCTACTTCCACTGACATTACTACTACTACAACTACTACCACAACTAATAATACTACTATTACCAATACTACTACCCATACCACCACTACTACTACTATTACTACTACCACAACCATTACCACTATTACTACTACCACTACTAAAACCTCCACTACTACTACCACTATTACTACTATCACTACCACTATTACTACCACCACTACTACTTCTAAAACCAACACAACCACCACTACTACTACACCTGATTCCACTACTACTACCACCACCACCACCACTTCTACTACTACTACTGCTACTACTAAAACGACCATTACTACTACTATTACTACTAAAACTTCTACTACTACTAATATTATCACTACTAACTAGTACTACTATGACTACTACTACTATTACCACTACTGCCAGTACTCCTACTATTATCACTACCACTACTTGCCACTACTAATACTACTACTACCACCACCACTACTCTTACTACTATTACTACCACCACCACTACTACTGCCACTACAACTACAAATACTACTACCACCACTACTAATATTGTCACTACGACTGACTACTATTATTTTTAGTACTACTACTGCTTTCACTACTCTTACTACGTCCACTACTACAACTACTACTGCTACTCTTGCAACTACTAATGCCACTGCTAATACTACTGATACTTTTACTACTACCACTACAAATACCAAAACCACTGCCACTACTACTTCTATTGCTACTACAACTACTACCACTGCCACTACTGCTACTACTACTACCACCACACTACAACTACTGCTAACTGCTACTTCTACTACCATAGCTGCTTGTACCACTTCTACAACTACCAGCACCACCACTACTTCCCACTACAACTATAGCTAATACTATCACTACTATCACTACTACCACTACTACAACTACCATTACTACTACCACTACTAATCCTACTACCACTACTACTTCAACTACTACTATCAGTACTACTACTATTACAACCACTATCACTACTACTATCACTGCAAGTACTAATATTAATACTACTACTATCATTACCAAAACTACTACTACCACCACCACCACCACTACTACAACCACTACAACTACCACTACTACTACCAACACTACTACTTCAGCTAATACTATCACTACTACCACTACTACTACCAAAACAACTAATACTCCTACCACTACTACTTCAACTACTACTATTACTACTACTGCTATCAATGCAAGTACTACTATCACTACTATTACTACTACCACCACTACTGCTATCAATGCAAGTACTACTATCACTACTACTACTACCACTACGGCTATCAATGCAAGTACTACTATCACTACTAATACTAATCCTACTACCACCACCACCACAACTACCACCACCACTACAGCTACTACCACTGATACCACTACTAATGCTACTACTACTACTACACTACCACCACCACCACCACGATTTCTACAATTACTACTACTACCACCACCACCACCACTAACATCACTCAAACTACTACTACCACCACTACTACCACTATTACCATTGCTAATACTACTACTATTAAACTTACCACTACTACTAAAACTTCCACTACTACTACTCTTACTACTACAACTAGAATTACTACTATCACTGCCACTACTACTACTTTTATTACTACTATTACCACTGCTGCTACTGCTATTACTACTACTACAAATACAACTACTATTACTACAAATACAACTACTACTACCACCACTGCTACTACTTCTGCCTCTACTACTACTTCCACTACTATTATTACCACTATTAATTTACTACTTCTACTACTACAACTACTGCCACTGCTACTACCACCACTACAACTACTCTATCACCACCACTATTACTACTACTACCACCACAACCACCATTACTACTATTTCTACTACTACTATTACTACCACCACTAATACTACAACCACTATTACTACTACTACTACTTCTACTACCACCCTCACTACTACTACCACTAATTCCACTACTACTAGTGTTACTATTAGCACTACTACTACCACTACCACCAATACAACCACTTCTACTACTACCACTTCTACTACTACAACTACTACTACTAAAACTACTTTTATTACCACTACTATCTACTATTACAACTACTACTACTGATACCACCACCTACATTACTACTACTGTACAACTAATACTACTATTACCATTATCACTACTACTGCCGCCACTATTACTACCACTACTATTTATATTACCACTGCTACTATTACTGCCATTACTACTACTACTACCACCACCACTACTACTACAACTACTACTTCCACCAATACTACTACCACTACTACTGCTAAAACCACCACCACTACTGCTAATACCACTGCTACTACTACTATTTTAACTACTACGACAACTAACACTACAACTATAACCACTGCCAATACTATATTACCACTATTACTATCTCCAATACTACTACCACCACTGCTACAACCACTACTACTAATACTACCACCACCACCACCACCACATTACTACTACCACTACTACTATTACCACTTCTACTACCACCATTACCATTACTACTACTTCCATCACTACTACTATTACTGCTACCACTACTACTACCTACACTAACACTACTACTACTGCAACTACCACTGATAACACTACTATTAACACTACTACTAGTATTACTAATACTACTACTAACACCACCACTATTACCACCCATACAACTACTACCACTGCTACTACTACTACTACTTCTACTACCTCTACCACTGCTACCACTACTATTACTACCACCAACACTAATACCAATACTACTACCACCACTACAAATTCTACTACCACTACCACCTCTACTACTACCACCACTACTATCACTACTACTACCACTACTTCTACCACCACCACCACTACTACCACTACTACTATCACCCCCTCTACTACTACTACTTCTACTATGACCACTACCACTTTACTATTTGTGCCACTGATACTACTACTACAACTACCATTTACTAGTATTACTAAAACTACTACCACCAATACTACTACTACTACCTCTACTACCACTAATACTGCCGCTACTACTACTACCACCACTACAACTATAACTACTACAACTACCACTACTAACATCACCACCACTGCCACTAATACTACTACCATGACCATTACTACTACTACCTTTAATACAACTAGTACTACTACTTCTATTACCACTACTAACTACTACTAGTATCACCACCACCACTGACACTACTACTACCATAATAATACTTACACCACTACTACCTCTACTACTACCACTAGTACTACTAATACCACCACCACTGCTACCACTACTACTACTACTACTGCCACCACTACTAATTCTACTACCACTACTACTGTAATGCTACCACTACTACCACTACCACCATACCACTATCCATTCTACTACTATTACTACTACTACTACTACTAATACCACCACCACCACTACTACTACCACCACTGCCACTATTACTGCTACCACCACTACTACTACTATTACCACCACCACAATTACTACCACTGATACTATTACTACTACCACTACTAATGATATTACTACTACTACCACTTACTACTACCACCACTTTTCTACTACTACCACTACTACTACCTCTACTACACTTCTACTACCATTACTACTAATAATACTAAATCCATTTCTACTGCAACAACCAGAACTACAACTATTACTACTATTTCTACTAGTAACTACTACTACTACTACTACTACTTATATTACCACTACTACTACTAACTACTACTATTACCACTCTTACTACTGCTACTACTACCACTACTATTACTACTAACTTTTCTACCACTACTATTACTGCTACTACTACAACTACTACCACCACCACCACTACTACTACTATTACTACCACCACTACTACTTCTACCACCACCTCTACTACTTATACCACTGCTGTTACTACTACTACTACCGCTACTAACACTACAACCACTGCTACTACTAATACTACCATACTACCTCTAGTACTATTACCACTGCTACCAGTACTACTACCACCACTACTACTACCACCCTAACTACTAGTATTACTACTACCACTACTACTACTACAACTAATACTACTACCACTCATCATACTACTACCACCACCACCATTTCTACCACTTCAAATACCACTACCTCTACTCCACTACTACTACTGCTGCTACTACTTCTACTACTACTACCACCACCACTACTACTACAACTACCTTTACCACTACAACTACTACTATTGCCACTACTTACTACTACTATTACCACTGCTAACTACTACTACTACTACCACCACCATTACTACCACTACTGCTAATGTGCTACTACTAATAACAAATACTACTACCACTACTATTACTACTACCAATACCACAACTACTACATCTACTGCTTCTACTACTGCTACTAATACCACTGCTGCTACTTTTACTACTACAACTGCCATAGTACCACTACCACCACTACCAGTACTACCACCACTACCACTACTATCATGACTATTACTGTTCTGTCTGAATCTACTCTGTGAACGGTTCTGTACTATATGACTGCCGCTATATACACAGGATACAGTACATAATTGTCCTGCATCTGACTGCAGTATTTTTAATATCCACTTGTTGGTTGCGTTTGGATATCGTCTATACATATGTAGCAATTATTAACTTGACGCTTATAAGGTGATAAACACACAGTTGTAGCAAAGGACTTTTTCAATTGCTTTTGTTACGTTAAAAGTATATCCTATATTATTTAAACCAGCACCAGGGTCTGAATACGATTGTAATTGCAACTAATTGAACATTTTGTATAATTACTTTTTATTTATTTATTTGTTTGTTTTTTACAATAAAATATATCTGTATACAGTCACCTGGTTCTTTTCCTTATCGCTCTGTCCACCTTGATAACATGGCTGAGGTGGTAATACATTCTTAGTTCCATCCTTCAACTGACACCAGCCATATCTACAGTTAAAAGCTGCGACAGTTAAAAGGAGAGAGCAGCTGCAGACATGATACACCCCTGATCAGTGATAAGGAGAAAGTTGCAACAGAAAGGACCTGCCCCTTGAGCCGTGATAGAAAGAGAGTTGCAGCAGAATGGACCTACCCATGAGTTGTGATAGGGAGGGAGCTGCTGTAGAATGGACTTGGGCTCCCTGGCCTGTGTTAGGGAGACAGCTGCAGCAGAAAGGACATGCCTCCTGAGCTGTGATAGGGAGAAAGCTGTAGGAGAAAGAACATATCCCCCTGAGCTGTGATAGGGCGAGAACTTCAACAGAAAGGACATATCCCTCTGAGCTGTGATAGAGAGCTGAAGCAGAAAGGACAAACCCTAGAGCTGGCAGCTATAAATAAATATAACAGAGCAACTGAAGCAATGAGTTGGGAGATCTCTGGATCCATGTGACCAATGGGTTGGTTCTAGCTTTCTTAAAAAAAGATTTTCATGTACTGTATGATGTCAGATTTTAATAATATACATTATTCATGGTCCAAAAACACTTGGAAATCCAGCTTTTAATCCAAAAGCAGGGAAACTTTATTTCTACAGCACTATATATGCTCACCCACCACCTGACCCCACAATGAGCAGGTCACATGGTTGGAGCAAGACGTGCAATCAAAAGAACATACTGTATGTACACATATAAAATAGTGATTGTGCTGAATAAAATCTTTTTAAAACTTCAAAAACATAACTCCATTAATATTGTAGTATTAAAACATGTCTCTTATTGAGACCAGTTGGATGACAGGTTGCTAGTTGGAACATCCAATATGCCTACCTATTCAGTAATTTTCTCTTATGATCTCCTCCTCTTGCAGGTATTGTAACTCTTTCTATGCCCTAAGTCCAGACGTATTCCCACCATGCATAACCGCAAAGTGCAGACTGACCGCAGACACCTTGCGGCTCTCATAGTGGGGAACATCTGAAATATGCTTGCAAATTCTGGTTTTAATCTGATTGGAAGTGCACCCAACATATTGCAGCTGGCACATCTCACAGGTAATTAAGTAAATAGCGTATTTAGTATTACAATTCAAGTATGTTTTTAGCACAAATTCCTTGCCATCTGCTGTGTTCATTTTAACCACTTCAGCCCCCCTAGCTTAAACCCCCTTAATGACCAGACCACTTTTTACAATTCTGCACTACACTACTTTCACCGTTTATTGCTCGGTTATACAACTTACCACCCAAATTAATTTTACCTCCTTCTCACTAATAGAGCTTTCATTTGGTGGTATTTCAATGCTGCTGACATTTTTTATTTTTTTATATTAATCGAAATTGAACGAAATTTTTGCAACAAAACGACATTTTTCATTTTCTGTTGTAAAATTTTTCAATTAAATCTACATTTCAATATAAATTTTTCTCTAAATTTATTGTTCTACATGTCTTTGATAAAAAAAAAATGCAATAAGTGTATATTTATTGGTTTGGGTAAAAGTTATAGCGTTTACAAACTATGGTGCAAAAATGTGAATTTACGCACTTTGACTTTCTGAGCACCTGTCATGTTTCCTGAGGTTCTACAAAGCCCAGACAGTAGAAACACCCCACAAATGACCCCATTTCGGAAAGTAGACACCCTAAGGTATTTGCTGATGGGCATAGAGAGTTCATGGAAGTTTTTATTTTTTGTCACAAGTTAGCGGAAAATGATTTTTTCTTTTTTTTTTTCTTTTTACAAAGTCTCATATTCCACTAACTTGTGACAAAAAATAAAATTTTACATGAACTCACCATACCCCTCACAGAATACCTTGGGGTGTCTTCTTTCCAAAATGTGGTCACTTGTGGGGTATTTATACTGCCCAGGCATTTTAGGGGCCCTAAAGCATGAGAAGTAGTTTGGAATCCAAATGCGTAAAAATGCCCTGTGAAATCCTAAAAGTACTCATTGGAATTTGGGCCCCTTTGCGCATCTTGGCTGCAAAAAAGTGTCACACATGTGGTATTGCCGTGCTCAGAATAAGTAGGGCAATGTGTTTTGGGGTGTCTTTTTACATATACCCTTGCTGGGTGAGATAAATATCTCTGTAAAAGACTACTTTTCCCATTTTTTTATAGAAAGTTGTCATTTTACAGAGATATTTCTCTCATACAGCATGGGTATATGTTAAAATACACCCCAAAACACATTGCCCTACTTCTCCTGAGTACGGCGATACCACATGTGTGACACTTTTTTGCAGCCTAGGTGCGCAAAGGGGCCCAAATTCCAATGAGTATCTTTTAGGAGGGCATTTTTAGGCATTTGGATTCTCACGCTTTAGGGCCCCTAAAATGCCAAGGCAGTATAAATACACAACATGTGACCCCATTTTGGAAAGAAGACACCCCAAGGTATTCCATGAAGGGCATGGCGAGTTCATAGAATATTTTCTTTTTGGCACAAGTTAGCAGAAAATGATTTTGTAAGAGAAAAAAACAAAACATTTTCCGCTAACTTGTGCAAAAAAAATAATATTCTAGGAGCTTGCCATGCCCCTCACGGAATACCTTGGTGTGTCTTCTTTCCAAAATGGGGTCAATTATGGGGTATTTATACTTCCCTGGCATTTTAGGGGCCCTAAAGCGTGAGAAGAAGTCTGAATATAAATGTCAAAAAAAAGTTACGCATTTGGATTCCGTGAGGGGTATGGTGAGTTCATGTGAGATTTTATTTTTTGTCACAAGTTAGTGGAATATGAGAATTTGTAAGAAAAAAACTAAATAAATAAAATAACATTCCCGCTAACGTGCCAAAAAAATAAAATCTTCTATGAACTCGCCATGCCCCTCAAAAGTGATCTTTATAATGCTGCAGCGATTTTGCGGTGTTTTTGCAGTGATCAGGAAAAAATTCTGTCACTGCGGTGGGGCGGACTGAACGCAAGTGTGCGCACAAGATCAGGCCTGATCGGGCGAACACTGCGTTTTTTTGTAGAGCCTATAGAACATGTCCTTTTCTTGTCCGCAATTGAGGACAAGAAAAGGCATTTTCCATATAGTTCTGGCAATGTGCTGATGCGCAAAATGCGGAAAGCACATTGCCGGTGTCCGTGTTTTGCAGATCCGCAGTGTCCGTGTTTTGTGGATCCACGTATCCGAAAAACACATACGGACGTCTGAATGGAGCCTTACAGGGGGGTGATCAATGACAGGGGGGTGTTCAGGGGTTAATAAGTGACAGGGAGGGCTGTAGTGTAGTGTAGTGTGGTGCTACTTACAGAGCTGCCTGTGTCCTTTGGTGGTCGATCCAAGCATAAGGGACCACCAGAGGACCAGGTAGCAGGTATATCAGACGCTGTTAACAAAACAGCGTCTGATATACCTTTCAGTGGTTAAAAATTGCATTTACAGCCTGCCAGTGACTGATCGCCGCTGGCAGGCTGTAGATCCACTGGTTTACCTTCGGTTCCTGTGAACGCGCGTTCACAGGAAATCTCGCCTCTCGCGAGATGACACGCCGGCGTGTCTAGGAGGAACAACAGGGCTGCCGCCAAGACGCAATCCTGCGTGCGGCGGTCCTGGGATGGTTAAAGTGGGTACCTCCTTCAAATTAACAGTAAATGGCAAGGAATTTGTGATAAAAAAATACTTGAATGGTTCTAATTACTACAAATACCACTGGACAAGTCGCTTTATTGGTTCAGAATGTTTTATAGGAGATTGGCATTTAAGAGGCCATATTAAAAATGTGCATCGAAGATTTTCACTCATGCATGTTGATACAGCAACTCTTTCCTATAACAGATGTTATTTCTGACTGTTATTTGTACTGTCGTTTGAAAAATATCGATTAGATTGTCTCTGAAATCGATATTGTCATGGAGATAAAAATAAAAATAAAGTATATATATATAAAAAAAAAAAACATACTTAAATTGTAATGCTAAATACGCTATTTACTTAATTACCTGTGAGATGTGCCAGCTGCAATATGTTGGGTGCACTTCCAATCAGATTAAAACCATGAGAGCCGCAAGGTGTCTGCGGTCAGTCTGCACTTTGCGGTTATGCATGGTGGGAATACGTCTGGATTTAGGGCATAGAAAGAGTTACAATACCTGCAAGAGGAGGAGATCATAAGAGAAAATTACTGAATAGGGAGGCATATTGGATGTTCCAACTAGCAACCTGTCATCCAACTGGTCTCAATAAGAGACATGATTTACTATTGCAATATTAATGGAGTTATGTTTTTTTAAAGTTTTAAAAAGATTTTATTCAGCACAATCGCTATTTTATATGTGCACATACAGTATGTTCTTTTGATTGCACGTCTTGCTCCAACCATGAGACCTGCTAATTGCGGGGCCAGGTGGTGGGTGAGCATATATAGTGCATTCACTGAGTGTTTAGTATGTCACGATGAAGGACCCAGAATAGAGGTGGCCTGAAACGCGTAGCTATACTAACAGAAGTTTTTAAACTGTAGAAATAAAGTTTCCCTGCTTTTGGATTAAAAGCTGGATTTCCAAGTGTGTTTTTGGACTATCGTTTGAACAGCCAAACCCAGAGGCTGTTGTCCGTGCTCTGCATAGCAGGAAGCAGGTGAGAGCTGCTTTTATCACCATTTCACTATACATCAATCATGGGATAAACTCTTTAAGTGTCATTTTAAAGTTTGCTGCAACAGTGTATATAATGCATTGTCAAGTTAATGTTTGCTACATCTGTATTTAAAATATGGTAAAGGGGAGCACCATTCCTTGGTGATATTTCCAAGACCTGTAACCTCTAGATGAGGAGCCAATAGACAAATCAGTGCTGCAGATCTACTTCTGTTCTTTTGATTATGTGTTTGTGTGTCTTTTTACTTTGCATTCTAATAAGCTCCTTTCTTTCCTCATTTCTTACAGGCCGTCTGGTACAAAACCTTTAAAATTGGTTGTGCACTAGCTTATTGTCCCAAGAGGGACATGCCCTACTATCATGTTTGTCAGTACTGCCCTGCGTAAGTATATTGCAGTAGTAGTCATTTCATGAATTCTAGTCTATTGATATCTGTAGATGCATTGTTTAGCTAAGTCTAAGCCAGAGGTGTAATGTGAAGCTCCTGGTCTGAAAAAAAAAATATTGTTACAGGGCCCCCCACCTACCATACACCTCTTATAATACTAGAGTCATCATATTTTTCTCCTTTAGTTAACAGGAACTGGTTGTGACTGCCATCCTATGGTTTTGGTTACATGGCTGTCAATGAAGGAAGAGGAGGGCAGGGGATGCAGGAGGAGAAGGGATGCATAGAGCAGCTTTTTCCCTCCCTTGGCGCACTTAATTGCTAATTTGTATACTGATTAAAAATCCTTTTTCTCCTGAATGAAGTAACAAATCGCTAAGGTTTTTTCTTCACTGCAAATATGTTCTCCTGAATGGAAACCTAATGGATACTATTTTAGTCAATGAGGTCTGTTAGGCTCCGTTTGCTTTAGCTATGTGCCGAATTTGGCACTTCTGTTATTTTCATTCTTCTGCTCCTATAGCAGAGCAGAAGAATGTAAAAACAGAATGCAGATGTGAAAACAGCTTTACTAGCCACAAAGGGTAGCAAAGCTCCATATCCTCCTTCTGATGAGTGTCCCTCAGACTTGTTGGCCTCAGCGTCAGCTTGGTCTCTACAGCCAACCAGGCTTCTTTAAAAGATCCTCCAGTTCTCTCAGAGCAAAGCGTCTTCTTTCAGTAACCCTCTAGGATACTGGCTGCAACATTAGCTTTTTTGTTGTTCTTTTAAATTGTGAGGAACGTAACAAATGTAGAGTACCACAAAAACGTGCACTAGGATGCATTCTTTGGCAATGTGTCTCTGTAAGATAAGGTGCCATCAATGAATCCATACCCATTCCTCAGAGCCAGAGGGCCCTGCAAGAGTGAAGGAACATTGGCCAATCCGAAGCCAAGCTAAAGCCAGTCTAACACTGGCTTCCACCTGAGCTGCCATACCCAGGTGTTGGCCAAGAGCGTCAGCCGAGGTTTGGCTCTTCCCTATGGGAGGAAGCCAGGTGGTTGGCAGGGGGGTGAGGACCCTGATAGCCACACATAACCCTCCTAGACCTTAAAGGCACACACAAAAGTCCTAGTGACAAAGAAAGGTGGAATGTAAATGCACAGTAAAATGGAAAAAAAAAAAAAAGTGAATGTGTGCCATGAGAGCCTGGACATTCGGATGGAATTATAAAAATTCCTCATCTTGCCTAAATGTAAGGCCTAGACAAGGCTGAGTGTGCTCAAAATGTGAGAAAGTAAAATACGTGCAAATGTGCCATCACTCAATGGGCCCCCACCCCCAGTGAGTTCAGGCACTCCAGGGTCAGCACTCCTGAGGCACTTTCTGCACCTTTGACTTTCAAATAACTTGACCAATAGCTGCATTCTGGAGTGTTTATGTTACCTACAGGTAGCCATCAGCTAACTTGCTCTATGTGCAGATCCATTCCATCTCAGCGGTCCCAGAACAAACCGCTGATAACGGATAGTACAATTGATCTTAGCCAAAAAGCCACAGCATCAGCTCCACTAAGGTCTACCTTCAGATTTTTAGAAGATCATCACATCTCTAGTTAACGTCTTTAAATCACTGAGGGGCGATGAGCATCTTCTGCAGTTTTTAGTTGTTCCTCAGCAAAGAAAGTTGCATTCATCAATCAGGGCACCACATATGCTGTGCAGTCCAGAAAAAGTACAGCATCCCTATAGTCCACTATTTGTGGGAGGTCATCAGGAGCGTCATAACATTACTCAGCAAGGTTGTAGACAGACAGGCTTAATAGATTCAATTCAATCTCCCACTGCTGAGATATTGTCATTACATAGGGAATGCAATTAATAGCTAGAACAGACATGTCCGGAGAGGGGACAGACTCTCTTTAAATTCTTCAGGATTTTCATTAACTGGGCTGATTTTTTTACAAGTGAATAGTATATGAGATAATGGGAGGGTGGGGGCGTAAACCACTGCTATATAATGTAATGTGCTCACCATATTAAAAGTGGTATATTGAGTTGACTGTAATGTACTGTATGATACTAACTACTTCCCTTTATCCTGACAGGGGAAATGATGTAAGTACGTTACATATTCCATATAAAGCCGGAGAGCCTTGTGACGATTGTAAACAGCACTGCCAAGGTGGCCTGTGTAGTAAGTCATTCTTATTGACTTATATGAGTTTTTTTTTTTTTTTAAATAGGGAAAAAAGCTACAGAAACAGCATTTACTAATGATGGATAAAAGGAGGATACAGTGCTCGCTGTATAAATCTGTATTCAGCGAGCAGACAGCAAAAGTTGTATAACGTCAAGGGTTTGTCCCTTTATGACTTAAAGGGGTTTTCTCATTACCACAATCCATGTCCATGAATGTCATAAAGCCCCCTCCCCCCTCCCGCTAAACTTTATATTTAGGAGCCAGAAACAGCAGCTCTCACTCTATAGGACTCACAATATAACACTGCCAGCAGCCTGCAATGACAGTTTGTCTGGATAGTACCAGTTAGCAGTGTGTTACTGGACAGTTTTCTTCTATCCAATAAGTGCTGCCAGTGTCAGACTGTGCAGGGACACCCCCCCCCCCCCTCCCCAACTGGTTATATATATCTGGACCTTCATTGCAAACTGCTAGCAATTCATTCATAAATTCTGTCAGGAATAATGGACCAATGGTACAACATCAAGTCATAAAAATAGATGCCTCAGAAATTGTTATTACATAGGGAATGCAAGCTGTTACTAAACCAAACATCTCAGAAGAGGCTGAGGATAAGGGTCCTCTTTGAATGCAGTTGACATTTTTTACATATTAAAAAAAAAAAAAAAATTTCATTTGGCTCCCAAATGCAAAGTTGATCAACTGTCTAAATTAAAAGTTTCTAAATGATTTGTTGTAGAATATGTGCCATTCCTCCACCTAGCTGGCTGTTCTGCTGATCTGAAATACACATTGCTACATGCTGTGGAGACTGTCTCTGCTGTCCCCTCCCATCTCTCAGAATTAAAATGCATAAAAATTTTCATTGAGTACAGATCACATAGTGAGGAAAGCATAAACAGCAGAAGGAATGAATCACACACAGGCTTTGTTTTTGCTAAAAGCAAAAGGACAGTACCTAAAATAGACTAAGCAAGGGAAGGCAAGGGAAATCATACACTTTTCAGTGTGTCTGTCAGCACAAGAGAGAGGGCATCCCTTATAGACTGTAAAAGAAAAACATTAGTAAAGGAACAAAGCTGTACTGACAGATAAAAGCTAGTAACGGAAGAAGCATCCTATATGCACTAAGCTCATATTCAGCATGAATTACTAGAAGAACACAACAACAGAAAGTGAGGAAGGCAGTGCAGTTGCAGAAAGAACACAGCCTTTGTAATTTATTTAATTTCTGTGTCAAAGTAGTTTATAGCTTGTAAAAAATCTCTAAGGATATTCACGTTAAAAATGAATGTAAAATTAAGTTTTAAAAGTAGAATTAAAAAAAATGCTATAGGTAGTTTATTGTAGGCTGCTCACTTGAGAGTAGAGTGGGAAGAGAATTGAATCACTGCAGTTCTTTACTCCCCCTTGGTATGGAGAGATAGGTTTGAGACAGACAAATACTGTAGAAAGAAAGAGAAAAAAGAAAAGAAAGGAAAGAAAAAAAGAAAAGAGAAAGAAAGAAAGATATCTTGCCCAACAGGGAAGGATAAGCTGTGTGTGCTTCTGTAACAGACACATGCTAGCTAATAAAGTCCTGTGATCACGGCAGCCTCAGCACTGATTCAAGCAGACAGTGTCTTTCAACACAGTTTGTGTTTGTGTGTGGAGGAGATAAATATAACATGAGATTGTAGACCTGTATATACTGTGACTATGACTGGGATGGACCTCCACTGTATGTGCCACTGTATCTGTACTATAGCAATCGATAATAACAATACTGTGCCCACATTGCTGAGAAAAATTCTTTTTTTATATATACAAATGAGCCTCTAGGAGCAATGTGGGCATTGTTGTTATTACAAAGGCTGTGTTCTTTCTGCAACTGCACTGCCTTCCTCACTTTCTAAATTTAGACTTTCCATGAGTATCTCAGAGCACTGTAAACTTACCCCGACCTGGGTCTATTTTAGCTGGAAAAATATAATTTCATACAATGCAGCAACTGTTTTGCTTCATTTCAGCAAATCCCTGTGAACATGAGGATAAGATTGTAGGATGCCCAGAATACGAGGAATTCTGCGATTCGTCGGAGGAAGGCATGCCTATCGAAGAAAAGATTCAGACTATCTGTAAGGAGACTTGTACATGCGACACAGAGATCCATTAATCACCATAATGTCAGGCAGATCAACTAACATATCATATACCAATAGATGAATATTTGCAGACCTTATTTACCCATATTTGCATAGGGACACAATTGTTGAAAATAAAGAAGAATAAAAGTCTGTTTCTGCTTTATTGAGTTATGAGAATATTATTTGATTTACAATGCTACTGTATCTATCTCATATCTATCTATATATCTATCTATCTATCTATCTATCTAGTATCTATCTATCTACAGCATCTATCTACATCATCTATCTATCTATCGTTCGTATCTATCTCACATACAGTATATCTTTCTATCATATCTTTCTATCTATCATATCTATCTATCTATCTATCTATCTATCTATCTATCTATCTATCTATCTATCTACAGTTGAAACCAGAAGTTTACTTTATAAAAAGAAACATATGCATGTGTTTCTCAATATCTGACATGAAATCAGAATAAACCTTTCCTGTTTTTGGTCAATTAGGATTACCATAATTATTATTATTTGCCAAATGCCAGAATAATGAGAGATAATGTTTTAAGGCATTTTTATTAGTGTTGATCGAACACCAAAGTGCCCGGGTGCTCTACCGAGGACCCGAGCACAATGTAAGTCAATGGGAGATCCCGAGCATTAAACCAGGCACCCCCTGCTCTGAAGAGGGGAGGGTGTCTGGCTCACTGAAAAATGTCAGAAATTGATGGAAACACCACTGAAATGGTTCGGGAAGGATGTCTGGATGCATCTTGGACTCCCAGGTCGCTGCTGGGAACGATGTTGTCCGAGTAGTACGTCACTTTTACAGACTGACAATAATACACACGAAATCAAAGATAAAATCAATTTTAGAGGAAAAATTGTTAGGAAACATTCTTTCCTGTATATTTAATTGTATATAAAGTGCAAGTGCTGCCAAAAATTACAAGAAAGAAGCACTCCGGTACAACCTGTATATTACATAAAGGAGGGCCATATTCACATTGTGGTACAATTGTTCAGGTAGTGGGACTCCTACACTCATAAGACCTATGCACTAAGTGAAAGGGCTGCCAAAAATTACAAGGAACCAGCAGTCCAATTGACACATCCTTGAAAAATTATGATTGATGGCCTGCTGGTGACCCTCAAAAACATTAGGAGCAAGGGCCTGCTGTTGACCCTGTAAAACATTAGGGGCGAGGGCCTGCTGCTGATCTGACCATCTAAAAAAATTTGTGGGCGAGGGCCTGCCGCCGAGCTGACCATGTAAAAATTTTGTGGGCGAGGGCCTGCTGCCGATTTGACAATCTAAAAAATTTAATGGGCGAGGGGCTGCTGCAGAGCTGACCACGTAAAAATTTTGTGGATGAGGGCCTGCTGCCAAGCTGAGCATTTAAAACATGTTGTGGATAAGGGCCTGCTGCCGAGCTGACCATTTAAAACATTTTGTGGACGAGGGATTGCTGCCGAGCTGACCATTTTAAAAATTGTGTGGGCGAGGGCCTGCTGCCGAGCTAAACCATTTAAAAAAAATTGTGGACGAGGGTCTGCTGCCGAGCTGACCATTTTAAAAATTGTGTTGACGAGCACCTGCTGCCGAGCTGACCATTTTAAAAATTGTGTAGACGAGGGCCTCCTGCTGAGCTGACATTTTAAAAATTGTGTGGGCAAGGGCCTTCTGCCGAGCTAACCACTTTAAAAATGTTGTGGATGAGGGCCTGCTGCCGAGCTGCCCATTAAAAAAAAATTGTGGACAAGGGAATGCTGCTGAGCGGACCATTTTAAAAATTGTGTGGGCGAGAGCCACAGCTCAGTCTGTCCCTTATCCCCTGCCACAGCTCTGCGGTGGTGTGCTGTTTGTCACCTTTTCTTTTCAATTCACTTTTAAACTATTAAACAAAACAACAATTGGTAAAAACATTGGGGAGAAGCAATGAAAACAAGTAGAAAATCATCATACCACCATGTAAATTAGTACGGCAGAAAGGTGATGTGGGTGTATAGGGTAGAATGTAAGGGAAGGGGAGTATGGGAGGGAAGGAACAGGATGTATTGTGGGCATAATGGTTCTCTTACATCATTATAGGATCAGTCATTTGTGATGTGATCATGTTCCGCTAATTGTTTCAGGATTGGGGAGGTTGAGCGGTATGTAACCCAGTCCTTACATATCATTTGGAATTTGGTGTGGGTTCTTGATTCCCAGGCTGAGAGCTCCTCCATATGATACGTACTGAAGGCATCAAAACTATGAATTAACACATGTGGAATTATATACATAACAAGAAAGTGTAAAACAACTGAAAATATGTCATATTCTAGGTTCTTCAAAGTAGCCACCTTTTGCTTTGATTACTGCTTTGCACACTCATGGCATTCTCCTGTTGAGCTTCAAGAGGTAGTCACCTGAAATGGTTTTCACTTCACAGGTGTGCCCTGTCAGGTTTAATAAGTGGGATTTCTTGCCTTATAAATGGGGTTGGGACCATCAGTTGCCATGTGGAAAAGTCATGTGGATACACAGCTGGTAGTCCTACTGAATAGACTGTTAGAATTTGTATTATGGCAAGAAAAAAGCAGCTAAGTAAAGAAAAACGAGTGGCCATCATTACTTTAAGAAGGTCAGTCAGTCCGAAAAATTGGGAAAACTTTGAAAGTGTCCCCAAGTGCAGTCACAAAAACCATCAAGCGCTACAAAGAAACTGGCTCACATGCGGACCGCCCCATGAAAGGAAGACCAAGAGTCACCTCTGCTGTGGAGGATATGTTCATCCGAGTCACCAGCCTCAGAAATCGCAGGTTAACAGCAGCTCAGATTAAAGACCAGATCAATGCCACACAGAGTTCTAGCAGCAGACACATCTCTAGAACAACTGTTAAGAGGAGACTGTGTGAATCAGGCCTTCATGGTAGAATATCTGCTAGGAAACCACTGCTAAGGACAGGCAACAAGCAGAAGAGACTTGTTTGGGCTAAAGAACACAAGGAATGGACATTAGACCAGTGGAAATCTCCAAAAAGTCCAAATTTGAGATCTTTGGTTCCAACCACCGTGTTTTTGTGCGACGCAGAAAAGGTGAACGGATGGACTCTACATGCCTGGTTCCCACCGTGAAGCATGGAGGAGGAGGTGTATTGGTGAGGGGGTGCTTTGCTGGTGACACTGTCGGGAATTTATTCAAAATTGAAGGCATACTGAACCAGCATGGCTACCACAGCATCTTGCAGCGGCATGCTATTCCATCCGGTTTGCGTTTAGTTGCACCATCATTTATTTTTCAACAGGACAATGACCCCAAACACACCTCCAGGCTGTGTAAGGGCTATTTGACCATGAAGGAGAGTGATGGGGTGCTGCGCCAGATGACCTGGCCTCCACAGTCACCGGACCTGAACCCAATCGAGATGGTTTGGGGTGAGCTGGACCGCACAGTGAAGGCAAAAGGGCCAACAAGTGCTAAGCATCTCTGGGAACTCCTTCAAGACTGTTGGAAGACCATTTCAGGTGACTACCTCCAGAAGCTCATCAAGAGAATGCCAAGAGTGTGAAAAGCAGTAATCAAAGCAAAAGGTGGCTACTTTGAAGAACCTAGAATATGACATATTTTCAGTTGTTTCACACTTTTTTGTTATGTATATAATTCCACATGTGTTAATTCATAGTTTTGATGCCTTCAGTGTGAATCTACAATTTTCATAGTCATGAAAATAAAGAAAACTCTTTGAATGAGAAGGTGTGTCCAAACTTTTGGTGTGTACTGTATACAGTTGCAAGAAAAAGTATGTGAACCCTTTGGAATGATATGGATTTCTGCACAAATTGGTCATAAAATGTGATCTGATCTTCATCTAAGGCACAACAATACACAATCACAGTCTGCTTGAACTAATAACACACAAATAATTAAATGTTACCATGTTTTTATTTAACACACCATGTAAACATTAACAGTGCAGGTGGAAAAAGTATGTGAACCCTTGGATTTAATAACTGGTTGAACCTCCTTTGGCAGCGATAACTTTAACCAAATATTTCCTGTAGTTGCAGATCAGACGTGCACAACGGTCAGGAGTAATTCTTGACCATTCCTCTTTACAGAACTGTTTCAGTTCAGCAATATTCTTGGAATGTCTGGTGTAAATCGCTTTCTTGAGGTCATGCCCCAGCATCTCAATTGGGTTGAGGTCAGGACTCTGACTGGGCCACTCCAGAAGGCGTATTTTCTTCTGTTTAAGCCATTCTGTTGTTGATTTACTTCTATGCTTTGGGTTATTGTCCTGTTGCAACACCCATCTTCTGTTGAGCTTCTGCTGGTGGACAGATGGCCTTAAGTTCTCCTGCAAAATATCTTGATAAACTTGGGAATTCATTTTTCCTTTTATGATAGCAATCCGTCCAGGCCCTGAAGCAGCAAAGCAGCCCCAAACCATGATGCCCCCACCACCATACTTCACAGTTGGGATGAGGTTTTGATGTTGGTGTGCTGTGCCTCTTTTTCTCCACACATAGTGTTGTGTGTTTCTTTAAAAAAACTCAACTTTGGTTTCATCTGTCTACAGAATATTTTGCCAGTACTGCTGTGGAACATCCAGGTGCTCTTGTGAAGCAATGTTTTCATTGGACAGCAGTGGCTTCCTCTGTGGTATCTTCCCATGAAATCCATTCTTGTTTAGTGTTTTACGTATGATAGATTCGCTAACAGGGATGTTGGCATATGCCAGAGACTTTTGTAAGTCTTAGCTGACACTCTAGGATTCTTCTTCACCTCATTGAGCAGTCTACGCTGTGCTCTTGCAGTCATCTTTACAGGACGGCCACTCCTAGGGAGAGTAGCAGCAGTGCTGAACTTTCTCCATTTATAGACAATTTGTCTTACCGTGGACTGATGAACAGCAAGGCTTTTGGAGATACTTTTATAACCCTTTCCAGCTTTATGCAAGTCAACAATTCTTAATCGTAGGTCTTCTGATTGCTCTTTTGTGCAAGGCATCATTCACATCAGGCAATGCTTCTTGTGAAAAGCAAACCCAGAACTGGTGTGTGTTTTTTATAGGGCAGCTGTAACAAACACCTCCAATCTCATCTCATTGATTGGACTCCAGTTTGCTGACACCTCACTCCAATTGGCTCTTGGAGATGTCATTAGTCTAGGGGTTCACATATTTTTTCCACCTGCACTGTGAATGTTTACATGGTGTGTTCAATAAAAACATGGTAACATTTAATTCTTTCTGTGTTTTTAGTTTAAGCAGACTGTGATTGTCTTCTGCTGTGACTTAGAAGAAGATCAGATCACATTTTATGACCAATTTGTGCAGAAATCCATATCATTCTAAAGGGTTCACATACTTTTTCTTGCAACTGTATGTGCTTCACCATGTGTAGCCATTGGAGTATATTAGGGGAAGCCTGTTGGTTCCAATATTGGGGTATCAATGATTTTGGTGCTGCAGATAGGTATTCGAAAAGCTATGCTTGGGGTGGGAGATGTCTTCTAGCCTGATGTTCAGCAATACAGAAATTGGTGAAGGGGTTTTATCTAATGTACAGATGCTCTTAATCAGATCCAGTATCCCAGACCAGAAAGGCTGTAACACTGGGCACAACCACCACATGTGTAGATAGGTGCCCTGCGAGTGATGGCATTTCCAGCAGTCGTCGGAACTAAGACAGTTCTTCTGCTTGAGCTGGACTGGTGTGAGATACTATCTGGTGACTAGTTTGAATGAGTTTTCTTGAAGGCGTGTGCAGCGGGAGATGCCGTGCGATTTGCAATACAATTGCTTGATTTCAGGTTTTGACCATATGGTGTTAAAATCCCTGCTCCATTCCGAAACATACCTTCTATCAAGCAGATATTTTATTTTCTGGAGGATACCGTAGACCTGGGAGAGTAGATACCTAGCGGGATTCCTAAAAGCTATCAGTTTTTCAAACTGAGTTAGTTCTCTTATGTCTTCCGAGTGGGTCAGGTAGGGGGTCAGCAATGATCGAACCTGCACTTTGTGTATAGAATGCAGAGAAGTGTGTGTCAAGGGATCTCCCAATTGATCTGTCTCTAAAAATTAGTATAAAGAAATTGGCCTTAGTTCTGAAGATTTTAGACCAATATCTGTGTATTTTGTATGATATAGTTGTGGGATATCTGCCACTGTCATTAGTTGAGAAAGAAGAGGGCTGAGTTTATCCATTTATAAATGCCAAATTTTCAATGAGGCCTGGGTGATGGAATTTTGTGTGAGTTGACTGGGTGGTCGCCTCTCTCTCAGCCAAAGGAGGTATTTTAGTGGGCTATTTGCTAGATGTTCTTTGATTGGTACCCAGAGTTTGTTATTGTCTGTTCTTATCCATTGTATCACTCTGGACAAGTGTACTGACTCACAATGCAATCTCCAATCGGGTAAGGCCATACCCCCCCCCCCCCCCTTGTTTTATGTTAAATGAGGAGGGTAATGCTTAAGCAGGGTCGTTTATCTTGCCATATGAATTTGCTTATCAGTTTCCTAATTGTGGTGAAAAACGAGATTGGGAGAGTTATTGGGAGTGACTGGAATAAATACAGCAGTTTAGCAAGCAGAATCGCTTTAATAAGTTTTTTCTGTCCCATCCAAAAAAGAAAAAGGAGGGACCATAACTCTAAAAGTACTTGGAAATGTCTTGGAAATAGAGGCGTAGTTAAGAGAGTATAAATCACTCCACACTGGGCTGATTTTGAGACCAAGATAAGTTATATGAGATGATGACTACTGGAAGGGATATTTAGATTGCAAGGTACTTGTCTCTTCCCTGCCAATATATTGCCTCCCATTTGGATGCATTTATTTTGAAGTTAGAGACCCAACCTTAATCATGCAGGAGAGTCTGCAATGCAGGTAACGCTGAGGTAGGGTTCGTCAAGATCACCAAGATGTCATCTGCATGAGCTGCTGTACTATGTATGGAGTGATTGTCATCATAGCCTTTAAAGGGATTCTGTCATCAAGTTTTGGGCTATAGAACTGCAGACATGCACGGCTAGATCGCCGCTAGCATGTCCGCAATATATCTGTCCTATAGGGCTGTGTGCTTTTAATTTCTTTAAAAAAGGATTTTATAGATATGTAAATTAGTCTTGCATGTGTCCAAGGGGCTGTACTAACCTACCTGGAGCCCAGCACCGCCTATGTCCTCCGAATCTCCTCCTTTCATCAACTATAGATTGCCGCAATCTCGCGATGCGCGAGCTCGCGCATGCGCAGTGCCGGTATAGTGTTCCTTCCCTATGCTGGCATCAGCCTCAGGGAAAGAACTGTGCGTGCGCGAGATCGCGCATCGCAAGGTTACGGCAATCTATAGTTGATGAAAGGAGGAGATTTGGAGGACATAGGCGGTGCTGAGCTCCTTCACAGGCGGGCGTGGCTGGGCTCCAGGTAGGTTAGTAATCCTTTTTTAAAGAAATTAAAAGCACACAGCCCTATAGGACAGATATATTGCGGACATGCTAGCAGCGATCTAGCCGTGCAGATATATTGCGGACATGCTAGCAGCGATCTAGCCTTGCATGTCCGCAGCTCTATTGCCCAAAACTTAGTGACAGAATCCCTTTAATGTCTGGATGGTCTCTAATTGATGCCAGTAGTGGCTTCAAGGACAAAACAATCAAAACAGGTGACAGAGGACACCCTTGTCGTGTCCCGTTGTATATCTTAAAAGGGGCAGATAAAGACTGATTTATGCGTAGTCTGGCAGTTGGGTATGAATACATTACGAAAATGGCATCTATAAATGCTTGTGGAAAGCCAAAGTGACTTAGCACCTGTTTTATGTAGGTCCAGTCCACTCTGTTGAAGGCCTTCTCTGCGTCTGTCCCCAGTAGCACCAATGGAAGTTTTTTACGTGTAGCATTCTGTATTAAAGACAAAACCCTCATAGTGTTATCCTTCCCCTCTCTATTTGTCACAAACCCCGCTTGTTCAGAGGAGATTAAGGAGGGGATCAGGGGCTTCAATCTATTTGCTAACAGACTGGCATAGAGCTTCAGCAGGGGGGCGTAGCTATAGGGGGTGCAGAGGTAGCAGTCGCTACCGGGACTAGGAGCCAGATGGAGCCCAAAGACCCTTGTGCCACATAAGAAAACACTGGTATTATAGAAAAGGCATGCTGGGGGGGGGGGGGGGTCGTTTAAATTTTTGCCTCAGGCAGCATGAAGGCTATGTGTTCCCTGGCCACAAAGCACTTAGGGAAGGGGGTCCAAGCTGCACCAGAGCCCATGAGCCTTTAGCTACGCCTCTGAGCTTCAGATTTGTGTTTAACAGTGATATAGGTCTGTAGTAGGGATAAGCGAACCCGAACTGTATAGTTCGGGTTCGTACCGAATTTTGGGGTTTTCCTGACACGGACCCGAACCTGAACATTTATGTAAAAGTTTGGGTTCGGGTTCGGTGTTCGGCACTTTCTTGGCGCTTTTTGAAAGGCTGCAAAGCAGCCAATCAACAAGCGTCATACTACTTGCCCCAAGAGGCCATCACAGACATGCCTACTATTGGCATGGCTGTGATTGGCCAGTGCAGCATGTGACCCAGCCTCTATTTAAGCTGGAGTCATGTAGCGCCGCACGTCACTCTGCTCTGATCAGTGTAGGGAGAGGATGCAGCTGCTGTTAGGGCGAGATTAGGCAGGGATTAACTCAGCAAAAACACTTAATTCAGTGATGATCGATCTACAGCTGTGAATCATTCAACTTCTGCTAGTTAATTGCTCAATGGTTTTAGGCTGCCCAGAGCGTTTTTCTGTCACTTTTTTCTGGGGTGATCGGCGGCCATTTTGTCTTGTGGTGCGCCAGCACAAGCTGCCACCAAGTCCATTTACCATCAATAGTGTGTTTGTTTGTTTTTTGCTATATCCTACATCAGGGGCTTGGCTGTGCTTATTGTCACCCTTTGAAACTCAGCATAGAATTTTCTATATTTTATTGAGGGGTGAAATACAATTGCCAAAATAGCAATACCCTAAATCTGGTGTTCTAGCTGTGGCTGGACAAGTTTTTTAGTGTCCGTCAAAGCATAGTTTTTGTTCTGCGTTGAAATTCAATTCCCAAAATAGCAATACCCAAAATCAGTGGTTTCTGCTGTTGCAGGCCAAGTTTAAATCTGTCCGTAAAAGGGTATATTACACAAACTGTTAAATTACAATTGCTGAAAGCATAAGCCTTTAAATTTGCACGCACTATTGTGCATCTCACATAGTGTATTTCTGTCCATAAAAGGGTATATTACATTTAAGGTGCAAATTCAAGTGCTGATAGGGTCATCCTCAATAACTTCACACGCTACCGTGCATCTCCAAGTCTAATTCTGTCCGTAAAAGGATTCCTTTCATCAGGGCCTAAATACTAGGCCTACAACTTATATTCCCCTAAATCTGTGGTTACTGCTGTGCCTGTATTAGTGTAATACGGTACCTAAATAGATAGCCAGATAGTGTTAGATGCCTGTAAAAAAAGGCCTGAATTTGAATTCAATACATTGTGCCAAATAATTTTTTTCTTATTGTGGTGAACGGTAACAATGAGGAAAACATCTAGTAAGGGACGCGTGCAATGAGCAGGACACCGGTACAGTGGGTCAGCTATGCAGTGGGTCAGTATATATGTGTAATAGTTCATGACACCAATTGCAGCTTGCGCAGGTACTATAGCAGGGCCCTTTAAGATGTTATAACTCACGTACCACTTGAGGAATGCCAGAGGGGGATGATGTCTCTGTATAGCAGATATGGTAGTGTCAACGGTGTCTCCTACCTTGGTACGGCTGGACTCCTGGATCCTGGCTCACTTGCAATAGAGTCTTGTTAATAGGAGTAATTGAGGAATGAATGAGATCCAAACAGGTAATATGATCCAGCTTGTCTTAACTTAATGGGTGCAGCATAAATCCATATGAGTAGAGCAAGTCTTTAGGTCCCAGCAGGTATTGGCAATGTATGGCAGGGGTTAATGCCTCTTCTGCTCCTATACTATATGCCTGGAGAATCTGGCAGGTATTTATCTTCTGCTCTGTCTGTCTTCTGCTTAGTATGGGTCTGACTAGCTGAGGAGGAACTTGGCTTCTCCTGGACTCTGGAAACTGGTACTCACAGCTTGGCTCACAGGGGATGCTTCTTCCTGGAGGCTGGAGGTGGCTGCTTTTCTTGTCAACCAGCTGAGGCTGATGGCTCAGGCTGGGAAGTTGAATCCTTGCCTCAGCCGAGGCGGGATCCAGGGTTGGGATCCCTGGTGCTGGGAACTGCTACCAACACAACCTACCCCAGCAGGGGTGGCTGGTACACTGACTACACTTCCTTCTCCTCCTCATGAGACAGGACATGGGAACGTCCCACTTCTGCTCATACAGGGGAGCACAGACTGGAATGGACTATTCCAGACTAGATATACTAACTAACCTTGGTCTGCTTACATATTGCTGCCACCTCCTGGCGGACAGGGAAATTACAGAAAATACATAATACAAGCCTGGAAAATACATATACAGGAAAATGCAAAGTTAGATCACACAAGATGATAAGAAATATACACTTGACATGTTATAGCAGGGAGATAGAGTTTAGTGACATACTCTGGGATGTTACACGCGGACGCGGACATAGTCGTGGTGGTGTTAGTGGACCCTCTGGTGCTGGGAGAGGACGTGGCTGCTCTGCCACAGCCACACGTCCTAGTCAACCAACTACCTCAGGTCCCAGTAGACGCCAGAATTTACAGCGATAATTGGTGGGGCCCAATGCCGTTCTAAGGATGGTAAGGCCTGAGCAGGTACAGGCATTAGTTAATTGGGTGGCCAACAGTGGATCCAGCACGTTCACATTATCTCCCACCCAGTCTTCTGCAGAAAGTGCACAGATGGTGCCTGAAAACCAAGCCCATCAGTCTGTCATATCACCCCCATGCATATCAGGGTAACTGTCTGAGCCTCAAGTTATGCAGCAGTCTCTTATGCTGTTTGAAGACTCCGCTGGCAGGGTTTCCCAAGGGCATCCACCTAGCCCTTCCCCAGCGGTGGAAGACATAGAATGCACTGACGCACAACCACTTATGTTTCCTGATGATGAGGACATGGGAATACCACCTCAGCACGTCTATGATGATGACGAAACACAGGTACCAACTGCTGCGTTTTTCTGCAGTGTGCAGACTGAACAGGAGGTCAGGGAGGAAGACTGGGTGGAAGACGATGCAGGGGACGATGAGGTCCTAAACCCCACATGGAATAAAGGTCATGCCACTGACTTTCAGAGTTCAGAGGAAGAGGCAGTGGTGAGACAGAGCCAACAGCGTAGCAAAAGAGGGAGCAGGGGGCAAAAGCAGAACACCCGCCGCCAAGAGAGTTCGCCTGCTACTGGCCACTGCCTCCAGAGACCGAGCACCCCAAAGACAGCTTCAAGGAGTTCCCTGACAGTGACCTGTTCCAGTGGTGGGTGAAATGAAGCCTAATTCTCTGCTATGACATAAAGCCTAATTCTCTGCTATGGTACCTCTCTCCTCTTTCTGGGTGCCGGGGCCTAATAAATATTTGACAGTGGCCTGTTTTAGTGGTAGGTGACATGAAGCCTGATTCTCTGCTATGACATGAAGCCTGATTCTCTGCTATGGGACCTCTCTCCTCTGTCTGGGTGCTGGGCTTAAAAATATCTGACAGTGGCCTGTTCCAGTGGTGGGTGACATGAAGCCTGATTCTCTGCTATGGGACCTCTCTCCAATTGATATTGGTAAATTTTATATTTATTTTTTTATTTTAATTCATTTCCCTATCCACATATTTGTTTGCAGGATATTTACCTACATTTTGCTGCCTTTTGCAGCCCTACAGCCTTTTCAGTGCCGAAAAGTTCGGGTCCCCATTGACTTCAATGGGGTTCGTGTTCGGGGCGATGTTCGGGTCGAGTTCGGATCCCTAACTCGAAAATTTTCGGGAAGTTCGGCCGAACTTCTCGAACATCCAGGTGTTCGCTTAACTCTAGTCTGTAGCTATCGCATTGTGTGGGGTCTTTTCCGTCTTTGTGGAATAATGTAATGTATGCTTCTAATGCTTGCTGCGGTATAGGGGTTCCTGATAGATATGCATTACACGTGTCCGTCAATTGCGGAAGGAGGACAGAGGAGAAGGTTTCGTAGTACGAGCTGGGGAGGTCATCTGGGCCAGGGGCATTCATTTTTGGGCATCTCCGCAGGGCGTACCGGACCTCCTCTTGCGAGAATTGTTTCAGTACATCTGAGTGAGAGGTAGGTGTCAGTTTTGGTAGGTTGATATGTGAGAGAAATTTTGTAATGGAGGAGAGGGCCTACTGTGGGTTTATTCTTTGTTCTGTGGTGTTCAATTGGTAGAAAAAGGAGTAGAAGTCTATAAACTCTCGTTCAATCACTGCCGAGTCTGACGTAATATCTCCTGTTTTGGTTTTGATTTCAGTGATGTGTGTTCAGGGTTTACGTCTTTTAACCCCTTAAGGACTCAGGACATCACATATTGTACTTCATGGCACTGGTAAAATGAAGTAAAAAAAAAAAATATCATTTTTATTTATAAAAAATACCAAATTTACCAAAAATACATAGTAATACCTACAAAAATAGTTATTACTTTACATTCCCCATATGTCTACTTCATGTTTGGATCATTTTGGGAATGATATTTTTTTTTGGGGGATGTTACAAGGCTTAGAAGTTAAGAAGCAAATCTTAAAAATGTTCTGAAATTTTCAAAAACCCAATTTTTAGGGACATGTCACTTTGCGAGGCTTACATAATAGAAACCACCCAAAAATGACCCCATTCTATAAACTACACCCCTCAAGGTATTCAAAACTGATTTTACAAACTTTGTTAACCCTTTAGGTGTTCCACAAGAATTAATGGAAAATAGAGAAATTTCTAAATTTCACTTTTTGGGCAGATTTTCCATTTTAAGAATTTTTTTCTAGTTACAAAGCAAGAGTTAACAGCCAAACCAAACTCAATATTTATGGCGCTGATTCTGTAGTTTACAGAAACACCCCATATGTGGTTGTAAACTGGAAGGCAGGTTTTGCTGGACTGTTTTTTTTTTACACCATGTCCCATTTGATGCCCCCCTGATGCACCCCTAGAGTAGAAACTCCATAAAAGTGACCCCATCTATGAAACTACACCCCTCAAGGTATTCAAAACTGATTTTACAAACGTTGTTAACCCTTTAGGTGTTCCACAAGAATTAATGGAAAATAGAGATACAATTTAAAAATTTCACTTTTTTGGCAGATTTTCCATTTTTATATTTTTTTTTTACTTTTACAAAGCAAGGGTTAACAGCCAAACAAAACTCAATATTTATGGGGTTAAACATGTAGGGTAGAGATACCGTTTCATTGTTTCTGCAATAGTATATGTCCGCGTGCTCGGTGCCTTGGTTTTTCAACCTCCTTTGCAGGTACAGAGAAATAATGGAAAGATTCAGACTCCAGCACTCACTTTTTTTTGAAGTGTCAAGTTCTCCGTCTTTATTTAGCAATTGTGCACAGACAATACAAGGCTCAATTCTCTCTGGTGTAGGCTGTTGCATCAGCTTACACCAGAGAGAATTGAGCCTTGTATTGTCTGTGCACAATTGCTAAATATAGACGGAGAACTTGACACTTCAAAAAAGTGAGTGCTGGAGTCTGAATCTTTCCATTATTTCTCAATATTTATGGCCCTGATTCTGTAGTTTACAGAAACACCCCATATGTGGTCGTAAACTACTGTACGGGCACACGGCAGGGGGCAGAAGGAAAGGAATGCCATACGGTTTTTGAAAGGCAGATTTTGCTGGACTGTTTCTTTTGACACCATGCCCCATTTAATTGTTTCAACTTTTTTTTCACTTTCTTTTTTGTCCCACTTTGGGACTTGAACTTTTGGGGGTCTAAGCCTTTACAATGCATTCCAATACTGCTGTATTGGAATGCATTGGCTGTATGAGTAATACTGTGTGTATTACTCATACAGCTTCCGGCCTGTGAGATCCAAGGGGCTGGATCTCACAGGCTCATCACCGGATGGCAGCGCAATGCCTTCCTTAGGCATTGTGCTGCCTTCCCTGCCACCAGGTCCCCCCAACAGCCGCATGGGGACCCGATGGCACCGCCACACGCCACCGCAAACCGCAGGTAAAGCCGCAAACCGCAGGTCTGAATTGACCTGCGGTTTGTGGCAATCACCGACACGGGGGGGTTATGGGACCCCCCGCGCATTTGCCCAAGGTGCCTGCTCAATGATTTGAGCGGGCACCGGGTTCTGATCACCGCCCGCAGGGCGGCTGTGACCATAAATACACATGACGTACCGGTACATCATGGGTCCTTAAGGACTCGGGAACCATGCCATACCGGTACGTCATGGGTCCTTAAGGGGTTAATGAGGGGCATCATTAGTTTTGAGGCCTTATCCCCGTGGGCATAAAATGAGTGTTCAGATCTTTGCTGAATTTTTGTTTATTATGTCTCTGGAGACTGGAGATGTGCGTTGGTAGGTTGATGGAGGTGAGCATATGCCAATGATTGTTTGTGTAAGTTTTTAAGTTTACTGATTGTAAGTTTTGTATTTGTAGATCTCTTTGTTATTTGTAAAACGCGCCCGCTAAAATCAATTCTCCCCTAATTGTGGCCTTATGTGCCTCCCAGACCATTGGTATAGAGACTCCTGTGTTTAAGTTTTGTATAAAATAAAGGTCCAATCGATCTAGGATTTTGGAGTGGATCGAGGAGATGGATAGCAAGATTTTGTTTAGGCACCAAGATGGTTTAGCGATGTCAAACTATATCTTTTATATAAAATCTAAATATTTTATGTAAGAGATAAAATGTCAATAAAATATGGAAATCAATCAGGAAATCCACTAGGCGGACATAAAAAAAACTTATTTTCTTTTATCTTGGGATTCAAAATGTAATTTATGCAATTAATAAAAAAATAGGGCAATCAATTATGCAAAAATATAAAATGTATTTATAGAATGCATATAAATCCAATATAAAACAGGCATAAGATAAATGGATAGCAGTATCAACAAACCACCACTAGATGGTGGTGTAATCCGCTATCAATTTCTCACCAGCACAGAATTACTTAAAGTTACATATGATAAGATATAAATGCTATATTTTATCAAGCAGACCAATAATTAATATATAAAGAGAAACTCAGGATTTTCTGTTTACCAACAGGTTATAACTAGGGATGAGCGAACTCGAACTGTATAGTTCGGGTTCGTACCGAATTTTGGGGTGTCCGTGACACGGACCCGAACCCGGACATTTTCGTAAAAGTCCGGGTTCGGGTTCGGTGTTCGTCGCTTTCTTCGCGCTTTTGTGACGCTTTATTGGCGCTTTTTGAAAGGCTGCAAAGCAGCCAATCAACAAGCGTCATACTACTTGCCCCAAGAGGCCATCACAGCCATGCCTACTATTGGCATGGCTGTGATTGGCCAGAGCACCATGTGACCCAGCCTCTATTTAAGCTGGAGTCACATAGCGCCGCCCGTCACTCTGCTCTGATTAGCGTAGGGAGAGGTTGCGGCTGCGACAGTAGGGCGAGATTAGGCAGATTAACTCCTCCAAAGGACTTGATTAACTGATCGATCTGCAGCTGTGGATCATTGAGCTGCTGATCCTCAATTGCTCACTGTTTTTAGGCTGCCCAGACCGTTTGTCAGTCACATTTTTCTGGGGTGATCGGCGGCCATTTTGTGTCTTGTGGTGCGCCAGCACAAGCTGCGACCAAGTGCATTTAACCCTCAATGGTGTGGTTGTTTTTTGGCTAAAGCCTACATCAGGGTGAAGCTGTCACACCAAGTGCATTTAACCAGCAATAGTCTGTTCATTTTTTGGCCATATACAAAATCAGGGGCAAGCTGCGCCTGTCACCAAGTGCATTTAACCCTCAATGGTGTGGTTGTTTTTTGGCTAAAGCCTACATCAGGGTGAAGCTGTCACACCAAGTGCATTTAACCAGCAATAGTCTGTTCATTTTTTGGCCATATACAAAATCAGGGGCAAGCTGCGCCTGTCACCAAGTGCATTTAACCCTCAATGGTGTGGTTGTTTTTTGGCTAAAGCCTACATCAGGGTGAAGCTGTCACACCAAGTGCATTTAACCAGCAATAGTCTGTTCATTTTTTGGCCATATACAAAATCAGGGGCAAGCTGCGCCTGTCACCAAGTGCATTTAACTCTCAATGGTGTGGTTGTTTTTTGGCTAAAGCCTACATCAGGGTGAAGCTGTCACACCAAGTGCATTTAACCAGCAATAGTCTGTTCATTTTTTGGCCATATACAAAATCAGGGGCAAGCTGCGCCTGTCACCAAGTGCATTTAACCCTCAATGGTGTGGTTGTTTTCTGGCTAAAGCCTACATCAGGGTGAAGCTGTCACACCAAGTGCATTTAACCAGCAATAGTCTGTTTATTTTTTGGCCATATACTACATCAGGGGCAAGCTGCGCCCGTCACCAAGTGCATTTAACCCTCAGTAGTGTGGTTGGTCAAGCTGTGACACCAAGTGCATTTAACCAGCAATAGTCTGTTCATTTTTTGGCCATATACTACATCAGGGGCAAGCTGCGCCCGTCACCAAGTGCATTTAACCAGCAATAGTGTGGTTATTTTTTGGCCATATCCCAGTCTAATTCTGTCACTAAATCCATACCGGTCACCCAGCGCCTAAATACTAGGCCTCAAATTTATATCCCGCTAAATCTCTCGTTACCGCTGTCCTGTTGTAGCTGGGAAAGTTATTTAGTGTCCGTCAAAGCACATTTTTTGTTCTAAGGTTGAAGTACAATTCCCAATTTAGCAATTTCATAATTTAGTGGTTTCTGCTATATCAGAGCTATTTGAAATCTATCCCTAAAAGGGTATATAATATTCAAGGTGCACATTGGGTCATTCAGAATAACTTCACACACACCCGCTACTGTGTATTTTCAAGTCTAATTCTGTCACTAAACCCATACCTGTCACCCAGCGCCTAAATACTAGGCCTCAAATTTATATCCTGCTAAATCTCTCGTTACCGCTGTCCTGTTGTAGCTGGGAAAGTTATTTAGTGTCCGTCAAAGCACATTTTTTGTTCTGGGTTGAAGTACAATTCCCAATTTAGCAATTTCATAATTTAGTGGTTTCTGCTATATCAGAGCTATTTGAAATCTATCCCTAAAAGGGTATATAATATTCAAGGTGCACATTGGGTCATTCAGAATAACTTCACACACACCCGCTACTGTGTATTTTCAAGTCTAATTCTGTCACTAAACCCATACCTGTCACCCAGCGCCTAAATACTAGGCCTCAAATTTATATCCTGCTAAATCTCTCGTTACCGCTGTCCTGTTGTAGCTGGGAAAGTTGTTTAGTGTCCGTCAAAGCACATTTTTTCTTCTGGGTTGAAATACAATTCCCAATTTAGCAATTTCATAATTTAGTGGTTTCTGCTATATCAGAGCTATTTGAAATCTATCCCTAAAAGGGTAGATCATATTGAAGGTGCACATAGGGTCATTCAGAATAACTTCACACACACCCGCTA
This sequence comes from Bufo gargarizans, assembly GCF_014858855.1. NCBI lineage: Eukaryota > Metazoa > Chordata > Amphibia > Anura > Bufonidae > Bufo > Bufo gargarizans. Next base: position 35,139,913 of record NC_058083.1, read on the forward strand.
CTGTGTATTTCCAAGTCTAATTCTGTCACTAAACCCATACCTGTCACCCAGCGCCTAAATACTAGGCCTCAAATTTATATCCCACTAAATCTCTCGTTACCGCTGTCCTGTTGTAGCTGGGAAAGTTATTTAGTGTCCGTCAAAGCACATTTTTTGTTCTGGGTTGAAGTACAATTCCCAATTTAGCAATTTCATAATTTAGTGGTTTCTGCTATATCAGAGCTATTTGAAATCTATCCCTAAAAGGGTATATAATATTCAAGGTGCACATTGGGTCATTCAGAATAACTTCACACACACCCGCTACTGTGTATTTCCAAGTCTAATTCTGTCACTAAACCCATACCTGTCACCCAGCGCCTAAATACTAGGCCTCAAATTTATATCCTGCTAAATCTCTCGTTACCGCTGTCCTGTTGTAGCTGGGAAAGTTATTTAGTGTCCGTCAAAGCACATTTTTTCTTCTGGGTTGAAATACAATTCCCAATTTAGCAATTTCATAATTTAGTGGTTTCTGCTATATCAGAGCTATTTGAAATCTATCCCTAAAAGGGTAGATCATATTGAAGGTGCACATAGGGTCATTCAGAATAACTTCACACACACCCGCTACTGTGTATTTCCAAGTCTAATTCTGTCACTAAACCCATACCTGTCACCCAGCGCCTAAATACTAGGCCTCAAATTTATATCCCGCTAAATCTCTCGTTACCGCTGTCCTGTTGTAGCTGGGAAAGTTATTTAGTGTCCGTCAAAGCACATTTTTTGTTCTGGGTTGAAGTACAATTCCCAATTTAGCAATTTCATAATTTAGTGGTTTCTGCTATATCAGAGCTATTTGAAATCTATCCCTAAAAGGGTATATAATATTCAAGGTGCACATTGGGTCATTCAGAATAACTTCACACACACCCGCTACTGTGTATTTCCAAGTCTAATTCTGTCACTAAACCCATACCTGTCACCCAGCGCCTAAATACTAGGCCTCAAATTTATATCCTGCTAAATCTCTCGTTACCGCTGTACTGTTGTTGCTGGGCAAGATATTTAGTGTCCGTCAAAGCACATTTTTTGTTCTGGGTTGAAATACAATTCCCAATTTAGCAATTTCATAATTTAGTGGTTTCTGCTATATCAGAGCTATTTGAAATCTATCCCTAAAAGGGTATATAATATTCAAGGTGCACATAGGGTCATTCAGAATAACTTCACACACCCGCTACTGTGCATTTCCAAATCTAATTCTGTCACTAAACCCATACCTGTCACCCAGCGCCTAAATACTAGGCCTCAAATTTATATCCCGCTAAATCTCTCGTTACCGCTGTCCTGTTGTGGCTGGGAAAGTTATTTAGTGTCCGTCAAAGCACATTTTTTGTTCTGGGTTGAAATACAATTCCCAATTTAGCAATTTCATAATTTAGTCGTTTCTGCTATATCAGAGCTATTTGAAATCTATCCCTAAAAGGGTAGATCATATTGAAGGTGCACATAGGGTCATTCAGAATAACTTCACACACACGCTTCTGTGCATTTCCAAGTCTAATTCTGTCACTAAATCCATACCGGTCACCCAGCGCCTAAATACTAGGCCTCAAATTTATATCCTGCTAAATCTCTCGTTACCGCTGTACTGTTGTTGCTGGGCAAGATATTTAGTGTCCGTCAAAGCACATTTTTTGTTCTGGGTTGAAATACAATTCCCAATTTAGCAATTTCATAATTTAGTGGTTTCTGCTATATCAGAGCTATTTGAAATCTATCCCTAAAAGGGTATATAATATTCAAGGTGCACATAGGGTCATTCAGAATAACTTCACACACCCGCTACTGTGCATTTCCAAATCTAATTCTGTCACTAAACCCATACCTGTCACCCAGCGCCTAAATACTAGGCCTCAAATTTATATCCCGCTAAATCTCTCGTTACCGCTGTCCTGTTGTGGCTGGGAAAGTTATTTAGTGTCCGTCAAAGCACATTTTTTGTTCTGGGTTGAAATACAATTCCCAATTTAGCAATTTCATAATTTAGTCGTTTCTGCTATATCAGAGCTATTTGAAATCTATCCCTAAAAGGGTAGATCATATTGAAGGTGCACATAGGGTCATTCAGAATAACTTCACACACACGCTTCTGTGCATTTCCAAGTCTAATTCTGTCACTAAATCCATACCGGTCACCCAGCGCCTAAATACTAGGCCTCAAATTTATATCCCGCTGAATTTGAATACAATACATTGGGCCAAATAATATATTTGTTGTTGTGGTGAACCATAACAATGAGAAAAACATCTAGTAAGGGACGCGGACGTGGACATGGTCGTGGTGGTGTTAGTGGACCCTCTGGTGCTGGGAGAGGACGTGGCCGTTCTGCCACATCCACACGTCCTAGTGTACCAACTACCTCAGGTCCCAGTAGCCGCCAGAATTTACAGCGATATATGGTGGGGCCCAATGCCGTTCTAAGGATGGTAAGGCCTGAGCAGGTACAGGCATTAGTCAATTGGGTGGCCGACAGTGGATCCAGCACGTTCACATTATCTCCCACCCAGTCTTCTGCAGAAAGCGCACAGATGGCGCCTGAAAACCAACCCCATCAGTCTGTCACATCACCCCCATGCATACCAGGGAAACTGTCTCAGCCTCAAGTTATGCAGCAGTCTCTTATGCTGTTTGAAGACTCCGCTGGCAGGGTTTCCCAAGGGCATCCACCTAGCCCTTCCCCAGCGGTGAAAGACATAGAATGCACTGACGCACAACCACTTATGTTTCCTGATGATGAGGACATGGGAATACCACCTCAGCATGTCTCTGATGATGACGAAACACAGGTGCCAACTGCTGCGTCTTTCTGCAGTGTGCAGACTGAACAGGAGGTCAGGGATCAAGACTGGGTGGAAGACGATGCAGGGGACGATGAGGTCCTAGACCCCACATGGAATGAAGGTCGTGCCACTGACTTTCACAGTTCGGAGGAAGAGGCAGTGGTGAGACCGAGCCAACAGCGTAGCAAAAGAGGGAGCAGTGGGCAAAAGCAGAACACCCGCCGCCAAGAGACTCCGCCTGCTACTGACCGCCGCCATCTGGGACCGAGCACCCCAAAGGCAGCTTCAAGGAGTTCCCTGGCATGGCACTTCTTCAAACAATGTGCTGACGACAAGACCCGAGTGGTTTGCACGCTGTGCCATCAGAGCCTGAAGCGAGGCATTAACGTTCTGAACCTGAGCACAACCTGCATGACCAGGCACCTGCATGCAAAGCATGAACTGCAGTGGAGTAAACACCTTAAAACCAAGGAAGTCACTCAGGCTCCCCCTGCTACCTCTTCTGCTGCTGCCGCCTCGGCCTATTCTGCTGCTGCCGCCTCGGCCTCTTCCTCCGCCTCTGGAGGAACGTTGGCACCTGCCGCCCAGCAAACAGGGGATGTACCACCAACACCACCACCACCACCTCCGTCACCAAGCGTCTCAACCATGTCACACGCCAGCGTTCAGCTCTCCATCTCACAAACATTTGATAGAAAGCGTAAATTCCCACCTAGCCACCCTCGATCCCTGGCCCTGAATGCCAGCATTTCTAAACTACTGGCCTATGAAATGCTGTCATTTAGGCTGGTGGACACAGACAGCTTCAAACAGCTCATGTCGCTTGCTGTCCCACAGTATGTTGTTCCCAGCCGGCACTACTTCTCCAAGAGAGCCGTGCCTTCCCTGCACAACCAAGTATCCGATAAAATCAAGTGTGCACTGCGCAACGCCATCTGTAGCAAGGTCCACCTAACCACAGATACGTGGACCAGTAAGCACGGCCAGGGACGCTATATCTCCCTAACTGCACACTGGGTAAATGTAGTGGCAGCTGGGCCCCAGGCGGAGAGCTGTTTGGCGCACGTCCTTCCGCCGCCAAGGATCGCAGGGCAACATTCTTTGCCTCCTGTTGCCACCTCCTCCTTCTCGGCTTCCTCCTCCTCTTCTTCCACCTGCTCATCCAGTCAGCCACACACCTTCACCACCAACTTCAGCACAGCCCGGGGTAAACGTCAGCAGGCCATTCTGAAACTCATATGTTTGGGGGACAGGCCCCACACCGCACAGGAGTTGTGGCGGGGTATTGAACAACAGACCGACGAGTGGTTGCTGCCGGTGAGCCTCAAGCCCGGCCTGGTGGTGTGTGATAATGGGCGAAATCTCGTTGCAGCTCTGGGACTAGCCAATTTGACGCACATCCCTTGCTTGGCGCATGTGCTGAATTTGGTGGTGCAGAAGTTCATTCACAACTACCCCGACATGTCAGAGCTGCTGCATAAAGTGCGGGCCGTCTGTTCGCGCTTCCGGCGTTCACATCCTGCCGCTGCTCGCCTGTCTGCGCTACAGCGTAACTTCGGCCTTCCCGCTCACCGCCTCATATGCGACGTGCCCACCAGGTGGAACTCCACCTTGCACATGCTGGACAGACTGTGCGAGCAGCAGCAGGCCATAGTGGAGTTTCAGCTGCAGCACGCACGGGTCAGTCGCACTACAGAACAGCACCACTTCACCACCAATGACTGGGCCTCCATGCGAGACCTGTGTGCCCTGTTGCGCTGTTTCGAGTACTCCACCAACATGGCCAGTGGCGATGACACCGTTATCAGCGTTACAATACCACTTCTATGTCTCCTTGAGAAAACACTTAGGGCGATGATGGAAGAGGAGGTGGCCCAGGAGGAGGAGGAGGAGGAAGAGGGGTCATTTTTAGCACTTTCAGGCCAGTCTCTTCGAAGTGACTCAGAGGGAGGTTTTTGGCAACAGCAGAGGCCAGGTACAAATGTGGCCAGCCAGGGCCCACTACTGGAGGACGAGGAGGACGAGGATGAGGAGGAGGTGGAGGAGGATGAGGATGAAGCATGGTCACAGCGGGGTGGCACCCAACGCAGCTCGGGTCCATCACTGGTGCGTGGCTGGGGGGAAAGGCAGGACGATGACGATACGCCTCCCACAGAGGACAGCTTGTCCTTACCCCTGGGCAGCCTGGCACACATGAGCGACTACATGCTGCAGTGCCTGCGCAACGACAGCAGAGTTGCCCACATTTTAACCCGTGCGGACTACTGGGTTGCCACCCTGCTGGATCCACGCTACAAAGACAATGTGCCCACCTTACTTCCTGCACTGGAGCGTGATAGGAAGATGCGCGAGTACAAGCGCACGTTGGTAGACGCGCTACTGAGAGCATTCCCAAATGTCACAGGGGAACAAGTGGAAGCCCAAGGCCAAGGCAGAGGAGGAGCAAGAGGTCGCCAAGGCAGCTGTGTCACGGCCAGCTCCTCTGAGGGCAGGGTTAGCATGGCAGAGATGTGGAAAACTTTTGTCAACACGCCACAGCTAACTGCACCACCACCTGATACGCAACGTGTTAGCAGGAGGCAACATTTCACTAACATGGTGGAACAGTACGTGTGCACACCCCTCCACGTACTGACTGATGGTTCGGCCCCATTCAACTTCTGGGTCTCTAAATTGTCCACGTGGCCAGAGCTAGCCTTTTATGCCTTGGAGGTGCTGGCCTGCCCGGCAGCCAGCGTTTTGTCTGAACGTGTATTCAGCACGGCAGGGGGCGTCATTACAGACAAACGCAGCCGCCTGTCTACAGCCAATGTGGACAAGCTGACGTTCATAAAAATGAACCAGGCATGGATCCCACAGGACCTGTCCGTCCCTTGTCCAGATTAGACATTAACTACCTCCCCATAACCATATATTATTGGACTCCAGGGCACTTCCTCATTCAATCCTATTTTTATTTTCATTTTACCATTATATTGCAAGGCTACCCAAAGTTGAATGAACCTCTCCTCTGCCTGTGTGCTAGGCCTAAATATATGCCAATGGATTGTTGCAGTGGTGGCTGACGTGAAGCCTCATTCTCTGCTATGACATGCAGACTGATTCTCTGGTGACATGAAGCCAGATCCTCTGTTACGGGACCTCTCTCCTCTGCCTGGGTGCTGGGCCTAAATTTATGAAAATGGACTGTTGCAGTGGTGGGTGACGTGAAGCCTCATTCTCTGCTATGACATGCAGACTGATTCTCTGCTGACATGAAGCCAGATTGTCTGTTACGGGACCTCTCTCCTCTGCCTGGGTGCTGGGCCTGAATTTATGACAATGGACTGTTGCAGTGGTGGCTGACGTGAAGCCTGATTCTCTGCTATGATATGAAGACTGATTCTCTGCTGACATGAAGCCAGATTGTCTGTTACGGGACCTCTCTCCTCTGCCTGGGTGCCGGGGCCTAAATATCTGAGAATGGACTGTTCCAGTGGTGGGTAACGGGAAGCCAGATTCTCTGCTATGATATGAAGACTGATTCTCTGCTGACATGAAGCCAGATTGTCTGTTACGGGACCTCTCTCCTCTGCCTGGGTGCTGGGCCTAAATTTATGAAAATGGACTATTACAGTGGTGGGTGACGTGAAGCCTGATTCTCTGCTATGACATGAAGACTGATTCTCTGCTGACATGAAGCCAGATTGTCTGTTACGGGACCTCTCTCCTCTGCCTGGGTGCCGGGGCCTAAATATCTGAGAATGGACTGTTCCAGTGGTGGGTGACGGGAAGCCAGATTCTCTGCTATGGAACCTCTCTCCAATTGATTTTGGTTAATTTTTATTTATTTAATTTTTATTTTAATTAATTTCCCTATCCACATTTGTTTGCAGGGGATTTACCTACATGTTGCTGCCTTTTGCAGCCCTCTAGCCCTTTCCTGGGCTGTTTTACAGCCGTTTTAGTGCCGAAAAGTTCGGGTCCCCATTGACTTCAATGGGGTTCGGGTTCGGGACGAAGTTCGGATCGGGTTCGGATCCCGAACCCGAACATTTCCGGGATGTTCGGCCGAACTTCTCGAACCCGAACATCCAGGTGTTCGCTCAACTCTAGTTATAACATGACAAAATACATATTAATACAGGAACAATAAATGTTGTCCCTTGACTGTCTCAGCCTATGACAATCAAAAATGTATTAATATTAATATGATATTATACCCCACTCATTATACCCCGCAATCAGACTATGGAAATATAATTTCCCAGAGTTTTTCCTCTACTCAGACAATGTCTAATCTCCCATTAGCAATATGCATCTAAGAGGACAACTAGCATTTAGGGAGGTATTTAACACTATACGTTCCCACATTATGGGTACTTTTGACTATGTGATGAGAGGAATATCTTATTAATATCACAAGCAATAATATAACATACTTTACCAAGTCAATGATGGTCAGAGTCTCGGATGGGACCAGTTCTCTGGAGTTCTCTAGTAGTCAAAATGTAATTTAAGTTTCTTCTGATATATCTTTCTTATAATCTGATTATCTGATCTGATGGTTTGATCTGATCCCTCTACGTTCTGTAAGAGAATGTCTGGAGTGGTAGTGGATGGAAGATACGTACCACCGGGGGTCGTGGCCCTGGTGGAGTAAGAGCAGGGTGGGTGTCTGTTCCCCACGGACCACCACGGGTGGACGGGTTTCAGTTGTTGGTGTCAGTCTACACTGATCCTGGCAGGTTGGTTATCTCTGGCCTTAGTTGGGTAGGGAAGGAGTTAATCCTTCACTATGCTTGCTGGGTGTGGTCTGCCTGCTACACCCAGGGCTGTGAATATAGGTTGGATGCTCACTGACTGTGGGGCTGCTGATGAAGCGTGGTCTCCTGTCTCACTGCAGGAAGCTGTACGGGAGGCTGATCGCTCGGTCGGGCTGAGCGCTGTAGTCCGCTTGTCTACCAAGGACTGCCCAATTGCTGCAGGCTCAGCGAAGGACCAAAAGAAGGGATCCTGTGGCCGGAGCCAATCCCTTGTCCAGGCCGACACGTGGCCTGTCTAACTTGCATGAACTTGGACAAACCCACCCCATGACAAGGTGTAGTACTGACCACGGATGTGAGAGACTGTGTGAACAGGCACCAAGACGCCTGCAGCGTTTGGGGATCCTTTGTGGGAGGTGGGGTTTATGGACATTGCTGTTGTGTTGAATTGCACAGTTTTGATGTGATGCACTGGAGTGAATAAAAGAGCACGGTTTGGACACAAAGCCTGTCTCCTGAGCCTCTATACTGCCACCGCTACCATCTGCCTACCAGAGCAAACCCCCACAATTGGTGGCTTCAGCGGGCAAACGGCAGTGAGGCTGAAAATTGTGCTGTTTGGACTGTATGTCATATATTAAGCCAGCAAGTTTTGTGGCTCCAGATAAGATGGAGGAGGCCATTAGACACTTGGTGCAAAGTAATGAGGAGGCTACTCGGAGACATGAGGAAGCCCTGAGAGACCAGCGGCAGTTGAATAGTTTACTGGCCCAGCAACTGGCGACTATGCAGGAGTCCATGCGGGTGTTACAACAACAAGCCGTCCCGGGGGGGACCGCAATCCTACCTGCTGCCCGGGATAAGGTGCGCTCAGCGTTAAGAAAGATGGGCCCCGAGGATGATATCGAGGCGTTCCTGACGGTCTTCGAACGCACTGCGGAACAGGAAAGGTTACCGGCAGAACAGTGGGCCGAAGTAGTGGCGCCATTTTTAGTGGGTGACGCACAAAAGGCCTACTTCGACCTCAGTCAGGAGGAAGCCAAGAGCTATGAGAGGCTGAAGGGGGAGGTGTTGGCTCGTCTTGGGGTTAATACCTATGTGCGTGCACATCGAGTCTACCAGTGGGCTTTCTCAGAGTCCCGGCCTGCTCGGTCCCAGGCCTATGACCTGTTACACCTCGTAAAAAAATGGCTGCAGCCTGAGACATTGAGCCCCTCGCAGATGGTGGAACGTGTGGTGGTGGATCGTTTGGTGCGTACCCTCCCAAGAGCAATACAGCGCTGGGTGGGACAAGGTGATCCAGGCACCCTGGATCAAGTTGTTGGCCTAGTCGAGAGATACATGGCAACCCAGGACTTGGTCCGAGAGTCTGCCTTCCTGCAAAAGCCGCGTTCACTCTCCCTGCCACAAAGGGGACCTGAGAAGGGGGCTCAACCGCTTAAGGGGGGGAGGTGATTTCCACTCCTGGGAGGCCAAACCTGGGGAGACGAGAGGCCCCGGGGATTAGATGTTGGCACTGTCAGGGCCTGGGACACATTGCTGCCAACTGCCCGAGGGCGGTAGAGCCCATGGACTGCGGGTTCGCACGCCGGTCCTCCTTTTTCGGCCAGCCGGTGTATGTTGCTGCTTCACTGCTATCCACTGATACACCTCCATTGTGTGCCATCTCTATTAATGGACACCCAGTTAAGGCATTGCTAGACTCGGGGAGCTTAGTGACCCTCGTGCACGAGTCCCTGGTGGCCAGTCGCGGCCCAGGCAAGCAAACCATCAGGATTGTGTGCATTCATGGGGACCAGCGAGAATATCCTACAACCTGTGTGACCTTGTCTACCCTAGGAAGGGAGATACAGCAGGTGGTTGGGGTGGGGCGACAAATCCCTTACGCTGCCATCCTAGGTAGGGATTGTCCCCTGTTTTGGTCTCTCTGGGAGGGTGTCATGGTCTTACCTTCTTGCTGTTCTCCTTCGTTTGACATGTGCTGGCGGCCATCTTGGTTTCTGGGTTTCTTGTAGCCTCCCACCCTGCGGCTTCTCCTTCCCACTGGGAGGAGCTGGATGCCTAGCTCATATATATAGGAGGTCTGTGGCTTCAGTTCCTTGCTTGGTCCTCCTGTGTTCACATGCTTCCAAGACTGCAGCTGCTTCTGGTTCCTGATCCTGGCTTCGTCTGACTACCCTTCTGGTTCCTGATCCTGGCTTCGTCTGACTACCCTGCTGGTTCCTGATCCAGGCTTCGTCTGACTACCCTGCTGGTTCCTGATCCTGGCTTCGTCTGACTACCCTTCTGGTTCCTGACCTCTGGCTTCGCAAGACCCAGCTTCGGTTTAGCCATCCGTTTGGACTTTTGCCTTACGGCTTGATTTTCAATAAAGCCTTCTTATTTCCACTTATCTCTTGTTGTACGTCTGGTTCATGGTTCCATGACATTAGGACCAAGCCATGAATTCTGACGGTACAGGGCCATCCTCGCTACCTACGCTGGTTGCCAGACTTGATCAGCAGGATCACCTGTTGGGTCGGTTCGCTGTGGCGTTGCAAACCCTGCTTGAACGCACGGCTCATTTAGCTTCCGTTGCCGATGGGTCGGTTGTCGCTCCTGGGCCCGCTCCTACTGCCGCTCCGGTTGTTGCGCCAGAGTCTACCCCGACACCTGTTGCTGCGCCTGCGGTGTTTCGGGGTATGACCGGTTCTGCCCCCCTTCTACAGCGCTTTGGGGGAGAGCCAACTCAGTGCCGAGGTTTCCTTAACCAGGTGGGCATCTATTTCGAGTTGCTGCCACATGCCTTTCCTACTGAGAGATCAAAGGTGGGCTTCTTGATCTCGCTGCTCTCGGACAGGGCCTTGGCCTGGGCCAGCCCTTTATGGGAGAACAACAATCCGGTGGTTGCCGAGTTTTCCGGTTTTGTTGCTTCTCTTCGGAAGGTATTCGATGTGCCGGCTCGTGCTGCCTCTGCTGCGAAGCTCCTTATGTCCATCAGACAAGGTTCACGATCCGTAGCTGAATACGCCATTGAGTTTCGTACCCTGGCAGCAGAGGTGGGCTGGAATAATGAGGCTCTGGTCGCTGCTTTCTTTTTTTTTTTTTTTTTTTTAAGTTTTAAAATGCTTTATTTTCAAATTAAGAAAATACAAAGTGAACAACACCAACAATGGTGTAACACGGCACCGAGCACATACAAAGCAATGAAAATACAGACTGCACATGGAGTGGACAAAAGGCAGTTACCATACAGGAAGCTAGGAGCACAGCCTAGTTGTTCAATACAATTCCAGCAATACTTAGCAGACAGGAGAAGCACCGGACTTAGAATAGGTAGGCTAACAACCGAAAGCTCATTGGGGGGGGCAAAACCAGGTTTAGGTCCTAGGCCCTGACCTCACCCAAGGCAGGACTTGTAGGAAACTGGATCTAACACTTAGTTTGACGGACTTGGGTCCTCTCACTTAAGCAGGGTTTAGAGAGGAGGGGGGAAACCTATAATTCGTCCAAAGGGCCCATCTTTTCGAGAACGCCAAGTGCGAACGCGACTCCCAAGAGGCTAGTTCCTCAAATCGATGGATTTGATCCACCTTGAGCTTCCACTGTTCCAATGTGGGCACAGATGTTTGCAGCCATAATTTGGGAATCAACAAGCGGGCCGCCAGTAGGAGCTGCTTAAAGAGGTACGATGGGGCCTGAGAAGCCTCCTTATCAAAAAAGGTAAGTAAAGCTCCATACGGGGAAAGGGGCACATCGGAGGAGCAAATTCGGTTGCATTCCTGAAAGATCTCTTTCCACCATTTGTTGATGAGAGGACACAACCACCATATATGGAAGAAGGTGCCTACCTCCTCCTGACATCTCCAGCATATATTGGAGGAGGGTCTGGTGAAACGTGCAGACTTAGCGGGTGTAATGTACCATTGTGACAATACCTTGTAGCCATTTTCCTGGGCTCTAACACATCTGGACAGTTTGTGAGAGGTTTCGAATAATAAGGGGAGGGATTGAAAAGGTATATCTAAGCCCGTGTCCTTCTCCCAACATCGAATGAAAGCCGGTTTGGAAATTATGGGAGGGGATCTCAATTTATTATATATAAGTGAGATTGCTTTTTTTGGAGGGTTTGGATTTGTTATTAAGGCTTCAAACCAGGTAATAGGCCGTAGTAGCTCACCTTTTGCATTGTTTTTCCGAATGAATGTCTTAATAAGTGGGACAAGAGTAAGGTCACGGGGTTGGGGTTTAAGCAACGATTCAATAGCATCTGATGTGGTTGGTGAGCCCGGCGACTCTAGAAGATGGAGAATAGGGACTGTTGAGGATCTAACTGAGTTCGAGAAGGTATTGCGAGGTCCAGAAGAGGCCAAACCTAGAATGTCACCAATTGTGATCAGGGGGGAAGGAAAGGGGATTGAACAATGAGATTGGTTCCACCATTTCCAAGTATCGATGGTGGCTTTGATTATAGGGTACGACTGCAGATTGATGGAGGGGGGAGAGTCAAAACCTAAGCAGACAGCACGGGCTGGCGTGCCTATAATGTCATGTTCTAGGGCAACCCAAGACTTGTTATTTGAATTCCTCAGCCAATCAATGACTCTAGTCATCGATATGGCCCTTCCATAAAGTTCAGGGTCTGGCAAGCCAATTCCACCTGTAACTCTAGAACGGGACAAAAACGAGTAAGAAAGTCTGGGTCTACGACCATTCCATATGAAAGCACTAAATTTTTGTCTGAGGGCTACGTAGTAGGACTTAGGTATAGGGATCGGTAGGACCTGTTGAAGGTAAGTGAGGCGGGGAATGACAAGTGAAGAGAGGATGTTTTTCCTGCCAAACCACGAGAGTGTCGGTGCTGACTTGCTGAGTTTATCTACTGCCTCGAATAGTGAGGATTTCAAGGGGGTAAAATTAAGTGAAAAGAGGTCAGAAATGTTAGGACCAATCTTCACTCCTAAGTAAGTTACTGTTGGGGACGACCAGTTAAATGGCGAGTTTTCCATTAAGGAGCGTTTAAGCTGAGAGGAGAGGCCCGTGCTAACAATGACGGACTTACTTTCGTTGATCCTAAAATCAGAGACGTCACTGTAGCTTCTTAAATGCTCCTGAATTAAGGGGAGGGAGATTCTAGGGTTGGAAGTCATTATCATGACGTCATCCGCAAAGGCGGCAATTTTATGGCTCCTACCCCCCAGAAACATACCCTTAATCCTTGTGTCTGCTCTAAGTTTTATTAAGAGGGGTTCCATAGCTAAGATGAAAAGGAGAGGGGATAGAGGACAACCCTGGCGCGTACCGTTCCGTATTTGAAAGGGGATAGAGAGGTCACCGTTGACCATAACCCGAGCCGTGGCTCGCTCGTACATTGCAAATATTGCCTTGATATATGGACCAGGCAGGCCAAACAGTTCTAGCACGCGGCCTAGGTAGTTCCAATTTATGCGATCAAACGCTTTTTCAGCGTCAGTACTGAGGAGTAGTAGTGGGGAGGAAGTGCATTTAGCATGGCAAAATACGTTGATAACTCTAGCCGTGTTATCTCTACCTTCCCTACCGCGAACGAACCCTACCTGGTCCATATGTACTAAAAGAGGGAGAAGGACTGCCAAGCGGTTAGCTAGAAGTTTCGCTAGAAGCTTAAGATCAATATTGAGTAGAGATATCGGTCTATAGTTAGCGCACACTTTGGAGTCCTTCCCCTCCTTAGGAATCAGAGCAATATGGGCAATCGTCATGTCCCTAGAAAGGGAGATATTTTGTAAGGACTGGTTGCATACAGTGAGTAAGCGGGGCAGGAGTTGTTTCTTGAAAGTTTTGTAGTAGGAAGCGGGAAGGCCATCTGGGCCTGGGCTTTTACCCTGGGGCATTTGGGCCAGAGCCAGGGTTAATTCCTCGATGGTAAAAGGAGCCTCCAGGGAACGTTTCTGGTCAACTGATAGGGTCGGGCAGGACAGGGGTTGTAGAAAGGTGTCAATTAATGAGGAATGAGCAGAAGAGGAGAAAGAAGGAGGAATATTATAAAGGGCCTCATAAAAATCCCTAAATTGAGCTGCAATTTTTTGTGATGCAAAAATTGGCTCGCCTTTCGGGGATGTGAGTTGATGTATGTAATTGTCTGCCCTCCTGGCCTTAATTCTGCTAATTAGAAATTTGGTGGCTTTGTCACCATGTGCATAAAACTTATATTGGGAGTTAAGGTAATACTTGGCCGATCTACTCTGTAATAGGGTTTTCAGTTCTGCTCTAGATTTGGATAGTTCCTGGAGTTGGGACTCAGCCATGGATTGTTTGTGGCCCGCCTCCAACTTCCTTATTGTGGAGAGGAGACTGTTAATTTTACCTTCCCGTTGTTTCTTTAAATGGGAGCCAATGCTAATGAATTCACCTCTAATAAAGGGTTTATGGGCATCCCACGTGACTTGGGGGGATAACTCCGGAAGGGAGTTAAGGTTAAAGTATTCGTCTAATAACAAGGCTATTTTTTCTACCGACGCGGAGTCACCTAGGATGGACTCATTCAGTCTCCAATTAAAACTCTTGGATTGTTGTGTTGGGGATATTAACATTAAATAAATAGGAGCGTGATCTGACAAGTGTATAGACCCAATGTAAGCCTTATGGCATAGCTGCAAATGTTCTTTGGATACGAAGATATAATCTATACGGTGGTATGATCCATGGGTATGTGAATAAAACGTATAGTCTAGGGTACTAGGATGTAAGGTACGCCACACATCCACCAAATGTAGGTCCCAGAAAAAATTCCTAATGAATTTTAAGGAGCGCCTAGACTGAGGGGTCTTGTGTGAGGAAGAATCCATCTGCGGGTCGAGGGCCGTATTGAGATCTCCTCCCACTAAAACTATACCTTCCTTAAAAGAAGAGATTGTTTGGGCTATGGAAGAAAGCCATTTAGCCTGGTTGCTGTTTGGGACATACAGGTTAACAAAGGAATACATTTGGGAACCTATGTAGCCCTTCACCATAATGAATCTGCCCTCTGGGTCTTGTAGGTGACTGGTAGGCTTGAAAGGTATTCTCCTTTTAAAACCAATGCTTACTCCTCCCGACGAGGCAGTGGCCCCCCCACTATGGAACCAAATGGGGTAGTGAGAAAATTCCATGTTGGGAAAATGGTTGAATCTAAAGTGAGTCTCTTGGAGGAGCAGCACATCCGCTCCCTCCTTGCGCAATATGGAGAAAATCTGGCTTCTCTTAGAGGGCGAGTTAAAGCCTTTCACATTATAGGAAGCTATATGGATATCAGCCATGACTAATCCGTGTTGTGAACATAGAAGCATAGTGTGTGCTGGTCCCCCAAGAGAGAGCACTTACTTTTTGAAGGGGCCCTACCCCGCCCGGAGGAGAAGCTGAAATCTTGCAAACCTGCGAGCATTGCTGGTGAATCAGTGAGGTCTGTGTCGGGTACCTAAAACAAAATAACAGGACAGGGGAAACAATGAGAACAAAAGAAAAATACAGGATATAACAAGGAGTGGAATGAGAACCACTAGTATAAAGCATGGGGGAAAATCGGTCAAAGACCAGTTTACATGACGTTTAGCACGTTTGAGAGCAACCTGAAAACGGGCCAGAAATTGAACAAGGAACTGGCAGGAACCCTAATGGGGAGAAGGATAGGGGCCTAAGAGGGCCTCAATAGGTAATTCAAGGGATATTCGAATTCGAATTGAGGAGAACCCACTGGGTGTTAAATGTGAACAGAGGTGAGTGGCCCATAGACATGCAATGCTAAAACAATATCTGATCATAGTTATCAAAGACATGACTATCAAGGAGCGACGCAGCGGATCTACGAGCAGAAATGAACAAACTAAACAAAAAGGAGCTACTTCTCTGGAAAGATCCACTACAGTCCTGCTAACGAGGTTCACCACTGTCCACGGTTACATCTGGAGGGCCAGGGGTATCATTCTTGAGCCAGTCTCTTAGGCGTCAGCTGTCGGCTTCTCTTCCCTGACTTGTGAGCTTTAGGAGTATGGTGCAGGGAGAAGGGAGCCACTTCTGGAACTGTAGGTAGGGCAAAGAGGTCTTGAAACTGCTCCCAGTTTTCTATCTGCATAGGTGGGATTTGAAGGTGTTCATAGACGTTATCCAGGTCAGCATGCGAGGTGATATTGAAGCGGCGGCCCCCTTGGGAAAAGGACAGTCCAAACGGAAAGTTCCACTTGTATAGGATCCTATTAGCTCGTAACCACTCCGTCAGAGGCTTAAGATGTTTGCGCTTCTTTAAGGTGGAAGGGGCCAGATCTTGGTAAATCGAGACTAATGCGCCTTCAAACACTATTTCGGATCTGTTTCTGGCTGCCTCCTGCACCGCAGATTTAACCTGAAAGTTCAAGAACCTGCAGATGATGTCTCTTGGGGGCTCATCTATTTTAGGTTTAGGCCGTAGGGCCCTGTGAGCCCTCTCAATTATGATCTCTGGGGCGAAGTCAGGGCCTAGGAGGGAGACACAGAGGGAGGTGATGGTAGCAGGGACCTCACCAGGGAGAACAGACTCAGGGATACCTCTTATCCGCAGGTTGTTCCGGCGTCCCCTGTTCTCCTGGTCTTCTAAGGCGTTCTGCATCTCGTTCAGGTAAGTGCCACATCTACGGAACGAGCTTGTTGTAGCCCTCTGGTGATCCAGCATCAGGGCCTGGTTATTCTCGAGCGTCTCAACTCGGTCCCCCACCTGCCTCACGTCTTGGCGCAATGCGGCAAATTCGCTGAGCAGGGGCTCCAAGGCTTTATTCAAAGTGCTCTTCAGGTAATTCCTTGTAATCAGAAGGGCCCCCCTGCCCTGTAGCTCCTCCGTTTCACTCTCCTCGTCCGATCTGTCCTGCAGGCCCGCTTTCTGTTGCTGAGTCGGCGCCATCTTGGAGTCACGAGCGACAAAGGCTGCAGCCGCCTTCTTAACAAATCTGTCCATTTCGCCTCCCTGGACATGGCCCTTGTTAGAGCTAGGGTGTTCCCCTGCCTTGGGGTTACCTATTTTCACCATTTTCGGGTGAAGAGCAAAAGATAGCTGGTGCTAAAGAACGTCAGTCAGACGGAGCTCAGATTCAAGCGGCCATCTCAGGCCGGCGCAAGCTCCGCCCCCATCTGGTCGCTGCTTTCTCTCATGGTCTCTCGGATGCCTTGAAGGATGAGGTTGCAGCTAAGGACCTACCAGTGGAGCTCGAGTCTCTTATTTCTTTCCTGATTTTGATTGACACCAGACTCAGGGAGAGACCTTCCTTTAAGGAGAGCCTGCGGAGGTCTTCTAACAGATTGGCGCCTACGTTTGCTGTCCCACCCGTGCCTCCCTCTCCTCCCACGCCTCCTGGGGATGACTTGTCTGGGGGTGAACCCATGCAGCTGGGGTTTGCTCGCCTGTCCGAGGGGGAGAGGGTACTCTGGAGACGCGAGGGCCGATGCATGTACTGTGGTCTCGGTGGGCATTTTCGGTTGGCATGCCCGAAACGTCCGGGAAACGCTCGCACCTGAGATCCTGTCGGGGGCAGATCTTGGGTGGAGTCTCCTCGTCCCCGGTTTCCCGTGTTGACAAACCACTGATTACTGTTGTCCTCTCCTGAGTCGGGGGCTCGGTGACGACCCAGGCGTTGGTGGACTCTGGTGCTGGTGGTTTGTTCATTGATAGTGTGTTCGCTGCCGCCAATTCCATTCCTCTGCAGCCTCGAGGTTCCCCACTGGCTCTTGAGGCGATAGACGGCAGACCCCTTCTGCCGCCACACGTGACTCAGGAGACCCTTCCAGTGGGGATGGCCATTGGTGCCGTTCACAGAGAGTCGGTCTGTCTCCAGGTTATTTCGTCTCCACACTACTCGGTGGTCTTGGGGTACCCCTGGCTCCAGAGGCATAATCCGACTTTCGATTGGAGATCGGCCGAGATCCTCTCGTGGTCACCGCAGTGTGGGGCTAGTTGCATCCATGGGCCTGTCAAGTTGCTGTGTACTTCCTCGGACTCTCTGTTGCCTCCTGAATACGAGGAGTACCGGGATGTATTCGATAAGGTGCGTGCGGTTGCCCTACCTCCGCACCGCCCATACGATTGTGCCATAGAGTTACAATCTGGTGCCGTTCCTCCTCGTGGCAAAGTCTATCCACTGTCGGTAGCGGAGAATGAGGCCATGGAGGAGTACGTGAGGGAGGCGCTTTCACGCGGACACATTCGCAAATCCTCGTCCCCGGCAGGGGCTGGATTTTTCTTTGTGAAAAAGAAGGGCGGTGAGTTGAGGCCTTGCATCGATTACAGGGGTCTCAATCGCATCACGATCAAGAACGCTTACCCGATACCCTTGATTTCCGAGCTGTTCGATCGCCTCAAAGGGGCCACGGTCTTTACCAAACTCGACCTGAGGGCGGCATATAACCTGGTAAGGATCAAGGCGGGCGATGAGTGGAAGACCGCGTTTAACACCAGGACCGGTCATTATGAATCCTTGGTTATGCCCTTTGGGTTGTGCAATGCGCCCGCAGTCTTCCAGGAATTCATCAACGATGTTTTCCGTGACCTGTTGCAGCAATGTGTGGTGGTCTATTTGGATGACATCTTGGTATATTCTGAATCCATGGAGGCCCACATTCTGGATGTCAGACGAGTGTTGCAACGGTTACGAGAGAACAAGCTGTTCGGTAAGCTTGAGAAATGCGAATTTCACCGATCCCAGGTAACCTTCTTAGGTTACATCATTTCCGCTGAGGGGTTCTCCATGGATCCTGAGAAGGTTTCGGCTGTCTTACAGTGGCCCCAGCCCAGTGGTCTTCGTGCCCTGCAGCGCTTTTTGGGCTTTGCCAATTATTATCGGAAGTTCATCAGGGACTTTTCCATGCTAGCCAAGCCTCTCACGGATCTGACCAGGAAGGGCAGTAATCCCCAGGTCTGGCCGCTCGAGGCCATCCGAGCTTTTGAGGCTCTAAAGTCCGCCTTTGTGTCGGCTCCGATTCTGTCGCATCCCAACCCTGGGTTGCCTTTTGTCCTCGAGGTGGACGCGTCTGAGACGGGAGTAGGCGCCCTTCTGTCTCAGCGTAGAACACCAGAGGGTCCTCTGCTTCCTTGTGGGTTTTACTCCCGGAAACTGTCTTCCGCGGAGTGCAACTATCAGATTGGTGACAGGGAGTTATTGGCCATCGTGCAGGCCCTTAAAGAATGGAGGCACTTGCTCGAGGGCTCGGTGGTTCCGGTTCTCATCCTGACGGACCACAAGAATCTGACCTACCTCTCTGAGGCCAAGAGATTGACACCACGTCAGGCCAGATGGGCTCTGTTCTTGTCACGTTTTAATTACGTGGTCTCCTACCTACCCGGTTCCAAGAACATCAGAGCGGATGCCTTATCACGGCAGTACTCCGAGCTGTCCGGGGAGGAGTCGATTCCGACTTCGGTCATACCTCCGAATCAGATCCTGGCCGCCATTCGTACCAGCCTGACCTCTCCCCTGGGTGAGCAGATTTTGGCGGCTCAATCTGGTGCTCCCTCTGGGAGACCCAACGGCAGATGTTTTGTGCCTGAGGAGTTGCGCACTCGGTTGTTGCGAACCTACCATAACTCCAAGGCCGCGGGGCATCCTGGAAAGAATCAGCTGTCCTGGGCTGTTTCACGTCTGTTCTGGTGGCCTTCTCTACGTTCCGACATCGCCGCATATGTAGCGGCATGCTCCGTTTGTGCCCAGAGTAAGTCCCCTCGGCACCTTCCGTTGGGTCTTTTGCAACCCATAGCCACCGGGGAGCGTCCATGGTCACACCTGGGGATGGATTTCATTGTGGACCTCCCTGCATCCCGAGGCCATACGGTCATTCTCATGATTGTGGATCGGTTTTCCAAAATGTGCCACTGTGTTCCTCTCAAGAAGTTACCCTCTGCACAAGAGTTGGCCTCGATTTTTGCCAGGGAGGTCTTCCGGTTGCACGGTTTGCCCAAGGAGATTGTGTCGGATCGGGGGAGTCAGTTTGTGTCCAGGTTCTGGCGCGCCTTTTGCTCCCAGTTGGGGATTCATCTCTCTTTCTCCTCGGCCTACCACCCTCAGTCCAATGGGGCCGCAGAACGATCCAATCAGGCCTTGGAGCAATTCCTTCGTTGCTATGTCTCCGATCACCAAGACAATTGGGTTGACCTCCTGCCTTGGGCTGAGTTTGCCAGGAACACGGCGGTGAACTCTTCCTCAGGGACGTCTCCCTTCATGGCCAATTATGGGTTCCAACCTGCCGTGTTACCGGAGGTATTCTCTCCCCAGGATATTCCGGCTGTGGAGGATCACCTTTCCGTCCTACGTGCTTCTTGGGTACAGATCCAGAGGTCCCTTGAGGTCTCTGCGCAGCGCCAGAGACTCCAGGCTGATCGCAGACGAGCGCCCGCTCCTTCCTACCAGGTCGGAGACCGCGTATGGTTGTCCACCCGCAACCTCAACCTCCGAGTGCCCACTCCCAAGCTGGCGCCTCGCTTTGTTGGTCCCTTCCGAGTGCTTCGCAGGGTAAACCCGGTTGCCTATGCCCTTGCGCTTCCTCCTGGCATGCGGATCTCCAACGTGTTTCATGTCTCCCTGTTGAAGCCACTGGTGTGTAATCGTTTCACTTCCTCGGTTCCTCGGCCTCGTCCGGTCCAAGTGGGCAATCGTGAGGAGTATGAGGTGAGCAATATCCTGGACTCACGCCTGGTCCGCGGTCGGGTGCAGTTTTTGGTCCATTGGCGTGGTTATGGTCCAGAGGAGCGTTCCTGGGTTCCCTCCGCAGATGTCCATGCTCCTGCCTTGCTCCGAGCCTTCCACGCACGCTTCCCTCAGAAACCGTTCTTTACTCCGCGGAGGAGGGGCCCTTGAGGGGGAGGTACTGTCATGGTCTTACCTTCTTGCTGTTCTCCTTCGTTTGACATGTGCTGGCGGCCATCTTGGTTTCTGGGTTTCTTGTAGCCTCCCACCCAGCGGCTT
Organism: Bufo gargarizans; assembly: GCF_014858855.1. NCBI lineage: Eukaryota > Metazoa > Chordata > Amphibia > Anura > Bufonidae > Bufo > Bufo gargarizans. The sequence continues at coordinate 35,160,398 of NC_058083.1, forward strand.
CTCCTTTCCACTGGGAGGAGCTGGATGCCTAGCTCATATATATAGGAGGTCTGTGGCTTCAGTTCCTTGCTTGGTCCTCCTGTGTTCACATGCTTCCAAGACTGCAGCTGCTTCTGGTTCCTGATCCTGGCTTCGTCTGACTACCCTTCTGGTTCCTGATCCTGGCTTCGTCTGACTACCCTGCTGGTTCCTGATCCAGGCTTCGTCTGACTACCCTGCTGGTTCCTGATCCTGGCTTCGTCTGACTACCCTTCTGGTTCCTGACCTCTGGCTTCGCAAGACCCTGCTTCGGTTTAGCCATCCGTTTGGACTTTTGCCTTACGGCTTGATTTTCAATAAAGCCTTCTTATTTCCACTTATCTCTTGTTGTACGTCTGGTTCATGGTTCCATGACAGAGGGATGGGGTGCAGAGCCGGTGCCCGTTGATCCTGTAGAGGGGCTACCAGCTGTAGGGGTCACCAATAAGGAGGAAGAGTGTCAACCCGATAGCTTGTACCTAGAAGGTTTGGCTGGTGAGCCGGTGGCAGCCCCATCTGTTCCAGAACTAGAAGTATCCCGAGACACATTCGGGACCGCCCAGCTCCAGGATCCTACATTGTCACGGGCCAGAGAAGGGGTGACTGTCATCAATGGAGTGGCTCAGCACCCGGGAGCCGACTCGGAATTTCCCCACCTGGCCTGTAACCAGGACCTACTGTACCGGGTCGACAAAGTCCGGCAAGAGGTAATAGAACAGTTGGTGGTACCCCAGCCATACCGCCGCATGGTATTAGACCTAGCGCATACTCATGTGTTAGGAGGACATCTGGGGGTCCAGAAAACTCAGGAACGTATACTGCAGCGTTTCTATTGGCCGGGGATATATGAGGAAGTCAGGAGGTTTTGCCAGTCCTGTCCAGAGTGTCAGAAGACCAGCCCCCAGCCTCATTATCGTAGTCCCCTGGTGCCCATGCCCATTATTGAAGTACCTTTCGAAAGGGTCGCAATGGACCTGGTAGGCCCCATTAACAAGTCAGCCAGAGGCCACCAACATATCCTGGTTATAGTAGACTACGCTACTCGCTACCCTGAGGCGATACCCCTGCGCCACACGTCAGCCAAGCTGATAGCCAAGGAGCTGATGGGGATGTTCTCCCGGGTGGGGATCCCAAAGGAGATATTGACGGACCAAGGGACCCCTTTCATGTCCAAAGTGATGAGGGAGCTCTGCAAAATATTAAATATTAAGCACTTGCGTACTTCCGTCTATCACCCCCAAACTGACGGGCTGGTGGAACGCTTTAATAAGACCCTAAAGTCCATGCTCAAGAGAGCGGTGGCAAAAGATGGAAAGAACTGGGACCTCTTGCTGCCCTATGTGTTATTTGCGGTGCGAGAAGTGCCCCAGGCGTCCACGGGGTTCTCACCGTTTGAGCTGTTATATGGTAGGCATCCCCGAGGCCTGTTGGATATCGCTAAAGAGGCATGGGAGCAACAGCCTACCCCTCACAAAAGCATAGTCGAGCACATTGAGAAGATGCAGGACCGGATAGGAACAGTTCTGCCCATAGTCCGTGAACATATGGAAGCGGCACAGCTGGCCCAGAGCCGCGTGTACAACCGGGCCGCCCAGGTAAGGACGTTTAACCCGGGCGACCGAGTGTTAGTACTAGTGCCCACCGTAGACAGCAAATTCCTGGCCAGGTGGCAAGGACCATATGAGATAAGAGAGAAGTTAGGCCCCGTGAATTACAGGGTATACCAGCCAGGAAGGCGGAAGCCTGAGCAGGTGTACCACGTTAATTTACTTAAAGCCTGGAAAGATAGAGAAAGTCTCCTTGGGGATGACCCGCGCTTTGTCTTGGCTGCAGAGAACGTCCCCGGCCCTACAGTGGTACCAGAGGACACCCCTGCAGTAAAGATAGGTAGCGGTTTGTCGACTAAGCAGACTCAAGAAGTGAAGGCGTTCATTAGCAGGAATAAAGACGTGTTCTCTGACCTTCCGGGACGTACCAATCTCGTCCAACATGACATTGTCACCGAGCCCCAGGAAAAGGTCCGTTTACGACCGTACCGGGTACCGGAGGCTCGGCGACAAGCCATTTCAGAGTAAGTAAAGTTTATGCTGAAGTTAGGGGTCATTGAGGAGTCTAGAAGCGAGTGGGCTAGCCCGATCGTTCTTATCCCAAAGCCCGACGGATCATTACGTTTTTGTAATGATTTCCGGAAACTAAACGAGATTTCAAAGTTTGATGCCTATCCCATGCCGCGAGTAGATGAGTTAATAGAGCGAATGGGTAAAGCCAGGTATTTCTCGGTGATAGATCTCACAAAAGGGTACTGGCAGGTACCTTTAACAGAGACTGCAAAAGAGAAGACCGCCTTTGTCACGCCGGAGGGGCTGTTCCATTATAGAGTGTTGCCCTTCGGGTTGCACGGTGCTCCAGCCACGTTTCAACGGCTGATGGATATCGTCCTCAGACCACATCTCCGGTATGCCTCAGCATATTTAGATGATCTAATCATATTTAGCCAGGACTGGGAAAGTCACTTGTCGAAGGTTCAAGCAGTGATAGACTCGCTCAGGAAGGCAGGATTGACCGCCAACCCAAAAAAGTGCTCAGTGGGCCTGGAGGAAGCGTGGTATTTGGGTTATGTCATTGGACGCGGAGTCGTTAAGCCCCAAATAAATAAGATCGAGGCGATCCGAAATTGGCCTACACCCCTTACGACCAGGCAACTGCGGTCATTTTTAGGGATGGTAGGGTATTATATGCGGTTCATCCCACATTTCGCCACTATAGCTGCCCCGTTGACAGGACTCCTGAAAGGTAGGAAGTCGGTAATGGTTCGCTGGGATGAGCAGGCGGAAGAGGCGTTCTCCCGTTTGAAGTCGGCCCTATGTGGGTCCCCAGTTCTGGTGACGCCCGACTTCGGACGGGAGTTTATAGTCCAGACGGACGCCTCTGGAGTAGGCCTCGGGGCGGTACTCTCCCAGGAAATCAATGGTGAAGAACACCCCGTTGGTTTCCTGAGCCGCAAGCTCACCCCAGCGGAAACCCGGTACAGCGTGGTAGAAAGAGAATGCCTCGCCATCAAGTGGGCACTTGAATCTCTCAGGTATTACCTTTTGGGGAGAAGGTTCCGTCTGGTGACTGACCACTCCCCTCTCCGGTGGATGAGCCAGGCTAAGGAGGGGAGCGCTCGGGTCACCAGATGGTTCTTATCCCTCCAGAATTTTTAATTCAGGGTTGAGCACAGGGCAGGTCGTCTGCAAGGGAACGCTGATGCCCTGTCCCGGGTACACTGCTATATGTGTGTTCACCCTGATAGGATTGAACAGGGTCGTCAAGCCTTCAGGGGTGAACAAAGGGGGGGGATATGTAAGAGAATGTCTGGAGTGGTAGTGGATGGAAGATACGTACCACCGGGGGTCGTGGCCCTGGTGGAGTAAGAGCAGGGTGGGTGTCTGTTCCCCACGGACCACCACGGGTGGACGGGTTTCAGTTGTTGGTGTCAGTCTACACTGATCCTGGCAGGTTGGTTATCTCTGGCCTTAGTTGGGTAGGGAAGGAGTTAATCCTTCACTATGCTTGCTGGGTGTGGTCTGCCTGCTACACCCAGGGCTGTGAATATAGGTTGGATGCTCACTGACTGTGGGGCTGCTGATGAAGCGTGGTCTCCTGTCTCACTGCAGGAAGCTGTACGGGAGGCTGATCGCTCGGTCGGGCTGAGCGCTGTAGTCCGCTTGTCTACCAAGGACTGCCCAATTGCTGCAGGCTCAGCGAAGGACCAAAAGAAGGGATCCTGTGGCCGGAGCCAATCCCTTGTCCAGGCCGACACGTGGCCTGTCTAACTTGCATGAACTTGGACAAACCCACCCCATGACAAGGTGTAGTACTGACCACGGATGTGAGAGACTGTGTGAACAGGCACCAAGACGCCTGCAGCGTTTGGGGATCCTTTGTGGGAGGTGGGGTTTATGGACATTGCTGTTGTGTTGAATTGCACAGTTTTGATGTGATGCACTGGAGTGAATAAAAGAGCACGGTTTGGACACAAAGCCTGTCTCCTGAGCCTCTATACTGCCACCGCTACCATCTGCCTACCAGAGCAAACCCCCACAGTTCCTATCCAGCAGTACTTATCCTCCCTGATATCTTACGTTACCACCTCCTGGATTATGATCTCCCAATCAACTGAGGAGGGTTTAACGTATGTTAATACTACTATTATGTTATCTTAACCCTTGAAATGCAAAAAAAAAAAAAAGTTATAAAATAATAAAATATCATCCATCTACCTCTAGATGGCACTGCTGTACCACATAACAATTTCAAACATTAATTCTAAATACCTAATAATACGTTTAAGTGAGCTTTTTAACCTCTTCAACATACATCAGTATTAAGGGTTTCTTCCTGACATTTTACTTATCCATAATCTAGACATGTTGGAGTCACTATCTTCTACTGTCTCTTTAAATTCATGATAATGGATAAGGGACAATGGGCCTTTTAACTTGGCATCTCGGTTTATTAACTTGTCCACATGGCTAACTAATAACATTCAGCTCTCCTCATGAAATCCAATTAGTAGGAAGACAACCTCAATACTTTCTAGACCTTAAAAGGCTATATTCAATCAGTGATATACTTTATTAAATGGTTCACAGAAAGCGTTTTGGCATATCAGCCTTCCTCAACTGCACAGTACATACTGACACTTTCTCACATTAGATAGACCTAAATCACAATCACACGACCATGACATCATCAATCAATTAGTAACAGACAACACTAGCTAATGATGAGAAACACCTGACGTCCTAATTCGTGTCTTTCCAGGCTAGCTTCGTGGCATTGCACTCTGCGAAAAATAACAAATGAGAAAATCAGAAAAAAAACACATGACCTCATAATCCCTATTAAGCCCCTTTGGATATAACGTATCCAACGTATGGATCCAAAAGGCCTCCCTGCGTAACAATAATCTCTTCAAATCACCTCCCCTCCTTGGTTGACATACCTGCTCTATGACCTGATATTTCAATTGTGCAACAGAATGATTGTGGTTATGGAAATGAGAGGGAATAGATAACAGAAAATTTTGTTTCCACATTGTGGATTTGTGTTTAGATATGCAATCTTTCACCATTTGAATTGTCTCTCCCACATACAATAGCCCGCACGGGCATTTGACAAGATAGATGACATTTTTTGTGTCACAAGTATAGTAGCCTCTAATCTTATAGGCCTTCCCAGTGCGTGGATGATAAAAATATTGTCCTTTTTGTACTTGCTACATTGCATGCAGTGGAGACAAGGAAATGTACCTCCCTTTTGATTGACTAAAGTTCTCTGGATCTGTATTTTATTACTGGTTCCAATATCTGAGTGAACCAAATGATCGCTCAAGTTGGGGCTGCGTTTATTACATATAAGAGGTGGAATTTTAAACTCGTCTACCATTTGATAGGATTTACCCAAGATATGCCAGAGTTTGCACATAATATTATCGAAAAAATGGTTATATGGGTGATATTTATGAACAAATGGTATGCGTGCACCTACCTCTTTGTCCCTGGCTATGATTATGTCCTCACTAGCAATCCGCACTTCCCTGAGTACCCCCTCTGGATAACCTCTGTCCCGTAACCTGGAAGACATCTCCTCCATTCTCAAGGTTTGTATTTCAGGAGTTGACACTACCCTTTTAACCCTTAAAAACTGGGACTTGGGGATAGCCTTTTACAAGGGAAGTGGATGTGCACTCTGGTAGTGTAGCACGCTATTCCTGTCTGTTTCCTTACGAAACAGATCTGTGGCCAGACACCCATCCATTCGCTTCGATATTTGTACGTCAATCATATGTCATAGTAAATTTTAATTCTTCCCAGACGTCCTTTAGATGTTCCAGTAGTACGAGGAGGGTCTCGAGTGGCCCTGCCCATACACAAAAAATGTGGTCAATATATCTTTTCCATACCATGACAAAACTCTTAAAGTATTCATGTGTATAAACATGGTACTTTTCAAATGAAGACATAAATATATTTGTGTAGGGCGGGGCCACATTCGAGCCCATCGCCGTCTCGCGTTGCTGTACATAAAATTGGTCACCAAACAGGAAATAGTTCTCATGGAGAACTAAGTGTAACAAATCCCCAAAAATTGCTGTTGTTCACTGGAATAACCACTCAACTGCAACAAGGAGGTGGTGGCCTCCACCCCCTTAGAATGCTCTATAGAGGTGTAGAGCATCACCACATCTATCGTTAGAAGCAAGCAATCATTCGGGATATTGGTTAACTCCTTAATAATAGTCAGGAAGTGGGACGTATCCAACAAAAATGATTCACTATTGTTTACCAATGGTGTCAAGACTTTCTCCAATACAGTTACCAAAGGAGACAGTACAGAGTCGACCGAGGCCACAATTGGCCGTCCGTGCGGATTTATGAGTGCTTTGTGCACCCTTGGTAAAAGATAAAACACAGGTGTCACCGGTGAATGGCTAATCCAAAATTCGTATGAATTGTCGTCAATAACCCCACAAATCTTATAACCCGATACCAATTCCATGATTTTTGCTTTAATGCGAAATACCGGGTTATAGTCCAATCTTTTATATGCGGTGGTGTCGGATAATTGGCGATCAGCTTCTTGTATATATTTAGCTTTATCCATAATCACAATGGAGCCGCCTTTATCGGCGGGCTTCACCACCAAGGATTGGTCCTTCATCAAATTGCATATTGCCTGTCGTTCTTCAGTGGAGATATTGCTAGTTATAAGTAGCTCGCCTTTTCATGCCGCCTCCATCTTGGATTGGATCTCTTTGGTCACAAGATGGACAAATGTCTCAACAGGGTGATGAACTTTAGGGGGTGTAAATTTGCTTTTCAAATGTAGGCCTATGTCCATCAGCTTCAACACTGATCCCTCTTTATTATCGCTGATATTTACCATCTGTGAAGGAGAATCCCTCACAGAAAAGTGCGCTTTCAATCTCACCCGCCGAAACAATTGTTGGAGGTTAATGTCCATCTGAAATGTATCAAAGTGACTAATCGGGGAAAATGACAAGCCCCTCTCCAACATATTCATAGTGTTCAATAGATTTAGAAGATAGGTTGATTACCACCGAGGGATGCCTACCTGAGACCACGTTTTCACATTCGGTTGCGGCGGTCGCTGTGGACCTCCAATGTTTTCTGCCCGCCTGGCGTTTCCTCAAAGAGGACACCGTCCGAAGCCCCGCCTGAAAAAAGGGCGTGTCATCTGCGAGTCGTTCGAGTCGCTGCCCAAGCTAGAGGAATACTGATATCCAGACTTGAATCCTCCTCTGTAGCCAGGACGAGATCTTTGAGATGGATCCTGTCATCGGTATACTCGATTTAGCAGGTAGTCTTCACCGTCACGTAAGAAATTTGATTGCTTCTTCTCTTGGGTCTCTTTACGGTAGGTCTCGATGTAATTGTCGACAGTGCTCTTTAATGTAGCAAACTCCTCTGAACTCAAGGAGTCCTGTAATTGTTGTTCAGTGGTTACAATCTTCTCCTTTAGGTCCACTATGGTTTTTTATAACTTATCATCAGTCAGTAGAATTAAATTCAGTGAACATTTATTAATAATTTTCTCAAAGTCCGCAAAATAGGTAGGGTCATCAGAGAAGAAAGTAGGGTGCAGATGTACGCGCATTCCCCGGGGAATCCGGTGTAATTTAAAATACTCTGCAAGGGTCACAGCATGTAGTTTGTATGAGGCCAATCGTCTAGATTCCCGCTCCCAATGTCTCTTTTTAAACTCACTAGCAGGAATAGCCAAAAATTCAACTGAGGATGTCACCTGTGACAAAATCCGAGTTGCGTCGTCCTCATTAAAGCTGAGGGTAGTGGTTATATTCGTCATCAGAGTGGTCGGTACACGTCTCCAATATATAGCAAAAATTCCCAAATAAGACAGCTCACAACCTTTTCTATCGATATCCTCACGGGAAAGGAGCAATCCCCATAAGACACCCATCCATCCTCTTCGATATTTGTACGTCCAAAACACTAATAGTATGGCAATCATACGTCATAGTAAATTTAAATTTTTCCCAGACGTTTTTTAGATATTCCAGTAGTACGAGGAGGGGCTCGAGTGGCCCCGCCCATACGAAAAAAATGTTGTCAATATATCAAAGTATATTCTGAAGAGTAAGTACGTCTGCTGGGATTACTTCTTCTGCTCCTTATGGGGATTGCTCCTTTCCCGTGCGGATATCGATACAAAAGGTCGTGACTCGTGAGTAGAGTTGAGCGGACACCTGGATGTTCGGGTTCGAGAAGTTCGGCCGAACTTCCCGGAAATGTTCGGGTTCGGGATCCGAACCCGATCCGAACTTTGTCCCGAACCCGAACCCCATTGAAGTCAATGGGGACCCGAACTTTTCGGCACTAAAAAGGCTGTAAAACAGCCCAGGAAAGGGCTAGAGGGCTGCAAAAGGCAGCAACATGTAGGTAAATCCCCTGCAAACAAATGTGGATAGGGAAATGAATTAAAATAAAAATAAAATAAATAAAAATTAACCAATATCAATTGGAGAGAGGTCCCATAGCAGAGAATCTGGCTTCACGTCACCCACCACTGGAACAGTCCATTCTCAGATATTTAGGCCCCGGCACCCAGGCAGAGGAGAGAGGTCCCGTAACAGAGAATCTGGCTTCATGTCAGCAGAGAATCAGTCTGCATGTCATAGCAGAGAATCAGGCTTCACGTCAGCCACCACTGCAACAGTCCATTGTCATATATTTAGGCCCAGCACCCAGGCAGAGGAGAGAGGTCCCGTAACAGAGAATCTGGCTTCATGTCAGCAGAGAATCAGTCTGCATGTCATAGCAGAGAATCAGGCTTCACGTCAGCCACCACTGCAACAGTCCATTGTCATATATTTAGGCCCAGCACCCAGGCAGAGGAGAGAGGTACCGTAAAAGAGAATCTGGCTTCATGTCAGCAGAGAATCAGTCTGCATGTCATAGCAGAGAATCAGGCTTCACGTCAGCCACCACTGCAACAGTCCATTGTCATATATTTAGGCCCCGGCACCCAGGCAGAGGAGAGAGGTCCCGTAACAGAGAATCTGTCTTCATGTCAGCAGAGAATCAGTCTGCATGTCATAGCAGAGAATCAGGCTTCACGTCAGCCACCACTGTAACAGTCCATTGTCATATATTTAGGCCCAGCACCCAGGCAGAGGAGAGAGGTCCCGTAACAGAGAATCTGGCTTCATGTCAGCAGAGAATTAGTCTGCATGTCATAGCAGAGAATCATGCTTCACGTCACCCAACATTGGAACAGTCCATTGGCATATATTTAGGCCCCGGCACCCAGACAGAGGAGAGGTTCATTCAACTTTGGGTAGACTCGCAATATAATGGTAAAATGAAAATAAAAATAGGATTGAATGAGGAAGTGCCCTGGAGTACAATAATATATGGTTAAGGGGAGGTAGTTAATGTCTAATCTGCACAAGGGATGGACAGGTCCTGTGGGATCCATGCCTGGTTCATTTTTATGAACGTCAGCTTGTCCACATTGGCTGTAGACAGGCGGCTGCGTTTGTCTGTAATGACGCCCCTGCCGTGCTGAATACACGTTCAGACAAAACGCTGGCCGCCGGGCAGGCCAGCACCTCCAAGGCATAAAAGGCTAGCTCTGGCCACGTGGACAATTTAGAGACCCAGAAGTTGAATGGGGCCGAACCATCATTCAGTAAGTGGAGGGGTGTGCACACGTACTGTTCCACCATGTTACTGAAATGTTGCCTCCTGCTAACACGTTGCGTATCAGGTGGTGGTGCAGTTAGCTGTGGCGTGTTGACAAAAGTTTTCCACATCTCTGCCATGCTAACCCTGCCCTCAGAGGAGCTGGCCGTGACACAGCTGCCTTGGCGACCTCTTGCTCCTCCTCTGCCTTGGCCTTGGGCTTCCACTTGTTCCCCATTGACATTTGGGAATGCTCTCAGTAGCGCTTCTACCAACGTGCGCTTGTACTCGCGCATCTTCCTATCATGCTCCAGTGCAGGAAGTAAGGTGGGCACATTGTCTTTGTACCGTGGATCCAGCAGGGTGGCAACCCAGTAGTCCGCAGACGTTAAAATGTGGGCAACTCTGCTGTTGTTGCGCAGGCACTGCAGCATGTAGTCGCTCATGTGTGCCAGGCTGCCCAGGGGTAAGGACAAGCTGTCCTCTGTGGGAGGCGTATCGTCATCGTCCTGCCTTTCCCCCCAGCCACGCACCAGTGATGGGCCCGAGCAGCGTTGGGTGCCACCCCGCTGTGACCATGCTTCATCCTCATCCTCCTCCACCTCCTCCTCATCCTCGTCCTCCTCGTCCTCCAGTAGTGGGCCCTGGCTGGCCACATTTGTACCTGGCCTCTGCTGTTGCCAAAAACCTCCCTCTGAGTCACTTCGAAGAGACTGGCCTGAAAGTGCTAAAAATGACCCCTCTTCCTCCTCCTCCTCCTCCTCCTGGGCCACCTCCTCTTGCATCATCGCCCTAAGTGTTTTCTCAAGGAGACATAGAAGTGGTATTGTAACGCTGATAACGGCGTCATCGCCACTGGCCATGTTGGTGGAGTACTCGAAACAGCGCAACAGGGCACACAGGTCTCGCATGGAGGCCCAGTCATTGGTGGTGAAGTGGTGCTGTTCCGCAGTGCGACTGACCCGTGCGTGCTGCAGCTGAAACTCCACTATGGCCTGCTGCTGCTTGCACAGTCTGTCCAGCATGTGCAAGGTGGAGTTCCACCTGGTGGGCACGTCGCATATGAGGCGGTGAGCGGGAAGGTCGAAGTTACGCTGTAGCGCAGACAGGCGAGCAGCGGCAGGATGTGAACGCCGGAAGCGCGAACAGACGGCCCGCACTTTATGCAGCAGCTCTGACATGTCGGGGTAGTTGTGAATGAACTTCTGCACCACCAAATTCAGCACATGCGCCAGGCAAGGGATGTGCGTCAAACCAGCTAGTCCCAGAGCTGCAACGAGATTTCGCCCATTATCGCACACCACCAGGCCGGGCTTGAGGCTCACCGGCAGAAACCACTCGTCGGTCTGTTGTTCTATACCACGCCACAACTTCTGTGCGGTGTGGGGCCTGTCCCCCAAACATATGAGTTTCAGAATGGCCTGCTGACGTTTACCCCGGGCTGTGCTGAAGTTGGTGGTGAAGGTGTGTGGCTGACTGGATGAGCAGGTGGAAGAAGAGGAGGAGGAAGCTAAGTAGGAGGAGGTGGCAACAGGAGGCAAAGAATGTTGCCCTGCGATCCTTGGCGGCGGAAGGACGTGCGCCAAACAGCTCTCCGCCTGGGGCCCAGCTGCCACTACATTTACCCAGTGTGCAGTTAGGGAGATATAGCGTCCCTGGCCGTGCTTACTGGTCCACGTATCTGTGGTTAGGTGGACCTTGCCACAGATGGCGTTGCGCAGTGCACACTTGATTTTATCGGATACTTGGTTGTGCAGGGAAGGCACGGCTCTCTTGGAGAAGTAGTGCCGGCTAGGAACAACATACTGTGGGACAGCAAGCGACATGAGCTGTTTGAAGCTGTCTGTGTCCACCAGCCTAAATGACAGCATTTCATAGGCCAGTAGTTTAGAAATGCTGGCATTCAGGGCCAGGGATCGAGGGTGGCTAGGTGGGAATTTACTCTTTCTCTCAAATGTTTGTGAGATGGAGAGCTGAACGCTGCCGTGTGACATGGTTGAGATGCTTGGTGACGGAGGTGGTGGTGGTGTTGGTGGTACATCCCCTGTTTGCTGGGCGGCAGGTGCCAACGTTCCTCCAGAGGCGGAGGAAGAGGCCGAGGCGGCAGCAGCAGAAGAGGTAGCAGGGGGAGCCTGAGCGACTTCCTTGTTTTTAAGGTGTTTACTCCACTGCAGTTCATGCTTTGCATGCAGGTGCCTGGTGATGCAGGTTGTGCTAAGGTTCAGAACGTTAATGCCTCGCTTCAGGCTCTGATGGCACAGCGTGCAAACCACTCGGGTCTTGTCGTCAGCACATTGTTTGAAGAAGTGCCATGCCAGGGAACTCCTTGAAGCTGCCTTTGGGGTGCTCGGTCCCAGATGGCGGCGGTCAGTAGCAGGCGGAGTCTCTTGGCGGCGGGTGTTCTGCTTTTGCCCACTGCTCCCTCTTTTGCTACGCTGTTGGCTCGGTCTCACCACTGCCTCTTACTCCGAACTGTGAAAGTCAGTGGCACGACCTTCATTCCATGTGGGGTCTAGGACCTCATCGTCCCCTGCATCGTCTTCCACCCAGTCTTCCTCCCTGACCTCCTGTTCAGTCTGCACACTGCAGAAAGACGCAGCAGTTGGCACCTGTGTTTCGTCATCATCAGAGACGTGCTGAGGTGGTATTCCTATGTCCTCATCATCAGGAAACATAAGTGGTTGTGCGTCAGTGCATTCTATGTCTTCTACCGCTGGGGAAGGGCTAGGTGGTTGCCCTTGGGAAACCCTGCCAGCGGAGTATTCAAACAGCATAAGAGACTGCTGCATAACTTAAGGCTCAGACAGTTTCCCTGCTATGCATGGGGGTGATGTGACAGACTGATGGGCTTGGTTTTCAGGCGCTATCTGTGCGCTTTCTGCAGAAGACTGGGTGGGAGATAATGTGAACGTGCTGGATCCACTGTTGGCCACCCAATTGACTAATGCCTATACCTGCTCAGGCCTTACCATCCTTAGAACGGCATTGGGCCCCACCATATATCGCTGTAATTTCTGGCGGCTACTGGGACCTGAGGTAGTTGGTTCACTAGGACGTGTGGATGTGACAGAACGGCCACGTCCTCTCCCAGCACCAGAGGGTCCACTAACACCACCACGACCATGTCCACGTCCGCGTCCCTTACTAGATATTTTCCTCATTGTTATCGTTCACCACAACAACAAAAATATTATTTGGCCCAATGTATTGAATTCAAATTCAGGCCTTTTTTTACAGACACCTAACACTATCTGGCTATCTATTTAGGTACCGTATTACACTAATACAGGCACAGCAGTAACCACAGATTTAGCTGAATATAAATTTGAGGCCTAGTATTTAGGCGCTGGGTGACAGGTATAGGTTTACTGACAGAATTAGACTTGGAAATGCACATTAGCGTGTGTGTGTGAAGTTATTCAGAATGACCCTATGTGCACCTTGAATCATATATACCCTTTAAGGGATAGATTTAAAATAGCTCTGATACAGCAGAAACCACTAAATTAGGAAATTGCTAAATTGGGAATTGTATTTCATCCCAGAACAAAAAATGTGCTTTGACGGACACTAAATAACTTGACCAGCCACACCAGTAACGACAGATTTAGCTGACTATAAATTTGAGGCCTATTATTTAGGCGCTGGGTGACAGGTATACGTTTACTGACAGAATTAGACTTGGAAATGCATGGTAGCGTGTGTGTGAAGTTATTCAGAATGACCCTATGTGCACCTTGAATCTGATATACCCTTTTAGGGATAAATTTAAAGTAGGCCTGATACAGCAGAAACCACTAAATTAGGAAATTGCTAAATTGGGAATTGTATTTCAACCCAGAACAAAAACTGTGCTTTGACGGACACTAAATAACTTGACCAGCCACACCAGTAACGACAGATTTAGCTGGATATAAACTTGAGGCCTAGTATTTAGGCGCTGGATGACAGGTATACGTTTACTGACAGAATTAGACTGGGATATGGCCAAAAAATAACCACACTATTGATAGTTAAATGCACTTGGTGTGACAGCTTGACCAATCACACTACTGAAGGTTAAATGCACTTGGTGACAGGCGCAGCTTGCCCCTGATGTAGTATATGGCCAAAAAATAAACAGACTATTGCTGGTTAAATGCACTTGGTGTGACAGCTTCACCCTGATGTAGGATTTAGCCAAAAAACAACCACACCATTGAGGGTTAAATGCACTTGGTGACAGCTTGCCCCTGATGTAGTATATGGCCAAAAAATAAACAGACTATTGCTGGTTAAATGCACTTGGTGTGACAGCTTCACCCTGATGTAGGATTTAGCCAAAAAACAACCGCACTATTGAGGGTTAAATGCACTTGGTGACAGGCTCAGCTTGCTCCTGATGTAGTATATGGCCAAAAAATAAACCGACTATTGCTGGTTAAATGCACTTGGTGTGACAGCTTCACCCTGATGTAGGATTTAGCCAAAAAACAACCACACCATTGAGGGTTAAATGCACTTGGTGGCAGCTTGTGCTGGCACACCACAAGACACAAAATGGCCGCCGATCACCCCAGAAAAAAGTGACTGAAAAACGCTCTGGGCAGCCTAAAAACAGTGAGCAATTCAATAGCAGCAGTTCAATCATCCACAGCTGCAGATCGATCTCTGAATGAAGTCCTTTGGAGGAGTTAATCACTGCCTAATCTCGCCCTAACGTCGTGGCTGCAACCTCTCCCTATGCTGATCAGAGCAGAGTGACGTGCGGCGCTACGTGACTCCAGCTTAAATAGAGGCTGGGTCACATGGTGCTCTGGCCAATCACAGCCATGCCAATAGTAGGCATGGCTGTGACGGCCTCTTGGGGCAAGTAGTATGACGCTTGTTGATTGGCTGCTTTGCAGCCTTTCAAAAAGCGCCAAGAAAGCGACGAACACCGAACCCGACCCCGGACTTTTACGAAAATGTCCGGGTTCGGGTCCGTGTCACGGACACCCCAAAATTCGGTACGAACCCGAACTATACAGTTCGGGTTCGCTCATCCCTAGACGTGAGCTGTCTTATTTGGGAATTTTTGCTATATATTGGAGACGTGCACCGACCATTCTGATGACGAATATAACCACTTCCCTCAGCTTTAATGAGGACGACGCAACTCGGATTTTGTCACAGGTGACATCTTCAGTTGAATTTTTGGCTATTCCTGCTAGTGAGTTTAAAAAGAGACATTGGGAGCTGGAATCTAGACGATAGGCCTCATACGTACTACATGCTGTGACCCTTGCAGTGTATTTTAAATTAAACCGGATTCCCCGGGGAATGCGCGTACATCTGCACCCTACTTACTTCTCTGATGACCCTGCCTATTGTGCGGACTTTGAGAAAATTATTAATAAATGTTCACTGGATTTAATTCTACTGACTGTTGATAAGTTACAAAAAACCATAGTGGACCTAAAGGAGAAGATTGTAACCACTGAACAACAATTACAGGACTCCTTGAGTTCAGAGGAGTTTGCTACATTAAAGAGCACTGTTGACAATTACATTGAGACCTACCATAAAGAGACCCAAGAGAAGAAGCAATCAAAGTTCTAACGTTACGGTGAAGACTACCTGCTAAATCGGGTATACCGATGACAGGATCCATCTCAAAGATCTCTTCCTGGCTACAGAGGAGGATCCAAGTCTGTATATCAGTATTCCTCCAGCTCGGGCAGCGACTCGAACGACTCGCAGGTGACACGCCTTTTTTTCAGGCGGGGCTTCGGACGGCATCCTCTTCGAGGAAACACCGGGCGGGCAAAAAACATCGGAGGTCCACAGCGACCGCCGCAACCAAATGTGACAACGCGGTCTCAGGTAGGCAACCCTCGGTGGTAATCAACCTATCTTCTAAATCTATTGATGTGAACACTATAAATATGTTAGAGAGGGGCTTGTCATTTTCCCCGATTAGTCACTTTGATACATTTCAGATGGACATTAGCCTCCAACAATTCTTTTGGCGGGTAAGATTGAAAGCACACTTTTCTGTGAGGGATGACCATCTTGTGACCAAAGAGATCCATTCCAAGATGGAGGCGGCAAGAAAAGGCGAGCTACGTATAACTAGCAATATCTCCACTGAAGAACGACAGGCAATATACAATTTGATGAAGGACCAATCCTTGGTGGTGAAACCTGCCGATAAAGGCGGCTCCATTGTGATTTTGGATAAAGCTAAATATATACAAGAAGCTGAACGCCAATTATCCGACACCACCACATATAATAGATTGGACTATAACCCGGTATTTCGCATTAAAGAGAAAATCATGGAATTGGTATCAGGTTATAAGATTTGTGGAGGTATTGACGACAAGTTATACGAATTTAGGATTAACCATTCACCGGTGTCACCTGTGTTTTATCTTTTACCAAAGGTGCACAAAACACTCATAAATCCGCCCGCACGGCCAATTGTGGCCTCGGTCGACTCTGTACTGTCTCCTTTTACAATTGTATTGGAGAAAGTCTTGACACCATTGGTAAAAAATACTGAATCATTTTTGTTGGACACGTCCCACTTCCTGACTATTATTAAGGAGTTAACCAATATCCTGAATGATTGCTTGCTTGTAACGATAGATGTGGTGAGCCTCTACACCTCTTTAGAGCATACTAAGGGGGTGGAGGCCACCACCTCCTTGTTGCAGTCAAGTGGTTATTCCAGTGAACAACAGCAATTTTTGGGGGACTTGTTACACTTAGTTCTCCATGAGAACTATTTCCTGTTTGGTGACCAATTTTATGTACAGCAACGCGGGACGGCGATAAGCTCGAATATGGCCCCGCCCTACGCAAATATATATATTTCGTCATTCGAAAACTACCATGTTTATACACATGAATACTTTAAGAGTTTTGTCATGGTATGGAAAAGATATATTGACGAAATTTTTTGCGTATGGGCAGGGCCACTCAAGCCCCTCCTCGTACTACAGGAACATCTAAATGACGTCTGGGAAGAATTAAAATTTACTATGACGTATGATTGCCATACTATTAGTTTTTTGGACGTACAAATATCGAAGCGGATGGATGGGTGTCTGGCCACAGATCTGTTTCGTAAGGAAATAGACAGAAATAGCGTGCTACACTACCAGAGTACACATCCACTTCCCTTGAAAAAGGCTATCCCCAAGTCCCAGTTTTTAAGGGTTAAAAGGATAGTGTCAACTCCTGAAATTCAAACCTTGAGAATGGAGGAGATGTCTTCCAGGTTCCGGGACAAAGGTTATCCAGACGGGGTACTCAGGGAAGTGCGGATTGCTAGTGAGGACATAATCATAGCCAGGGACAAAGAGGTAGGTGCACGCATACCATTTGTTCATAAATATCACCCATATAACCATCTTTTCGGTAATATTGTGTGCAAACACTGGCATATCTTAGGTAAATCCTATCCAATGGTAGAGGAGTTTAAAAATCCACCTCTTATATGTAATAAACGTAGCCCCAACTTGAGGGATCATTTGGTTCACTTAGATATTGGAACCAGTAATAAAATACAGATCCAGAGAACTTTAGTCAATCAAAAGGGAGGTACATTTCCTTGTCTCCACTGCATGCAATGTAGTAATGTACAAAAAGGACAATATTTTTATCATCCACGCACTGGGAAGGCCTATATAAGATTAGAGGCTACTATACTTGTGACACAAAAAATGTTATCTATCTTGTCAAATGCCCGTGCGGGCTATTGTATGTGGGAGAGACAATTCAAATGGTGAAAGATTGCATATCTAAACACAAATCCACAATAAGGAAACAAAATTTGCTGTTACGTATTCCCTCTCATTTCCATAACCACAATCATTCTGTTGCACAATTGAAATATCAGGTCATAGAGCAGGTATGTCAACCAAGGAGGGGAGGTGATTTGAAGAGATTATTGTTATGCAGGGAGGCCTTTTGGATCCATACGTTGGATACGTTATATCCAAAGGGGCTTAATAGGGATTATGAGGTCATGTGTTTTTAATCTGATTTTCTCATTTGTTATTTTTCGCAGAGTGCAATGCCACGAAGCTAGCCTGGAAAGATACGAATTTGGACGTCAGGTGTTTCTCATCATTAGCTAGTGTTGTCTGTTACTAATTGATTGATGATGTCATAGTCATGTGATTGTGATTTAGGTCTATATAATGTGAAAAAGTATCAGTATGTACTGTGCAGTTTAGGAAGGCTGACATGTCGAAACGCGTTCTGTGAACCGTTTAATAAAGTATATTCTGAAGAGCAAGTACATCTGCTGGGATTATTTCTTTTGCAAATCTGAATATATCACACAGAATTATATAGAACATAATCATGCATACATGAATGGCATAATACACACCAAATGTTTCCCCTAAGGCATGACTTCCTATATTGCTATTTAAATGGTTATCTCTCACAGACACATGTCTGTAGGATCTATTATAGTATTAACAGATACACTACATCTGCTCACAATAATTTTTCAAAGACAATACACTCTATGTCCGCTATAAACATATTACCCAAACTGAACTCAGCATAACCTCATCTCAACCTATTTCATTCCTATAGAAAGATTTTAGTCTTTGGTTCAGTTTGTCTCTATACTTAAATACAGTGAGCATTTATATTCAGACTATAACATCTTCAGATAAAACTGTACACTTATGAAAATGCATGACAAATCCCCCTTCATTCCAAAATGTTCCATAAAGTGTGAATATATTTGGAATGTTCAAAAGGGCTTTTCATATGTCTTATTCATGGGGCACGGCGCATAGACCTTGTTTATGGTGTTTTAGCCATAGTTTACCTAAAGTCTTTTTGAAGAATCTTATCCAACGCATCCAACGTTTTGGATGGTCAACAAACTCAACCATTCCATAGATCCTGCAAAACAGGATATAAGTTTGATAAATGTTTGTTTTGATTCTCCATCTCCGCATGAATGTTTATTAGGTTCTTTTTCAATGAACCAACTTCGAGTTCTAATACCTTGATTGAGATGGACTTGGCCACTGTTACACCGGTAGCAATAACAGCGCCAACTATGCCAAAGATTATGGCGGCTACGATTTCAGAACTAAACCGTCTTGTTCTTTGACTTGTAGAAAACTGCTCTCTGGTCAATGTCTTTCTCGCTTGCTCCAGGATCTGCATAATCCATTCTTGGGAATATCCTATGTGCATCTGGTACCAGGTTTGGATTTCTGATGACAGGATCTCAGACACGTTGAATTGTTTTTTGATGAAGACACGTGGATCCAGGCTGATGTAAATTTTCTGGGACAAAATCCTCTTGTTCGTCAGAATGGACCCCGCAGTGTCCTGCAGCATGATTCTGGATAAAGGACCTGGCACAACAATCGGCTCGGCGTGGAACTCCTTAACCAAGATCAGCATGACATAGATGATGGCAATCATCTTAGTTGGCATCTTGCGCCTAAAATATTATATGAAAAATATGAGTACATATATCTTTCACATTTTATCCTGCAAGAAAAGAGGTTGATGCTATCATATATTTTTGATTGGCATAGGTTCTTTTCTTGAACTGACTAAGTTCATTGTTTTAGAGGTCAGTTAAGAGACGTTTAGTTATAGAGGAAACACTTGTGAGGATGGGTTAGTATACACTTTTGTTAATACAATACCAATCCTAATTTCTTTTTTTAACTGGAGCTGTAAAATCTCTTCACCTCTTTTCATCTGACTCCTTCTATCTCTCGAAGTCGTGAGCTAGGATGACAAACAATGTGCACCCATTTTTCCACAAATTCACTCCCCTTAGGGATTTTTATCTTATATACTACTGGTGACAACTTGTCAATGATGGCATAAGGTCCTTTCCATAAAGGTAAGAATTTTCTCTCCTTCACTTGATCTCGAGCGAAGTTATAGAGATAAACCTGATTGGAAATTTGATACTCTTTCTGAGTAGTTTTCAGATCGTAGTATGTTTTAGCACTCACTGTGGCTTTCTTTATATTCTTCTGGGCAAACGCAAAAGCATATTGAAGGTGTTTGCGTAGATTTTCCACATATTGATGCGATGTTGTAGCATTTATCAAATTATGATCTGTTGTCCGGTATAATAATTGCTGGGGTAACACCATCTTCCTTCCTGTGATCACCTCGAAGGGAGAAAGTTTGGTTGCTGTGCTTGGGGTGGCTCTGATGGCCATGAGGACCAACGGCAACTTGACATCCCAGTCTTTACCGGATTCATTGACATACGTTTTTAGAATATTTACAATGGATTGGTTGTAACGCTCCACTCCACCACTAGAGGCTGACCGATGAGCTATGTGTAGCTTCCTCTTTACCCCCAGTATTTCCCACATCTTTGTCATCGCTTCACTAGTAAAATGACTTCCACGATCAGACTCGATGCGTTGGGGTAGACCAAACCTGGAGTGGTTAATGAGCAGAGATCCACATACGCTTGAACTGCATGTTTTGCAAGGTAAACATTCCACCCATTTTGTGAACAAACAAGTTATGGTTAACATGTATCTGTTGCCTTTTGATGACGTGGTTACTGGCCCAATGAAATCAATTTGGATGTCTGACCATGGTATGGACATCCACCTTTTCATCAGCAGTGCCTGAAGAGTGGGTCCTTGTAGCTGGAATTGAGGGCATATTATACATCCTTGACAATATGTTCGAACGTCTTGCAACATATGTGGCCAGTAAGCGTAGTCCCGTAGTAACTCGTATGTTAGTTTCTCACCTCGATGTTCAGCTGTTGGGGCATCATGGGTATGTTGTAGCATTAGACCTCGATACGCTGCGGGTACTACCCATTGCGTGATACCGTTCTTTGAGGTCCTTATCAGCAATCCATCCTGTAATGAGAATTGGGACTTACCCTTCATCAGAATTCGTAACTCCTCCTTACCATCATAGTCTTCCGTATCTATGGGACAATTCTGTGGATCTTCAACGTGGTTATAAAAAGATAGCAATAACTAGATCCCCCTTTTGGCTCGCAATGAGATCCTCACTAGGGGAATCTTGGCTCCATTGTACCACATTGGCTTCAGTTCCCTTTTGGGCCTGACTTCTCGTCGTTGCATCCACTTGGATAGTTCCCATGAGGTCATCAACGTCCAAGACTTCTCCGTCAATGGCTGCTTGCTTGGCGAGGGAATCTGCTGGGTCATTCCCTTCCTTATCCACACCTGGATATTTTGAATGACCTCTTACCTTTTTCCAATAAATGGTAAGACTGTGGGTGGTAACCATCTCATCAATTTTACAAAACATTTTACCATGTTTGACAGGCTTGTTGTTGCTTCTCATCATGCTAGTTCTTTTCCATCCGGGGAAATACTCCACAAAGCTGTTACGAACATAATCAGAATCTGTGATTATGACAAACTCTTTAATATCATATTCGATAGCCATTTGTACAGCTTTGTACACAGCGGTAAGTTCTGCGACCTGGCTACTTTTGGGACCGATTTTGTATCCGACGGACATCTCTAGGAACATATTATTCCACACGATTCTGACACCTGCAACCAGCGTACGCTCAGTTCCTATATCTGTATGGGAAGAACAACCATCTACATACACATGGTAATTATTTGCAGTACTCCTCTTCATAAGATCTATATGGGGATGATGATTGTTCCTCCAGGAAATCATTTTCCGTCAACTCACATTTATGTTCCGCATTGGTACAATCATGGAGTTCAGCCAATCTTTAAGCAACTGGGTTCTTATTATTTTGCTTATACCTGATCTCCAATGGCCATCCCATTAAAGACATCGTCCAGGCGGTTATCCTGCTATTTGACAGGTTTCCATCCCTTATCCAATTACTCTGCAAGTATTGCAGCGGTTGGTGTGCAGTCTCCACAATGATCCTTTCACCTTGAATAAAACTCCTTAAATATTGTAAAGCCCATACAGTTGACAGTAAGGCTTTCTCACAGCTATTAAATTTTACCTCTACTGGGTGACAAGGACTTGCTGGCATAGGCAATGATTTTGTTCCAGTTTTCCTGTTTTTGGAAAAGGACTGCACTCATGCTTCTATCAGTGAAACCTGTTTCCACGAAGAAAGGTTTTTCCCCCTTCTGGATAGGCAAGGCATGGAGCCTGGATAAGTTTGGCCTTGAGTTAATTCACAGCTTGCTCATGACGCTCACTCCATTCCCATTTTACTCCTTTCTTCAGTAACTGCAAAAGAGGCTTTGTAATTTTGGCATAATTATCTATAAACTTACGTGAATAGTTCATCATGCCCAAGAATAATCTCAACTCCTTGTATTGATCACTGCTTCCACTTTCTTCTTCTGTGGGTTGATTCCATCAGCAGTGATTTTGTGACCTAGGAAATTAACCTTGGCACGAAACCATTGAGCCTTCTGAAAAGAAAGTTTCACACCAGCTTTTCTCAGTTGGGTTAGTACATACCTCAGTTCTACAATGTGTTCCTCAAAAGTCGTGCTTTTGATTAGAATGTCATCCACATAGAACAAGGTACCTCATTCAGTGGCATCAGGCATTGCCTTATGCATGAACACAGCAAATTCATGGCCCGCTTTATGTACCCGAAGGGCAGTCAAGGGCGGTGAAAATGTTTGATCCTTGAATTTGTGCCAAACATTGGTCAATATATGGCATGGGCCATCCGGACATGTAAACACGTTTGTTTAATTGTCTTAGGTCGGAGTAGAGACGAAATTGACCATTGGGTTTGAGGACTCCAAGTATAGGATGGTTGAATAAGCTACTCTGCGAATTTTAACATCCCGCAAGTTAACAAGATCAGATGTGGAGGTAGATACTTTTCAGCTCAAGGGGCAGATTTTGGAACCACCTACCTCTGGCCCTGAAAATGATTCCCAGTCTTCTCTCATTCAGACTTGCACTGAAAACCTTACTTTTCAAACAGGCATCTGATCTTCCTATATAACACTTATTTTTGGTTCATATAATTTTGGGGGGTTTCCTCAATCTTAGTCTATAAATTCGCAGTTGGTAATGTCCCTTCTATTTTAAAGATACCTTTTCCTCACATTTATTAATTTAGTTCTCTTCACATTCTCTATATCTCGTCCGAACTAGGGATGAGCGAACTCGAACTGTATAGTTCGGGTTCGTACCGAATTTTGGGGTGTCCGTGACACGGACCCGAACCCGGACATTTTCGTAAAAGTCCGGGTTCGGGTTCGGTGTTCGTCGCTTTCTTGGCGCTTTTGTGACGCTTTCTTGGCGCTTTTTGAAAGGCTGCAAAGCAGCCAATCAACAAGCGTCATACTACTTGCCCCAAGAGGCCGTCACAGCCATGCCTACTATTGGCATGGCTGTGATTGGCCAGAGCACCATGTGACCCAGCCTCTATTTAAGCTGGAGTCACATAGCGCCGCCCGTCACTCTGCTCTGATTAGCGTAGGGAGAGGTTGCGGATGCGACAGTAGGGCGAGATTAGGCAGATTAACTCCTCCAAAGGACTTCACTTGATTAATCGATCGATCTGCAGCTGTGCATCATTGAGCTGCTGAAATTCAAATGCTCACTCACTGTTTTTAGGCTGCCCAGACCGTTTGTCAGTCACTTTTTTCTGGGGTGATCGGCGGCCATTTTGTGTCTTGTGCGGTGCTGCGACCAAGTGCATCCAAGCTGCGACCAAGTGCATTTAACCCTCAATGGTGTGGTTGTTTTTTGGCTAAAGCCTACATCAGGGTGAAGCTGTCACACCAAGTGCATTTAACCAGCAATAGTCTGTTCATTTTTTTGGCCATATACTAAATCAGGGGCAAGCTGCGCCTGTCACCAAGTGCATTTAACCCTCAATGGTGTGGTTGTTTTTTGGCTAAAGCCTACATCAGGGTGAAGCTGTCACACCAAGTGCATTTAACCAGCAATAGTCTGTTCATTTTTTGGCCATATACTACATCAGGGGCAAGCTGCGCCCGTCACCAAGTGCATTTAACCCTCAGTAGTGTGGTGCGTCAAGCTGTGACACCAAGTGCATTTAACCAGCAATAGTCTGTTCATTTTTTGGCCATATACTAAATCAGGGGCAAGCTGCGCCCGTCACCAAGTGCATTTAACCAGCAATAGTGTGGTTATTTTTTGGCCATATCCCAGTCTAATTCTGTCACTAAATCCATACCGGTCACCCAGCGCCTAAATACTAGGCCTCAAATTTATATCCCGCTAAATCTCTCGTTACCGCTGTCCTGTTGTGGCTGGGAAAGTTATTTAGTGTCCGTCAAAGCACATTTTTTGTTCTGGGTTGAAGTACAATTCCCAATTTAGCAATTTCATAATTTAGTGGTTCCTGCTATATCAGAGCTATTTGAAATCTATCCCTAAAAGGGTATATAATATTCAAGGTGCACATTGGGTCATTCAGAATAACTTCACACACACCCGCTACTGTGTATTTCCAAGTCTAATTCTGTCACTAAACCCATACCTGTCACCCAGCGCCTAAATACTAGGCCTCAAATTTATATCCTGCTAAATCTCTCGTTACCGCTGTCCTGTTGTGGCTGGGAAAGTTATTTAGTGTCCGTCAAAGCACATTTTTTGTTCTGGGTTGAAATACAATTCCCAATTTAGCAATTTCATAATTTAGTGGTTTCTGCTATATCAGAGCTATTTGAAATCTATCCCTAAAAGGGTATATAATATTCAAGGTGCACATTGGGTCATTCAGAATAACTTCACACACACCCGCTACTGTGTATTTCTAAGTCTAATTCTGTCACTAAACCCATACCTGTCACCCAGCGCCTAAATACTAGGCCTCAAATTTATATCCTGCTAAATCTCTCGTTAACGCTGTCCTGTTGTGGCTGGGAAAGTTATTTAGTGTCCGTCAAAGCACATTTTTTGTTCTGGGTTTAAATACAATTCCCAATTTAACAATTTCATAATTTAGTGGTTTCTGCTATATCAGAGCTATTTGAAATCTATCCCTAAAAGGGTATATAATATTCAAGGTGCACATTGGGTCATTCAGAATAACTTCACACACACCCGCTACTGTGTATTTCCAAGTCTAATTCTGTCACTAAACCCATACCTGTCACCCAGCGCCTAAATACTAGGCCTCAAATTTATATCCTGCTAAATCTCTCGTTAACGCTGTCCTGTTGTGGCTGGGAAAGTTATTTAGTGTCCGTCAAAGCACATTTTTTGTTCTGGGTTGAAATACAATTCCCAATTTAGCAATTTCATAATTTAGTGGTTTCTGCTATATCAGAGCTATTTGAAATCTATCCCTAAAAGGGTATATAATATTCAAGGTGCACATTGGGTCATTCAGAATAACTTCACACACCCGCTACTGTGTATTTCCAAGTCTAATTCTGTCACTAAACCCATACCTGTCACCCAGCGCCTAAATACTAGGCCTCAAATTTATATCCTGCTAAATCTCTCGTTAACGCTGTCCTGTTGTGGCTGGGAAAGTTATTTAGTGTCCGTCAAAGCACATTTTTTGTTCTGGGTTTAAATACAATTCCCAATTTAACAATTTCATAATTTAGTGGTTTCTGCTATATCAGAGCTATTTGAAATCTATCCCTAAAAGGGTATATAATATTCAAGGTGCACATTGGGTCATTCAGAATAACTTCACACACACCCGCTACTGTGTATTTCTAAGTCTAATTCTGTCACTAAACCCATACCTGTCACCCAGCGCCTAAATACTAGGCCTCAAATTTATATCCTGCTAAATCTCTCGTTAACGCTGTCCTGTTGTGGCTGGGAAAGTTATTTAGTGTCCGTCAAAGCACATTTTTTGTTCTGGGTTTAAATACAATTCCCAATTTAACAATTTCATAATTTAGTGGTTTCTGCTATATCAGAGCTATTTGAAATCTATCCCTAAAAGGGTATATAATATTCAAGGTGCACATTGGGTCATTCAGAATAACTTCACACACACACGCTACTGTGTATTTCTAAGTCTAATTCTGTCACTAAACCCATACCTGTCACCCAGCGCCTAAATACTAGGCCTCAAATTTATATCCTGCTAAATCTCTCGTTAACGCTGTCCTGTTGTGGCTGGGAAAGTTATTTAGTGTCCGTCAAAGCACATTTTTTGTTCTGGGTTTAAATACAATTCCCAATTTAACAATTTCATAATTTAGTGGTTTCTGCTATATCAGAGCTATTTGAAATCTATCCCTAAAAGGGTATATAATATTCAAGGTGCACATTGGGTCATTCAGAATAACTTCACACACACACGCTTCTGTGCATTTCCAAGTCTAATTCTGTCACTAAATCCATACCGGTCACCCAGCGCCTAAATACTAGGCCTCAAATTTATATCCCGCTGAATTTGAATACAATACATTGGGCCAAATAATATATTTGTTGTTGTGGTGAACCATAACAATGAGAAAAACATCTAGTAAGGGACGCAGACGTGGACATGGTCGTGGTGGTGTTAGTGGACCCTCTGGTGCTGGGAGAGGACGTGGCCGTTCTGCCACATCCACACGTCCTAGTGTACCAACTACCTCAGGTCCCAGTAGCCGCCAGAATTTACAGCGATATATGGTGGGGCCCAATGCCGTTCTAAGGATGGTAAGGCCTGAGCAGGTACAGGCATTAGTCAATTGGGTGGCCGACAGTGGATCCAGCACGTTCACATTATCTCCCACCCAGTCTTCTGCAGAAAGCGCACAGATGGCGCCTGAAAACCAACCCCATCAGTCTGTCACATCACCCCCATGCATACCAGGGAAACTGTCTCAGCCTCAAGTTATGCAGCAGTCTCTTATGCTGTTTGAAGACTCCGCTGGCAGGGTTTCCCAAGGGCATCCACCTAGCCCTTCCCCAGCGGTGAAAGACATAGAATGCACTGACGCACAACCACTTATGTTTCCTGATGATGAGGACATGGGAATACCACCTCAGCATGTCTCTGATGATGACGAAACACAGGTGCCAACTGCTGCGTCTTTCTGCAGTGTGCAGACTGAACAGGAGGTCAGGGATCAAGACTGGGTGGAAGACGATGCAGGGGACGATGAGGTCCTAGACCCCACATGGAATGAAGGTCGTGCCACTGACTTTCACAGTTCGGAGGAAGAGGCAGTGGTGAGACCGAGCCAACAGCGTAGCAAAAGAGGGAGCAGTGGGCAAAAGCAGAACACCCGCCGCCAAGAGACTCCGCCTGCTACTGACCGCCGCCATCTGGGACCGAGCACCCCAAAGGCAGCTTCAAGGAGTTCCCTGGCATGGCACTTCTTCAAACAATGTGCTGACGACAAGACCCGAGTGGTTTGCACGCTGTGCCATCAGAGCCTGAAGCGAGGCATTAACGTTCTGAACCTGAGCACAACCTGCATGACCAGGCACCTGCATGCAAAGCATGAACTGCAGTGGAGTAAACACCTTAAAACCAAGGAAGTCACTCAGGCTCCCCCTGCTACCTCTTCTGCTGCTGCCGCCTCGGCCTATTCTGCTGCTGCCGCCTCGGCCTCTTCCTCCGCCTCTGGAGGAACGTTGGCACCTGCCGCCCAGCAAACAGGGGATGTACCACCAACACCACCACCACCACCTCCGTCACCAAGCGTCTCAACCATGTCACACGCCAGCGTTCAGCTCTCCATCTCACAAACATTTGATAGAAAGCGTAAATTCCCACCTAGCCACCCTCGATCCCTGGCCCTGAATGCCAGCATTTCTAAACTACTGGCCTATGAAATGCTGTCATTTAGGCTGGTGGACACAGACAGCTTCAAACAGCTCATGTCGCTTGCTGTCCCACAGTATGTTGTTCCCAGCCGGCACTACTTCTCCAAGAGAGCCGTGCCTTCCCTGCACAACCAAGTATCCGATAAAATCAAGTGTGCACTGCGCAACGCCATCTGTGGCAAGGTCCACCTAACCACAGATACGTGGACCAGTAAGCACGGCCAGGGACGCTATATCTCCCTAACTGCACACTGGGTAAATGTAGTGGCAGCTGGGCCCCAGGCGGAGAGCTGTTTGGCGCACGTCCTTCCGCCGCCAAGGATCGCAGGGCAACATTCTTTGCCTCCTGTTGCCACCTCCTCCTTCTCGGCTTCCTCCTCCTCTTCTTCCACCTGCTCATCCAGTCAGCCACACACCTTCACCACCAACTTCAGCACAGCCCGGGGTAAACGTCAGCAGGCCATTCTGAAACTCATATGTTTGGGGGACAGGCCCCACACCGCACAGGAGTTGTGGCGGGGTATTGAACAACAGACCGACGAGTGGTTGCTGCCGGTGAGCCTCAAGCCCGGCCTGGTGGTGTGTGATAATGGGCGAAATCTCGTTGCAGCTCTGGGACTAGCCAATTTGACGCACATCCCTTGCTTGGCGCATGTGCTGAATTTGGTGGTGCAGAAGTTCATTCACAACTACCCCGACATGTCAGAGCTGCTGCATAAAGTGCGGTCCGTCTGTTCGCGCTTCCGGCGTTCACATCCTGCTGCTGCTCGCCTGTCTGCGCTACAGCGTAACTTCGGCCTTCCCGCTCACCGCCTCATATGCGACGTGCCCACCAGGTGGAACTCCACCTTGCACATGCTGGACAGACTGTGCGAGCAGCAGCAGGCCATAGTGGAGTTTCAGCTGCAGCACGCACGGGTCAGTCGCACTACAGAACAGCACCACTTCACCACCAATGACTGGGCCTCCATGCGAGACCTGTGTGCCCTGTTGCGCTGTTTCGAGTACTCCACCAACATGGCCAGTGGCGATGACACCGTTATCAGCGTTACAATACCACTTCTATGTCTCCTTGAGAAAACACTTAGGGCGATGATGGAAGAGGAGGTGGCCCAGGAGGAGGAGGAGGAGGAGGAGGAGGAAGAGGGGTCATTTTTAGCACTTTCAGGCCAGTCTCTTCGAAGTGACTCAGAGGGAGGTTTTTGGCAACAGCAGAGGCCAGGTACAAATGTGGCCAGCCAGGGCCCACTACTGGAGGACGAGGAGGACGAGGATGAGGAGGATGTGGAGGAGGATGAGGATGAAGCATGGTCACAGCGGGGTGGCACCCAACGCAGCTCGGGTCCATCACTGGTGCGTGGCTGGGGGGAAAGGCAGGACGATGACGATACGCCTCCCACAGAGGACAGCTTGTCCTTACCCCTGGGCAGCCTGGCACACATGAGCGACTACATGCTGCAGTGCCTGCGCAACGACAGCAGAGTTGCCCACATTTTAACCTGTGCGGACTACTGGGTTGCCACCCTGCTGGATCCACGCTACAAAGACAATGTGCCCACCTTACTTCCTGCACTGGAGCGTGATAGGAAGATGCGCGAGTACAAGCGCACGTTGGTAGACGCGCTACTGAGAGCATTCCCAAATGTCACAGGGGAACAAGTGGAAGCCCAAGGCCAAGGCAGAGGAGGAGCAAGAGGTCGCCAAGGCAGCTGTGTCACGGCCAGCTCCTCTGAGGGCAGGGTTAGCATGGCAGAGATGTGGAAAACTTTTGTCAACACGCCACAGCTAACTGCACCACCACCTGATACGCAACGTGTTAGCAGGAGGCAACATTTCACTAACATGGTGGAACAGTACGTGTGCACACCCCTCCACGTACTGACTGATGGTTCGGCCCCATTCAACTTCTGGGTCTCTAAATTGTCCACGTGGCCAGAGCTAGCCTTTTATGCCTTGGAGGTGCTGGCCTGCCCGGCAGCCAGCGTTTTGTCTGAACGTGTATTCAGCACGGCAGGGGGCGTCATTACAGACAAACGCAGCCGCCTGTCTACAGCCAATGTGGACAAGCTGACGTTCATAAAAATGAACCAGGCATGGATCCCACAAGACCTGTCCGTCCCTTGTCCAGATTAGACATTAACTACCTCCCCATAACCATATATTATTGGACTCCAGGGCACTTCCTCATTCAATCCTATTTTTATTTTCATTTTACCATTATATTGCGAGGCTACCCAAAGTTGAATGAACCTCTCCTCTGCCTGTGTGCTAGGCCTAAATATATGCCAATGGACTGTTGCAGTGGTGGCTGACATGAAGCCTGATTCTCTGCTATGACATGCAGACTAATTCTCTGCTGACATGAAGCCAGATTGTCTGTTACGGGACCTCTCTGCTCTGCCTGTGTGCTAGGCCTAAATATATGCCAATGGACTGTTGCAGTGGTGGGTGACGTGAAGCCTCATTCTCTGCTATGACATGCAGACTGATTCTCTGCTGACATGAAGCCAGATTGTCTGTTACGGGACCTCTCTGCTCTGCCTGTGTGCTAGGCCTAAATATATGCCAATGGACTGTTGCAGTGGTGGGTGACGTGAAGCCTCATTCTCTGCTATGACATGCAGACTGATTCTCTGCTGACATGAAGCCAGATTGTCTGTTACGGGACCTCTCTGCTCTGCCTGTGTGCTAGGCCTAAATATATGCCAATGGACTGTTGCAGTGGTGGGTGACGTGAAGCCTCATTCTCTGCTATGACATGCAGACTGATTCTCTGCTGTCATGAAGCCAGATTGTCTGTTACGGGACCTCTCTGCTCTGCCTGTGTGCTAGGCCTAAATATATGCCAATGGACTGTTGCAGTGGTGGGTGACGTGAAGCCTCATTCTCTGCTATGACATGCAGACTGATTCTCTGCTGTCATGAAGCCAGATTGTCTGTTACGGGACCTCTCTGCTCTGCCTGTGTGCTAGGCCTAAATATATGCCAATGGACTGTTGCAGTGGTGGGTGACGTGAAGCCTCATTCTCTGCTATGACATGCAGACTGATTCTCTGCTGACATGAAGCCAGATTGTCTGTTACGGGACCTCTCTGCTCTGCCTGTGTGCTAGGCCTAAATATATGCCAATGGACTGTTGCAGTGGTGGGTGACGTGAAGCCTCATTCTCTGCTATGACATGCAGACTGATTCTCTGCTGTCATGAAGCCAGATTGTCTGTTACGGGACCTCTCTGCTCTGCCTGTGTGCTAGGCCTAAATATATGCCAATGGACTGTTGCAGTGGTGGGTGACGTGAAGCCTCATTCTCTGCTATGACATGCAGACTGATTCTCTGCTGACATGAAGCCAGATCGTCTGTTACGGGACCTCTCTGCTCTGCCTGTGTGCTAGGCCTAAATATATGCCAATGGACTGTTGCAGTGGTGGGTGACGTGAAGCCTCATTCTCTGCTATGACATGCAGACTGATTCTCTGCTGACATGAAGCCAGATTGTCTGTTACGGGACCTCTCTGCTCTGCCTGTGTGCTAGGCCTAAATATATGCCAATGGACTGTTGCAGTGGTGGGTGACGTGAAGCCTCATTCTCTGCTATGACATGCAGACTGATTCTCTGCTGTCATGAAGCCAGATTGTCTGTTACGGGACCTCTCTGCTCTGCCTGTGTGCTAGGCCTAAATATATGCCAATGGACTGTTGCAGTGGTGGGTGACGTGAAGCCTCATTCTCTGCTATGACATGCAGACTGATTCTCTGCTGTCATGAAGCCAGATTGTCTGTTACGGGACCTCTCTGCTCTGCCTGTGTGCTAGGCCTAAATATATGCCAATGGACTGTTGCAGTGGTGGGTGACGTGAAGCCTCATTCTCTGCTATGACATGCAGACTGATTCTCTGCTGACATGAAGCCAGATCGTCTGTTACGGGACCTCTCTGCTCTGCCTGTGTGCTAGGCCTAAATATATGCCAATGGACTGTTGCAGTGGTGGGTGACGTGAAGCCTCATTCTCTGCTATGACATGCAGACTGATTCTCTGCTGACATGAAGCCAGATCGTCTGTTACGGGACCTCTCTCCTCTGCCTGGGTGCTGGGCCTAAATTTATGAAAATGGACTCTTACAGTGGTGGGTGACGTGAAGCCTGATTCTCTGCTATGACATGAAGACTGATTCTCTGCTGACATGAAGCCAGATTGTCTGTTACGGGACCTCTCTCCTCTGCCTGGGTGCCGGGGCCTAAATATCTGAGAATGGACTGTTCCAGTGGTGGGTGACGGGAAGCCAGATTCTCTGCTATGGAACCTCTCTCCAATTGATTTTGGTTAATTTTTATTTATTTAATTTTTATTTTAATTAATTTCCCTATCCACATTTGTTTGCAGGGGATTTACCTACATGTTGCTGCCTTTTGCAGCCCTCTAGCCCTTTCCTGGGCTGTTTTACAGCCGTTTTAGTGCCGAAAAGTTCGGGTCCCCATTGACTTCAATGGGGTTCGGGTTCGGGACGAAGTTCGGATCGGGTTCGGATCCCGAACCCGAACATTTCCGGGATGTTCGGCCGAACTTCTCGAACCCGAACATCCAGGTGTTCGCTCAACTCTAGTCCGAACCCTTTGAACCTTGAGATCCCCCTACCTTCCCTCCCTTTTTCTTGATTCTCCATTTGATAAGTGCTAGGAAATTGGTCTCTGGAATAGGTGCCTTATTCTCTAGGCCTTTGCGGCCCATGGCAACGTGTCATGCCTTCTTTTTTCTCCCTTGTTGAATCAGTCAGCTAAGCGCATCGAGGCCATAAGGGTAAGACTGCGTGTACACAAGACTATACATCATCATTATATGTATTGGACGGATAATGCCCCTCCTCTCCAGGTTCTTGACGATTTCTGATAGTGACTCGTAAGCCGCCAGCGGAAGTCGGTATTGTTTGACAAAGACAATGGGTGCATCGGGATCTGTCTGGATTCTTGCAACATGTAAGTCTGTTTCTCCACAGTCATAAGAATCCTTGTGTCACGGATGGTGTTGCAGAAAACTAGAAGACAACAAATGAAGATCCGACTGACTTGATCCCAAACTAAGGAACCTAAGGGTGAGCCCTGTAAAAGCCCTCACGCTCTCCCTGACTTCTCAGCCCATGCAAAGATCTCTATGATAGATAATTGTATGCCCTCGTGCCTCGACTGTATGACACCTGAACACCCTATAATAGTGAGGGGACATGACCACCGGCTCCCTACACTTAATACGGAGGGAGTCAGGGTCACTTAGGATCAAGCCAACAGGAAAACACAAATAAAGGAACAGACTTATCTGTAGAAGCATCAGTTGCAGCATCCAGCATGCACACAATCCAGGAAGTTGTATAAACCGCAAAGTGATGCAGTATGGGAGGGGATTTAAAGGGATGCAATCAGTGCCACTAGATGACAGCTGACAGAGGGAAACGAGATGACAAAACGAAAGCAAAACAAAAGAACCTCAAGCAGGAGGTTCTGAAGAACGTCTGTCAGAGCTTCTCAGATATCTGGCGATGACACCTTGGATAACATGTCCTGGAACTCTGTGAAAATTTCTTTTAGCTGTTGACGCTCTGACTCATCAGAGCATGCATCAGCTATAGAGATTTGTTCTTCCACCCGCTTCTGAAATTCTGAAAAGATTTCAGGCTGACTTAACTCGCAAGCTTCTTCAAGCTCACTGGTTAAGTCATTTTGGGTGTAGCATACCTTATCCTTTCCTTGTTGGCAGGACATGTACTCCTTCTCATTGATCTCATGGTAAAAAAAACAATGATGTTTCTTTGATGTGGCATGTACCTTCTTCGGAGCTGAAAGGATAAACAGAGTGTAAATTGAATAATCCCTCAGGGGTTGAGGAAAAATGTTGTTCCACTACCTGTTCTTCCGTCAGGTATTCATCAAGAATAAATCCAATAACATAATTTTGGAATCCAAAAGTGTAGTATTCTAAATCCATAGCTAAACCAATTACGGTATCTTTTTGCAAAGATACGCAATTGGGAACCATATTATGTAATGGAACCTGATGGATGTTTATCATGGGAGTAGGCTTTACCTTCAGGCTGAGTTGTTGCATCCGGTTGGATAAACAGATCAAGGCATCAGCATTCTTCAGTTTCTGTCCCTTCTTTACTTTAATGGGGAGAAGAAATGGTTTGCATCCTTCAGGAATTTCAACCTCTTCAGCAACCTCAATACTTACGGCATATGGCATCTGTTGTCCCCCTCTCAATGCCTGCTCATTAGTAGGCATGGCTGTGATGGCTTCTAAGGTCAGAGAGTTAAAGGCTTGTTGATTGGCTGTGTGCAATTTAAGCTAGACATACAGCCATCATTTGCTGGGGTTTTAAAAGCATTTATTTGCCAAAAAACACTATTTTGCTGATCTGCAAGTGTTAAATTCAAGTTTAATATATTCAGCTTTCATATTCTGTTACCAAAAAAACACTTTTTTGGCAATATACTGTACAACATCTGTATTAGTCAGTGTGCAATTTAAGCTTGAAATACAGCCATCATTTTCTGGGGTTTTAAAAACACACTTTTTTGGCAAAAAACACTAATTTCCTGATCTGCAAGTGTTAAATTCAAGTTTAATATATACAGCTTTCATATTCTGTTACCAAAAAAACTCTTTTTGGGCAATATACAACATTTGGATTAGTCAATGTGCAATTTAAGCTAGAAATACACACATAATTTTCTGGGGTTTTAAAAACACACTTTTTTGCCCAAAACACTATTTTCCTGATCTGCAAGTGTTAAATTCAAGTTTAATATATAGGCTCTATATAAGATTGAGTCACATAGCGCTGCACGTCACTCTGCTGTTACAAGTGTAGGGAGAGGATGCTGCTGGACCTATGATTTCAGGGAGAGAATAGGAGAGAATCTAAATCAGCAATCTACAGACAAATAGTTGTGTGGGTGCAGGGCACTATTGTTTTACCCTGCCCTGAGCACATTGACCAAAAAAAAACTAGTTAGGTGGGTGGCAGCAGGGGCGGCCATTTTATGCATGCTCAGTGCACCAGCACTGCATCTGAGCTTTTGGGACATTGCAAATCACAATTTTTTGGGGGAAAACAACAACATCTGGATTAGTCAGTGTGCAATTTAAGGCAGAAATACACCCAACATTTTCTGGGGTTTGAAAAACCCACTTTTTTTTCTTCAAAAAACTTGCAGATCTGCAAGTGTTAAATTCAAGTTTAATATACAAACCGGATTCCCAAAAAGTTGGGACACTAAACAAATTGTGAATAAAAACTGAATGCAATGATGTGGAGATGGCAAATGTCAATATTTTATATGTAATAGAACGTAGATGACAGATCAAATGTTTAATCCGAGTAAATGTATCATTTTAAAGGAAAAATACGTTGATTCAAATTTTCACAGTGTCAACAAATCCCCAAAAAGTTGGGCCAAGTAGCAATAAGAGGCTGGAAAAAGTAAATTTGAGCATAACGAAGAGCTGGAAGACCAATTAACACTAATTAGGTCAATTGGCAACATGATTGGGTATAAATAGAGCTTCTCAGAGTGGCAGTGTCTCTCAGAAGCCAAGATGGGTAGAGGATCACCAATTTCCAAATGTTGCGCAGAAAGATAGTGGAGCAATATCAGAAAGGTGTTACCCAGCGAAAAATTGCAAAGACTTTGCATCTATCATCATCAACTGTGCATAACATAATCTGAAGATTCAGAGAATCTGGAACAATCTCTGTGCGTAAGGGTCAAGGCCGTAAAACCATACTGGATGCCCGTGATCTCCGGGCCCTTAAACGACACTGCACCACAAACAGGAATGCTACTGCAAAGGAAATCACAGAATGGGCTCAGGAATACTTCCAGAAACCATTGTCAGTGAACACAATCCACCGTGCCATCCGCCGTTGCCAGCTGAAACTCTGCAGTGCAAAGAAGAAGCCATTTCTAAGCAAGATCCACAAGCTCAGGCGTTTTCACTGGGCCAGGGATCATTTAAAATGGAGTGTGGCAAAATGGAAGACTGTTCTGTGGTCAGACGAGTCACGATTCAAAGTTCTTTTTGGAAATCTGGGACGCCATATCATCCGGACCAAAGAGGACAAGAACAACCCAAGTTGTTATCAACGCTCAGTTCAGAAGCCTGCATCTCTGATGGTATGGGGTTGCATGAGTGCGTGTGGCATGGGCAGCTTGCATGTCTGGAAAGGCACCATCAATGCAGAAAAATATATTCAAGTTCTAGAACAACATATGCTCCCATCCAGACATCATCTCTTTCAGGGAAGACCCTGCATTTTTCAACAAGATAATGCCAGACCACATTCTGCATCAATCACAACATCATGGCTGCGTAGGAGAAGGATCCGGGTACTGAAATGGCCAGTCTGCAGTCCAGATCTTTCACCTATAGAGAAGATTTGGCGCATCATAAAGAGGAAGGTGCAACAAAGAAGGCCCAAGACGATTGAACAGTTAGAGGCCTGTATTAGACAAGAATGGGAGAGCATTCCTATTTCTAAACTTGAGAAACTGGTCTCCTCGGTCCCCAGACGTCTGTTGAGTGTTGTAAGAAGAAGGGGAGATGCCACACAGTGGTGAAAATGGCCTTGTCCCAACTTTTGGGGGGATTTGTTGACACCATGAAATTCTGATTCAACATATTTTTCCCTTAAAATGGTACATTTTCTCAGTTTAAACTTTTGTTCCGTGATTTATGTTCTATTCTGAATAAAATATTAGAAGTTGGCACCTCCACATCATTGCATTCAGTTTTTATTCACGATTTGTATAGTGTCCCAACTTTTCTAGAATCCAGTTTGTATACAGTTTTCATATTCTGTTAGCAAAAAAAGACTATTTTGGCAATCTACAACATCTGGATTAGTCAGTGTGCAATTTAAGGTAGAAATACACCCATTATTTTTCAGGGTTTGAAAAACACTTTTTTTTTCTCCCAAAAACAGTATTTTCCAGATCTGCAAGTTTTAAATTCAAGTTTAATATATACACCTTTTATATTCTGTTAGCAAAAAAAAGACTTTTTGGCAATTACAACATCTGGATTAGTCAGTGTGCAATTTAAAGTAGAAATACACCCATCATTTTATGGGGTTTTAAAAACACACAATTTGTTTTTCTAAAAACTGTATTTTCTAGAACTGCAAGTGTTAAATTCAAGTTAAATAAATACAGCTTTCATATTCTGTTAGCAAAAAAATACTTTTTGGGCAAACTACAACATCTGTATTAGTCAGTGTGCAATTTAAGGTAGAAATACACCCATCATTTTCTGGGGTTTGAAAAACACACTTTTTTTTCCAAAAAACATTATTTTTCCAGATCTGCAAGTGTTAAATTCAAGTTTAATATATACAGCTTTCATATTATGTTAGCAAAAAAATACTTTTTGGGCAATCTACAACATATGTATTAGTCAGTGTGCAATTTAAGGTAGAAATACACACATCATTTTCTGGGGTTTGAAAAACACACTTTTTTGACAAAAAAACACTATTTTCAGGCCTTGCAGCATCAGCACGTGTGAAATTATAGGCTTATATACTGCTGCCAAATTCAGTTTTTAAACAAACACTCATTTGGGCACCAAAAATTTAGTTGGCAGCCTTTGATACAGATGTAATTGTGAGATACACCCTTAATATATTTG
Organism: Bufo gargarizans; assembly: GCF_014858855.1. Lineage (NCBI taxonomy): Eukaryota > Metazoa > Chordata > Amphibia > Anura > Bufonidae > Bufo > Bufo gargarizans. The sequence continues at coordinate 35,197,502 of NC_058083.1, forward strand.
GGTTACATTCAGAGATTTTAAATACCGCCATTTGGTGCATCAATATTGAATTCAGGCCTACACTGGTTCAGGCCCTGTGAGATACTACCTCTACATACAGGGGTTTGAATAAGGCATTTGAAATACAGCCATTTTGTGCAAAGATATATTTACTGCAGGCCTACACTGGTTCAGGCCCTGTGAGATACTACCTCTACATACAGGGGTTTGAATTTGGCATTTGAAATACAGCCATTTGAAATACAGCCATTTTGTGCAAATATATACTTACTTCAGGCCTACACTGGTTCAGGCCCCCTGAGATACTACCTCTACATACAGGGGTTTGAATTAGGCATTTGAAATACAGCCATTTGAAATACAGCCATTTTGTGCAAAGATATATTTACTGCAGGCCTGCACTGGTTCAGTGTCACGGATGGTGTTGCAGAAAACTAGAAGTCACAAATATAGATCCGACTGACTTGATCCCAAACTAAGGAACAAATGGGTGAGCCCTATAAAAGCCCTAGAGCTCTCCCTGACTGCTCAGCCCATGCAAAGATCTTTAAGATAGAAAGTTGCATGTCCTCGTACCTAGACTGTATGACACCTGAAAACCCTACAATAGTGAGGGGACACGACCACCGGCTCCCTGCACTCAACACAGAGGGAGTCAGGGTCACCTAGAATCAAGCCAACAGGGAAACACAAATAAAGGAAAATACTTATCTGAGGAAGCAGCAATTGCAGCATCTAGCAGTGAGCACAATCCAGGAAGTTGTATAAACTGCAAAGTGATGCAGTATGGGAGGGGATATAAAAGGGATGCAATCAGTGCAACTAGATGACAGCTGACAGAGGGAAACGAGATGACAAAACGAAACCAAAACAAAAAAACCTCAAGCAAGAGATACTGAAGAACGTCTGTCAAAGCTTCTCAGAAATATGGCGGTGACATTCAGGCCCTGTGAAATACTACCTCTACATACAGGGGTTTGAATTAGGCATTTGAAATGCAGCCATTTGAAATAAAGCCATTTTGTGCAAAGATATATTTACTGCAGGCCTACAGAGGTTCAGGCCCTGTGAAATACTACCTCTACATACAGGGCTTTAAATTAGGCATTTGAAATACAGCCATTTTGTGCAAAGATATATTTACTGCAGGCCTACAGAGGTTCAGGCACTGTGAGAAACTACCTCTACATACAGAGGTATGAATTAGTCATTTGAAATACAGCCATTTGAAATGCAGCCATTTTGTGCAAAGATATATTAACTTCAAGCCTACACTGGTTCAGCCCCTCTGAGATACTACCTCTACATACAGGGGTTTGAATTAGGCATTTGAAATACAGCCATTTGAAATACAGCCATTTTGTGCAAAGATATATTTACTGCAGGCCTACACTGGTTCAGGCCCTGTGAGATACCACCTCTACATACAGGGGTTTGAATTAGGCATTTGAAATACAGCCATTGTGTGCAAAGATATATCTACTGCAGGCCTACAGAGGTTCAGGCCCTTTGAGATACTACCTCTACATACAGGGGTTTAAATTAGGCATTTGAAATACAACCATTTGAAATACAGACATTTTGTGCAAAGATATATTTACTGCAGGCCTACAGAGGTTCAGGCCCTGTGAGATACTACCTCTACATACAGGGGTTTGAATTAGGCATTTGAAATACAGCCATTTGAAATACAGCCATTTTGTGCAAAGATATATTTACTTCAGGCCTACACTGTTTCAGCCCCTCTGCGATACTACCTCTACATACAGGGGTTTAAATTAGGCATTTGAAATACAGCCATTTGAAATACAGACATTTTGTGCAAAGATATATTTACTGCAGGCCTACAGAGGTTCAGGCCCTGTGAGATACTACCTCTACATACAGGGGTTTGAATTAGGCATTTGAAATACAGCCATTTGAAATACAGCCATTTTGTGCAAAGATATATTTACTTCAGGCCTACACTGGTTCAGCCCCTCTGCGATACTACCTCTACATACAGGGGTTTAAATTAGGCATTTGAAATACAGCCATTTGAAATACAGACATTTTGTGCAAAGATATATTTACTGCAGGCCTACAGAGGTTCAGGCCCTGTGAGATACTACCTCTACATACAGGGGTTTGAATTAGGCATTTGAAATACAACCATTTTGTGCAAAGATATATTTACTGCAAGCCTACAGAGGTTCAGGCCCTGTGAGATACTACCTCTACATACAGAGGTTTGAATTAGGCATTTGAAATACAGCCATTTGAAATACAGCCATTTTGTGCAAAGATATATTTTCTGCAGGCCTACAGACGTTCAGGCCCTCTGAGATACTACCTCTACTTACAGGGTTTTGAATTAGGCATTTGAAATACAGCCTTTTGTGCAAAGATATATTTACTTCAGGCCTACATAGGTTCAGGCCCTGTGAGATACCACCTCTACATACAGGGGTTTGATGCAGGCATTTAAAATACAGCCATTTTTGGCAAACATTTTTTTTATTGAGGTCTAGTCTGGTTCAGGCCATGTGAGATACACCCTTTACATATTGTCATTCTATTCTACTATTAATTAAACACCCATTTAGGGCAAGATCCTAAATTTAAAAAATATGAGGAGAGTGTCAAATAAGGGATGTGGCCCAGGTCGTGGTGCTGCTGGTGGAGCTCCTGTTGCAGGGAGAGGACGTGGTCGATCTGTGCCAGCTACACACACAAGTGAAACCCCTTCCTCAGGTGCGAGTAGGCGAAAAAATCTTCAGTGGTATTTGGTCGGGCCTAATGCTGCTTTACGAATGGTGAGGCCTGAACAAGTACAGGCAATAGTAGATTGGGTTGCTGACAGTGGATCCAGTTCCTTCACATTGTCTCCCACCCAGTCTCCTGCTGAAAGACCACAGTTGGCACCTGCAGCCGATGTCCATCAGTCTTTCACCTCACCCCCTTGCAAATCAGCCAAGCAGTCTGAGCCCCAAGTCATGCAGCATCTCTTCTGCATTGTTTCCCATGGACATCCACCTAGCCCTCCCCCAGAAGTGGAAGAGATTGAGTGCACCGATGCCCAACCACATATCTTTCAAGATGAGTACATGGGAGGACCATCGCACGTCTCAGATGATGGCGAAACACAGGTGCCAACTGCTGGGGCTTTCGAAAGTGTGCAGACCGACAAGGAAGGCAGGGGTGAAGACTGGGTGGTAGATGATGTGCGGGACGATGAGGTCCTCGACCCCACATGGAATCAAGGTCATGCGAGTGACCTATGTAGTTCGGCGGAAGAGGCGGTGGTCGCACAGAGCCACCAGCACAGCAGAAGCGGGAGCAGGGTGCAAAAGCGGAGCGGCCGTCCTCTAGACAGTACGCCTGCTACTGCCCACCACAGCAAGGGACCGAGCACACTAAAGCCAGCTCCAAGGAGTGGCTGGCACGCTATGCAATCAGAGCCTGTAGCGATGCATAAACGTTCTCAACCTGAGCACAACCTGCATGACCAGGCATTTAAGTGCAACGCACGAGCTGCAGTGGAGTAGACACCACAAAAAACAAGAAAGGTCTCTGGCTCCTCCTGCTTCCTCTTCTGCTGCAGTCTCAACCTCTTCATCCACCTCTGGAGTGACAGTGCCACCTGCCACCCGCAAACAGAGGATCTGCCAGCAACACCAACACCTGGGTCACCAAGCATCTCCACAATGTCCCACGGAAGCGTTCAGCTCTCCATCTCCCAAACGCTGGAGAGGAAGAGGAAGTACCCCCCTACCCACCCGCGATCCCTAGCCCTGAATGCCAGCATTTCTAAATTACTGGCTTTTGAAATGCTGTCATTCCGTCAGGTGGAGACGGATAGTTTTAAAGGCCTTATGGCGGCGGCTGTCCCACAGTACGTCGTGCCCAGCCGCCACTACTTTTCAAGGCGAGTCATCCCTTCCCTGCACAATCAAGTAGGGGTCAAAATCAGGTGTGCACTGCGCAACGCCATCTGTGGCAAGGTGCACCTGACTACGGATACCTTCACCACCAACTTCAGCACAGCCAGGGGTAAACAACAGCAGGCAGTTTTAAAACGTATCTGTTTGGGGGACAAACCCCACACCGCGCAGGAGCTGTGGACAGGCCTTGAACAACAGACCGATGAGTGGTTTGTGCAAGTGAGCCTCAAGCCCGGCCTGGTGGTGTGCGATAATGGGAGAAATCTTGTAGCAGCTCTGGGACTAGCCGGTTTGACGCACATCCCTTGCCTGGCGCATGTGCTGAATTTGGTGGTGCAGAGATTCCTTCAAAATTACCCCGATATGTCAGAGCTGCTGCATAAAGTGCGGGCCGTCTGTGTGCACTTTAGGCGTTTTCACCCTGCTGCTGCTCGCCTGTCAGCGCTGCAGCGTAACTTCGGCCTTCCCGCTCACCGCCTCATATGCAACGTGCCCACAAGGTGAAACTCTACCTTGCAATGCTTGCCAGACTGTGCGAACAGCAGAAGGTGATAGTGGAGTTTCAGCTGCAGCACGCACGTGTGAATCGCTCGGCGGAACAGCACCACTTCACGACCAATGACTGGGCCTCCATGCGAGACCTGTGTTGCTTGTTGCGCTGTTTTGAGTACTCCACCAACATGGCCAGTGCCGATAACGCCGTTCTCATCGTTACTATCTAACTTCTATGCCTCCTTGAAAAAACGCTCCTGGTGATGATGGAAGAGGATGTGGCACAGGAGGAGGAGGAGGAGGAGGAGGAGAAAGAGGAATCATTTCGTAAGGTTTCCAGCCAGTCATTACCAAGTTGCTCCGAGGGTGCGTTCCTTCACCCACAATCCTAAGGTACACAATTGTCCAGCCAGGACACAGTTCTGGAGGATGAGGAGGTGGAGGATGAGGAGGAGGAGATAGAAGAGGAGGAACCATGTTCACAGCAGGATGGCACCCAGACCAGCTCATGGCCATCACTGGTGCATGGATGGGGGGATACAGAGGACACAGACGATACACTTCCCACAGAGGACAGCTTTTCGTTGCCTCTGGGCAGCCTGACACACATGAGCGATTACATGCAGCAGTGTCTCCGCAACGACCGCCGAGTTGCCCACATTCTAACTTTTGCTGATTACTGGGTGGAAACGCTGCTGGATCCCCGTTACAAGGACAACGTACCATCCTTAATTCCCTTACTGGAGCGTGATCGTAAGATGCGCGAGTAAAAGCGCACGCTGGTAGATGCGCTGCTGGTGGCATTCCCACCTGATAGCGGGGGCACAGTGGAAGCACAAGGGGAAGGCAGAGGATGAGGTAGAGGTCGCCAACGCAGCTGGGGCACCGCCAGCACCTCAGAAGGCAGGGTTAGCATGGCCGACATGTGGAAAAGCTTTGTCAGCACGCCACAACAATCAGCACCACCAGCTGATATGGAACGTCTTAGCAGGAGGCAGCATTTCACCAACATGGTGGAGCAGTATGTGTGCACACGCCTACACGTACTGAATGACGGGTCTGCCCTTTCAACTTCTGGGTCTCCAAATTGGGCACATGGCCTGAGCTTGCCCTTTACCCCTTGGAGGTGCTGGCCTGCTCTGCAGCCAGTGTATTGTCTGAACGTGTGTTTAGCATGACTGGAGGGGGTTACCACAGGTTATATTTCCCAATGTTTTGGGGTGCACCCTAATTTTTAAAATTAAATTAAAAACCAAAAACCAGTGTAGGCTACCTCCTCCTCCATAACCGCTTCTACCGACACCAACACATCCACCGCCTCCTCAACCTCCTACTCTATATGGACCTGGTCCTCCTAGATCAAGATTATTATTTTTTATGTTTACGTATTTTATGTTATTTAAAGTCATTTCCCTATCCACATTTGTTTGCAGAGCACTTGCCATCCTCTTAACCACATTTTGACGCCATATGCAGCCCTCTAGCCCTTTCCATGACATTTTTACAGCCATTTTAGTGCTCAAAAGTTTGGGTCCCCATTGACTTCAATGGGGTTCGGGTTCAGGGGCAAGTTCGGTTCGAGTTTGGGTCCCGAACTCGAACTTTTTTCCGAAGTTCGGCCGAACCCGTCGAACCCGAACATCCAGGTGTCCGCTCAACTCTAGTTGCAAGGCCTTTAAGGATGATGGTCTTACCCAATCCATAATCGCTACTACCTTGCTAGGATCCATCTTAACCGCCTCCGGACCGCCTAACGCAGGATCGCAGTCCGGAGGCGGCAGCTCCAGGCAGAGTCACGCAGCGGTGCGAGATGACGCGCTTAGCCAGCCCACGCATGCGCATGGCGGGCCGGCATTTGTTCGAGGGGAGTCACGTCATCAGCTTGCCAGCCAATGATCGTGGCTGGCAAGCTGATGATTTTTAAAAAATCCAATCACAGGCCATCTAACACATTATATTTGTGAATATAATGTGTTAAATGGCTTCCCTGCTCCTCTGCTGGTCCTTTTGGTCGGTTGGTTCCAGCAGAGGAGCAGGCATCACAGTGAGTAGCACCAAACACCACACATAGCCCCAGATCACCCCCCTGCACCCCAATTAACCCCTTGATCATCCCTTGATCACACCTGTCAATCACCTAGTGAAAGGAAAAAAGTGATCAGTGTAAACTGTCACTTTTTTTTTTCACTGGTATTGACTGTTAGGTTTTAGGGATAGTTTAGGCCCCTTGGTTAGGTAGTTAGCGATCGTTTAGCGCCCAGCCCACCGCACCGCAGTCACTTATTCGCTGATTAGCGTATCGCTAATCAGCATTTGTACTTCTATAGTATCTGTAAGTGATCAAAACTGATCACAGTCAGATCTATAATAGTATTAGTGTCACCTTAGTTCGCCCTCCACCCAAAACGCAGTGTTTGCCTAATCAGGCCTGATCGGTCGCCCACACGTGCGTTCACCCACGCCCACCCCGCCGCAGTGACAAAAAATATATATTTTTTTGATCACTGCACAATCACTTTACAAGCGCTGCGGCGATAAAAATATATATATATATTTTTTGATATTTTTTATCAATCGCAGTGGCCTCCGGTACTTCGCTAGCCTCCCATTTGTAAGACAGGCTTGCTTTTTTTCTTGGGTAGTCTCAGGGAATACCCCTAAATTTAGTAGCCCAAATGTCAAACGGGGGGTATTCTTCTGAAGAGGCCTACAGGCTTCTGACCCAGTTGGATGAGGAATGGGAACCCTCATCTGATGAATCTAGCGGGTCAGAATATGAACCTGTAGAAAGCAGTGGCAGTCTGACACAAAGTTCGGACGAGGAGGTTGAGGTCCCTGATACCACCAGGCGTACCGGGCCCCGTGTCGCTAGACCACAGGTTGCACAGGATCTGCTTCAAGGGCAGCAGAGTGGGGCTGGCGCTGTCGGATTACGTGGTGAGGCATACACCAGCAGCGCAGCCCTCCCTGGACCTAGTACCAGCACTGCCGTACAACATGGTGAAGTGGCGAGCACCAGAAGGGCAGTTGAAGATGGTACGGTGGCACGTGCAGTAGTTACCCCGTCGCAGCCACCGCACAGACAGGCCCGTAGACCCCCTAGAATCCCTGAGGTGCTGGCAAATCCTGATTGGCAGTTCCCAACTTCAGCCGCACCATTAGTTCCCCCTTTCACCGCCCAGTCTGGAGTTCTGGTTGAGACAGCTCAGATCGGTTCGGCCCTGGGATTTTTTTAGCTATTCTTGACTGCGGAGCTCTTGGACATAGTCGTGGCAGAAACAAACCGGTATGCCACACAATTTATAACAGCCAACCTGGGAAGCTATTATGCCCAGCCTTTCCGGTGGAAACCAGTCCAAGTTTCCGAAATTAAAACTTTTCTGGGCCTTCTCCTCAACATGGGTCTAACCAAAAAGGATGAATTGCGGTCATATTGGTCCACAAACCCAATTCATCACATGCCCATGTTCTCTGCTGCCATGTCCAGGGCACGATTTGAGGCCATCCTGCGTTTCCTGCACTTTAGAGACAACACCACCTCCCGTCCCAGAGGCCACTCAGCTTTTGACAAAATTCGGCCCCTCTTAGACCACTTCAACCAGAAATTTGCAGATTTGTATACCCCTGAGCAAAACATCTGCGTAGACGAGTCCCTAATACATTTTACCGGGCGCCTTGGCTTCAAACAATACATCCCAAGCAAGCGCGCCCAGTATGGGGTAAAATTGTATAAGCTCTGTGAAAGGGCCATAGGCTATACCCACAAATTTCGGATCTATGAGGGAAAAGATCAGACCCTGGAGCCGGTCGGTTGCCCTGACTACATGGGGAGCAGTGGGAAGACAGTCTGGGACTTGGTGTCACCCTTATTTGGGAAGGGGTACCATCTTTATGTGGACAATTTCTACACAAGTGTGGCCCTCTTCAGGCATTTGTTTCTAGAACAGATTGGCTGCTGTGAACTAGTCGCGCAGGCTTCCCCCAACGGCTCATTACCACCCGTCTTGCAAGGGGGGAGAGGGCTGCCTTTTGTAATGAAGAACTGCTCGCGGTGAAATGGAGACACGACAATCCAAATTGAGCGAGCAACCAGTGTCATTGAAAAGCCCCTCTCAGTCCACGACTATAACCTTCACATGGGAGGGGTGGACTTCAATGACCAGATGTTGTCTCCGTATTTAGTTGCCCGACGCACCAGACGCTGGTATAAGAAGGTGTCTGTATATTTAATTCAATTGGCTCTGTATAATAGTTTTGTTCTCTACAGTAAGGCTGGGAGAACAGGATCCTTCCTCAAATTTCAGGAAGAGATCATCGAGAACCTCCTGTATCCAGGAGGTTCCGTGGCCCCATCCACCAGTGTCGTTAGCCGTCTACACGAGCGACATTTCCCCAATGTCGTTGCTGGTACCTCAACCCAACCGTCGCCCCGAAAAATATGTCGTGTCTGTAGCAGGAGTGGAATAAGGCGTGACACCCGCTATTTCTGTCCTGACTGCCCTGACCGCCCTGCCCTATGTTTAGGGGAGTGTTTCCGGAAGTACCATACACAGGTACACTTAGCATAGGGATCGCATCTCACAGGACTGGTACACAGGGCTATTAGGGCCCATTCACACACAGCTGCTGCAAACCTCTCCTTTCACCTGGGACAAAGTGCATAATGCACTTCGCCACATCTTTGGGTGATTTGCGCTTTGCACATTGTCCCATGGGGAAGGGGAGGTTTGTCCTATAAAGGTAAAAAAAGCGAACAAAAAAAAACCACCAGTAAGCAAAAAAGTTAACGTTCAGTTCCAAAAGTTAAATAAAGTTTATATGTTCTGTTCAAAGGTTATTATAAAGTTAATAAAATTATTGCGTTGCATCCTGTTTTTTTTCTTTTTTGTTTTGTTTTTTTACCTTCCAGGTGGACCAACCGATCGACTAGCTGCAGCACTGATGTGCATTCTGACAGAAGCATTGTGCTGCTGTCAGATTACACACAAGTCGGTGTATGCGGCGCTGCAAGACGAGATTTCTCCTCTGCAGTAAAAGATACGTTTGCCGAGGCATATGAGCTGAGGAGGTGGCGGTGTTCATATGCTTTGGCAAACACTTTGTATATAAAAAATAAATAAAATAAATAAAATAAATCCCGGCAATGATTTATTCATCCACATCGATTGATGTGAATAGAGAAATCGGGTTTGCCAGGGCATACGAGCTAAGTGGGTATGGATGTTGGGCGGAGCTCCTATGTCCTGGCAGACACCTTTCCCCTCCTTTTCTTTTGGGCAGAGATTTTTTCATCCACATTGATCGATGCGAATGAAGAAATCTGTGCCGTTCATTTTTTTATTTCAGCCCAGAGGCTGAAAGGAAAAAAAAAAATCTCATTACCTGTATGCTCAATATAAGGAGAATAGCAGAAACTCCAAATGCTGGCCATACATGTAATGATTGCAGAGACCCTCAAATGCCAGGGCAGTACAAACACCCCACAAATGACCCCATTTTGGAAAGAAGACACCCCAAGGTATTCACTGAGGGGCATATTGAGTCCATGAAAGATTGAAATTTTTGTCCCAAGTTAGCGGAAAGTGAGACTTTGTGATAAAAAAAAATATATATATATATTTTTCTGCTAACTTATGCCCCCAAAAAAAAATTTCTATGAACTCGCCAGGCCCCTCATTGAATACCTTGGGGTGTCTTCTTTCCAAAATGGGGTCACATGTGGGGTATTTATACTGCCCTGGCTCTTTAGGGGCCCTAAAGCGTGAGAAGAAGTCTGGGATCCAAATGTCTAAAAATGCCCTCCTAAAAGGAATTTGGGCACCTTTGCGCATCTAGGCTGCAAAAAAGTGTCACACATGTGGTATCGCCGTACTCAGGAGAAGTTGGGGAATGTGTTTTGGGGTGTCATTTTACATATACCCATGCTGGGTGAGATAAATATCTTGGTCAAATGCCAATTTTGTATTAAACAAAATGGGAAAAGTTGTCTTTTGCCGAAATATTTCTCTCACCCAGCATGGGTATATGTAAAAAGACACCCCAAAACACATTTCTCAACTTCTTCTGAGTACGGCGATACCAGATGTGTGACACTTTTTTGCAGCCTAGGCGGGCAAAGGGCCCCACATTCCAAAGAGCACCTTTTGGATTTCACAGGCCATTTTTTACAGATTTTGATTTCAAACTACTTTGCACGCATTTGGGCCCCTAAAATGCCAGGGCAGTATAACTACCCCACAAGTGACCCCATTTTGGAAATAAGACACCCCAAGGTATTCCGTGAGGGGCATGGCGAGTTCCTAGAATTTTTTATTTTTTGTCACAAGTTAGCGGAAAATGATGATATATTTTTTATTTTTTTATTATTACAAAGTCTCATATTCCACTAACTTGCGACAAAAAATAAAAAATTCTAGGAACTCGCCATGCCCCTCATGCAATACCTTGGGGTGTCTTCTTTCCAAAATGGAGTCACTTGTGGGGTAGTTATACTGCCCTGGCATTTTAGGGGCCCATATACGTGAGAAGTAGTTTGCAATCAAAATCTGCAAAAAATGCCCTGTGAAATCCGAAAGGTACTCTTTGGAATGCGGGCCCCTTTGCCCACCTAGGCTGCAAAAAAGTGTCACACATGTGGTATCGCCGTACTCAGGAGAAGTTGGGGAATGTGTTTTGGGGTGTCATTTTACATATACCCATGCTGGGTGAGATAAATACAGCTTTGTATAAAAAAAAATGGGAAAAGTTGTCTTTTGCCAAAATATTTCTCTCACCCAGCATGGGTATATGTAAAAAGACACCCCAAAACAAATTCCCCAACTTCTTCTGAGTACGGCGATACCAGATGTGTGACACTTTTTTGCAGCCTAGGTGGGCAAAGGGGCCCAGATTCCAAAGAGCACCTTTTGGATTTCACAGGCTATTTTTTTTACAGATTTTGATTTCAAACTACTTTGCATGCATTTGAGCCCCTAAAATGCCAGGGCAGTATAACTACACCACAAGTGACCCCATTTTGGAAAGAAGACACCCCAAGGTATTTCACGATGGGCATAGTGAGTTCATGGAAGTTTTTATTTTTTGTCACAAGTTAGTGGAATATGAGACTTTGTAAGGAAAAAGAAATAATCATTTTCCGCTAACTTGTGACAAAAAATAAAAAGTTCTATGAACTCACTATGCCCATCAGCGAATACCTTAGGGTGTCTACTTTCCGAAATGGGGTAATTTGTGGGGGTTTTCTACTGTCTGGGCATTGTAGAACCTCAGGAAACATGACAGGTGCTCAGAAAGTCAGAGCTGCTTCAAAAAGCGGAAATTCACATTTTTGTAGCATGGTTTGTAAATGCTATAACTTTTACCGAAACCATATTTTTTTACCCAAACATTTTTTTTTTAATCAAAGACAGAACAATAAATTTAGCAAAAAAATTAATTATGGATGTCGTTTTTTTTGAAAAATTTTACAACTGAAAGTGAAAAATGTCATTTTTTTGCAAAAATTTTGTTACATTTCAATTAATAACAAAAAAAGTAAAAATGTCAGCAGTTATATGCCCCCTTCAGATCAATTTTGGAGAACCAGGCCGCCCCTAGTACCTGGTTAAACAAATCAGGAATCAATGGGAGGGAGTATTGATTCTTAACCGTAATCTTATTCAATTTACGATAATTGATACAAGGCCTAAGGCCCCCATCCTTCTCCTTACAAAGAAGAATCCTGCCCCCATAGGATATACCGATGGTTTAATATGCCCCTTAACAAGAATTTCCTGAATATGATCCTCCATGGCCTGGCGTTCAGGTTTAGAAAGATTATAAAGACGTCCTTTGGGAAACCTGGCCCCTTCTACTAATTCAATGGCGCAATGATATGGCCTATGGGGTGGAAGAGGCTCGGGGGTCGAGGATGACAACATATCCGCATAGTCCTTAATGACAGAAGGGAGAATGTCGGATTCTGCTGAGACCCCCGCTTTTATTATCGACAAAAAAAAGCCACATCTTTCCCCCCATTTCACCAGCTCCCCCTTGATCCAGTCAATGGTGGGGTTATGATGTAAGAGCCATGGCATCCCTAGGACCACTTCAACAGGTACATTTTCAAGAACAAGCACGGAGCATGTTTCAGAGTGGCACACCCCCACAGTCAGGGAAATTTCTGGGGTGAAGAACCTTACAGTACTACCTACAAGGGGGTTGGAATCAATCACTATAATGTAAATTGGAGTAGGAAGTGGAAAAACCGGAATACCCGACTTTAACGTAAATTCATAATCAATGAAATTGGCAGCAGAACCAGAGTCAATAAAGGCGCTACCAAAGCATTTCCTATTACCCACGGAAATCGTTATAGGTACTAATAACTTATCCTTGACCACGTTAGGAAGTACCTGATCTTTAGGCTCCCCCACCTTGGGTGATTAACTGGAGGACGGCCTTTTGGAGCACTGGTTGATCCAATGATAGGGATCTCCACAGTAGAAGCATGCTCCACGTCGGCGACGTTGATTCCTGCGTTTCATCCCAATCTGCATCGGCTCCTCGGAAGAGTATTCGATTCTGCTCATGGGATAGGCCTCGAGCTGGACTACCTCCTGGGAAACAAGAAAACGTTCCTGTCGTCTCTCCCTAACACGTCTGTCTAGTCGGACAGCTAGTGTCATGGTTTGCTCTAAAGTCTTGGGGAGCTGATAATTCACCAGTAAATCTTTGAGCGTCTCAGACAGACCTGTCCTAAACTGGCTTTTAAGGGCCGGTTCATTCCAACTGGAGGGGACACACCACCTCCTGAACTGGGAGCAGTACTCCTCAGCAGGTAGATCCCCCTGTACCAGGGCTTTTAGGGCGGTCTCAGCGACCGTAGCCCTGTCGTGTTCATCATACAAGGCCCCCAAAGCTTGGAAGAACCCCTCAACAGAGGTACGACAAGGGGCCTCAGCAGGCAAAGAAAAAGCCCAATCCTGGGGATCCCCTTGTAGTCGGGAGATAATAATGTCCACACGTTGGGCCTCAGAGCCAGAAGTCAGGGAACGCAATCTGAAATAAAGTTTGCAACTTTCTTTAAAAGACAAAAACTTCTTGCAGTCACCAGAAAACGGCTCAGGAAGCTTAATGTGAGGCTCCAAATAATGACTAGAAGACTGAACTATTTGAGTCAAATTGGAGACATGATCCATCAGGGTAACCATAGGATCCATAGTGTCAGTGGTAGTTATGGGCCTGTGATTCTGTCACAAACACAGAGTGGCAAGGGAGGTGACCACTGTACTCCACCTGCACCCCCTGTCCCTGCCTGCTTGCCTCGCAGTTCCTAGTGACCAGGGGCAACAAACCCTGACTTGGATATGTGCAGGAAAGACAAGACAAGACAAACAACAAACAGGTCAAACAAGCCGAGTCAAATACCAGGAGAGCAGCGAGGTACCAGAGGAACGTGCAGAGGATAATCAGGAGCAAGCCAGAGTGAAAACCAGGAATGAGCGTCAAAACCAAGAGAGCAAGAGATCAGGAAGTCGGTACACAGGTAACAGATCAGGATAGCCAAACAATAGGAAGTTCAGGAAGGACCTCAATCACAGGCAATCTGTGGCCAGCAGATTGCCTGTTTAAATAGGGCGCCAGTGGGGTCATGTGACGTGGCCAGCGTCACATGACTCCTTGATCTCAATAGAGCCGAGTGCCGAGTGATCAGCTCGGCACTCAGCCCTCACACGGCTGCCAGGGACGGGGGCGGTGCCGGACGCGCTGATTACATGAACAAGCTCCGGCTGACCCTGCCTCCTGGAATGCACAGAGCCACCAGAGATGCGGCTGACGCCGGGCGCGCTGGTGACGTGAGCACGCACCGGACGTCTCCGCCGCATCGTGACACCACCCTGCCTCCCTCTTGATAGGAATGGACTGGTCCTGCTTCCTCCCAAAAGAGGGAGCTTCGGTGTGGACAGAGACTAGAGAAGAAGCACATCTCAGAGCTCCTGCTTTTGCTACGGATTCTCCAGAGAACCAATAGCAATTTTCCAAAATTGAAGTCTTGAGATGCAAGACTGAATGGTTATGACCAGCATTAAAGACACTGCTGCAAGGTGAGGGATTACTACCAAGACACCCATCACCATACTACCACTAGCCCAGTACCAACTAAGCATTAAATTGCCAACATCCAAACTGACTCCATAATCTTTACTTGTGCCAGAGAAAATTTGCACTTAAAGTCTGCTGCTACTGAATGTATTTGACGTTCTATGTTGCACTTTATTAAAAAAGACTTTTATACATTTAATTCTGGCTTCATTCTTCAATACTATATTTTTACTGCACTGATCACCAGGAAGCAACGGCCTGAGGGGGTACACCGTGACAAAACACTTCTTAAGTGCACAGACTGAATTACAGTATATCAAAACTGGACCAGAAGGGGACCACAGGTAATTACAGACATAGTCAATGCTAACAATATTTAATTTTTTCTTCTTACTCCTTCTACTTTTCCACAACCTCCTGAAATACCCCCACATCCATTCACCCAGCAAGGAACTATTCATCTCTTCCTCCATCTTACCTTCTCATCTGATCGCTTGCACAAACCTGTTTGCAAACATAAAACACTTCCTTCTCAAACACACACAGACACCTCATGCCCTCTCTTATTCTCATCTATTAACACTTTCTCTGCTTCTCCTTACTGCTGGTGATATCTCTCCAAATCCAGGACCCCCTCAGCAAATCCCCACTATCACCTCCATGTCCCACTACAAATCTCCTTCTACAAATTTCTGCAACCCCTTAAATCTAATTACCATTCCTCTGACGCCTGCTTCTTTGGTTCCTCTTGCAGGAGCATTATGGAACGCACGCTCCGTCTGTAACAAACAGTCGTACATTCATGAACTGTTCATCTCTCAAAACCTTTCCTTTCTGGGTCTCACAGAAACATGGCTGACACCCTCAGACACCTCCTCCCCTGCTGCACTCTCTTATAGTGGATTTTAAGTTACTCACACCCCCCGCCCCGGCTGCAAACATGGTGGAAGAGTTGGTCTTCTCCTATCAGACACCTGCTCCTATAGCCCAACTTCACTGCCACCCTCCATTACGCTCACCTCATTTGAAGTACACTTTCTTCGCATCTACTCTCCCTCCAACCTTCAAGTAGCAGTCATTTAACGCTCTCCAGGCCCAGCCACCATCTTTCTTGACCACTTTAACACCTGGCTACTACACTTTCTTTCTGCCGACATCCCCACTATCATCATGGGTGACTTCAACATCCCTATTGGTATGGCTTGGTGAATGGTGTCTGAACCAAGGGTTTGGCTTTGTGTCTCATGTTAGCTCTTGTTGGAATGGAAAAGAACTGTACAAGAAAGATGGTTTGCATCTTTCTCTCAAGGGAACGAATGTCCTCGGTGAACAGTTTCAAGTATTTGCTAAGAAGCATTTAAACTAGATAAGGGGGGCAAAAGAGTGATAATCCAGCAGTCCAACTGCCCCCGGGAACAATGCCAGAAGAGGCCAGTAGCAGAAAGGTTAAGAAATGACAAGCTCAGAGTCTTGTCTACAAACTTGAGGCTATAATGGCATCTGAGAATATAGATGTAGTGGCTATTACTGAGACGTGGTTCAAGGGGAGTAATGACTGGGATATATCAATACCAGGGTTCTCTCTATACAGGAAAGACAGAGAAGGCAAGAAGGGGGGAGGGGTGGCCCTGTATGTGAAAGATAGCATAAAATCTAATTTGATACAAGTTAGCGAGAACAAGTTGGAGTCAGTTTGGGTTACCTTGCAGCTTGATAATCATAAGGTAACTCGTGTAGGTGTGATATATAGACCACCTAGCCAAGTCAAAGAATTAGATGATCTACTAGTTGAGGAAATAGCTAAAATGACATTGAAGGGGGAAGTTATCATTATGGGAGACTTCAATCTTCCAGATGTAAACTGGAAAACCAAAATAGCTAGTTCTGCCAGGAGTACAGATATTCTAAATTCCCTACTGGGATTATCTCTACAGCAAGTAGTGGAGGAGCCAACCCGGAAGGAGGCCATTTTAGATTTAGTATTCACAAATGGGAATTTGGTATCTGATATTACTGTAGGGGAAAGCTTGGGATATAGTGATCACCAGTCAGTGTGGTTTACTATAAGTACAGTGACTGAGTCACACCACACAAAAAAAAAAGTTTTAGATTTTAGAAAAACTGACTTTTCTAAAATTAGATTAGTGGTATACGAGTCCCTATCAGACTGGAACAGTTTTATTGGAGTCCAGGAGAAATGGGACTACTTAAAAGTGGCACTATTGAAGGCAACAGAAAATTGCATTAGGCTTGTCAATAAAAGCAAAAAAAGGAAGAGACCACTGTGGTACTCAGCAGAAGTGGCCAAAATCATTAAAAACAAAAAGATAGCATTTAGGAATTATAAAAAAAAACGAGGATGAAAGACAAATTTATAAGATTAGGCAGAGAGAGGCCAAACAAGTTATAAGAGCTTCTAAAGCACAGGCAGAAGAGAAATTAGCTCAGTCAGGGAAAAAAGGCTATAAGGCATTCTTCAGATACATAAATGAAAAAAGGAAACTAAAACAAGGAATTACCAAATTAAAAACTAAAGAAGGAAGGTATATGGAAGAAGATAAAGAACTAGCTGACTGCCTCAATGAATACTGCTGTTCAGTTTTTACAAAGGAAAATGAAGGAGAAGGACCTCAGTTAGGAAAGAAGACTAATGAATCTTTTGACGCATGTGTCTTTACAGAGGAAGAGGTTCTAAGTCAACTGTCTAAAATTAATACAAATAAGTCACAGGGGCCTGATGGGATACACCCAAAGCTATTAAAAGAGCTCAGCGGTGAACTAGCAAAGCCATTAACAGATTTATTTAACCAATCACTGGCAACAGGAGTCGTCCCAGAAGATTGGAAATTAGCAAATGTTGTGCCCATTCACAAGAAAGGTAGTAGGGAGGAATCGGGCAACTATAGGCCAGTAAGCCTGACATCAATAGTGGGGAAATTAATGGAAACCATACTTAAGGAGAGGATTGTGGACCATCTAAAATCCCATGGATTGAAAGATGAAAAACAGCATGGGTTTACTTCAGGGAGATCATGTCAAACTAATCTTATTGATTTTTTTGATTGGGTGACTAAAATAATAGATGGAGGAGGTGCAGTAGACATTGCTTATCTAGACTTTAGTAAGGCTTTTGATACTGTCCCACATAGAAGGCTTATCAATAAAGTGCAGTCATTGGGCTTGGACTCCCATATTGTTGAATGTATTAGGCAGTGGCTGAGGGACAGGCAACAGAGGGTTGTAGTCAATGGAGTATATTCAGACCAAGGTCTTGTTACCAGTGGGGTACCTCAGGGATCTGTTCCGGGACCCATATTGTTTAATATCTTTATCAGCGAAATTGCATAAGGCCTCAATGGTAAGGTGTGTCTTTTTGCTGATGATACAAAGATTTGTAACAGGGTTGATGTTCCTGGAGGAATACACCAAATAGAAAAGGACTTAGGAAAACTAGAGGAATGGTCAAAAATCTGGCAACTAAAATTTAATGTTGATAAGTGCAAGATATTGCACCTGGGACGTAAAAACCCAAGAGCAGAATATAAAATCAGTGATACAGTCCTAACCTCAGTATCTGAGGAAAGGGATTTAGGGATCATTATTTCAGAAGACTTAAAGGTAGGCAGACAATGTCACAGAGCAGCAGGAAATGCTAGCTGAATGCTTTGGTGTATAGCAAGAGGAATTACCAGTAGAAAGAGGGAGGTGCTCATGCCGCTCTACAGAGCACTAGTGAGACCTCATTTGGAGTATTGTGCTCAGTACTGGAGACCATATCTCCAGAAGGATATTGATACTTTGGAGAGAGTTCAGAGAAGAGCTACTAAACTGGTACATGGATTGCAGGATAAAACTTACCAGGAAAGATTAAAGGACCTTAACATGTATAGCTTGGAAGAAAGACGAGACAGAGGGGATATGATAGAAACTTTTAAATACATAAAGGGAATCAACAAGGTAAAAGAGGAAAGAATATTTAAAAGAAGAAAAACTGCTACAAGAGGACATAGTTTTAAATTAGAGGGGCAAAGGTTTAAAAGTTATATCAGGAAGTATTACTTTACTGAGAGAGTAGTGGATGCATGGAATAGCCTTCCCGCAGAAGTGGCAGCTGCAAATACAGTGGAGGAGTTTAAGCATGCATGGGATAGGCATAAGGCCATCCTTCATATAAGATAGGGCCAGGGGCTATCCATAGTATTTAGTATATTGGGCAGACTAGATGGGCCAAATGGTTCTTATCTGCCGACACATTCTATGTTTCTATTGACACATGCCACTCGGCCGCCTCTAAACTCCTGTCACTCTCTTCCTCCTTCGGCCTATCACAGTGGTCTTCAGCTCCCACCCACAGAGATGGTCACACTCTGGATCTGATCTTTACCCGCCTCTGCTCCCTATCTAACCTTTCTAATTTGCCTCTTCCCCTATCCGACCACAACCTACTCACCTTCTCTTCACTGGTCTCTTCTGCAGCTCCCCCGGTCCACACACTAGCACACCCCCGCAGGAACCTCAAACATCTCGACTTTTGCTTGCTTTCTGACTCTCTTCTCCCACTCTCTACCATCTGTTGCCTTCAGGACCCAGAAGCTGCTACCACCCTATATAACACCACAATAAGTACAGCTCTGGACACTGTTGCCCCCCTCACACACAACAAAATCCGGAAAATAAACAGACAACCCTGGCACACCAACCTGACCAAAAAACTCAGACAAGCTTCCAGGACTGCTGAGCGGCGATGGAAGAAATCCCATTCTAAAGATCATTTCACCGCATACAAGCAATCCCTTCTCATATTCAAATCCTCACTCACTGATGCAAAACAGGCCTACTTCTCATCTCTCATATCTTCCCTGCCACACAGCCCTAAACAACTTTTAAGTCCCTTATCCGTCCCCCAGCGCCCCCACCCTCTTCTCTCTTCTTAGCTGAGGACTTTGCCAAATATTACAAACAAAAGATAGTCCACATCAGAGAAAGCTTTACTACACAGTCCCCACAGACCCTTTACACAACTGCTCAGTCCTCTTCTCCCAAAACCCGCTTCTCCACCATTACAGAAGAAAAACTCTCCACTCTACTCTCCAAATCTCATCTGACCACCTGTGCACTTGACCCAATCCCATCCCACCTCATCCCTAACCTCACCGCAGTGTTTATCCCAGCCCTAACTCATCTCTTCAACCTCTAACTAAACTCTGGTGTATTCCCCTCTGCTTTTAAACATGCTACCATTACACCCATCCTCAAAAAGCCTTCACTTGACCCATCTTCCTTGTCCAGTTAATGCCCCATATCACTTCTTCAGTATGCCTCAAAGCTACTTGAACAACATGTCCATTCAGAACTGTCCTCCCACCTCTCCTCCTGCTCCCTCTTGGACCGCCTACAATCTGGCTTCCGACCCCACCACTCGACCGAGACTGCCCTTACCGAGGTCACTAATGACCTACTGACAGCCAAAACCAAGAAACAATATCCTGTCCTCCTTCTCCTTGACCTGTCCTCTGCCTTCGACACTGTTGACCACTCCCTTCTGTTGCAAACTCTCATCTCTTGGAATCACTGACCTGGCCCTCTCCTGGATTACATCATATCTCACAGACCGGATGTTTAGTGTCTCCCACTCCCGCACCATCTCCTTGTCTCATTCCCTCTCTGTTGGTGTCCCGCAAGGCTCTGTCCTAGGACCCCTGCTCTTCTCTATCTACACTTTTGGCCTGGGACAGCTCATAGAGTCCCATGGCTTTCAGTATCACTCCTATGCTGACGACACAAATCTACCTCTCTGGTCCAGACATCACCACCTTACTATCAAGAATCCCACAATGTCTATCTTCTATAACATCCTTCTTCGCCTCTCGCTTTCTTAAACTTAACATGGATAAGACAGAATTCATAATCTTTCCCCCATCTTGCTCAACCCCCTCAACAGACCTATCTATCATGATCAATGGCTGCACACTCTCACCAGTCAACAAAGCCCGCTGCCTTTGAGTGACCTTGGATTCTGCCCTTTCCTTCCGACCTGCACATCCAAGCCCTTTCCACCACCTGCCGCCTCCAACTCAAAAACATCTCCCGCATCCGTGCTTTCCTTAACTTTGAATCTGCGAAAATGCTCGTACATGCCCTCATTATCTCCTGCCTAGACTACTGCAACATTCTCCTCTGTGGCCTTCCATCTAGCACTCTCGCACCCCTCCAATCTATCCTCAACTCTGCTGCCCGACAAATCCACCTCTCACCCTGTTACTCCTCTGCCTCTCCCCTCTGCCAATCCCTTCACTGGCTCCCCATTGCCCAACGAATTCACTTCAAAGTACTAACAAATACATACAAGGCTGTCCATAACCTGTCCCCTTCCTACATCTCTGAGCTACTTTCCCGATACATCCCCACACGCACTCTCCGATCGTCACAAGACCTCCTTCTCTCCTCTCCTCTTATTGCCTCTTCCCACAATCGACTACAAGATTTCTCCCGTGCATCCTCCATACTCTGGAACTCGCTAGCCCAACATATCAGACTCTCACCTACAGTGGAATCCTTCAAAAGAAACCTGAAAACCCACCTCTTCAGACAAGCCTACAACCAGTGACCCTGCTGCCTCTATACCGCCATGACCAACTTAACCCGCACCTACTGTGTCCTTCTCCCATACCATGTAGATTGTAAGCCCTGATGGGCAGGGCCCTCTCTCCTTCTGTACCAGTTTGTAACTCATCTTGTTTATGATTAGTGCAATTGTCTGTATTATGTATGTGCACCCCTTATCACATGTACAGCGCAATGGAATGAATGGCGCTTTAATAATAAATAATAATAATAATAATAATCAGAGACACTACCACTCCCATCCTCTGCACCTGCTCCTTCGAGGCTTCACATCTTCCGCTCTACGTAATGGGTGACAAGACAGTTTCTGTTCACTTATTTTATGTAAATTTCCACCCACCTATCTGCCCATCCAGCGATCCATCCATGAATTTTGATATACGCTTACAGAAAAAGAAACAGCTTGAATAGAACAGCTTGTATTTTATATTTTTTCCACTAGATGGTGCCAGATTCCCATCTCTTTATATGAAGTCAAGCAATGTATTACTTTCCTCCCAGCTTGCAGTGCTACCTGATGATGTAATCATTAATGATTTAGTGGACTAGATTTGCTTCACTCGTCAGTTTGACTAGTGAATGTGCGTCAGATTTTCGCTGATTTATAAAAACGGATTAATATCACATAACAGAGGTGAATTGACATTGCACAATCAAATGTAGAACACGGACACTTAGGTTTAGGGTCCATTCACATTTACAGATTTGCAGATCCGCAAGACACGGACAATGGCAATGTGCGATCCGCAATTTGCGGACCGCACATCGCCGACACTATAATAGCAAATGCCTTTTCTAGTCCGCAATTGCGGACAAGAACAGGACATGTTCTATTTTTTTCAGGAACGGAATTGCGGATCCCGTAAATGCGGATGCGGATCCCATAAATCCGGATCTGCATCCGTTCCAGCCCCATTGAAAGTGAATGGGTCCGCACCGTTCCGCAAATTGCGGAACAGATGCGGACCCAAATTACGGACGTGTGAATGGACCCTTATAGTTACTTTGCTTCATTTGCAGCATTGTGGTTAGTAATTCTGCTGCCCCTCACAGTGCCCCATCCTCCTCCATCTATTTGTTACTCTATTTCCTCTTCAGTAATCTCATCACATTAACATGTCAGACACCTGAAAGCAGTTATTCGTTCTTCCTTTGATGTCCTGTAAGGGTTGTTGTTGGGTAGTGGCTGAATCCACATGCAAATTTACCATCAGAAATATTTAGAATCGACTAAGGGTACTTTCACACTTGCGGTTTTCTTTTCCGGCGCTGAGTTCCATAACAGGGGCTCTATACCGGGAAATAACTGATCAGGCATATCCCCATGCATTCTGAATGGAGAGTAATCCGTTCAGGATGCATCAGGATGTCTTCAGTTCAGTCATTTTGACTGATCAGGCAAAAGATAAAACCGTAGCATGCAACAGTTTTATCTCTGGCGAAAAAAATGGAAGACTTGCCGGAATTTTTCCGCATAGGAATGTATTAGTGCATTCAAAATACGCAGACCGGTAAAAATCTGAAAAAAGATACAAGACGGATCCGTCTGTCCGCATGACAAGCCGAGAGACAGATCCATTCTTGCAATGCATTTGTGAGACGGATCCGGATGAGTCTCACAAATGCTTTCAGTCACATGCAGATCGACGGATCCGGCGGTCCATTCTGACGATGGAACTGCCTGCCGGATCACACTGCCGCAAGTGTGAAAGTAGCCTAAGTAAAATGAATATAACCCCCTTCTACATCTCCCTCCCCTGGTCCTGAATGCAGCTTGCACCATAGTTGTTTTAAAAAGTAGACACCCGGAGCTAATGACTAGGGATGAGCGAACCCGAACTGTATAGTTCGGGTTCGTACCGAATTTTGGGGTGTCCATGACACGGACCCGAACCCGAACATTTTAGTAAAAGTCCGGGTTCGGGTTCGGTGTTCGTCGCTTTCTTGGCGCTTTTTGAAAGGCTGCAAAGCAGCCAATCAACAAGCGTCATACTACTTGCCCCAAGAGGCCGTCACAGCCATGCCTACTATTGGCATGGCTGTGATTGGCCAGAGCACCATATGACCCAGCCTCTATTTAAGCTGGAGTCACATAGCGCCGCCCGTCACTCTGCTTTGATCAGCATAGGGAGAGGTTGCAGCTGCGACGTTAGGGCGAGATTAGGCAGATTAACTCCTCCAAAAGACTTCATTCAGAGATCGATCTGCAGCTGTGGATCATTGAACTGCTGCTATTGAATTGCTCACTGTTTTTAGGCTGCCCAGAGCGTTTTTCAGTCACTTTTTTCTGGGGTGATCGGCGGCCATTTTGTGTCTTGTGGTGTGCCAGCACAAGCTGCCACCAAGTGCATTTAACCCTCAATGGTGTGGTTGTTTTTTGGCTAAATCCTACATCAGGGTGAAGCTGTCACACCAAGTGCATTTAACCAGCAATAGTGTGGTTATTTTTTGGCCTCAAATTTATATCCAGCTAAATCTGTCGTTACTGCTGTGGCTGGTCAAGTTATTTAGTGTCCGTCAAAGCACAGTTTTTGTTCTGGGTTGAAATACAATTCCCAATTTAGCAATTTCCTAATTTAGTGGTTTCTGCTGTATCAGGCCTACTATAAATTTATCCCTAAAAGGGTATATTAGATTCAAGGTGCAGATAGGGTCATTCTCAATAACTTCACACACACGCTACTGTGCATATCCCAGTCTAATTCTGTCTGTAAACGTATACCTGTCACCCAGCGCCTAAATAATAGGCCTCAAATTTATATCCAGCTAAATCTGTCATTACTGTTGTGGCTGGTCAAGTTATTTAGTGTCCGTCAAAGCACATTTTTTGTTCTGGGTTGAAATACAATTCCCAATTTAGCAATTTCCTAATTTAGAGGTTTCTGCTGTATCAGGCCTACTTTAAATCTATCCCTAAAAGGGTATATTAGATTCAAGGTGTAGATAGGGTCATTCTCAATAACTTCACACACACGCTACTGTGCATATCCCAGTCTAATTCTGTCTGTAAACCTATACCTGTCACCCAGCGCCTAAATACTAGGCCTCAAATTTATATCCAGCTAAATCTGTCGTTACTGCTGTGGCTGGTCAAGTTATTTAGTGTCCGTCAAAGCACAGTTTTTGTTCTGGGTTGAAATACAATTCCCAATTTAGCAATTTCCTAATTTAGTGGTTTCTGCTGTATCAGGCCTACTTTTAATTTATCCCTAAAAGGGTATATTAGATTCAAGGTGCAGATAGGGTCATTCTCAATAACTTCACACACACGCTACTGTGCATATCCCAGTCTAATTCTGTCTGTAAACGTATACCTGTCACCCAGCGCCTAAATAATAGGCCTCAAATTTATATCCAGCTAGATCTGTCGTTACTGCTGTGGCTGGTCAAGTTATTTAGTGTCCGTCAAAGCACATTTTTTGTTCTGGGTTGAAATACAATTCCCAATTTAGCAATTTCCTAATTTAGAGGTTTCTGCTGTATCAGGCCTACTTTAAATGTATCCCTAAATGGGTATATTAGATTCAAGGTGTAGATAGGGTCATTCTCAATAACTTCACACACACGCTACTGTGCATATCCCAGTCTAATTCTGTCTGTAAACCTATACCTGTCACCCAGCGCCTAAATACTAGGCCTCAAATTTATATCCAGCTAAATCTGTCGTTACTGCTGTGGCTGGTCAAGTTATTTAGTGTCCGTCAAAGCACATTTTTTGTTCTGGGTTGAAATACAATTCCCAATTTAGCAATTTCCTAATTTAGTGGTTTCTGCTGTATCAGGCCTACTATAAATTTATCCCTAAAAGGGTATATTAGATTCAAGGTGCAGATAGGGTCATTCTCAATAACTTCACACACACGCTACTGTGCATTTCAAAGTCTAATTCTGTCAGTAAACCTATACCTGTCACCCAGCGCCTAAATACTAGGCCTCAAATTTATATCCAGCTAGATCTGTCGTTACTGCTGTGGCTGGTCAAGTTATTTAGTGTCCGTCAAAGCACATTTTTTGTTCTGGGTTAAAATACAATTCCCAATTTAGCAATTTCCTAATTTAGTGGTTTCTGCTGTATCAGAGCTATTTTAAATCTATCCCTAAAAGGGTATATCAGATTCAAGGTGCACATAGGGTCATTCTGAATAACTTCACACACACGCTACTGTGCATTTCCAAGTCTAATTCTGTCAGTAAACCTATACCTGTCACCCAGCGCCTAAATACTAGGCCTCAAATTTATATCCAGCTAAATCTGTCGTTACTGCTGTGGCTGGTCAAGTTATTTAGTGTCCGTCAAAGCACATTTTTTGTTCTGTGTTGAAATACAATTCCCAATTTAGCAATTTCCTAATTTAGAGGTTTCTGCTGTATCAGGCCTACTTTAAATTTATCCCTAAAAGGGTATATTAGATTCAAGGTGCAGATTGGGTCATTCTCAATAACTTCACACACACGCTACTGTGCATATCCCAGTCTAATTCTGTCTGTAAACCTATACCTGTAACCCAGCGCCTAAATACTAGGCCTCAAATTTATATCCAGCTAAATATGTCGTTACTGCTGTGGCTGGTCAAGTTATTGTCATGGAACCATGAACCAGACGTACAACAGAGATGAGTAGAAATAAGAAGGCTTTATTGGAAATCAAGCCGTAGCAAAAGTCCAAACGGATGGCTAAACCGAAGCAGGGTCTTGCGTAGACAGAAGTCAGGAACCAGGAGGGTGGTCAGACGAAGCCAGGATCAGGAACCAACGGGGTAGTCAGACGAAGCCAGGATCAGGAACCAACGGGGTAGTCAGACGAAGCCAGGATCAGGAACCAACGGGGTAGTCAGACGAAGCCAGGATCAGGAACCAACGGGGTAGTCAGACGAGGCCAGGATCAGGAACCAGAAGCAGCAGCAGTCTTAGAAGCATGTGAACACAGGAGGACCAAGCAAGGAACTGAAGCCACAGACCTTCTATATATATGAGCTAGGCATCCAGCTCCTCCCAGTGGGAAGGAGGAGCCGCAGGGTGGGAGGCTACAAGAAACCCAGAAACCAAGATGGCCGCCAGCACATGTCAAACGAAGGAGAACAGTGAGAAGGTAAGACCATGACAGTACCTCCCCCTCAAGGGCCCCTCCTCCGCGGAGTAAGGAACGGTTTCAGAGGGAAGCGTGCGTGGAAGGCTCGGAGCAACGCAGGAGCATGGACATCTGCGGAGGGAACCCAGGAACGCTCCTCTGGACCATAACCACGCCAATGGACCAAAAACTGCAACCGACCGCGGACCAGGCGTGAGTCCAGGATATTGCTCACCTCATATTCCTCACGATTGCCCACTTGGACCGGACGGGGCCGAGGAACCGAGGAAGTGAAACGATTACACACCAATGGCTTCAACAGGGAGACATGAAACACGTTGGAGATCCGCATGCCAGGAGGAAGCGCAAGGGCATAGGCTACCGGGTTTACCCTGTGAAGCACTCGGAAGGGACCAACAAAGCGAGGCGCCAGCTTGGGAGTGGGCACTCGAAGGTTGAGGTTGCGGGTCGACAACCATACACGGTCTCCGACCTGGTAGGAAGGAGCGGGCGCTCGTCTGCGATTAGCCTGGAGTCTCTGGCGTTGCGCAGAGACCTCAAGGGACCTCTTGATCTGTACCCAAGAAGTACGTAGGGCGGAAAGGTGATCCTCCACAGCCGGAGTTTCCTGGGGAGAGAATACCTCCGGTAACACGGCAGGTTGGAACCCATAATTGGCCATGAAGGGAGACGTCCCAGAGGAAGAGTTCACCGCCGTGTTCCTGGCAAACTCAGCCCAAGGCAGGAGGTCAACCCAATTGTCTTGGTGATCGGAGACATAGCAACGAAGGAATTGCTCCAAGGCCTGATTGGATCGTTCTGCGGCCCCATTGGACTGAGGGTGGTAGGCCGAGGAGAAAGAGAGATGAATCCCCAACTGGGAGCAAAAGGCGCGCCAGAACCTGGACACAAACTGTCTCCCCCGATCCGACACAATCTCCTTGGGCAAACCGTGCAACCGGAAGACCTCCCTGGCAAAAATCGAGGCCAACTCTTGTGCAGAGGGTAACTTCTTGAGAGGAACACAGTGGCACATTTTGGAAAACCGATCCACAATCATGAGAATGACCGTATGGCCTCGGGATGCAGGGAGGTCCACCATGAAATCCATCCCCAGGTGTGACCATGGACGCTCCCCGGTGGCTATGGGTTGAAAAAGGCCCAACGGAAGGTGCCGAGGGGACTTACTCTGGGCACAAACGGAGCATGCCGCTACATATGCGGCGATGTCGGAACGTAGAGAAGGCCACCAGAAGAGACGTGAAACCGCCCAGGACAGCTGATTCTTTCCAGGGTGCCCCGCGGCCTTGGAGTTATGGTAGGTTCGCAACAACCGAGTGCGCAACTCCTCAGGCACAAAACATCTGCCGTTGGGTCTCCCAGAGGGAGCACCAGATTGAGCCGCCAAAATCTGCTCACCCAGAGGAGAGGTCAGGCTGGTGCGAATAGCGGCCAGGATCTGATTCGGGGGTATGACCGTAGTCGGAATCGACTCCTCCCCAGACAGCTCGGAGTACTGCCGTGATAAGGCATCCGCTCTGATGTTCTTGGAGCCGGGTAGGTAGGAGACCACGTAATTAAAACGTGACAAGAACAGAGCCCATCTGGCCTGACGTGGTGTCAATCTCTTGGCCTCAGAGAGGTAGGTCAGATTCTTGTGGTCCGTCAGGATGAGAACCGGAACCACCGAGCCCTCGAGCAAGTGCCTCCATTCTTTAAGGGCCTGCACGATGGCCAATAACTCCCTGTCACCAATCTGATAGTTGCACTCCGCGGAAGACAGTTTCCGGGAGTAAAACCCACAAGGAAGCAGAGGACCCTCTGGTGTTCTACGCTGAGACAGGAGGGCGCCTACTCCCGTCTCAGACGCGTCCACCTCGAGGACAAAAGGCAACCCAGGGTTTGGATGCGACAGAATCGGAGCCGACACAAAGGCGGACTTTAGAGCCTCAAAAGCTCGGATGGCCTCGAGCGGCCAGACCTGAGGATTACTGCCCTTCCTGGTCAGATCCGTGAGAGGCTTGGCTAGCATGGAAAAGTCCCTGATGAACTTCCGATAATAATTGGCGAAGCCCAAAAAGCGCTGCAGGGCACGAAGCCCACTGGGCTGGGGCCACTGTAAGACAGCCGAAACCTTCTCAGGATCCATGGAGAACCCCTCAGCGGAAATGATGTAACCTAAGAAGGTTACCTGGGATCGGTGAAATTCGCATTTCTCAAGCTTACCGAACAGCTTGTTCTCTCGTAAGCGTTGCAACACTCGTCTGACATCCAGAATGTGGGCCTCCATGGATGCAGAATATACCAAGATGTCATCCAAATAGACCACCACACACTGCTGCAACAGGTCACGGAAAACATCGTTGATGAATTCCTGGAAGACTGCGGGCGCATTGCACAACCCAAAGGGCATAACCAAGGATTCATAATGACCGGTCCTGGTGTTAAACGCGGTCTTCCACTCATCGCCCGCCTTGATCCTTACCAGGTTATATGCCGCCCTCAGGTCGAGTTTGGTAAAGACCGTGGCCCCTTTGAGGCGATCGAACAGCTCGGAAATCAAGGGTATCGGGTAAGCGTTCTTGATCGTGATGCGATTGAGACCCCTGTAATCGATGCAAGGCCTCAACTCGCCGCCCTTCTTTTTCACAAAGAAAAATCCAGCCCCTGCCGGGGACGAGGATTTGCGAATTTGTCCGCGTGAAAGCGCCTCCCTCACGTACTCCTCCATGGCCTCATTCTCCGCTACCGACAGTGGATAGACTTTGCCACGAGGAGGAACGGCACCGGATTGTAACTCTATGGCACAATCGTATGGGCGGTGCGGAGGTAGGGCAACCGCGCGCACCTTATCGAATACATCCCGGTACTCTTCGTATTCAGGAGGCAACAGAGAGTCCGAGGAAGTACACAGCAACTTGACAGGCCCATGGATGCAACTAGCCCCACACTGCGGTGACCACGAGAGGATCTCGACCGATCTCCAATCGAAAGTCGGATTATGCTTCTGGAGCCAGGGGTACCCCAAGACCACCGAGTAGTGTGGAGACGAAATCACCTGGAGACAGACCGACTCTCTGTGAACGGCACCAATGGCTATCCCCACTGGAAGGGTCTCATGAGTCACGTGTGGCGGCAGAAGGGGTCTGCCGTCTATCGCCTCAAGAGCCAGTGGGGAACCTCGAGGCTGCAGAGGAATGGAATTGGCGGCAACGAACACTCTATCAATGAACAAACCACCAGCACCAGAGTCCACCAACGCCTGGGTCGTCACCGAGCCCCCGACCCAGGAGAGGACAACCGTGATCAGTGGTTTGTCAACACGGGAAACCGGGGACGAGGAGACTCCACCCAAGATCTGCCCCCGACAGGACCTCAGGTGCGAGCGTTCTCCCGGACGGTTCGGACATGCCAACCGAAAATGCCCACCGAGACCACAGTACATGCATCGGCCCTCGCGTCTCCGGAGTACCCTCTCCCCCTCAGACAGGCGAGCAAACCCCCGCTGCATGGGTTCACCCCCAGACAAGTCATCCCCAGGAGGCGTGGGAGGAGAGGGAGGCACGGGTGGGACAGCAAACGTAGGCGCCAATCTGTTAGGAGACCTCCGCAGGCTCTCCTTAAAGGAAGGTCTCTCCCTGAGTCTGGTGTCAATCAAAATCAGGAAAGAGATAAGAGACTCGAGCTCCACTGGTAGGTCCTTAGCTGCAACCTCATCCTTCAAGGCATCCGAGAGACCATGAGAGAAAGCAGCGACCAGAGCCTCATTATTCCAGCCCACCTCTGCTGCCAGGGTACGAAACTCAATGGCGTATTCAGCTACGGATCGTGAACCCTGTCTGCTGGACATAAGGAGCTTCGCAGCAGAGGCAGCACGAGCCGGCACATCGAATACCTTCCGAAGAGAAGCAACAAAACCGGAAAACTCGGCAACCACCGGATTGTTGTTCTCCCATAAAGGGCTGGCCCAGGCCAAGGCCTTGTCCGAGAGCAGCGAGATCAAGAAGCCCACCTTTGATCTCTCAGTAGGAAAGGCATGTGGCAGCAACTCGAAATAAATGCCCACCTGGTTAAGGAAACCTCGGCACTGAGTTGGCTCTCCCCCAAAGCGCTGTGGAAGGGGGGCAGAACCGGTCATACCCCGAGACACCGCAGGCGCAGCAACAGGTGTCGGGGTAGACTCTGGCGCAACAACCGGAGCGGCAGTAGGAGCGGGCCCAGGAGCGACAACCGACCCATCGGCAACGGAAGCTAAATGAGCCGTGCGTTCAAGCAGGGTTTGCAACGCCACAGCGAACCGACCCAACAGGTGATCCTGCTGATCAAGTCTGGCAACCAGCGTAGGTAGCGAGGATGGCCCTGTACCGTCAGAATTCATGGCTTGGTCCTAATGTCATGGAACCATGAACCAGACGTACAACAGAGATGAGTGGAAATAAGAAGGCTTTATTGGAAATCAAGCCGTAGCAAAAGTCCAAACGGATGGCTAAACCGAAGCAGGGTCTTGCGTAGACAGAAGTCAGGAACCAGGAGGGTGGTCAGACGAAGCCAGGATCAGGAACCAACGGGGTAGTCAGACGAAGCCAGGATCAGGAACCAACGGGGTAGTCAGACGAAGCCAGGATCAGGAACCAACGGGGTAGTCAGACGAAGCCAGGATCAGGAACCAACGGGGTAGTCAGACGAGGCCAGGATCAGGAACCAGAAGCAGCAGCAGTCTTAGAAGCATGTGAACACAGGAGGACCAAGCAAGGAACTGAAGCCACAGACCTTCTATATATATGAGCTAGGCATCCAGCTCCTCCCAGTGGGAAGGAGGAGCCGCAGGGTGGGAGGCTACAAGAAACCCAGAAACCAAGATGGCCGCCAGCACATGTCAAACGAAGGAGAACAGTGAGAAGGTAAGACCATGACTGTTATTTAGTGTCCGTCAAAGCACAGTTTTTGTTCTGGTTTGAAATACAATTCCCAATTTAGCAATTTCCTAATTTAGAGGTTTCTGCTGTATCAGGCCTACTTTAAATTTATCCCTAAAAGGGTATATTAGATTCAAGGTGCAGATTGGGTCATTCTCAATAACTTCACACACACGCTACTGTGCATATCCCAGTCTAATTCTGTCTGTAAACCTATACCTGTCACCCAGCGCCTAAATACTAGGCCTCAAATTTATATCCAGCTAAATCTGTCGTTACTGCTGTGGCTGGTCAAGTTATTTAGTGTCCGTCAAAGCACATTTTTTGTTCTGGGTTGAAATACAATTCCCAATTTAGCAATTTCCTAATTTAGTGGTTTCTGCTGTATCAGGCCTAATTTAAATTTATCCCTAAAAGGGTATATTAGATTCAAGGTGCAGATAGGGTCATTCTCAATAACTTCATACACACGCTACTGTGCATTTCCAAGTCTAATTCTGTCAGTAAACCTATACCTGTCACCCAGCGCCTAAATACTAGGCCTCAAATTTATATCCAGCTAGATCTGTCGTTACTGCTGTGGCTGGTCAAGTTATTTAGTGTCCGTCAAAGCACATTTTTTGTTCTGGGTTAAAATACAATTCCCAATTTAGCAATTTCCTAATTTAGTGGTTTCTGCTGTATCAGAGCTATTTTAAATCTATCCCTAAAAGGGTATATCAGATTCAAGGTGCACATAGGGTCATTCTGAATAACTTCACACACACGCTACTGTGCATTTCCAAGTCTAATTCTGTCAGTAAACCTATACCTGTCACCCAGCGCCTAAATACTAGGCCTCAAATTTATATCCAGCTAAATCTGTCGTTACTGCTGTGGCTGGTCAAGTTATTTAGTGTCCGTCAAAGCACATTTTTTGTTCTGTGTTGAAATACAATTCCCAATTTAGCAATTTCCTAATTTAGAGGTTTCTGCTGTATCAGGCCTACTTTAAATTTATCCCTAAAAGGGTATATTAGATTCAAGGTGCAGATTGGGTCATTCTCAATAACTTCACACAAACGCTACTGTGCATATCCCAGTCTAATTCTGTCTGTAAACCTATACCTGTCACCCAGCGCCTAAATACTAGGCCTCAAATTTATATCCAGCTAAATATGTCGTTACTGCTGTGGCTGGTCAAGTTATTTAGTGTCCGTCAAAGCACAGTTTTTGTTCTGGTTTGAAATACAATTCCCAATTTAGCAATTTCCTAATTTAGTGGTTTCTGCTGTATCAGAGCTATTTTAAATCTATCCCTAAAAGGGTATATCAGATTCAAGGTGCACATAGGGTCATTCTGAATAACTTCACACACACGCTACTGTGCATTTCCAATTCTAATTCTGTCAGTAAACCTATACCTGTCACCCAGCGCCTAAATAATAGGCCTCAAATTTATAGTCAGCTAAATCTGTGGTTACTGCTGTGCCTGTATTAGTGTAATACGGTACCTAAATAGATAGCCAGATAGTGTTAGTTGTCTTTAAAAAAAGGCCTGAATTTGAATTCAATACATTGGGTCAAATAATATTTTTGTTGTTGTGGTGAACGATAACAATGAGGAAAACATCTAGTAAAGGACACGGACGCGGACATGGTTGTGGTGGTGTTAGTGGACCCTCTGGTGCTGGGAGAGGACGTGGCCGTTCTGCCACAGCCACACGTCCTAGTGTATCAACTACCTCAGGTCCCAGTAGCCGCCATAATTTCAGCGATATTTGGTGGGGCCCAATGCCGTTCTAAGGATGGTAAGGCCTGAGCAGGTACAGGCATTAGTCAATTGGGTGGCCGACAGTGGATCCAGCACGTTCACATTATCTCCCACCCAGTCTTCTGCAGAAAGCGCACAGATGGCGCCTGAAAACCAAGCCCATCAGTCTTCCACATCACCCCCATGCATACCAGGGAAACTGTCTGAGCCTCAAGTTATGCAGCAGTCTCTTATGCTGTTTGAAGGCTCCGCTGGCAGGGTTTCCCAAGGGCAACCACCAAGCCCTTCCCCAGCGGTGGAAGACATAGAATGCACTGACGCACAACCACTTATGTTTCCTGATGATGAGGACATGGGAATACCACCTCAGCATGTCTCTGATGATGACGAAACACAGGTGCCAACTGCTGCGTCTTTCTGCAGTGTGCAGACTGAACAGGAGGTCAGGGATCAAGACTGGGTGGAAGACGATGCAGGGGACAATGAGGTCCTAGACCCCACATGGAATGAAGGTCGTGCCACTGACTTTCACAGTTCGGAGGAAGAGGCAGTGGTGAGACCGAGCCAACAGCGTAGCAAAAGAGGGAGCAGTGGGCAAAAGCAGAACACCCGCCGCCAAGAGACTCCGCCTGCTACTGACCGCCGCCATCTGGGACCGAGCACCCCAAAGGCAGCTTCAAGGAGTTCCCTGGCATGGCACTTCTTCAAACAATGTGCTGACGACAAGACCCGAGTTATTTGCACGCTGTGCCATCAGAGCCTGAAGCGAGGCATTAACGTTCTGAACCTTAGCACAACCTGCATGACCAGGCACCTGCATGCAAAGCATGAACTGCAGTGGAGTAAACACCTTAAAACCAAGGAAGTCACTCAGGCTCCCCCTGCTACCTCTTCTGCTGCTGACGCCTCGGCCTCTTCTGCTGCTGCCGCCTCGGCCTCTTCTGCTGCTGCCGCCTCGGCCTCTTCCTCCGCCTCTGGAGGAACGTTGGCAACTGCCACCCAGCAAACAGGGGATGTACCACCAACACCACCACCTCCATCACCAACCATGTCACACGCCAGCGTTCAGCTCTCCATCTCACAAACATTTGAGAGAAAGCGTAAATTCCCACCTAGCCACCCTCGATCCCTGGCCCTGAATGCCAGCATTTCTAAACTACTGGCCTATGAAATGCTGTCATTTAGGCTGGTGGACACAGACAGCTTCAAACAGCTCATGTCGCTTGCTGTCCCACAGTATATTGTTCCTAGCTGGCACTACTTCTCCAAGAGAGCCGTGCCTTCCCTGCACAACCAAGTATCCGATAAAATCAAGTGTGCACTGCGCAACGCCATCTGTGGCAAGGTCCACCTAACCACAGATACGTGGACCAGTAAGCACGGCCAGGGACGCTATATCTCCCTAACTGCACACTGGGTAAATGTAGTGGCAGCTGGGCCCCAGGCGGAGAGCTGTTTGGCGCACGTCCTTCCGCCGCCAAGGATCGCAGGGCAACATTCTTTGCCTCCTGTTGCCACCTCCTCCTACTCAGCTTCCTCCTCCTCTTCTTCCACCTGCTCATCCAGTCAGCCACACACCTTCACCACCAACTTCAGCACAGCCCGGGGTAAACGTCAGCAGGCCATTCTGAAACTCATATGTTTGGGGGACAGGCCCCACACCGCACAGGAGTTGTGGCGGGGTATAGAACAACAGACCGACGAGTGGTTTCTGCCGGTGAGCCTCAAGCCCGGCCTGGTGGTGTGCGATAATGGGCGAAATCTCGTTGCAGCTCTGGGACTAGCGGTTTGACGCACATCCCTTGCTTGGCGCATGTGCTGAATTTGGTGGTGCAGAAGTTCATTCACAACTACCCCGACATGTCAGAGCTGCTGCATAAAGTGCGGGCCGTCTGTTCGCGCTTCCGGCGTTTACATCCTGTCGCTGCTCGCCTGTCTGCGCTACAGCGTAAATTCGGCCTTCCCGCTTACCGCCTCATATGCGACGTGCCCACCAGGTGGAACTCCACCTTGCACATGCTGGACAGACTGTGCGAGCAGCAGCAGGCCATAGTGGAGTTTCAGCTGCAGCACGCACGGGTCAGTCGCACTACGGAACAGCACCACTTCACCACCAATGACTGGGCCTCCATGCGAGACCTGTGTGCCCTGTTGCGCTGTTTCGAGTACTCCACCAACATGGCCAGTGGCGATGACGCCGTTATCAGCGTTACAAT
The DNA here is from genome assembly GCF_014858855.1 of Bufo gargarizans. Lineage (NCBI taxonomy): Eukaryota > Metazoa > Chordata > Amphibia > Anura > Bufonidae > Bufo > Bufo gargarizans. Next base: position 35,232,577 of record NC_058083.1, read on the forward strand.
ACCACTTCTATGTCTCCTTGAGAAAACACTTAGGGCGATGATGGAAGAGGAGGTGGCCCAGGAGGAGGAGGAGGAGGAGGAAGAGGGGTCATTTTTAGCACTTTCAGGCCAGTCTCTTCGAAGTGACTCAGAGGGAGGTTTTTTGCAACAGCAGAGGCCAGGTACAAATGTGGCCAGCCAAGGCCCACTACTGGAGGACGAGGAGGACGAGGATGAGGAGGAGGTGGAGGAGGATGAAGCATGGTCACAGCAGGGTGGCACCCAACGCAGCTCGGGCCCATCAGTGGTGCGTGGCTGGGGGGAAAGGCAGGACGATGACGATACGCCTCCCACAGAGGACAGCTTGTCCTTACCCCTGGGCAGCCTGGCACACATGAGCGACTACATGCTGCAGTGCCTGTGCAACGACAGCAGAGTTGCCCACATTTTAACGTGTGCGAACTACTGGGTTGCCACCCTGCTGGATCCACGCTACAAAGACAATGTGCCCACCTTACTTCCTGCACTGGAGCGTGATAGGAAGATGCGCGAGTACAAGCGCACGTTGGTAGACGCGCTACTGAGAGCATTCCCAAATGTCACAGGGGTACAAGTGGAAGCCCAAGGGCAAGGCAGAGGAGGAGCAAGAGGTCGCCAAGGCAGCTGTGTCACGGCCAGCTCCTCTGAGGGCAGGGTTCGCATGGCAGAGATGTGGAAAAGTTTTGTCAACACGCCACAGCTAACTGCACCACCACCTGATACGCAACGTGTTAGCAGGAGGCAACATTTCACTAACATGGTGGAATAGTACGTGTGCACACCCCTCCACGTACTGACTGATGGTTCGGCCCCATTCAACTTCTGGGTCTCTAAATTGTCCACGTGGCCAGAGCTAGCCTTTTATGCCTTGGAGGTGCTGGCCTGCCCGGCGGCCAGCGTTTTGTCTGAACGTGTATTCAGCACGGCAGGAGGCGTCATTACAGACAAACGCAGCCGCCTGTCTACAGCCAATGTGGACAAGCTGATGTTCATAAAAATGAACCAGGCATGGATCCCACAGGACCTGTCCATCCCTTGTGCAGATTAGACATTACCTACCTCCCCTTAACCATATATTATTGGACTCCAGGGCACTTCCTCATTCAATCCTATTTTTATTTTCATTTTACCATTATATTGCGGGACAACCCAAAGTTAAATGAACCTCTCCTCTGTCTGGGTGCCGGGGCCTAAAAATATCTGACAGTGGCCTGTTCCAGTGTTGGGTGACGTGAAGCATGATTTTCTGCTATGACATGAAGCCTGAATTTCTGCTATGGGACCTCTCTCCTCTGTCTGGGTGCCGGGGCCAAAATATCTGACAATGGACTGTTCCAGTTTTGGGTGACGTGATGCATGATTCTCTGCTATGACATGAAGCCTGAATCTCTGCTATGGGACCTCTCTCCTCTGTCTGGGTGCCGGGGCCAAAATATCTGACAATGGACTGTTCCAGTTTTGGGTGACGTGAAGCATGATTCTCTGCTATGACATGAAGCCTGAATCTCTGCTATGGGACCTCTCTCCTCTGCCTGGGTGCCTGGGCCTAAATATCTGACAATGGACTGTTACAGTGGTGAGTGACGTGAAGCCTGATTCTCTGCTATGACATGCAGACTGATTCTCTGCTGACATGAAGCCAGATTCTCTGTTACGGGACCTCTCTCCTCTGCCTGGGTGCCTGGGCCTAAATATATGCCAATGGACTGTTCCAATGTTGTGTGACGTGAAGCCTGATTCTCTGCTATGACATGCAGACTGATTCTCTGCTGACATGAAGCCAGATTCTCTGTTACGGAACCTCTCTCCTCTGGCTGGGTGCCTGGGCCTAAATATATGACAATGGACTGTTACAGTGGTGGGTGACGTGAAGCCTGTATCTCTGCTATGACATGCAGACTGATTCTCTGCTGACATGAAGCCAGATTCTCTGTTACGGGACCTCTCTCCTCTGCCTGGGTGCCTGGGCCTAAATATATGCCAATGGACTGTTCCAATGTTGGGTGACGTGAAGCCTGATTCTCTGCTATGACATGCAGACTGATTCTCTGCTGACATGAAGCCAGATTCTCTGTTACGGGACCTCTCTCCTCTGCCTGGGTGCCTGGGCCTAAATATATGCCAATGGACTGTTCCAATGTTGGGTGACGTGAAGCCTGATTCTCTGCTATGACATGCAGACTGATTCTCTGCTGACATGAAGCCAGATTCTCTGTTACGGGACCTCTCTCCTCTGGCTGGGTGCCTGGGCCTAAATATATGACAATGGACTGTTACAGTGGTGGGTGACGTGAAGCCAGATTCTCTGCTATGGGACCTCTCTCCAATTGATATTGGTTAATTTTTTTTTTTTTTTTTTATTCATTTCCCTATCCACATTTGTTTGAAGGGGATTTACCTACATGTTGCTGCCTTTTGCAGCCTTCTAGCTCTTTCCTGGGCTGTTTTACAGCCTTTTTAGTGCCGAAAAGTTTGGGTCCCCATTGACTTAAATGGGGTTTGAGTTCGGGACGAAGTTCGGGTCGGGTTAGGATCCCGAACCCGAACATTTCCGGGAAGTTCGGCCTGAACTTCTCGAACCTGAACATCCAGGTGTCCGCTCAACTCTACTAATGACATTTAACCTCTCAGATGCCATGGTTAAATGTGACCATAGCATCTGAGAGCGGGGAAGGTCTTTCATAGTAGTAATAGGCCTGAGCCCGTACAAGGATTCCAGGCCCTTTACTGGCATACTCTATTCCAATGCTATTCCAACACCACATTTGAAAAATCTGAATCCTGTATTTTGTATCAGATTAAATCCATAACTGACTGCAAATGGCAAAAAAATAAAAAAAAATTATACATATATTAGAGATATTTTTGAGATACATTTTTTACAAATTCGATTTGTCCGGTTCGCCAAATGTTTCAAATAAATTCCATTAGATCCGTTAAAAAACTGCTATTTCCTGGCTGCAGAGAGCCTTTATAGTGGTGTAGAACAATGTGCCTTGCAGTAACACACATAGGGAGTCTGCTGTGGTAGTGAAACAATACTGTGAGTCAGTATGACATGCAGATGACAGGCGTCGCTCTTGGAATCACTGCACACTTCACTTATTTGTGCAGTCCTGGGGCCAAAACTGACCAAATAACTCAAGTATGAACTCAGCCTTAATGGTCGATGTTAGCATCAAGAAGAAGCGCACTCCTTTTACACCGTCGTCAGCTGATTCCACATTGATGTCTACAGAACCTGTTCTATTAAACACTTAAAACAAGTAGAGCCCCCCCCTGACAGAGTGGAGAGGGTGTCAGCAGTAAGTTTGTGTTGATGTCACTGATTATTTTGCCCTTCCTCTGATCAGTCAGAACAATAACCCGCAAAAAACTGATCCTGTCTGTGAAGCATACGCCTTCACTCGGTCAGCATTTGGTCAGTAATCCATCAGTATTGCTTTTGGAGTGGATCCAAAACAGAGATGTCACGTGAATGGAATAAATTCCATTGGAATATTTGCATGTCTTCTGTGTTTTGTACCCACTCCTGTTTTTGACTACCAATTCATAAGCCAATTCTGATGGGACCATACAGCTGCTACACAGACAGGATCCTTTGTGCACCCCATGAAGTGGGGTAGGTGGGAACAGAATGAAAAGTCCACAGAGTGGCCCTATGACATAGTGGTGAGGAGGAAGCAGCATGAGGAGACCACAGAGTGGCCCAATGACAGAGTCTGGAGATGGCGGCAGCATCAAGAGGAGGCCACAGAGTGTCACAATGACAGAGTGTGGAGGTGGCAGCAGCATCAGGAGGCCACAGAGTGGCACAATGACAGAGTGTGGAAGTGGTGGCAGCAGCAGCATCAGGAGGAGGCCACAGTGGCACAATGACAGCGTGGAGGTGGCAGCAGTAGCATCAGGAGACCACATAGTGGCAAGGTGACATAGTGTGGAGGTGACAGCAGCATCAGGAGACCACAGAGTGGCAAGGTGACAGAGTGGGAGTTGGCAGCAGCATCAGGAGACCACAGAGTATCAAGTTGACATAGTGTAGAGGTGACAGCAGTATCAACAGACCACAGAGTGGCAAGGTGACATAGTGTGGAGGTGACAGCAGCATCAAGAGGCCACAGAGTGGCAAGGTGACATACTGTGGAGGTGGCAGCAGCATAAGTAGACCACAAAGTGGCAAGGTGACATAGTGAGGAGGTGGCAGCAGCATCAGGAGACCACAAAGTGACCTGGTGACAGAGTGGGGCGGTGGGTGGCAATACCAGTACTCACTGATAAAGGTGGCTGAAACAAGGAGCACTTGGCATCAGGGGTGTGGCAGCATCAGAGTATTAGCTGAGGCAGGTAGTCACAAGAAACCGGTCTCTTTTGTCAAAGTGTTGGTGTGGCACCATGAATGACCTAGTCTGATGCATCAGGCATTGGTGGGTGGAAATCCTGGCTGATCCACGCCTGATTCATCTTGACAAAGGTCAGTCTCTACACATTTTGGGTGGATAGGCGAGTTCTTCATGGGGTAACTATGGCCCCCGTTGCACTAAACACCCGCTTTGATGCCATACTACTGGATGGGCAGGACAGCTTTTCGAGGGCAAAACTCTGCTAGTTGTAGCCACAAATTCAGTTTGACTGTACAGTAGTCCAGCGGATCTTCAATGTGGGGTGGCAGGGTACTGTCCAAGTATGCCACCACCTGCTGGTTCAGGTCCTGCTCCAGGTCTAGTTGCTGCTGATGAGAAGTTTCTTCACTAGGCGGGGTAAGAAAGCTGCTCATCAGCGACTCTAGACTTAAGTTGCTGCTGATGGAGCTGGAACTGCAACCACCCCCCCACCCTGCCACAGCAGTCATGGAAGTGGAACGTCAACACAGAGGGCCCCCCGGTCAGACCTGCGAGAGGATGGACGATGGCACAGATAGGCAACGGCCAACTGACTACCTAGGATGTCTCTATAGTAGTTCAGTTTGTCCTCTCTCTCAGTTGGTGTAAAAAAGGCCCCCATTTTGGACCGGTAACGAGGGTCCAACAAGGTGGAGAGCCAGAAGTCATCTCTCTGCCGAATAGTGACAATTCAGCTGTCACTACGCAAGCAAGTGAGCAAGCATCTGGCCATTTGTGCAAGTGACTCGGAAGGACTCCTGCCTCCATCTCCACTGCATACTGCCACGGTATGTCATGGTCCTCCGCCTCGTCTTCTTCATCGCCCTGTAGCTCCTCTGGATGCTTGTGCTCCTCCTATCCTGTCACCTGTGTAGAAAAACCACCCATTTCGCTACACATAGCATGTGCTCCAATGTCCGCGTCCTCCTCCTCCAGTTCAGCCCCCACAGGGCTCATGTGGCAGTAAGATCTAGGCGCCCCATCTCCAGTCCCCTGACCAGCCAGATTTACTAGCATCTGTTCCAGGACATGAAGCAGTGGAATTAAGTTGTTCATCCCGTAGTCCTGACGAATAACGTGGCCTCCTCAAAGGGCCTGAGCAAGCGACAGGTGTCACGCATGAGCTGCCACTGGCTGACATTGAAGTTATACAGGGGAGTACTCCTGTCCGCTTGGATCATTAAGAAATTGTTTATGGCCTTTCTCTGTTCGTATCATCGGTCCAACATATGAAGGGTGGAATTCCAATGGGTGGAAACATCGCATATCAGCCTATGTTGGGGGATGCCGTTCTGCCGCTGCAGCTGAAGGAGCGTCTGCTTGGCGGTGTACAAGTGGCTGAAGTGCATGCAAAATTTCCTATCCATTTTTAGGATCTCTTGCAGATGGGTGGAAGACTTAAGGAACCCCTTGACAACCAGATTGAACACGTGTGCCATGCAGGGCGCATGGCTCAGCCCTCCTTGACGCATCGCCAACACTATGTTCTTTCCTTTTGTCAGTCACCATGGTTCTGATTTTGAGTTGTCATAGAGAAAGCCAGGATTCAATTTCTTGATGAAGGACACGGAGCATTTACCCCCCTGTGTGACTCCGTTCACCCAGGCAAACGAGGTGCAGAACAGCGTGACACCGCCGTGCCCTGCACATGTGGTTTGCTGGGGGGGCACTGTGAATTGTCCCTGCAGTGGAGGCTGAGGACACGGTGGAGGATGAGGAGGCAGAGGAGTATATTGTCGCAGGATCAACGGCGTGAGAACCTAAAGGCGGAGGCGGCGTCACCTGGTCAAGTTGCTGGTGTGGCTGTGCATGAACCACATTCACCCAGTGGGCTGCAAAGGACATGTATTGTCTCTGACTGTAGTTATAGCTCCACACGTCGGCGCTGCCGTCCACTTTGGCAGACACTGACAGGCTCAATGACTGGCCCACCTTCTGTTCTACATATGTGTGCAGGGCTGGTACTGCCTTTTTGGCAAAGAAATGACAATTTGGGACTCTTCACCTCGGCTAGGCACAAGCTATCAGTTCTCTGAAGGGTGCAGAGTCCACTATTTGGAAAGGGAGGGACTGCAGCACCAGCAACCTGGCCAGGAGCACATTCAGCTTCTGCGTCGTTGGATGAGTGCATACATACTGTTATCTTTTGGCAATCGCTTCAGTGATCGATTGCTGACGGAATGACTGATGAGAAGTAGGAGGAGGAGCAGCAGCATCAGAATCTGCATTTTATTTTTTCTTTCCTTTTGATAATACTGCTGGGGGTGGCACTCCCTGTTGGTGGTTTTGAACCGTGCACAACCGCCCATCTTCCAGGTGCTTTTAATTAGAAGGATTACATAGCTGTATTCTACTTTGCCCATATTGTAGGCTGTTAGCCCAGGAGAGGCATGTGTTAGAGTAGGCCCAGTCTGATGGAGGCCACCTTGTCAACCAGTAGATGGGCCCGACATATTTTTGATCAATAATATGCACAAAGTGCTTCTATTTATTTTTTTAACAGTAAGTATAGCAACCAAGCGGTTTATTTTATATTCTTTGTTTGCTTATATCTTTGCGCAAATGATATGCAGTGTGCTGTTACTTGTAGTTCTATGTATTACATTGTGTTTCAGCCAAGGTAGCGTGCACCTGTGTTCTCATATTTGTACATTTTGGAGGTGCTGGTTCATTTATTTTTTATTTCCAGTTGATTGGAAGGACAGATAGCGCCCTTCGGCTGAGGTGTGAAGCCTTGACTGCCTGAAATCGGGTGCATGCCACTGAGTGATGCTTGCTGCGGCAGGCTGGACCACCACATCAGAGCCACGGTTCTCCCAGGCCACTTTATGGTGACGCTGCATATGTTGACGCATGGCCATGGTGCCAACATTGGGGCCTAGCCACACTTCACCTTCTGCCCACAGATTCTACAAATGGCCATGTTCTCCTGCTGCGACCTAACAAAAATCTGCCACACACCGCCGACTAGGTGATTTTACCCCCAACACTCTGCACTGACTGACTGCTACCGCCGCTGCTTCCGCGAACCCCTGCACCACTACTTTCCGGGCAGGTAGGCTCCTGGCGAAGAAGGTGGTCTACCCCGGACACATTTGGCTCCCCAACTTCCACTGCTGCCACCCCGCTGACTCCCGGCCATGCAAGTGACTTGCTGGCTCTAACGCTGCCTCACAGGCAAACTGCCACCCTCTTGTCCTGATGATGATGAAGCCCCTAATTCACCCGGCTCCCAAGTGCGATCAGCTACCGTACATCATCATTATCAAGTATTGTCTGCACGTCACTGATGTCCTCCTCAACGGTCTCTGGGTCAGGAGCCTGACCGCTCGCAACACCAGCTCCCACACCACTCTCGTCATCACTACTTACCCACCTACCGGAGGAAGCGGCGTATGTCTCTTCCACATCTTGGCTGGCCAGTACCTGCTCACTGTCCTCTAGTAGTGCATCCTCGTTGTATATTGGAGCTGACAGCATATAATACTTCTCTGGCTGAGGGGACAGAAAAGGACAGAGGCAGGTTGAGGACAGGTGAGGACACAGGGCCTGCTCCTGGGCCATGCCAACTAAGGTTTGTGTCTGACGAACCCAAGGACTCTTGTCTGGGGGTGTCTGATGTAATTTGGGACGAAGTGGATGACTTAGTCAACCATTCAAGAACCACTGGGTTGCTGGTCAAGACACGACCGCTAGATGACACCGGGAGCTCAGGCCTCTCACTGCGACTCCTGCTGCCACCGCCCCTTACTCTGCTGCAACCTGTGCCTGCACCAGAAACATGTAGGCTTCTGCTATTCCCCTGTGCAGGGCCTGACACTTCTCTGTCTGACATACTGTTAGATCAAATAAATAAATAAAAAGAAATTAAAACACCCCAAAAAAGTCGGTAATTTTCTCACTTACCACACAACGGCTAATAAGCCCTTTTTTTCCACTAATACACGCCCAAAAGGGCTTTAGAACATATAATTGCACCGCTGAACGGCAAATAGGCCCATATTTCTTTCCATTTTTTTCCTTTCTCTGGCATCCCAAGCCCCCCCCCCCCCAATACTTGACCACATACCTCTTAGATCCAGGGACATCTCCTGTCATGTAGATCTTCTCTTTGCCTCTTCTCCACCGTTAGACCGCCATGACAAATTCTTTCAGCCGCATCTCGTCTCAACAGAGTTTGAAATACAGACACGTTAGATTTCTCAATTTTTCCATCAACCTCCCCATCCTGGTGTGCCCACAGTGTCATCCTGCTGCCACCCTCAATACTGTGCCCATTGTGCCCCCCAATGCCCCAGGTACTATACTGCTGACAAAATTGTGACATAATTGGGGTAATTTATCAAACTGGTGTAAAGTAGAACTGGATTTCCAAAAGAGCTGTCAAATATGAATGGTGGAATCTGATTGGCTGCTATGGACAACTAAGCCAGTTCTACTTTACACCAGTTTGATAAATTACCCCAAATGTCCCTATAGTGTCTACAGCAGCTATAATGTCCCCTAGAGTTCTCCCAGTAATAATAACACCCTATATTGTGCTCCAGGTAGCCTCCCAATAGTAAGGCCCCCCACGTTGCCCTATATAGCAATTTTCCCCACACTGCCCCCACACAGTAATTTCCCCCACACAGTAATTTCCCCACACTACCCCCATACAGTAGTTTCCCCCACATTGCACCCACACAGTAATTTTCCCCACACTGCCCCCATACAGTAATTTCCCCCACACTGCCCCCATACAGTAATTTCCCCCACACTGACCCCCAACGGTAATTTCCCCCACACTGACCCCCCACAGTAATTCCCCCCACACTGCCCCCACACAGTAATTTCCCCACACTACCCCCATACAGTAGTTTCCCCCACATAGAAATTTCCCCACACTGCCCCCATACAGTAATTTCCCCCACACTGCCCCCATACAGTATTTCCCCCCACACTGACCCCCCACAGTAATTCCCCCCACACTGCCCCCACACAGTAATTTCCCCACACTACCCCCATACAGTAGTTTCTCCCACATTGCCCCCACACAGTAATTTTCCCCACACTGCCCCATAAAGTAATTTCCCACACACTGCCCCATACAGTAATTTCCCCACTACCCCCATACAGTAATTTACCCCACACTGCCCCCCCCACAGTAATTTACCCCACACAGTAATTTCCCCCACACTGCCCCCACACTTTCCCTACACAGTAGTGTCCCCCACACAGTAGTGTCCCCCACACAATAGTTTCCCCCACACTGCCCCCACACAGTAGTGTACCCCACACTGCCCCCACACAGTAGTGTACTCCACACTGCCCCCACACAGTAATTTCCCCCATACTGCCCCCACACAATAGTTTATCCCACACTGCCCCCATACAGTAGTGTCCCCCACACAGTAGTGTCCCCCACACTGCCCCATACAGTATTTTCCCTCACACTGCCCCCACAAAGTAGTTTCCCCCACACTGCCCCTACACAGTAGTGTCCCCCACACTGCCCTCATACAGTAGTATCCCCCACACTGCCCCCACACAGTAATTTTCCCCACACTGCCCCCACACAGTATTTTCCCCACACACTGCCCCCATACAGTAGTGTCCCCCACACAGTAGTGTCCCCCACACTACCCCCATACAGTAGTATCCCCCACACAGTAGTGTCCCCCACACTGCCCCATACAGTGTTTTCCCTCACACTGCCCCTACAGTAATTTCCCCCATTCAGTAGTGTCCCCCACACAGTAGTGTCCCCCACACTGCCCCCAACATTTATTTCCCCCACACTGCCCTCATACAGTAGTGTCTCCAACACTGCCCCCCACAGTAATTTCCCCCACATAGTAGTGTCCCCCACACTGCCCCCACACAGTAGTGTCTGCCACACTGCCCCCCACAGTAATTTCCCCCACACTGCCCCCATACAGTAGTGTCCCCCACACTGCCCCCATACAGTAGTGTCCCCCACACTGCCCCATACAGTAGTGTCCCCCACACAGTAGTTTCCCCCACACTGCCTCCCACGCAGTAGTTTCCCTCGCATTGCCCATATAGTAATTTCACCCGAACCTCGCCCTGAACCTTGGTGCACAACAAGTCCCAGAATGAAGAGAAAAACGGTCCAGCTTCACTGAAAATACTTGAGGCTTTATTAAATCCCGTGCAGATAAAAACCAACGTACAGTAATGCAAGAAATTGACCGGTTTCGGATCACTATAGATGCGGATCCTTAGTCATGATGTGCATCAGTAGGAGGTGAAGTCGAGACTAAATAGCAGACCACCAAACAAAGGTGATCACAATCAGGTACAGGACACCCCCCCTGATGACATCCTCCATAAGTAAAGTAGATAGCAGTTACAACATGCCAAAAGACATAGAAAAATAAAATAAAGTCAACAAATTACAATGGTAGAAAAAAAGTATTTATTCCAATATCTCATTACCCTTTAGAGACTTTCTCTGCAAAGTTGTATTATTTCTTATGCAGCACAATTATTTTATGTTAAATGGGAGGTTTTTCCTCCAATGCAGAGGAGTCTCTATGGGGGCCCGTTTCTCACCATCGCTTGCAAACATTTATATGGCATGGTGGGAACATAATTTTTTATTTTCTGATTCCAACCCATGGAATGGGTCCATCCGGTGGTACGGTCGCTACATCGATGACCTGCTCTTTGTTTGGTCGGGCGATGTGGCGGCCGTGCCATCATTTGGATGGCCGGGTGCAGAGTCGCACGTATAGAAAAGAAACCGCAGGAAATACCATCCTGCATGCGGGATCCTGTCATCCCGCACACACTGTCAATAACATCCCTAGGGGTGAATATATCCGTGCCCTGTGTAATTGTTCCTCTAGTGAAACCTGTATTGAAGAAATGAAGACTGTTACCACTTGTCTCCAGGCCAGGAATTACCCTAGTAGACTTTTAAACCGATCAAAGAATATGGTTTCCACTATGTCTCGGGATAATCTAATTTTCCCTAAGAAAACGCCCAAGCTTGATCATAAAGAGAAGCAACTTATTTTTTCCACGAGTCATAGCTGTGAATTTTCACAAATATGCAACATTATCAAAAAAACATTTTCATCTTCTCAAATATGATCAGACTTGGGGTGATGTTGTAAAAAGCGGTGTCAAATGCGTTGCCCGACGTGCTGTCACTTTGGCAAATATGGTGAGCCCCTCTCTATATCTGGATAAACCTGGATCCCAGCCCACCTGGCTGAGACACATTTTAAATGTGGGCATAAAAAATGCACATGTTGTTCACATATGAGGATGGGCTTGAATATTGTGTCTACAAGTAACCACACCACTCATACTATTCAGCAATACATCAATTGCAACACCACATATGTGGCATATTGCATAACATGTTCCTTGTGTAATTTACAATACGTGGGGTGCACATCAAACTGTTTAAAAGTTCGAATTTGCCGTCACATTTCTGATCTTACCCCATGCTAAAATAAAAAATGTTTCTGCCGCAAGTCTGCATTTTGCTGCGGTTCACAATGGTAATACAGACAGCATGTCAGTACAAGGAGTAGAAAGGGTTAACAGACCAAGCAGAGGCGGTGATCACAAGAAAAAGTTGCTCAATCGTGAGTGCTTCTGGATTTTCAAATTAGGTTCACGGATACCAAGCGGCGTCACGATACTATTCTACATTACTATATTGTAATTTGTTGACTTTATTTTATTTTTCTATGTCTTTTGGCATGTTGTAACTGCTATGTACTTTACTTGTGGAGGATGTCATCAGGAGGGGTGTCCTGTACCTGATTGCGATCACCTGTCTTTGGTGGTCTGCTATTTAGTCTCGACTTCACCTCCTACTGATGCACATCATGACTAAGGATTCACATCTATAGTGATCCGAAACCGGTCGATTTCTTGCATTGCTGTACGTTGGTTTTTATCTGCACGGGATTTAATAAAGCCTCAAGTATTTTCAGTGAAGCTGGACCGTTTTTCTCTTCATTCTGGGACTTGTTGTGTGCCAAGGTTCAGGGCGAGGTCCGGGCTCCTGGCTTCCTCTGGATGAGCGCGACATTCTCTAGTGTTGTTTCAAAGCCTGAAACTGTTTGGAGAAATGTTTATGCAAAGTAAAGCTGTTATCAACTTCATCACAAGGTCTGGACTCAATTTATTTAATCATCCCCTTCATCAACAAACCCCATTTTAATTTGCTGCAGAGCCAACGCCTAGGGTCCAGCATATTCACGTAGGAGCACCGTGACATGTGCACCAACATTAAGGGGCATTTAGGCTACCCTACACCACTTTTGCAATCCTACACCTGGGTACCATCCACAGTATCACAAAATGGGTCCCTGTGCCATTGTTGCTTCACTGCAACTGGCATCACAAAAACAAGTACTACTTTTACCACTTAAAGGGTCATGTGTGAGGTGCCCACTGAAAATACTGTGGAATAATTCCTCCCTATCCTTTCCCTGAACTTCTATACAGCAAAATAAAAGTTTTAAAGTCTTTTCTACCACTGTCCCTAGCGCCTGCTGAAGTCTCTTCCTGCACTAAGTACACTGGAAAATGGCTGAATCCAAAATGGCTGAGGCTATTTATAGGGCTGTGACATCACAGGGCTGGCTGGCTGCTGATTGGTTGCATGCATGGCATTGTGGGTGATCCCTCTTTCCCAGAGTTCCTTGCTCCATGTCCTAACACGTGCAGCAGCCATTTTAGGAAAAAATGCAATTCGTAACCACGAAGCGTGAGGAAATTTGGATTTAGTGCGAATCAAATTTTTCCTAAAATTCGGATTGAATTTCACTTTGTCAACTTCAATTTGCTCATTTCTAGTCACAGCCCTATAAAAAGCCTAATCCCACCTGGTCTCTGCCATTTCACTGTGAGCTGAGCATAGGGAAAGATGTGACAAGTACTAGGGACAGTGTTGCTAAAAGCTTTTAATTGTGGAATATTGGATAGGGACAGTGTAGGGAAATTGTAGGGAGGGTGTTCAGACACTCTAGGGAAAGTGTATCTGTGGTTTCTGTCTGCTGATGTCCCCCTGCTTACCACTGTGGTCTTGGGCTCCGTGTTTGGCGGTGAATCCGCTCCATGGTTTCCTTCCAGCCCTGGGCACAGCATGCTTTCAGCTTGTTTCCTGCAGCACTTCTTTAACCACTTCAGCCCCGCTAGGTGAAACCCTCTTCATGACCAGAGCACTTTTTACACTTCGGCACTACACTCCTTTCACCGTTTATCGCTCGGTCATGCAACTTACCACCCAAATGAATTTTACCTCCTGTTCTTCTCACTAATAGAGCTTTCATTTGGTGGTAGTTTATTGCTGCTGACATTTTTACTTTTTTTGTTATTAATCAAAATGTAACGATTTTTTTGCAAAAAAATGACATTTTTCACTTTCAGCTGTAAAAGTTTGCAAAAAAAACGACATCCATATATAAATTTTTCGCCAAATTTATTGTTCTACATGTCTTTGATAAAAAAAAAATGTTTGGGCAAAAAAAAATGGTTTGGGTAAAAGTTATAGCATTTACAAACTATGGTACAAAAATGTGAATTTCCGCTTTTTGAAACAGCTCTGACTTTCTGAGCACCTGTCATGATTCCTGAGGTTCTACAATGCCCAAACAGTAGAAAACCCCCACAAATGACCCCATTTCGGAAAGTAGACACCTTAAGGTATTCGCTGATGGGCATAGTGAGTTCATAGAACTTTTTATTTTTTGTCACAAGTTAGCGGAAAATGATGATGATTTTATTTATTTATTTTTTTCTTACAAAGTCTCATATTCCAGTAACTTGCGACAAAAAATAAAAAATTCTAGGAACTCGCCGTGCCCCTCACGGAATACCTTGGGGTGTCTTCTTTCCAAAATGGGGTCACTTGTGGGGTAGTTATACTGCCCTGGCAATTTAGGGGCCCAAATGTGTGAGAAGAACTTTGCAATCAAAATGTGTAAAAAATGACCGGTGAAATCCAAAAGGTGCACTTTGGAATATGTGCCCCTTTGCCCACCTTGGCAGCAAAAAAGTGTGACACATCTGGTATCGCCGTACTCAGGAGAAGTTGGGGAATGTGTTTTAGGGTGTCATTTTACATATACCCATGCTGGATGAGAGAAATATCTTGGCAAAAGACAACTTTTCCAATTTTTTTATACAAAGTTGGCATTTGACCAATATATTTTTCTCATCCAGCATGGGTATATGTAAAATGACACCCAAAAACACATTCCCCAACTTCTCCTGAGTACGGCGATACCAGATGTGTGACGCTTTTTTGCTGCCAAGGTGGGCAAAGGGGCACATATTCCAAAGTGCACCTTTTGGATTTCACCGGTCATTTTTTACACATTTTGATTGCAAAGTTCTTCTCACACATTTGGGCCCCTAAATTGCCAGGGCAGTATAACTACCCCACAAGTGACCCCATTTTGGAAAGAAGACACCCCAAGGTATTCCGTGAGGGGCATGGCGAGTTCCTAGAATTTTTTATTTTTTGTCACAAGTTAGCGGAAAATGATGATTTTTTTTTTCTCTTTTTTCCTTACAAAGTCTCATATTCCACTAACTTGCGACAAAAAATAAAAAATTCTAGGAACTCGCCATGCCCCTCACGGAATACCTTGGGGTGTCTTCTTTCCAAAATGGGGTCACTTGTGGGGTAGTTATACTGCCCTGGCAATTTAGGGGCCCAAATGTGTGAGAAGAACTTTGCAATCAAAATGTGTAAAAAATGACCGGTGAAATCCAAAAGGTGCACTTTGGAATATGTGCCCCTTTGCCCACCTTGGCAGCAAAAAAGTGTGACACATCTGGTATCGCCGTACTCAGGAGAAGTTGGGGAATGTGTTTTGCGGTGTCATTTTACATATACCCATGCTGGGTGAGAAAAATATCTTGGTCAAATGCCAACTTTGTATAAAAAAATGGGAAAAGTTGTCTTTTGCCAAGATATTTCTCTCATCCAGCATGGTTATATGTGAAATGACACCCCAAAACACATTCCCCAACTTCTCCTGAGTACGGCGATACCAGATGTGTCACACTTTTTTGCTGCCAAGGTGGGCAAAGGGGCACATATTCCAAAGTGCACCTTTTGGATTTCACCGGTCATTTTTTACACATTTTGATTGCAAAGTTCTTCTCACACATTTGGGCCCCTAAATTGCCAGGGCAGTATAACTACGCCACAAGTGACCCCATTTTGGAAAGAAGACACCCCAAGGTATTCCGTGAGGGGCATGGCGAGTTCCTAGAATCTTTTATTTTTTGTCGCAAGTTAGTGGAATATGAGACTTTGTAAGGAAAAAAGAAAAAAAAAAGAAAAATCATCATTTTCCGCTAACTTGTGACAAAAAATAAAAAATTCTAGGAACTCGCCGTGCCCCTCACGGAATACCTTGGGGTGTCTTCTTTCCAAAATGGGGTCACTTGTGGCGTAGTTATACTGCCCTGGCAATTTAGGGGCCCAAATGTGTGAGAAGAACTTTGCAATCAAAATGTGTAAAAAATGACCGGTGAAATCCAAAAGGTGCACTTTGGAATATGTGCCCCTTTGCCCACCTTGGCAGCAAAAAAGTGTCACACATCTGGTATTGCCGTACTCAGGAGAAGTTGGGGAATGTGTTTTGGGGTGCCATTTTACATATAACCATGCTGGGTGAGAGAAATATCTTGGCAAAAGACAACTTTTCCTATTTTTTTATACAAAGTTGGCAATTGACCAAGATATTTTTCTCACCCAGCATGGGTATATGTAAAATGACACCGCAAAACACATTCCCCAACTTCTCCTGAGTACGGCGATACCAGATGTGTGACACTTTTTTGCAGCCTAGATGCGCAAAGGGGCCCAAATTCCTTTTAGGAGGGCATTTTTAGACATTTGGATCCCAGACTTCTTCTCACACTTTCGGGCCCCTAAAAAGCCAGGGCAGTATAAATAACCCACATGTGACCCCACTTTGGAAAGAAGACACCCCAAGGTATTCAATGAGGGGCCTGGCGAGTTCCTAGAATTTTTTTATTTTTTGCATAAGTTAGCGGAAATTGATTTTTTTGGTTTTTTTCTCACAAAGTCTCACTTTCCGCTAACTTAGGACAAAAATTTCAATCTTTCATGGACTCAATATGCCCCTCAGCGAATACCTTGGGGTGTCTTTTTTCTGAAATGGGGTCACATGTGGGGTATTTATACTGCCCTGGCTTTTTAGGGGCCCTAAAGCGTGAGAAGAAGTCTGGAATATAAATGTCTAAAAATGTTTACGCATTTGGATTCCGTGAGGGGTATGGTGACTTCATGTGAGATTTTATTTTTTGACACAAGTTAGTAGAATATGAGACTTAGTAAGAAAAAACAAAAACAAACAAAAAATTTCCGCTAACTTGTGCCAAAAAAATGTCTGAATGGAGCCTTACAGGGGGGGGGGGGGTGATCAATGACAGGGGGGTGATCAATGACAGGGGGGGTGATCAATGACAGGGGGGTGATCAATGACAGGGGGGTAATCACCCATATAGACTCCCGGATCACCCCCCTGTCATTGATCACCCCCCTGGTAAGGCTCCATTCAGACGTCCGTATAATTTTTACGGATCCATGGATCGGATCCGCAAAACACATGCGGACGTCTGAATGGAGCCTTACAGGGGGGTTATCAATGACAGGGGGTGATCAGGGTGATCACCCCCCTGTCACTGATCACCCCCCTGTAAGGCTCCATTCAGATGTCCGCATGATTTTTACGGATCCATGGATACATGGATCGGATCCACAAAACACATGCGGACGTCTGAATGGAGCCTTACAGGGGGGTTATCAATGACAGGGGGTGATCAGGGTGATCAGGGTGATCACCCCCCTGTCACTGATCACCCCCCCCTGTAAGGCTCCATTCAGACATCCGCATGATTTTTTACGGATCCATGGATACATGGATCGGATCCACAAAACACATGCGGACGTCTGAATGGAGCCTTACAGGGGGGTTATCAATGACAGGGGGTGATCAGGGTGATCACCCCCCTGTCACTGATCACCCCCCCTGTAAGGCTCCATTCAGACATCCGCATGATTTTTTACGGATCCATGGATACATGGATCGGATCCACAAAACACATGCGGACGTCTGAATGGAGCCTTACAGGGAGGTTATCAATGACAGGGGGTGATCAGGGTAATCAGGGTGATCACCCCCCTGTCACTGATCACCCCCCCTGTAAGGCTCCATTCAGACATCCGCATGATTTTTTACGGATCCATGGATACATGGATCGGATCCACAAAACACATGCGGACATCTGAATGGAGCCTTACAGGGGGGTTATCAATGACAGGGGGTGATCAGGGTGATCACCCCCCTGTCACTGATCACCCCCCCTGTAAGGCTCCATTCAGACATCCGCATGATTTTTTACGGATCCATGGATACATGGATCGGATCCACAAAACACACGCGGACGTCTGAATGGAGCCTTACAGGGGGGTGATCAATGACAGGGGGGTGATCAGGGAGTGTATATGGGTGATCACCCGCCTGTCATTTATCACCCCCTGTAAGGCTCCATTCAGACGTCCGCATGTGTTTTGCGGATCCGATCCATGTATCCATGGATCCGTAAAAAACATGCGGACGTCTGAATGGAGCCTTACAGGGGGGTGATCAATGACAGGGGGTGATCAGGGAGTGTATATGGGTGATCACCCGCCTGTCATTGATCACCCCCCTGTAACGCTCCTTTCAGACGTCCGCATGATTTTTACGGATCCATGGATACATGGATCGGATCCACAAAACACATGCGGACGTCTGAATGGAGCCTTACAGGGGGGTGATCAATGACAGGGGGGTGATCAGGGAGTGTATATGGGTGATCACCCGCCTGTCATTGATCACCCCCTTTAAGGCTCCATTCAGACGTCCGCATGTGTTTTGCGGATCCGATCCATGTATCCATGGATCCGTAAAAATCATGCGGACGTCTGAATGGAGCTTTACAGGGGGGTGATCAATGACAGGGGGGTGATCAATGACAGGGGGTGATCAGGGAGTGTATATGGGTGATCACCCGCCTGTCATTGATCACCCCCCTGTAAGGCTCCATTTAGACGTCCGTATGCGTTTTGCGGATCCGATCCATGTATCCGTGGATCCGTAAAAATCATACGGACGTCTGAACGGAGCCTGACAGGGGGGTGATCAATGACAGGGCGGTGATCAATGACAGGGGGGTGATCAGGGAGTTTATATGGGGTGATCATGGGTGATCAGGGGTTTATAAGGGGTTAATAAGTGACGGGGGGGGGGGTGTAGTGTAGTGTGGTGTTTGGTGCGACTGTACTGACCTACCTGAGTCCTCTGGTGGTCGATCCTAACAAAAGGGACCACCAGAGGACCAGGTAGGAGGTATATTAGACGCTGTTATGAAAACAGCGTCTAATATACCTGTTAGGGGTTAAAAAATTCGGATCTCCAGTCTGCCAGCGAGCGATTGCCGCTGGCAGGCTGGAGATCCACTCGCTTACCTTCCGTTCCTGTGAGCGCGCGCGCCTGTGTGCGCGCGTTCACAGGAAATCTCGCGTCTCGCGAGATGACGCATATATGCGTGACTGTGCGCAGGGCTGCCACCTCCGGACCGCACATCTGCGTTAGGCGGTCCGGAGGTGGTTAAGGGCGAGCACACGCCAGTTCCTGTGATTTTTGGATTTAGCATATATGACCATGCTGACCAATCCTAGCCCTCCTGCATCTATATAAGGGGTCCAGCCTACTTTCCAGGTGCATGAACATCAAGGTCCTTATGTCCTGCAAAGGTTGCTGTTATATCTGCTTGTGTTCCTGTTTACCTGACCCATGCTTGTGGTTCTGGACTCTGATAACTGTTTGATCCCTGCCTGTTGCCTTGACTCTTCTGTTGCCAAACCAGATTTCGTGACCAGTGCCATCTGCCCTGACCTATTCCTTGTTCGACTTTGTCTCTGCCTCATCCTTCAGTCCTGCTCTGTTGCTCCTGGTTACAATTCGGCCTATCGACTACATCTGGACCTCTGGTACCTGGCACTGATACCCCCTGGTCCGCCTGGACCACCTGCCTCGTGTGTCAATCCTCCTCAAGAGGTAGTGACCTGAAGTTCCCCCCTCGGGAAAGTCTATCCCCACCATCAGGGGTACTGCGAAAAATGAAGGGTTCACTTAGACAACTCCCTTGTAAGGAGGTAGGACATGTGGCACATTGGGTTCACACCCGCTGGTTTGTGACAGAGAGTATAAGGAGAGCATTTGTCAGAAGAACAGAAAACTTACAAAAACATGGGTCCTGTTGTTTCGCCGTTAGCAGACAATCTGCAGATCATCAATCTCTCATCACGGCCATTGACAGACATAGAAACCACTGTACTACAGAAAGGTCTCTCCTTTGTGCCCACTACAAGGTTTAACATCTTTACCTGGATCAAGGATCTTAACCTTTTCTGTAGAAGGCTCAAATGGCATAAATTCTATCAAAACAACAACAGACAGACTTGAAATGACTTAGGAATAGACCTTGAGGATTTCCCTGAGTTCCAAATCCTCATGGATCTAAGTGAGGAGGGGAGTAGGAAACCTGGGGACTGTCCTTTTACTGACCTTCGCCCAATTAGCACTAAACTACCACCCCCCATGAACTCAGAGCATATTGATATTTTCTTGAAAATGGTCAGTACGGACTTAGAACAGCTGAACTGTAAACACTCTAGGGGTTTTAACCTGTCCCGATGCGAATCTACCGCCCTTAGGAATCTCGAGACAGACAATAGAGTCGTCATCAAGCCATCTGACAAGGGAGGTAATTTGGTAATTCTAGACCACTCGAATTACCAGAAAATGTGTTTTGATCTACTTAAGGACTCTAAAAGCTACAGGGTACTATCATGCGACCCAAGCTCCATCTTCCAATCACAACTGAAGGTGATTCTCCAGCAGGGCTTAGATCAGGGAGTGATCAGTAAATCTGAACATTCTTTCCTTCTCCCCAAAAATCCACAGTTGGCAACCTTCTACAGTCTACCGAAAATACATAAGGGTGTCAATCCACTCAAAGGACGTCCAATTGTATCAGGTATCGACTCCCTGACTCACCACTGTGGAATATACCTTGATAAAGTCCTGAGAGACTTCGTGTCATGTTTGCTATCCTTCACAAGGGACACGATGGACTTTTTGAGAAAAATCGAGACCATCCCTGTAGACTCCCACTGCTATCTCGCAAGTATCGATGTTGAGTCCCTATACACATCGATTCCACACGCTAAAGGCCTAGCAGCAACAGCCCATTTCCTGAGGTCCAGAGGTGTACAATGTCAAAACCACAACAATTTCATCATGTCCCTCTTGGAGTACACCCTTACACACAATTTCTTCATATATGGCGGGTCCTTCTACCACCAGCTCAGGGGGACTGCTATGGGCAGTCCTTGTGCCCCTACCTATGCAAATCTCTTCCTGGGTTGGTGGGAGGATACATTTGTGTTCCCTGACCACGTAATGTGGTGGAACAGTGAGATCATTTTTTGGACCCGCTATATCGATGATATTTTCTTGGTGTGGAGCGACAGTAAAGAAGAATTCGGGAATTTTGTGTCTGCTCTGAATGTAAATGATGTGGGCCTAAGGTTTACGAGTGAGATACAATCTAAAAGTATCACCTTCCTCGATGTGGAGATTACATCGGTAGCCGGGAATCTTGCGACAAATATGTATCGTAAGCCGACGGCCACTAATAACATTTTACATTGGGAAAGTCACCATCCTCTGGCCGTTAAGAGAGGCATCCCAAAAGGCCAGTATCTCCGCACACGCCGAAATTGTTCGGATAAGGAGAATTTCTATAGCGAGTCAAGGAAACTAAAAAATAGGCTTATACAGAGAGGCTATCCTAAATCCACTCTAAGGGAAGCATTCAAGACAGCAGAAAACAGTGATAGGGGAGACCTGCTGGTACCTAGAAATAGGAAAAAAGGGGACACAAGTGTGATTCGCCTGGTCTCTACCTACGATGTTGCCAATAGGGAAATCACTGCTATTTTGAAAAATCACTGGCCCATCTTAATGATGGACGACGATCTGTCTAAAGCCATTTCCCCCTTCCCACAAATAACATATCGCAGGGGCAGGAGTTTGAGAGATAGACTCGTGCATAGCTACTATACCGGTGTCAAGAAGGAGGGCACATGGCTTGACAGACAACCAAAAGTGGTATTTAGATGCGGGACCTGTAAGGCCTGTAAATTCATATGTACCTCTAAAACAGTCACTTGCTTGACGACCAATTTTGTCCACACCATCGGTACATTCGCCAACTGCAGAACACGGGGGGTCGTGTATATTTGCCAGTGTTCCTGCCCCAAAGATTATATTGGAAAAACCTACAGAGAGCTTAGGCGTAGAGTGTGTGAACATATAAATGATATAGCCAAAAAAAAGGACTCCTCTATAGCCAATCATGTTAATGATCAACATGGTGGTGACCCTAGGTCCATCAGTTTCTCTGTACTTGAAGTCATCCCCTCCCCCCTGAGGGGAGGTGACTGGGACTGGAAGATACTCCAAAAGGAGTCTGAGTGGATTTATCGCTTCCGGTCGCAGTCACCGGGAGGTCTAAATGAACGGCTGACATATATGTGCTTTATTTGATAATTTTATAGGATATGGCCCGTTCTTCCTTTCCTTATCTTTGAATTAGTGCCAACCTCCGCCCTTTTAGGTATCTCTAACGATGTCCCTCTTTTACCATGCAGGTGCGGGAAGCACCATTATTATAGTAGTGACACATATATTTGTCACTGTATCTTTGTCCCAGGTACATATATCCCCTTCTTAAATATTTTTGGATTATGTATGATGTGGGGTACATATCATTGCAACTTTAGTTGGCTGACTCCTCCTACCTCTCCTCATGAGGGCCCAATAGATATATACATTAAATAAAAAATTTCTGTGGGAGGTCTGTTATCCCAGGGTTACAATAGTGGGGGCCAAGACTGGCTGTCCACTAACTTTCTAATGTCAAATGTATATCTACAACTATTGATCTTAGCCCTGATGATCCCCCAGCGCGTCTGGCCGCATTTCCTGGTCCATGCGTTCCAATATGCGGTCCAAATACCGGAAGTGACGTATCGCATCATCGCGATGCGTTCCACCAACCGGAAGTTCACTATTTCGGCGTCCGGAAGTGTCACCACACACCGGCGCTTAAATATTAAACGCTGCCAGACCCACTTGAGCCCTCCAGCCTCCTATATCCTGGATGCATCTGCTCCAAGGGCCCCCCTCTGATCGGTGAGTGCTTCTGACATGGTGAGAGATACTTACTTGTCCCCCACCATGCAACTTATACCTGCTTCATTTTGTCTATATCCACAGGTATTTTTTCAATGACAGAGGTTGTTTTCATCTTCAATAGAACCTAACAGGTTACATATATAGGAGCTAAGTATCATTTTGAATTTAATTTATATCTGTCTGTTTTTCTGTTATTCCCTACGTCCATTAATTTTACATCACCTCCTGATGAGCTGCTACCTGCAGCTGAAACGCGTTGGGTTTGTCTTATTGTTTATACATAATTCCATCTGTATGTGTGTTTTTTGTTTCCCCTGGATTTATTTATTTCCAATCCAGTTTCTTTAGTAGGGTTTTTTTAGGGCAATAAAGAGACTTAGGTACGGGGGCAGGATGTCTCCACCATCAGGGGACATCCCTGTGCATAGGATTCTAGATCTTGAGGGTCATCTAGGGAAAGCTTCTTTCCCATCCGTCTACCCACCACCCCCATTTTTTACCTAGTCAGCACTTTATTGACCCCACTTAAGAATTTATCCCTTTTTTTTAAGAGGAGTTCTTGTCTCAATATATCTATCATACTCGGGATATCACTTGGAGCAAACCTCTTTTGCTCTATAACCCAGTCGAATAATAAAGGTATCGTTTTTAGTTAAGCACGTTAAATTCTATATTTTCTAAACTTAAGCTTGGTACGTGTAGTCTATATTCAATTATAACTTTTTTTCAAGTCTGTTCCCTGTTGTTTGAGCATCCAGAAAACCTCTATCACACGGTCAGTATTTTGCTTCAGGATTTCATCATGATTTGGAGGCCAAAAGCAGGAGTTGGTCCAAAACACAGAAGACATGCAAATATTTCTATCACGTGTTATCTTAGTTTTGGTCCCAATCCTGTTTTGCCTTACCAATACTGATCAAATACTGATGTAAAAACTGACAATTACTGACAGTGTAATAGAAGCAAATTGAGCATGAGGCCTCTATGACACGATCAGTATTTCACATTAGGATGTGATCATGATTTGGAAGCCAAAAGCAGGAGTGGGTCCAAAACACAGAAGACATGCAAATATTCCATCTCTGTTTTGGACACACTCCGATTTTTCCCTTACCAATACTGATCAAATGCTGGCCAAATATTTACAGTTTGAAGGTGAATGCTCAAACTAGAGTATCTCCTTTTTTGCACTGTTCTCCTGATGGATCAGAAGAATGGGAAAATAAAGAGTGATGTCAACAAAGCCTTACTGCTGACACCCTCCCCACTGTCATGGGGTCAATACTTGAATTTTTGGGCCACTGTTAAGTCCACGCCATGTTTTATTTTATTCCACCAAGAGTCATTGGGACACCTGCATGGGTGTGCAGCTTTTTTCTTGCTTTACTGAAGGATGCCGTATGCTTTTTTTTTTTGTTTAGCTAGGGGTTATCTAGGAATGTTGGTGGGCTGCACGACGATGCGCACGTCCATATACAGTGTATGTGACCTGCCTGTCATTCTGATGCACAGTAACTGTTTCACTACTAGAAAGAATTGGATGTTCCTGATCTATTAGGGCAAGACTAAAAGCACTCCTATCATTACATCATCTAACCGTGAGTAAGAAGGACTACAGGAAGCCCCGTCCTTATGCGCCCTGTATTTGTCACCCACATACGTTATTATCTTTTTTGTATTGATTTTTGTATGGGTTTTCATCAACTCTGAAATAGTTTTTTTGGGTAGGGTTTTTTTTCAGTTCAGGATACATTCTCCCTAAAGTTTAACTGCAGGCTGGGATAGACATGATTTAACGCGCTTTGTGATTCAGATGAAAGCAAATTTTTGGAAAAAATTGGGTTAAGCGATCAAATCGATTTTTTTAAAACTTCATCTCTAGTAATCAGTAAAAAAAAAAAACTTTAAATAATACCACTAGTGCAGTGCTCCAATGATAACACCATACATCAAATAATATCAACATATAGTGCCTAAATAATACCACCATACACTGTTCAAAAATACAGTCATACATTACTCAAATAATGCAACTATACAGTGCTCAATTAATACAACAATACAGGATCATTTAGTATTTAATGAACACTACCATGCAGATATAATACCAACATACGGTGCTCAAATAATGCTATCAATCAGTTCTGAAATGGTACATAGAGGTGAAACTCTAAAGATTTGTATATCGTGGAGAGGTCCATTTATTTCAGTAATGCAAATTAAAAGGAATTGCATTAATGCAACTTAAAACTCATTTGAATTTTGTGAATAGGTTCAATATTCTTGGCCCAAAGTGTCACACTCTAGTCAGCTAATTAATCCATACCCCCTGAGCGAAGGGTACCTCAAAATTGTGACTTTATGGTTTCATAATCTATAAACCATAATCATACAAATTATAACAAATAAAGGCTTGAAATATCTCGCTTTGCATGTAATGAGTCTATCTCACATGTTAGTTTCACCTTTTAAGTCGCATTGCTGAAATAAATGAACTTTGCACAATATTCAAATTTTTGGAGTTTCACCTGTATATTAGCCATAGTAAAGTGCAAATCAGTTAATACTAAATGTTATGGCAGCAATATAGTGAAGTGCAAACTCATAACAGTCTAACCCATAGTAGTCTAGTGTAAGAATTTTACTTCCTTTAGAGCAATAGAGTTCCCTGTAGCGTTTCCCAGGATTGGTGTTGGTTAGCACACAAGTACAATATCAAACTAACTTTTTAGTATTCCAAAATGACCACCAGCTAGCAGTTGCACCTGGGCTCTGGTCTCAGTGGGGGCCCAAAAGCTCTGCTGAAGACACCAGTATTATACAGTATTATTAGCATATTGTGATAAAGTTCATTATTTTCTGTAATGTACTGATAAACATTAGAATTTCATATATTTTAGATTCATTACACACAACTGAAGTAGTTCAAGCCTTTTATTGTTTTAATATTGATGATTTTGGCATACAGCTCATGAA
Organism: Bufo gargarizans; assembly: GCF_014858855.1. Classification (NCBI taxonomy): domain Eukaryota; kingdom Metazoa; phylum Chordata; class Amphibia; order Anura; family Bufonidae; genus Bufo; species Bufo gargarizans. The sequence continues at coordinate 35,258,273 of NC_058083.1, forward strand.
AACACAAAATTCCTATCTAAAAAAATTAGCATATTTCATCCGACCAAAAAAAGAAAAGTGTTTTTAATACAAAAAAAGTCAACCTTCAAATAATTATGTTCAGTTATGCACTCAATACTTGGTCGGGAATCCTTTTGCAGAAATAACTGCTTCAATGCGGCGTGGCACGGAGGCAATCAGCCTGTGGCACTGCTGAGGTGTTATGGAGGCCCAGGATGCTTCGATAGCGGCCTTAAGCTCATCCAGAGTGTTGGGTCTTGCGTCTCTCAACTTTCTCTTCCCAATATCCCACAGATTCTCTATGGGGTTCAGGTCAGGAGAGTTGGCAGGCCAATTGAGCACAGTAATACCATGGTCAGTAAACCATTTACCAGTGGTTTTGGCACTGTGAGCAGGTGCCAGGTCGTGCTGAAAAATGAAATCTTCATCTCCATAAAGCTTTTCAGCAGATGGAAGCATGAAGTGCTCCAAAATCTCCTGATAGCTAGCTGCATTGACCCTGCCCTTGATAAAACACAGTGGACCAACACCAGCAGCTGACATGGCACCCCAGACCAACACTGACTGTGGGTACTTGACACTGGACTTCAGGCATTTTGGCATTTCCCTCTCCCCAGTCTTCCTCCAGACTCTGGCACCTTGATTTCCGAATGACATGCAAAATTTGCTTTCATCCGAAAAAAGTACTTTGGACCACTGAGCAACAGTCCAGGGCTGCTTCTCTGTAGCCCAGGTCAGGCGCTTCTGCCGCTGTTTCTGGTTCAAAAGTGGCTTGACCTGGGGAATGCGGCACCTGTAGCCCATTTCCTGCACACGCCTGTACACGGTGGCTTCCGCAGGTCCCCCAAGGTCTGGAATCGGTCCTTCTCCACAATCTTCCTCAGGGTCCGGTCACCTCTTCTCGTTGTGCAGCGTTTTCTGCCACACTTTTTCCTTCCCACAGACTTCCCACTGAGGTGCCTTGATACAGCACTCTGGGAACAGCCTATTCGTTCAGAAATTTCTTTCTGTGTCTTACCCTCTTGCTTGCGGGTGTCAATGATGGCCTTCTGGACAGCAGTCAGGTCGGCAGTCTTACCCATGATTGCGGTTTTGAGTAATGAACCAGGCTGGGAGTTTTCAAAAGACTCAGGAATCTTTTGCAGGTGTTTAGAGTTAATTAGTTGATTCAGATGATTAGGTTAATAGCTCGTTTAGAGAACCTTTTCATGATATGCAAATTTTTTGAGATAGGAATTTTGGGTTTTCATGAGCTGTATGCCAAAATCATCAATATTAAAACAATAAAAGGCTTGAACTACTTCAGTTGGTGTGTAATGAATCTAAAATATATGAAAGTCTAATGTTTATCAGTACATTACAGAAAATAATGAACTTTATCACAATATGCAATTTTTTTTAGAAGGACCTGTAAAAGGCACATGGTCAGTCAGGCCCTGTTACACATTTTCCAATGAGGCCCAGAAGCACAATTCTGATGACCACTAAAATCCACTCACCTCGCAAGGGCATCCAAGGGTAGTGTCAGGAACTAAGAGACAGCAATAATTTCTAGTGAGCAAAGCACAGGAACTTGATTTGCAGTTAGTGATCCAGGCAAAGGTTGTCAAGCGAGCTGAGATCAGTACAAAAAATGGAGAATTTCACTTTCAAATAGTGGATCACAATGGCTTTCGGAAGTCACGATGTTGCATGTCTCATTGTGCAGTACTCCAGAGCAGGGGTACTTACAAATTGTTCTGTTCATTTTCGTTATGTCATTTTATGCTTTGTATCCCCCATTATGGTAATGAATAGGAGTTACAGAGTTAGCCATCTCTGGCACAGCTCCTAGGGAAGCAGCGTGGAATGTTAGCTCCACCCCTAGTTCAGTTAGTCTAGAGAGAGAGTCTAGTGTTAGCAGGGAAGGAGAGAGAAAGCAAACTCATGTCCTCACTTCTCAGTACTAGGACTCAAGCTACAGAGACTGATCATTAAAATACCCCTGGAGAGAAAGAGCGAGAGAGAGAAAGAGAGAGAGAAAGAGAGAGAGACAGAGAGAGAGAAAGGACATTCCAGAATCTTAAATGGCCGAGAAAATTGTTTTCATAAGGTACACTGCTATCAAAATCTATAAACATTACTACTGTGAGTGGAATACTTCTAAGACACCTTCCACACTTAGACACAAGCTAGTTGGTCGGTTCATGAAATCTTTATGTTGCAGTAGCGTATTAGAGATGTTTTACAAAAAGTATTATTGTCATCCTCAGGTTTCTGCAGAAGAGTGAAGGGATACATTGAACCCAAACCTGGCCTATACTCATACAAAACCATCTGGAGAAAGATCTTCACTGTATAATGTTGGAACCGTGTTCTGAGACTGAAACCCTCATTATGCAGTAAAGAGAGACTTTTATTCTGTTCAATCTGGCCTGGATACTGACTCTTACATCATACACCAGTCACTTCACACCCTACATGCCCTGCCTTGCAACTATGTAAATGATAACACCAAAGGCACCCCAAACTACCATCAAGCAGGAGTCCTAATATTTAGTGCCCCCGGGGAAAGAAAGGGTGCCCCCTCCTTCCATTGCACTAGCCCTAGGGAGCATTGGTATGAGGAAAGCCACTGTGATTGAGTTTTACAACCAGAGCCACTACCACTCTCATCCTCTGCTCTGGCTTCTCAAGAACTTGCTGTAATTGCCCCACAGGGACAGTGGGTGCCTATTAGTCAGAACTCAGCCTACAGTAGCTTGCCAATTTAGGTGTCCTTTTCCAAAGACCTGAAGGAAACTTATAAAACCCTGCAGCCCAGAATTCTGGCTGCTAAAAGGCTCAAAATAAGGTTTATTTGTTTAAAAAAAAGTGACATTTTAAATTTTTTCACCACTGATTCTACTGATCACCACTGTGATGTAAGCCAGATTTATCAACTTTGAAGTTGCAAAAATTGTCAAAATCTTACTTCCGTAAAGGGGTGCTAGTGTCAGGCTATGTACACCTTTGGGGGCATTTTTTTTAATTATTGCATTCTACTCATTTTGAGATAAAAACATCTTTTTAAAGGGTTTCTACCACCAGAAATACTGTTATGTAGCTGACTGACATTAGCGATGCGCCCATGTCAGCACTACATAACAGTATGTTTTTTACCTTTCTCCCTGCAGCCGTTTTGGTAAAAATAAAAAGCACTTTTATAATATGCTAATGAGCCTCTAGGTGCTATGTGGGCGTAAAATCAGCACCTAGAGGCTCCGTTTACCCACCCTTTATCCCGCCCAGGTCCCCTGTTCTGCCTGCCCCACTCCTCTTGATTGATGGTATGGTCCGCCACATCGCTGCCGAAATCCCGCGCCTGCACCGTTCACTTCTATATTCTTGGCAGGCACAGTGAGTGAACGATGCGCTACTGGTGCCGGATTCCTCGCTGCGCCTGCGCCGACTACGTCACAGTGAGGAAGCCGGCATCAGGAGAGCGGCCTTCACTCACTGCGCCTGCGCAAAATTCAGAAGTAAACAGCGCAGGCGCGGGATTTCGGCAGCGTAGCATCAATCAAGAGGAGCGGGGCGGGCAGAACAGGGGACCTGGGTGGGATAAAGCTTGAGTAGACGGAGCCTCTAGGTGCTGATTTTACGCCCACATAGCACCTAGAGGCTCATTAGCATATTATAAAAGTGCTTATTTTACAAAAACAGCTTCAGGGACAAATGTTAGAAACATACTGTTATGTAGTGCTGACATGGGCGCATCGCTAATGTCAGTCAGCTACATAACAGTATTTCTGGTGTTAGAAACCCTTTAAATTGATCTTTATGTACAGAGCTGACATGCGCTACTAGCACCCTCTGAATTTTCTGTCTTTTCCGTCAGACCAGAAGCAGATAGACTCCATATCTCTGCTCTCTGATGTTTATAAACTCTCATTATAGCTCAGTCCTTATCTTAGTGATAGAACAAGGTTTACATAAGTGTTTATGACCTCTTCATAGTTTAGAGATACAGCTAGAAAAACAGTTAACCCTTTGTGACAAAACAGCTCCATATTTTTAATAAAGGCCAATTGAAAAAATATATATTTTTAGCCAAAAATAAGTAACATGCAATCGTAAAAAAAAAAATTGCCTCCGAAACTGTACATAGCCTTTAAAGATCCACCAAAGTAATCAAACATCTTGAGACATTTGATAAATGTGGTCCAAACTATGGTTATGTAGACTCCTGTAAAACTGAGTTTAAAAATCCTCCTCTTGATAAATGTTCTACGGGGACCGCTCAATTAACTCTTGATGGCAGATATGAGGTGAAAGAACGTTTGGACACTTGGAGAACATGGCTTTCAACATGGATCATTCGTTTAGCAGGTAGCAGGTGAAATGCTTGGCAGCTGTAATATTAATGTGCACTCAAATAAAACCAATGGTTCTTCACCTAAAGCTGAACATACCCACTCAATAGCTGTTGGCTGAACGATCCTTCAGCTGACAGCTACCACTACCATCACCCCATAGACATACACATTCGGCTCAGCCTACACTGTCTGTGTATGCTAAGGGGACAGCAGAGAAGGCTTAACTAACAGGAAACAAAATGATTGGGCAAAAACATTGATCTCGCCTGATCCTTGTCTCCCCCCACAGATGATGTGGGGGAGAGTCGAAAGCTCGAGACGCACATTAGTGTGACATCCAAACGCACCTTTCCGGGTGGATTTGGCCAACAAAAATATAATGTGTATGGCCAGCTTTAAAGCTCTTTGTTGTATGTTGTGAAGCTGTGACTTATTCAGAGGACATTACGTAACAGGAACTTTCTGGGAAGAGATCTGTACATGAAGATTTTTGAAGAGCAATTATACTTGGCCTTTATTTACCCCCGGACAGATAATCTCCTATACGAAATCTAATGAAAACATGATTGTCTGCATGTATGATTGTCTTGATGATTCATAAGAGTACTGTAGGTGCCAACATTAGGTCTTGTTCTCACTAACCTTTCCTGTGATTTATGCAGTTGTTTGTGGTTATACTGTTTCATATTGTTGAACTGCATTTGCACTGTTATTAAACGACAACTGCAATGCACTGTGGAAAGGGTTAAGTCAAAGTGCACTATAGCTACCAGGTGCCTGTTTCACACAGCATTTATTTTACAATCTCAAATACCCTGCACATGTAGAGGCACTTAAACTGTATTTACATTTAGTCAGATGACTATTGGTTGCCTACTCTTGACATGTGCGTTGTAATTGTATTAGTCTCAACTTACTTAAAATTTAACTTTTATTAGTTATTTTTAAATATTTAGTGAATACTTAATCCTAACCTACTAAATTTTAAACTATCAACAGTCGACCTGTAGTGTGCTGTGCTAGTAATTATTCATTTATGTTCTCTGCTTATGTTGGGACGGCAGTCTATAGCAGGGCTACCTATCTATTCTATATGTGTCTCTATATATGCTCTCAGAGCTGTATTGATAGCACTTTGCTAGCTATGCTGCTTGCTGGCTTGCTCTATGCTTACTGACTTATTGTTACAGCGTATCTTGCTACTTTGTAGCTATCGGCTATGGATGCGCTACACTGGCTACAATCTGTTTGCTTTCATTGCCTATGCTGCTGTCTGTTTGATCGCAATTGGCGGCGCATTCATTTATTGTCCTGCCTCACAGCTACTCAGTAGCTCGCACACAATATCTGGGTCGGCTGTTGTCTAAAACCTAGTTACTACCCCCCGACATGTTTCGCCATATACATGGCGTCTTCAGGGGATCGGGCAGTCTGCACTGAGATCGGCAACATTGGTTATATTTGTTACCTCCGGTTTGTGACGTCAATAATTTCTGGCCTATAGATTTATCTCTCTTTAGATGTGTAGTTGTTACACTTAATTCCATTGGCTATTTTGATTTACTTTGTGCTGACGTCGGAAATCTCGCGATATTACCGTAGTCTCGCGCATGTCATACCACTTAGATCTATTAACTGATCGCTCTTTCAGTTTCTGGCCTGTTGAATCCTCATAGTGATTCCGTTTTCTTGCGCATGTCTCTGCACTTAGAATTTATTGCCAGAGCCGATCAGTTGGGTAACTTGCAGGTATTTCATAGTATCAGTGACTTTCTTTCGGGTGGCATGTTTACTAATTAGCGCTCGCTATTCTAGATGTTTACTTATTCTTTTTTATAGCGATTCTGCACTTATTTTAAATGCAGGGCTACTACTTATTGAAATAGTTGTCTCTCACATTTTTTTGTTATGCCATAAAGGTTGTTCAGGTTTTTTGTTTCTGTTTGATATCCATATGTATTTATTTATTTAGGGATTTTGATGAATATTCTGACTGATATTGTTATCTGTGTGAATTGTTTAATATCACTAATATTCTTGTATTTTTTTCCTTTTTTTAATATTTTGCCTTTTTTCTCTCATTTTACCTGCAGATTGATTCTTGTTACTGGATCTATTGGGAGGTAATAATATATTTATATTTTTCATAATCTTATGATTTTTTAACATACTGAGTATTTGACGTTTCTCTGTTTTTAAAAAAATTAAAATTCTAGGAGGTCATTTTGGATTCATTTATGTATTTTTGAATTTTTTTGTTATACTTTCTTTGTTATAGAATTTTACAGGAATGATGCAAAGGTGAAACCTTCATTGAGGCCTAAAGGTGAAAGGCTTCTGAGCCTGTATATCCAGCGAGTTTCTTCTTGCTGTAGTTTTCTGTCTATGTCCCCTTGTCTGGGGCCTGGTTTAATTTTAGTTATCCCCCATATTTTGAGGTCATTTTGGATTCATTTATGTATTTTTGAATTTTTTTGTTATACTTTCTTTGTTATTGAATTTTACAGGAATGATGCAAAGGTGAAACCTTCATTGAGGCCTAAAGGTGAAAGGCTTCTGAGCCTGTATATCCAGCGAGTTTCTTCTTGCTGTAGTTTTCTGTCTATGTCCCCTTGTCTGGGGCCTGGTTTAATTTTAGTTATACCCCCATATTTTGAGGCTGTCACTTTTTCCGTTGTGTTCTGCTAGTATATGTCTTGATAGGGTGGTGTCTGTTTTTAAATTGATATCGCTGAGATGTTTTGATATTCGTCTCCGGAGCTCTTGTATAGTTTTGCCTACATAAATTTTGGGGCAGCTGCATTGAATTGCATATACTACCCCGGTTGTTTTACAATTGATGTAATGGGCAATTTAATATTTTTTATGATCTACCGGATTAACGAGTTCTTTGCAAGTTAGCCTTTTTCTGCAAAATTGGCAGTTGCCACATGGGTAGGACCCTTTGGTAGTTAGCCATGTGGTTTTTCCTGCTGCTGGAGAATTCCACTGAAAATGGCTATGTACTAGCTGTTCTCTGAGATTTTGTCCTCTTCGGTATGTTATTGAAGGATATTTTGTTATTACACTCTCAATATCCTGATCTAATCTTAGGATATTCCAATATTTACTGAGGATCTTGCTTACTTCTTGATGTTTTATATCATACGTGCCTATGCAGCGCACAATTTTTTGCGTGCTTGTTGTTTTTCAGTCCAATAGAACATTGTTTCTATCTGTTTCCTTTGCCTTCCTATAGGCTTTATGTAATACTTTTTTTGGATATCCTCGTTCAAGGAATTTTTGATATAGGGTTTTGCTTTCACGTTCAAATCCCTCTTCTGTAGAACAGTTCCTTCTGGCTCTTACATACTGACCCACTGGAATACCTTTTTTAGAGGTGTTGGGTGGTAACTTGTCCAGTGGAGAAGACTGTTGCTTGACGTGGGCTTTCTATAGATTTCTGTTGTTATGATACCATCTTCTGATAGACTAAGTGCTAAATTCAGAAAGTTGAGTCTGGTTTTGTGAATTTCTCCAGTGAATTTCAATCCTACTGTATTTATATTGAGGATTTTAGTGAATTCATTGAATTCTACTTCAGTGCCTTCCCATAAAATTATAACGTCATCAATATAACGGCCCCAATATGTGATGTATTTGGTGAATTGGTTATGTGCTTCTGTAAATACTATTCTGTCCTCCCACCACCCTAAAAAAAGATTAGCAAAATTTGGTGCGCATTTCGTACCCATAGCGGTGCCGGTGATCTGCAAATAATATTCGCCGTCAAAAATAAAATCATTGTGAGTGAGTAAAAATTGTAAAAGTGATAGAACAAACTCATTATGTTCTTTGAACTGGGTGCCCTTTGTGTCTAAATAATATTTTACTGCATCAAGGCCTTTGGAATGCTGTATGCTTGTATATAGTGCCTCAACGTCCAGGCTTGCTAGGGTATGTTCCTTTTTCAACTTGTATATTCTGTAATTTGGTCAACACATCTTTCGTGTCTTTCAGGTGTGAAGTTAGACTGGGGACAAATGGGGATATCACCTCATCGACATAGCCACTGATCCCCTCACATAGGCTTTCGTTCCCGGATACTATAGGTCTTCCTGGGACCGGATGTCTTTTTTTGTGGATCTTAGGGATTGCATAGAATGTTGCAAGTACTGGATTCGGTTCGTACATGACTTTGAGCTCTTCTTTTGTAATCAGATTTTTTTCTTTTGCTTGATGTAGAATGCTCTTAAGTGCCTGTACATATTGAATTGTAGGATTAGTTTGTAATTTTTTATACGTGTTGGTGTCTTTTAATAGGTCCATGACTATTCTTTTATATTCTGGTTTCTCCATTATAACTATGTTGCCCCCTTTGTCTGAAGGTTTAATCTCTAGGTTTTTACTTTCTATTAATTCCTGTAAGGCCTTTTTTTCTCTTTTAGTTAAGTTGCTGCCAATTTGTGACTTCTTTCCTTTGATTTGTTGTAATTCAATGGTCACTAGATCTACAAAGGTTTTGATGTTATTGTATTTAGTAAAAGGTGGTGTAAACTTAGACTGGGGGGTCATAGTGGAGAACGGTGGTTTTGGGACCTGAATTGCCCCAAGATGTTCCTGGTGCAATTCTTCCAGGGTCTTAATTGCTTCTTGATCTCGTCTTGTTATTTCTTGGGCATCTTTTTCCCTATTTTTAAACTCTTTATGTAATGCCAGTTTCCTTGCAAATAGGTTTATGTCTTTCACCCATGTGAAGCAATCGAAGTAAGGTGCTGGTGCATATGAGAGACCTTTTTGTATAAGTTTTTCATGTTCCGAATCTAGAATGATGTTTGATAAATTAATAACTTGCATTTCTGTTTTTTGGGGAGATGCTACGTCTTTGGCTGATATCCCCACTTGTCCCGGTCCTTCAGCTGTGTCCCTAATGCTAAAAAAGAAGACGAAGAAACAGAAGATGGAGAAGGTAAGTGTGGAGCTAAATTTGATGTTCCTATTGGAGCTTGCGTTGCTGTAAATGGGAAGGATGGAATTGAGGAGAAAAGTGTAGGGACTATTTCTGTAGTTTTTTTCCCCACTTGTGGCTAGTTCTCTCTCTACATTCTGTGCTGTTTGCCCTCTGGGCCTGTTTTGTGTATTGCCTGCCCATTTTGTTGCGCTGTTGTAGTTATGTTTTTTTTGGTACTGTCCAAATTTATTTTTTGCTTTCCTCTTTATGCCTGATTTGGAGGTATTAGACCCTGAGTCGGATTCTGAGATTTCAGATTCTGAAATATCAGTGTACTGAGTTGGCTTGCGGTAGTTGAAGTTTCCGCTTCTATAACTAGTATTCTTTTTAATATATATATTTCCCGACTCGAAGTCTTTCCTATCTCGATTGTGTTTGCGGTGCTTTCTCTCTTTAATCTCTCCTTGTAAACTTTCTATATTTCTTTGTAGATTAGTTTCTAACTGAGTATATTCAGGATGAGCTTGGAATATTTTGATGTCAACTACTTCTTTTTCTAATTGTTGAGAGATTTTTTGCATATGCTTCTGTTCATAGTCCAGCAAATACATTTGCATGCGCAGTGAGTTTTCTGTTAATAGGGTTTCCCACCCCTTTATGAACTCAGGATCTTCTTGGTGTGAATTGGGTGTTATATTTATGCGTATGCCTCTATATACAATCCTCTGTTGTATATATGTATCAAGGCTTCTTACTTCCCAGATTGCTCGCACATAGCTCTTGTAGGTTTTATTAAGTTCCTTGAACGCTTGATTTATATCCAGAACATTGATCGGTAGATTCTCAGTTGAGAACACTTGGTTGGCCTCTGCTAATGATATTTGTGTAGAAGGGTGACTAGACAGAAAACCGGCCATACTTTGGATGGTTTCAGATATCTATTAATCTCCTGTGTATTGTTTTGGGTATTCTTTATTTAGGGTTTTCCCCCGCTATGGGTACGAAATGCGCACCAAATTTTGCTAATCTTTTTTTAGGGTGGTGGGAGGACAGAATAGTATTTACAGAAGCACATAACCAATTCACCAAATACATCACATATTGGGGCCGTTATATTGATGACGTTATAATTTTATGGGAAGGCACTGAAGTAGAATTCAATAAATTCACTAAAATCCTCAATATAAATACAATAGGATTAAAACTCACTGGAGAAATTCACCAAACCAGACTCAACTTTCTAGATTTAGCCCTTAGTCTATCAGAAGATGGTATCATAACAACAGAAATCTATAGAAAGCCCACGTCAAGCAACAGTCTTCTCCATTGGACAAGTTACCACCCAACACCTCTAAAAAAAGGTATTCCAGTAGGTCAGTATGTAAGAGCCAGAAGGAACTGTTTTACAGAAGAGGGATTTGAACGTGAAAGCAAAACCCTATATCAAAAATTCCTTGAACGAGGATATCCAAAAAAAGTATTACATAAAGCCTATAGGAAGGCAAAGGAAACAGATAGAAACAATCTTCTATTGGACCGAAAAACAACAAGCACGCAAAAAATTGTGCGCTGCATAGGCACGTATGATATAAAACATCAAGAAGTAAGCAAGATCCTCAGTAAATATTGGAATATCCTAAGATTAGATCAGGATATTGAGAGTGTAATAACAAAATATCCTTCAATAACATACCGAAGAGGACAAAATCTCAGAGAACAGCTAGTACATAGCCATTTTCAGTGGAATTCTCCAGCAGCAGGAAAAACCACATGGCTAACTACCAAAGGGTCCTACCCATGTGGCAACTGCCAATTTTGCAGCAAAATGCAAACTTGCTAAGAATTCGTTAATCCGGTAGATCATAAAAAATATAAAATTGCCCATTACATCAATTGTAAAACAACCGGGGTAGTATATGCAATTCAATGCAGCTGCCCCAAAATTTATGTAGGCAAAACTATACAAGAGCTCCGGAGACGAATATCAAAACATCTCAGCGATATCAATTTAAAAACAGACACCACCCTATCAAGACATATACTAGCAGAACACAACGGAAAAAGTGACAGCCTCAAAATATGGGGGATAACTAAAATTAAACCAGGCCCCAGACAAGGGGACATAGACAGAAAACTACAGCAAGAAGAAACTCGCTGGATATACAGGCTCAGAAGCCTTTCACCTTTAGGCCTCAATGAAGGTTTCACCTTTGCATCATTCCTGTAAAATTCAATAACAAAGAAAGTATAACAAAAAAATTCAAAAATACATAAATGAATCCAAAATGACCTCAAAATATGGGGGATAACTAAAATTAAACCAGGCCCCAGACAAGGGGACATAGACAGAAAACTACAGCAAGAAGAAACTCGCTGGATATACAGGCTCAGAAGCCTTTCACCTTTAGGCCTCAATGAAGGTTTCACCTTGCATCATTCCTGTAAAATTCAATAACAAAGAAAGTATAACAAAAAAAATTCAAAAATACATAAATGAATCCAAAATGACCTCCTAGAATTTTTATTTTTTTTAAAACAGAGAAACGGCAAATACTCAGTATGTTAAAAAATCATAAGATTATGAAAAATATAAATATATTATTACCTCCCAATAGATCCAGTAACAAGAATCAATCTGCAGGTAAAATGAGAGAAAAAAGGCAAAATATAAAAAACAAGGAAAAAAATACAAGAATATTAGTGATATTAAACAATTCACACAGATAACAATATCAGTCAGAATATTCATCAAAATCCCTAAATAAATAAATACATATGGATATCAAACAGAAACAAAAAACCTGAACAAACTTTATGGCATAACAAAAAAATGTGAGAGACAACTATTTCAATAAGTAGTAGCCCTGCATTTAAAATATGTGCAGAATCGCTATAAAAAAGAATAAGTAAACATCTAGAATAGCGAGCGCTAATTAGTAAACATGCCACCCGAAAGAAAGTCACTGATACTATGAAATACCTGCAAGTTACCCAACTGATCGGCTCTGGCAATAAATTCTAAGTGCAGAGACATGCGCAAGAAAACGGAATCACTATGAGGATTCAACAGGCCAGAAAGTGAAAGAGCCATCAGTTAATAGATCTAAGTGGTATGACATGCGCGAGACTACGGTAATATCGCGAGATTTCCGACGTCAGCACAAAGTAAATCAAAATAGCCAATGGAATTAAGTGTAACAACTACACATCTAAAGAGAGATAAATCTATAGGCCAGAAATTATTGACGTCACAAACCGGAGGTAACAAATATAACCAATGTTGCCGATCTCAGTGCAGACTGCCCGATCCCCTGAAGACGCCATGTATATGGCGAAACATGTCGGGGGGCAGTAACTAGGTTTTAGACAACAGCCGACCCAGATATTGTGTGCGAGCTACTGAGTAGCTGTGAGGCAGGACAATAAATGAATGCGCCGCCAATTGCGATCAAACAGACAGCAGCATAGGCAATGAAAGCAAACAGATTGTAGCCAGTGTAGCGCATCCATAGCCGATAGCTACAAAGTAGCAAGATACGCTGTAACAATAAGTCAGTAAGCATAGAGCAAGCCAGCAAGCAGCATAGCTAGCAAAGTGCTATCAATACAGCTCCGAGAGCATATATAGAGACACATATAGAATAGATAGGTAGCCCTGCTATAGACTGCCGTCCCAACATAAGCAGAGAACATAAATGAATAATTACTAGCACAGCACACTACAGGTCGACTGTTGATAGTTTTAAATTTAGTAGGTTAGGATTAAGTATTCACTAAATATTTAAAAATAACTAATAAAAGTTAAATTTTAAGTAAGTTGAGACTAATAAAATTACAACGCACATGTCAAGAGTAGGCAACCAATAGTCATCTGACTAAATGTAAATACTGTTTCACACAGCAGACACCCAAGGCCAATGTCTGCGATTGGTGGTAATGCCGATCACAGGCATTTAACCCCTCAAATGCCATGGTCAAATGTGACCATCTGAAAACACCAAACTTGGAAGAGTATGTTTTCCGGACAGGAATGCCTCTGCCTGGCTAAGTTCGGGGAAGGCGTTCCATTGCAGTAATAAGCCAGAGCCTGAACTAAGCTTCTAGGCTTATGACTAGTATATTCTGATTTAGGCCTGCATTTAGCAGCACTGTATTGGAATACAGTATGCTGATATTTGTATATTGCAATGGATAAAATTCCATTACTTAAAGGGGTTGTCTCATCATGGCCACGCATGTGCGGTACACTCCTAATCACTTCTATGGGGAGCCGGCTTGGTGGTGGCCGGACCAGAGTCCTCCAGCCACCACCTTGAGGGGCTCCGTTCTCGATATAGGTGTGGGTCCCAATGCCACCTATAAGACAATAGGGGCATATCCTAGCGATATGCCCCCATTGTCCATGATGAGACAACTCCTTTTATACAAATTGCCATCTAATGATTGCATGTTGGTGTCCACTTAGGGGCCCCCCAAAAAAGGGAAAACATAAAAAAAATATATCAATATTTAAATCATCTGCTTTTGACTCCCCCCCCAAAAAAATTATATAAACAAGCAAAAAATGTATATCATAAGCATCACCACATCAGAAAGTATCTGGACTATTAAAATATAAAAAAATTATCCAATGCTATGAATGGCGTAACGGGAAAAAAATCAATTCGGCAAAAGGTCATACACACCCCAAAATGGTATCAATAAAAACTACAGATCATCCTAAAAAAAAAATGAGCCCTCACACAGCTCCATAGATTATACTCTAAAAAAGTTTTGGGGGACAGAATATGGCGATAAAAAGAAAAAGAAATTTAAACTTTTGTTTTCAGTATTAAAACACAAGAAACACAATGTAGTATACTGCTTATTCAGGCCAAATATCAACGAATGCTCATTTCTGATAATCACCATAAATAAAGGTGCACACTCGCTCATTAGCCAAAAATGTAATTTACTCGGTCACCAATATTCTTGTTTCTGGGCAGGTGACACTGCAATAGACATACCACCCAAATTTTTGTATGGTCAAAGAGGGACACTTACATCTCATTTTATGAAAGATTCAATGACTGGCTAAGTGATTGGCTGAGCAGCATTCACAGCCATTTTACGTTAGTAGCAGGAAGTGAGGACAGCGAGGACCTAACACCATAAGAACTACAGTAGCTTGGGATAGGTGAGGTGAGTATAAGTTATTTTATGTTTCATTACAGCATGTCCAGCCCCTGGGAGTTTTTTTTTTCTTCCACTTCAATATAACTTTAAAGGAAGTCTGTCACCTAATCTGAGCCTTTTAGACCGCTCAGATCAGGTTATAGACTCCTGTGCCATCATTACAATGGTACCTTTATTTGTTCTGTCCCTCGCCGAGATCTTCAAAAAAAGACTTTTTGAACTAATGCTAATGAGGTTTGGCAAGTCCCCAGGCCCCTCGACGATGTGCCCAAAAATCCACACCTCTTTAACCCCTCTGGCCCGCCCTTGTTTCCTACTATTACCTTTTCCTCTCCCTCCTAGATGTCACGCCTGCGCCGCCTGCACAGTCCAACTACCTGTTCCTCTGCCCATAATGGGCTCAGCAGTGCGCAGGTGTGGGCAAGTGTTAAAACTGCGCAGGTGCGAGATCTAGGAGGGAGAGGAGGAGTTAATAATAGGAAACAAGGGCGGGCCAGAGGGGAGAAAGAGGTGTGATTTTCTGAGCATGTCGTCGAGGGGCCTGGGCAGTAACGCCACCCCTGGGCACTTGCTGAACCTCATTAGCATAAGCTTAAAAAGTTTTTTTTTCCCAACAAATAAAGGTACCATTGTAATGAGGGCAAAGGAGTCTATAACCTGATCTGAGCGGTCTAAAAGGCTCAGATTAGGTGACAGACTCCCTTTAAATATTAGCATATAAATAATCTGATTATAGAGATACTTTAAGGTCCAAATTTCACAAAATAATAAGGTTGAGGTCTTATATAAAGGTAGAACCCATACAGATAGTTTAGTAAGGAACAATTTAGTTGTTGCATTAATACACATTTATTTCCTTTATCAAAAAGAGGGACATTTAAGGAACAAAGAGGGTCAGGGGGACTTGGGTCAAAAAGAGGGACTATCCCTCCTAAAGAGGGACATTTGGGAGGTATGGGATGGTCAATCAGTAAAGGTGTTAAAGTGTGGGAATTCACTAGCAATTTAATGACCTCTGGACAGAAGAAAATAGACCATAAACCAGAAGACACCAGGGGCTGTAATCTGGCCACTAAGCTTTTCTGACAACAATTTAAAACAACAAGACAAGAGGATTACCTTTAAATTTCCGTGCTGCACCTGTACTTGTCGTGTGTTCAAGTTGACAGCACAGGAACAGCAGGGCAATTAGCCGTAATCCACATATATCTTATGAGGCTCTGCATCAACATATATGGCTACTAAAGATGAGAACATTTCTTGAAAATTAATTTGGGGTTTAAATTAAAAAAAATAATAATAATAATAATAATTTATTCAGTTACAAATCAATAGGCTCCAATTTCCCTGACAGTTGGTACAGTATATCACAATAGTGAGTCCACCCCTCACATTTTTGCAAATATTTTATTATATCTTTTCATGGGACAACACTGAAGATCTGACACTTTGATACAATGTAAAGTAGTCAGTGTACAGCTTGTATAACAGTGTAGATTTGGTGTGCCCTCAAAATAACTGAACACGCAGCCATTAATGTCTAATCCACTGGCGACAAAAGTGAGTACACCCCTAAGTGAAAATGGTCAAATTGTGCCCAAAGTGTCAATATTTTGTGTGGCCACCACTAGAGCTTCACAGGTTGACACTGGAATCCTCTTCCACTCCTCTATGATGACATCACAGAGCTGGTGGCTGTTTGAGGATGCCCTACAGATGCTCAATAAGGTTTAGGTCTGGAGACATGCTTGTCTAGTCCACCACCTTTACCCTCAGTTTCTTTAGTAAGGCAATGGTTGTCTTGGAGGTGTGTTTGGGGTCATTATCATGTTGTAATGCTGCAATGCAACCCAGTTTCCCGAGGGCGAGGGCATCATGCTCTGCAGGAGTAGACCAATTCTGATGACCAAAGGAAAGCAGATAGGATAACAGTGTTTTCTTATGTAAATTAATCTCTAGACATATTTACTATTGCGACAATTTAAAAAGTCACAAAAAATTGTGCAATTTCACTCCAGTGAGGACCATGCTTAGCTTATGCAACTTTTAAATAAAACATGCAACTTTTTCGTAAAGACATGCGACTTTTGTAAAGCCACTTACTGAAGGATAAACTCCTACAGTCAAACCACGTTTATCACAGTATTAAAGGACCATTAATAAATCTGACTTGGCCAAAAGTGACTTTGGACATATGTAAAAGTGGAGTAAGATGTAAGTGTAATGATAAATCTAGCCCTATGTCTGTAGCATGTATGTATGGACAGCAGAACCTATCACACTACCTAACACCCTGCACTGGAACCTATCAGCTACACTGACTATCTCCCATTATCTATATTATATATATGAGCTAACTAACTAACTAACTAATGTAATGACACAGAAAAGCACAGAGCACAGCAATGTCACTGCCGTCTCTCTCAGAACTGCATAAAACTACAGAAAATGGCTGCTGGGGAGGTTCTTATATAGTAAGGGGTAGGCAGCTTTCCTATTGGTTGCTAGGGATGTTGCTAAGCTCAGACAAAGACATTGCAGCCTTCTCATTGGCCCACAAGCAAGAAGGGAGGTTACTGATGAAAAAAAAATCCAAATACAAATACAAATGTATAGCACTATATTCTAAATATTCGCTAATTCTCAAAGTGGCGATAATCGCGTTTTTCAAATTCGTGATACGAATATTTGCGCCCAACACTAGTAATTACCATATGGAAAATTCAGAATTACAGATTCAATTGTAATCAGTGGGTAGTCTATGTAGTTATTCAAGCATGTGTGATCCTGCGTAACTTCATCAGGATTCATGATGCTCCCTCAGAAGTTGATTTACAGTATTAGAACCTGGTACATCTTCTTCATCTGGAGGATTAGACCAGACCCTTTATGGACGACCTGGAACTGCAGGGCTTGCAATTTGGGGCCTCTATGAAGAATATTTTTCAAGTCCTGAGGGTGCATTGCCGTGGCAGATGGACGTAATTCATGGCAGACTATGAAGGTTTCTGGACTCTGGTCATCTTAGTTTTTCTTGTTTTCTAGTGAGTTTTTTTTATTTAGGTGGGGGGGTTATATGTAGATAGTGTAGGGACTCACAAGACAAAGAGGACCCTTGATGTGGACTTGTGGGCTGGCGTTAAAGTTTGGCAAAAAAAATAAAAAATTGTCTGTCTTAAATCATAATTTTTGAAATGTGCATGAGTATTGAATATTTTTTTTTGTCTACAAAAACCCTCTAATACCTCTTTATAATTATATGTTAAGGACCTATTTAATGTTTGCTGACGTGCTCACATGTTTAGATGTTAGTTTTTACAACATATTTTCTTTCTTTAGGCATGCAGAACACTTCAAGACGCTATCCAAGGTCCCAGCTTTGGAGGTTATCCCCGCACTTTAGAACATTTGGCAAATCCTTTTGGCATATGTATGGTTGTCTTAAAGCAAGGATGGGCAACCTGCGGCCCTCCAGCTGTTGCCAAACTACAATTCCCAGCATGCCTGGGCACCCTACAGCTATTAGGGAATGCTGTGATTTGTAGTTTTGCAACAGCTGGAGGGCCGCAGGTTGAGCATCCCTGTCTTAAAGTATATACGCAGCCCTAGTTGTAATGATTAAAATAAAGCAATGAAAAATATGCGTATTATGTTTGTACTGTTTGCATTTCAATAAAAAAGGGAATGGTGTTATGTTTTGAATGTGATAACATATTGAATAAAAGCCGAGATATTTCATTTTTCATATTATTTTTATATGATAAAGTAAAAGTAAAATAAAAAAATGGCTTCACATTCAGCCTCTATAAAGAAACAAAACAAAATGCATACACAATTATAAGTCCATAAGGTCCCAGAGAAAAGGTCCAGGACCATGTGCACGAGGGGCAGCCACATGTTTGTGTTGGGTAGGTCATTCTGGGGTCTTGATAATGTGGCCTGGAAACATATTCAGGCTCCTGTGTGAATAGGGGATGGGAATAAGAGCCGGATCTAGCATGTTGCGACACCATTCTGGGCCCAGGTTGTGGTTCTGTGGATAACATTAAAGAACAGTGCTTCATGTTATCCACAGTCCGCACAAGCTCAAAAGGATCCAGTGGGAAATTCAGAATGGTGGCCACAGAAGCCATAATGTAGACATTTTTTTTTGTTGCCAAAGGGAAGATTTCTATAAGGGGAGCGAAGCCACTGAGCATTTGCTCCTCCTTCCCTTCGGTCCATCTCTGCCTCAAATACTCAAGCACCTGACTATCAATCAGGGCTCAAGTATTTGAGGCAAATTCCAGATTTTCTCTTGCCCCCCCTTCTCTGCTGTGGTTGTCTCCTGAGTCATTCAGGGCTGGATTCGACTGCAGCCGCTTCCTCCACAGCAGAAGACTCCTCCCTCTCAGGACGACCCAGCTGCTCTACTGTTTTGGCCTCTTCAGCCCCAGGATGAGGGAAGTCCAGGGGAGCCTCAGCTTGCTCTTTCTCGCTCGAGCTTGTAGAATGACCCCCCTGCTCCTCCAGGCTGTCAACAGTGCTATTGAATTAAAGATCATTTTTGAAAAACAATGTGTGTAAAGGGAATTACATATAAAACACATTTAAGAACCCACACTTTTTCAGCTTGAGAGCATGAGAGCGTCTGACGTGTGACGCTAGGGCTCCGCCCCCCCCCCCTCCTTGCACACTGGCCGCCCGAACTACCGCCCGAACTATCGCCTGAATCACCGGCATGTCGATCTGGCCGTGAGCTGCCCTGTCGAGCGACGGTGTCCTGGACTCCGGTGCCTGCTCCTGATGTGGACGCTGACGCAAGTGTGACCTGATGCAGTGCGCCTGCCGAGGCTGGGAGCCGCCGGGTGGTGAGTGGATGCGGTGGTTGGAGGAGTGAGGAGGCCCGCCAGCAAAGTTGTTCAGGTGCTGTGAACCGGTGGCCATGAGGTCTGGGGCAGTGCACACGGTCATTGGGAGACAAGAGACAAGACGGGGGGTTCTATGAGCTGAGAGGAGCTGGCTTCCCCCTTCTTTTAGTGGATCGGGACACAGCGTCCCCGCCGCTTAGCCTGCCAAGCCTGCCCCCTGCTGCTTAGATAGTAACAGCTAATATCTTTGGCAGCCTCAGGAGGGGTGAAGATTGGAAGGAAAATGATTATCCTGGCCTGAGGGCTTTGTTGGAAAAAATAAATAAAATATAGTAAGTAGTAAGGTGGATGAGAGGTTAAAAAGAAGGTAAAGGGGAAGAGAAGCTGGATGGAGTGAAAACAACCGGTCGATGATGCATTACTGGGGTCTGTACCGGTCTCACTAACATTACTGCTCTATTAATATTACTGCTCCGGTTTTATTAACATTTACTAACATTACGGTGGACACCCCCTGCCTGATCGATATAACCCCTGGACTAACCCTCTAACCCTCTGAAGATAAATTATTATTCTCTTTCCATAGGACTAAACCCCAGTAATACCTCAATATCTCACTCTTAGTTTCCGGGACTTGGACTCTGAGCCTAACGGCGGACTGATGTCGAATATTTAATTGGTGCACCTCCCCTTTTTTTTTTTTTTTTGTCCCCTTTTTCTCCGGCTCTATCACTCAAAATCATTCAAAAGAAGCAGGGACAACGGGGTTGTGGTTTTTGTCCTGTTGGCTCTAGTACGCGCTCTGTTGTAGCCTGGATTTACGCCATCCTGTTTCTGTCTCTTTTTTTTCTCTCTGGAAAAATGGACATAACTTCACCTGTTTCTTTTTGTTTGATTTAGTTTTTTTCTCCGAAAACAGGAAGCAGGGATAACTTGCGTATGCGTTTTGTGCTGTTGTTTCCTCCCCCCCTGTTAAGTGTTGGTTCTGCTGTATTGTACATGCGATATTGCTTTTTTTTGGGGGAGATATTGGGAAGGAGTTATTGAGAGACCGAGAGACAGGGAGTACAAAATGCCACCAAAGAAACAACCTGCCCCCGTGGGTGGTAGCAGCAGTAGAAGATCAATAACAGGTCTGGAAAGTGGGTCCAAACAACAGGGTTTAAATAAATTTTTAGCCCCAAGTTCACCAGGATTTAAAACTCCACAAAAACAAAACACTATAGACCCGGGTTCCCAAGCTCTGACCCAAGATAATGGATTGACGGAGGGAGGAGGAGAGAGGTCGGCATCAGTGTCTTCTACACCCTTAGATGCGAGGATGATAAAGGACATACTCTGCACAGTCTCACGGATGGAGAATGCAATGGGTAGTATAGCAACTCAGATCGGGGCAGTGCAGACGGATGTCAGTATAATAAGGGATGACATGGAGAAAATTAGACAACGATTATATGAGATGGAAAAATAGGGTCCCCGGGCTGGAACAGTCGCTTCAGAATTTAGAGAAGGAGGTCCTCTCTTTAAAGGAGAGGAATACTAAGATGGAGCAAAAACTAATAAGCCAAGAAGATAGATCAAGAAGATAGATCAAGAAGATAGATCAAGAAGATCCAATATACGGTGTGTGGGGATCCCAGAGCGGGTAGAAGGAGATAACTGTACCGACTATATGGAGAAATGGATAAGGGAAAACTGTAGGGTGGATACTCTCTCCTCCCTTTTTTCTGTCGAAAGAGCACATAGGGTCCCTATGAAAAAAGGGCTCCCGGGGGAACTCCCCAGACAGATATTGGTTAAATGTCTATTGGGCAGGGACCGCGATGCAATACTATTTGATGCTAGAAATTCGGAAAAATATCAAATAGATGGTAAAAAGATAAGACTGTTTCCTGACTACTCAGCGCATACCATACTATTTTTTTTTTTTTTTTTCTCTGCTCCGCCTCTGCAAGATGCTTAGGATCCTTTCGTTAAATGTGAGGGGTTTACGCGAGAGAGTGAAGAGATATGCTATCCTTGAGTGGTTGAAGAGGTTCCTGCCAGCCATCATCTGCCTCCAAGAGACACATTTGGATAAAGAATCCCTAGGATGGTTGCAGAAGAGATGGATAATGGAGGGTTACCATTCAGTGTATACTACCTATTCTAGAGGGGTCTCAATTTTGATACATAATAAGATTAGATTTGAGTTTCTGGCAGTGGAGGTGGATAACTATGGTAGGTACCTCTTCTTATATTGCAATATAGAAGGTGTTAAAATGGTAATCGCAAATATATATATTCCACCGCCATATAAACCAGATGTTTTGTATAAATTGCACAGATTTATGTTGAATAGAAAAGAAGCTAAGATGATTGCGATAGGTGACTATAATGCGGTAATGGACCCACTCAGGGATAGAACGTCTGGCAGAGGTGGAGGAGCAATAAAGGTGGATTTTTGTAAATTAGCCCAAGAGTTTAATTGGGTGGATGTTTGGCGTCTTCAAAACCCAGACGGAACCATGTATTCCTGCTACTCTAAAACACACCAAACTTGGTCAAGGATTGACATGGTTTTGGGAAATAAAAACTTGATATCTCAAAATGGGATTAAGATAAAATATTTACCTATGGCCCTATCAGACCACACTGCAGTAGTTATCGAATTAAATCTGATTTAAAAAAATACCATGCCACCATTTAAATTTAACTCCCAGTGGTTAACAAGGATTACAGATAAAGAGAATATAATGGAAGAACAAAAAAAAAATTTCTAGAGAATATTGGCACTGCTAGTAGAATAATTGTATGGGATACTGCTAAGGCATATCTAAGAGGACTGCTTTTTAAAGAGGTGAATTATTGGAAAAAGAGTACTAGAGAATTGAGTAATGCACTAGAAAAAAAAGCTGAGGTAGCAAGAATGACCTATATAGTACAGCCTTCAGAATACAACAGGAAAATATGGGAGGAACACCAAGAAAAACTAAAGGTATATCAAATGGAGAGAAGTAGGAAAGAACTACTTTTTCAAGGGATAAGCCTAGCTTCGGAGGGAGAAAAGGTGGGCAAAATTCTGGCAAGTATTGTAAGAAACCAAAGAGGGAAATCATGGATAGGGGCAATTAAAGATAAAACGGGTGAAATAATCACTACACCGGAAGGAATTAAAGAAGTCTTTCTGGACTATTTCCAGGAACTATATAAATCCAGGGCACAATATTCAAAACAAGATCTGGATAAATATCTAGATAAGATACCTCTTAAACAGATATCCCAGCCCCAAAAAGAATACTTAGAAAAAGAAATACTGATGGCCGAAATAAAGGAAGTCCTGAGCAAGGTAAAGCCGAATAAGGCACCGGGGGGTGATGGGCTTCCTTTTGAAATATATGAAGAGTTCTCCCAGGTGTTATTACCACAGTTAAAAATAACATTGAATGAGGCCAAAAGAATGGGGAATATACCAGAATCCATGAAAGAGGCAATTATTACTTTAATCCCAAAAAAGGACAAAGAACAACTTGACCCAGGATCCTATAGGCCAATATCTCTCCTAAACACGGACGTTAAAATTTTGGCAAAGATTTTGGCCGAGAGGTTGTCGAAAGTAATCGGGGAAGTTATAAACCTGGATCAAACAGGTTTTATACCGGGGAGAACGATTTATTCAAATATAAGAAGGCTGTTTTTAAATATTGAAGCTAATAAGTTACAATCTGGGGAAAAAGCTGTGCTCTCATTGGATGCCCAAAAAGCATTTGACTGTATAGAATGGGACTACCTATGGGCTGTACTAAAAAGGGTCGGTATAGGTGAGGAATTTATAGGTTGGATTCGGTTAATATACCACAATCCTAGAGCAAGGGTGATGGTAGATGGGAGCTTGTCCCTGCCTCTTGCACTATATCGGGGCACTAGGCAGGGATACCCTCTCTCACCATTACTATTTGCCATTGCAATCGAGCCATTAGCATGTATAATAAGAAACGATAGAGAGATTAAAGGTTTTCAATACGAGGGTGGAGAAGAAAAACTTTTGATGTACGCGGATGATATTCTTTTGTTTATGTATAACACTGGGGATCAGTTAAATAGGGTGCTCGATATAATAGATAGGTTCGGTTCCTTTTCCGGTTTAAATATTAATTGGGGGAAGTCTTATATGATGATGTTAGGTGACGTACAACTACAAAGGGAATTAAGGGTTCAGGTCTTAAAGAAACAAGACAACTTTAAATATTTAGGTATACAAATTTCCGGAAATATAGCTGAATACGAAAAATTAAATATACTCCCCCTATTAAAAGAACTCAGGACTAAAATACATATATGGCGTCGTTTACCGATGTCAATACAGGGCCGGGTAAATTTGATAAAAATGATTTTTCTCCCTAAAATTCTATATGCTCTCCAAAATGCCACGTTGAGGTTACCGCAGAGTACTTTTAAGGTACTCGATAGTCTAATGGGGGATTTTCTTTGGAAAGGTGCCATCCCCAGGATAAAAAAAGAAGTGTTGCAAAACGGGATAAAATACCTTAGTCAGATAGTGGAACAGGGTAAATTGAAAGATTTCAATATAATAGTTGGTGAGTTCGGGATCCCCCAAAAAGACATGTATAAATATTTTCAGCTTAGGAATGCCCTGCGGATGGCCCTTCAAGAAGATAAATATAAAAAAGAAAAATCGGATATAATACATAAATTTACTAAAGAAGGGGAAAGAGGTGGTATAACTGCAAGAAGATATAAGATATTGATGGAGAGCAAAAAGAAACAAATTCTAATACTTGCTGGAAAAAAATGGGAAGATGAAATTCAATCCCTTACTGAAGATAAATGGGAAGATGCCCTCAGAAGTTACTCAATGGTCTCCAAAAGGGGCTCACATAAGATCTCACAGTTCTTTGTAGTCCATAGGTTGCACCGATCCCCACGGTTATTGAAGATAATGGGTGTGAGAGCTTCGGATGCATGTTCAAAATGTGGGGGAGAAAATGCTGATTTAATACACTGTTTCTGGAGATGCCCAAGGTTGATTAGATATTGGAGGGAAATTTTGGAGACAGTACAGGTAATTCTGAAGGTTTACATACCGGAAGACCCGGTGATCTGCATTTTAGGGGCAACTAAACATCTAAATTTAAATAGAGATATACGTGTGGTTCTCTGTAAAGTGCTATTTCAAGCTAGACTCCTTATACTTAAGAAATGGGTGGGGGCAGATCCCCCGATGGTGAGACAATGGAGGAAAATGGTGGATAATTTTATTAAGGAAGAACGAATGATGGAGGGCCACGGAAAAAAAAATATTGAGGATCTTTGGAAAAAATGGATGCTTTAGGGCAGGAGTTACCTAATTTTTTATTTTATTTTTTATTTTTATTTTTATTTATTTTTTATATATTTTTTTATTTTTTTATTTTTATTTTATTTTTTTTTTATTTTTTTTTTTTTACACGTCCCCCCCCCCATCTCATAAGGGTGGGGGGAGGGTAAAGGTAAAGTATAGTTTAAAACAATTGTTCAGGAAAAAATGAAAACGTATTGTTTAAGATGTGATTTGAAGATATTTATACCTATGATGTGATTGGAATGTATACGTTTCTTTTTGTATAAATGAAAATAAAGATATATATAAAAAAAAAAAACCCACACTGGAACACAGGGGTCCAGAAGCCTTTTAACATATTGATGAACTATTTACAGTATTGCTTGTCAATATGAAAAGGCTGGAGAAGGTCTTAATAAAGTGGTTATTTGGGTTCCCGAATGGCCCCCCCAAAATAAACCCTTCATATCTCATGTAGTCTACACTAAGTACATAATTTGTTAATGTTTTGGTCCGTTGTTCCCATTAGTCATGTGCTGCATTGCATTGTCTGTTTCAGTACTAGCAGTGATGTACCGTCCTTGTCCACACTATGGTAGACACCGACTTCCGCCTAGCCATGTTGACGACCTGTTAAAAGGGACCTGCACAGATGGATGTTCCTTATCGCTCTCCTCACCTGTTTCTGATGTCAGCCATTTGTGCAGGTCATGTCAGGAGAAACAATGCTAGATGGAAGTCTTCTTCTAGCATGGTCAGGACAAGGGCAGTATATTACCGGCAGAGAACAAAGTGTACCAGGCATGTGCAATCCAGGCCAAGTTACAGCATAGCCTAAAAAATTACTTCTATGCTGTTATCATTCATACAAAATAAAAGCCGAATGCAAGGTATTTTTTGGCATGTATACAATTATAACAACTACTAGATACATTTGGTACTCACGGCCTAAGATCCAGCACAGGTCTCAAGAAATGGAGTTGCTAGGTATAAAGATATGGCTTCTTGCGAAGCCCTCCATCGCCACTGCGTCCCTGTGACTGGATGAGTTCCCGATGATACTGATCACGGCATGACTGCCAGCAGGTCTTCACGTGTTGCACTGTAGAAATATACCATAACAACCATTCTAAATGTATATATAAACACACACGTATAAATGCACGTGTGTACAAATGGTTAAAACAAAACTTATACATGCAAACACATTTATGTTGATACCATATACAGTAACTTGTATTGAACTAAAATTGTGTTAGTGCAATACACATGCTTTGTAACCCTGTAGACACAAATTTCAGTCTATTTGATTCTAAAGGGGTTGGGTCACCTCAGCAGATAACATTTATTATAATGTAGAACACATGAAGACCAGCCACTTTATAATATATTTTTTAAAATCACTTCCTACACTTCTTGTTTCCATGGGTACGAAATCCATCTGCAGTGACCGCGCTTGCACAGTACAGGAAAACAAGCTGGACTACCCCAGCTCTAGTGGTCCCAGCCAACAGAGAGGGTGGCACTTTTTCCTATACTATGCAAGCACGGCCACCGCTGCTGGATAACAGGGTGGTTGTAACCACGGAAAAGTTCCAGGGCTCAAAAAGTTGGAAAACGTTATGTAGTTAAAATACAGGGATACACAATATGCGGCTCTACAGCTGTTTACAAACTACAACTCCAAGCATGTCCAGACGTAATAAAGAGATCAGCCTACAGCAGGGCATGGTGGGAATAGTAGTTTCACTACAGCAGGAGAGCCACAGTTGGCCATGGTTGATGTAATATACCAATCTATAGTGCTGTGGAAGGTGACAAGGAAAATAATTATTTTAGAAAACATCCTCAGGGTACCCCTTCACAATTTTTTTTTCTCATTTCCCTGCTTCCCCTATATATACGCCAGCGCATTAAAGTTAGACATAAACAATACACATTTTCAGAGGACAACACAACCGCATGGGTTGGCTAACCTAATTTGCGACATTTGAAGGAATCGGTCTTCTATCACTCTCTGGCCAGCATCTCTCGTGAGTGACCTCGTCCCATGCCCGCTCCTTTGTAATCCGATCATGGTATGGATCGCTGTGGGTGTCCCACAGCTGGGGACGCTCTTGTATGAGGAATATCAGCTTCTCTACATCCATCATGTGTTCTAAGGCAGAGCAGACACGCTGGTGCTCATCTTGTAAACACCAAACACATGGCCAAAGTGGGACGGGCCTTGCAATTCTACAGCATGGATCCGCAAAATACGGATGACATACGGATGTGTCCTGTATGCATTCTGTATTTTTTGAAGGCCCAATGACTTGAATGGAGCGACGGAACGTTATTTGCGGACAATAATAGAACAAGTTCTATCTTTTAGCGGAACGGATATACGGACATACGGAAATGGAATCCATACGGAGTAACTTCCGTTTTTTTGGGACCCATTGAATTAAATGGTTTCGTATACGGTCCGCAAAAAAAACTGAACGAACACGGAAAGAAAATACATTTGTGTGCATAAGCCCTAAGCCTGTTAAAGGCAGCCATACATAGTTATGAAACCAGTGATGGCTTGTATAGCATGTTGCCAACCTTAAAATGATTGTCCAGGATTTCAATATTGGTGGAATATTCTCAGTGTAGACCATCAATATCTGATCAGCATTAGTCAGACACCCCTGACGATCAGCTGGTCCAGAGTAGCTCATTCAGAGCTTGTAACTGCAGTACTGCTCCCGTTCGCTTCAATGGGGACAGGACAGCAGTAATCAGCCCTGTCCACTAATAATGAATGAAGCTGTGTAGTTTTGGCACTGGAGCTACTCTGAAACAGTTGCTCAGAGGGGGGTGCGAGGTGTTGGCGTTGTGTGTTTTGCGGTCCGCAAACTGCGGATTCGCAAAACACGGATGGCGTCCGTGTGCGTTCCGCAATTTGTGGAACGGCACGGACAGTCATTAATATAACTGACTATTCTTTTCCGCAAAACGGACAAGAATAGGACAGGTTATATATTTTTGCTGACCACGGAAAATATAGATAAGTGAATAGGTCCGCACCCAAGCCGCAAAAACTGCGTCTCGGATGCGGACCAAAACAACGTTCGTGTGCATGAAGCCAAATCGTGAGGGTATGCCATCAATATTAAAATCCTAGATTACCGCTCTATTATGATTCTTGTGCATCACAAACAGCCTATTGTGGTATTATATCTTTAAATGGCGATGTGTTTGTTTGTCTAACCTAATACATTTTGTAACGGAAGATCCTGTTCTATTCAGACATAAAGTAAACAATTAGTGTTGATTGTGCGATACAAAGTCTTCTGTGTTTCCTTGGGAAGGGATTGGCACTATCCTACGTCTTACAAGATACGCTGATAGTGATGCCTCGAGAAGGCAATAACAAAGTAGGAAGAAATCCTGGGAAAGTTAAGTATGGCACCCATCTCATCACACTTAGAATTACATTAGTGGATGTAAGGGCGATCAGCCCCCAAAATGCCAACAGCTGTTTTGCATATAGATTTGACCTTTGCAATTGGCTCAACGTATTCAGATGTGTGTGGTGTGACACGACCAGTTAAAAAAAATACTCTGTTGGGAGCTGTTTATGCTAAATGTGTCTATTGAGAGTTTTTCTACCATGCTGCAATAATATATATAGGATTTGCATCCTGGGAAATTGTGAAAAGGTAACGGTGGACACATGAGTATGTACAAATGGACAAAGGATCATTTCTGTCATTGAAACCTAATGGATTCAGTACATGAAAACCTGAAATCCTGTTAGTTTTCTAGTATACAAATTTGTCTCCGCCAGCAACATATTTGGAACCATTACCAGTTTATAGGGCTACAAAGGTAATTTCTCATTCTCTTCTAGGCACCCCTGAAAGTTCATCCGCAGCAGTAGACCAATTTTGATGACCAAAGGAAAGCAGATAGGATAGCCAAGTTAGCCAAAGTCAAAACCTGGAAGATACAGTTATTGCCAAATCAGCAGACAAGGGGTTAATCAATAGAACAAGCCAAGGTCCAAACCTGGAGATTAGAAATGTAGCCAGATCAATGGATGAGAGGTTAATCAGGGGTGGATTGGGAACCTAAAGTGGGCCTGGAAAAAAATACCTAAAAGTGGTCCCATATTGTAGGAGGGTCTTAATTGACAGGAGGCAGGGCAACAAAAGTTGGGGGGTCTTCAATACCATAGCGCAAAATACCACATACCACAGTGTCTGACAATATATTGCCTAAAAAGCTGTCCCTCTTAGTTGGCCACATCAATAGAGGCCATTTTCTCTCCTCCTCTTCCAGTTGTCTCTGATTAACATATGGAGCAGGGTGCTTAGGAGGTGAAATGAGGGACATAGTTGAATTCAGGAGGGCATGTCGCTGGCTGGGTACATGAATACTTGATTCTCACAGAGTTAATTACCACTGATATTATGTACCCAGCCGGCAGCAGTAAGGTTTATGGCCAATCCGCCCCTGATACAGACAGCAGGTTTTAAGTTCGGTAACAAAGCACAAAAAGGAGGCAGGACACAGTCACTGAGTAGTATAAGTACCTAGTTTAAAATGTAACTGTAAAAAAAAAAAAAAAATATTTAAAAAAATTAGCATACTTTTTACTGCAGCTGCAGCATTACACATAAAGCAATCTTTAGTTTCTTGACATAACATTGTTTTCCTTGAGCTTTTCCCTTAGTTACCACAGTTTTGAAGCCTTCATTATGAGAATCTTCTCAAGATGGCTCCCCTGCCAGTTCTCTGAGGCCAAAAGTGCTTTCCCTCACTTCACATGCACACTTGCTTTAGCCAACAGCTCCCTGCCAGCCAATAAGATTGGATTACACGCCTCCTGATTATGAAGCCTGATAGTATCAACACACGGGCATGCAGACAACCTACACCAGATGGTAAAATGTGTGGACGTGCAATGATATATAGAATAAATAGTTACAAGAATAGGTGCACTACTGTGGTGGATGCAAACAGTAACATCTGACTAAACCCTCCCACTGATGTTAAAAATTAGACTTTAGCCAGTATATCCTTATATTAAGGACAAACCTGAGCCCCACGCAAAGGTTTCTCAAGTGGCACGGGACCTAACACTAAATCTACCTGTACCGTATGGGTAGTACCAGGAGCCATTGGGCAAACTACAGCAGCGTGTAGGATGTCTCTGTGGCACTTGTGGTCTGCTGCGGGCATCCTCCACTGTTTGCATTTTTTGCTGGGGATCGCCCCAAGCGCAGTATCTGCTCCCCCGAGCATAAATGCACAACTGCATTTGGGGTTGAGCATTAACTGTCTTCTGAGACCACGCATTTTTGTCATATAAATCGTATATTTATATGTGGAGGTGTATAAACTCTAATCTAAATGCACCTTGATTACCATCCATAGACAGCATTTAGGTGCACCTATGAGGTCTGCAACATATCAGCCAGCCATGGGTGGGACTCTAAGCCTCCTCCTCCCATTGTATGTGGTTAGTCACACTGGAGGGAACTGGGAGCTGTTTGCTGTGAGTTGTACCTTACGCTGCTGTAATTTGCCCATTGGCTCCTGGTGCTAACCATACGGTACAGGTAGGTTTAGCGTTAGGTCCCGTGCCACTTGAGAAACCTTGGCGTGGTGGGGCTCAGGTTTGTCCTTTATATAAGGATATACCAGCTAAAGTCTCATTTTTAACATCAATGGAACTATTCATCCTAACCTAACCAGGCCAGTTTTTCAGTTGTAGCAATTGGCCTATCTAACTACAAATAACTGATTAATTTCTGAACCAGCCTACATGTATTTGACATTATTTTTCCCAAGACACCTTTATTTTGTGCCATTAGATGATGGATATAATATTTAAAAAAAATTTTTTAAGGAAAAACTGAAAATTATGAAAATAAATTATATTTTTCCTTATTATCTCTTATTTCCATATTATGCTTCTTATCAATTATTTTTCACAAAATGTTTCAAGGCAAAACATTCCTAAAATTACTACCGTACGCTTGTACCCTGAAAATGGGCGCTATTTATGTAATTTATCTATTGGCTGAGCGCATTTTGGATTTTGGTGGCCTATTTTTCTATTGCTGGTTAAATTGCACTGTACTACCCGAAAAATCTTGTACAGCGCTAAATGTTACAAGCCCCCTTCAAAGTGACTTTTTTAGGTTGTTCCCCTAAGGTATTCATCGTGGGAAATTTGTATATTTTAAGGGTTTTTTTTGTTTTGTTTTTTCCCCCCACATTTTTTTTATAAATGAAAAAAAATATGCATTTGGGGGGCGGAGCTTGCGCCGGATGAAGATGGTCGCATAGCTCCGTGCTCTGTGAAGAGACTCGTCCCTGACGCCAGCAATCATTAGCCTACAGAGACGGAGATGGTTAAGATCAGGAACAACAAGCATGTGGACACCCCTGCTCCCTCTAAAACTCAGATTGCAGGAGGTGAGATGGAGAAATTCCTAAAGAAAGCTGCCGCTACCGTGGCCGCCAGGGAACCCAAGATGGCGCCGACGTCGCAGGCCAAAGCTCCGAAGCGCGCCCCTGCTCCATCGGAGGGTGAGAGTGATTCGGATGAAGCGCAAGCCAGCTCCGATCTCCCGGTCACAAGGAAATACCTAGACCGCGCGCTGAGTAGAATGATGGAGCCGTTACTAGCAGAACTGTCTGCCTGCAGGAGCGAGGTGAGACAGATAGGGGATCGCGTGGAGAGCCTGGAGAACCATCAGGCAGAAATGCTGAGCCATCAGTCTGCTGTAACAGACTCCTTTCGTCGCTGAGCCCTTTATTTAAATGATCTTCACTGTTCCCTGGAGGATCAAGAAAACAGGGGGCGCCGGAACAACCTCAGATTCAGGGGTGTGCCTGAGTCGGTTACCACAGGAGAGGTTTCGGCGTCCATTACTGAAATCAGCGGATCGCTGCTGGGGCCTGACTTTCCCCAAGAGATAATCATAGAGCGGGCACACAGGGCTCTCAGACCTAAGCCCAAGCCGGACGAGCCGCCCAGAGACATTATTTGCAAGTATTTGAATTTTCAAGTTAAATCAGCCGTCCTGGAAGCCGCACGTGCCCATCCTGAACTGACATTTGAAGGATCCAAGATAGAGGTTTTTCAGGACTTAGCTCCGTCAACATTAAAGAAGCGGAGAGCCCTTAAACCCTTGACGGATTGGTTACGCTCCAAAAAGGTGCTTTATCGCTGGTCTTTCCCCTTTGGTATACCCTTCTCATACGCAGGAAAGAGAGTGAACATTTCGTCATTTACTGACCTCACATCTGCCTTTGAGCTCCTGAATGTGCCACCTATGCGGATTGAGAATTGGGAACTTTTCCAAGACCTCGGCGCCTTACCCGAGATACCCAAAGTGGCTCCATTTGAGATACTACGCACGTCAAAGTCATCCCGTTCTAAGAAGAGGGGCCACCACCTCACCCCGAGAAGTCTCTCGCAAGACCACTAGAGGGTCCTGCCTGTGTATAGTATAATTGCCATAAGTAATCTTGCCTCTTTAATTTGCCTACACCATTGCTAAGTTTTCATGCTCTTATTGCTAGCGCGATATTTTTTTTAGTCTATACCTTGGCATCCAATGTTCCTTTAGTTCTGTATTGCAATATGGCCTGATTCCGTCCTATCACCGCCTATCCTAGGGCGTTACACGATCTCTTAGACGGTCTACAGACCAAGTTACCCACTATGTTTGTTTAATACGTTATGTTTTACTCCCCTTCTTTTCCCCCAACTCAAGGTACTCGACTAGCATATCAAACAGGATCGCCTCTGCTATACGTGCGACAACAGTGGTGCAAGGGATAATGGTCCACAATGGTCCCAATGCGTCTCCTGGGGGGAGGCCACAACGGCTCCAAGGTAAATTTGCACACACAGTAAATTATGGCTGACATCTCAGTGGCCTCTTACAATGTCAGGGGCTTTCACTCCCCATCTAAACGGAGCCAAGTCTTTGCCATTCTGAGAAAAGCCGGAGCGGGGGTGGTGTTTCTCCAGGAGACGCATCTCCGTTTTAATCACTACCCAGACATGAGGTTCTCGCACTACTCCAACTGGTACCACTGTGGGAGCCAGAGGCGTACAGAGGAATCACTGGGCCCCATAGCAAAAATCTGAATTGGGCCCCTTAACCCCGCCCACTACCCACCATGGCCCGTCCCACTTCCTGACCTTGCTCCTCCCATGCCACACCCCCATTAAATAAATTTATACATGACCTACAGAAACTGTTAGGGGTTTCCTGGGGGTGACCTGTCACATGGGATATCTGCTGCAGCCTGCAGGTCTCCTTATTTGGGGTGCCATGTTAGGCTACTTTCACACTTGCGTTCGGGTCTCCGCTTGTGAGTTCCGTTTGAGGGCTCTCACAAGCGGCACCAAACGGATCCGTCCAGCCCTAATGCATTCTGAGTGGATGCGGATCCGCTCAGAATGCATCAGTATGGCTCCGTCTGTCCTCCGCTCAGCAGGCGGACACTTGAACGCTGCTTGCAGCGTTCGAGTGTCCGCCTGGCCGTGCGGAGGCAAACGGATCCGTCCAGACTTACAATGTAAGTCAATGGGGACGTGCAGCATACGGGTAGGCTACCCGACACTGCTAGATTTGAGTGTGTAGTTCCCTTTAAGCCAGTCAGGCCGGTTACCGGCAATCCTTATCACAGCCAGCAGAGGGAGCCCCCAGTTCAGTATAAATAGGCTAGGGCCTAGCTCAGGAAGAAAAGAAGTTTCCAGACTCAGTGCAGAGAGGTTTTCCTCCTGAGTCCATGCATAGAAGTCAGAAGGGCATAACTAATCAGCCTGAAGACACAGAATACCACAGAGGCCGATCAGAGAAAGCAAGAGGTACTCAAGATAACAGAGGAGGTACTAGATAAGGACAGATTCAAGGGTACGCCAGATAAAGGGCATTAGACCTTGGAGAGAAAGTCACATGTAGCAGGACCAGTCAGGAATATTGAGCAATCCGCCTGTACTGCATCTCCTGTAATCAACACTCTGTATAATGCCTTGCTAAGACCGGCCATTCTGTAACTCCCAAGAACCACCTGTATTGTTATAAGAAACCAACCGTCTTTCATGGAACTGTGCTGTACCTGCGTCCATGTATTATCCTGACTGATATTCAGTAAAAGTTCCAGTTTTTGTTGGCTATCCTGTGCTTGCTTCATGCGTCCACCATACTTTACACGGCGTGTCACCGTTTAATTGACACTGGCGTCACGAACTGTTAAATACCTGCCTGTTCCAGTATTTGCCCCAATTGAAGACGACAGTGGATCCCAGGTTAGTGGTCAATCTGCACTACAAAGCCCAGCACACACTACTGACCCCCTGGGACACTGCATCGCTCTTTTTGGCGTCACGAACAGGATCCGCATACTTCGACAGTGCAGAGAAGTGTGAACTGTGTGCTTTAACTATTTCACCACCGTATGGCAAAGACTGTAACCCTTTATTTCCAAGCCGGTGGATTAAAATTGTGCCTGGGAGGAATCAGAGGCGCTGTACTGTGTTGCGCTACCCCCAGAGGGAAAATCGTATTTGTGGACTGTGATTTATTGGACTTTGCAACACCCTGCTTGCTGTCAGGGAATCGTGATCAAGATGGCCACCGGCCGCCTGGAGTAAAGTTTCCCGCGCTGCTGAGGACCTCCGTGGGCGGATCCCTTCAAAGACACAGAGAATCCCGCCCCTCTTCATCATCGCACCGCCGCGGCCCTGCTTTTCCTGCGTCAGCAACGTCACCGCGTACACAGGACGTCCGGAGTCTCACGAGATTTGGCCTGCGCGAACCCGGCGATACCGGTAAGAACTTGTATCCGGAGGGAAGGGGATTGTTCCGGCCCCTTTAGTCACCAGCGGCCACCTCGTAATAAGTTAACATGTCAGATCCGGGAGTTGCCGAGCGGCCGGACTCGGGAGAGCTTGCGGCTCCTAATCATCCTATAGCCCCCAGCATGATGCCCTTTACCATGCCTTACTATTTTGGGGCCCCATGGTTTCCCCGCTATAACGGAGAGGCCCATACCCTAAGAGACTTTAAAGAAAAGTTACTGGCCTTATTCAAACTGTACCCCATAAATGCCGATCAGCAAATGGAAATCTTGCTAGCGCAACTGGAGGGGGCTGCCCGCAGAGAGGTATTATCCTGGCCGGTTGCTGAAAGGAGTACTCTGGAGCAGATATTCACCCGCCTCAGGGCCACTTTTGAAACGAGGACTGCCTCAGAGATAAAGATGCACTTCTTTGGCAAGAAACAGAAGTCCGGTGAGTCCCTCCGTGACTATGCCCTATCACTTCAGGAGGCTTTGGGGGCTGTAATTCAGATAGATCCCAAGGAAGCTGATAACCAGGATCAGACCCTGAGGGAACAATTTATTACCGGAGTGTCTAGTGAGCAAATAAGGACCCAATTAAAGATGCTGTCCGCCCAACACCCTAACAGTACCTTTCTGGACTTTAAAGAGCTGGCTATAAAAATTCTGGGGTCAGCAGTATCTACAGAGTTGAGCACGCCACCTGAGCTATCAGCCTGCAGGTCAAAACCGCTTATCACTAACCGAGCTGAGGCCGGTCAAGCTGTTCAAGCTACAGCTACCGATACTATCGCCATGCTGACAGAGCAAGTAAATCACCTCACTAAAAGCCTAGAGAGAGTGTGCAGAAAAATGGAGGAATGGGAAAAACCTATGATGTCAGAAGAGGAGTTCCTGTCACCCTCTAAGCCGTTCCCACCTCCATACCAAGAGACTCACCCCAGGGATCCTGGGAGGCGCAATAGGGGTCGCCAGCGGCCCGTGTGTACATACTGCAAAAAGATGGGACACACAGAATCCACTTGCTGGCAGTTAAACGGGCAACCCCTGAGGCTGAGGACCACCCCTCGGGAGGTAGAACACTAGGTCCAAAAGATCCAAATTGGATGCCACGGTATGTAGGATCCCATCCTAAAATCAATGTGGAGATTAACGGGGTCCCCTTTGAAGCCCTGTTAGATACTGGGTCTCAGGTCACTACTATTCAGTTGCCCGCCTTTGAAAGATTCTGGGACACCAATCAATTGACCCAGCCGCCAGAATCCTGGGTAGAGATTATCGCCAGCAATGGCAAACCGGTAAAGATCCATGGATACTGGGAACCCACCCTGCAGGTGGGAGAAGTCACCTTGCCTCAACAGGGGGTGGTAGTAGTACAGGCCGGCGACAGAGGAGGACATCCTGTCATTCTAGGCACCAATGTCTTCAAAAACTGTTATGCTGAAATACTTGCCGTATTACATCAGACTCTGCCCACCGCTTCCTCTGCGTCCAAGAGGGTGATTCAAAAGACTATCACTGTGTTAAGTGCCCAGCAGAGGTTTGCTAACGGGAAAGGAGAAATTTGTACTGCCAAGATTCGTGATAATAAGCCTGTGACTTTGCCTCCTAATTCCCAAACTCTCTTATGGTGTCGTGCTGTCCTGGGAGTCCAAGGCCAAGATTATCCAGCCCTGGTGGAGCCAATCCAGATGGAGAACTACCCTTATGTGAGAGCTGCCAAGTGCCTGGTGAACGTCTCCCAAGGTAAAGTACCTGTCCGTCTGATTAACCTGAGTGATCATCCTGTGGCGCTTACTAAGCATTACCCTGTTGCCCAGCTTTCTCAGGTGTTCTTCCAAGACATCATCCGTCTTCCAGTGACAGAAAAGCCGCCAGCTGCAGTCAGCGGATGTCCGCCGGTGCCCCAGTCACAGGTACCCTGGTGGGAAGAGCTACATGTCGGGGACGAGACTACCCCTCAACATCAACAAGAAGGGATACTACGGCTTGTCAAAGAGCACCACCAGGCCTTCAGTAAACATGCTACTGATTATGGAGAGGTTAGTGCCATACAACACACCATACCTACTGGCTCTCATCCTCCTATCAAGGAGAGATACCGACCCTTACCGCCTACTTCTTATCAGACTGTAAAAGAAATGATCCAAGAGATGAAAGACTCTAATGTAATCCGGGACAGTCGTAGCCCGTGGGCGGCACCCCTGGTTCTTGTAAAGAAGAAGGATGGTGGTATCCGTTTCTGCGTGGACTATAGAAAAATTAACCAAATAACCCACAAAGACGCACAGGGCCGGTGCAAGGATTTTTGCCAACACAAGCGAAGCTACATTTTGGCGCCCCCCCCCCCCGCCCGGATGGCCCTGGCCCCATCCATGATCACAACATTACCCCCTATTGTGTCACATTTTACCCCCCCCATGGCACATCATTCCCCCCCCAGCCCCCGGCCGAGCCTTCCTGGTGGCCTGGCCCCATTCCCATGTCACATACAGTGACATACTCAGAGTACAGACATTTACATTGTCCCCCCAGCCCTCCCTCCATCATGTCACGGTCACACAAACTAGCGCCAGAGCAGAGGCGCTCAGGCTTAGCACGGCATCAATGATGTGTTTAAAAAAATTAATTACAAAACAACAATCATTAATATTGGGGGGGTGGCGGCAGGCAGGGTGTGTAATAAATCTTTTTAAACACATCATTGATGCCGTGCTAAGCCTGAGCGCCTCTGCTCTGGCGCTAGTCACTGTGTGCGCTAGCCTAGCCCTTTGCGCTTATGGGCACTCATCTCATCATTTTGAATTAATTTTAAATCAAATGATCTCATATTAATTATTA
Source organism: Bufo gargarizans (assembly GCF_014858855.1). Classification (NCBI taxonomy): domain Eukaryota; kingdom Metazoa; phylum Chordata; class Amphibia; order Anura; family Bufonidae; genus Bufo; species Bufo gargarizans. The sequence goes on from NC_058083.1 coordinate 35,295,569, forward strand.
TAAAATAACATTCAAAATTAAATTCGGACCTACCCTAACAAGTCCTGACCTGTCCTGACCACGTCTCCTGCTGCTGGCTGCCAGAGTGCATCTGACTCTGATCTGAATCATCTGATCTAATCATACTAGCGGGCGCGGCTGCCTGTGCCTGTCTGACTCAGACACAATCAGTCAGCTCGAGCCTCGCCTATGGTACCTGCGCTACCTACAGTGGCGACTCTAGGAACAATATATAGGGGGGGCACAAAGATACCACAGTCAAAAATGGGGGGGCAAAAACAAAATAAGTATATATAAATAAGATTACAAAATACGAGAGAATTGCGGTCTGCAGGGATACAGTTATAATAAAACAATTTACTTAGAAAAGAAGCTATTCAGTCGTCTGCTGTGCCGTCCTCTGCTTGCTTCCACGGATTCTTTCCCCTTCTTTCTGTCTCTCGTCAGTGCGCAAGCAAACTGTTATGGTGGATCTGTGGAAGACACACTGTTATGGGGGCATCTGTTGATTACATATTATGCCTCTCATATCAGCCCCCATGCCTCTCATTAGCCCCTATATCAGCCCTTATGCCTCATTGGCCCCCATTATTCCTCTTATTAGCCCCCATTATGCCTCTTATCACCCCCATATCAGCCCCCATGCCTCTCATTAGCCCCCATATCAGCCCCTATGCCTCATTAGCCCCCATGCCTCAATAGCCCCTATTATAAGCCATTATGCCTCATTAGCCCACATTTTGCCTCTTATTAGCCCCCATATGCCTAATTAGCCCCCATTATGCCTCTTATTAGCCCCCATATGCCTAATTAGCCCCCATTATGCCTCTTATTAGCGCCCATTATGCCTCATTAGCCCCAATTATGCCTCATTAGCCCCCATATGCCTCTAATAGTCTAAGTAGCCCCCATTGTGTCTCTAATTAGCCCCCATTGTGTCTCTAATTAGCCCCCAATATGCCTCATTAGCCCCCATATGCCTCAATAGCCCCATATGCCTCCAATTAGCCCCCATATGCCTCCAATTAGCCCCCATATGCCTCCAATTAGCCCCATATGCCTCCAATTAGCCCCCATATGCCTCCAATTAGCCCCCAATATGCCTCATTAGCCCCCATATGCCTCAATAGACCCATATGCCTCCAATTAGCCCCCATATGCCTCCAATTAGCCCCCATATGCCTCCAATTAGTCCCCATATGCCTCCAATTAGCCCCCATATGCCTCATTAGCCCCATATGTCTCATTAGCCCCATATGCCTCATTAGCCCCCATATGCCTCTAATAGTCTAATTAGCCCCCATTGTGTCTCTAATTAGCCCCCATTGTGTCTCTAATTAGCCCCCAATATGCCTCATTAGCCCCCATATGCCTCAATAGCCCCATATGCCTCCAATTAGCCCCCATATGCCTCCAATTAGCCCCCAATATGCCTCATTAGCCCCCATATGCCTCAATAGCCCCATATGCCTCCAATTAGCCCCCATATGCCTCCAATTAGCCCCCATATGCCTCCAATTAGCCCCCATATGCCTCATTAGCCCCATATGCCTCATTAGCCCCCATATGCCTCCAATTAGCCCCATATGCCTCCAATTAGCCCCATATGCCTCCAATTAGCCCCCATATACCTCCAATTAACCCCCATATGCCTCCAATTAGCCCCCATATGAGCCATATGCCTCCAATTAGCCCCCATATGCCTCCAATTAGCCCCCATATGCCTCCAATTAGCCCCATATGCCTCCAATTAGCCCCCATATGCCTCCAATTAACCCCCATATGCCTCCAATTAACCCCCATATGCCTCCAATTAACCCCCATATGCCACATTTTTTATAAAATAAAAAAAACACTTACCTCTCCTGCTCCTGGATGGACGCCACCTGCAATTTTCTCCCTCCTCAGTCGACTGTGCTCTAAACTGGCGCGCACAGCGTGAGGTCACAGAGCGCCCTCACGCTGTGCGCAGCCCTGCACAGCCGACAGCCGAGGACCAGGAAGTGGTGAGTACAGAGCGTTCACCACTTCCAGGTCCTTCGGTACTAATGAGCGCTTCCATAATGGAAGCGCTCATTAGTATTCACCTGGGGGAATCAGCGGGGGGGGCACCTGGGGGAATCAGCTACCTGTCGCCGCAGCGCCGCTCTCACACCAGTCACGCCCCCTGTGCAGGTGACTTGAGGCAGCCTGAGCCGGCCGGCACACGCAGGTTGGGGGCGGGCGGGTTCACTGATGGCGGCGGCGCTGCAGCACAATTAAGTGCTAAAAAAAAAAAAAAAAAAGCCATTCATTCATTCTTCCGCCCTGCGCAGGGCGCGCCCTAAGGCAGCCGCTTGGTCTGCCTTATGGTAGCACCGGCCCTGAAGACGCATACCCACTGCCCCGCATTGAAGAGTCACTAACTGCTCTGGGCTCCGCTGCCTATTTCTCCACATTGGACTTGACCAGTGGCTACTGGCAAGTACCCATGGCCCCGGCAGATAGGGAAAAGACTGCTTTCACCACTCCCATGGGCCTGTTCGAATTCAATTGTATGCCGTTCGGGTTATGTAATGCCCCAGGAACTTTCCAGAGACTAATGGAGCGGTGTTTGGGTCACAAAAACTTCGAAACAGTGCTGCTGTATCTAGATGACGTCATTGTGTACTCAAAAACATATGAAGACCACCTGAAACACTTAGCAGAGGTCTTTGAAATCCTTGTCAAATATGGCCTGAAGGTAAAGCCATCTAAATGCCACTTGCTCAAACCTGCGGTAAAATACCTGGGGCATGTGGTAAGCGGAGAGGGCGTACAACCTGACCCTGATAAGTTAGCGGCTGTCCGTAACTGGCCGGTACCCACTACCGTCAAAGAGGTGAGGGGTTTCCTTGGTTTTGCCGGCTACTATAGACGTTTCATCCCCCATTTTGCTCAAATAGCCGATCCTCTCCAGGAACTCTTGAGGGGGCAGCCCAAGAAAAGTCCTAGAACTCCAGTGCTCATTGAGTGGAATGAAGAGAGAGGGATAGCGTTCCAGTTGTTAAAAAAGAAACTGACCGAGCCTCCCGTGTTAGGTTATCCCGACTACAGCAAGCCCTTCCATCTGTATACTGATGCTAGCAAGCGAGGCCTGGGGGCTGTGTTAGCCCAGATTCAAGAGGGAAAAGAAAGAGTGATAGCTTATGCAAGCCGCTCCCTGAAAGGAGCTGAGAAAAATGACCAGAATTATAGTTCCTTCAAACTAGAATTCCTGGCATTAGTGTGGGCAGTGACGGAAAAATTCAAAGATTATCTAGCCGCTACCCCATTCATTGCATTCACTGATAATAACCCTCTGGCACATCTAAATACAGCTAAATTGGGGGCTCTGGAGCAAAGATGGGCCTCTCGTCTCGCCAACTATGATTTCTCTGTAAAATATCGCGCTGGACGTACTAACGACAATGCTGATGCTTTATCCAGACTCCCCACAGAGACAGCTCCTGATGATGTGCGGGATGCTTGGGAAGATGTAGAAATGCCGGCCTTCTACCATAAATTTGCTCAACAGGATCAGGCTCGGGCTACCAGTAACAGAGCTGCAGTTCCTTCACCCTCCAGTAGGCCGGAACTCAAAGAAGAAAGGTGGGTGAAACTACAGTCTGAAAGTAGAGTGATGGGTGAATTGTTGGACTTCATTACCAGTGGCAGAACCCCTGAGAGGATTCGGCGTAAGAGTACAGATCCTGAGCTCATCAAACTGTGGAGACAGCGCAATCAACTCTTCATACAAAAGGGCCTGTTGCTACGGAGAAGCCTAGACCCAGTGTCCAACGAAAGAGTGCATCAAATTCTCATACCCCGACGAGATGCAGGTATGGTGTTGGAGATGTACCACAATCAATCCGGTCACTTTGGGGTCCAAAAGACTGAGGCCAATATCCGCCAGCGGTTTTACTGGGTGGGCATGAGAGAAGACATGGAGAAGTGGTGTCGGGAGTGCGTAGCCTGTGCCTTGAAACGAGGTGAACACCATGATCAGAGGGCACCACTGAGACCCATTGTAAGTACTCGTCCTCTTGAACTTGTCGCCATCGACCATGTGAAACTGGAGCCTAGTCGCTCAGGGTATGTGTACGCTATGACTATTATTGACCATTTCACTAAGTTTGTTGTAGCGGTGCCTGTGAGAGACCAGACGGCCAAGACTACAGCCGAACTGTTCTGGAAACACTTCCTCCTGCCCTACGGTTGTCCAGAAAAGATCCTCACCGATCAAGGTCCTGCTTTTGAGTCCCATCTGTTCCATGAACTGTGCCGCCTGCACAACTGTAAGAAGATCCGGACGACGGCCTACCATCCGCAAGGTAATGGATTATGTGAAAAAATGAATCAGACCTTGATAGAGATGCTGAGGACCGTGCCTCCTGAAACCAGGGGAGATTGGCCTAATCTGTTGCCACAGCTCATGTTCACATACAATCATACCATACACTGTTCCACCGGGTATACCCCCTTTTATTTGATGTTTGGGCGCCAAGGATTATTGCCTGCTGACCACTCCTTGGATGTACTCGTACCTGATTGCATCAACCCATTCCCTAATACCGACTGGGTTGCTGAACACCAAAGGCGATTGAATACAGCCCAAGCTATTGTTCAGGAACGTATGGACTATGCTAGAGACCGGCAGCAGAGAGACTATGACCAAGCAGCCCATGCAGAACCCCTGAAGATAGGGGCTGTGGTATGGTTAAAAAATAACCGCCGTACCAGTAAACTGGACAGTAAATGGGAGCAAAGTCCTTATGTTGTCACTGCAATCCCAAATGTTGGAACTCACACTTATGAGATCACCCGGGAGGGCAGGGGATCCCAAATTGTACACCGAAACCGGTTAAAGCTTTGCCTGACACCAGGACCCAGTGCCGAGAGTTCTATATCTGAACCCCCTGTGTCAGAGTCATCGATACAGCCCGAGGATCCTATGCAGGCTGTCCGAAATCTAAGGTATGACGCCGATCCCATGCATTGGCTTCTGACACCATGGTTGAACTTGTTGGTGCCCGCTCCGGCACCTACTGTACCTTTACTTCCAGAAGAGCCGGTTCAAGATGCCCCGGATCCAGTTCCCCCTCCAGTGGATCCTGTTGTTCCTGTTGTTCCTGTTGTTCCCGTTGTTCCTGACCAAGGTCTCACGGATGGAGATCCTCCTGTTGCTACTCCCTCTTCTACCTCGGTGCTAAGGGAAGAGGAAACCCCTGTGTTGAGAAGGTCCACCCGGATGACCAGGGGACGTCCGCCAGTCCATTTAAGAGACTTTGACTATGCTGGTGGTGTCTCCTCCCGAACAGTTACTATCGGAAATAGCCTGCTTGATGTTTGTGCGCAAGAATGGACTCCTCCACGTGAGCCCTTGCCTGTTCTACACCCACGGGGAAACCCTGTGTAGTTCCTTATTATACCTCAGTCAAGAAAAATAGACTAACCTGGTTCACCTTAAGTCCGCTGTGCCAGGTCAGCGGCCGTGCCTAAGAAGGAAGAAGACGCCCCTTTTTCTTGCGTCCTTTGTTGCAAATGTTATATTTTTGTGTGAAATAGTTGTTTATTATATTTATAATGTAATGTTTAAATTATGCATCAGCTTATGTTGGTTCAGGAATGTGTGTGAGTACGAGGCCTTACTCACGTTAAAGTCTGGGGGTGTGCAGCATACGGGTAGGCTACCCGACACTGCTAGATTTGAGTGTGTAGTTCCCTTTAAGCCAGTCAGGCCGGTTACCGGCAATCCTTATCACAGCCAGCAGAGGGAGCCCCCAGTTCAGTATAAATAGGCTAGGGCCTAGCTCAGGAAGAAAAGAAGTTTCCAGACTCAGTGCAGAGAGGTTTTCCTCCTGAGTCCATGCATAGAAGTCAGAAGGGCATAACTAATCAGCCTGAAGACACAGAATACCACAGAGGCCGATCAGAGAAAGCAAGAGGTACTCAAGATAACAGAGGAGGTACTAGATAAGGACAGATTCAAGGGTACGCCAGATAAAGGGCATTAGACCTTGGAGAGAAAGTCACATGTAGCAGGACCAGTCAGGAATATTGAGCAATCCGCCTGTACTGCATCTCCTGTAATCAACACTCTGTATAATGCCTTGCTAAGACCGGCCATTCTGTAACTCCCAAGAACCACCTGTATTGTTATAAGAAACCAACCGTCTTTCATGGAACTGTGCTGTACCTGCGTCCATGTATTATCCTGACTGATATTCAGTAAAAGTTCCAGTTTTTGTTGGCTATCCTGTGCTTGCTTCATGCGTCCACCATACTTTACACGGCGTGTCACCGTTTAATTGACACTGGCGTCACGAACTGTTAAATACCTGCCTGTTCCAGTATTTGCCCCAATTGAAGACGACAGTGGATCCCAGGTTAGTGGTCAATCTGCACTACAAAGCCCAGCACACACTACTGACCCCCTGGGACACTGCAGACGGATCCGTTTGAAGTTGACACAGTATGGCTCAATTTTCAAACGGATCCGTCCCCCATTGACTTTCAATGTAAAGTCAAAACGGATCCGTTTGCACTATCATGAACAAAAAAAAAAAATGTTATTTTTTTTTGTTCATGTTAATGCAAACGGATCCGTTCTGAACGGATCTAAGCGTTTGCATTATAGGTGCGGATCCGTCTGTGCAGACACCAGACGGATCCGCTCTGAACACAAGTGTGAAAGTAGCCTTAAAGGGAATCTGTCACTAGCAATTTACCCCCAATTTTTTTTTCAGGAATCCATGTTTAACAGAGTACCTGTTTTCCATCTGTCTTGTTCTTTTGATTGTGAGTCTTGTCATTTCTTCAAAAAATCGATGCTTATGATATGTAAATGAAGCTGTAAGGAGCCCAGAGGGGCGTTATTCTTTCTCCACTGTGCCCAGGAACGCCCCTCTGAAGTGCCGTGCCCGCCTAAGTTTGAAAACTAATAACGCCTCCAAGTTCATCTAAATCGCCTCCCAGAGGGGCGGCTAAGTGCTCAACACCCCCCCTCCTCAGTGCCGCGCTCTGCGGCAAACACCCCGATCCTCCTCTCGCCGGCATCCCAAATCCCGCGCAGGCGCAGTGCCGTCAGTCATCTTATCATAGCGCAGGCAATCGCCGGCACTGCGCCTGCGCGGGATTTGGGATGCCAGCGAGAGGAGGATCGGATTTGGGAGGCGATTTAGATGAACTTGGAGGCGTTATTAGTTTTCAAATTTAGCCGGGCACGGCACTTCAGAGGGGCGTTCCTGGGCACAGTGGAGAAAGAATAACGCCCCTCTGGGCTCCTTACAGCGTCATTTACATATCATAAGAATCGATTTTTTGAAGAAATGACAAGACTCACAATCAAAAGAACAAGACAGATGGAAAAAAGGTACTCATGGATCCATGTTTAATAAAGTACCTTTTTTCCATCTGTGTTCTTCTTTTCCATGTCAGTCTTGTCCTTTCTTCTAAAAATCGATTCTTATGATATGCAAATGACGCTGTAAGGACTGGAGCCCAGAGGGGCGTTTTTCTTTCTCCACGGTGCCCAGGAACGGTGCCCCTCTGAAGTGCCGTGCCCGCCTAAATATGAAAACTACTAACGCCTCCATGTTTAGCTGAATCGCCTCCCAGAGGCGCGGCTAAGTCCTCAACACCCGCCCCCCTCCTCAGCGCCGCGCTCTGCAAACACCCGATCCTCCTCTCGTCGGTGTCCCAAATCCCGCGCAGGCGCAGTGCCGGCGATTGCCTGCGCCTGCGCTCTGATAATACGGCTGAGGGCAACAGCTTCAATATCGTCACTGGGCTCGGCGCATGCCCAGTGACGATGTTGAAGCTGTTGCCCTCAGCCGTATTATCAGAGCGCAGGCAATCGCCGGCACTGCGCCTGCGTGGGATTTGGGACGCCGACGAGAGGAGGATCGGGTGTTTGCAGAGCGCGGCGCTGAGGAGGGGGGCGGGTGTTGAGGACTTAGCCGCGCCTCTGGGAGGCGATTCAGCTAAACATGGGGGGGGGGGCGGCGCGGCGATTGCGATGATGAGTTGATGTTGGGGCTGGGCCCTGGGGAGAAAAGCAGCCGCATAGCCGGCTGCAGGTCATGAGTGGGCGGGGCCAAGTAGTGTGGGTGGGGCCTTATCTGCGCTACGGGCCCCCCAGTGCCGCGGGCCCCATAGCAGTGGCGTGGTCTGCCTCTATGGGCGGTACGCCACTGGTGGGAGCAACTCCTCAGCTTCCTGCGGTGTTAGTATAGGGTTTCAGAGGAGAATCCCCTTTAAATTTGCCAGTCAGAGTTTGGACCCAGAGGGCAGATATATCCTTCTTAAGGGTTCTATAGGGCCACAAACATATACCTTTGTCAATTTGTACGCCCCCAACACCAGCCAATCCCGTTGGTTTTCTGACATCTTTCCCATCATAGAGGCCTTTAAGGAGGGTATAGTATTTGTTGGAGGTGACCTAAATGTCGCTCTCTGTCCTCAACTAGATATCTCCACCCATAAATCTTTTCACTCTAAAAGCTTCCTAAAAAGTGTCAGGAATACTCTCTGGGACCTGCACCTAGTTGATGCCTGGCGGTCCCTCAACCCGAGTTCGTTAGATTTCACATTTTTCTCCCCGGCACACAAAACTTACCACAGACTAGACTACCTGTTCATCTCTAAGGAACATTTACACCTGTGTAGGGAGGCATCCATAGGTGCCATCCACATCTCAGACCACTCCCCAATCTATCTCTCAGTTAAGGCCCCCAGAGTGATACCCTCGTGCTTCAACTGGCGTTTAAATGAAACACTACTTGGGTTCCAGGATTCGGTTGACCGGATTTCCAAGCAAATTGCCGAATATTTCTCTCTCAACAAAAGTCCTGATATATCGGCCAACACACTCTGGGATGCACATAAACCCGTAGCCAGAGGGCATTTTATTAGCATGGGCACGCACCTCAAGAGATTGAGGGAAAGAGAAATAGATGACACCCTAAAAAATATTCAAATACTTGAGTCATGTCATAAAGCTCAATCCTCTGACGCTCATTTCCAAAAACTCTCAGAATATAGGGCAAAACTTAGATCCCTATTAGCCATTAGAGCCGCTAAATATCACATGAGCCCGCAGCACAAATTTTTCGCCCATGGAGATAAGGCCACCAAATTTGTAATGAGCAGAATTAAAGGGAGGAGATCTACAAACTTCGTACACCAACTTTCATCTAAGGAGGGGACCCCTATCTTCTCAGTCGAACAGATTGCCGCCCAATTTTGTTCTTTCTATAATGACTTATATAACCTGCTCCCATCAACAGCCCCTGAAGCACGCGTCTCTGTGATATCTTCCTTTTTAGAAACAGCTAAACTCCCTAGAATTGATCCAGACCAGGAATTACGCCTTATAGCCCCCTTCTCCCTAATTGAGTTAAAGGAAGCAATGAACCAAATGCCGACAGGGAAAAGTCCAGGCCCGGATGGCCTTCCGTTGGCCTATTATAAAACGTTTCAGGCAATACTCCTCCCTCACCTTCTAGATGTGTGCAATCAGACACTTAAGGGGATCCCACTATCGAGAGATATGACAGCGGCACACATTACCCTCATTCCCAAAGAAGGGAAAGGCACTAGATTGTGTTCTAATTACAGGCCCATCTCCCTCCTAAACATAGACCTCAAGCTCCTGGCCAAGATGCTAGCCAACATACTTGCTATCATTCTTCCCCACCTTGTCCATGGAGATCAGGTAGGCTTCATCCGTAACAGGGAAGGGAAAGATAACACTACAAGGGTTATTAATACCCTCTGTCATGCTAAACGACTGTCCTCCCCTCTACTTTTACTCAGCATAGATGCTGAAAAAGCATTCGATAGAGTCAACTGGTTATACCTAAAACAAGCGTTAGCGGGATTTGGCCTACCTGACCCCTACATCAAGGCAGTCTTCTCGATGTATGAAAAAGCCACAGCTTCAGTCCTAGTTAATGGCACCACATCACCTTCTTTTGCCATTAGAAATGGGACTCGCCAGGGCTGCCCCCTATCGCCCCTCTTATTCATCTTGGCCTTGGAGCCTCTCTTAGCGAACATAAGATTGGACCAGGAGATAGGGGGTCTATGTTTGGGAGGCAGGGAACAGAAAATCGCCGCTTTTGCGGACGATGTTCTCGTAATGACAACTAACTCCAAAACATCCCTTCCTAGACTCCAGTCCCACCTTAATACGTATAGTATAATGTCTGACTTTAAAATCAACGCTAATAAATCCTTAGTCCTTTGCTTAGGTATTCCCCAATCAACCCGACGTCTTCTAATGATGGATTCTCCATTCAACTGGTCATCTCCTAATATCACATACCTAGGGATCAAAATTAGCCCAGACATAACGGAGCTTTTCTCCCTTAACTATATTCCTTTGAAGAAATCTATCATCGATTCTATTGACAACTTGGCTTGAGCTAATCCAACTCTCTCTTGGTTCGGTCGAAAGAACCTTCTTTCCTCCTTGATACTTCCCAGACTCACATACTTGCAACAAGCTCTCCCCATCTCTATCCCCAAACATTACTATGTCTCGATTATGAAAAAATTTAGTTCTTTCATCTGGAACAGGAGGAAGGCGAGACTCTCCTCCTCCCTTCTTATTAAGCCCAGACATGCTGGAGGGATAGGCCTACCAAGCCCTGAATTGTATGGGAAGGCTATTCTCCTCTCCCGCGCACTAGCTTGGCTGAGCCCTACCCCATCCTCTGCAGTGGCCCAGATAGAAATAGATATACTGAACAAACCAGCTAGGGAGCTTCTCCTGGGTCAGGAGACCGCTCTCCCTGGCCATATGTCCGCATACCCAATTATCGGGGCCACATTGGAAGCGTGGAAGTGGCTATCCCATACACACTGCTCCATCCCCTTCCCTTCGCCCACCTTGACAGTAGCAGACGCACTGAACACGGCCCCCCCCACACTAAGGAATGCTACCTCACCAGGATTGATGTCCTCATTGATGCCTCTAATCTCCCTTGCTCTCCCGACTGGGGAATGGATGGATTCTAGGGACACGAACACACTACTTAATCCTCACCCACGGGACTTCATCTCAGTAGCTTACCTTAGGGCTTACCTAAAGCAGCACATCAAAGTAGGGGATCTTCTCCGTCCCTTAGTCTGGATTGAAGCTTTGTTTGCCTCTCAAGCATTGCCTAGAAAACTTACCTCACGGCTGTACAGCAAACTACGCCTACCTCCTATGCTAGCTAAGCCCTCCTTTGTCAGGCAATGGGAATTGGATCTAGATATCACAATCCCCTTTGAGTTTCTACCTAGGTTTCTTGACTCCCCCCATGGTGTCTCCCGCTGTGTCAGGATCCGGGAAAACAGCTATAAAATCCTCACGAGGTGGTACAACACGCCGGATAAGACGTCGAGATATTCTGGTTCGGCTTCTGACACGTGCTGGAGGTGCCTTGGGGAGAGGGGGACCTTCCTCCATGTTTGGTGGACCTGTCCTCCCATACAGAAATGGTGGAGCGACATCTTCACCACCGCAAATAAAGTTTGTGGAACAAAGTTCCAGCTCTCCCCGCAAATCGCCCTCCTCTCATTCTCCCAAGATAAAGGGAAGGCCAAGCTACCATTTGTGTTTACACAGATGATCCTGGCGGCCTGTCTCCTACTACCCAAACTCTGGCTTCAGACCACAGTCCCAACTCTTGATCAGTGGCTGCAAAAAATTGATCAGATTTAAAGATTTGAGGAACTTTCTGCATGGGAATCCCGTACACATCTGGTCTTCCTCAAAAAATGGTCATTGTGGGCAAATTTTAGATCCCCCAAACTGTAGATCTCTCACTGGATTATATGTTGGTGGTACTAACCCTGTTACTATTTAACATAAGATGTGCAAATGCTTTAAACGTCACCCCAACTACATGCACCCTCTGTAAAGGATTAAACTGCCCTTTCGTCAGAGTCTTATCGTATCGAATGGTATTAACCCATTGGCTCTATGGATGCCTCACCCATTGGGAATGCTTTTTGGTCGATAGCTGTTGTTGGACTTGTCTATTTGTCTACTATGCTTAAAGCCGATCCTTCCTTGCATTTGCTTGCAAAGTCGAGGCCTGCGAGCCTACACCTTGATAATATGTTCTTCCTGTTATATTGTAAAACTAACAATGAAATATTAATTAAAAAATAAAAATAAAAAATATGCATTTGTATGATTTACAATTTTACGCAGGAATAAAAACCTTGCTATAGAAAATATAGTTAAAACAAATACTTCGATTTTTTAAATAAAAAATGTGTATTTTTGTATATTTTACAGTCAGAAATTCCACTATACTATTGCTAAAACTAATAAATATATATAAATATAATAAATATATACAAAAACGAAGTAGGGGGCGGCACCACTCGCGGCGGCTCAGCGCACCAGAATCCAGTGCTGTACGTGGCTAAGGAGGACACACACAGGCGGTGGTGCTCAGCTATGAAGATACGATTCAAGTAGGAGGTAATGTAGAATGAAAGGAAGTAGCGGCACTCACCAGTGTGGTCAAGAAGAGTTAGCAGCTTTATTTCAATCCAAAATAACATCAGGCAGGGGGTAGACAATTCACAGCACGCATTGATCAGCGGCGGCCGTTTCGCGCTAAATGCGCTTCATCTGGCTGAACGTCAATGCGTGCTGGTGCACGGCTCCTTTTTAAATGCCGGCGTGAGCTGTTGTCATGGAAACTGACAGCTCAGGTCACGTCCGCATAAAGGAGGTGGCTAAGACAACATACATATTAAAACAATATACAAACAATGCGCATGTAATAACCAAGGAATGCACACATATTAAGCATAAAAGGGGGAAACCCTGCATATTTAAGATATTACAAAAACGGACTTAAGTCGTTTCTATCATTAAGTCCTAATTCCCCTAGGGCTTCTGTACGTAATACCCATTTTGCTTCTCTCTGCAACAAAAGGCGGTGTCTATCACCCCCTTGTGAGGGCATGGACACAATTTCCAACCCGGAAAAAGAGATACAACTCGTGTCACCATTGTGAGCACTTCTAATATGTTCTATCAGTCTAGGGCAACCTTTGCCAGTTTTGATAGAATTGAAGTGTTCTCTTATTCGTTCAAAGAGACATCTGATGGTTTTACCGATGTAAAACCGTCCACATGTGCACAACAATAAATAAACTACATAAGTACTACGGCAGTTAATAAAGGTATTGACTGTATGCCGGGTACCGGCAAATTCAATCATCCTTTTCTGCGAATTATTGGTGCAAAGTGAACAACTTCCACATCTGTAATTACCTTTTGGTAGATTACTTTTAAGCCAGTTTTTCCTGCTATCTTTTTGGAGCCTACTTCTGACAAGTTTATCCTTGACAGTGTGACTCCTTCTGAAGGAGACAAGGGGTCTCTGTCCTGTCAGCTCATTTAGAGTTGCGTCCCTCCTTAAGACATCCCAGTTTTTAAATATGACTGATCGAATACGGTCAGCCATAGGGCTGTATTTAAAGGAGAACGCAAATCTAGTACCTCTAGATGGATCTGCATCATATCTTTTTTCCGGTTCTCACCCCTCAAGAGATAATCTTGTGAGAAATTTTCCTCTACTCTTGCCATATCTCTGTTGAGTATGTTCTCAGGGTAGCCTCTCTTCATTAGACGTTGTTTGAGGTCATTGGCCTGTCTCCGGTAACCACTATCTTTGCTATTTATACGTCTAAGTCTGATGAATTGTCCGTATGGAACGGCTTTTTTAACACTCCCTGGGTGGAAGCTGTCGTGGTGGAGCAAGGAGTTGGTCGCCGTGGGCTTTCGAAAGCCCTCCGTGACCAACTCGTCGCCTTCCACCAGGACAGCCACGTCCAGGAATTCCAACTTGTCTCCTCCAAAATTCATGGTGAAAGTCATGCCCATGTCATTTTTGTTCATGTAATCAACGAACTGATTGCACTCCTCCTCTGTGCCTTCCCAGACTATGAATATATCATCCACGAAACGTAGATATGTCTTCAATTTAGACAGAAAGGGATTATTAACAGAATAGACATATCTGTCCTCTAGTCTGGAAAGGTACATATTGGCGAAAGTGCAGGAGACGGGGGTCCCCATAGCCGTGCCGAGCTTTTGCCTGAACCACTCGCCATCAAATTGGAATATGTTGTTAGTTAAAACAAACTTGAGCGCCTCCCCTACAAACTCGCAATATACAAGGCTCTTACCCAGGTTCGCCACGATGTCAAGGACCGCCTCCACACCGGCATCATGAGGGATGCGGGTGTAGAGGCTTTCCACATCGAGGGATACCAGATGGTAATTTTTCTGCCAACAGATTTCTTTCAGGGCCAATAAAAAATCATTGGTGTCCCTGAGGTAGGTGGGGGCGCTACTGAGTACTGGTCTCAACAGCCAGTCCAAATACTTGGATAAGGGCTCAGTCACTGAGCCAATCCCCGCGACGATAGGACGTCCCGGGGGGTGGCTCAGCGACTTGTGGATCTTCTGAAGAAAATACCATGAGGGCTTGGCTGGTGAGGGCGGGACAAGTTTTTCCAACATATTTTTGGGTAGAAAACCAATCTCTACGTATTTCTTGACGAGGGATTGTAGCAGTCGCTGGGCATTCGGTAGGGGGTCCCCCCGCAACCTTTCATATACCCCAGTGTCACCCAATTGTCTATGGGCTTCGTTGACATAAAATTCCCTGGACATGAGGACTATATTGCCCCCCTTATTTTGCAACAGTTTATACAGCATGGCTACAGAGGCATCCAGCCAATCCTTACTGGAAGGCAGACAAGGGGCAGAAGATTTTTTCACACAGTGCAATGCCAAGGACGCCCTGCAAAATTTGAGCACTCGCGCACTTGAAGTTAAAGTAGCGCAACTGGCAGATAAGGAGATACGTCTCTTCTGGACAGTTAAGTCACTCAAATCTTATAAAGAAAGTGGAAGAGTGCCCAGGGGCTTAAGGATATATAAAGTCCCTGCACAATTTGAACACGACGATTTGTTTTTAAAAGAATGGCAATCACTGCATATGGGTTTCTCTCTGCAAATACTAGAAATGGTATTGAAAAGAGATATAAAAGAGTATGACATCATTAAAGGCGAACTGGATAAAGCCCGAGCAGAGTTGGAATCCAGACTGTCTGAAACCTTAATGGACGCCTTTGAAAAGAAACTAAGCAAGAAATTAACTGTTATACAAGCAGAGGTTAAAGAACGAAAAAGAGATAAATTTGTAAGAGACAAACAAGATTATGATACCGGCACCATCTTTAACTGGAATACCGGGAAAAGATTTAACAAAAGACAACAAAGGAAGAAAATCCCTCGACGTCAAAATAATGATTACTGGACAACAGACTCCGATTCCAGTATTTCGGATGATCCCGGTCATACGTCAGTTGATCCCGCAAGAGAGCCATGTGACCCTTTAGGAAAAGGATCAGAAGAGGAGGGAGGAAGATCAGGAAAAACAACAGGGGTCAGGAAATCGGGAAGAGAGAAGAAACAAGTCTCCTGGAGGAAGTAGACAACCTCCTCCACCCAGAAGAAAATTTAGTGATTAATCTATCAGGCCACCTGTTACCACCTGGGTGTGTTAAAATCCTGAACAAAGGACTTGGTTATAGCTTAACCGAAAAATTTGATCCCGCAACCTTTGAGGTCGATCTGTTCAAAGCTACCCGTAAACTTCATCTGCATAAGCTTTTCAAAGACACCCCACAGAAGTTACCTACAACATTGGGAGAGTCACCACTCCAGATGGACTCTGGGGCCTTTCAAATATCTAATAAGTTGAGTGAAGAGGAACAAGCTTGCTTGGCATTTCTAACTGGAATGGATACCACTGAGACATCCTCTTGTGATGTCTCCGTTGAACCATTCATTGGTGGAGTTAGATCCACCTTCTGCCCACCTATGCCCGCTGGGAGTAGCATTGATATCTTCCAATACCAAGTCATGAGGGATATTAAAGCGGTAATATATTCCACCGCCCAACCCAACATCACTATTGAGGAACAAAAAGCCCTACAATGGCTATGTTCACAGGAAGATATAATAGTAAAACCAGCGGACAAGGGGGGCAATATAGTCCTCATGTCCAGGGAATTTTATGTCAACGAAGCCCATAGACAATTGGGTGACACTGGTGTATATGAAAGGTTGCGGGGGGACCCCCTACCGAATGCCCAGCGACTGCTACAATCCCTCGTCAAGAAATACGTAGAGATTGGTTTTCTACCCAAAAATATGTTGGAAAAACTTGTCCCGCCCTCACCAGCCAAGCCCTCATGGTATTTTCTTCCGAAGATCCACAAGTCGCTGAGCCACCCCCCGGGACGTCCTATCGTCGCGGGGATTGGCTCAGTGACTGAGCCCTTATCCAAGTATTTGGACTGGCTGTTGAGACCAGTACTCAGTAGCGCCCCCGCCTACCTCAGGGACACCAATGATTTTTTATTGGCCCTGAAAGAAATCTGTTGGCAGAAAAATTACCATCTGGTATCCCTCGATGTGGAAAGCCTCTACACCCGCATCCCTCATGATGCCGGTGTGGAGGCGGTCCTTGACATCGTGGCGAACCTGGGTAAGAGCCTTGTATATTGCGAGTTTGTAGGGGAGGCGCTCAAGTTTGTTTTAACTAACAACATATTCCAATTTGATGGCGAGTGGTTCAGGCAAAAGCTCGGCACGGCTATGGGGACCCCCGTCTCCTGCACTTTCGCCAATATGTACCTTTCCAGACTAGAGGACAGATATGTCTATTCTGTTAATAATCCCTTTCTGTCTAAATTGAAGACATATCTACGTTTCGTGGATGATATATTCATAGTCTGGGAAGGCACAGAGGAGGAGTGCAATCAGTTCGTTGATTACATGAACAAAAATGACATGGGCATGACTTTCACCATGAATTTTGGAGGAGACAAGTTGGAATTCCTGGACGTGGCTGTCCTGGTGGAAGGCGACGAGTTGGTCACGGAGGGCTTTCGAAAGCCCACGGCGACCAACTCCTTGCTCCACCACGACAGCTTCCACCCAGGGAGTGTTAAAAAAGCCGTTCCATACGGACAATTCATCAGACTTAGACGTATAAATAGCAAAGATAGTGGTTACCGGAGACAGGCCAATGACCTCAAACAACGTCTAATGAAGAGAGGCTACCCTGAGAACATACTCAACAGAGATATGGCAAGAGTAGAGGAAAATTTCTCACAAGATTATCTCTTGAGGGGTGAGAACCGGAAAAAAGATAAAGATGCAGATCCATCTAGAGGTACTAGATTTGCGTTCTCCTTTAAATACAGCCCTATGGCTGACCGTATTCGATCAGTCATATTTAAAAACTGGGATGTCTTAAGGAGGGACACAACTCTAAATGAGCTGACAGGACAGAGACCCCTTGTCTCCTTCAGAAGGAGTCACACTGTCAAGGATAAACTTGTCAGAAGTAGGCTCCAAAAAGATAGCAGGAAAAACTGGCTTAAAAGTAATCTACCAAAAGGTAATTACAGATGTGGAAGTTGTTCACTTTGCACCAATAATTCGCAGAAAAGGATGATTGAATTTGCCGGTACCCGGCATACAGTCAATACCTTTATTAACTGCCGTAGTACTTATGTAGTTTATTTATTGTTGTGCACATGTGGACGGTTTTACATCGGTAAAACCATCAGATGTCTCTTTGAACGAATAAGAGAACACTTCAATTCTATCAAAACTGGCAAAGGTTGCCCTAGACTGATAGAACATATTAGAAGTGCTCACAATGGTGACACGAGTTGTATCTCTTTTTCCGGGTTGGAAATTGTGTCCATGCCCTCACAAGGGGGTGATAGACACCGCCTTTTGTTGCAGAGAGAAGCAAAATGGGTATTACGTACAGAAGCCCTAGGGGAATTAGGACTTAATGATAGAAACGACTTAAGTCCGTTTTTGTAATATCTTAAATATGCAGGGTTTCCCCCTTTTATGCTTAATATGTGTGCATTCCTTGGTTATTACATGCGCATTGTTTGTATATTGTTTTAATATGTATGTTGTCTTAGCCACCTCCTTTATGCGGACGTGACCTGAGCTGTCAGTTTCCATGACAACAGCTCACGCCGGCATTTAAAAAGGAGCCGTGCACCAGCACGCATTGACGTTCAGCCAGATGAAGCGCATTTAGCGCGAAACGGCCGCCGCTGATCAATGCGTGCTGTGAATTGTCTACCCCCTGCCTGATGTTATTTTGGATTGAAATAAAGCTGCTAACTCTTCTTGACCACACTGGTGAGTGCCGCTACTTCCTTTCATTCTACATTACCTCCTCCATAATAAATATATATCTTTCTATAAAAAATAATAATTTATGAACGATAAAGAGGCAGGATGTTAGTGAGGTCGTGTACGAAGTCTGCTATACTATTGCTATTACAAGAAACTATTGCTAGAACTTTTTATTTTCTGTATTTCTCTTTTTATTACCGTAATTTTTTTAATTAATTATTTATTCATTTTTTACCTTTTTTTTTTTTAAGTGAATTAACCCCTTCCAGCCTTAGTCAGGGCAGGAAGAGGTGAATTCACAGCCTGCAGTCTGGCGCTCTTATGCAAGGAAAAGCATTACCTGGCGGCTTTTACATTTTTCACTATGATAGATGATTGTAGCAGGGTGCTGCAAGCATCTATTACAACCAGACCGCTCCAGCTGGCTTCCCAACTACTCCCTGTGACAGCAGGTGACTGATGACAGTACAATCACAGTGATCTGCAGCGGCATGGGCAGATCGCAATGTAACCTGATGCTGTTATACATCAAATAGGAGTCTACCGCCATACATATAAAGTTATGCAGCGGTAGGAAAGTGGTTAAAGGACCGGCTATGCCACTGTTGCACATGCCATCCATTGTCTTCTCCAACACAGCTGTGTAACTTCAGCACACGTCGCTTCTGATCTTCCCCAGCACCGTCATACGGACAAGAGAGGCTACTCGGCAGACAGACAATGCAGGATTGTGGCTAGGTGAGTTTATAACACTCGTTAGTATGACAAAACTCAATACTCACTGTCTCTGCAAAACCAGAGGCATTAAGGGAAGGGTTAATAAAAAGTGTAGAAATAACATAACTTACGCTACACTATATAGGAAAACAATATTTTTAGCTATGTAGTGTATATGGGCTACCCCCTAGTGGTGACTGAAGGCAGCCAAAATGTTACCATTTGCAGTAGTCAACTCTTTACTCTTTACCATTTATGCCATTCTGATCCTTTAAAAGATGATGGGACACACACAAACCTATTTATGGGGTTTATAATTTCTGAATATAACAGTCAAACTGGCATATTTGCCAGATGATGGAAGCTAAAAAAATAAAAATAAAAAAAAGTTACTTGCTCTAGTGAAGGAGTAATATAGTCAATAATTTGGCCATGTCGAAAAATATATGTGGGACGAACAAAAAGGCCATGAAAGACTATGTGAACATGCTTATAATGTAGACAGGAAATATGATGCCCACCCCGTGTCCCGTCACGATGCCACAAAGGCCTCTTTCACCTGACCGTTTTTTTCTATGTTTTTTTTTTTGTTTACGGGCCTTTTTTTGCGTTCCGTATACGATCTGTATACGGAACCATTCATTTCAATGGTTCTGCAAAAAAAACAGAATGTGCTCCATATGCATTCTGTTTCCGTATTTCCGTTTTTCCATTCCGTTGAAAGATAAAACATGTCCTATTATTGCCCGCAAATCACGTTCCGTGGCTCCATTCAAGTCAATGGGTCCGCCAAAAAAATTGAACACATACGGAAATGTCTTCTATATCCGTTCCGTTTTTTGCGGAACCATCTATTGAAAATGTTATGCCCAGCCCAATTTTTTATATGTAATTACTGTATATGCCTTACGGAAAAACGGAACTGAAACGGAAACAAAAAAACGGAATAACGGATCCGGAAAAAACAGCCTGCAAAACACTGGAAAAGCCATACCGTCGTGTGAAAGAGGCCTAAACATGATGGAAAATGGATTTTGTGTACCATATGTGGCGTGGAGAAAGTGAAAACTAGCAGGAAAGGAGCCAATTTTATTAAGTATCCATCACGAGCAGAAACTAGGTGGATTTTTAATGTGAATATGGCCCCATAGGAATAAAATAGTGAAGATGAATATTTATTGGAGTTTCAGTTTATGTTTGCAATCCGTAATGGAATAAGTAGGTCATGTAATTTACATAATCAGACCCAACAGTCCTGTAAAATCATCACCGATGAAGGAAAATGAAAAATTTCCAAAACACATTGGATTTTTGTTTTCTGTGCAGTACCCTAGACCCGATGGTATGTGCAATTTTTGGTTTGTAATGCAATCTTATGTTCTGCACTCTCAGTTGTTCCAGCATGAGCCAGAGTTAAGGCCACAGTTAACAATCCTGGAACAGCCCTCTCTGGAGCTCAGGGTGTGTGCTGGCAAAACCCCCTAACTCTAGATAGTTTCCAGTTAGAGAGAGAGGAGGAGGGAGCAGTCCCCATGTGCTCCTCTTCCATATACTCCAGCTCAGGGTCACTCCCACTCCCATCCCTTGCTTTGGTTCCTCAGGGGCTCACTGCACCAGATAGCTCCTGTGACATCACAGAGCTCTCTGAATGGAGCGTGAGTCTAGAGATGGAAGAGATGCTGCTGGCCAGTGCACACCCCTGAGATCACCTGGTCCTGCATACCAGGTCTTTAAAGTTTGGGCTTACATCGAAATATACAACGCCAACAGAACCATCAAGCTAGCACTGTGCCTGCATCCTAGTCTGAATAGGTTGCCCTGTAGCACAGGTTTCTACGTTATGTTTCAGATTATTGGAGAAGTGTTGCAATAAATGGCAGGCACCTGACATGTACCCTAAGGGTACAACCACATGGTCAGGTTTCTGCATGCAGTTTTGAGAGCCTATATCACCAGTGGATCATCAAGTAGAGAAAGTATACAGGACAGATACAACATAACAGGTGAAACTCCAAAAATTTGAATATCGTACAAAAGTCCATTTACTTCAGTAAGGCAAATTAAAAGGAATTGCATTAATGCAGCTTAAAATTAGAATTTTGTGAAAAGGTTCAATATTCTAGGCTCAAAGTGTCAGACTCTAGTCAGCAGATTAATCCATACCCCCTGAGCAAAGGGGACCTGAGATTGTGACTTTGGGGTTTCATAAGCTGTAAGCCATAATCATCCAAATTATAACAAATAAAGACTTGAAATATCTTGCTTTCCATGTAATGAGTCTATCTCGTATATTAGTTTTACCTTTTAAGTTGCATTACTGAAATAAATGAACTTTGCACGATATTCAATTTTTTTTAGTTTCACCTGTACTACATCTTACTCTTGTTTTTTTCTGTTAGTCAGTTACAGTACTAACTAGTTTCTATGCAGCACTATTAGTTAACAGAAGTGCCAGTGTCTTTATCATTGTTGCAAATACCTGTTGTATAGTGTTACTGTCTGAAAAGTTCCACTTGCTTAATACTCCCTAATACTCCCTATCCGAACCATACCTGAATATTTTATATTTTGCTTACTTGCACGGTCATCCTACTGCACATCAGTCCCTACACTGTAATACGTGAAAGAACAGCACACAAACAGGGACAAACAAACATAGATAAAGGGTCAAATTCAGGTCAGTGAGACCGGACTAAAAATAAGGGGAGACCGACATGATGGGTTTTGGTGCAGGGCTGGGAGGTAATGGGTTAAAAAGTAGAGCGGTGCAGTTTAGACAGAGGGGGTGGGGTTTATATAATAAAAGAAAAGTTAACTAGCACGTACCGAGACCATGTCTCGGGTGGTGGAGTAGGTTTTGCAGCAGCTGAGGGCGGCAGCGGAGGACCAAGGCCCTGGCTGGCTACAGGAGCAGGTAGCCGGCTTGTTGCAGGGGGAGGCGGCGGATACTGTGAGCCCGCAATCGAGTGCTAGACGGCCATGGCGGGTCAGGCGTGCCTGAGTCCTGATGTCACCCCCAGGGTCCGGTGCCGATTCAGGAGCCCCTCCAGGGACACGCCGGGAGGAACTGGAAAGAGGCTGCACATCATCCTCCCGGCGTGGGAGGAATCCAGCTGGTCGGCGGGACCAAGAGCAGGGCTCTTCATGATGGCGGACAGCCTACGGCTGGTCCTTATCACATGTTGGTTAAAGAGGGACCCAGGTCAGCACAAAACGCGTCCAGCGCGGAGGATGCTGGGATGCCGTGTTTGAGTGGATCATCGTCCTCATCTGGAGGGGACGTGTCAGTGAGGTCTGAAGTCGAACGGCGGGAATCCGGACCAACGGTTGCAGGGTTCACAGCGCCCGGACAGCCAGGTGAGGCAGCATTGGGTGCGTTTCTTGCTTTAATTCAGGGAGCTGGTATGGTGGGTCTTGGGGGGGTCAGAATGAAGTGATTGGTGGGTTAGGGCAGTTGTTGTGTGGTTTGGCGGGAGTGAGGGCTGGGGCGTCGGGGCTGCGCCTCTGCAAGCTTGGGGTGCGGGGTCAGGGGTTTGTGGGACATCGGGCGCCAGGGTTGGCGGTTCGGTATCGGTACAAATGCAGGCGGGGGGTGAAGAGGATAGGCCCAGGGTCAACGATGCAGCTAGGGGGGAGGTGTATGTGTGCTTCAAGGGCCCTCTGGGGGCGCACTTGAAGCAGGAGGTGAGAGAGAGGATATGGAAAGGGAAGTATGTCGATATTTTTTCGCTTCTCCCCTGGAGCAATTTAATCTGGATATAGTTAAGAAGGATGCGGGGAAGAAAGAGGAGGAGGAGAAGAGGCAGTATCGGCTGATACCCCGCACTTTTGCGATTGGCTCCAGGCCTTCGCTATCTTTGCAAGTGTAATAGGGGAAAAGTCGCTGGACAGTTGTTCTGCGCTTTTTTGCTACTTGAATGCTATAGGGGAAGCTTATAGGGTGTATGGGGGTTCCGGGTGGCTACGGTATGACAAACAGTTTCGTCAGAGGAAGGCAGTCCGCCCTAGCATGCGGTGGGACCATAAAGACTTTTGGCTTTAGATGAGGGTGATGGCGCCGGGTAGCAGGGGCAGCCCTTTCAAGGGGAGCAAGGAGGGGCTGGTCAATCTGGGTTTGCGTCGGCTAAGGGCCTTTGTTTCTTGTTCAACAAAGGGAGTTGCAAGTTTGGGCAGAAATGCAAGTTCAAGCATGAATGCTCCACTTGCGGGGGTGGTCACGGGGTCAGTCGTTGTTTTTGGGGAGCAAAGCAGAGAGGGGATGAGGCAGTTGGAAAAGGGTTAGACGCCAGTTTGGGTGGACGGGATGGTGCAGTATCTAAATAAATACCCAGGCCAGGGGGTGGCGGAATTCTTGTGGAGGGGTTTCGCTGAGGGTTCTAGTATCCCATCTTTTCCTTTGGAACCGGTAGTTAGAGCACCTACGAATCTGTAGAACACCCTGATGTGGTGACGCAAAAATTGGCTAAAGAAGGTTTTGTTGGGGAGAATGGACGGGCCTTTTGATGAGTTGCCATTGGTTAATTTAAGGGTTTCTCCGTTGGGCATGGTACCAAAAAAAGCCGAAAGCATTTCATCTACATCACCATTTGTCGTTTCCTAAGGGGGTGTCGGTGAACAAAGGTATTGATCCTGAGCTGTGCTCTGCGGCCTATACTTCCTTTGATGCGTAGACTGGGTGCGGAAAGTTGGGTCCAGGTGCCCTGTTGGCAAAAACGGACATTGAGGCAGCGTTTTGTCTTTTGCCCATTCGCCCAGGTAGTTTGCATTTGTTGGGTTGTTTTTGGGATGGGGGTATTTTGTTAATCGGTGTTTACCGATGGGGTGTTCCATGTCTTGTGCATATTTTGAAAAATGTAGCTCCTTCCTGGAATGGGTGGTGAAGGACGTGTCGGGGTGTTCTTCGCTAATTCATTATCTGGACGATTTCCTGTGTTTGGGCCCGGCGAATTCGCAGGTCTATGCTTTGTTGTTGGCCTCGGTACAGTCGGTGTTTGAGTAGTTTGGGGTGCCGTTAGCGGCAGGGAAGACAGGTGGGCACACAACGGAATTATATATTTTGGGGATAGTTATGGACACATTACGGATGGCGTGTAGGTTGCCATAGAGCAAGTTGTGGGATTTGAGGGCCGCAGTAGTAAAGGTGTTAAGTATGCCTAAATTTCGGTTAAGGGAGTTGCAATCCCTTTTAGGGAAGCTGAATTTCGCTTGTCGGATTTTTTGTAGGAGGTTGGCTTTGGCTATGGAGGAGGAGGGGGTTGTTTCTGGGCATCATTTGATTTGGTTAGGTACGGAGTTGAAGGGGTACTTAGCGGTTTGGGATGGGTTTTTGCAACAGTTTAATGGTAGGGCTTTAGTCATGAGGGACACAGTTGACAGTTTGGATTTGTTTTCGGATGCAGCGGCTGGCATGGGTTTTGGTGTCTATTGCGAAAGGCAGCGGTATGCGGGTAAGTGGCCAAAGTCCTGGGTTTTGAGCGGCTGGGTAAAAAACTTTGCGCAGCTAGAGTTGTTTCCCATAGTGCTGGCTGTGGTGCTCTGTGGTGACAAGTTCAGAAATCGGAAGGTTCGTTGTCATTGCGACAACTTGGGTGTGGCACAGACGATCAATAGCCTCGTCTCCCCCCGTTGTCCGGTTGTTGCAGCATTTGGTTTTACTTTGTTTGCCTCTTAATGCTTGGATTTTGGTGGTTCACCTGCCAGCCGTTGATAATGGCATGGCTGACGCTCTTTCTCATTTACAGTTGGAGCGGTTTCATCATCTGGCCCCGGATGCGAAGAAGGAAGGGTTGGTGTGTCCAGTGGTTTTGGGATCTCTTGGAGGTACAGTAGCCGGTCTGTTTAAGGAGTCATTGAGTGCCGGTACTTGGTTGGACTACGGTAAGGTGTGGCGTAGTTGGGAACAATGGTGTGAAGGTTAGGGGGTGGGTGTTGATGGAGGGCAAACCACTTTGTTACTGTTTTTAGGGCATATTGCGGAGGAGGGTTGGTCTGTGGCACGTGTGAATCGTTGCATGGCAGGTCTGGTTTTTGGTTTTAAATTGCGGTTCCTTTCAAATGTTACAAAAACTTTCTTAGTACGACAGGTGTTAAAGGGTTACAGATGGGTTAGGTGAGTGGCGGACGGTAGGAGGCCGGTTTCTTTGGATTTATTGTTGCGGATAGGGGTTCGCGTAGGTTCAGTTTGCAGGTCAGCGGTGAAGTGAAGTGCAGTTATTTCGGTTGGCTTTTTTGATGGCCTTTTTTGGGGTGTTCTGTTTGAGTGAATTAGTGTGCAGGAGTGTGCGCAGTCAGGGTGGCTTGTTGGGTGAGGATAAGTATTTGTATGATGTGGTGGCGCAACTTCGGGTATCTAAGACGGACAGTGTAGGTAGGGGTTGTAGCGTGTCGTTATTTGCGGTTCCGGGTTGTTTGTTATGCCTGGTCAGTTGTTTGAGGGATTACAGCTTGGGTGTTACTTTTGCTGGGGTGGGGTCTCTTCTTGGGGATGGATTCCAAGAATTTTACAGGTCATTCCTTTCGGATCGGAGCGGCGGAGGTGGCAAGGTTAGGTTTGGGTGATGAGGTGATTAAGAGGAGTGGGAGGTGGGAATCGGATCGTTTTAAGTTATACGTGCATCTTGTTTTTTTTTTTTAATATGGTGGTTGCTGTTAATTCAGTGCTTGTTTCTTTTTCTTTGTGTTTCAGGTGGCGCGGCTGTTTTAGTATGGATTCTTGGGCACTCTTTCATTTTTTGGGGGGCCCTTTGAGTGGATGTGCGACCGAATGGGCATCAGTTGGGGTTCGGGAGGGATGTTGTGATAAGGTGGCTCAGGTATAGAGGTATGTTGTGGGTAAGTGTTATGGGGGAGGTGCACCGTTATGCTCGATTAGATCGTCCCCCGGACATTTTGATGTTACATGTCGGGGTTAATGATTTGGGGGTTAGACCTTGCAGAGATTTGATTAAGGACATAAAGTTTGATGTTTTGATTTTTTACGGTTGTGGTCCTTGTTTCCTGGTTTGATAACCATATGGTCGGATATAGTGCCACTTAGTACTTGGCGGGAGGCGCTTTCGGTGGAGCACCTGAATAAGGCGCAGATTAAAGTGAATAGGGCGATTGGGAAATTTGTTGCCAGGAACGGGGCTGTGGCGGTTCGGCATCCGGATTTGGAACTGGGTACTGGGGGTTTTTGGAGGGCAGATGGTATTCATTTGAATGCGGTGGGTCTTGACTTGTGATCCTTGGGTTTGCAAGGAGGTATTGAGAGGGTGTTAAGGTTGTGGAGGAACACGCAGGCTTGAGGTGATAGGGTCAAGCTGCGCGTTGGGAGGTCATAAAAGCTGATGGTATTGAGCGGTATTGGAAAATGGGAGGGTCTCTATGGTAGGGGCTGGACTTTCATAGTTGAGGTATTTAGTTGGTTTAGAGAGACATCCATCAGTTGGTGTCTCCGAGCTGGAGTTTTGCGGCTGGAGGCAAGATGCAATTGTCGTGTTTGGGTTAAGAATGTTTTAAAATTTGGGGCTTCTAAAACCTCCCTCGCCAGGGTCTATGTTACCGTTTTATATATATATATATATATATATATATATATATACACAATACAGACCAAAAGTTTGGACACACCTTCTCATTCAAAGAGTTTTCTTTATTTTTATGACTATGAAAATTGTAGATTCACACTGAAGGCATCAAAACTATGAATTAACACATGTGGAATTATATACTTATCAAAAAAGTATGAAAAAACTGAAAATATGTCATATTCTAGGTTCTTCAAAGTAGCCACATTTTGCTTTGATTACTGCTTTGCACACTCTTGGCATTCTCTTGATGACCAATTTACTCTCAGCATATGCTGCTTTGTCCGGTTTATCATTAAACTGACCCAAAGCAGAAAATAAATTATCAACTGAAGCTAAAGCAGGTAAATCAGAGGGTAGACAGAAGGCCTACTCCTGGGGTCTCCCTCTAACAGTGAAAGAAGGTTTGATTCTAAAATTAAGTTTGCAGCTCTCCTCAAAGACAAAAAAAAGTTATATGGCCTGCAAATTTCACAGGAAGTTTAATTTTCAGTTCCATAGATTGGGTAGCTGAGGTACTGTCCGGCGACCCCTGAATAGTCTCCTGATGATCAACCTTTGGGCTAAATCCTGGACCGTCAGATTTAGACTCTGCATTTGTTCCACTAAGGCCTCATGCACATGACCTTTGTGTGTTTTGCACAGACAGCTATTGATATAACTGCCTATTCTTGTCCGCAAAACGGACAAGAATAGGACAGGTTTTATTTTTTGGGCAAACCACGGAATAGAGCAAGTGAATAGGTCCACATCCAAGCCGCAAAAACTGCGGCTCGGATGCAGACCGAAACAACGTTTGTGTGCAAGAGGCCTAAATCACGGACTGGATTCATGATGTGAGACAACAGGCAAAGTTAGGTTGGGCTGTTGAATATGTCAGGATAACGACTAACATCGCATGCAAACAGGGATGGGGAAGCACTAAACTGCCTGGATACCCTGCCCCTGTCTACTTGCACAGTCACCCTACACAGTGACCCCACAACTGCACAACATTCCCTATACTGCAATACATGAGGGAACGGCACAGAAACAGGGACAAACAAACAGACAAACACCAAGAGAGTGGTCGTACAGATAAAGGGTAAAATGGTATTCAGTCAATACAGGACAAGTAACACCAGAGGCAAACAAAAATAAAAAATAAAAAACACACCAAAAAGTCAGAATCAGGAGATCAATATTATACCAAATGCCAGAAGATAAAAATTTGACTTCCCTACACGTTGGGTAGAGCTAACAACTGAACGAGCTCCAATGTACTTCTTCATTGGCCCCAGGCTGAGAGGTTTGTATCACAGGTTCATTTTCCCTGGCAACCAGACGCTGCTGCAGCACCGAGACAGCATCGGCCAGGGGAACTGTGACATCACCATGCACAATCTGAAATAGTGTGAAGTACATGACCCTTGAGATGAAGGGTCCAACAGTTGACAGAAAGTTCTGGGTTTTCAAGGTGAACATTTTTCTTGCTTAAATATATCTTGCCAATGGTATCAACTGTGCCTGAGTAGTAATGGTTGGCTTTTCATAGTGTAGTAGGTTTGGTATTTGTTCCTTATTTCTAGTGAAGAAATATCTGATGATGAGATTCTACCAAAATGTCCATTATCAGAAGCAGCCTTTAAAGATTAAATTGGAACCCCAACTGCAAACAGATAGCCCAAAATCAGTACACAATGTCTCTTTTTCTCCCATGGTCCACAGAAATCCTTGTATGGTGAAAACTCCTATTATACCAATAATATCTATGGTCATGGAGATATTCTCCAAGGTCATATGGGTGGCAAGACCCGACTAATTTATATATTGTTCAGATCAGTACTTTACGACCTCCAATTTATGCTGTTCTTTAGAACTTATTTTACATACACTCAGCTAAAGAATTATTAGGAACACCTGTTCTATTTCTCATTAATGCGATTATCTAGTCAACCAATCACATGGCAGTTGCTTCAATGCATTTAGGGTTGTGGTCCTGGTCAAGACAATCTCCTGAACTCCAAACTGAATGTCAGAATGGGAAAGAAAGGTGATTTAAGCAATTTTGAGCGTGGCATGGTTGTTGGTGCCAGACGGGCCGGTCTGAGTATTTCACAATCTGCTCAGTTACTGGGATTTTTACGCACAACCATTTCTAGGGTTTACAAAGAATGGTGTGAAAAGGAAAAAACATCCAGTATGCGGCAGTCCTGTGGGCGAAAATGCCTTGTTGATGCTAGAGGTCAGAGGAGAATGGGCCGACTGATTCAAGCTAATAGAAGAGCAACGTTGACTGAAATAACAATTCGTTACAACCGAGGTAGGCAGCAAAGCATTTGTGAAGCCACAACACACACAACCTTGAGGCGGATGGGCTACAACAGCAGAAGACCCCACCGGGTACCACTCATCTCCACTACAAATAGGAAAAAGTGGCTACAATTTGCACGAGCTCACCAAAATTGGACTGTTGAAGACTGGAAAAATGTTGCCTGGTCTGATGAGTCTCGATTTCTGTTGAGACATTCAAATGGTAGAGTCCGAATTTGGCGTAAACAGAACGAGAACATGTATCCATTATCTGATGGCTACTTCCAGCAGGATAAAGTCACAAAGCTCGTATCATTTTAAATTGGTTTCTTGAACATGACAATGAGTTCACTGTACTAAAATGGCACCCACATTCACCAGATCTCAACCCAATAGAGCATCTTTGGGATGTGGTGGAACGGGAGCTTCGTGCCCTGGATGTGCATCCCTCAAATCTCCATCAACTGCAAGATGCTATCCTATCAATATGGGCCAACATTTCTAAATAATATTAAGGAAGGAACTTGCAGATGTTCATGACATGTTAGCATCAGACCATTGTCTTTAGATAATAGAGGAGATGTGCATAAACATTTAGATTGCAAAATCTTCCTTACCCAAATTGTAGAGTGTAAAGGACACAGACTGAAATCCCACAAGGAAATTAGAACAGGGAAGAATATTCGAGAACATTTTTATAGTGTGTGTTCTACTATCTAATATTGTGTAATTTGCCAAGTAGTGGATTTATGTGTTCATATATGCCTTTTTATGTGTTCTCTTTATGCATGCAGATCATAAACAGAGCATATAAATCATATGATCCTGCAATGTTTCCCAAAGAGAAATAAAGCTACAAACAATATTGAAACATATGTGAGGCCAGTCACCAGTAGTTACTGCCCTACCAATGGTCAAGTACAGTAGCTA
Source organism: Bufo gargarizans (assembly GCF_014858855.1). NCBI lineage: Eukaryota > Metazoa > Chordata > Amphibia > Anura > Bufonidae > Bufo > Bufo gargarizans. The sequence goes on from NC_058083.1 coordinate 35,325,341, forward strand.
CTGCTCCATGTACCACCTGCCTTTGATACCATCAATTCCAACTGACTTTGATTTCTGATGCTATCTGCCCATATCTGTGAACCTCTAATGATTATCTGCTCTGCCTACCCTGACCTCCATGCTTCTGCCTTACAATTCTGTTCACCGCATTGGTATTTTATCTGCAAACTATCATCAGCTGCTATCTGAGTGCTCCAGGGTCAGAATCGGGAGGTTCTATGTGAAAAGTCCCTACTCCTATAAAGGCTGTATAAAGCTTTAAACTGAAGCCCCTGTTTAGATATCATACAAATCTGATGGCATTATAGTAACCACAATTTCTGTCCTGAGGTGTGTGACACAACTGTTGCAAAAAAAATCTTAATCTGAAGTTTCAACATTGTACTGTTTTATGTACCAGTGACCAAATGTTGTCATGGAGCACTTACCTTAGAGCCTTGAATTCTAAGTCAGATGACACCATAGCAATTGCTTTCCCATAAATTACTTAGCCTAAGCTATTGTTTGTCAGGTCTGTGGGTTTACATTGGCTAGCACTGCCCTCATGTTTGGTATTTACGGGAATGGTACCAAGAAGATCTGCTGTACAGTATATTGTCTCTCCATGCTACATATGCCTGTTTAGGTTATCCCCCTCAGAAATGTCAGATTTAATGGATCATAGATCCTGGACTGTTCCTAAAACTAGTGTCCCTTCCCTTCCCCTTTTCTGCCCTGCGATACTACGGCAGTAGTCAGCAGCACCTTTTTGTGCCATTATTGACAATTGGGTATTGCCATTCCCCTTGTCAAATGACAGTGACCTATCATTGCTGACAGTATCTGACTGATGAATGTTCTTAACAAGGGTACTGGTAATATCCAATTGTGAATTAGGCTAGGACTACGTAAAGACTTTCTGTATATGTGTTGTGCAATACAAAATCTATAAAAGACTGTATTGCTCATAAGAGCAAGACTTCAGGTTTGGAATCGCTTTAACCCCTTAGCGCAGAACGCCGTACATGTACGGCGGGGGATGCATTGCTAGAATGCATTCCGCCGTACATGCACGGCGGGATGATCGGACGGGCACCGGAGCGGTGTGCGCCCGATCACTGCAGGGGTCCGGCAGTCCCCGGTAGCCGGGCCCCTGCTGTATCCGCCGGCATCGCTGTTTACAGCTAAGCCGGCGCGACATAGAAGTTGTTTGCGGCAGGTGAGTGATCGCATCGAGTCCCCGCGCTGCTGTGGCGGGGACCCGATGCGTGGCAAGGCAGCCAGATGCCATGCAGAGGCTGCCCAATGCCCTGCACGGCATCAGGAACTGCCTTCTACTGGAGCCGAGGAGATCCGGCCTCAGGCTGGGTCTCCTAGGCAACCTGTTAGTGTATGACTCAGTGTCATACACTAACAGGCAATGCATTACAATACAGATGTATTGTAATGCATTGCAGAGGGGATCAGACCCCTAAAAGAGTGGGACAGAAATAAAGTTTAAAAAAAAAGTGTTTTGAATAAAAAAATAAAGTTTCAAGAAAAAAAAAACACGCCCCATTCCCCTGATTTTCTAATAGAAAAAAAAAAGAAAAACCGCCACGTCCGTAACGAACGGCTCTTTGAATATATCACATGATCCACCCCATCCGATAGACACCATAAAAAAAAAAAATGCAATTTTTGTCAACTTACATCACTAAAAGTGCAACACCAAGCGATCAAAAAGGCATATGCCCCCAAAAATAGTACCAATCTAACCGGCACCTCATCCCGCAAAAAATGAGCCCCTAAATAGGACAATCGCCCAAAAACTGAAAAAAACTATGGCTCTCAAACTATGAAGACACTAAAACATTATTATTTTTTGTTTAAAAATGAAATCATTGTGTAAAACTTAAATAAATAAATAAATATTTATATATTGGGTATTGCCGCGTCCGTATTAACCTTCTCTATAAAAATATCACATGACCAAATCCCTTAGGCGAATACCGTAAAAATAAAAAATAAAAAACGGTGTAAAAAAAGCCATTTTTTGTCACCTTACATCACAAAAAGTGTAATAGCAAGCGATCAAAAAGTCATACGCATCCCAAAATAGTGCCAGTCATACAGTCATCTCATCCTGCAAAAATCATACCCTACCCAAGATAATCGCCCAAAAACTGAAAAAACTATGTCTCTCAGACTATGGAGACACTAAAACATTATTTTTTTTGTTTCAAAAATGAAATTATTGTGTAAAACTTAGATAAATAAAAAAATGTATATATGTGAGGTATCACCGCGTCCGTAATAACCTGCTCTATAAAAATATCACATGACCTAACCCCTCAGGTAAATACCGTAAAAAAATTCAAATAAGAACAATGTAAAAAAAGCCATTTTTTGTCACCTTAGATCACAAAAAGTGTAATAGCAACCGATCAAAAAGTCATATGCACCCCAAAATAGTGCCAATCAAACCGTCATCTCTCATCTTTTGCGGCCCCATTGAAGTGAATGGGTTCACATCCAAGCCACAAAAACTGCGGCTCGGATGCAGACCGAAACAACGTTTGTGTGCAAGAGGCCTAATTCACGGACTGGATTCATGATGTGAAACAACAGGCAAAGTTAGGTTAGGCTGTTAAATATGTCAGGATAACGACTAACATCGCATGCAAACAGGGATGTGGCAGCACTAATCTGCCTGGATACCCTGCCCCTGTCTACTTGCACAGTCACCCTACACAGTGACCCCACAACTGCAAAACATTCCCTATACTGCAATACATGAGGGAACGGCACAGAAACAGGGACAAACAAACAGACAAACACCAAGAGAGTGGTCGTACAGATAAAGGGTAAAATGCCATTCAGTCAATACAGGACAAGTAACACCAGAGGTAAACGAAAAAAAATTAAAAAAAACACACCAAAAAGTCAGAATCAGGAGATCAATATTATACCAAATGCCAGAAGACAAAAATTTTACTTCCCTACACGTTGGGTAGAGCTAACAACTGAACGAGCTCCAATGTACTTCTTCATTGGCCCCAGGCTGAGAGGTTTGTATCACAGGTTCATTTTCCCTGGCAACCAGACACTGCTGCAGCACCGAGACAGCGTCAGCCAGGGGAACTGTGACATCACCATGCACAATCTGAAATAGTGTGAAGTACATGACCTTTGAGATGAAGGGTCCAACAGTTGACAGAAAGTTCTGGGTTTTCAAGGTGAACATTTTTCTGGCTTAAATATATCTTGCCAATGGTATCAACTGTGCCTGAGTAGTAATGGTTGGCTTTTCATAGTGTAGGAGGTTTGGTATTTGTTCCTTATTTCTAGTGAAGAAATATCTGATGATGAAATTCTACCAAAATGTCCATTATCAGAAGCAGCCTTTAAAGATTAAATTGGACCCCCAACTGCAAACAGATAGCCTAAAATCAGTACACAATTAGAGTTGAGCGAACACCTGGCCGAACTTCCCGGAAATGTTCGGGTTCGGGATCCGAACCCGACCCGAACTTCGTCCCGAACCCGAACCCCATTGAAGTCAATATGGACCCGAACTTTTCGGCACTAAAAAGGCTGTAAAACAGCCCAGGAAAGGGCTAATGGGCTGCAAAAGGCAGCAAAATGTAGTTAAATCCCCTGCAAACAAATGTGGATAGGGAAATTAATAAAAGAATTAAAATAAAATAAAATTAACCAATATCAATTGGAGAGAGGTCCCATAGCAGAGAATCTGGCTTCATGTCAGCAGAGAATCAGTCTTCACGTCATAGCAGAAAATCAGGCTTCACGTCACCCACCACTGGAACAGTCAATTGCCAGATATTTAGGCCCCGGCACCCAGGCAGAGGAGAGAGGTCCCATAACAGAGATTCAGGCTTCATGTCAGCAGAGAATCAGTCTTCATGTCATAGCAAAGTATCAGGCTTCACGTCACCCACCAGTGGAACAGTCCATTGTCATATATTTAGGCCCCGGCACCCAGGCAGAGGAGGGAGGTCCCATAACAGAGATTCAGGCTTCATGTCAGCAGAGAATCAGTCTTCATGTCATAGCAGAGAATCAGGCTTCACGTCACCCAACACTGGAACAGTCCATTGTCAGATATTTAGGCCCCGGCACCCAGACAGAGGAGAGAGGTCCCATAACAAAGATTCAGGCTTCATGTCAGCAGAGAATCAGTCTTCATGTCATAGCAGAGAATCAGGCTTCATGTCACCCAACACTGGAACAGTCCATTGTCAGATATTTAGGCCCCGGCACCCAGGCAGAGGAGAGAGGTCCCATAACAGAGATTCAGGTTTCATGTCAGCAGAGATTCAGTCTTCATGTCATAGCAGAGAGTCAGGCTTCATGTCACCCACCACTGGAACAGTCCATTGTCATATATTTAGGCCCCGGCACCCAGACAGAGGAGAGAGGTCCCATAACAGAGATTCAGGCTTCATGTCAGCAGAGGATCAGTCTTCATGTCATAGCAGAGAATCAGGCTTCACGTCACCCAACACTGGAACAGTCCATTGTCAGATATTTAGGCCCCGGCACCCAGACAGAGGAGAGAGGTCCCATAACAGAGATTCAGGCTTCATGTCAGCAGAGAATCAGTCTTCATGTCATAGCAGAGAATCAGGCTTCACGTCAGCCAAAACTGGAAAAGTCCATTGTCATATATTTAGGCCCCGACACCCAGGCAGAGGAGAGATGTCCCATAACAGAGATTCAGGCTTCATGTCAGCAGAGAATCAGTCTTCATGTCATAGCAGAGAATCAGGCTTCATGTCACCCACCACTGGAACAGTCCATTGTCATATATTTAGGCCCCGGCACCCAGACAGAGGAGAGAGGTCCCATAACAGAGATTCAGGCTTCATGTCAGCAGAGAATCAGTCTTCATGTCATAGCAGAGTATCAGGCTACACGTCAGCCAAAACTGGAACAGTCCATTGTCATATATTTAGGCCCCGGCACCCAGGCAGAGGAGAGAGGTCCCATAACAGAGATTCAGGCTTCATGTCAGCAGAGAATCAGTCTTCATGTCATAGCAGAGAATCATGCTTCACGTCACACAACACTGGAACAGTCCATTGTCAGATATTTAGGCCCCGGCACCCAGACAGAGGAGAGAGGTCCCCTAACAGAGATTCAGGCTTCATGTCAGCAGAGAATCAGTCTTCATGTCATAGCAGAGAATCAGGCTTCACGTCAGCCAAAACTGGAACAGTCCATTGTCATATATTTGGGCCCCGGCACCCAGGCAGAGGAGAGAGGTCCCATAACAAAGATTCAGGCTTCATGTCAGCAGTGAATTAGTCTTCATGTCATAGCAGAGAATAAGGCTTCACGTCACCCACCACTGGAACAGTCCATTGTCATATATTTAGGCCCCGGCACCCAGGCAGAGGAGATAGGTTCCATAACAGAGATTCAGGCTTCATGTCAGCAGAGAATCAGTCTTCATGTCATAGCAGAGAACCAGGCTTCATGTCACCCAACACTGGAACAGTCCATTGTCAGATATTTAGGTCCCGGCACCCAGACAGAGGAGAGAGGTCCCATAGCAGAGATTCAGGCTTCATGTCAGCAGAGAATCAGTCTTTATGTCATAGCAGAGAATCATGCTTCACGTCACCCAACACTGGAACAGGCCACTGTCAGATATTTTTAGGCCCCGGCACCCAGACAGAGGAGAGGTTCATTCAACTTTGGGTTGCCTCGCAATATAATGGTAAAATGAAAATAAAAATAGGATTGAATGAGGAAGTGCCCTGGAGTACAATAATATATGGTTAAGGGGAGGTAGTTAATGTCTAATCTGCACAAGGGATGGACAGGTCCTGTGGGATCCATGCCTGGTTCATTTTTATGAACGTCAGCTTGTCCACATTGGCTGTAGACAGGCGGCTGCGTTTGTCTGTAATGACGCCCCCTGCCGTGCTAAATAAACGTTCAGACAAAACGCTGGCCGCCGGGCAGGCCAGCACCTCCAAGGCATAAAAGGCTAGCTCTGGCCACGTGGACAATTTGGAGACCCAGAAGTTGGAGGGGTGTGCACACGTACTGTTCCACCATGTTAGTGAAATGTCTCCTGTATCAGGTGGTGGTGCAGTTAGCTGTGGCGTGTTCACAAAACTTTTCCACATCTCTGCCATGCTAACCCTGCCCTCAGAGGAGCTGGCCGTGACACAGCTGCGTTGGCGACCTCTTGCTCCTCCTCTGCCTTCGCCTTGGGCTTCCACTTGTTCCCCTGTGACATTTGGGAATGCTCTCAGTAGCGCGTCTACCAACGTGCGCTTGTACTCGCGCATCTTCCTATCACGCTCCAGTGCAGGAAGTAAGGTGGGCACATTGTCTTTGTACCGTGGATCCAGCAGGGTGGCAACCCAGTAGTCCGCACACGTTAAAATGTGGGCAACTCTGCTGTCGTTGCGCAGGCACTGCAGCATGTAGTCGCTCATGTGTGCCAGGCTGCCCACAGGTAAGGACAAGCTGTCCTCTGTGGGAGGCGTATCGTCATCGTCCTGCGTTTCCCCCCAGCCACGCACCAGTGATGGGCCCGAGCTGCGTTGGGTGCCACCCCGCTGTGAACATGCTTTATCCTCATCCTCCTCCACCTCCTCCTCATCCTCCTCGTCCTCCAGTAGTGGGCCCTGTCTGGCCACATTTGTACCTGGCCTCTGCTGTTGCAAAAAACCTCCCTCTAAGTCACTTTGAAGAGACTGGCCTGAAAGTGCTAAAAATGACCCCTCTTCCTCCTCCTCCTCCTGGGCCACCTCCTCTTCCATCATCGCCCTAAGTGTTTTCTCAAGGAGACATAGAAGTGGTATTGTAACGCTGATAACGGAGTCATCGCCACTGGCCACTGGCCATGTTGGTAGAGTAGTCGAAACAGCGCAACAGGGCTCACAGGTCTCGCATGGAGGCCTAGTCATTGGTGGTGAAGTAGTGCTGTTCCGCAATGCGACTGACCCATGCGTGCTGCAGCTGAAACTCCACTATGGCCTGCTGCTGCTCGCACAGTCTGTCCAGCATGTGCAAGGTGGAGTTCCACCTGGTGGGCACGTCGCATATGAGGCGGTGAGCGGGAAGGCCGAAGTTACGCTGTAGCGCAGACAGGCGAGCAGCGGCAGGATGTGAACGCCGGAAGCGCGTACAGACGGCCCGCACTTTATGCAGCAGCTCTGACATGTCGGGGTAGTTGTAAATGAACTTCTGCACCACCAAATTCAGCGCATGCGCCAGGCAAGGGATGTGCGTCAAATCGGCTAGTCCCAGAGCTGCAATGAGATTTCGCCCATTATCGCACACCACCAGGCCGGGCTTGAGGCTCACCGGCAGCAACCACTCGTCGGTCTGTTGTTCTATATCCCGCCACAACTCCTGTGCGGTGTGGGGCCTGTCCCCCAAACATATGAGTTTGAGAATGGCCTGCTGACGTTTACCCCGGGCTGTGCTGAAGTTGGTGGTGAAGGTGTGTGGCTGACTGGATGATCAGGTGGAAGAAGAGGAGGAGGAGGCAACAGGAGGCAAAGAATGTTGCCCTGCGATCCTTGGCGGCGGAAGGACGTGCGCCAAACAGCTCTCCGTCTGGGGCCCAGCAGCCACTACATTTACCCAGTGTGTAGTTAGGGAGATATAGCATCCCTGGCCGTGCTTACTGGTCCACGTATCTGTGGTTAGGTGGACCTTGCCACAGATGGCGTTGCGCAGTGCACACTTGATTTGATCGGATACTTGTTTGTGCAGGGAAGGCACGGCTCTCTTGGAGAAGTAGTGGCGGCTGGGAACAACATACTGTGGGACAGCAAGCGACATGAGCTGTTTAAAGCTGTCTGTGTCCACCAGCCTAAATGACAGCATTTCATAGGCCAGTAGTTTAGAAATGCTGGCATTCAGGGCCAGGGATTGAGGGTGGCTTGGTGGGAATTTACGCTTTCTCTCAAATGTTTGTTAGATGGAGAGCTGAACGCTGCCGTGTGACATGGTTGAGATGCTTGGTGACGGTGGTGTTGGTGGTACATCCCCTGTTTGCTGGGCGGCAGGTGCCAACGTTCCTCCAGAGGCGGAGGAAGAGGCAGAGGCGGCAGCAGCAGAAGAGGCCGAGGCGGCAGCAGCAGAAGAGGTAGCAGGGGGAGCAGCAGAAGAGGTAGCAGGGGGAGCCTGAGTGACTTCCTTGTTTTTAAGGTGTTTACTCCACTGCAGTTCATGCTTTGCATGCAGGTGCCTGGTCATGCAGGTTGTGCTAAGGTTCAGAACGTTAATGCCTCGCTTCAGGCTCTGATGGCACAGCGTGCAAACCACTCGGGTCTTGTCGTCAGCACATTGTTTGAAGAAGTGCCATGCCAGGGAACTCCTTGAAGCTGCCTTTGGGGTGCTCGGTCCCAGATGGTGGCGGTCAGTAGCAGGCAGAGTCTCTTGGCGGCGGGTGTTCTGCTTTTGCCCACTGATCCCTCTTTTGCTACGCTGTTGGCTCGGTCTCACCACTGCCTCTTCCTCCGAACTGTGAAAGTCAGTGGCATGACCTTCATTCCATGTGGGGTCTAGGACCTCATCGTCCCCTGCATCGTCTTCCACCCAGTCTTCCTCCCTGACCTCCTGTTCAGTCTGCACACTGCAGAAAGACGCAGCAGTTGGCACCTGTGTTTCGTCATCATCAGAGACGTGCTGAGGTGGTATTCCCATGTCCTCATCATCAGGAAACATAAGTGGTTGTGCGTCAGTGCATTCTATGTCTTCCACCGCTGGGGATGCCCTTGGGAAACCCTGCCAGCAGAGTCTTCAAACAGCATAAGAGACTGCTGCATAACTTGAGGCTCAGACAGTTTCCCTGATATGCATGGGGGTGATGTGACAGACTGATGGGCTTGGTTTTCAGGCGCCATCTGTGCGCTTTCTGCAGAAGACTGGGTGGGAGATAATGTGAACGTGCTGGATCCACTGTCGGCCACCCAATTGACTAATACCTGTACCTGCTCATGCCTTACCATCCTTAGAACGGCATTGGGCCCCACCAAATATCGCTGTAAATTCTGACAGCTACTGGGACCTGAGGTAGTTGGTTCACTACGACATGTGGCTGTGGCAGAACGGCCACGTCCTCTCCCAGCACCAGAGGGTCCACTAACACCACCACGACCATGTCCGCGTCCCTTACTAGATGTTTTCCTCATTGTTACTGTTCACCACAATAAGAAAAAAATTATTTGGCCCAATGTATTGAATTCAAATTCAGGCCTTTTTTTTACAGACACCTAACACTATCTGGCTATCTATTTAGGTACCGTATTACACTAATACAGGCACAGCAGTAACCACAGATTTAGCTGAATATAAATTGTAGGCCTAGTATTTAGGCGCTGGATGACAGGTATACGTTTACGGACAGAATTAGACTTGGAAATGCACGGTAGCGTGTGAAGTTATTGTGGATGACCCTATCAGCACCTTGAATCTAATATACCCTTTTATGGATAGATTTAAAGTAGGCCTGATACAGCAGAAACCACTAATTTAGGGAATTGCTAAGTTGGGAATTGTATTTCAACCCAGAACAAAAAGTGTGCTTTGACGGACACAAAATTAATTGACCAGCCTCAGCAATAAACACAGATTTAGCTGAATATAAATTTGAGGCCTATTATTTTGGCGCTGGGTGACAGGTATACGTTTACGGACAGAATTAGACTTGGAAATGCACGGTAGCTTGTGTGTGAAGTTATTGAGAATGACCCTATCTGCACCTTCAATCTAATATACCCTTTTATGGATAGATTTAAAGTAGGCCTGATACAGCAGAAACCACTGATTTAGGGAATTGCTAAGTTGGGAATTGTATTTCAACCCAGACCAAAAATATATCCTTTGCCAGACAGCAGACAGTATTACAATTGGCTGGCCACAGCTGAAACACCAGATTTAGGGTTCTGCTATTTTGGCAATTGTATTTCACGTCTCAATAAAATAGCAAGTACAGCCAAGCCCCTGATGTAGGATATAGCAAAAAAAAAAACCACACACTATTGATGGTTAAATGGACTTGGTAGCAGCTTGCCCCTGATGTATGATATAGCAAAAAAATAACCACACTATTGATGGTTAAATGGACTTGGTGGCTGCTTGCCCCTGATGTAGGATATAGCAAAAAAATAACCACACTATTGATGGTTAAATGGACTTGGTGGCAGCTTGTGCTGGCGCACCACAAGACACAAAGTGGCTGCCGATCACCCCAGAAAAAAGTGACTGAAAAACGCTCTGGGCAGCCTAAAAACAGTGAGCAATTGAATAGCTGCAGTTCAATGATCCACAGCTGTAGATCGATCACTGACTTAAGTGTTTTTGAGGAGTTAATCACTGCCTAATCTCGCCCTAACAGTCGCAGCTGCAACCTCTCCCTACACTTATCAGAGCAGAGTGACGTGCGGCGCTACGTGACTCCAGCTTAAATAGAGGCTGGGTCACATGCTGCACTGGCCAATCACAGCCATGCCAATAGTAGGCATGGCTGTGACGGCCTCTTGGGGCAAGTAGTATGACGCTTGTTGATTGGCTGCTTTGCAGCCTTTCAAAAAGCGCCAAGAAAGCGACGAACACCGAACCCGGACTTTTACGAAAATGTTCGGGTTCGGGTCCGTGTCACGGACACCCCAAAATTCGGTACGAACCCGAACTATACAGTTCGGGTTCGCTCATCCCTATACACAATGTCTCTTTTTCTCCCATGGTCCACAGAAATCCTTGTATGGCGAAAACTCCTATTATACCAATAATATCTATGGTCATGGAGATATTCTCCAAGGTCATATGGGTGGCAAGACCCGACTAATTTATATATTGTTCAGATCAGTACTTTACGACCTCCAATTTATGCTGTTCTTTAGAACTTATTTTACATACACTCACCTAAAGAATTATTAGGAACACCTGTTCTATTTCTCATTAATGCGATTATCTAGTCAACCAATCACATGGCAGTTGCTTCAATGCATTTAGGGTTGTGGTCCTGGTCAAGACAATCTCCTGAACTCCAAACTTAATGTCAGAATGGGAAAGAAAGGTGATTTAAGCAATTTTGAGCGTGGCATGGTCGTTGGTGCCAGACGGGCCGGTCTGAGTATTTCACAATCCGCTCAGTTATTGGGATTTTCACACACAACCATTTCTAGGGTTTACAAAGAATGGTGTGAAAAGGGAAAAACATCCAGTATGCGGCAGTCCTGTGGGTAAAAATGCCTTGTTGATGCTAGAGGTCAGAGGAGAATGAGCCGACTGATTCAAGCTAATAGAAGAGCAACGTTGACTGAAATAACCACTCGTTACAACCGAGGTAGGCAGCAAAGCATTTGTGAAGCCACAACACGCACAACCTTGAGGCGGATGGGCTACAACAGCAGAAGACCCCACCGGGTACCACTCATCTCCACTACAAATAGGAAAAAGAGGCTACAATTTGCACGAGCTTACCAAAATTGGACTGTTGAAGACTGGAAAAATGTTGCCTGGTCTGATGAGTCTCGATTTCTGTTGAGACATTCAAATGGTAGAGTCCGAATTTGGCGTAAACAGAATGAGAACATGTATCCATCATCTGATGGCTACTTCCAGCAGGATAATGCACCATGTCACAAAGCTCGAATCATTTCAAATTGGTTTCTTGAACATGACATGAGTTCACTGTACTAAAATGGCCTCCACAGTCACCAGATCTCAACCCAATAGAGCATCTTTGGGATGTGGTGGAACGGGAGCTTTGTGCCCTGGATGTGCATCTCTCAAATCTTCATCAACTGCAAGATGCTATCCTATCAATATGGGCCAACATTTCTAAAGAATTCTATCAGCACCTTGTTGAATCAATGCCACATAGAATTAAGGCGGTTCTGAAGGCAAAAGGGGGTCCAACACCGTATTAGTATGGTGTTCCTAAAAATTCTTTAGGTGAGTATATATTTTTATTAAGGAAGGAACTTGCAGATGTTCATGACATGTTAGCATCAGACTATTGTCTTTAGATAATAGAGGAGATGTGCATAAACATTTAGATTGCAAAATACCTTAATACCCGAATTGTAGAGTGTAAAGGACACAGACTGAAATCCCACAAGGAAATTAGAACAGGGAAGAATATTCGAGAACATTTTTATAGTGTGTGTTCTACTATCTAACATTGTGTAATTTGCCAAGTAGTGGATTTATGTGTTCATATATGCCTTTTAATGTGTTCTCTTTATGCATGCAGATCATAAACAGAGCATATCAATCATATGATCCTGCAATGTTTCCCCAACAGAAATAAAGCTACAAACAATATTGAAACATATGTGAGGCCAGTCACCAGTAGTTACTGCCCTACCAATGGTCAAGTACAGTTGCAAGAAAAAGTATGTGAACCCTTTGGAATGATATGGATTTCTTCACAAATTGGTCATAAAATGTGATCTGATCTTCATCTAAGTCACAACAATAGACAATCACAGTCTGCTTAAACTAATAACACGCAAATAATTAAATGTTACCATTTTTTTTATTGAACACACCATGTAAACATTCAAAGTGCAGGTGGAAAAAATATGTGAACCCTTGGATTTAATAACTGGTTGAACCTCCTTTGGCAGCAATAACTTCAACCAAACGCTTCCTGTAGTTGCAGATCAGATGTGGACAATGTAATTCTTGACCATTCCTCTTTACAGAACTGATTCAGTTCAGCAATATTCTTGGGATGTCTGGTGTGAATCGCTTTCTTGAGGTCATGCCACAACATCTCAATCAGGTTGACATCAGGACTCTGACTAGGCCACTCCAGAAGACGTATTTTCTTCTGTTTAAGCCATTCTGTTGTTGATTTACTACTACTATACATTGAGTCGTTGTCCTGTTGCAACACCCATCTTCTGTTGAACTTCAGCTGGTGGACTGATGACCTAAAGTTCTCCTGCAAAACGTCTTGATAAACTTGGGAATTCATTTTTCCTTCAATGATAGCAATCCGTACAGGCCCTGATGCAGCAAAGCAGCCCCAAACCATGATGCCCCCACCACCATAATTCACAGTTGGGATGAGGTTTTGATGTTGGTGCCTGTGCCTCTTTTTCTCCACACATAGTGTTGTGTGTTTCTTCCAAACAAGTCAACTTTGGTTTCATCTGTCCACAGAATATTTTTCCAGTACTGCTGTGGAACATCCAGGTGCTCTTGTGCAAACTGTAAACGTGCAGCAATGGTTTTATTGACAGCAGTGGGTTCCTCTGTGGTATCCTCCCATAAAATCCATTCTTGTTTAGTGTTTCACATATTGTAGATTTGCTAACAGGGATGTTAGCATATGCCAGAGACTTTTGTAAGTCTTTAGCAGACACTCTAGGATTCTTCTTCACCCCATTGAGCAGTCTGCGCTGTGCTCTTGAAGTCATCTTTACAGGACGGCCACTCCTATGGAGAGTAACAGCAGTGCTGAACTTTCTCCATTTATTGACAATTTGTCTTACCGTGGACTGATGAAAAGCAAGGCTTTTGGAGATACTTTTATAACCCTTTCCAGCTTTATGCAAGTCAACAATTCTTAATCGTAGGTCTTCTGAGAGTTCTTTTGTGCGAGGCATCATTCACATCAGGCAATGCTTCTTGTGAAAAGCAAACCCAGAGCTGGTGTGTGTTTTTTATAGGGCAAGGCAGCTATAACCAACACCTCCAATCTCATCTCAATGATTAGACTCCAGTTGGCTGACACCTCACTTCAATTAGCTCTTGGAGATGTCATTAGTCTAGGGGTTCACATACTTTTTCCACCTGCACTGTGAATGTTTACATGGTGTGTTCAATCAAAACATGCTAACATTTAATTATTTGTGTGTTATTAGTTTAAGCAGACTGTGATTGTCTATTGTTGTGACTTAGATGAAGATCAGATCACATTTTATGACCAATGTGTGCAGAAATCCATATCATTCCAAAGGGTTCACATACTTTTTCTTGCAACTGTATCTACTGCTCCATGTACCACCTGCCTTTGATACCATCAATTCCAACTGACTTTGATTTCTGATGCTATCTGCCCATATCTGTGAACCTCTAATGATTATCTGCTCTGCCTACCCTGACCTCCATGCTTCTGCCTTACAATTCTGTACACCGCATTGGTATTTTATCTGCAAACTATCATCAGCTGCTGAGTGCTCCAGGGTCAGAATCGGGAGGTTCTCTGTGAAAAGTCCCTACTCCTATAAAGGCTGTATACAGCTTTAGGCCTCATGCACACGACCGTTGTGTGCATCCGTGGCCGTTGTGCCGTTTTCCGTTTTTTTTCGCGGACTTTCAATGGGTCCATGGAAAAATCGGAAAATGCACCATTTTGCAGCCGAGGCCGTGATCCGTGTATCCTGTCCGTCAAAAAAATATGACATGTCCTATTTTTTTGACGGACAACGGTTCACGGACCCATTCAAGTCAATGGGTCCGTGAAAGAACACGGATGCACACAAGATTGGCATCCGTGTCCGTGATCCATGGCCGTAGGTTGCTTTCATACAGACAGATCCGAAGATCTGTCTGCATAAAAGCTTTTTCAGATCTAAGTTTTCACTTCGTGAAAACTCATATCCGACAGTATATTCTAACACAGAGGCGTTCCCATGGTGATGGGGACGCTTCTAGTTAGAATACACTACAAACTGTGTACAAGACTGCCCCCTGCTGCCTGGCAGCACCCGATCTCTTACAGGGGGCCGTGATCAGCACAATTAACCCCTTCAGGTGCGGCACCTGAAGGGGTTAATTGTACTATCATATCCCCCTGTAAGAGATCAGGGCTGCCAGGCAGCAGGGGGCAGACCCCCCCCCTCCCCAGTTTGAATATCATTGGTGGCCAGTGCGGCCCCCCCTCCCTCCCTCTATTGTAATAATAGCTTGGTGGCCAGTATGCGACCCCCCGGCCCCCCCCCCCTTCCTCCCTCTATTGTAATAAATCGTTGGTGGCACAGTGTGCGCCCCCCATCGGGCCCCCCCTTCCTCCCTCTATTGTAATAAATCGTTGGTGGCACAGTGTGCGCCCCCCATCGGCCCCCCCTTCCTCCCTCTATTGTAATAAATCGTTGGTGGCACAGTGTGAGCCCCCCATCGGCCCCCCTCCCTATATAGCATTACCAACATTGGTGGCCAGTGTGCGGCCTCCCATCTCCCCCCCCCCGATCATTGGTGGCAGCGGAGTTCCGATCGGAGTCCCAGTTTAATCGCTGGGGCTCCGATCGGTAACCATGGCAACCAGGACGCTACTGCAGTCCTGGTTGCCATGGTTACTTAGCAATAGTACAATAGTAGAAGATTCATAGTTACCTGCTGGCTGCTGCGATGTTCGTGTCCGGCCGGGAGCTCCACCTACTGGTAAGTGACAGGTCTGTGCGGCGCCTTGCTAAATGAACTGTCACTTACCAGTAGGAGGAGCTCCCGGCCGGTCACAGACATCGCAGCAGCCAGCAGGTAAGTATGAATCTTCTACTATTGTACTATTGCTAAGTAACCATGGCAACCAGGGCTGCAGTAGCTTCCTGGTTGCCATGGTTACCAATCGGAGCCCCAGCGATTAAACTGGGACTCCGATCGGAACTACGCTGCCACCAATGATCGGGGGGGGGGGGAGATGGGAGGCCGCACACTGGCCACCAATGTTGTTACTGCTATAGAGGGAGGGGGGGCCGATGGGGGGTGCACACTGTGCCACCAACGATTTATTACAATAGAGGGAGGGGGGCCGATGGGGGGCGCACACTGTGCCACCAACGATTTATTACAATAGAGGGAGGGAGGGGGGGGCGCACTGGCCACCAATGATATTCAAACTGGGGAGGGGGAGGTCTGCCCCCTGCTGCCTGGCAGCCCTGATCTCTTACAGGGGGATATGATAGTACAATTAACCCCTTCAGGTGCGGCACCTGAGGAGTTAATTGTGCTGATCACGGCCCCCTGTAAGAGATCGGGTGCTGCCAGGCAGCAGGGGGCAGTCATGTACACAGTTTGTAGTATATTCTAACTAGAAGCGTCCCCATCACCATGGGAACGCCTCTGTGTTAGAATATACTGTCGGAAATGAGTTTTCACGATGTAACTCATATCCGACAGTATATTCTAACATAGAGGCGTTCCCATGGTGATGGGGACGCTTCAAGTTAAAATATACCATCGGATTGGAGAAAACTCCGATGGTATAAAAGGGACTCCAGACTTTACACTGAAAGTCAATGGGGACGGATCCGTTTGAAATGGCACCATATTGTGTCAACATCAAACGGATCCGTCCCCATTGACTTGCATTGTTATTCAGGACAAATCCGTTTGGCTCCGCACAGCCAGGCGGACACCAAAACGACTTTTTTTTCATGTCCGTGGATCCTCCAAAAATCAAGGAAGACCCTCGGACGAAAAAACAGTCACGGATCACGGACCTACGGACCCCATTTTTGCAGACCGTCAAAAAATACTGTCGTGTGCATGAGGCCTTAAACTGAAGACCCTGTTTAGATATCATCCAAATCTGATGGCATTATAGTAACCACAATTTCTGTCCTGAGGTGTGTGACACAACTGTTGCAAAAAAATCTTAATCTGAAGTTTCAACACTGTACTATTTTATATACCAGTGACCAAATGTTGTCATGGAGCACTTACCTTAGAGCCTAGAATTCTAAGTCAGTTGACACCATAGTAATTGCTTTCCCATACATTACTTAGCCTAAGCTATTGTTTGTCAGGTCTGTGGGTTTACATTGGCTAGCACTGCCCTCATGTTTGATATTTACGGGAATGGTACCAAGAAGATCTGCTGTACAGTATATTGTCTCTCCATGCTACATATGCCTGTTTAGGTTATCCCAATCAGAAATGTCAGATTTAATAGATCATAGATCCTGGACTGTTCCTAAAACTAGTGTCCCTTCCCTTCCCCTTTTCTGCCCTGCGATACTACGCCAGTAGTCAGCAGCACCTTTTTGTGCCATTATTGACAATTGGGTATTGCCATTCCCCTTGTCAAATGACAGTGACCTATCATTGCTGACAGTATCTGACTGATGAATGTTCTTAACAAGGGTACTGGCAATATCCAATTGTGAAATAGGCTAGGACTACGTAAAGACTTTCTGTATATGTGTTGTGCAATACAAAATCTATAAAAGACTGTATTGCTCATAAGAGCAAGACTTCAGGTTTGGAATCGCTTTAACCCCTTAGCGCAGAACGCCGTACATGTACGGCAGGGGATGCATTGCTAGAATGCATTCCGCCGTACATGCACGGCGGGATGATCGGACGGGCACCGGAGCGGTGTGCGCCCGATCACTGCAGGGGTCCGGCAGTCCCTGGTAGCTGGGCCCCTGCTGTTTGATTAACCCCTTCTATGCCGCGGTCCTCGCTGACCGCAACATAGAAGTTGTTTGCGGCAGGTGAGTTATCGCATCGAGTCCCCGCACTGCTGTGGCGGGGACCCGATGCGTGACAAGGCAGCCAGATGCCGTGCAGAGGCTGCCCAATGCCCTGCACGGCATCAGGAACTGCCTTCTACGGGAGCCGAGGAGATCCAGCCTCAGGCTGGGTCTCCTAGGCAACCTGTTAGTGTATGACTCAGTGTCATACACTAACAGGCAATGCATCACAATACAGATGTATTGTAATGCATTGCAGAGGGGATGAGACCCTTAAAAGAGTGGGACAGAAATAAAGTTAAAAAAAAAATAAGTTAAAAAAAGTGTTTTGAATAAAAAAAAATTAAGTTTCAAGTAAAAATAAAAAACAAACACGCCCCATTCCCCTGATTTTCTAATAGAAAATAGAAAATAAAAAGAAAAACCGCCACGTCCGTAACGAACGGCTCTATAAATATATCACATGATACACCCCATCCGATAGACACCATAAAAAATAAAAACTGTGTATAAAAAAGCCATTTTTGTCAACTTACATCACTAAAAGTGCAACACCAAGCGATCAAAAAGGCATATGCCCCCAAAAATAGTACCAATCTAACCGGCACCTCATCCCGCAAAAAATGAGCCCCTACATAGGACAATCGCCCAAAAACTGAAAAAACTATGGCTCTCAGACTATGAAGACACTAAAACATTATTTTTTGATTCAAAAATGAAATCATTGTGTAAAACTTAAATAAATAAAAAAAAAATTTATATTGGGCATTGCCGCGTCCATATTCACCGTCTGTATAAAAATATCACATGACCAAATCTCTTAGGTGAATACCGTAAAATCATACCCTACCCAAGATAATCGCCCAAAAACTGAAAAAACTATGTTTCTCAGACTATGCAGACACTAAAACATTATTTTTTTTGTTTCAAAAATGAAATTATTGTGTAAAACTTAGATAAATAAAAAAAGGATATATATAAGGTATCACCGCGTCCGTAATAACCTGCTCTATAAAAATATCACATGACCTAACCCCTCCGGTGAATACTGTAAAAAATAAAAACAATGTAAAAAAAGCCATTTTTTGTCACCTTAGATCACAAAAAGTGTAATAGCAACCGATCAAAAAGTCATACGCACCCCAAAATAGTGCCAATCAAACCGTCATCTCATCCCGCAAAAAATGAGACCCTACCTAAGATAATCGCCCAAAAACTGAAAAAACTATGGCTCTCAGTCTATGGAGACACTAAAACATGTTTTTTTTTGTTTCAAAAATGAAATTATTGTGTAAAACTTACATAAATAAAAAAAAAGAGTATATATATTAGGTATCACCGCGTCCGTAATAACCTGCTTTATAAAAATATCACATGACCTAACCCCTCCGGTGAATACTGTAAAAAATAAAAACAATGTAAAAAAAAGCCATTTTTTGTCACCTTAGATCACAAAAAGTGTAATAGCAAGTGATCAAAAAGTCATACGCACCCCAAAATAGTGCCAATCAAACCTTCATCTCATCCCGAAAAAATTAGCCCCTACACAAGACAGTCGCCCAAAAAATTCATAAAACTATGGCTTTCAGAATGTGAAGACACTAAAGAATCTTTGTTTTTTTCTAATTCTTTGTTATGTTATGTCAAATTCTTTGTTATTGTCGCGTCCGTGCCAACCTGCTCTATAAAAATACCACATGATCTAACCTGTCAGACGAATGTTGTAAATAACAAAAAATAAAAATGGTGCCAAAACAGCTATTTTTTGTTACTTTGCCTCACAAAAAGTGTAATATAGGGCAACCAAAAATCATATGTACCCTAAAATAATACCAACAAAACTGCCACCCTATCCCGTAGTTTCTAAAATGGGGTCACTTTTTTGGAGTTTCTACTCTAGGGGTGCATCAGGAGGGCTTCAAATGGAACATGGTGTCCAAAAAAACTGTCTAGCAAAATTTGCCTTCCAAAAATCGTATGGCATTCCTTTCCTTCTGCGCCCTGCCATGTGCCCGTACAGCAGTTTATGACCACATATGGGGTGTTTCTGTAAATTACAGAATCAGGGCCATAAATAATGAGTTTTGTTTGGCTTTTAACCCTTGCTTTGTAACTGGAAAAAAATTATTAAAATGGAAAATCTGCCCAAATAGTTACATTTTGAAATTGTATCTCTATTTTCCATTAATTCTTGTGGAACACCTAAAGGGTTAACCACGTTTGTAAAATCAGTTTTGAATACCTTGAGGGGTGTAGTTTCTTAGATGGGGTCACTTTTATGGAGTTTCTACTCTAGGGGTGCATCAGGGGAGCTTCAAATGGGACATGGTGTCCAAAAAAACTGTCTAGCAAAATCTGCCTTTCAAAAACCATATGGCATTCCTTTCCTTCTGTGTCCTACCGTGTGCCCGTACAGTGGTTTACGACGACATATGGGGTGTTTCTGTAAACTACAGAATCAGAGCCATAAATATTGAGTTTTGTTTGGCTGTTAACCCTTGCTATGTAACTGGAAAAAAATTATAAAAATGGAAAATCTGCCAAAATTTTTTGGGTAAATTTGGTATTTTTTAATTAATTTTTTTTTATTTTTTTTACTTCATTTTACCAGTGTCATGAAGTACAATATGTGCCGAAAAAAACATCTCAGAATGGCCTGGATAAGTCAAAGCATTTTAAAGTTATCACCACTTAAAGTGACACTGGTCAGATTTGCAAAAAATGGCCTGGTCCTTAAGGTGAAAATGAGCTCGGTCCTTAAGGGGTTAAAGAGAGACTCTTAACTGCAACTACACTTCAAATGAAGGTGACAAAGAACTACACTTTAAATGAAGGTGACAACTGCACTACAAATCAAGGTTAACAATATGATTTATTACCTATAACAACAATAGTATGTACTGTACATATGGCAATATATCTTTTGTTTTTGCAAATTAAATATATACCAAGGATAAAGAACATATCACCAATGGGAAACCCTTTAAGCTAAAGCAGTCAGTTTTGATGCAGAAAACACTGGTTTCTAAAAAAGTGGTCTCCTCATAGGTAAGCTTCTAACTATTCCCTACAGTACCAGCTTTTATATTGTTTAAACAAAGAGCTTCATTCCCTACTGGAATGTATCTAGCACATACTCTCTATAACTGTCACTGTGTACATGTTGTTTATCTGCTATCATCTCAGACCATGGAATGACCAGTTCCCATATCCAAAATGAATCAGAATCCCAAAACAACATTAACAAAATATGCAGATAAAGCTTAACTCCCTTGGACAAGTAATTTCAAACAAATCTTCAGTTCATTCACAGGCCATGATGGTTCTGAAAGACAAAGTGGAGTCCAAATCATCAGAAACTATATCTTCAAACCTTAATTGATCATTTGGAATACATTGAGTCAGTACGTCAGTTACTTCATACTTCAGAAACGCCAGGTACCACCATGTACCAGTAAACAATAGTGTTGAGTGAGCACCAATGTACTTGTGTGCTCGTGTAGAGCACCTGAGCACAATGGAAGTCAATGGGAGAACCCCAGGCACCGGCTCTGAGGGAAGGGTGTCGGGACCCTAGATCAGCTCCATATATAGAGTCCGTGCTTGGGGACACCCCAGTGTATTTAAATCTAATTTCTCAAAAGTGTTTGCCAGGATTTGAACTCCCAAGCTTGTACATTAGAGGCAAGGACCTTATCCACTCAGCTATAAAGCTTTCTGATTTAGTGAGTATTCCTATTCAGCAGAAGACTTATTTTATATTTCTGTGCAGGTTAACATGTAGCTGTATAGTTACATAGTAACATAGTACAAACCGGATTCCCAAAAAAATGGGACACTAAACAAATTGTGAATAAAAACTGAATGCAATGATGTGGAGATGGCAAATGTCAATATTGTATTTGTAATAGAACGTAGATGACAGATCAAACCTTTAATCCGAGTAAATGTATCATTTTAAAGGGAAAATACGTTGATTTAAATTTTCACGGTGTCAACAAATCCCCAAAAAGTTGGAACAAGTAGCAATAAGAAGCTGGAAAAAGTAAATTTGAGCATTACGAAGAGCTGGAAGACCAATTAACACTAATTAGGTCAATTGGCAACATGATTGGGTATAAAAAGAGCTTCTCAGAGTGGCAGTGTCTCTCAGAAGCCAAGATGGGTAGAGGATCACCAATTCCCACAATGTTGCACAGAAAGATAGTGGAGCAATATCAGAAAGGTGTTACCCAGCGAAAAATTGCAAAGACTTTGCATCTATCATCATCAACTGTGCATAACATCATCCGAAGATTGAGAGAATCTGAAACAATCTCTGTGCGTAAGGGTCAAGGCCGTAAAACCATACTGGATGCCCGTGATCTCCGGGCCCTTAAACGACACTGCACCACAAACAGGAATGCTACTGTAAAGGAAATCACAGAATGGGCTCAGGAATACTTCCAGAAACCATTGTCAGTGAACACAATCCACCGTGCCATACGCCGTTGCCAGCTGAAACTCTACAGTGTAAAGAAGAAGCCATTTCTAAGCAAGATCCACAAGCTCAGGCGTTTTCACTGGGCCAGGGATCATTTAAAATGGAGTGTGGCAAAATGGAAGACTGTTCTGTGGTCAGACGAGTCACGATTCAAAGTTCTTTTTGGAAATTTGGGACGCCATGTCATCCGTTCCAAAGAGGACAAGGACAACCAAAGTTGTTATCAACACTCAGTTCAGAAGCCTGCATCTCTGATGGTATGGGGTTGCATGAGTGCGTGTGGCATGGGCAGCTTGCATGTCTGGAAAGGCACCATCAATGCAGAAAAATATATTCAGGTTCTAGAACAACATATGCTCCCATCCAGACGTCATCTCTTTCAGGGAAGACCCTGCATTTTTCAACAAGATAATGCCAGACCACATTCTGCATCAATCACAACATCATGGCTGCATAGGAGAAGGATCCGGGTACTGAAATGGCCAGTCTGCAGTCCAGATCTTTCACCTATAGAGAACATTTGGCGCATCATAAAGAGGAAGGTGCAACAAAGAAGACCCAAGACGATTGAACAGTTAGCGGCCTGTATTAAACAAGAATGGGAGAGCATTCCTATTTCTAAACTTGAGAAACTGGTCTCCTCGGTCCCCAGGCGTCTGTTGAGTGTTGTAAGAAGAAGCGGAGATGCCACACAGTGGTGAAAATGGCCTTGTCCCAACTTTTTGGGGATTTGTTGACACCATGAAATTCTGATTCAACATATTTTTCCCTTAAAATGGTACATTTTCTCAGTTTAAACTTTTGTTCCGTGATTTATGTTCTATTCTGAATAAAATATTAGAAGTTGGCACCTCCACATCATTGCATTCAGCTTTTATTCACGATTTATATAGTGTCCCAACTTTTTTAGAATCCGGTTTGTATATAAGGCCGAAAAATACATTTGTCCATCCAGTTCAGCCTGTTATCCTGCAATTGTAGTGGTAAATATTCTTGCTTGAGAGCTCGAATCCTGGCAGAAACATTTCAGAAATACAGATTAAATTTATATATTTTTTATTTTTTTTGTAATTGTGAAAAATGTATGGCACAAAATAAATGTGTAATTACAAAAAAATATATATAAATAAATATATATATATATATATATATATATATATAGATAGAAGTCAAAGAAGGCCAGCAGCACACCACAGATGTCACCAGGAAAAGTGTAGTTTATTCACTGAATAAACTACACTTTTTCTGGTGACATCCGTGGTGTGCTGCTGGCCTTCTTTGACTTCTATATTGTCTTGGACCCTGGTGCTGGTTCACACTGGCCTGACTTGCACCTGTATTATTGCAGTGTGCTGCATCCTCATCTTTTTTTCAAAGTATATATATATATATATATATATTTATATTGGATATAAAAAGTCTACACACCCCTGTTAAAATGTCAGGTTTCTGTGCTGTAAAAAAATGAGACAAAGATAAATCATTTCTACACTTTTTCCACCTTTAATGTAACATAGTAAGATATTAACATAGTACATAAAGCCGAAAAAAGACATTTGTCCATCCAGTTCGGCCTGTTATCCTACAAGTTGATCCAGAGGAAGGCAAAAAAACAACAACTGTGAGGTAGAAGCCAATTTCCCCCACTTTAGGGGAATAAAAAATTCCTTCCCGACTCCAATCAGGCAATCAGACTAACTACCTGGATCAACGACCCCTCTCTAGTAGCTATAGCCTGTAATATTATTACACTCCAGAAATACATCCAGGCCCCTCTTGAATTCCTTTATATATTTATACATATTAATTAGATCTCCCCTCAGTCGTCTTTTTTCTAAAGTGAATAACCCTAATTTTTATAATCTTTCAGGGTACTGTAGTTGCCCCATTCCAGTTATTACTTTAGTTGCCCTCCTCTGGACCCTCTCCAGCTCTGCTATGTCTGCCTTGTTTGCAGGAGCCCAGAACTGTACACAGTACTCCATGTGTGGTCTGACTAGCAAATTGTAAATTGGTAGGACTCTGTTTTTATAACGGGCATCTATGCCCCTTCTGATGCAACCCATTATCTTATTGGCCTTGGCAGCAGCTGCCTGACACTGGTTTTTGCAGCTTAGTTTGCTGTTTATTAAAATTCCTAGATCCTTTTCCATTTCAGTGTTACCGAGTCTTTTATCATTTTGTATGTACGGGTGACTTGCATTATTCCTTCCCATGAGCATAACTTTACATTTGTCAGTGTTAAACCTTATATGCCTGTAAAGGGGGAATACAAACCGGATTCCCAAAAAGTTGGGACACTATGCAAATCGTGAATAAAAACTGAATGCAATGATGTGGAGGTGCCAACTTCTAATATTTTATTCAGAATAGAACATAAATCACGGAACAAAAGTTTAAACTGAGAAAATGTACTATTTTAAGGGAAAAATATGTTGAATCAGAATTTCATGGTGTCAACAAATCCCCAAAAAGTTGGGACAAGGCCATTTTCACCACTGTGTGGCATCTCCCCTTCTTCTTACAACACTCAACAGACGTCTGGGGACCGAGGAGACCAGTTTCTCAAGTTTAGAAATAGGAATGCTCTCCCATTCTTGTCTAATACAGGCCTCTAACTGTTCAATCGTCTTGGGTCTTCTTTGTTGCACCTTCCTCTTTATGATGCGCCAAATGTTCTCTATAGGTGAAAGATCTGGACTGCAGACTGGCCATTTCAGTACCCGGATCCTTCTCCTATGCAGCCATGATGTTGTGATTGATGCAGAATGTGGTCTGGCATTATCTTGTTGAAAAATGCAGAGTCTTCCCTGAAAGAGATGACGTCTGGATGGGAGCATATGTTGTTCTAGAACCTGAATATATTTTTCTGCATTGATGGTGCCTTTCCAGACATGCAAGCTGCCCATGCCACACGCACTCATGCAACCCCATACCATCAGAGATGCAGGCTTCTGAACTGAGCGTTGATAACAACTTGGGTTGTCCTTGTCCTCTTTGGTCCGGATGACATGGCGTCCCAGATTTCCAAAAAGAACTTTGAATCGTGACTCGTCTGACCACAGAACAGTCTTCCATTTTGCCACACTCCATTTTAAATGATCCCTGGCCCAGTGAAAATGCCTGAGCTTGTGGATCTTGCTTAGAAATGGCTTCTTCTTTGCACTGTAGAGTTTTAGCTGGCAACGGCGGATGGCACGGTGGATTGTGTTCTCTGACAATGGTTTCTGGAAGTATTCCTGAGCCCATTCTGTGATTTCCTTTACAGTAGCATTCCTGTTTGTGGTGCAGTGTCGTTTCCAGCCTCTTATTGCTACTTGTCCCAACTTTTGGGGGATTTGTTGACACCGTGAAAATTTGAATCAACGTATTTTTCCTTTAAAATGATACATTTACTCGGATTAAACGTTTGATCTGTCATCTACGTTCTATTACAAATAAAATATTGACATTTGCCATCTCCACATCATTGCATTCAGTTTTTATTCACAATTTGTTTAGTGACCCAACTTTTTGGGAATCCGTTTTGTATTAATCACTAATATTTATGCAAATATTGATAATTCATATTCATAAATAGGAGGAGCCATCTATTGATGACTCCGCCTATTTATACCTTTATATAATAATAATAATACAATACTTTGCCTTACGCTAATTACTAAACTAGCTGCATGCGCCTTACTAACTACCGCTAGTAACCACACGTTACACAATAGGTATAAATAACACACTTTAACACTATTAACACCTACAGTACACAACACACGCAATTTACTAACAACACAGCACTAAATATACAGTACTAAACTACACTACACAGTACCAAGTTCCACCCACAAAGCTATCTAATACAGTACACACACACATATATTAGCAGCCCACCCAACCTGGACTAGAAACTATCCCTAAAGGTAAATGACTACAGTAGCAGTGGACAGGGGTATATAGCAATGGGATCGGGGTTAATGGTAGGACGTCAGCAGCAGGGGTATTCTGACTGCAGGAGTTCAGCAGCCAGGGTTAGGGAATGGTTGGTGGAGCTAGATTTAATGCAGGCCACAGTACAGGGGATGCAGGGTCTATTGTTGGGGATATAGAGGGTAAGTGAGAGGTAGGTAGGGGCTAGACAGGTAGGGGTTAATACTTAGTCCTTCCAGGGTTACTAGGCCTTCTCCAGGTGCACGCCATGGAGCTGCTCTCTCCCATGTGTGTCTGTTTGTAGTCCCATTCCAAGCGACCTTGTTCCTAGCTTGGGACTCCTATATCAGCCCCAGAAACAGCTCACCTCCCCCCCTCCTCAGGCCAGTGTGCCTTCCTCAAATCCCAAGAGTCCTCCTCCCTAGTCCCAAAATGCTGGAAGTAGGGGCCTGGAGTTTAGCCATGGGGCAGAGGTGTGGAAAACAGGTTTATGATGTCTCTGGTTAGAAAGCCCCCTGGCAAACGGTGCCAGAGAGTCTGCAATCTCTTTGTCCTGAGGTGGCCAGCAAAGAGGACTAGATACTAATCAGCTGTTATCCTACAGGCTATCAGCACAAGTTTTTCTCTAAACATGGGGGATGAACTGTTGATAGGGAATTGAATAAGGGAATTGAATCTAGGGAATGTTTAATACACTTCCCTCTCAGGGGCGTACATAGAAATCATTGGGCCCCATAGCAAGAATCTGAATTGGGCCCCTTAACCCCGCCCACTACCTTGGCCCATCCCACCTCCTGCCCTGGCTCCTCCCCTGCCACACCCCCATTTGCCAATAAAGAAATGTATACATGACCTACTGAGGACTCCAGCATAACGCAAACCGGACGGATCCGTTATGCAGGCCCTAGACTTCTATTATGACAGAATGAATAATGGAATGCCTATAAAGCTGCCTATAAAGGCATTCAGTTATGCATTCCGTCATGGAATTGCATTATGGTCCGTGGTAACGGAATCCATAATGCAATTCACTATTTACCACCAAACGAAGCGTGAACGAATTTTAAAATATGAAATTTGCTCATCTCTAATTATGAACAGACTGGGGACGACTAATGCTGGCGGTTTTATTTGTGTTTTTGAGGTGACAGGTTCCCTTTAACAGCAAGCAGAGTTCATGGGGGGGCGAGGGGGGGGGGCACATTTCTGAGTCCTCTATGAGCCTACAGTACCGCCCACCCCCACAGGAACTCTGCTTGCTGCTGCCCTCAGAAAGTCCTATACATGAAGTTCTGGAACTGGAACGTTTTATACAGTCTCTATTAGCACTAGCGTAATTAGAAATGACTGGGCCCCACAGGAAATTTTTGAATTGCTCCCCTCCCAGCTGTCCGGCACCTCTGACCAGCAGAGACACTTGACTTCCCTAATACAGTCCAATTATCGTCCAATAGACAAGTCATGGAAATATAGAAAGTATACTGTACTAACCAGAAGACCTTTATTCTTACCTTTACTGTCAAAATATCCTACTACAGTATACATATATTTCCATGACTTGTCTTTTGGACGATAATTAGAATTTGGACTGTATTAGGGAAGAAGTCAAGTGTCTCTGCCGGTCAGAGGTGTCAAACAGCTGGGGGGGGCCCTTCAAAAATTTTCTGTGGGGCCCACTGCCCAGTCATTTCTAGTTACGCCAGTGCTAGGAGACTGTTATTAGTACAGACTGTTATTAGTACACTACAGACATTTTTTTCATTAATGATCCCGGTTGTAAAGATAGTCCTACTGTGTGGACGACAGCTGGCAGTGGCACAGGTCCGGACTGGCTGTGAGATGATGGTTTTGGCTTTTCGGTGGCACTGGCGTCTGTCGCGGCCGGGCAGCACAACTCACTCTAAAGTTCTTCCATGCTGGGTGCGCGCCTGCTGCCTGCACTGGCTGGGCCAATCAGCAGCAGGATCTTAACACACTGCTAATGCTGATTGGCCCAGTATGTGAAGCAGTGCAGGAGCGAGGGAGCGCGGCTGGGTCCTAGGGAGCGCACAGTGAGTCAATGAGAAGTCAGACGGGGGGGCGTGTATTATTATCGGCGGCGCTGGGAGACAATTATAAGTGTGCAAACCGGCCCTGCAGTGAGCGCAGTTGCAGGGGGCGGGGCCTTCCGAGCGCTCCGGGCCCCCCGGTGCCGCGGGCCCCATAGCAGTGGCGTACCCTGCCTCTATTGGCGGTACGCCACTGTTCCCTCTACATATATATGTAGTCCCTGTGGACCACTAGGGGCAGATGTGCGCAGATGCTGGGCACATCTGCGCACATCATCCTATAATAAGCCTATTTAAGTATGCATATCTATTATACATGCATGCACGTGTTTATATAAATACATACGTCTCAACCCTTCCTCAACACTGCCCAAGCCTCCAATTTATCCAGAACCCTCTGTAGTAGTATACTGTCCTCTTTAGTGTTAATTAGTTTGCAGTTTAGTGTCATCTGCGAAAATTGATATTTTACTATGCAAGTCTTCTACAAGATCATTAATAAATATATTGGAGAATGGGGCCCAATACTGACCCCTGAGGTACTCCACTAGTGACAGTGACCCAATCTGAGTATGTACCGTTAATATGCACCCTCTGTTTTCTATCACTGAGCCAGTTACTTACCCACATACAGATGTTTTATCCCAGTCCGAGCATTCTGATTTTATATACTAACCTTTTATGTGGTACAGTGTCAAATGCTTTGGAGAAGTCCAGATATACGACATCCATTGATTCGCTGCTGTCAAGTCTAGAACTTACCTCCTCATAGAAACTGAATAAATTAATTTGGCATGACCGATCCCTCACGAAGCCATGCTGATATGGAGTTATTTGCTTATTTCCGTTAAGATGCTCTAAGATAGCATCTCTCAGAAAACCTTCAAACAGTTTACCCACAACAGATGTTAAACTTACCGGCCTACAGTTTCCAGGCTCTGTTTTTGGACCATTTTTGAATATTGGCACCACATTTGCCATGTGCCAATCCTGTGGGACATTCCCTGTCAGTATAGAGACCGCAAATATCAGAAAAAGGGTCTGGCTATGACATTACTTAATTCCCTTAGGATACGGGGTGTATGCCATCCGGTCCTGGCGATTTGTCCATTTTAATCTTTTTAAGTCGCTGATGTACTTCTTTCTGGGTCAGACAGGACACTTTTAATGGGGAATTTATTTTTACATTCAGCAAGTCATCTGACCGTTTATTTTCCTCAGTGAATACATTGGAGAAAAAAATATTTAACAGCTTTGCTTTCTCCTTGTTGCTCTCTGCGACTCCCCCCTCATTACTCTTTAAAGGGCCGACACCTTCAGATTTATACTTTTTAACATTTACAGTTGCAAGAAAAAGTATGTGAACCCTTTGGAAAAATATGGATTTCTGCACAAATTGGTCATAAAATGTGATCTGATCTTCATCTAAGTCACAACAATAGACAATCACAGTCTGCTTAAACTAATAACACACAAAAAATTAAATGTTACCATGTTTTTATTGAACACACCATGTAAACATTCACAGTGCAGGTGGAAAAATGATATGAACTCCTTGACTAATGACATCTCCAAGAGCTAATTGGAGTTAGGTGTCAGCCAACTGGAGTCCAATGAATGAGATAAGATTGGAGGTGTTGGTTACAGCTGCCCTGCCCTATAAAAAACACATACCAAATGTGAGTTTGCTTTTCACAAGAAGCATTGCCTGATGTGAATGATGCCTCGCACAAAAGAGCTCTCAGAAGACCTACGATTAAGAATTGTTGACTTGCATGAAGCTGAAGAGGGTTATAAAAGTATCTCCAAAAGCCTTGCTGTTCATCAGTCCACGGTAAGACAAATTATCTTAAGTTCTAGTCCAGCTGTGGTGTATTCACTTTTACACTGAGCCATCATGTTACTGCTCTGAAAGTTAGGCCGAATGCACACGCCGTACGCTCCCTGCTGCCACCACAGTACAGTAATACACTGGTATAGATCATACCAGTGTATTACTGTATTGCGGCGGCAGCAGGGAGCGCACGGCGTCATAGCAACCAATGACGCCGTGCGCTCCTGCTCTCAGCGGGAATCCAGGCCGCGGTTCCACGGACCGCTCACAGCTGTGAAAAACAGCTGTGTGCATTCGACCTTAGATGTATAGCCCTTATCTCTGAACTGCTCACAAGCGCTCATTTAAGCCACATTTAGATATAATGAGCATTTGTGAGCAATCAGGAATTCATATATAAAGGGCTACGGGTCCAGCCTTTATGAACAGCAACATGAGGGTACTCAGTGTAAAACAGAAGGTAACTCTGATGAGGCTAAAATGTATTTTTTTAAGACAAAAACAAATGTTTAATCTTCCTATCATGCTCCAGTGAGGGAATTAAGGTGGGCACATTGTCTTTGTAACGGGGATCCAGCAGGGTGGCCACCCAGTAGTCAGCACACATTAAAATGTGGGCAACTCTGCAGTCATTGCGCAGGCACTGCAGTATGAAGTCGCTCATGTGTGCCAGGCTGCCAAGAGGTAAGAACAAGCTGTCCTCCTTGGGAGGCGTATCGCCTGCGTCCTCCGTATCCCCCCAGCCATGCACCAGTGATGGGCACGAGCTGCGTTGGGTGTCACCCTGCTGTGAACATGCTTCATCCTCATCCTCCTCATCTTCCTGCTCCTTGTCCTCCAGTAGTGGGCCCTGGCTGGCCAAATTTGTACCTGGCCTCTGCTGTTGCAAAAAACCTCCCTCTGAGGCACTTCTAAAAGACTGGCCTGAAAGTCTTAGAAATGACCCCTCTTCCTCCTCCTCCTCCTCGACCTGGCCCTCATCCTCTTCCATCATCGCCCTAAGTGTTTTCTCAAGGAGACATAGAAGTGGTATTGTAACGCTGATAACGGCGTCATCGCCACTGGCCATGTTGGTGGAGTACTCGAAACAGCGCAACAGGGCACACAGGTATCGCATGGAGGCCCAGTCATTGGTGGTGAAGTGGTGCTGTTCCGCAGTGTGACTCATCCGTGTGTGGTGCAGCTGAAACTCCACTATGGCCTGCTGCTGCTCGCACAGTCTCTCCAGCATGTGCAAGGTGGCGTTCCACCTGGTGGGCACGTCGCATATGAGACGGTCAGCGGGAAGGCTGAAGTTACGCTGTAGCGCAGACAGGCGAGCGGCGGCAGGATGAGAACGTCGGAAGCGCGCACAGATGGCCTGCACTTTATGCAGCAGCTCAGACATCTAGGGGTAGTTATTAATTAATTTCTGCACCACCAAATTCAGAACATGAGCCAGGCAAGGGATGTGCATCAAACCGGCTAGTCCCAGAGCTGCAACAAGATTTCGCCCATTATCGCACACCACCAGGCCGGGCTTGAGGCTCACTGGCAGCAACCACTCGTCGGTCTGTTGTTCTATACCCTGCCACAACTCCTGCGCGGTGTGGGGCCTGTCCCCCAAACACCTCAGTTTCAGAATGGCTTGCTGAAGTTTACCACTGGCTGTGCTGAAGTTGGTGGTGAAGGTCTGTCGCTGACGGATGAGGAGGTGGTAGAAGAGGAGGAGGAAGCCGAGTAGGAGGAGGAGGCAACAGGAGGCAAAGAAAGATGCCCTGCGATCCTTGGTGGCGGAAGGACGTGCGCCAAACAGCTCTCCACCTGGGGCCCAGCTGCCACTACATTTACCCAGTGTGCATTTAAGGAGATATAGCGTCCCTGGCCGTGCTTACTGGTCCATGTGTTTGTGGTTAGGTGGACCTTGCCACAGATGGCGTTGCGCAGTGCACACTTGATTTTATCCAATACTTGGTTGTGCAGGGAATGTACGACTCTCCTGGAGAAGTAGTGGCGGCTGGGAACAACGTACTGTGGGACAACAAGCGACATCAGCTGTTTAAAGCTGTCCGTCTTCACCAGCCTAAATGACAGCATTTCAAAGGCCAGTAGTTTAGAAATGATGGCATTCAGGGCCAGAGATCGAGGGTGGCTTGGTGGGAATTTACGCTTTCTCTTCAAGGTTTGAGAGATGGAGAGCTGAACGCTTCCATGTGACATGGTGGAGATGCTTGGTGAGAAAGGTGTTGGTGTTGGTAGCATATCCTCTATTTGCTGGGTGGCAGGTGCCAACGTTCCTTCAGAGGCAGAGGAAGAGGCAGCAGCAGAAGAGGGAGCAGGAGGGGCCGTAGCTCTTTCTTGGTTTTGAAGGTGCTTACTTCACTGCAGCCCGTGTCTCGCATGTAGATGCCATGTCATGCAGGTTGTGCTAAGGTTCAGAACGTTAATGCCTCGATTCAGTCTCTAATGGCACAGCGTGCAAACCACTCGGGTCTTGTCGTAAGCACATTGTGTGAAGAAGTGCCATGCCAGGGAACTCCTTGAAGCTGCCTTTGGTGTGCTCAGTCCCCGGTGGCGGTGGCCAGTAGCAGGCGAACTGTCTTTGCCATGGCTGCTCTGCTTTTGCACCCTGCTCCCTCTGGGCTGTTGGCTCGGTCTCACCACTGCCTCTTCCTCCGAACTCTGAAAGTCAGTGGCACGACCTTCATTCCATGTGGGGTCTAGGACCTAATCGCCCCCTTGTCTTCCACCCAGTCTTCCTCCCTGTCCTCCTTTTCTGTCTGCACACTGCAGAAAGACGCAGCAGTTGGCACCTGTGTTTCGTCATCATCCGAGACGTGCTGAGGTGGTAATCCCATGTCCTCATCAGGAAACATAAGTGGTTGTGCGTCAGTGCATTCTATGTATTCCACCCCTGGTGAAGGGCTAGGTGGATACCCTTGGGAAACCATGCCAGCAGAGTCTTCAAACAGCATAAGAGACTGCTG
This sequence comes from Bufo gargarizans, assembly GCF_014858855.1. Classification (NCBI taxonomy): domain Eukaryota; kingdom Metazoa; phylum Chordata; class Amphibia; order Anura; family Bufonidae; genus Bufo; species Bufo gargarizans. The sequence continues at coordinate 35,357,980 of NC_058083.1, forward strand.
CATGACTTGAGGCTCAGACAGGTTTCCTGATATGCACGGGGGTGATGCGACAGACTGATGGGCATGGGTTTAAGGCGCCACCTGTGCGCTTTCTGCAGAAGACTGAGTGAGAGATAATGTGAATGTGCTGGATCCACTGTCGGCCACCCAATCGACTATTGCCTGTACTTGCTCAGGCCTTACCATTTTTAGAACGGCATTTAACCCGACCAAATATCTCTGGAGATTCTGGCGCCTATTGAAACCCGATGAAGTTGGTTCACTAGGACGTGTAGCTGGGCCCGAACGGCCATGTCCTCTCCCTGCAGCAGTGGCTCTACCAACACCACCACCACGACCATGACCTCGTCCCTTATTAGAATCTTTCCTCATGGTTAGCGTTCCGCTAAGCAAGAAATATAAAAAAAAAAAGGGAACGGTGTATATGGGCTGGTTAATATGACAGATTATCAGAAAATTGCTTTAGTTCAGCTACTTCTAAATGGGTATGTTCACACACACATAGTGTCACAGCTCTGTATATGGGCTGGTTAATTTGACAGATTCTCAGCAAAATAGATTTATTTCAGCTACTTCTAAATAGGTTCGGTCACACACAGATAGTGTGCCAGCGGTGTATATGGGCTAGTTAATATGACAGATTCCCAGCAAAATAGATTTATTTCAGCTATTCTAAATAGGTTCAGTCACACACAGATAGTGTCACAGCGGTGTATATGGGTTGGTTTATATGACAGATTCTCAGCAAAATAGCTTTAGTTCAGCTACTTCTAAATGGGTACGGTCACACACAGATAGTGTCACAGCGGTGTATATGGGCTGGTTAATATGACAGATTCTCAGCAAAATAGCTTTAGTTCAGCTACTTATAAATAGGTTGGGTCACACACAGATAGTGTCACAGCGGTGTATATGGGCTGGTCAAAATTACAGATTCCCAGCAAAATAGCTTTAGTTCAGCTACTTCAAAATTGGTTCTGTTACACACAGATTGGGTCAGAGCGGTATGGCCTGAAGACAAGCGTCAGATCATGCAATGCTGTGCTAGTGTTTCGTCATCATCATCAGAGACGTGCTGCGGCGTTCCTCCCATGTTCTCATCCTCATCTGTTGCACATCAGCCAAGCAGTCTGAACCCCAAGTCATGCACCAGTCACTTATGCTTTTTCATGACTCTGCCGGCGTGGTTTGCCTGGGCCATCCACTTCTGGGGTGTGGCTAGGTGGATGGCCCATGGAAACCGTGCCAGCAGAGTCATCAGAAAGCATAAGTGACTGCTGCATGACTTGGGGTTTAGACTGCTTGGCTGATGTGCAAGGTGTTGAGGTGGAAGACAGATGCCTGTAGGCCGCCGGTGCCAACTCAGCGCTTTCTGCAGGGGACTGGGTGGGAGTCAATGTGAAGGAACTGGAGGCACTCTCAGCTATCCAATCTACTACCGCCTCTACTTGTTCTGACTTCACCATTCGCAGAGCGTTATTTGGGCCTACAAAATTACGCAACAAGCCCTATTGCCTGCGTGCACCAGAGGAAGGTGTTTCATTTGGGTGCACAGGTTGCACATATTGACAATGTCCTCTCTCTGCAGCAGGAGCTCCACCACCACTAACATTAACAGCACCACAAAGACGGCCAAGTCCCCTATTTAATGCTCTCCTCATCTTTTTATGGTCACCTACGAAATTGACTAACAGACAAGCAATTGAATTTCTGTGTCATGGGTGCAAATGAAGTGTTTTGCACCCCAAAAAATGGCTATAGGTCACCAACAGAACTAACAGAAATATTAACTATTGTATTTCCATGTCACGGATGCAGATGAGGTGTATCTCCCTCCCAAAATACTGCACCGACCAAAAATGCCTACAGGTCACCCACAGAGTTATCAAAAAGAATAAAACCCCAACACTGTCCCTCAGCACGGCAGCGTCCTGTCCCTATACTAGTCACAGCAGAATGGCGGCACAACATGTGATCTGGCATTTATGCATGCATGGGGACATTGTGCGCTGGCCAATCACAGCCATGCCAAAACTAGGCATGACCGTGATGGCTTCCAAGTGCTCACAGCTTAAAAGCTTGTTGATTGGCTGCACTTCAGCCTTTCAACAAGCTTTATTTAAAATCCAAACATCAAACACAGACTTTGGCGCCAATGTCAGTGTTCGGTCGACTGGACACCGCAATGTTCAATACGAACCCAAACAGTACAGTCCGGGTTCACTCATCCCTACTCTTGGGGCAATGGAGTATATTTTGTGTAGAAATTGGAACTCTTCTTCTGTGTACAGAAGTCACTGTATTGTAGATTGGGTGCTTCTGTGGAGAAGCTGCAATTAGTTTTGTGGAAAATAAGGTTCTTAATTACCAAAGTTTTTATTCTCAACTATCTCCCCTCTTCCCATTCTAAACAGCTTAAGCAGGGTGCTGAATCTCCCTGAAGGGGTTGTCCTGCTTTATTTATATCGATGACCTATAGGTCATAGCAAGGAGCTGTTCCATAGAAGTGAATGGGAACGCTTACTTGTAATTACACCTGTTCAACGCTGCTGTTGCAATAGCGAGCAGGCAAACAATCAGGAGAAAGCAGCACTTGCATAAAGCGAGGCCTTCTCTTCAAACAACTGATCGGCGGGAGTCGCCAATTTTATATTGATAACCTATCCTACGGATAGGTCATCAACATAAATAAAGCAGGACAAGGATCCAACTCTGTACTGACGAGGCGTAAGCACCCTGAGACAGCTGGATATTTGGCTTGGCTATATTCCCTTGTCAAATCCCAAGACTTGTTGAAAAGTCTGATCTTGACTAATAAGAAACACTGCCAATAGGTGGCTGTAGCAATATGGTTCCTTTTCTTGTGAGATACCTCTTTGCACATCCCATTCACAACACATAACTATAGATGAGTACATTTCCCAAAATGGAACAGGAAGCAGAGACCATCAAGTTGCGAATAAGCTCCTGAGCGGCAGCGGGACCAGTGATGTGAGCAATGCTTCTTTTTATTTATTTATTTATTTTCAACCATTCTGCCTCTAATCCAAAATATTCTATCCTGTCGGACAACCCCTTTTAAGAGGCCTATTTACTAAGCTCTGCCACATTTGTATAAATGAAGCCCATTCTTACTTAGATTAGACTAAGCATCATCGGTGTGCTATATTAATTTCTGCTATCAAAAATTCTGTTATAGGTACAATAAAGCAAAATGTGTCTTTTGATCTTGTCTTTGTCTTCCCTGGGTGTCATCAATGTTGCAGTGGTAAGGCCGTTGATAATATCTTATCCTGCTAATGAATCTACTATAGAAATATTCATTCTGTCATTTGTGAGGGTTATTGAGCAGAGATGTCTGTAACAAAGTCCCCACATGTGTCTTTTACAATGCCTATGCCTTCTTATGTGGGGATTTGGGTGCACTAGGTCACCAGGACTGAGGTGGAACTTCTATCTTTGTACCCCCCACAGGCATACAAATGGCAATGAGTACTGTATCAAATGGGGTGTTCTGCCAACCTCACACATCGACAGGAGAATGAGTTGACAGGTTACGACTAAGAACTACTGTTCGAAACGCGTCAAAGTTGCTACACTTGTGGGTGGATGTCCTGTCTATATGTCTACTGCCTGAATAAAAGACGAAGATTTTAGCTACCAAAATCGTGAGTGCTGGAATTTCATTGTGCTTTCATATCAAGAATATACAGGCTCACCAGCCTTTTCCGTGCACGCAGGTGTTTGAACAATTGGGTGAGCTGGACTTTTCTTTGTGCATATTCACAGATAAACTCTTTTCCAACAATTCACTGAGGTAGACGCTGGGGGTCCTTTACAGCTTTTATTGAAAGGATCAGTGTAAAACTACAACAAGAAAAATGCATTCCGTCTGGGAATTCCATTGTCCTAACACAAGTGTGAACCCAACCTTATCTGCAGGTGTAATGTAAACTTGAGGTACAGCTTGTTTGTGGAATTCACCTCTTTGTCTTTTAAAATGGTTCTTGCCGGGAGCCACGTTGCTGCTATTTCACACAGTAGGGACTCGGGGCTAATGTCTGTGATTGGCGATAACTGTACTGACATGGTGATGTGAGCACAGTACAATAGCCCCGTAGACAGACTTACAGAAACATCCTAGAGGTCAGCCTTCCACTTTCTTCATAGCCTGAGTTATGAAAACAATGTAGGTTTCTTTGCTACACTGTTTGCACAGTTCCCGACCACTGCTAGGAGAGTTAAGGAAACAGTGGAGCAGCGGCTGCTCAGCAATTTCCAGAATTTCATCTACTGTGCCCGTCGCTTACTGTGGTTATTCCTATCTCAGCCATGAAAGGCGAGATGTGATAACTCCTTTAATTATGTGTATAAAAGGGAAGCACGGTGGCTCAGTGGATAGCTCTGGTGCCTTGCAGCGCTGGGATCCTAGGTTTGAATCTGACCAAGGACAACATTTGCATGGAGTTTGTGGGTTTCCTCCCACACTCCAAAAATATACTGATAGGGACTTTAGATTCTGAGCCCCATTGGGGACAGTGTGATGTCTGTAAAGCGCTGTGGAATATAGTATTGATATCTAAAAGTGTAAAAGAAATAAATAACCTTAATTTTCCCATAGAAAAAGTTATGGGCAATTTGCAAAGATTTCAAGAATTTTGCCAGCTTCAGACTTTCTGATGGCTTTTTACCCTGAGATTTTACCTCCTAAATTTTGCTCTCATCTAGTGGGGGACATTATTTAATATATTTTCCAGTTACCGTAAGGCCTAGCATCAATGAGTAATTGTTTAGTGAAAATTAATCCATCCGTGAATTGAAAACAATTGATTGTCCTTTCGCTATAGCTTTGTTTTGCAAAGGTTGTTATTTTTATCGGTTAGTATTTGGCGCTGGAACAAAGGGATGATTTGGGACTTGTGAAATACTTTTGACTTTTTGTCACGGTCTCATGGTAATCTCACTTTCACCTGAGTAGTTCTAATATGAATTCTTCTTCCTTCATTTAATACCACAGGCGGCTGTGTTTACAGCACACTGGTTTTATTGTTCCTTCCCACAAGGAAATAATTACTGGAGAACTGGATTATTGGGAATTTTTTTTTCTAGAACATATTCAATTTGATGTGACAGTTTGACGCTTGCCTTGAAATTTTCTATTTTGACGTACTGTTTTAAAAAAAAAGGGTATTCTAGGATTATATTATTAGTGACTAGAGACGAGCAAATTAAACAAATCGGATTTGTTATGGATTTCAAAAAAATTCTGCTTCCAAACGAAGCTGAAGTTTTGATGATTTGGGGCCAGGGGTGCACCTAGCCTTTCTGCTGCCTGAGGCAAAAACTGAAATGGCACCCCACAATGCCAATTTCTTAACCTAACCCATTTGTCACAATGAAAGCGCTCATTGCCCATGGCCATTCTGCTTCCCCCATCTTGCCCCTACCTGGTGCTGCCTGGTAGGGGCACTATTGGTGGTGCACCCCTGGGTGGGGCCCTGGGTGGGTGGCTTGACCATAATGCCTTGCAGTCAAGCTCACACTAAATCAGGAGGAAAGATATTCGCCTGTCTATTAGGCACTATGTAAGGTCCTAAGCAGAGATGCCATTATGAGCTCAGCCACTGATGTGATAGGACAGCCACTTTGAGGTCTTACTCTTGATTATTTGATTCAGACAAATCATAGAAAACAGTACACTGGTGAGGGAAAGACGGCAGAGAAAATGAAGATAGAGGATCACATGGCCTCGGATGGGGCCCTGGCTGGCTGGCTTGCCCATAATGCCTTGCAGTCTGGCTCACAGCCAATCAGGAGGAAGGATATTGGCATGTCTATTACGCACTATGTAAGGTCCCAAGCAGAGATGCCATTATGAGCTCAGCCACTGATGTGATAGGACAGTAGTAATAATAAATCATAGCAATTCTTATCTTGATCCAAGTTTACTTATTTTATTGTGGACTACAATCAAGTAAAGCGGCAGTACGTGTGTCGTTTTCGGCGCGCAGGTTTTCATCAGACACTGAAAGTGCAAAATAAAACAAAAGACAATACATAAAAAAATACATAAAAACAAAGGAAAATACTACAATTACTGACGTAATACTGATAATAAGTGAAGATGACTAGCTATGTCCAAAATTGACTAGCTTTATCCACAGTTATTTGACGGGTCACAAAATTCCGCTGTAGTATCCCCTGGAGTTGTGGAGGTTCATTATGGTATACCCATGATCAAATATATAGACTGGAGGAGGGGACACCGATTACAGCAGGGGTGCACAACCTGCGGCACAGGGGCCACATGCGGCCCTTGATACCATTCTGTGTGGCCCCCAACAATCTGGTAACAGACATGTATGCCTATGTCTTGTGGCTGCTCACATCAATTTTTCATGTATTCTCCCATTAGATGGGAGTCCTGGAGGTATAACTAGACATTTAGGATATATAACTGTGTGTACAATACGCAATAAATACAGTATTTCACTTGTTAATACCCCTTTCACTTTTATTTTCGGCCCTTGTTATTCCTACAGTCTGACAATGTGGCCCCCACCCAGAAAACGTTGTGCACCCCTGGATTACAGGTATCTTAGTGCATATCAGAAGACTGTTATTGACGTGTATCTGATAGAAAATTAAGGTGTAAACACAGATATAGGATCTTACAGGCAAAAGTGTACCAAATTACCGTCATATACATCGCTATATGGTAAATTAGGACTATGCATCAGATTAAGAATTCCATAGATTGTGAATCTCTAGACAAGAGGCCTAAATCGACTGTATTGGACTCACCTGTGTCGCAGTTAGGTAGGAGAAAAGGAAGGTTGTATTATACCTCTGGATACGGTGCTTACCAGCACCAAAAAGGAAATGGTGTGTGGGAAACCAGTCCATGCGGCAATTTAAATAGGGTATGGGGGCATACATGATGTGCATGTGTGTCCAGGAGCGCATGGCAATCGCGGACGCCGTGCACTCTAAATACCGTAAGACGGCCGGGGAATAGAACGCACGACGATCGGAAGTTGCGTTCCACAGGCCGAAGGTGGAGCGCAACTTTAGGCTGGCAAAAGAAGGAGGAGGGGCCTATGAAGAGATATAAAGGAAGTAGAAGGAGGCAGAGTACATGTGTAAAACAGAAGGATATGAGAAAAACAGAAGGAGGAGAGGTGAAAAGACAATAGTAATAACAAATATAAGATGGAAAAGATGGAGGGACATAATATGTAGATGAAAGAAAAGAAAATAACAGATGATGACAAATAACAGTCAGTAAGAGCAGAATACTACCAAAGGATACCCTTATGATGTTATAGGACAGCCACTTTAAGGTCTTGCAGGGACAGTGGTAGGGATTGGGACAATATGTTTTGCTTCAAATTACTTGATAAAAAGGCAGGTTTTAGCACCAGGGATACAATAGGATAAGATAGCGCCACGTGTCTGTTACAGCGCTGGGTCTGCACTGAAAATCTGTTTTTGAAAAGAGCACATTTTTTATGTGCTCTGTTTTTTTTTTATAAAAACCTGTTGCAAAGTTTCTACAAGTGTGTAAAGTCCTATAAGTGTGCAATAAGCATAATTTTCAGTATCAATGACAGTGTATATTATGCAGCAGGTGTGCGGTTGCAGCAACTGCACCCTTTTTTCCCACAAAAACTGCTGCAAATTTTCTACAGTTATTAATATAAAGAAGCATATTTTCCAGCATAACCAGCCGTGTATATCACACAGCAGACTTTGCTCAATTGCACATTTTTCTCTCAAAAACCTGTTACAAGTCCTAGGATCCCTCAGAGTGTCATACACCAACTTGCAGGCCACTTAGAGCACTTTTGTGCTGAATTTATTGGTCATCAAATCTTCTAAATGATTTGTTAGAATTAAGACAAAAAAAATTCAAGACATTCGCTCATTTCTGTTGGTGACTTTTTTTAGGATAGGTCATCAATATCCAATCACTGTGGGCTTGACTCCAACACCCCTGCAGATGAGCTAAAAGAAGGGCCCATCATCATCAATGAGGTGTGGTAGTGTGTATTTTGGGCCGTGGCGGGTACTGCATTCACCAATACCAAACATAGTCCAAACCAAATGCACCACTCTGAACCTGGTGAACAAGGATAAGGACGTAGCACTTGGTGGAGAACCTCAGACCCTTCATTCAACTGATTGGAATGCCTGGTGTTGAGCCACCACTGACCAGATATTGATGAGCTATACATATGAGTAACCCAATAATAATATGGTTTATTATAAGAACTTAGTTCCTTTAAGAAAGACTAACTGACCAAAAGCACTAAATTCTGTCAGAGCCGTTGTCACCATTAAATGTGTGTTTGAAACACACATGTAAAGATACCTTGGCCTGTTTGTGTATTCATTGCATATGTTCCAAGAGTGCCCAGGAGGCCAATCCATGCCCTAGTTTATTTTTTTATTATTATTTTTTTTTACAGGGAAATCAGTAGTTACCCCTTTTTACCACAGCAGTTATACATTCTTACAGTGACCTACACAGCACATTCCCCCCTTAGCAGTGGCCTCCATAGCTTCCTAACCCCTTAGCGGCGTCCTTAAACAAGCGCCCGCTCGCGCGTGCAGAGGGCTCCATAGCAGCAACCGACAGCACATGTATATGATCAGCCATAAGAGTGATAGCATACATTTCACCCTTCAGATGCTGTGGTCAAATGTGACCACGGCATCTGAGCAGTTCAGAAGTGGGAGCTGCTCGCTCTCGCTCCCGTAACAGTGTTCCCCGGGTGAGATCGGGGAACCCGTTATGCTGTTCTAATAGCCCGAAGCCTCAAGCAGACTTCGGGAGCTATTAGTGGAATATACCAATACAGTCCACTAGGTGGCAGCATTGTATTGTTATATTGAAAATGAAGCGTTCAATGATGGCTATATATCCATCAATGAACACAATGGCCAATCTAATGAGTGTCAGTTATATTCACCCAGGGTGACTTTAAAAAAATATATATGTAAAAGTTCAAATCACCCCCTTTCCCCAAAATTAAAATAAAATACTTTACCAATAAAAAAATAAACATCATGCCACGTGAAAAAAAAGCCTGTACTGTTAAAATATAGCAATATTTATCCCATACGGTGAATAGCGTAACAGAATAAAACAAAAAACAGCCAATTTGCCATTGTTTGCCATGCTGCATAAACAGTACTCAACAACCTGTCCATTGTTTTCCATGGGTATGTCCAGCGCATGTGCAGATTCTAATGGGGTTATTTATGATGCTGAAATAGGCCTATATTAGCTGTATTTCAGGAACAGATTGAGGCACAATGGTTAGTTGCACTGCAATCTACGACTTTTCCCCGCTCTCGCCAGGTCTAAAATTGTGGGCATGGCTAACTAGAGGGGCAGAGTCTAAGCTATCCTACAATACTACACCCTTGACCCCCACAAAGAAGTGTAGACTTTACCGGATTAACACATATTTCACAGTCCACAAGAAATTAACAAATAGATGGCTGGGTTGCAGGGAGAAGGTCATAGACATTGTGAAATAAGGAGCTGCCTTTAGGTCCGGGAATAAGTAACAGGTTTCAGGCCAAAGGTGGGTACATGAGTATTCAAGTTGGAGCAAGATCAGGTAATCAGATACCATGGCTGGGTTTTGTGGAATGAGCCACACTTGAAAAAAAATTAAGGTTGCTGTGGCCTCACCTTAGTAATGGGACACCACAGTTCTGGATATGCCAATAGCTTCTGACATCTTTGATGTTTTCTACTTAATCCACTCCACCGTGCAAAAGAATCATCATTCTTCCCAACATAATAGATGGTAAGTTAAAGCCAAATAAGTTGGAGACTTTCAAGCGAAACCAACTACATTATATCTATGTATACCCCAACGTCAAGAAGATCATGAAGGTAAACATGAAGCGTAGCCAAGCTCATATCAATACCTTATTGTCAGAGCAGTGACGAGAGATGCGAGTAAAGGAAGACAGAAGACACAAAGAAACCTCTTGATAGATTAAGGTTTATATTTTAACCCCTTCGCGGACTGTGGTTATACAGTCATGTGAAAAAATTAGGACACCCTTTGAAAGCATGTGGTTTTTTGTAACATTTTTAATAAAAGGTTATTTCATCTCCGTTTCAACAATACAGAGAGATTAAAGTAATCCAACTAAACAAAGAAAACTGAAGAAAAGTATTTTCAAGATCTTCTGTAAATGTCATTCTACAAAAATGCCTATTCTAACTGAGGAAAAAGATAGGACACCCTCACATGTATTCCCTCTTAAATTGGCTCAGATCTCACACAGGTATATCACACCAGGTGCACATAATTAGTAGATCGTTACTCTGCATGTTGAATGAGGCTTGCCCTATTTAAACCTCAGACATTTAGTTTGGTGTGCTCCTGACTGTTGAAGTGAGAGTGAGCACCATGGTGAGAGCAAAAGAGCTGTCAGAGGACTTCAGAAAAAAGATTGTAGCAGCCTATGAGTCTGGGAAGGGATTTAAAAAGATCTCAAAAGATTTTGAAATCAGCCATTCCACTGTCCGGAAGATAGTCTACAAGTGGAGGGCTTTCAAAACAACTGCCAACATGCCCAGGACTGGTCGCCCCAGCAAGTTCACCCCAAGAGCAGACCGCAAGATGCTAAAAGAGGTCTCCAAAAACCCTAAAGTGTCATCTCGAGAACTACAGCAGGCTCTGGCTACTGTTGATGTAGAAGTACATGCCTCTACAATCAGAAAGAGACTGTACAAGTTTAACTTGCATGGGAGGTGTGCAAGGAGGAAACCTTTGCTTTCCAAGAGAAACATCGAGGCCAGACTGACATTTGCCAGAGATAAAGTTGACAAAGACCAGGACTTCTGGAATAATGTTCTTTGGACAGATGAGTCCAAAATTGAATTATTTGGACACAACAGCAGAGGACATGTTTGGCGTAAACCAAACACAGCATTCCAAGAAAAGAACCTCATACCAACTGTGAAGCATGGAGGTGGAAGTGTCATGGTTTGGGGCTGCTTTGCTGCAGCAGGACCTGGTCAGCTCACCATCATAGAATCCACGATGAATTCTACTGTGTATCAGAAGGTGCTTGAAGAACATGTGAGACCATCAGTTAGAAAATTAAAGCTGAAGCGGAACTGGACCATGCAACATGACAATGACCCAAAACATACTAGTAAATCAACCAAAGATTGGCTGAAAAAGAAGAAATGGAGAGTCCTGGAATGGCCAAGTCAAAGTCCAGATTTGAATCCCATTGAGATGCTGTGGGGTGACTTGAAAAGGGCTGTACGTGCAAGAAACCCCTCAAACATCTCACAGCTGAAAAAGTTCTGCATTGAGGAGTGGGGTAAAATTTCCTCAGACCGATGTCGAAGACTGGTAGATGGCTACAAGAACCGTCTCACTGCAGTTATTTCAGCCAAAGGAGGTAACACTCGCTATTAGGGGCAAGGGTGTCCTATCTTTTTCCTCAGTTAGAATAGGCATTTTTGTAGAATGACATTTACAGAAGATCTTGAAAAGACTTTTCTTCAGTTTTCTTTGTTTAGTCGGATTACTTTAATCTCTCTGTATTGTTGAAACGGAGATGAAATAACCTTTTATTAAAAATGTTACAAAAAACCACATGCTTTCAAAGGGTGTCCTAATTTTTTCACATGACTGTATATATGTATTAACTGTGTATGCCAAGTGCAGTTAGCAAGTATTGTATGTAGTCCTGCGATACGCGTGATGACGTCACCACGTGGGAGAGTGCGGTGACGTCATCGCGCACACCACAGGTCCTTTGGCAGGTCCTGTCCAGTGAAGATAGAAGACACTGCGGCAGCGCAATCAAGTGGATGAGGTGAGTTGTTTTGTTTTGTTTTAACCCGTAAATGGTCATATTGTTTTACATTCTGTCTTAAGAAAGATATTATTTTCCGATATAGCCATGTTATAATGGAAAATAATAAAATCACCCAAACACCAAACTTGAACCTGGACTTCAGTGAAAAAGTCCGGGTTCAGGTCTGGGTACCCAAACTTTGCATTTCGGGTTCAGTCATCCCTAATTGCAAACTTTCTCCTACAGGTGTGTTCTGTGTCATTAATGTGGCTTTGCCTGTCAAGGCCCATTAACGTACTGTCCCAGGTCAAGCGCTAGCAGTTAAACACCTGAACTTGTCCCCTGGAGCATAAAGCTAGCACAGTGACACACTCACCCAGCCTGCTGCCTTGCTCCCATCATTTCCTGGACACAGGATGATATCTATATGCAAGTCTGGTAGGAGATTGTGTTTGCTGAGCGCCACCTTTCCCTTCTGTTTCCCTGAAAGCTCGCTTGCAGGCACTGCATTCAGTTCCCGTGCATGCAGGGAAGTGGGACTGGAAACAGACAGTGCAAAAAGTGAAGGCAACTAAACCGTGGATCACCAAGAGGTGGTCATTCACCAACCTAAGCATATTGAGCACATTTGCACCCATTTGGTTGCAATTTTTAGGCCCTAGTGGACATAGGATTGAAGCTTTGCAGTGGCGTGTTTCTACTCTCTCTCTCTGCTTCCTCCTGTGTTCTCAGCATCTGCTTTGTTTGCCCAGTGATAACTGAGCAAAAAAGCTCTGTTTCTGGGCAGATGCAGAGCTGCTGATTAACACAATTGTCTAATTTTAATTCCCACAGCTCTAAACTCTAAGCCTCGTACAGTCTCCCCAGCTGAAGGAGAGAGAAGAAGACATATTGAAGAGCTACTGTTACGAGGGTGTCATGACCTATTGCGGACCCTGTGGTGCCTGGGGTCAGAAGGTCGCAGCCGGTGGCTACTCGCCCGATTTCAAGGAATCGCTAAATTACCTAGTTGTGGGGATGGATTCCGGTCCAGATTTTCCTGTTTTGGTTTACTATCCTTTTTGTCCTATCTAGGCATCGGTAGTTTTCCTTTCATCTGTTCTGGGTCTGCCACTCCCAGACACTATTTAGTCTCTCTTTCTACTTCCCTTGTTGCCAGATATAGACCTTTCTTTCAGGTTATCTATTGCTGTGGAGCTGCTGGAGCAGTTGGAACCAGTGCAGTTGGATCTCCGGTCCTCTCTAGTTTTTTGTATACTGCTTGTTGTCTCCCTTCGGGGATTATATGTGGTGTTTGTGTGGTTTGTCCACTCCCTGTTGTTACCCTAGTTGTCAGTGGTGAGGACTAGTGCTCCCACCTCCCTACTCACTACCTAGGGCTTCTTCCAGGGTAAGCCAGGGACGAGGCACGTGATCGGTGTACGGGTGAGCAACCCATCTAGGGACATCAGGGTAGCCAGGTGCCAGTGCTAGGTGAGTTAGGGGTCACCACTCCTCCCTCTCCCTTGTGTTAGGGCACCCGATTTCCCTTCCCTCTGCGCTGCACGTCTGGTACCTGCCATACCAGACGTGATAACTACTGGAAAAAGAAATACAGTGCATTTGGAAAGTCTTCAGACCCTTTTACTTTTTCCCACATTTTGTTAAGTTGCAGCCTTGTGCTAAAATAAAAATAATTAAAAATCAAGCTTTTCCCCATTATTCTACACTCAGTCCTCCACAATGAGAAAATGAAAAAAAGAGGGAGTCATTTATCAAACACCAGTTTGATAAATTACCCCCAGAATGTTAGAAATCTTTGCTAATTTATTGAAAAGGAAAAACTAAAATCTTGCATTGACGTAAGTATTCAGACCCTTTACTCAGGACTTAGTTGAAGCACCTTTGGCAATGATTACAGCTTCCAGTCTGCGTTGGTATGATGCCACAAGGTTTACACACCTGGATTTGGGAATTTTCTGCCATTCTTCTCTGCTGATACTCTCAGATTCTGTCAGGTTGGATGGAGACCATCGGTGGACAGACATTTTCACGTCTCTCCAAAGATGTTAGATTGGATACTACTCAGGGCTCTGGGAAATTCATAGATTTTGTCCCTAAACCACTTCTGAGTTTTATTAGCCGTATGCTTAGGGACATTGTCTTGTAGGAAGGTCAACCTGCAGCCCAGTTTGAGGTTCTAGATAAGGTTTTCATTACGAACATCTTTGTACTTTGTTCCATTCAGCTTTCCTTCAACCCTGACCAGTCTCCCTGTTACAGCTGCTGAAAAATAGAGATGTTGCAAACATAAAATTTTCCGTTCGCGAATGGCGAACGCGAATTTTCACATATGTTCACGAACGGGCGAACCGGGTGAACCGCCATTGACTTCAATGGGCAGGCTAATTTTAAAACCCACAGGGACTCTTTCTGGCCACAATAGTGATGGAAAAGTTGTTTCAAGGAGACTAACACCTGGACTGTGGCATGCCGGAGCGGGATCCATGGCAAAACTTCCATGGAAAATTACGTAGTTGACGCAGAGTCGGGTTTTAATCCATAAAGGGCATAAATCACCTAACATTCCTAAATTGTTTGGAATAACGTGCTTTAAAACATCAGGTATGATGTTGTATCGATCAGGTAGTGTAACGGTTACGCCCGCTTCACAGTGACAGACCAAACTCCCTGTTTATCGCACTGCAAACAACCGTAAACAGTCCATTTGCACAACAGCAAACTCCCCATTTGCACAAGGTTGGATACCAAGCTAGCCATGTCCCGTTCCTTGTCCTTACTGATGTCATTGAAGGTCTCTTCCTCCACCCAGCCACGTACAACACCAAGGGTCCCCAAAAGGTGACAACAAGCCTCCTGGGACGCCTGCTGTGTTTGGTCTTCCACCTCCTCAAAGCCACCTTCCTCCTCTGACTCCTCTTCTTCAGATTCCTCTCTCTGCGTTGCCTCTCTCTGCGTTATTATAAGGTGTGTTAAGTAGTACTATTCCTATCAGTTTAATCCCTGTTACGTCCCCTATCAGGGGACGTGTATATGGCATTGATTTTAGGAACTGGGAGATGGAAAAAGATGCTTGGTTGGTCCTCCTACTTCAAATTTGGGGCACTGAGCATGCAATCGAATGTGCCACCAGATATGAGCGGCATGTTAAGTAGTACTATTCTTATCAGTTTAATCCCTGTTACGTCCCCTATCAGGGGACGTGTAAATGGCATCGATTTTAGGAACCGGGAGATGGAAAAAGATGCTTGGTCGGTCCCCCTACTTCAAATTTGGGGCACTGCGCGTGCAGTCGGTCAAGTCGTTCTCTGAGCATGGACCCCGAAGGGCTGTGGCGATGCGTAGGACTTAAAAAGCTCTGCATGACCTCTTATTAACAACACGTCTGTAAAGCGTCCTGTCCTTGCCGGCGTGGTCGTGGTAGGAGGAGGATTACTTTTACCTCTTCCCCTGTTAGATTCCCGTTGTGCTGTGACATCACCCTTATACGCTGTGTAAAGCATACTTTTTAATTTATTTTGGAACTGCTGCATCCTTTCCGACTTCCGGTAATTCGGTAACATTTCAGGCACTTTCTGCTTATACTGGGGGTCTAGTAGCGTGGCCACCCAGTACAGGTCGTTCTCCTTCAGCCTTTTTATACGAGGGTCCCTCAACAGGCACAACAGCATGAAAGACCCCATTTGCACAAGGTTGGCTGCCGAGCTCCTCATGTCCCGTTCCTCGTCCTCACTGATCTCACTGAAGGTCTGTTCTTCCCCCCAGCCACGTACAAGACCATGGGTACCAGATAGGTGACAACGAGCACCCTGGGATGCCTGCTGTGGTTGGTCTTCCTCCTCCTCAAAGCCACATTCCTTCTCTGACTCCTCTTCCTCAGACTCCTCTTCCAGCGTTGCCGCAGGTCCAGCAAGCAATGCTGATAAGGCTGTTTCTGGTGGTGATGATGGTGACCACAACTCTTCCTCTTCACGCTCATCTACGGCCTGATCCAGCACTCTTCGCAGGGCATGCTCCAGGAAGAAAACAAATGGGATGATGTCACTGATGGTGCCTTCGGTGCGACTGACTAGGTTTGTCACCTCCTCAAAAGGACGCATGAGCTTACAGGCATTGCGCATGAGCGTCCAGTAACGTGGCAAAAAAATTCCCAGCTCCGCAGAGGCAGTCCTAGCACCCCGGTCATACAAATACTCATTGACGGCTTTTTCTTGTTGGAGCTGGCGGTCGAACATTAGGAGTGTTAAATTCCAACATGTCGGGCTGTCGCAAATCAAGAGCCTCACTGGCATGTTGTTTCTGCGCTGAATGTCTGAAAAGTGCGCCATGGCCATGTAGGAACGCCTGAAATGGCCACACACCTTCCTGACCTGCTTGAGGACGTCCTGTTAGCCTGGGTACTTATGCAAAAAGCGTTGTACGATCAGATTACACACATGTGCCATGCACGGCACATGTGTCAACAAATTGCTTCCGTTGTCACACACCACTTTGCCGATCTCCAGTTGGTGCGGAGTCAGCCACTGATCCACCTGTGCGTTCATGGCGGACAGTAGTGCTGGTCCAATGTGACTCTCTGCTTTCAGGCAAGTCAACCCCAAGACGGCGTGACACTGTCGTATCCTGGATGTGGAATAGCCCCTGGGGAGCTGGGGGGTGCCGTTGATGTGGAGCAAGACGCAGCAGCAGAAGAGGACTCAGCCGAGGAGGTTATGGAAGAGGATGGAGTAGGAGGAGTAGAGGAGGTGGCAGCAGGCCTGCCTGCAAGTCGTGACGGTTTCACCAACTCCTCTGCAGAGCCACGCATTCCATGCTTGGCAGCCATGAGCAGGTTTACCCAATGCGCAGTGTAGGTGATATACCTGCCCTGACCGTGCTTTGCAGACCAGGTATCAGTGGTCAGATGGACCCTTGCCCCAACACTGTGTGCCAGACATGCCATGACTTCCTTTTGCACAATCGAGTACAGGTTGGGGATTGCCTTTTGTCCGGGTACCTTCCACTGCGGTTTCCCGATAGCTACAAATTTTTTGAAGGCCTCAGACTCCACCAGCTGGTATGGTAAAAGCTGGCGGGCTAAGAGTTTAGACAAGCCAGCTGTCAGACGCCGGGCAAGTGGGTGACTTTGTGACATTGGCTTCTTACTCTCAAACATGTCCTTGACAGACACCTGACTGTGGGCAGATGAGCAGGAACTTCTCAAGGCGAGAGGTGGAGTGGGGGGTGGTTGAGAGGGCAAGGAGGACAGCAGTGGTTGACGTGGCTGAAGATACTGGACCAGGAGGAGGATGGTGGCTTTGAGTTTGTGTGCTGCTTTTACTCATGTGTTGAGCCCATAGGTGTTTGTGATGTGAGAACATGTGCCTTCGCAAAGCAGTTGTACCTAGGTGGGTGTTGGACTTCCCACGACTGCAAATGGCATCGCTGTTATCAGAGGCAGACACACAAAAAAAAATGCCACACTGCTGAGCTTTTCAATGACGGCATTCTGGTGGTGGCAACAGCATGCGTTGATTGGCGTGCTGTCTGGCTGACCACGGGTGCCGATACATGCTGTCTGACTGTGCCACTAGCTCATTGCGACGACCTCCCCCTGCTTCCAACTCGTCTCCTCCTCCTCTCTGTCTCCCCATCTGAACTTTCCCCCTGTTCTTCTTCTCTTCGAGCGGGCACCCACGTGACATCCACGGACACATCGTCATCATCAACCACTTCACTTGTATTTGACAACTCAGCAAAGGAAGCAGCAGCGGGTACAACATCATCATCATCACACCGTACGTCCATGTGTGTAATGCTGCCTGACTGAGACATATCCTGTTATCTACATCCTCTGGCAATAATGGTTGCGCATCACTCATTTCTTCCAACTGATGTGTAAATAACTCCACTGATAGATCAAGTGAAGCGGCTGTGGTGCTAGTGTTGGTGGTGGCGGCAGGCGGGCGAGTGGTAACTTGAGAGGTGCCCGAAGCTGAGCTGGAGTAGGATGGTGCGTCAAGGTTTAGAGCGCAAGCTGTAGAAGATTGGGTGTCCTGTGTTGGCCAGTCAACTATGTCCTCAGAACTTTTGGAGTTAAGGGTAGGTGGCCTCTGAACACTGGGCATTTATTCCATGCATCCACTACTCTCTCAGTAAAGTAATACTTCCTGATATTACTTTTAAACCTTTGCCCCTCTAATTTAAAATGATGTCCTCTTGTAGCAGTTTTTCTTCTTTTAAATATTCTCTCCTTTTTTACCTTGTTGATTCCCTTTATGTATTTAAAAGTTTCTATCATATCCCCTCTGTCTCGTCTTTCTTCCAAGCTATACATGTCAAGGTCCTTTAATCTTAGTAGCTCTTCTCTGAACTCTCTCCAAAGTATCAATATTAGAGTTGAGCGAACACCTGGATGTTCGGGTTCGAGAAGTTCGGCCGAACATCCCGGAAATGTTCGGGTTCGGGATCCGAACCCGATCCGAACTTCGTCCCGAACCCGAACCCCATTGAAGTCAATGGGGACCCGAACTTTTCGGCACTAAAAAGGCTGTAAAACAGCCCAGGAAAGAGCTAGAGGGCTGCAAAAGGCAGCAACATGTAGGTAAATCCCCTGCAAACAAATGTGGATAGGGAAATGAATTAAAATAAAAATTAAATAAATAAAAATTAACCAAAATCAATTGGAGAGAGGTTCCATAGCAGAGAATCTGGCTTCCCGTCACCCACCACTGGAACAGTCCATTCTCAGATATTTAGGCCCCGGCACCCAGGCAGAGGAGAGAGGTCCCGTAACAGAGAATCTGTCTTCATGTCAGCAGAGAATTAGTCTGCATGTCATAGCAGAGAATGAGGCTTCACGTCAGCCACCACTGCAACAGTCCATTGGCATATATTTAGGCCCAGCACCCAGGCAGAGGAGGGAGGTCCCGTAACAGAGAATCTGTCTTCATGTCAGCAGAGAATTAGTCTGCATGTCATAGCAGAGAATGAGGCTTCACGTCAGCCACCACTGCAACAGTCCATTGGCATATATTTAGGCCCAGCACACACACAGGCAGAGGAGAGAGGTCCCGTAACAGAGAATCTGGCTTCATGTCAGCAGAGAATCAGTCTGCATGTCATAGCAGAGAATGAGGCTTCACGTCAGCCACCACTGCAACAGTCCATTGGCATATATTTAGGCCCAGCACACACACAGGCAGAGGAGAGAGGTCCCGTAACAGAGAATCTGGCTTCATGTCAGCAGAGAATCAGTCTGCATGTCATAGCAGAGAATGAGGCTTCACGTCAGCCACCACTGCAACAGTCCATTGGCATATATTTAGGCCCAGCACCCAGGCAGAGGAGGGAGGTCCCGTAACAGAGAATCTGTCTTCATGTCAGCAGAGAATTAGTCTGCATGTCATAGCAGAGAATGAGGCTTCACGTCAGCCACCACTGCAACAGTCCATTGGCATATATTTAGGCCCAGCACACACACAGGCAGAGGAGAGAGGTCCCGTAACAGAGAATCTGGCTTCATGTCAGCAGAGAATCAGTCTGCATGTCATAGCAGAGAATGAGGCTTCACGTCAGCCACCACTGCAACAGTCCATTGGCATATATTTAGGCCCAGCACACACACAGGCAGAGGAGAGAGGTCCCGTAACAGAGAATCTGGCTTCATGTCAGCAGAGAATCAGTCTGCATGTCATAGCAGAGAATGAGGCTTCACGTCAGCCACCACTGCAACAGTCCATTGGCATATATTTAGGCCCAGCACCCAGGCAGAGGAGGGAGGTCCCGTAACAGAGAATCTGTCTTCATGTCAGCAGAGAATTAGTCTGCATGTCATAGCAGAGAATGAGGCTTCACGTCAGCCACCACTGCAACAGTCCATTGGCATATATTTAGGCCCAGCACCCAGGCAGAGGAGGGAGGTCCCGTAACAGAGAATCTGTCTTCATGTCAGCAGAGAATTAGTCTGCATGTCATAGCAGAGAATGAGGCTTCACGTCAGCCACCACTGGAACAGTCCATTCTCAGATATTTAGGCCCCGGCACCCAGGCAGAGGAGAGAGGTCCCGTAACAGAGAATCTGTCTTCATGTCAGCAGAGAATTAGTCTGCATGTCATAGCAGAGAATGAGGCTTCACGTCAGCCACCACTGCAACAGTCCATTGGCATATATTTAGGCCCAGCACCCAGGCAGAGGAGAGAGGTCCCGTAACAGACAATCTGGCTTCATGTCAGCAGAGAATCAGTCTGCATGTCATAGCAGAGAATCAGGCTTCACGTCACCCACCACTGCAACAGTCCATTGTCATAAATTTAGGCCCAGCACTAGTGTTGAGCGGCATGTCCCATATTCGAATTCGCGAAATTTTGTGAATATTCGAAAGAATATTCGTAAAATATTCGCGATTATTCAAATTCGTTATTATTTCGCATATGCGATAATTCGAATTATCGCATAATACATATGCTATGCAAAATTCACATGTGCGCTAATGAAATCGCCTTACGAAGATTCGCAACTCAATTCAATCACTAATGTATGAATGCAATGCCCTTTGCCTCTGTTCTGGGACAAGTGTAGATATTCGCATGTGCGCTAATAAAATCGCCTTACGAAGATTCGCACCTCAATCACTTTCTAGGGAATGTGAGACTTTTGGGAATCAATCGAGATACAGTGGGGGGTGATGACAGTAGTTGACAGAGTACAGATCAATGTAATCTGTAAGGTGGAAAGTAAAATAAAAAATACGAATATTCGTAAATCGACTTTTACGAAGTTCTACGTATTCGCGAATATGGTGCTATACTATATGAATGCACAGGCCTTTGCCTCTCTGTTCTGGGGACAAGTGTAGATATTTGCATTTGCGTTAATAAAATCGCCTTACGAAGATTCGCAGCTCAATTCAATCACTAATGTATGAATGCAAAGCCCTTTGCCTCTGTTCTGGGACAAGTGTAGATATTCGCATGTGCGCTAATAAAATCGCCTTACGAAGATTCGCAACTCAATTCACTAATGTATGAATGCAAAGCCCTTTGCCTCTGTTCTGGGACGTGCCGATATTCGCATGTGCGCTAATAAAATCGCCTTACGAAGATTCGCGCCTCAATCACTTTCTAGGCAATGTGAGTAAGATCTGAGCTGTTGGACCTTTGGGAAACAATCAATTATATGTGTACTGTAATTTTGTGGGGGGGGGGGGGAAACAAAAAACGAATATTCGTTTTTACGAATATATAGCACTATATTCGAAATATTCGCGAAATCGCGAAGTTGCGATATTCGCGAAAAAAATTTGCTTTTCGAATATTCGCGCTCAACACTACCCAGCACCCAGGCAGAGGAGAGAGGTCCCGTAACAGAGAATCTGGCTTCATGTCAGCAGAGAATCAGTCTTCATATCATAGCAGAGAATCAGGCTTCACGTCACCCACCACTGTAAGAGTCAATTTTCATAAATTTAGGCCCAGAACCCAGGCAGAGGAGAAAGGTCCCGTAACAGACAATCTGGCTTCATGTCAGCAGAGAATCAGTCTTCATATCATAGCAGAGAATCAGGCTTCACGTCACCCACCACTGCAACAGTCAATTGTCATAAATTTAGGCCCAGCACCCAGGCAGAGGAGAGAGCTCCCGTAACAGAGGATCTGGCTTCATGTCAGCAGAGAATCAGTCTGCATGTCATAGCAGAGAATGAGGCTTCACGTCACCCACCACTGCAACAGTCCATTGGCATATATTTAGGCCTAGCACACAGGCAGAGCAGAGAGGTCCCGTAACAGACAATCTGGCTTCATGTCAGCAGAGAATCAGTCTGCATGTCATAGCAGAGAATGAGGCTTCACGTCACCCACCACTGCAACAGTCCATTGGCATATATTTAGGCCTAGCACACAGGCAGAGCAGAGAGGTCCCGTAACAGACAATCTGGCTTCATGTCAGCAGAGAATCAGTCTGCATGTCATAGCAGAGAATGAGGCTTCACGTCACCCACCACTGCAACAGTCCATTGGCATATATTTAGGCCTAGCACACAGGCAGAGCAGAGAGGTCCCGTAACAGACAATCTGGCTTCATGTCAGCAGAGAATCAGTCTGCATGTCATAGCAGAGAATGAGGCTTCACGTCACCCACCACTGCAACAGTCCATTGGCATATATTTAGGCCTAGCACACAGGCAGAGCAGAGAGGTCCCGTAACAGACAATCTGGCTTCATGTCAGCAGAGAATCAGTCTGCATGTCATAGCAGAGAATGAGGCTTCACGTCACCCACCACTGCAACAGTCCATTGGCATATATTTAGGCCTAGCACACAGGCAGAGCAGAGAGGTCCCGTAACAGACAATCTGGCTTCATGACAGCAGAGAATCAGTCTGCATGTCATAGCAGAGAATGAGGCTTCACGTCAGCCACCACTGCAACAGTCCATTGGCATATATTTAGGCCTAGCACACAGGCAGAGCAGAGAGGTCCCGTAACAGACAATCTGGCTTCATGACAGCAGAGAATCAGTCTGCATGTCATAGCAGAGAATCAGGCTTCACGTCAGCCACCACTGCAACAGTCCATTGTCATAAATTTAGGCCCAGCACCCAGGCAGAGGAGAGAGGTCCCGTAACAGAGAATCTGGCTTCATGTCAGCAGAGAATCAGTCTTCATATCATAGCAGAGAATCAGGCTTCACGTCACCCACCACTGTAAGAGTCAATTTTCATAAATTTAGGCCCAGAACCCAGGCAGAGGAGAAAGGTCCCGTAACAGACAATCTGGCTTCATGTCAGCAGAGAATCAGTCTTCATATCATAGCAGAGAATCAGGCTTCACGTCACCCACCACTGCAACAGTCCATTGGCATATATTTAGGCCTAGCACACAGGCAGAGGAGAGGTTCATTCAACTTTGGGTAGCCTCGCAATATAATGGTAAAATGAAAATAAAAATAGGATTGAATGAGGAAGTGCCCTGGAGTCCAATAATATATGGTTATGGGGAGGTAGTTAATGTCTAATCTGGACAAGGGACGGACAGGTCCTGTGGGATCCATGCCTGGTTCATTTTTATGAACGTCAGCTTGTCCACATTGGCTGTAGACAGGCGGCTGCGTTTGTCTGTAATGACGCCCCCTGCCGTGCTGAATACACGTTCAGACAAAACGCTGGCTGCCGGGCAGGCCAGCACCTCCAAGGCATAAAAGGCTAGCTCTGGCCACGTGGACAATTTAGAGACCCAGAAGTTGAATGGGGCCGAACCATCAGTCAGTACGTGGAGGGGTGTGCACACGTACTGTTCCACCATGTTAGTGAAATGTTGCCTCCTGCTAACACGTTGCGTATCAGGTGGTGGTGCAGTTAGCTGTGGCGTGTTGACAAAAGTTTTCCACATCTCTGCCATGCTAACCCTGCCCTCAGAGGAGCTGGCCGTGACACAGCTGCCTTGGCGACCTCTTGCTCCTCCTCTGCCTTGGCCTTGGGCTTCCACTTGTTCCCCTGTGACATTTGGGAATGCTCTCAGTAGCGTGTCTACCAACGTGCGCTTGTACTCGCGCATCTTCCTATCACGCTCCAGTGCAGGAAGTAAGGTGGGCACATTGTCTTTGTAGCGTGGATCCAGCAGGGTGGCAACCCAGTAGTCCGCACAGGTTAAAATGTGGGCAACTCTGCTGTCGTTGCGCAGGCACTGCAGCATGTAGTCGCTCATGTGTGCCAGGCTGCCCAGGGATAAGGACAAGCTGTCCTCTGTGGGAGGCGTATCGTCATCGTCCTGCCTTTCCCCCCAGCCACGCACCAGTGATGGACCCGAGCTGCGTTGGGTGCCACCCCGCTGTGACCATGCTTCATCCTCATCCTCCTCCACCTCCTCCTCATCCTCGTCCTCCTCGTCCTCCAGTAGTGGGCCCTGGCTGGCCACATTTGTACCTGGCCTCTGCTGTTGCCAAAAACCTCCCTCTGAGTCACTTCGAAGAGACTGGCCTGAAAGTGCTAAAAATGACCCCTCTTCCTCCTCCTCCTCCTCCTCCTCCTGGGCCACCTCCTCTTCCATCATCGCCCTAAGTGTTTTCTCAAGGAGACATAGAAGTGGTATTGTAACGCTGATAACGGTGTCATCGCCACTGGCCATGTTGGTGGAGTACTCGAAACAGCGCAACAGGGCACACAGGTCTCGCATGGAGGCCCAGTCATTGGTGGTGAAGTGGTGCTGTTCTGTAGTGCGACTGACCCGTGCGTGCTGCAGCTGAAACTCCACTATGGCCTGCTGCTGCTCGCACAGTCTGTCCAGCATGTGCAAGGTGGAGTTCCACCTGGTGGGCACGTCGCATATGAGGCGGTGAGCGGGAAGGCCGAAGTTACGCTGTAGCGCAGACAGGCGAGCAGCGGCAGGATGTGAACGCCGGAAGCGCGAACAGACGGCCCGCACTTTATGCAGCAGCTCTGACATGTCGGGGTAGTTGTGAATGAACTTCTGCACCACCAAATTCAGCACATGCGCCAAGCAAGGGATGTGCGTCAAATTGGCTAGTCCCAGAGCTGCAACGAGATTTCGCCCATTATCACACACCACCAGGCCGGGCTTGAGGCTCACCGGCAGCAACCACTCGTCGGTCTGTTGTTCTATACCCCGCCACAACTCCTGTGCGGTGTGGGGCCTGTCCCCCAAACATATGAGTTTCAGAATGGCCTGCTGACGTTTACCCCGGGCTGTGCTGAAGTTGGTGGTGAAGGTGTGTGGCTGACTGGATGAGCAGGTGGAAGAAGAGGAGGAGGAAGCCGAGAAGGAGGAGGTGGCAACAGGAGGCAAAGAATGTTGCCCTGCGATCCTTGGCGGCGGAAGGACGTGCGCCAAACAGCTCTCCGCCTGGGGCCCAGCTGCCACTACATTTACCCAGTGTGCAGTTAGGGAGATATAGCGTCCCTGGCCGTGCTTACTGGTCCACGTATCTGTGGTTAGGTGGACCTTGCTACAGATGGCGTTGCGCAGTGCACACTTGATTTTATCGGATACTTGGTTGTGCAGGGAAGGCACGGCTCTCTTGGAGAAGTAGTGCCGGCTGGGAACAACATACTGTGGGACAGCAAGCGACATGAGCTGTTTGAAGCTGTCTGTGTCCACCAGCCTAAATGACAGCATTTCATAGGCCAGTAGTTTAGAAATGCTGGCATTCAGGGCCAGGGATCGAGGGTGGCTAGGTGGGAATTTACGCTTTCTATCAAATGTTTGTGAGATGGAGAGCTGAACGCTGGCGTGTGACATGGTTGAGACGCTTGGTGACGGAGGTGGTGGTGGTGGTGTTGGTGGTACATCCCCTGTTTGCTGGGCGGCAGGTGCCAACGTTCCTCCAGAGGCGGAGGAAGAGGCCGAGGCGGCAGCAGCAGAATAGGCCGAGGCGGCAGCAGCAGAAGAGGTAGCAGGGGGAGCCTGAGTGACTTCCTTGGTTTTAAGGTGTTTACTCCACTGCAGTTCATGCTTTGCATGCAGGTGCCTGGTCATGCAGGTTGTGCTCAGGTTCAGAACGTTAATGCCTCGCTTCAGGCTCTGATGGCACAGCGTGCAAACCACTCGGGTCTTGTCGTCAGCACATTGTTTGAAGAAGTGCCATGCCAGGGAACTCCTTGAAGCTGCCTTTGGGGTGCTCGGTCCCAGATGGCGGCGGTCAGTAGCAGGCGGAGTCTCTTGGCGGCGGGTGTTCTGCTTTTGCCCACTGCTCCCTCTTTTGCTACGCTGTTGGCTCGGTCTCACCACTGCCTCTTCCTCCGAACTGTGAAAGTCAGTGGCACGACCTTCATTCCATGTGGGGTCTAGGACCTCATCGTCCCCTGCATCGTCTTCCACCCAGTCTTGATCCCTGACCTCCTGTTCAGTCTGCACACTGCAGAAAGACGCAGCAGTTGGCACCTGTGTTTCGTCATCATCAGAGACATGCTGAGGTGGTATTCCCATGTCCTCATCATCAGGAAACATAAGTGGTTGTGCGTCAGTGCATTCTATGTCTTTCACCGCTGGGGAAGGGCTAGGTGGATGCCCTTGGGAAACCCTGCCAGCGGAGTCTTCAAACAGCATAAGAGACTGCTGCATAACTTGAGGCTGAGACAGTTTCCCTGGTATGCATGGGGGTGATGTGACAGACTGATGGGGTTGGTTTTCAGGCGCCATCTGTGCGCTTTCTGCAGAAGACTGGGTGGGAGATAATGTGAACGTGCTGGATCCACTGTCGGCCACCCAATTGACTAATGCCTGTACCTGCTCAGGCCTTACCATCCTTAGAACGGCATTGGGCCCCACCATATATCGCTGTAAATTCTGGCGGCTACTGGGACCTGAGGTAGTTGGTACACTAGGACGTGTGGATGTGGCAGAACGGCCACGTCCTCTCCCAGCACCAGAGGGTCCACTAACACCACCACGACCATGTCCACGTCCGCGTCCCTTACTAGATGTTTTTCTCATTGTTATGGTTCACCACAACAACAAATATATTATTTGGCCCAATGTATTGTATTCAAATTCAGCGGGATATAAATTTGAGGCCTAGTATTTAGGCGCTGGGTGACCGGTATGGATTTAGTGACAGAATTAGACTTGGAAATGCACAGAAGCGTGTGTGTGTGAAGTTATTCTGAATGACCCAATGTGCACCTTGAATATTATATACCCTTTTAGGGATAGATTTCAAATAGCTCTGATATAGCAGAAACCACTAAATTATGAAATTGCTAAATTGGGAATTGTACTTCAACCCAGAACAAAAAATGTGCTTTGACGGACACTAAATATCTTGCCCAGCAACAACAGTACAACGGTGGGTAACGAGAGATTTAGAGGGAATTAAATTTGAGGCCTAGTATTTAGGCGCTGGGTCACCGGTATGGATTTAGTGACAGAATTAGACTTGGAAATACACAGTAGCGGGTGTGTGTGAAGTTATTCTGAATGACCCTATGTGCACCTTCAATATTATATACCCTTTTAGGGATAGATTTCAAATAGCTCTGATATAGCAGAAACCACTAAATTATGAAATTGCTAAATTGGGAATTGTACTTCAACCCAGAACAAAAAATGTGCTTTGACGGACACTAAATATCTTGCCCAGCAACAACAGTACAGCGGTGGGTAACGAGAGATTTAGAGGGAATTAAATTTGAGGCCTAGTATTTAGGCGCTGGGTCACCGGTATGGATTTAGTGACAGAATTAGACTTGGAAATACACAGTAGCGGGTGTGTGTGAAGTTATTCTGAATGACCCTATGTGCACCTTCAATATTATATACCCTTTTTGGGATAGATTTCAAATAGCTCTGATATAGCAGGAACCACTAAATTATGAAATTGCTAAATTGGGAATTGTACTTCAACCCAGAACAAAAATGTGCTTTGACGGGCACTAAATAACTTTCCCAGCTACAACAGGACAACGGTAACGAGAGATTTAGAGGGATTTAAATTTGAGGCCTAGTATTTAGGCGCTGGGTGACAGGTATGGGTTTAGTGACAGAATTAGACTTGGAAATACACAGTAGCGGGTGTGTGTGAAGTTATTCTGAATGACCCTATGTGCACCTTCAATATTATATACCCTTTTTGGGATAGATTTCAAATAGCTCTGATATAGCAGAAACCACTAAATTATGAAATTGCTAAATTGGGAATTGTACTTCAACCCAGAACAAAAAATGTGCTTTGACGGACACTAAATATCTTGCCCAGCAACAACAGTACAGCGGTGGGTAACGAGAGATTTAGAGGGAATTAAATTTGAGGCCTAGTATTTAGGCGCTGGGTCACCGGTATGGATTTAGTGACAGAATTAGACTTGGAAATACACAGTAGCGGGTGTGTGTGAAGTTATTCTGAATGACCCTATGTGCACCTTCAATATTATATACCCTTTTTGGGATAGATTTCAAATAGCTCTGATATAGCAGGAACCACTAAATTATGAAATTGCTAAATTGGGAATTGTACTTCAACCCAGAACAAAAAATGTGCTTTGACGGGCACTAAATAACTTTCCCAGCTACAACAGGACAACGGTAACGAGAGATTTAGAGGGATTTAAATTTGAGGCCTAGTATTTAGGCGCTGGGTGACAGGTATGGGTTTAGTGACAGAATTAGACTTGGAAATACACAGTAGCGGGTGTGTGTGAAGTTATTCTGAATGACCCTATGTGCACCTTCAATATTATATACCCTTTTTGGGATAGATTTCAAATAGCTCTGATATAGCAGAAACCACTAAATTATGAAATTGCTAAATTGGGAATTGTACTTCAACCCAGAACAAAAAATGTGCTTTGACGGACACTAAATATCTTGCCCAGCAACAACAGTACAGCGGTGGGTAACGAGAGATTTAGAGGGAATTAAATTTGAGGCCTAGTATTTAGGCGCTGGGTCACCGGTATGGATTTAGTGACAGAATTAGACTTGGAAATACACAGTAGCGGGTGTGTGTGAAGTTACTCTGAATGACCCTATGTGCACCTTCAATATTATATACCCTTTTTGGGATAGATTTCAAAGAGCTCTGATATAGCAGGAACCACTAAATTATGAAATTGCTAAATTGGGAATTGTATTTCAACCCAGAACAAGAAATGTGCTTGAACGGACACTAAATAACTCGCCCAGCTACAGCACTAGGGACAGATTTAGCTGGATATAAATTTGAGGCCTAGTATTTAGGCGCTGGGTGACAGGTATGGGTTTAGTGACAGAATTAGACTTGGAAATACACAGTAGCGGGTGTGTGTGAAGTTATTCTGAATGACCCTATGTGCACCTTCAATATTATATACCCTTTTAGGGATAGATTTCAAATAGCTCTGATATAGCAGAAACCACTAAATTATGAAATTGCTAAATTGGGAATTGTACTTCAACCCAGAACAAAAAATGTGCTTTGACGGACACTAAATATCTTGCCCAGCAACAACAGTACAGCGGTGGGTAACGAGAGATTTAGAGGGAATTAAATTTGAGGCCTAGTATTTAGGCGCTGGGTCACCGGTATGGATTTAGTGACAGAATTAGACTTGGAAATACACAGTAGCGGGTGTGTGTGAAGTTATTCTGAATGACCCTATGTGCACCTTCAATATTATATACCCTTTTTGGGATAGATTTCAAATAGCTCTGATATAGCAGGAACCACTAAATTATGAAATTGCTAAATTGGGAATTGTACTTCAACCCAGAACAAAAAATGTGCTTTGACGGGCACTAAATAACTTTCCCAGCTACAACAGGACAACGGTAACGAGAGATTTAGAGGGATTTAAATTTGAGGCCTAGTATTTAGGCGCTGGGTGACAGGTATGGGTTTAGTGACAGAATTAGACTTGGAAATACACAGTAGCGGGTGTGTGTGAAGTTATTCTGAATGACCCTATGTGCACCTTCAATATTATATACCCTTTTTGGGATAGATTTCAAATAGCTCTGATATAGCAGAAACCACTAAATTATGAAATTGCTAAATTGGGAATTGTACTTCAACCCAGAACAAAAAATGTGCTTTGACGGACACTAAATATCTTGCCCAGCAACAACAGTACAGCGGTGGGTAACGAGAGATTTAGAGGGAATTAAATTTGAGGCCTAGTATTTAGGCGCTGGGTCACCGGTATGGATTTAGTGACAGAATTAGACTTGGAAATACACAGTAGCGGGTGTGTGTGAAGTTACTCTGAATGACCCTATGTGCACCTTCAATATTATATACCCTTTTTGGGATAGATTTCAAAGAGCTCTGATATAGCAGGAACCACTAAATTATGAAATTGCTAAATTGGGAATTGTATTTCAACCCAGAACAAGAAATGTGCTTGAACGGACACTAAATAACTCGCCCAGCTACAGCACTAGGGACAGATTTAGCTGGATATAAATTTGAGGCCTAGTATTTAGGCGCTGGGTGACCGGTATGGATTTAGTGACAGAATTAGACTGGGATATGGCCAAAAAATGAACAGACTATTGCTGGTTAAATGCACTTGGTGTGACAGCTTCACCCTGATGTAGGCTTTAGCCAAAAAACAACCACACCATTGAGGGTTAAATGCACTTGGTGACAGGCGCAGCTTGCCCCTGATTTTGTATATGGCCAAAAAATGAACAGACTATTGCTGGTTAAATGCACTTGGTGTGACAGCTTCACCCTGATGTAGGCTTTAGCCAAAAAACAACCACACCATTGAGGGTTAAATGCACTTGGTGACAGGCGCAGCTTGCCCCTGATTTTGTATATGGCCAAAAAATGAACAGACTATTGCTGGTTAAATGCACTTGGTGTGACAGCTTCACCCTGATGTAGGCTTTAGCCAAAAAACAACCACACCATTGAGGGTTAAATGCACTTGGTGACAGGCGCAGCTTGCCCCTGATTTTGTATATGGCCAAAAAATGAACAGACTATTGCTGGTTAAATGCACTTGGTGTCACAGCTTCACCCTGATGTAGGCTTTAGCCAAAAAACAACCACACCATTGAGGGTTAAATGCACTTGGTCGCAGCTTGTGCTGGCGCACCACAAGACACAAAATGGCCGCCGATCACCCCAGAAAAATGAGACTGACAAACGGTCTGTGCAGCCTAAAAACAGTGAGCAATTGAGGATCAGCAGCTCAATGATCCACAGCTGCAGATCGATCAGTTAATCAAGTCCTTTGGAGGAGTTAATCTGCCTAATCTCGCCCTACTGTCGCAGCCGCAACCTCTCCCTACGCTAATCAGAGCAGAGTGACGGGCGGCGCTATGTGACTCCAGCTTAAATAGAGGCTGGGTCACATGGTGCTCTGGCCAATCACAGCCATGCCAATAGTAGGCATGGCTGTGATGGCCTCTTGGGGCAAGTAGTATGACGCTTGTTGATTGGCTGCTTTGCAGCCTTTCAAAAAGCGCCAAGAAAGCGTCACAAAAGCGCGAAGAAAGCGACGAACACCGAACCCGAACCCGGACTTTTACGAAAATGTCCGGGTTCGGGTCCGTGTCACGGACACCCCAAAATTCGGTACGAACCCGAACTATACAGTTCGGGTTCGCTCATCCCTAATCAATATCCTTCTGGAGATATGGTCTCCAGTACTGAGCACAATACTCCAAATGAGGTCTCACTAGTGCTCTGTAAAGCGGCATGAGCACCTCCCTCTTTCTACTGGTAATTCCTCTCCCTATACACCCAAGCATTCTGCTAGCATTTCCTGCTGCTCTATGACATTGTCTGCCTACCTTTAAGTCTTCGGAAATAATGATCCCTAAATCCCTTTCCTCAGATACTGAGGTTAGGACTGTATCACAGATTTTATATTCTGCTCTTGGGTTTTTACGTCCCAGGTGCATTATCTTGCACTTATCAACATTAAATTTTAGTTGCCAGATTTTTGACCATTCCTCTAGTTTTCCTAAGTCCTTTTCCATTTGGTGTATCCCTCCAGGAACATCAACCCTGTTACACATCTTTGTGTCATCAGCAAAAATACACACCTTACCATTGAGGCCTTCTGCAATTTCGCTGATAAAGATCTTAAACAATATGGGTCCCAGAACAGATCCCTGAGGTACCCCACTGGTAACAAGACCTTGGTCTGAATATACTCCATTGACAACAACCCTCTGTTGCCTGTCCCTCAGCCACTGCCTAATCCATTCAACAATATGGGAGTCCAAGCCCAAAGACTGCACTTTATTGATGAGCCTTCTATGTGGGACAGTATCAAAAGCCTTACTAAAGTCTAGATAAACAATGTCTACTGCACCTCCTCCATCTATTATTTTAGTCACCTAATCAAAAAAATCTATAAAGATTAGTTTGACATGATCTCCCTGAAGTAAACCCATGCTGTTTTTCATCTTTCAATCCATGGGATTTTAGATGTTCCACAATCCTCTCCTTAAGTATGGTTTCCATTAATTTTCCCACTATTGATGTCAGGCTTACTGGCCTATAGTTGCCCGATTCCTCCCTACTACCTTTCTTGTGAATGGGCACAACATTTGCTAATTTCCAATCTTCTGGGACGACTCCTGTTGCCAGTGATTGGTTAAATAAATCTGTTAATGGTTTACTAGTTCACCGCTGAGCTCTTTTAATAGCTTTGGGTGTATCCCATCAGGCCCCTGTGACTTATTTGTATTAATTTTAGACAGTTGACTTAGAACCTCTTCCTCTGTAAAGACACATGCATCAAAAGACTCATTAGTCTTCTTTCCTAACTGAAGTCCTTCTCCTTCATTTTCCTTTGTAAAAACTGAACAGAAGTATTCATTGAGGCAGTCAGCTAGTTCTTTATCTTCTTCCATATACCTTCCTTCTTTTGTTTTTAATTTGGTAATTCCTTGTTTTAGTTTCCTTTTTTCATTTATGTATCTGAAGAATGCCTTAGTTAAGTTGTACTATGCGTGCAAGCTACTGTGACACCAGATATGAATGGCGCTGAAGTGACACTATGCACTGCACTGGGCCTTAAACACACAAACACGTGTGCAACTGACTGCTAGTTATTCAGTCAAAATTGTTGTTTTTCTTTAAATGTAATCAAATGTGACACCAGATATGAATGGTGCTGAAGTGACACTGTGCACTGCACTGGGCCTTAAACACACAAACACGTGTGTAACTGACTGCTATTTATTCAGTCAAAATGGTTGTTTTTCTTTAAATGGAATCGAATGTGACACCAGATATGAATGGCACTGAAGTGACACTATGCACTGCACTGGGCCTTAAACACACAAACACGTGTGCAACTGACTGCTATTTATTCAGTCAAAATTGTTTTTTTCTTTAAATGGAATCGAATGTGACACCAGATATGAATGTCACTGGTGACACTATGCACTTGCAGGGCTGTGAGCCTGACACACACACTGGCAGGCAACTGCAATTTGATTACACAGGAAAAAAAATAATAAAGCAGACTGATGTTCTAGCCCTTAAAAGGGCTTTTTAGGGTGCTGTCCTTACAGCAGAGATCAGATGAGTCCTTCAGGACTGCAGTGGACACTGAATACACTTGCCTAGCTATCAATTTCCTTATTAAATCACTGTCCCTCCTCTCACTAAGAATGCAGCTTCCGAATGAATCTAAAATGGATGCTGTCCAGGAGGTGGGAGGGTCTGCTGCTGATTGGCTTGAATGTGTCTGCTGACTGTGAGGTACAGGGTCAAAGTTTATTCAATGATATTGTATAGGGGGCGGACCGAACATCGCATATGTTCGCCCGCTGCGGCAAACGCGAACAAGCTATGTTCGCCGGGAACTGTTCGCCAGCGAATAGTTCGGGACATCTCTACTGAAAAACACCACACAGCATGATGCTGCCACCACTATGCTTCAAAGTAGGGATGGTATTGGAAACGTAATGAACAGTGCCTGGTTTCCTCCAGACATGATACTGAGGCCAAAAAGTTCAATCTTGGTTTCATCAAACTAGATCATTTTGTTTCTTACAGCCTTAGAACCTTTTTATTTGCTTTCTTGCAAAAGCCACTCTACCATAATACCGAGATTAGTGGAATTCTGCAGTGATCATTGACCTTCTGGAAGATTCTCCCATCTGCACACACGATCTTTGGAGCTTAGCTAAAGTGACTACTGCGTTCTTGGTCATCAAGATGTTTTTCCCCAATTAGTTAGTTTGAAGGGGTGGCCAGATAAGAAGAGTCATGGTTGTTCCAAACTTCTTCCAGTTAAGAACTATGGAGGCCACTGTACTCTCAGCAAATTCCAGTGCAGCATAAAATTTGTTGTGCCCTTCTCCCCTTTGCCTACACACAATAATATCTCTGAGCTCTACAGGTAGTTCTTTCCTCCTCATAGCTTGGTTTTTGCTCTGATATCCATTGCCAGCTGTGAAACCTTATAGACAGGGCTGTCGGTTTCCAAATCATGTCCAATCAACTGAATTTACCACAGGAGACTCTGATCAAGGTGTAGAAACATCTCAAAGATGATCAAGAGAAATGGGAGCCCCCCAGAGCACAATTTAAAATGTCATAACAAAGAATGCCTATGTCCTGGAAAGAATTTAGGGGGTCATTTATTAAACAGTAATATACCCAAATTATGTGTATTTCTGGCCCAGAGGTCCTTTGCGCCGAAATCTGTGACTTTTCCTCACTTACGCCAGGTCTAAAAAAGTGGGCATGATGTGGGCAGGGAAGGCGTCGGGCATTTTCTATGCCTGTTTTAGGAATAATAAGCTGTCTTACATTTAGCGGTGGTGGATTTGCCATTATCCCCATTTGGCAGAGGATGGAGCTGAGAGGAGTCTCCCTCCCATTCTTGGCCCAGCCTTCTGGGAAGGTCTTATTATGGGTGCATGCTCCACCCCTATCTCTCGGCTGACAAGCTTAAAATATTAATAAAACATGTCTTCCTGTCCACCCTAATGGACATTCGGGCTCCAACATGTTTTAATAATGCATATTTTATTAGGCTGATCGTTCTGATACCAAATATGTTTCTCATTACGAGGGAATGCTGACTGTCAGGAGGGAATGTTTGGACTTCCTACAATGCTCACATCATACGGAATGCAATTATTACAATTAGTACTGTAAGTAAGTTGTACAAAGATGAGTTATAGTTTATGATATATTTCCTTCATCTTCTGGTAGTCCATCTGAAAAGCGTCTGGATGTGTGCTATGCATCGGTGCCAATATGTCTCACGTGTCAGGTACTATCATAAGACTCTAGTGTCCCTACCAGGAAAACTCATTACCACTACTTTTGTTAGCAGAAGGATGCTAATTTGAATCCTATCAAAGTTAAATGTATATTAGCTCCTACCGGTTCAAACTAAATGCCATCATACAGAATGGCATGAAAACATATAGTCACATGACAGATATAAAACATTCACAGATAATAAAAGTTCTGAGAAAGGTTGTCCATTTCTCACAATATGCAATAAATGGTGGGGTTCCTACAGTGGAGAGCCAAAAAGATCCTATCTTTAAAGGTCTGACATCTTATAACCTGCCGGAGCAAACCAGCACTGGTAGGATCTGAAAGAGGTATTGCCAAATTTATGGTTAAGTCAAGTAAAATAACTGACTGCTATACAATGGCTGGCTTCACTAAAATAAAAACAACCCCTCATTTGTCTATAATTCTATATGTCAATACCAGTTTTCAGACTATTTTCATTATCCAATGCATGAATTATCATTGCATCTTCCATTCTGCAACAATTCCAGTTCTTACTTCATCTGTTACATAAACATTACGTTACCACCCCCGGTGTTGACTACTTGGCCAGTATCCTTCTTGATATCTTACTATTCAGCATTCCATGTTGTGTTTTTACCTTTTGTACTGTGTACTATTTTGAGTCATGTTGAGTGTTTGTGACTTCTGCATTTGTTGTCCTCACTCATGAGTCAGTGCATGATGTATAATTAGCAAGTCAATGCAATTAATTACAGAACCACATGTTGTGGGAGGAGAGGTGTGAAGCAAAAGTCAGATTCATGAAGGAACACAACATGTTTTTACATAGTTACATACAGTAGGTTGAATTAAGACACGGGTCTGTCAGGTTAAGTCCAATTTACACACCATTGATTAACTTAATCATAGCCCTTCAATGCTGTTTGCTATTAGATAAGCATCTAGAACTTTTTTATAAGTTAGCATTATATCTGCCATTACTACTTGCTCTAACTGTAAATAATCCCTTCCTGTGTTGATGTCTGAATCACCTTCTCTCCACCTGTAATGAACGTTCCCAGGTCCTTAGTAAAATCATTGGAATGAATAAATCATGCTTCAGTTCTTTGTATGCATGTAAATGGTATCACCTCTAAGGCATCTTTTTTTTTTAAGCTAAACAGACCCAATATGTTAAGCCTCTCATTATATGAAAGACCTTCCATCCTATTTTATATTCTTGTCGTCTGTCTCTGAACCCTTTTCAGCTCTCCTGTATTCTTTTAAGTATATGAAGCCCAAAACTATATCCCATATTCAAGATGTGGCCATATGAGGGATTTATGTAGGAGTAATTTTACATTGGGATCACATATTTTTAAGTTTTTTTTTATACACCTCTAAAATCTGCTTTTGCGGCTGCTGCCTGACATTGAGTCCTGCTTCTTAGCTTACTTGTAGCCAGAATACCTAAGCCCTTTTGACGTTCTATTGTCCTCTAGTTTTATTCCATGTAATGTGTATACAGCCTTAGATTATGGTAGCCTATATGTGCCTTCTTAAATCTATCAACAATCAAACTCCTCCACCATGTTCTTGCCCATTCTGTCAGTTTATCTAGGTTTTACCGCAATATTTGACAATCTTGCTGAGTTTTAAGTATCCTAACCAGATTTGCACAATCTTCAAGAACTAAAACTTTACTCTCAATCCCGCTGTTGTATATTTAATTTAATTTCGTAAAGAGTTTGGGTCGGTAACTTTTAGGCTCTTACACCACCATAATAGCATCTGTTTTTAACCACTTAAAGAGGTTGTCCCCCAAAAAAAAAATAATCTACATTTTTCAAACCCGCACCTGAATCTGAACATTTTTGCAATTGCATATAATAAAAAATGGAGTAAGTCAATAAAGTATATCTGTATAGTGCCATCTGCTGCTCTTTTCCTAATTTCTCTCTCCAACTGGTTAAGATGGTCGCACATGCTTAGTTGCATTCATCACCAGCTTTATCATCTGTTAGATGCTGTGACAGTCACAGGGAAAGAGCAGTAGCAGAAAGGGCATGCCCCATATGCTGTGATAGGGAGAGAGCTGTAGCAGAAAGGACAAACCCCCATGAGCTGCAATAGGGAGAGAACTTCAGAAAATGGACAGGCCTCCTGAGAAAGGACATTGCTCCCCTCAGCTGTCAGCTTGAAACAAATCTAGCAGAGCAATTTGAGCAATTAATAGTGGGATCTCTAGATTGATGTGAGGTACAGGGCTGGTTTTAAATTGTTAGAAAGAGATTGCTAAGTACTGTCGGATGTCTGATTTTCATTTTTGCATTAATCATGAGATAACCGTTTTAAGGGAAGCTTCAGACTTTGGTACTAAAAAGGGTTGTGCCATTAAAAATATTAAAAAAATTTCAAACCGACACCTTGATCTGAATACTTTTGTAATTGCATGTAATTAAAAAATTAGCATAGCCAGTGAGTTATTCAATAAAGTGCATCTGTATGGAACCACCTGCTTTTTTAAATTTTCCTTATTTGTTGTCCACCTAACTGAGGTGGTCGCACATGCTCAGCTTAGATCTTCAACTGTCACCAGCCCTTCATCATCTTCTGTCTGAAACTGTTAAAGTTGCTGGGAAAGAGCTACAACATTGAAGACACGCCTCATGAGAAAGGACACACACCCCTGGTTTGCCAGCCTAAAATAAATCTAGCAGAACAGTTGGAGATCCATGTGAGGTACAGGGCTGGTTCCAGCGTTGTTAAAAAGAGGTTGTTATGTGATATATGATGTCTTATTTTCATTTTTGTAACATTCATAAAAATTGTTTTTGTTTTTTGTTTTCCACATTTCAAAAGCCGTAACTTTTTTAAAATTTTCCTGGACATAGATGCGTGTAAGGTTAATTTGTGTGCCTAAGTTGTATCTTGTAATGGTATCATTTTGGAGCACATAAAATATGTGGCATAACTATGCATTTTTTAGAATGAAAAACAGCAATTCTGCCATTTTTTTATGTAATACACTGTTCTGAGTGACATGATAACTTTATTCTGCAGGTCAGTACGATTATATCTATACCAAATTTATATTGTTTTGTATGTTCTACTTTTGCACAATAAAAACTTAAAAAAAACCTTTATTATATTTTTGTTTGTGTTACTGGATTCAAAGACTTATCAACATAGATGTATAGAGGCTTTTTTTTGCAGGATGGGTGGGTATCAATACAGTCGGTATCATTTTGGGGTACATACGACATTATGATAATTTTTTTGGGAGGGTGGAGTGAACAAAAGCAGCAGTCTTGTTATTTGTTTATTTTATTTTTGTATTCACCATATGGGATAAAAAAGGTGATTATTTTATTGTATAAGTCAATATGGACGCTGCATTAACAATTATGTTTTTTTTTAAATGTATGAGTACTAGAGATAAGAGAATCAAAGCTGACAAAGTGGAATTCGATCCGAATTTCAGGAAAAATTCAATTTGCAATGAATGCAAATTTCCTCTTGCTTCGTGGTAACGAATCACAATTTTTCTAAAATGGCAGCTACACGTGTGAGGACTGAGGACATGGGGCAAAGAACTCTGGGAAGGCGGGATCACCCACATTGACATGCCTGCATGCAGCTAATCAGCAGCCAGCCAGCCCTATAAAAACGTCGGCCATCTTACAGTCAGACATTTTCCAGCGTTCAGAGTGCAGGGACAGACGTGTGAAAGCACTAGGGACGGCAAGTGGAAAAAAAAGACAGAAATAATTATTTATAAGTGCAGGGAAAGGATAAGGAGGAATCATTTCACCGCATCTTAGTGCAGGGAGAGACGTCAGAAGGCGCTAGGGACATTGATAGGAAAGTGATTTACAAGTGCAGGGAACGATTATTTGAGGATCCAAATAATCATTAGACAGCTCTGTAATTCCAGCTTTTTGTTATTGAGCTGCAAGTGTTATGTTGAAAAGCCTTTAGTGGCTTATATCTTAGTATTTTATTCAGTACTACAAGAAAATTATATACGCATTTCACTACTGCAGTTATTTCTGTTGAAAGCATATAGGGGCGCAGTTTAGTACAACAAGAAAAATATATTCTCAGTTCACTTCTGCAGTTATTTCTGTTGAAAGCATATTTATGGCATATTTCAGTACAACAAGAAAAATATATACGCACTGCACTGTTGCAGTTATTTCTGGTAAAAGCGTATAGGGGGGTATTTTAGTACTACAAGAAAAATAAATACACACTTCACTCTTTAATTGTTTTCTGGTTGAAGCGTATAGTGGCCTATTTCAGTTCAACAAGAAAAATATATTCTCAATTCACTTCTACAGTTATTTCTGGTGAAAGCTTATAGGGGCGTATTTCAGTCTACAAGTAAAATATATTCTCAGGTCACTTCTGAAGTTATTTCTGGTGAAAGCGTATAGGGGCATATAACAGTAAAAAAAGAAAAATATATACGCACTGCACTGTTGCAGTTATTTCTGTTGAAGGCGTATAGGGGCATATTTCAGTAAAAAAAGACAAATATATTCTTAATTCACTTCTGAAGTTATTTCTGTTGAAAGCGTATAGGGGTGTATTACAGTACAAAAAGAAAAATATATACGCACTGCACTGTCACAGTTATTTCTGTTTAAAGCATATAGGGGTGTATTACAGTAAAAAATGAAAAATATATACGCACTGCACTGTTGCAGTTATTTCTGGTTAAAGTGCATAGGGGCATATTTCAGTAGTACAAGAAGAATATATAGGCACTGCACTGTTACAGTTATTTCTGTTGAAAGCGTATAGGGGCGTATTTCAGTACAACAAGAAAAATATATAGGCACTGCACTGTTGCAGTTATTTCTGTTGAAAGCGTATAGGGGCGTATTTCAGTAAAAAAAGAAAAATATATACACACTGCACTGTTGCAGTTATTTCTGGTGAAAGGGACGTATTTCAGTACTACAAGAAAAATATATACGCACTTCACTCTTAATTGTTTTCTGGTCGAAGCGTTTAGTTGCCTATTTCAGTCCAACAAGAAAAATATATTCTCAGGTCACCTCTGCAGTTATTTCTAGTGAAAACATATAGGAGCGTATTTCAGTACTACAAGAAAAATATTTTCTTAGGTCACTTCTGCAGTTATTTCTGGTGAAAGCGCATAGGGGCTTATTACAATAAAAAAAGAAAAATATATACACACTGCACTGTTGCAGTTATTTCTGTTGAAAGCGTATAGGGGCGTATTTCAATAAAATAAAAAAAATAATATATAGTTGTGTTCAAAATTATTCAACCCCCACTGAAATTGAGTGTTTTGGCCAGTTTGACATTGATTTTGATCATTTCAGTCATCTTGTTTACAATTAAATCAAAGAGGCACTTGTAAGTCAGACAAATATAACATAACATTTATAATGAAATAACCACAAATGTATTTTCTGTGCTCACATCATTATAAGTTTTATTCAACCCCCAAGTGACATTCAATCTTAGTACTTAGTACAACATCCTTTCCCAGTTATAACAGCTTTTAAACATGAAGCATAGCTTGACACAAGTGTCTTGCAGCGATCTACAGGTATCTTCGCCCATTCTTCATGGGCAAAAGCCTCCAGTTCAGTCACATTCTTAGGCTTGCGCGCTGCAACTGCTTTCTATAAGTCCCACCAGAGGTTCTCAATCGGATTTAAGTCTGGTGACTGCGATGGCCACTTCAAAATGTTCCAGCCTTTAATCTGCAACCATGCTCTAGTGGACTTGGAGGTATGCTTGGGATCATTGTCCTGTTGAAAGGTCCAACGTCTCCCAAGCCTCAGGTTTGTGACGGACTGCATCACATTTTTATCTAATATCTCCTGGTACTGAAGAGAATTCATGGTACCTTGCACACGCTGAAGCTTCCCTGTACCTGTAGAAGCAAAACAGCACCAAATCATGATTGACCCCCGCCATGCTTCACAGTAGGCAAGGTGTTCTTTTCTTCATAGGCCTTGTTCTTCCTCCTCCAAACATAGAGTTGATCCATGGGCCCAAACAGTTCAAATTTTGTTTCATCAGTCCACAGAACACTATCCCAAAACTTTTGTGGTTTGTCCACATGACTTTTGGCATACTGCAGTCGACTCTTCTTATTTTTTGGAGACAGCAAGGGGGAGCGCCTGGGAGTTCTGGCATGGAGGCCTTCATTACGCAGTGTGCGCCTTATTGTCTGAGCTGAAACTTCAGTACCCACATCTGACAAATCTTTTTTCAGTTCCTCAGCAGTCCCACAGGGACTTTTCTCCTCTTTGCGCTTCAGGTAGTGCACAGCAGTCAAAGTCAGCATCTTCTTTCTGCCACGACCAGGTAGCGTATCAACGGTACCCTTTGCCTTGAGTTTGCGAATGATGCTTCCTATGGTGTCTCTTGGTATGTTTAACATCTTTGCAATCTTCTTATAGCCATTGCCCTTCCTGTGAAGAGAAATTACCTCTTCTCTTGTCTTCCTGGACCATTCTCTTGACTTCACCATGTTTGTAAACACACCAGTAAATGTCTAGAAGGAGCTGAGTATCACAGTCCTTTTAAATCTGCCTAATTGGAGCTTATTATGCTTAATTGCTGCTCCTTGACATCCACAGGTGTTTTCAATACCTGATCGAAAACACTTGAATGAACCTCTGTTCTTAAGAGTGGTAGTCTTTAAGGGGTTGAATAATTGTGTCAATGAAGAAATCACAAAAAAAAACATTTAATACTGTTTTACAAAAACAATTGATGTCATTTTAGTTGCATTTGGTTCTTTAAAAAGTCCTTGTAAGATTTCATTCTGAACACAATTACAAATGTACACAAAATTCCCTAAAACCCTTTACAGCATTGGGGGTTGAATAATTTTGAACACAACTTGTATATATGCGCTGCACTGTTTCAGTTATTTCTGCCCAAAGCGTATAGGGGCGTATTTCAGTACAACAAGAAAAATATATAGGCACTGCACTGTTGCAGTTATTTCTGTTGAAAGCGTATACAGGGAGTGCAGAATTATTAGGCAAGTTGTATTTTTGAGGATTAATTTTATTATTGAACAACAACCATGTTCTCAATGAACCCAAAAAACTCATTAAATATCAAAGCTGAATATTTTTGGAAGTAGTTTTTAGTTTGTTTTTAGTTTTAGCTATTTTAGGGGGATATCTGTGTGTGCAGGTGACTATTACTGTGCATAATTATTAGGCAACTTAACAAAAAACAAATATATACCCATTTCAATTATTTATTTTTACCAGTGAAACCAATATAACATCTCAACATTCACAAATATACATTTCTGACATTCAAAAACAAAACAAATCAGTGACCAATATAGCCACCTTTCTTTGCAAGGACACTCAAAAGCCTGCCATCCATGGATTCTGTCAGTGTTTTGATCTGTTCACCATCAACATTGCGTGCAGCAGCAACCACAGCCTCCCAGACACTGTTCAGAGAGGTGTACTGTTTTCCCTCCTTGTAAATCTCACATTTGATGATGGACCACAGGTTCTCAATGGGGTTCAGATCAGGTGAACAAGGAGGCCATGTCATTAGATTTTCTTCTTTTATACCCTTTCTTGCCAGCCACGCTGTGGAGTACTTGGACGCGTGTGATGGAGCATTGTCCTGCATGATAATCATGTTTTTCTTGAAGGATGCAGACTTCTTCCTGTACCACTGCTTGAAGAAGGTGTCTTCCAGAAACTGGCAGTAGGACTGAGAGTTGAGCTTGACTCCATCCTCAACCCGAAAAGGCCCCACAAGCTCATCTTTGATGATACCAGCCCAAACCAGTACTCCACCTCCACCTTGCTGGCGCCTGAGTCGGACTGGAGCTCTCTGCCCTTTACCAATCCAGCCACGGGCCCATCCATCTGGCCCATAAAGACTCACTCTCATTTCATCAGTCCATAAAACCTTAGAAAAATCAGTCTTGAGATATTTCTTGGCCCAGTCTTGACGTTTCAGCTTGTGTGTCTTGTTCAGTGGTGGTCGTCTTTCAGCCTTTCTTACCTTGGCCATGTCTCTGAGTATTGCACACCTTGTGCTTTTGGGCACTCCAGTGATGTTGCAGCTCTGAAATATGGCCAAACTGGTGGCAAGTGGCATCTTGGCAGCTGCACGCTTGACTTTTCTCAGTTCATGGGCAGTTATTTTGCGCCTTGGTTTTTCCACACGCTTCTTGCGACCCTGTTGACTATTTTGAATGAAACACTTGATTGTTCGATGATCACGCTTCAGAAGCTTTGCAATTTTAAGAGTGCTGCATCCCTCTGCAAGATATCTCACTATTTTTGACTTTTCTGAGCCTGTCAAGTCCTTCTTTTGACCCATTTTGCCAAAGGAAAGGAAGTTGCCTAATAATTATGCACACCTGATATAGGGTGTTGATGTCATTAGACCACACCCCTTCTCATTACAGAGATGCACATCACCTAATATGCTTAATTGGTAGTAGGCTTTCGAGCCTATACAGCTTGGAGTAAGACAACATGCATAAAGAGGATGATGTGGTCAAAATACTCATTTGCCTAATAATTCTGCACTCCCTGTAGGGGCGTATTTCAGTAAAAAAAGAAAAATATATACGCACTTTACTCTTAAATTGTTTTCTGATCAAAGTGTATAGTGCCTATTTCAGTCCAACAAGAAAATTATATATCCACTGCACTGTTGCAGTTATTTCTGTTTAAAGCATATAGGGGCATATTACAGTACAAAAATAAAAATATATATGCACTGCACTGTTGCAAATATTTCTGTTTAAAGCATATAGGGGTGTATTTCAGTACAACAAGAAAATATATACGCATTTCACCTCTGCAGTTATTTCTGGTGAAAGCGAATAGGGTCATATTTCAAGAAATATATATACGCACTTCACTGGTAAAAAAAAATTGGGGTCAAATCGTATAGGGTCGTATTTCAGTACAAGAATAAAAATATATTCTCAGTGCATTTCTGCAGTTAATTGTGGTGAAACATTTAGTGGACTATTTTAGTACAAAAAGAAAAATATATTTGTCACTTTTAGGGGTGTTTTAATTTCCGTTTAATTTGTGTAGTTCAGCTACAATAATGTCAGTCGGAGAAGTGCCAGGCCATGCACAGAGGAGTGGCAGAGGCCT
The DNA here is from genome assembly GCF_014858855.1 of Bufo gargarizans. NCBI lineage: Eukaryota > Metazoa > Chordata > Amphibia > Anura > Bufonidae > Bufo > Bufo gargarizans. Next base: position 35,401,620 of record NC_058083.1, read on the forward strand.
GAATGTTTCTAGTGCAAGCAGAGGTTGCAGCAGAGTAAGGGGGCGTGGCAGCAGGAGTCGCAGCAAGAGGCCTGAGCTCCTGGTGTCATCTAGCAGTCGTGTCTTGACCAGCAACCCAGCGGATTGATTGGTTAACTTGTTCATCCACGTCATCCCAAGTGACATTAGACACCCCCAGCCAACAGTCATTGGGTTTGTCAGACACAACCCTTAGTTGGCATGGCCCGGCAGCAGGCCCTGAGCCCTTACCTGTCCTCAACCTGCCTCTGTCCTTTTCTGTTTCCTCGCCGTGAGAAGTACTACAGTATATGCTGTGGGATCAGCTCCACTTTTCAGTGTGGAAGAGCTACTAGAGGACAGTCAGCAACTACTGCCCAGACAGGATCAGGAGGAGACATCTTCTGCTTCCTCCGTCAGGTATGCAAGTAGTGATTAGGAGAGTGGCGCAGGAGCCTGTGTTGCGAGCGGTTGCTCCTGACCCAGAGAGTCAGGAGGACATCAGTGACGTGCAGACACTACTTGATGATGATAAAGCCAATCGCACTTGGGAACTGGGTGTAGAAGGGGCTTCATCATCATCAGGAGAAAAGGATGGCAGCTTCCCTGTGAGGCAACGGCTGAGCCATCTGCATGGTAGCATGGCTGAGAGTCAGCAGGGTGGCAGAAGTTGTTGGTCAGGAGCCAAACATGCCCGGGGTAGACCACCTGCTTTGAAGCAGCCTACCTGCCCGGAAAGTAGTGGTGCATGGGTTCACGGAGGCAGCAGCGGTAGCAGTCAGTCAGTGCAGACTGTTGGGGTTGAAATCACCTCCTCAGCAGTGTGGCAGTTTTTTATTAAGCTGCCAGTGGAGGTTAACGTGGCCACAGGTAGGATATGTGGGCAGAAAGTGAAGCGTGGCCTGGGTGCCAATGTTGGCACTACGGCCCTGTGTCAACATATGCAGCGTCGCCATGCAGTGGCCTGGGAGAACCTAGGCTCCAATGTGGTGGACCAGCCTGCCGCAGCTACCGCTGCATCCCCTATTGACACACACCCGGTTTCAGCCAGTCAAGGCTCCACCACCTCAGCTAAAGGGAGCTGTCTGTCATTCCTATCTTCTGTTGGTCCAGATTCTCCTGCTCCTACTCCTAGTCAGTCATTCCATCAGCAATCGATCACCGAAGTGATTGCCAAGAGACAGCAGTATGCGGGCACGCATCCAACGGCGCAGAAGCTGAACGTGCTCCTGTCCAAGTTGCTGGTGCTGCAGTCCCTCCCCTTTTTCTAAGTGGTGGACTCTGCATCTTTCAGAGAACTGATGGCTTGTGCCGAGCCGAGGTGGAGAGTCCCAAGACGTCATTTCTTTGTGAAAAAGGCAGTACCAGCCCTGCACAAATATGTAGAATAGAAGGTGGGCCAGTCCTTGAGCCTGTCAGTGTCTGTCAAAGTGCACGGCAGGGCCCAAGTGTGGAGCTGTAACTACGGTCAGGGACAGTACATGTTGTTTACAGCCCACTGGGTGAATGTGGTTCCTGCACAGCCACACCAGCAACTTGGCCAGGTCACGCCACTTCTGCCTCCATGTTGTCACGCCGTTGGTCCTGCAACAATGTCCGCCTCTGCCTCCTCATCCTCCACCATGTCCTCAGCCTCCACTGCAGGTACAAGTCACAGTGCCCCTCCAGCATACCACATGTGCAGGGTTTGGCTGTGTCACACTGTTCTGCACCTGGTTTGCCTTGGCAAACGGAGTCACACAGAGGAGGAACTGCTCCGTGTGATGCATCAAGAAATCGAATCCTGGCTTTCTCCGCGACAAATGAAAATCGGAACCAGGCTGACCGACAACGAGAAGAACATTGTGTCAGCACTGCATCAAGGAAGGCTGAGCATGACATATGTGTTCAATCTGGAACACCCTCCATTTGTTGGGCCGACTATACAAAGAGAGAAAGGCCATCAACAATTTCTTGATGATGCAAGTGGATAGGAGTACTCCACTGTGTAACTTCGATTTTAGCCAGAGGCAGCACATGTGTGACACCTGCCATTTGCTCAGGCACTTTGGGAGGCCTTATTACTTGTCAGTCGCCAGGGCTACGGAATGAACAACATCATTCCACTGCTTCATGTCCTGGAACAAATGCTGGTAACTATGGCTGGTCAGGACCCAGGAGACATGGCGCCTAAATTTCACTGTCTGTGGGGGCTGAACTGGTAGAGTAGGAGGAGGGGGAGGACGACATTGAAGCACAGGAAATTTGTAGCTAACTGGGTGGTTTTTCTACTCATCTGACAGGAAAGGAGGAGCAAGAGCAGCCAGAGGAGCTACAGGGTGATGAGGAAGACGAGACAGAGGTCCCAGACACACTGTGGCAGTATGCAGTGGAGATGGAGGCAGGGAGTCCCTCTGAATTACTTGCACAAATGGCACGATACATTCTCACTTGCTTGTGTAGTGACAGCCGAATTGTCACCATTCGGCAGAGGGATGACTTCTGGCTCTCCACCTTGTCCCTCGCTACCTGTCCCGAATGGGGGTCTTTTTTACACCCACCAAGAGGGAGGACAAACCGAACCACTATAGAGACATCTTATGTAGTCAGTTGGCCGCTGCCTATCTGCGCCAACATCCATCCTCTAGCAGGTCTGACCGAGGGGGGGGTCCTCTGAGCTCACATTTCTCTTCCATGGCTGCTGGGAAGGGGTGGCAGGAGCAGTACCTGCTCTATCAGAAGCAGCCTGTTGCTGGTGTGGTAAAGAAGCTACTCACCATCAGCAGCAGGTAGACCTGGAGCAGGACCAGAACCAGCAGGTGGTGGCATACTTGGACAGCACCCTGCCACCCCACATTGAAGATCTGCTGGTCTACTGGATTTGTGGCCACAACTAGCAGAGTTTGCCCTTGAAAAGCTGTCCTACCCGGCCAGTAGTGTGGCATCAGAGCGGGTGTTTAGTGCGGAGGTGGGCCATAGTTACCCCAAGGAGAACTCGCCTGTCCACCCAAAATGTGGAGAGACCGACCTTTGTCAGAATGAATCAGGCGTGGATAAACTAGGATTTCCAACCACCAATTCCTGATGCATCAGACTAGATCATCCATGGTGCCACACCAACACTTTGATAAAAGAGACCAGTTTCTTCTGACTACCTGCCTCAGCTACTACTCTGATGCTGCAACCCGCCTGATGCCACACATCTGATGCCAAGTGCTCCTTATTTCACCCACCTTCATCAGCGGGTACTGGTATCACCACCCACTGCCCTACTCTGTTACCGGGTCACTTTGTGGTCTCCTGATGTAGCTGCTGCTACCATCTCCAAACTATGTCACCTTGCCACTCTGTGGTCTCCTGATGCTGATGCTGCTACTGCCATCTCCACACTATGTCACCTTGCCACTCTGTGGTATCCTGCTGCTGCTTCTGCCATCTCCACATTATGTCACCTTGCCACTCTGTGGTCTCTTAATGCTGCTGCTGCCATCTCCACACTATGTCACCTTGCCACTCTGTGGTCTCCACATGCTGCTGCCATATCCACACTATGTCAACTTGCCACTCTGTGGCCTACTCATGCTGATGCCACCTCCAAACTATGTCACCTTGCCGCTCTGTGGTATCCTCCTGATGCTGCTGCTGCTGCTGCTATCTCCACACTATGTCAATTTTCCACTCTGTGGTATCCTTCTGATGCTGTTACTGTTGCCATCTCCAGGCTCAGTCATTGTGCCACTCTGTGGCCTCCTGATGCTGCCGCCACTTTCAGACTCTGTAATTGTGCCACTCCATGGCCTCATCATGCTGCTTCCACCTCACCACTATGTCATAGGGCCACTCTGTGGTCTTCTCATGCTGTTCCCACCCTCCCCACTTCATGACTGGGCTACTATTTTGCCTTTCGGCCTGGCTGACATAATGATTTATTTGACCCTTCTTCTGATCTGTCAGAAGGCATGAAAAATTAGACGCACAACGGATCCTGTCTGTGTAGCAGCTGTAAGGCCTGTATGGTCCCATCAGAATTCGCTTATGATTTGTTAGCCAAAAGCAGGAGTGGGTACAAAACACAGAAGACATGCAAATATTCCATTCACGTGTCATCTCCGTTTTAGATCCACTCCAGCTTTTTGGGGGGCTTTAGCAATACTGATGGATTATTGAGCAAATGCTGACCGAGTGAAGGTGTATGTTCCACAGACAGGATCCATTTTTTGTGGGTTATTGTTCTGACAGATCAGAGGAAGGGCAAAATAATCAGTGACGTCAATACAAACTTACTGCTGACACCCTCTCCACTCTGTCGGGGGGCCTCTACTTGTATACGCGTTTAATAGAACAGGTTCTATAAACATCTATGTGGAATCAGCTGACGACAGGTGTAAAAGGAGTGCGCTTCTTCTTGATGCTAATATCGACCTGTAAGGCTGAGTTCATACTTGAGTTATTTGGTCAGTGTTGCCCCCGTGACTGTACTAATAAGTGAAGTGTGCAGTGATTCTAAGAGCGACAACTGTCATCTGCTTGTCATACTGACTCACAGTATTATTTCACTACCACAGAAGACTCCCTATGTGTGTTACTGGAATGCACAGTGTTCTACACCACTATAAAGGCTCTCTGCAGCCTGGAAATAGCTGTTTTTTAATGCAATTCACCGTGAATAAATTCGGATTGAAGCAAATTTTTCCCAAAAATTCGACGAAAGGGCTGAATCGAATTTTAAAAAAATACTCTCATCTCTAATGAGTATGTTTGCAAGTCAAAAAGTCTCTTATTTTGTTGTTTTTTTACTTACCAACAATTTATTTATTGTTTTTTTACTTTATACAGTAAGGAACTTGAACATGATGCACTGTGCACGGCACATAGACATTCATATATGTCAGGCCTAGGCAGCAGTGTACACAGATCTAATAGCGCCCTATAGCAATACTTAGTAAAGGCTCCCCTATGCCACCAATTTCCTAGTACACATGCATCAAACACTCCCAGCAATGCAGAATGCAAAGCATACTGCAGCAGATTTCTGACAAATTTTTTTAAAAAATTATTAAGCAGAATAATTTTTATCTGAAAAAAGTTGAATGAAAAAAGTTGCCTTTGAACTCTCCCACCAACTTCTAATAAAAAAAAAGTGGAACACGTACAGTACAAACCCAAAGTTTGGACACACCTTCTCATTCAAAGAGTTTTCATTATTTTCATGACTATGAAAATTGTAGATTCACACTGAAGGCATCAAAACTATGAATTAACACATGTGGAATTATATACATAACAAAAAAGTGTGAAACAACTAAAAATATGTCATATTCTAGGTTCTTCAAAGTAGCCACCTTTTGCTTTGATTACTGCTTTGCACACTCTTGGCATTCTCTTGATGAGCTTCAAGAGGTAGTCACCTGAAATGGTTTTCACTTCACAGGTGTGCCCTGTCAGGTTTAATAAGTGGGATTCCATGCCTTATAAATGGGGTTGGGACCATCAGTTGCCTTGTGGAGAAGTCAGGTGGATACACAGCTGATAGTCCTACTGAATAGACTGTTTGAATTTGTATTATGGCAAGAAAAAAGCAGCTAAGTAAAGAAAAACGAGTGGCCATCATTACTTTAAGAAATGAAGGTCAGTCAGTCTGAAAAATTAGGAAAACTTTTAACGTGTCCCCAAGTACAGTCACAAAAAACATCAAGCGCTACAAAGAAACTGGCTCACATGCGGACCGCCTCAGAAAAGGAAGACCAAGAGTCACCTCTGTTGCGGAGGATAAGTTCATCCGAGTCACCAGCCTCAGAAATCGCAGGTTAACAGCAGCTCAGATTAGAGACCAGGTCAATGCCACACAGAGTTCTAGCAGCAGACACATCTGTAGAACAACTGTTAAGAGGAAACTATGTAAATCAGGCCTTCATGGTAGAATATCTGCCAGGAAACCACTGCTAAGGACAGGCAACAAGCAGAAGAGACTTGTTTGGGCTAAAGAACACAAGGAATGGACATTAGACTAGTGGAAATCTGTGCTTTGGTCTGATGAGTCCAAATTTGAGATCTTTGGTTCCAACCACCGTGTCTTTGTGCGACGCAGAAAAGGTGAACGGATGGACTCTACATGCCTGGTTCCCACTGTGAAGCATGGAGGAGGTGTGATGGTGTGGGGGTGCTTTGCTGGTGACACTGTTGGGGATTTATTCAAAATTTAAGGCATACTGAACCAGCATGGCTACCATAGCATCTTGCAGCGGCATGCTATTCTATCCGGTTTGCATTTAGTTGGACCATCATTTATTTTTCAACAGGGCAATGACCCCAAACACACCTCCAGGCTGTGTAAGGGCTATTTGACCATGAAGGAGAGTGATGAGGTGCTGCGCCAGATGACCTGGCCTCCACAGTCACCGGACCTGAACCCAATCTAGATGGTTTGGGGTGAGCTGGACCGCAGAGTGAAGGCAAAAGGGCCAACAAGTGCAAAGCATCTCTGGGAACTCCTTCAAGACTGTTGGAAGACCATTTCAGGTGACTACTAGAGTTGAGCGAACACCTGGATGTTCGGGTTCGAGAAGTTCGGCCGAACTTCCCGAAAATGTTCGGGTTCGGGATCCGAACCCGATCCGAACTTCGTCCCGAACCCGAACCCCATTGAAGTCAATGGGGACCCGAACTTTTTGGCACTAAAAAGGCTGTAAAACAGCCCAGGAAAGGGCTAGAGGGCTGCAAAAGGCAGCAACATGTAGGTAAATCCCCTGCAAACAAATGTGGATAGGGAAATTAATTAAAATAAAAATTAAATAAATAAAAATTAACCAAAATCAATTGGAGAGAGGTCCCATAGCAGAGAATCTGGCTTCCCGTCACCCACCACTGGAACAGTCAATTCTCAGATATTTAGGCCCCGGAACCCAGGCAGAGGAGAGAGGTCCCGTAACAGACAATCTGGCTTCATGTCAGCAGAGAATTAGTCTGCATGTCATAGCAGAGAATGAGGCTTCACGTCAGCCACCACTGCAACAGTCCATTGGCATATATTTAGGCCCAGCACCCAGGCAGAGGAGAGAGGTCCCGTAACAGACAATCTGGCTTCATGTCAGCAGAGAACCAGTCTTCATGTCATAGCAGAGAATCAGGCTTCACGTCACCCACCACTGTAAGAGTCCATTTTCATAAGTTTAGGCCCAGCACCCAGGCAGAGGAGAGAGGTCCCGTAACAGAGGATCTGACTTCATGTCAGCAGAGAATTAGTCTGCATGTCATAGCAGAGAATGAGGCTTCACGTCAGCCACCACTGCAACAGTCCATTGGCATATATTTAGGCCCAGCACACAGGCAGAGGAGAGAGGTCCCGTAACAGACAATCTGGCTTCATGTCAGCAGAGAATCAGTCTTCATGTCATAGCAGAGAATCAGGCTTCACGTCAGCCACCACTGCAACAGTCCATTGGCATATATTTAGGCCCAGCACACAGGCAGAGGAGAGAGGTCCCGTAACAGACAATCTGGCTTCATGTCAGCAGAGAATTAGTCTGCATGTCATAGCAGAGAATGAGGCTTCACGTCAGCCACCACTGCAACAGTCCATTGGCATATATTTAGGCCCAGCACACAGGCAAAGGAGAGAGGTCCCGTAACAGACAATCTGGCTTCATTTCAGCAGAGAATTAGTCTGCATGTCATAGCAGAGAATGAGGCTTCACGTCAGCCACCACTGCAACAGTCCATTGGCATATATTTAGGCCCAGCACCCAGGCAGAGGAGAGAGGTCCCGTAACAGACAATCTGGCTTCATGTCAGCAGAGAATCAGTCTGCATGTCATAGCAGAGAATCAGGCTTCACGTCACCCACCACTGCAACAGTCCATTGTCATAAATTTAGGCCCAGCACCCAGGCAGAGGAGAGAGGTCCCGTAATAGACAATCTGTTTCATGTCAGCAGAGAATTAGTCTGCATGTCATAGCAGAGAATGAGGCTTCACGTCACCCACCACTGTAAGAGTCCATTTTCATAAGTTTAGGCCCAGCACCCAGGCAGAGGAGAGAGGTCCCGTAACAGAGGATCTGGCTTCATGTCAGCAGAGAATTAGTCTGCATGTCATAGCAGAGAATGAGGCTTCACGTCAGCCACCACTGCAACAGTCCATTGGCATATATTTAGGCCCAGCACACAGGCAGAGGAGAGAGGTCCCGTAACAGACAATCTGGCTTCATGTCAGCAGAGAATTAGTCTGCATGTCATAGCAGAGAATGAGGCTTCACGTCAGCCACCACTGCAACAGTCCATTGGCATATATTTAGGCCCAGCACCCAGGCAGAGGAGAGAGGTCCCGTAACAGACAATCTGGCTTCATGTCAGCAGAGAATCAGTCTGCATGTCATAGCAGAGAATCAGGCTTCACGTCACCCACCACTGCAACAGTCCATTGTCATAAATTTAGGCCCAGCACCCAGGCAGAGGAGAGAGGTCCCGTAACAGACAATCTGGCTTCATGTCAGCAGAGAATTAGTCTGCATGTCATAGCAGAGAATGAGGCTTCACGTCACCCACCACTGTAAGAGTCCATTTTCATAAGTTTAGGCCCAGCACCCAGGCAGAGGAGAGAGGTCCCGTAACAGAGGATCTGGCTTCATGTCAGCAGAGAATTAGTCTGCATGTCATAGCAGAGAATGAGGCTTCACGTCAGCCACCACTGCAACAGTCCATTGGCATATATTTAGGCCCAGCACACAGGCAGAGGAGAGAGGTCCCGTAACAGACAATCTGGCTTCATGTCAGCAGAGAATTAGTCTGCATGTCATAGCAGAGAATGAGGCTTCACGTCAGCCACCACTGCAACAGTCCATTGGCATATATTTAGGCCCAGCACCCAGGCAGAGGAGAGAGGTCCCGTAACAGACAATCTGGCTTCATGTCAGCAGAGAATCAGTCTGCATGTCATAGCAGAGAATCAGGCTTCACGTCACCCACCACTGCAACAGTCCATTGTCATAAATTTAGGCCCAGCACCCAGGCAGAGGAGAGAGGTCCCGTAACAGACAATCTGGCTTCATGTCAGCAGAGAATTAGTCTGCATGTCATAGCAGAGAATGAGGCTTCACGTCACCCACCACTGTAAGAGTCCATTTTCATAAGTTTAGGCCCAGCACCCAGGCAGAGGAGAGAGGTCCCGTAACAGAGGATCTGGCTTCATGTCAGCAGAGAATTAGTCTGCATATCATAGCAGAGAATGAGGCTTCACGTCAGCCACCACTGCAACAGTCCATTGGCATATATTTAGGCCCAGCACACAGGCAGAGAAGAGAGGTCCCATAACAGACAATCTGGCTTCATGTCAGCAGAGAATTAGTCTGCATGTCATAGCAGAGAATGAGGCTTCACGTCAGCGACCACTGCAACAGTCCATTGGCATATATTTAGGCCCAGCACCCAGGCAGAGGAGAGAGGTCCCGTAACAGACAATCTGGCTTCATGTCAGCAGAGAATCAGTCTGCATGTCATAGCAGAGAATGAGGCTTCACGTCACCCACCACTGTAAGAGTCCATTTTCATAAGTTTAGGCCCAGCACCCAGGCAGAGGAGAGAGGTCCCGTAACAGAGGATCTGGCTTCATGTCAGCAGAGAATTAGTCTGCATGTCATAGCAGAGAATGAGGCTTCACGTCACCCACCACTGTAAGAGTCCATTTTCATAAGTTTAGGCCCAGCACCCAGGCAGAGGAGAGAGGTCCCGTAACAGAGGATCTGGCTTCATGTCAGCAGAGAATCAGTCTGCATGTCATAGCAGAGAATCAGGCTTCACGTCACCCAACATTGGAACAGTCCATTGGCATATATTTAGGCCCCGGCACCCAGACAGAGGAGAGGTTCATTCAACTTTGGGTAACCTCGCAATATAATGGTAAAATGAAAATAAAAATAGGATTGAATGAGGAAGTGCCCTGGAGTCCAATAATATATGGTTAAGGGGAGGTAGTTAATGTCTAATCCGGACAAGGGACAGACAGATCCTGTGGGATCCATGCCTGGTTCATTTTTATGAACGTCAGCTTGTCCACATTGGCTGTAGACAGGCGGCTGCGTTTGTCTGTAATGACGCCCCCTGCCGTGCTGAATACACGTTCAGACAAAACGCTGGCCGCCGGGCAGGCCAGCACCTCCAAGGCATAAAAGGCTAGCTCTGGCCACGTGGACAATTTAGAGACCCAGAAGTTGAATGGGGCCGAACCATCAGTCAGTACGTGGAGGGGTGTGCACATGTACTGTTCCACCATGTTAGTGAAATGTTGCCTCCTGCTAACACGTTGCGTATCAGGTGGTGGTGCAGTTAGCTGTGGCGTGTTGACAAAAGTTTTCCACATCTCTGCCATGCTAACCCTGCCCTCAGAGGAGCTGGCATTGACACAGCTGCCTTGGCGACCTCTTGCTCCTCCTCTGCCTTGGCCTTGGGCTTCCACTTGTTCCCCTGTGACATTTGGGAATGCTCTCAGTAGCGCGTCTACCAACGTGCGCTTGTACTCGCGCATCTTCCTATCACGCTCCAGTGCAGGAAGTAAGGTGGGCACATTGTCTTTGTAGCGTGGATCCAGCAGGGTGGCAACCCAGTAGTCCGCACAGGTTAAAATGTGGGCAACTCTGCTGTCGTTGCGCAGGCACTGCAGCATGTAGTCGCTCATGTGTGCCAGGCTGCCCAGGGGTAAGGACAAGCTGTCCTCTGTGGGAGGCGTATCGTCATCGTCCTGCCTTTCCCCCCATCCATGCACCAGTGATGGACCCGAGCTGCGTTGGGTGCCACCCCGCTGTGACCATGCTTCATCCTCATCCTCCTCCACCTCCTCCTCATCCTCGTCCTCCAGTAGTGGGCCCTGTCTGGCCACATTTGTACCTGGCCTCTGCTGTTGCCAAAAACCTCCCTCTGAGTCACTTCGAAGAGACTGGCCTGAAAGTGCTAAAAATGACCCCTCTTCCTCCTCCTCCTCCTCCTCCTCCTCCTCCTGGGCCACCTCCTCTTGCATCATCGCCCTAAGTGTTTTCTCAAGGAGACATAGAAGTGGTATTGTAACGCTGATAACGGCGTCATCGCCACTGGCCATGTTGGTGGAGTACTCGAAACAGCGCAACAGGGCACACAGGTCTCGCATGGAGGCCCAGTCATTGGTGGTGAAGAGGTGCTGTTCTGTAGTGCGACTGACCCGTGCGTGCTGCAGCTGAAACTCCACTATGGCCTGCTGCTGCTCGCACAGTCTGTCCAGCATGTGCAAGGTGGAGTTCCACCTGGTGGGCACGTCGCATATGAGGCGGTGAGCGGGAAGGCCGAAGTTACGCTGTAGCGCAGACAGGCGAGCAGCAGCAGGATGTGAACGCCGGAAGCGCGAACAGACGGCCCGCACTTTATGCAGCAGCTCTGACATGTCGGGGGAGTTGTGTATGAACTTCTGCACCACCAAATTCAGCACATGCGCCAAGCAAGGGATGCGCGTCAAATTGGCTAGTCCCAGAGCTGCAACGAGATTTCGCCCATTATCACACACCACCAGGCCGGGCTTGAGGCTCACCGGCAGCAACCACTCGTCGGTTTGTTGTTCTATACCCCGCCACAACTCCTGTGCGGTGTAGGGGCCTGTCCCCCAAACATATGAGTTTCAGAATGGCCTGCTGACGTTTACCCCGGGCTGTGCTGAAGTTGGTGGTGAAGGTGTGTGGCTGACTGGATGAGCAGGTGGAAGAAGAGGAGGAGGAAGCCGAGAAGGAGGAGGTGGCAACAGGAGGCAAAGAATGTTGCCATGCGATCCTTGGCGGAGGAAGGACGTGCGCCAAACAGCTCTCCGCCTGGGGCCCAGCTGCCACTACATTTACCCAGTGTGCAGTTAGGGAGATATAGCGTCCCTGGCCGTGCTTACTGGTCCACGTATCTGTGGTTAGGTGGACCTTGCTACAGATGGCGTTGCGCAGTGCACACTTGATTTTATCGGATACTTGGTTGTGCAGGGAAGGCACGGCTCTCTTGGAGAAGTAGTGGCGGCTGGGAACAACATACTGTGGGACAGCAAGCGACATGAGCTGTTTGAAGCTGTCTGTGTCCACCAGCCTAAATGACAGCATTTCGTAGGCCAGTAGTTTAGAAATGCTGGCATTCAGGGCCAGGGATCGAGGGTGGCTAGGTGGGAATTTACGCTTTCTATCAAATGTTTGTGAGATGGAGAGCTGAACGCTGGCGTGTGACATGGTTGAGACGCTTGGTGACGGAGGTGGTGGTGGTGGTGTTGGTGGTACATCCCCTGTTTGCTGGGCGGCAGGTGCCAACGTTCCTCCAGAGGCGGAGGAGGAGGCCGAGGCGGCAGCAGCAGAATAGGCCGAGGCGGCAGCAGCAGAAGAGGTAGCAGGGGGAGCCTGAGTGACTTCCTTGGTTTTAAGGTGTTTACTCCACTGCAGTTCATGCTTTGCATGCAGGTGCCTGGTCATGCAGGTTGTGCTCAGGTTCAGAACGTTAATGCCTCGCTTCAGGCTCTGATGGCACAGCGTGCAAACCACTCGGGTCTTGTCGTCAGCACATTGTTTGAAGAAGTGCCATGCCAGGGAACTCCTTGAAGCTGCCTTTGGGGTGCTCGGTCCCAGATGGCGGCGGTCAGTAGCAGGCGGAGTCTCTTGGCGGCGGGTGTTCTGCTTTTGCCCACTGCTCCCTCTTTTGCTACGCTGTTGGCTCGGTCTCACCACTGCCTCTTCCTCCGAACTGTGAAAGTCAGTGGCACGACCTTCATTCCATGTGGGGTCTAGGACCTCATCGTCCCCTGCATCGTTTTCCACCCAGTCTTGATCCCTAACCTCCTGTTCAGTCTGCACACTGCAGAAAGACGCAGCAGTTGGCACCTGTGTTTCGTCATCATCAGAGACACGCAGAGGTGGTATTCCCATGTCCTCATCATCAGGAAACATAAGTGGTTGTGCGTCAGTGCATTCTATGTCTTTCACCGCTGGGGAAGGGCTAGGTGGATGCCCTTGGGAAACCCTGCCAGCGGAGTCTTCAAACAGCATAAGAGACTGCTGCATAACTTGAGGCTGAGACAGTTTCCCTGGTATGCATGGGGGTGATGTGACAGACTGATGGGGTTGGTTTTCAGGCGCCATCTGTGCGCTTTCTGCAGAAGACTGGGTGGGAGATAATGTGAACGTGCTGGATCCACTGTCGGCCACCCAATTGACTAATGCCTGTACCTGCTCAGGCCTTACCATCCTTAGAACGGCATTGGGCCCCACCATATATCGCTGTAAATTCTGGCGGCTACTGGGACCTGAGGTAGTTGGTACACTAGGACGTGTGGATGTGGCAGAACGGCCACGTCCTCTCCCAGCACCAGAGGGTCCACTAACACCACCACGACCATGTCCACGTCCGCGTCCCTTACTAGATGTTTTCCTCATTGTTATGGTTCACCACAACAACAAAAATATTATTTGGCCCAATGTATTGTATTCAAATTCAGCGGGATATAAATTTGAGGCCTAGTATTTAGGCGCTGGGTGACCGGTATGGATTTACTAACAGAATTGGACTTGGAAATGCACAGTAGCGTGTGTGTGAAGTTATTCTGAATGACCCTATGTGCACCTTGAATATTATATACCCTTTTAGGGATAGATTTCAAATAGCTCTGATATAGCAGAAACCACTAAATTATGAAATTGCTAAATTGGGAATTGTATTTCAACCCAGAACAAAAAATGTGCTTTGACGGACACTAAATAACTTTCCCAGCCACAACAGGACAGCGGTAACGAGAGATTTAGCGGGATATAAATTTGAGGCCAAGTATTTAGGCGCTGGGTGACCGGTATGGATTTACTAACAGAATTGGACTTGGAAATGCACAGTAGCGTGTGTGTGAAGTTATTCTGAATGACCCTATGTGCACCTTGAATAATATATACCCTTTTAGGGATAGATTTCAAATAGCTCTGATATAGCAGAAACCACTAAATTATGAAATTGCTAAATTGGGAATTGTATTTCAACCCAGAACAAAAAATGTGCTTTGACGGACACTAAATAACTTTCCCAGCCACAACAGGACAGCGGTAACGAGAGATTTAGCGGGATATAAATTTGAGGCCTAGTATTTAGGCGCTGGGTGACCGGTATGTATTTACTAACAGAATTGGACTTGGAAATGCACAGTAGCGTGTGTGTGAAGTTATTCTGAATGACCCTATGTGCACCTTGAATATTATATACCCTTTTAGGGATAGATTTCAAATAGCTCTGATACAGCAGAAACCACTAAATTATGAAATTGCTAAATTGGGAATTGTATTTCAACCCTGAACAAAAAATGTGCTTTGACGGACACTAAATAACTTGCCCAGCCACAACAGTACAGCGGTAACGACAGATTTAGCGGGATATAAATTTGAGGCCTAGTATTTAGGCGCTGGGTGACCGGTATGGATTTACTAACAGAATTGGACTTGGAAATGCACAGTAGCGTGTGTGTGAAGTTATTCTGAATGACCCTATGTGCACCTTGAATATTATATACCCTTTTAGGGATAGATTTCAAATAGCTCTGATATAGCAGAAACCACTAAATTATGAAATTGCTAAATTGGGAATTGTATTTCAACCCAGAACAAAAAATGTGCTTTGACGGACACTAAATAACTTTCCCAGCCACAACAGGACAGCGGTAACGAGAGATTTAGCGGGATATAAATTTGAGGCCTAGTATTTAGGCGCTGGGTGACCGGTATGGATTTACTAACAGAATTGGACTTGGAAATGCACAGTAGCGTGTGTGTGAAGTTATTCTGAATGACCCTATGTGCACCTTGAATATTATATACCCTTTTAGGGATAGATTTCAAATAGCTCTGATATAGCAGAAACCACTAAATTATGAAATTGCTAAATTGGGAATTGTATTTCAACCCTGAACAAAAAATGTGCTTTGACGGACACTAAATAACTTGCCCAGCCACAACAGTACAGCGGTAACGACAGATTTAGCGGGATATAAATTTGAGGCCTAGTATTTAGGCGCTGGGTGACCGGTATGGATTTACTAACAGAATTGGACTTGGAAATGCACAGTAGCGTGTGTGTGAAGTTATTCTGAATGACCCTATGTGCACCTTGAATATTATATACCCTTTTAGGGATAGATTTCAAATAGCTCTGATATAGCAGAAACCACTAAATTATGAAATTGCTAAATTGGGAATTGTATTTCAACCCAGAACAAAAAATGTGCTTTGACGGACACTAAATAACTTTCCCAGCCACAACAGGACAGCGGTAACGAGAGATTTAGCGGGATATAAATTTGAGGCCTAGTATTAAGGCGCTGGGTGACCGGTATGGATTTACTAACAGAATTGGACTTGGAAATGCACAGTAGCGTGTGTGTGAAGTTATTCTGAATGACCCTATGTGCACCTTGAATATTATATACCCTTTTAGGGATAGATTTCAAATAGCTCTGATATAGCAGAAACCACTAAATTATGAAATTGCTAAATTGGGAATTGTATTTCAACCCTGAACAAAAAATGTGCTTTGACGGACACTAAATAACTTGCCCAGCCACAACAGTACAGCGGTAACGACAGATTTAGCGGGATATAAATTTGAGGCCTAGTATTTAGGCGCTGGGTAACCTGTATGGATTTACTAACAGAATTGGACTTGGAAATGCACAGTAGCGTGTGTGTGAAGTTATTCTGAATGACCCTATGTGCACCTTGAATATTATATACCCTTTTAGGGATAGATTTCAAATAGCTCTGATATAGCAGAAACCACTAAATTATGAAATTGCTAAATTGGGAATTGTATTTCAACCCAGAACAAAAAATGTGCTTTGACGGACACTAAATAACTTTCCCAGCCACAACAGGACAGCGGTAACGAGAGATTTAGCGGGATATAAATTTGAGGCCTAGTATTTAGGCGCTGGGAGACCGGTATGGATTTAGTGACAGAATTAGACTGGGATATGGCCAAAAAATAACCACACTATTGCTTGTTAAATGCACTTGGTGACGGGCGCAGCTTGCCCCTGATGTAGTATATGGCCAAAAAATGAACAGACTATTGCTGGTTAAATGCACTTGGTGTGATAGCTTGACCAACCACACTACTGAGGGTTAAATGCACTTGGTGACGGGCGCAGCTTGCCCCTGATGTAGTATATGGCCAAAAAATGAACAGACTATTGCTGGTTAAATGCACTTGGTGACGGGCGCAGCTTGCCCCTGATTTAGTATATGGCCAAAAAATGAACAGACTATTGCTGGTTAAATGCACTTGGTGTGATAGCTTGACCAACCACACTACTGAGGGTTAAATGCACTTGGTGACGGGCGCAGCTTGCCCCTGATGTAGTATATGGCCAAAAAATGAACAGACTATTGCTGGTTAAATGCACTTGGTGTCACAGCTTGACCAACCTCACTACTGAGGGTTAAATGCACTTGGTGACGGGCGCAGCTTGCCCCTGATGTAGTATATGGCCAAAAAATGAACAGACTATTGCTGGTTAAATGCACTTGGTGTGATAGCTTGACCAACCACACTACTGAGGGTTAAATGCACTTGGTGACGGGCGCAGCTTGCCCCTGATGTAGTATATGGCCAAAAAATGAACAGACTATTGCTGGTTAAATGCACTTGGTGACGGGCGCAGCTTGCCCCTGATTTAGTATATGGCCAAAAAATGAACAGACTATTGCTGGTTAAATGCACTTGGTGTGATAGCTTGACCAACCACACTACTGAGGGTTAAATGCACTTGGTGACGGGCGCAGCTTGCCCCTGATGTAGTATATGGCCAAAAAATGAACAGACTATTGCTGGTTAAATGCACTTGGTGACGGGCGCAGCTTGCCCCTGATTTAGTATATGGCCAAAAAATGAACAGACTATTGCTGGTTAAATGCACTTGGTGTGATAGCTTGACCAACCACACTACTGAGGGTTAAATGCACTTGGTGACGGGCGCAGCTTGCCCCTGATTTAGTATATGGCCAAAAAATGAACAGACTATTGCTGGTTAAATGCACTTGGTGTGACAGCTTCACCCTGATGTAGGCTTTAGCCAAAAAACAACCACACCATTGAGGGTTAAATGCACTTGGTGACAGGCGCAGCTTGCCCCTGATGTAGTATATGGCCAAAAAATTAACAGACTATTGCTGGTTAAATGCACTTGGTGTGACAGCTTGACCAACCACACTACTGAGGGTTAAATGCACTTGGTGACGGGCGCAGCTTGCCCCTGATGTAGTATATGGCCAAAAAATGAACAGACTATTGCTGGTTAAATGCACTTGGTGTCACAGCTTGACCAACCACACTACTGAGGGTTAAATGCACTTGGTGACGGGCGCAGCTTGCCCCTGATGTAGTATATGGCCAAAAAATGAACAGACTATTGCTGGTTAAATGCACTTGGTGACGGGCGCAGCTTGCCCCTGATTTAGTATATGGCCAAAAAATGAACAGACTATTGCTGGTTAAATGCACTTGGTGTGATAGCTTGACCAACCACACTACTGAGGGTTAAATGCACTTGGTGACGGGCGCAGCTTGCCCCTGATGTAGTATATGGCCAAAAAATGAACAGACTATTGCTGGTTAAATGCACTTGGTGACGGGCGCAGCTTGCCCCTGATTTAGTATATGGCCAAAAAATGAACAGACTATTGCTGGTTAAATGCACTTGGTGTGATAGCTTGACCAACCACACTACTGAGGGTTAAATGCACTTGGTGACGGGCGCAGCTTGCCCCTGATGTAGTATATGGCCAAAAAATGAACAGACTATTGCTGGTTAAATGCACTTGGTGTCACAGCTTGACGAACCACACTACTGAGGGTTAAATGCACTTGGTGACGGGCGCAGCTTGCCCCTGATGTAGTATATGGCCAAAAAATAAACAGACTATTGCTGGTTAAATGCACTTGGTGTGACAGCTTCACCCTGATGTAGGCTTTAGCCAAAAAACAACCACACCATTGAGGGTTAAATGCACTTGGTGACAGGCGCAGCTTGCCCCTGATGTAGTATATGGCCAAAAAATAAACAGACTATTGCTGGTTAAATGCACTTGGTGTGACAGCTTCACCCTGATGTAGGCTTTAGCCAAAAAACAACCACACCATTGAGGGTTAAATGCACTTGGTCGAAGCTTGTGCTGGCGTACCACAAGACACAAAATGGCCGCCGATCACCCCAGAAAAATGTGACTGACAAACGGTCTGGGCAGCCTAAAAACAGTGAGCAATTGAGTATCAGCAGCTCAATGATCCACAGCTGCAGATCGATCAATAATCAAGTCCTTTGGAGGAGTTAATCTGCCTAATCTCGCCCTACTGTCGCAGCCGCAACCTCTCCCTACGCTAATCAGAGCAGAGTGACGGGCGGCGCTATGTGACTCCAGCTTAAATAGAGGCTGGGTCACATGGTGCTCTGGCCAATCACAGCCATGCCAATAGTAGGCATGGCTGTGATGGCCTCTTGGGGCAAGTAGTATGACGCTTGTTGATTGGCTGCTTTGCAGCCTTTCAAAAAGCGCCAAGAAAGCGTCACAAAAGCGCCAAGAAAGCGACGAACACCGAACCCGAACCCGGACTTTTACGAAAATGTCTGGGTTCGGGTCCGTGTCACGGACACCCCAAAATTCGGTACGAACCCGAACTATACAGTTCGAGTTCGCTCATCCCTAGTGACTACCTCTTGAAGCTCATCAAGAGAATGCCAAGAGTGTGCAAAGCAGTAATCAAATCAAAAGGTGGCTACTTTGAAGAACCTAGAATATGACAAATTTTCAGTTGTTTCACACTTTTTTGTTATGTATATAATTCCACATGTGTTAATTCATAGTTTTGATGCCTTCAGTGTGAATCTACAATTTTCATAGTCATGAAAATAAAGAAAACTCTTTGATTGAGAAGGTGTGTCCTAAACTTTTGGTCTGTACTGTACTTCAAAAATATGGCGCTCGTTTCGAAGAGCATCTCTCTCAACTGGCAAGACAACTGACAATAATACATAAATAAATACATAATAGTGTTTGGAATGAGACCTATTTTCCTCTCGTAGATCTCTATGACTGCAGCATTTAAAGTCTACCAAAGGGGGAAGGGACAGGAGGCCGATGACCTGGTCAGTACCCATAGAGAATGATACCAGTAGCTTCACTCTGCTCTATGAGACACTTCGTAAAACATCTTCTCAGATGACCTGAGGTTAAACTAGCAATGTTTAGGATGATGATCATTTTGGGAGGGGTAATCCTTTAAAGAGTCCCATCAGCTCTGCAAAGAATTATGTGGCAAGGGAATTATAGCTAAGCCTTGGAAAGAAAACAATTGACAAGAGGGTGGAATATGTAAAATTCTGTCAATCATGCCTTTTCTTCCGGAAAGGTTGTGTATTGTTCTCTGATAACTTGTTTCCTGATATCGAAGAGGTGATTCCTGTGGGCGGAGGAAACATACATATGTATAAATACCGTGCAGGTTACGTTTATGGAGATACTAAATATGTTGGTGTATTTTTATTTTACTTTATAGTTTATATCTATTTAGCAAATTGAAAAAAACACACAAAGTAAATTACATTTTAAAATGTGTCTTAGGCCTGGTTCGCACTTGTGTTATGGCATTCTGTTAAAGGTTCCGTTTAAAACTGAATATAATGGAATTCCCGGACGGAATGCAAAACTGAAGTCTTTAAGAGACATTCCGTTTTGATCCATCATCACAGAAGTCTATGGGCAAGCATAACGAATTTGTCTGGTTTCCGTTATGCAGGACGGAAACCAAATCCTGTCGACAGGACTTTGTTTCTTTGCATATATTCTTTGCCATATTCTGACAGTCATAACTTTCTCTTTTCATCTACAGAGCTCTGTTTGAGGGCTCATTTTGTGGGGTATGCTGTAGTTTTAATTTGTACCATTTTGGGGTACAGTACATGCGACCTTTCAATCAATAGTTATTCAAATTGTTTTGGGGGAGGGTAACAAAGAAAAAAAAATGGAAAATTTGATATTTTCATTTTTTTTTTTTATTACAGACTAATACCAGGGATCAGAGTTATCTCCAATCTCAGTCACTGCCAGCTGGTTACAGAAGTATTAGCTGGCGCCCACCATGTATTGAGCAAGCTCAGCCCATAAGCCAGCTTGGTACTGTCCCTTAACTCTCATCACATGCAGGTACATCATATTGGGTTAAGGAGTTGAAAGGTAACCTTTAGGGGTTTAGCTCTTGGGACCACATCTCAAGATTACCAGAAATGTGCAGCATCTCAGTAAACACCTCTCGCCCTTTGACCAATTGCTCCTTGCTAGAAAGGTCCCTCAACATTAATCTAACCAAACATTTCTCTGTGCTTAGATTCTCAGCCATTAACTGTAATCCCCAGGGAAACCTGCCACTAAGTGCTCAGTTTCCCCGCAGCGCCATCACAGGGGAGATTAAGAATTACACAGTGTGCATTCACATTAATGGGTTCTTTCTGGAATTCACGGCAGGAAACGTTCTTCAGCACAAAAGACTCTTTATAAACACTCTTTACTCTGGCTCATAAATGATGATCCTGAACCATGGAGCTCCCTCTATTATATAAAAAACTACATGGAAAGAAGTTTTCTAAAATTAACAACTCCTGTAGCCATTCTAAACACTTCCTTTTCTTTGGACTAGTTTAGGCCATGTAATGCAATCTCCCTCAAATGCTTGGCTACAGAAGGCAACCAAGTGTACCCTTCAAGGTGATTATGTAACTAATAATGGCTGCATTGAAGGTTAGGTGACAGTTCACATGCTTGTTTGAAGATAATGGCTGGAAAAAACAGATATGTAAAAACCAGAAGTGGGACAATACTATAATATCTAGAACTTCAGGACACCTTTGACACATAATCAGTCGGTCTTACATAAGTTATGAATGTTTTTCTATCCACTTTGCACTACAGGGATAAAGGATAAAGTGTTGTGATGGTAAATCAACAAGGAATATGTGTAGCATACCAAACCACAGGGGAAAACACATGAGGCTCACGGTGGGCCGATGGGTGCAATAGTTAATGTACTCACAGAAAGCAGATGCCTCCCTGGGCTGGCATACAGTGAATGGGAAGACAGCACAAAATCCTCCGGGGCACTCTTGGTTACAGGGAACACCATAGAAACATAGAATGTGTCGGCAGATAAGAACCATTTGGCCCATCTAGTCTGCCCAATATACTAAATACTATGGATAGCCCCTGGCCCTATCTTATATGAAGGATGGCCTTATGCCTATCCCATGCATGCTTAAACTCCTTCACTGTATTTGCAGCTACCACTTCTGCAGGAAGGCTATTCCATGCATCCACTACTCTCTCAGTAAAGTAATACTTCCTGATATTACTTTTAAACCTTTGCCCCTCTAATTTAAAACTATGTCCTCTTGTAGAAGTTTTTCTTCTTTTAAATATTCTCTCCTCTTTTACCTTGTTGATTCCCTTTATGTATTTAAAAGTTTCTATCATATCCCCTCTGTCTCGTCTTTCTTCCAAGCTATACATGTTAAGGTCCTTTAATCTTTCCTGGTAAGCAAGATGGAAGTTGAGGTGCCCTTGATGGCAATGGGTGTAAGGTGCTTTTGCGACTGGGCCCCTGGTTCGTTACGCCAGCACCGTTAGGTGCAAATGTTAGTGGTAGTAGTTAAAATGATGATATAGAATAAGGGAGACTAGCGCTTTTAACAACCTCCCATTACTTTACTGAAGTTGTTCCACAGATCATCAAGGTATGCAGCAGTCATTTACATAAAGGCAGCTTTCACAGTGATTCACATTAGTTCCCAGAAGTAGCATAAGGAATCGTCCTCTATAATAATCTGTCTTTCTCTCTCTTAATTCTCCAGGTTTGTTGGATGAACTCTCTCTGTTGTACTGTATAATGCTATACTTCTGTACCCTCTTCTAGGAATACTATACTCAGACAAATGGCCCTTTTGTCTTTAATTATGGTGGGTAGCTTGTAGCTTTGAATCTCTCCACCTGATGCAAAGGAATCTGGAGTCTGATAAATGACAGTTACCTTCCTTTGTCAATATCCTCATTCCCTCTCTAGGATACTGTAATTTTTTCCCTTTTATGAGCTGGTGCTTGGAACTAACTATAAAGCTTTTTTATTTCTGCAAAATGGCTGCTGAGGTTCAGCTTGCCCTCAGACATCATCAAACACTGACCTTCTTTTTGCTGCACTGTGCACATACCAAGTGTAGTGCGGAGTTAGCCCTGGGAGGCTTGTTAGAACCTCCCCATGCAACTTTATGATAAACAGATTTACAAGCACAGTTTACATGAAACACAATCACAACATTAAGCAGTGTGTTTCAGGACACTGCATCCCCCCTTCTTTAATGTAAGTCCTCCTCGACGCACTCTTGCCACGGTGATGCTTTACCTGAAAAATACAAAAAAGAGCATGCATGCATATGCAGAATACCATTAATCCATTTTTGTGCATTATTTTTCATTTGGCTGCAAAATAATTGGGTTAGGCATATCTATATCAGGAGCATAATAATATAAAATTATTGACAGCGGCCGTAATTTCTCTTGGAACTGGGGAACTGGGGATGCTGACCTGGCGCAGCGAACAGTAAAGACCAGGATAGTCCATAATGTAAAACAAAAAAGGAAACTTCTAAGGAGGCTCACAGGGCATGAGTCCATTCCCTGGGCATGAAACATAACGGTTGTAGAAAATCACTGAGGGCTTCAGTGCGTCAAAGTCCATCTACGGTCACATGACTTGAACGTAGCAAAATAAGGGCAAAGAAGTCTTTAGAGAGTCCTTAGGGCAAGGCAAATAATCAAAGCAATGAGTCTCTTACTCTGGTTCTGTAGCTCCAAATGATGTAAGAATGTAATCACAGTTCAACTGGAAGGGCTGGAAGTCTCCTCCTCGGCTGCTGTTGTAGGAGTAGGTGTTTAGTAATCCGGTCGGATCTCCGAAGTGGCTGTGGTTCTATAGGCCTTGGTTCAAGGTCAGTTGGTGCATCTTGAGCTTCTGAGGATCCTTTACAAGGTACTTCTTCTGGCTGAGGTGGGGCTGTATTAGTATTGGCTGGAACAAGGAAGTTAAGTCCCGGCATAAGAAACCACTGTAGGGGAACTGATTCCAATAATAGTTTTGCAATAGACTGTGTTGGTTCCTCTGCGTCATGTGATTTTTCAGACACTTGCTCTGTGGATGGAGTTTCTTCTTGGATTGGAGCTCCTTCCTTCAAACACAGCTTCAGATGGTTGTGATGCACTATTTGTGGTGCTCTGTTCTCTTTGGTGATTTCGTAGATATCAGTCTGAGGATTAGGAATAGCTGTGATGATGTAGGGTTATCTTTCCCATTTACTATCCAGTTTACTGGTATGATGATTATTTTTCAGCCACACATGGCTACCAAGTTTTAAGGGTTCTGCTTTTGCAGACTGATCATAGTCTTTCTGTTGCTTTTGGCGTACATTCGCCATGCGGATTTGGACAATTTGATGCTTTTGATGTTCACTGACCCAATCTGCTTGTGGTAAAGGATTGATGGAATCTGGAACTTGTACATCCAAGGCGAAATCTGCAAGTAATCTTCCGTGACGGCCAAACATAAGGTAATATGGAGTGTATCCACTAGAACAATAGATGGTATTGTTGTAAATATACATAAATTGATGTAGTAGAGTTGGCCAATCAGTTCTTTTAGCAGGTGGTTCAGCTCTCAACATCTCAATCAAGGTTTGGTTCATTTTCTCGTGAAGTTTGTTACCTTGAGGATCAACGTAACATACGGTCAAAAGACCAAAAAATCCCTTTAGGGGTCTCTAACTAATATTAAAATATATCTTTATTAATTGTTAACTAAAATAGTGATACACAAATTCTATAAGGAGATCTAATGTAAAACTATCAGAATAGAGTAGAGATTTGGATGTATATTTGTCTCCTGTATTAGACTTTCCACTGTTGCTAGAGATAGCAACAGCTGGAGGATAGTTACATGGAGTGTATGTTCATATGTATTCCTGTCTTAGTATTTGATCCAGGAAGGTACTCAGTGAAGGGAATCAGTTTAATGTACTCATATGTGTCCAGGTGTACCAGGAATGCATATGGCTACCACTCTATGTCATAACCCTCAGTAGTGGGCCAGTTGTGAGTTGGTTGATTTTTATTTAATATAGTTTGCACTGTATCACTCAGTACACCGTGTTCCTACACCGTAGCCACTTGTTTAGTGGAATGTTTGTCTCAACCGTTCAGACACATACAGTATTGTCTACCACTAATTGTCTTGGAGAAGATTATATCTTGTTGCAAAAACTGGCAATATTGTCCACCAGTTGGCAACAAATCCCTCTCCTATATTGATATTCCTATGTACTGACAGTTGATTTGTGTCACAGTGACTGAGTTTGATGGTCGCTTCTAATATTCAATTCACTCTAAACTAAGCCTCATGTTCCTATAGAACTGTGCTTTAGCTTGCTGGATGATGACAAGGTGCCTTTGCACAGCCGCTATCTGGTCTATAAATAGTCCTGTCTAAAACTAAGCGCTACACTATGGCACCCCTCCCGACATGTTTCGCCACTGCTGTGGCTTCGTCAGGGGAATTGGGGTCCTAAGCGTGCACGCGCACCTAATGACCACTATTTATACATTGCAAGTTTCCGCCCCACCGCTGCTTGCAGCCAATCATAAGATTCCTACTACCGCTGGGAGATGCGTCTACCTATCGGCTGCTAATGCGTAACGTTGCTGTCATAACATGCGCTCGCTTGTCCTTGATACGTCATCGGCTATGCGACGTTGGTGTCTCCTCCCGTCCACTCGCGTCGGCAGTCCGTCACATCGAACGGGCCTCAGGCTCCTCCTCCCTATACATTTATCTGTCTTCCTGGATAGGATTGACAGTAACCCATAATGATTCTGGATCCGCAGCATTGGACTATCGTGATCAGATTTACCCCCTATATGTGAGCTTATGCTCTTTGTTAATTGTTTGGTATATTACTAGTCACTCTATGCTCCATGCTTTATTCTCTGCATGTTGATATATATAATTATTACTTCCCGTGGTGGGGTTTTACACTCTAATTCACTTAATGGCATGCTGCAGTTTTTACTTGGTAGGGGGAGAAAGGGGAGGGGTTGAAGAGATTTGATCTTGACAGTCTGTTACTTGTCCAGATCATTTATTGAAGCGTCACCTCAGTTTTTCCAGTACTTCCTAAGTGGCCAAGTCTCTTATGGCATGATAATATTTGTATACATTACTTAATACAATTATCTAATGTATACCTGTTGCTCTAAGAGAATGTGGGTGATATGCTCTCACAATGGGATTAGTAGGAACTGTAGATTTGATAAGTGGGTATGAATTTTTGCAAATATACAATGGTCCGTATGATCCCTTATTGTAAATTTTATGGAATCATATATTTCTGTTACTTTCTTAATAATATAGTATTGGCATATTAAATGAAGGCCGTATACGAGAAGCCCTCGTACAGGCCTTTTGGACTGAGGCTCTGTAGTCTGTGGATCCATTTCGCTTCTTCCTGTAGAAGTTTCTGGTCCAAATTGCCACTTCTTGGTCCCAATTTAATTTTAGCCAGTCCCCAAAATTTTAGGACTTGTAAATTCCCACTATGGGTGTATGTAATGTGTCTATACAGTGAGGTGTCCTTCTCTGTATTAATGGCGCTTATATGCCGTGATATTCTCCGTCTGAGTTCCTGTATAGTTTTGCCTACATATAATTTGGGGCAAGTACATGACGCCACATAAATGATGCCACTGCTGCGGCAATTAAAGAAGTCTCTGATTGTGTATTCACGTCCATCAACTGGATTCTTAAATTTCTTTATTCTCGGGATATATTTGCAAAATGTACAGTTTCCACATGGGAAGGAGCCCACAATGCTGGATTTTAACCAGTTTTCACTTTTTATTTCTCTTGTAGGTAAAAAACTGTGGACAAGTTTGTCCCTGATGTTCTGTCCCCTTCTATATGTGATGCTGGGGTATGGTGATAATACCGTGTTCAATTCTCCATCACTGGTGAGTATTTTCCAATGGCTTTTTAAAATTGTCATTATTTGTTGATGGTTACAGTCATAGGTTCCGATGCACCTTATCTTTTTGGTATCCTGTGTAGGGTCCTTTTTACATTTTTGGGATAATAAATCCTCTCTTTTCACATTTTTTGCGCGATTAAATGCCCTTTTTAAACTTTTCCGCGGATACCCTCTCGCTCTAAACCGTTTGAAGAGCACATCGCCCTCTTTTTTGAAGGCCTCTTCGGTGGTACAATTTCTCCTTGCTCTCAAATATTGTCCCACTGGTATTCCTTTTTTCAAAGTAGTTGGATGCCAACTAGACCAGTGTAGGAGACTGTTTGTAGAGGTCAGCTTACGGTAAATCTCTGTTAAAATTTGGCCCATTTCTCCCTTTTGGATTATTAGATCCAAGAAACAGTTTTTTTCTGGGTGAATGTCAAAGGTAAAGTGCATCCCTATGTCATTATGATTAAGTGCATTAATAAACTCCTGCTTGTCACCCTCCCAAAATAACAGAACGTCATCAATGAATCTACCCCTAAATAATATGTGACTAGTGAAATGTGCAAATGTCTCTGAAAAAACAATGGTGTCCTCCCACCACCCCAAAAATAAATTTGCAGTCGGTGCACATGGTGTCCCCATAGCGGTACCTTTCATCTGCTGGTAAAAGGTACTGTTACATAGGAAGTAGTTGTGGGTGAGTATAAATCTCAATAAGTTTCACGGATGGTGTAACAGAAAACAAGAAGTTACAAATAAGGATCCGACTGGCTTGATCCGAAACTAAGGAACAAAAGGGTGACTTCTATTTAAGCCTATTTAACTCTCCCTGTCTTCTCAGTCCATGCAAAGATCTCTATGATAGAAAATTGCATGCCCTCCTGCCTCGACTGTATGACACCTGAACACCCTATAATAGTGAGGGGACATGACCACCGGCTCCCTACACTTAATACGGAGGGAGTCAGGGTCACCTAGGATCAAGCAAACAGGAAAACACAGATCAATGAACAGACTTATCTGTAGAAGGCTCAGGTGCAGCATCCAGCATGTACACACTCCAGGAAGTTGTATAAACCGCAAAGTGATGCAGTATGGGAAGGGATTTAAAGGGATGCAATCAGTGCAACTACATGACAGCTGAGAGAGGATAACGAGATGACAAAACGAAAGCAAAACAAAAGAACCTCAAGCAGGAGGTTCTGAAGAACGTCTGTCAGAGCTTCTCAGATGTCTGGTGGTGACAGTACCCCTCCTTCTACGAGTGGACTCCGGACACTCAGAGCCCACCTTCTCAGGATGGGACCTATGAAAAGCCCTGATAAGACGAGTGGCCTTAATGTCCGTCACTGGAACCCACATCCTCTCCTCAGGACCATAACCCTCCCAATGAACGAGGTACTGGAGAGAACCGCGGACAATACGAGAATCCACAATCCTAGAGACCTGAAATTCAAGATTACCATTAACCACAATCGGAGGAGGAGGCAAAGACGAGGGTACAATGGGTTGGACATAAGGTTTTAATAAGGACTTATGAAAAACATTATGGATCTTCCAAGTCTGAGGAAGATCAAGACGGTAGGCAACAGGATTGATGACGGACAAGATTTTGTAAGGCCCAATAAACTTAGGACCCAACTTCCAGAAGGGAACCTTCAATTTGATATTCTTAGTAGACAACCACACCAGATCACCAACATTCAGGTCCGGACCAGGCACACGTCTCTTATCCGCCACACGCTTATATCTCTCACTCATGCTCTTTAGATTATCCTGAATCTTTTGCCAAATAGATGACAAAGATGAGGAGAATCTCTCCTCATCAGGTAAACCAGAAGACCCCTTTCCAGAGAATGTCCCAAACTGCGGATGAAACCCATATGCACCAAAAAATTGTGACTTATCAGAGGACTCCTGACGATGGTTATTTAAAGCAAACTCAGCAAGGGACAAAAAAGAACACCAATCCTCCTGATTATCCGCCACAAAACAGCGCAGATATGTCTCCAGATTCTGATTGACGCGCTCCGCCTGGCCATTCGACTGCGGGTGGAAAGCAGAAGAGAATGACAACCGAACCCCTAAGCGAGAACAGAAAGCCTTCCAGAATCTGGAAACAAACTGAGTGCCTCTATCAGAGACTATGTCTGAAGGAATACCATGCAATTTGACAATGTGATCAATAAATGCCTGCGCCAGCGTCTTAGCATTGGGCAAGCCAGGAAAAGGAATGAAATGCACCATTTTGCTAAAACGGTCCACCACCACCAGAATCACAGTCTTCCCCGAGGAACGAGGCAGGTCCGTAATGAAGTCCATGGACAGATGTGTCCAAGGACGGGAAGGAATGGGTAACGGAAGGAGAGGACCTGATGGCCGTGAATGAGGGACTTTGGCACGAGCGCAGGTCTTGCAGGCTGCCATAAAACCCTCAACCGACTTACGAAGCGCAGGCCACCAGAATCTCCGAGTGATGAGATCCACTGTGGCTCTACCCCCCGGGTGCCCAGCAAGGACAGTATCGTGGTGCTCCTTAAAAACCTTGTGTCTTAAAGCGAGAGGCACAAACAACCTCCCAGGAGGACAAAGATCAGGAGCCTCTGCCTGGGCTGCCTGAACCTCTGCCTCCAATTCAGGATAAAGAGCAGAGACCACCAGACCTTCAGCCAAAATGGGACCCGGGTCTTCAAAATTCCCACCTCCCGGAAAACAACGTGACAGGGCGGAACGTGACAACAAAATTAAACCATGAAAAGAACAAAGACCATCTGGCCTGTCTCGGGTTCAGACGCTTGGCTGACTCCAAGTAGGCCTGATTCTTATGGTCGGTAAACACGGTAAGGGAGTTGTATAAACCGCAAAGTGATGCAGTATTTGAAGGGATTTAAAGGGATGCAATCAGTGCAACTACATGACAGCTGAGAGAGGCTAACGAGATGACAAAACAAAAGCAAAACAAAAGAACCTCAAGCAGGAGGTTCTGAAGAACGTCTGTCAGATTTTCTCAGATGTCTGGTGGTGACAATAAGCTTATGACAAAATTATTGTGTTCATGGAAGCACATGCTCTTGGTGTCCAGAAAGTATTTAACAGCTTTGATCCCTAATTCATGCTCGATGTTGCTGTAAAGCGCTTCCACGTCCAGGCTGGCTAAGTACGTGGATGTCGATAGTGAGATGCCACTGATTCGGGTTAGTACATCAGTGGTGTCCTTTATGTATGAGGGCAATGATGTAACAAACTGTCTCAGTATAGCATCCACGTACTCGCTTGCCGATTGAGGCAGGGAGTCATTCCCCGAAACTATCGGACGCCCAGGTATTGGATTTTTGTTTTTGTGCACCTTTGGCAATGCATAAAACATCGCAATCGTGGGGCTTTTGTTACTTAGAGATTCGGATTCTTCTTTTGAAATCAGGCATTGATCCCTTGCTGTTTTCAGAATCTTCTGCAGTTCACTCAGGTATCTACTTGTTGGGTTTTCTTTGAGGGTCTTATATATTTTCTTATCTGATAATAATCTGTTCACCATCTGATCATAATCATCCCGATCTAGGACCAATATGTTTCCCCCTTTGTCACTTGCTTTCACCACAATATCCCTGTTGGATCTTAGTTCTTCAAGGGCGACAGATTCCTGAGGTGTTAAATTTACCGGGATAGTATCTGTTTTCACTTTTAATTTGTCTATCTCTTGACAGACAAGATCCACAAAGGTTTCAATATTTTTAAATTGAGAAAAGGGGGTGGTCCATTTTGATCTGGGTTTAAGATCTGTCAATGGAGGCGCAATTTCAGAATAAAAGCCCTTGCTTTACATCTGTAGACTTTCTAAGGTGTATAGTGCTTGTTGTTTTCTCTGGATCAATTTGCCAGTGTCAACATTAGTCCTGGCGAATTGTTTGTGCAGTGCTAACTTCCGTGCAAATAAATTAATATCCTTCACCAAACTAAACTTATCAAATCGTGGTACAGGCGTGAATGTAAGTCCTCTCTGTAATAAGGCTATTTGTGCTTCTGATAGGAAACGTGTAGACAGATTAACTATCTCTGGGTCGTCTGTGAATTTTCCGTTGATTTATCACCCTTGTCAATTCTCTCATTGGCAAAGTTACCGTTTCCGCAGTCATCCAGGTCATTTGGTTCGTTGTCAGTCCAAACTATATTGTATTGTATCTCCATTTTTCCCTGTCCCTTAGTTGGACATTGCTCTGTCCTAAAAAAAGGGGAGCTACTGGGGGGATCGCAAAAATATTTGACTGGCCAGGCATTAATTGGCCCTGACTCTGTTGCACCTGTTTGTGTTTGTGGTATTTGTGCCTAAGTGTGAAGGTCCGAACGTAAGTATTTCTTTTATTGCTTGATTCAATTGTTCTGTAATACGTTCAAAATAACATTTTCGTAGTCCGCCATATACCTCATAAGCCTAAGAGAATTCTCTGTGAGGACATTGTCCCAGCCTTTTATATAATCAGGATCATCCGTATGGATGTTTGGTCTTAGAGTGTTTCTCAGACCTCTATAGACAATTTTCTGTCTGATGTAAGTTTCTAAGCTGGCTATTTCCCACCAGGACTAGTAGAATTGTTTGTAGGTTTACCCAAATTTTTGAATCCCATCTGTATGTCCGTGTTACTGAGGGGAATGGCTTGATTCGAGAATACCTGGTTGGCTTCTAGATTGAAATTATCTTTATTTATGCCCTGTGCCAAAAAGCCTGCCATAACATCCAAAATAGTTGGAACTTATTTCCAATGGTAGGGCACAAATAATGGGGAAATAACCCCTAATCTCATATTGAAACAAATCTCACGCCCTATTTAGGGACCCTCGGGATATCGTAATCAACGTAACATACGGTCAAAAGACCAAAAAATCCCTTTAGGGGTCTCTAACTAATATTAAAATATATCTTTATTAATTGTTAACTAAAATGGTGATACACAAATTCTATTAGGAGATCTAATGTAAAACTATCAGAATACAGTAGAGATTTGGATGTATATTTGTGTCCTGTATTAGACTATCCACTGGTGCTAGGGATAGCAACAGCTGGAGGATAGTTACATGGAGTGTATGTTCATATGTATTCCTGTCTTGGTATTTGATCCAGGAAGGTACTCAGTGCAGGGAATCAGTTTAATGTACTCATATGTGTCCAGGTGTACCAGGAATGCATATGGCTACCACTCTATGTCATAACCCTCAGTAGTGGGCCAGTTGTGGGTTGATTTTTATTTAATATAGTTTGTACTGTATCACTCAGCACACCGTGTTCCTACACTGTAGCCGCTTGTTTAGTGGAATGTTTGTCTCAACCGTTCAGACACATACAGTATTGTCTACCACTAATTGTCTAGCAGGTGTTTATTCACGTTGAAATATGGGAGAAATTATTAAAGCGTAAAAGTGTGGCAACTTGTCAAAGTTTAAGCATTGAATGAAAGAATGTGGGGCACATTAATGAATGAATAATATATTACATTTTATTCCCTGTCACCTATGCATAGCAGGTGTTTATTCACGTCTAACATTGTATAATGTCAACCCAAGAATGTAACAGAAAAATTATTGAAATTTATTGAGCTGTCAACTAGGTAGAGGAGGGTATATTACACCCAAAAATTGGTGAATTTCACCAGAAAATGTAACTGACATTTTTTTTTTAAACCTGTCTGCTAGGTATATACATTCCCAACAATTGGTGAATTTCACCGGAAAATGTAACTGACTATTCCAGGCCGGAGAGGGAGCGTGAGAAAGAGAGACCACATCCAAGGGAGGATTCATTTTTTCAAATTTAAAACTATAGAGTTGAAATATGGGAGAAATTATTAAAGTGTAAAAGTGTGGCAACTTTTCAAAGTTTAACCATTGAATAAAAGAATGTGGTGCACATTAATGACTAAATAATATATTAAATTGTATTCCCTGCCACCTATGCATAGCAGGTCTTTATTCACGTCTAACATTGTATAATGTCAACCCAAGAATGTAACAGAAAAATTATTGAAATTTATTAAGCTGTCAACTAGGTAGAGGAGGGTATATTACACCCAAAAAATGGTGAATTTCACCAAAAAATGAAACTGACAATTATTTTTTTTTAAACCTGTCTACTAGGTATAGCAGTGGCACATTGCACCCAACAATTGGTGAATTTCACTGGAAAATGTAACAGACTATTTATTTATTTTTTTAACCTATCTACTATGTATAGCAGTGGTACATCACACCCAAAAATTGGTGAATTTCACCAGAAAATGTAACTGACAATTTAATTTTAATTTTTTTTACCGGTCTACGAGGTATAGCAGTGGTACTATACACACCAAAATTAGTGAATTTCCCCCTAAAATGTACTAGGTATAGCAGTGGTACATCACACCAAAAAATTGGCGAATTTCACCCGAAAATGTAAATGACAATATATTTTTTTTGTTTATCCTGTATACTAGGTATAGCAGTGGTACTATACACCCAAAAATTTGTTAATTTCACCAGGAAATGTAACTGACAATTTTTTTTATTTTACCGGTCTACTAGGTATAGCAGTGGTACTATACACACCAAATTTGGTGAATTTCACTGTAAAATATAAATGACAATAATTATTTTTTTAAACGGCCTACTAGGTATAGCAGTGGTAATATATACCCAAATTTTGGTGAATTTCAACCGAAAATGTAAATGACAATTATATATATTTTTTTAACTGGCCTACTAGTTATAGCAATGGTACTATACACCCAAAAATTGGTGAATTTCACCCTAAAATGTAAATGACAAAAACGGAAACCACTTGTGGAGAAGAGCGGGCACTCTGTTCCACCTGGAGAGGACCTTGTAGTTAGTTTCCTGCACTTTCGTGGAGATCAGCGCCTTGCGAGTCAGAAGGAAGGCTCTCTGCCATTGGGAGGGGGTGAGTTGGACACCTAAATCAAGTTCCCATGCCGAACAAAAGGGAGGACGACTGGAGGAGTGTTGCTGAATGAGCAAATTGTATATAGTGGAGATGTCCCTGAAAACTGCTGATGGAGCCAGGCACATTTGCTCAAACTTAGTGAGGGCTCTGGATAGGTCATGAGTTCTGCGCAAGGTCGAATAAAAATGTTGAAGTTAGAGGTGCTCAAAGGTATGCCTGGGGCGAATGGCAGAGGGTTCTAACAACTGATCAGGGGGTTTCAGCGAGGACCCGTGTAAAACATGACAAAATCGAAGAGGGCGCGTGCTAGTACCTGACAAGAAGGTACGCGAGGAGCGCTCCGGTGGAAAGTCAGGATGGTCCGTAATTGGGGTCAGGGGACCTTTAGTATCGATGAGCGAGTGGAGATTACGTGCGGAGCCAAGTATTAGATCGCCTTAGATCTGGTCAGTAGTTCATACCTTATCCGTGGTATGCCCGGAGCCCATACAAACCGAGTGAAGGAGCGTTTCAGTTGCAACCAATAGGCCGCCGGTATACGGATTGGGACGGTCTGCAGGAGGTAGAGCAATTTCGGCAACAGGTTCATCTTAAGGATATTGACCCTGCCAAACCAGGAAAAGTCGCGGCAATGCCAAGACTCCAGATCCGCCTGGAACCGCCGGAGGAGCGGGGAGAAATTCAGCTGGAAGAGTTGAGAGAGATCCGCTGAAACTTTCATGCATAGATATTTTATACCTGAAGGCGGCCAGGCGAACGGGAACGAAGTATGGAGGGAGGGGAGGAGCTCTCGGGGCAAAGAGACGTTTAGTGCTTCTGATTTTGATACATTTACTTTGAAGTTCGTCCAACTGCTCAAACGCGCAAGCTCGCGGAGTAGGGACGGGAGTGCGATACGCGGATTAGTTATGTACACTACGTGCAGAATTATTAGGCAAATGAGTATTTTGACCACATCATCCTCTTTATGCATGTTGTCTTACTCCAAGCTGTATAGGCTCGAAAGCCTACTACCAATTAAGCATATTAGGTGATGTGCATCTCTGTAATGAGAAGGGGTGTGGTCTAATGACATCAACACCCTATATCAGGTGTGCATAATTATTAGGCAACTTCCTTTCCTTTGGCAAAATGGGTCAAAAGAAGGACTTGACAGGCTCAGAAAAGTCAAAAATAGTGAGATATCTTGCAGAGGGATGCAGCACTCTTAAAATTGCAAAGCTTCTGAAGCGTGATCATCGAACAATCAAGTGTTTCATTCAAAATAGTCAACAGGGTCGCAAGAAGCGTGTGGAAAAACCAAGGCGCAAAATAACTGCCCATGAACTGAGAAAAGTCAAGCGTGCAGCTGCCAAGATGCCACTTGCCACCAGTTTGGCCATATTTCAGAGCTGCAACATCACTGGAGTGCCCAAAAGCACAAGGTGTGCAATACTCAGAGACATGGCCAAGGTAAGAAAGGCTGAAAGACGACCACCACTGAACAAGACACACAAGCTGAAACGTCAAGACTGGGCCAAGAAATATCTCAAGACTGATTTTTCTAAGGTTTTATGGACTGATAAAATGAGAGTGAGTCTTGATGGGCCAGATGGCTGGATTGGTAAAGGGCAGAGAGCTCCAGTCCGACTCAGACGCCAGCAAGGTGGAGGTGGAGTACTGGTTTGGGCTGGTATCATCAAAGATGAGCTTGTGGGGCCTTTTTGGGTTGAGGATGGAGTCAAGCTCAACTCCCAGTCCTATTGCCAGTTTCTGGAAGACACCTTCTTCAAGCAGTGGTACAGGGAGAAGTCTGCAAGGTAAGAAAAACATGATTTTCATGCAGGACAATGCTCCATCACACGCGTCCAAGTACTCCACAACGTGGCTGGCAAGAAAGGGTATAAAAGAAGAAAATCTAATGACATGGCCTCCTTGTTCACCTGATCTGAACCCCATTGAAAACCTGTGGTCCATCATCAAATGTGAGATTTACAAGGAGGGAAAACAGTACACCTCTCTGAACAGTGTCTGGGAGGCTGTGGTTGCTGCTGCACGCAATGTTGATGGTGAACAGATCAAAACACTGACAGAATCCATGGATGGCAGGCTTTTGAGTGTCCTTGCAAAGAAAGGTGGCTATATTAGTCACTGATTTGTTTTTGTTTTGTTTTTGAATGTCAGAAATGTATATTTGTGAATGTTGAGATGTTATATTGGTTTCACTGGTAAAAATAAATAATTGAAATGGGTATATATTTGTTTTTTGTTAAGTTGCCTAATAATTATGTACAGTAATAGTCACCTGCACACACAGATATCCCCCTAAAATAGCTAAAACTAAAAACAAACTAAAAACTACTTCCAAAAATATTCAGCTTTGATATTAATGAGTTTTTTGGGTTCATTGAGAACATGGTTGTTGTTCAATAATAAAATTAATCCTCAAAAATACAACTTGCCTAATAATTCTGCACTCCCTGTATAATAGAAGATCATCTGCAAAGACGTCTTACCTATCTTGACTCCAGAAATATCTGGGTTCCCACGGATAGAAGCGAGAAGGTGTTCCATCACTATGACATATAGGAGAGGGGACAGTGGGCAGCCTTGGCGCGTGCCATTGCGTGCCGTTTATCTTAACGCGGGCGGATGGGTGCCGTTTATCTTTTTTTATTTATTTTTTATTATATTTTTATTAATTTTTCAATAAAGAACAGGGGGTAACAGGGTACCAAGGTATGGCTCGCAGGCCAAGTCAGTATGCAGATGGTAAGCATGGTGAGTACATTGTGATTTACATTTGAGTAGGTAAAAAAACTGAGAGCATAGCAAGACATATAATCAAAGGACAATTAGGAGTATGTAAATAATTCAATTCTCTGATATTTGCGAGATATGTTGTATCTTCCTGAGATGCGTCTTATGTTACTGGTCTGACTGAAAGGAAGGGGGATAAATGAGGGTGGCTAAAGAAAGGCACACTCTTTTGGATTATATTGAGAGGTAAGGGGGTGGCTAAATGTAGGACTTAGTGAGAGAGCTGATTAAGGGGTTAGGGGGGGATTCTATTCTGGGGAGATCTGAAGGTCGACCAGGACTGCCATTTTTTGATAAAGGTAGTATGTGTGCGGTTTTCCCATGAGGAAAGTTCCTCAAATCTGTGTATCTGGTCAACCTTCTGCAACCAATGATCTATAGATGGTGTCTGGTTTTGCCTCCAGAGCCTGGGAAGCACAAGACGGGCGGCAATCAATAATTGCATAAAGATGAAGGGTGTGTGTGGAGAAACTTTATCCTGGTTGAGGGAAAGTAGAGCAAGTTGAGGGGATGGCTGAAATGAGGTGCCACATATTTTGTTTGCTAGAGAAAAGATTTCAGACCACCAATTACGTATTAGGGGGCATGTCCACCATATGTGGAGGAAGGTCCCTCTCTCACACAGGCACCTCCAGCATGTGTCCGAACTAGTTTGAGAGAAAAGTGCATATTTATCTGGCGTAGTGTACCAACTAGTTAGGATTTTATAGCCATTCTCTTGAATTCGGACACAGCGGGAGGGCCTGTGGGAAAGTTCGAGGATATTGTGTAGAGAAATAAAAGGAATAGTGATATTCAGATCCATTTCCCAGTGTTTTATAAAGGCAGGTTTTGCTAAAATAGGCAGTGATCTAAGTTTGCTGTATATTTGTGATATAAGCTTCCTGGGAATTGAGGGAAGGGAAACCACAGATTCAAGCCACACTAAAGGGCGCATTAAGTCACTCTTGTGGATGTGTTGGTTCACGTAGGCTCTAAGGTAAGAAATCGCAAAGAAGTCGCATGGGCGAGGACATAGTAACTTATTTATAGAGTCTATGTCTAGTATGTTGCCTGTGTGGTCAAACAGAGATATTAATAATAATATAGGTTGGCTCACAGTATTTTTGCATAAATATTTTAATAACACATTGAATCAAATATTAAAAATAGACTTGCTTTGTGACATCATATCAGCATACATACATACAAAATGTGTACAAATAGGCTATTATGTGCGGAGCTCACGCACAGACCTAAATGCTTGGAGTACTCCTAGAAATGAGACCAGATAGCTACGGTGGGGCTGCGAGAAATAGTCACTTGAATTAGACCGTTTAAATGTCCAGGGCAAAAATATCTCTTTGCCAGATGATTGAAACAAAGGTTGCAAAGTTTCTTTACTAGTTGCCACAGAAAGGTTCTCCGTTCAGATGTCCTGTAACAAATCGTAACTGCACTTAATTGGCAGTATTCCACTTACTGTTTCTTTATGTAGTGGAACTTCAGACTCGCTCTCTCAGCGTCTCACTGCCTCAGCGTCCCACGTGTCCAGCAAGTTGATCGATCGCTGGTTGATGACGTAGACGTCTGGAGCCGTCGAACCCACGAACACTGCTTAGGCTTGAATGGTAATTGCCTAAACCTGTCAGGTCAGCGGCAGTGGATGCAACAAGATTTTACCTTCTGTTTGCGGTCATAATAAATATACTGTCCCAGGTTTTGATCCTCTTTAGGGATAGATGT
Organism: Bufo gargarizans; assembly: GCF_014858855.1. Lineage (NCBI taxonomy): Eukaryota > Metazoa > Chordata > Amphibia > Anura > Bufonidae > Bufo > Bufo gargarizans. The sequence continues at coordinate 35,439,153 of NC_058083.1, forward strand.
TGAACCTTTCCAACGGTCAGGGACGTCTTCAAATCTTTATAAGAATATAGCGATGTTTGAAATAGAAGAGAGTCCTCTTCTCGCTTTTTTAAATAAAAACCGCACCAGTAGCCTTGGTCTCTATACACACTAGACGCGTTTCGGAAACAAGTTCCTTCCTCAGTAGGTAATCACAGAATGCTGAATGTAGGTACAAAGCATGACTTTAAATACCCTTTTGGGTTCAATATAAAATATGGATTGGATTGTGAATTAGCCTGATTGCTCAGCCATAATTAGTACCTTCACAATGTGCACAAGGATTATTCACAAATTAATAACAATATATATCTTGTTGTCACATTATATGTATACATAGTCAAAGATATACAAAAAATGTACTAAATAAATTATAACATATGTTAAATTGACTCTATTTTAGTATTTAGAGTGTTATATTGCCAAACGGATTCAATAGAAAATCTGGACTGGACTGGAAGTTGAACTATTACACAGTCACCGCTTTCACCATATAACACATAAATGATCAACACCAGCATATCATAATACAAAATTGTATACAACAACAAAAAAAGAAAAATATAAAAAATATATAAAACTATAAATAAAAATATAAAATATACACCAATAAAATATAAATAAAATTATTTAATATTGCATCATGTCACAATATTGCATCATGTCACAATCTGAATATGTGACATGATGCAATATTAAATAATTTTATTTATATTTTATTGGTGTATATTTTATATTTTTATTTATAGTTTTATATATTTTTTATATTTTTCTTTTTTTGTTGTTGTATACAATTTTGTATTATGATATGCTGGTGTTGATCATTTATGTGTTATATGGTGAAAGCGGTGACTGTGTAATAGTTCAACTTCCAGTCCAGTCCAGATTTTCTATTGAATCCGTTTGGCAATATAACACTCTAAATACTAAAATAGAGTCAATTTAACATATGTTATAATTTATTTAGTACATTTTTTGTATATCTTTGACTATGTATACATATAATGTGACAACAAGATATATATTGTTATTCATTTGTGAATAATCCTTGTGCACATTGTGAAGGTACTAATTATGGCTGAGCAATCAGGCTAATTCACAATCCAATCCATATTTTATATTGAACCCAAAAGGGTATTTAAAGTCATGCTTTGTACCTACATTCAGCATTCTGTGATTACCTACTGAGGAAGGAACTTGTTTCCGAAACGCGTCTAGTGTGTATAGAGACCAAGGCTACTGGTGCGGTTTCTATTTAAAAAAGCGAGAAGAGGACTCTCTTCTATTTCAAACATCGCTATATTCTTATAAAGATTTGAAGACGTCCCTGACCGTTGGAAAGGTTCAACATCTATCCCTAAAGAGGATCAAAACCTGGGACAGTATATTTATTATGACCGCAAACAGAAGGTAAAATCTTGTTGCATCCACTGCCGCTGACCTGACAGGTTTAGGCAATTACCATTCAAGCCTAAGCAGTGTTCGTGGGTTCGACGGCTCCAGACGTCTACGTCATCAACCAGCGATCGATCAACTTGCTGGACACGTGGGACGTTGAGGCAGTGAGACGCTGAGAGAGCGAGTCTGAAGTTCCACTACATAAAGAAACAGTAAGTGGAATACTGCCAATTAAGTGCAGTTACGATTTGTTACAGGACATCTGAACGGAGAACCTTTCTGTGGCAACTAGCAAAGAAACTTTGCAACCTTTGTTTCAATCATCTGGCAAAGAGATATTTTTGCCCTGGACATTTAAACGGTCTAATTCAAGTGACTATTTCTCGCAGCCCCACCGTAGCTATCTGGTCTCATTTCTAGGAGTACTCCAAGCATTTAGGTCTGTGCGTGAGCTCCGCACATAATAGCCTATTTGTACACATTTTGTATGTATGTATGCTGATATGATGTCACAAAGCAAGTCTATTTTTAATATTTGATTCAATGTGTTATTAAAATATTTATGCAAAAATACTGTGAGCCAACCTATATTATTATTGATTTATTTCTTCTTTTCAGTTGGTAACTGAAAGGTTGTGCTCCAGTAGTTTGCTGGTTGAGCCCTTTCTAAAAACGTTTGTTAATTGTTCCAAACAGAGATATTATTCCGGGTGCTGAGGAAAGGAGGTTTTGCGATGTAGTCGTTCTTAGGGCTACGGGGGCCGTATCAATGATATCTTTTAGTGAGAGGAGTGGGGAGGGAAAGGGGATGGCACAGTGAGAAGAGGACAGCCATTTCCAAACTCCTAAAGTTGCTTTAACAATCGGGTAGTGGATTAACGGACCAGCTATAACGTTTTGACGGCCTAGTAGGAGAGCTCTAATTGGCGTGTTCAGTATGCCGAGTTCCATTTCCACTACAGCTGAGTGTGGTGTAGCCAGGCTATGGCCCGGGATATTAGAATAGCTCTACCATAAAGCTCTGGATTTGGAAGTCCTATTCCCCCAACTTGTCTGGGTTTCTCAAGAAGGGAAGATGCAAGTCTGGATTTTTTCCCATTCCAGATGAAAGCCCTAAATTTTTTTTGTAAAGAAGAGTAGTAATGTTTAGGTATGGGAATCGGCAGGACCTGTTGCAGGTAGGTAAGGCGTGGTATGACTAGGGAGGAAAGCAAATTTTTCCGGCCTAACCAAGATAAAGTTGGGTTAGAGAGAGCAAGGTTGTCTATGGTGTTGAAAATGGCCAATTTGTGAGGGATATAGTTGAGGGGGAAAAGATCTTTTAATGTGGGACTAATTGTGACTCCTAGATAAGTGATAGTGGGAGAGGACCAATTAAAAGGCAAGTTCACCATTAGGCGCTGTTTGGTGGAGGGGGAGATTCCTGAGCACATGACCAAGGATTTGTTAGCGTTAATCTTGAAATCTGAGATGGAGCTATAAAGATTGATGTGAGTTTGTATGTTGGGAAGAGAAGCTAATGGGTTGGTTGTCATTACTAGCACGTCGTCGGCAAATGCTGCAATTTTTTGTTCGTTGCCTCCCAAATATAGACCCTCAATTACCTTATCTAGCCTAATAGTGGATAAGAAAGGTTCCAAAGCCAAAATGAATATAAGAGGGGACAGGGGGCAACCCTGCCTGTTCCCGTTTTGTATAGCGAATGGGGATGATAGGGTCCCATTAACCATAACCATAGCAGTCGCCTGGTCATACATGGTGAAGATAGCTTGCACAAAGGGAGCAGGAAGGCCAAACCGAAGCAGGGTATCCTTCAGGTACATCCAATTGACTCTATCAAACGCCTTCTCTGCATCCGTGCTGAGAAGGAGTAAGGGAGTCGAAGTGTGGTTGGCGTGGCACAGTGCATTGATTACTTTGGTGGTGTTATCCTTGCCTTCTCTGTTCCGAATAAAGCCCACCTGGTCCCTGTGTACAAGCTTGGGGAGAAGAGTAGCTAATCTGTTAGCTAGCATTTTGGCGAGGAGTTTGAGGTCTATATTTAGGAGGGAAATGGGCCTATAATTGGTGCATTGTTTGGGGTCCTTCCCTTCTTTGGGTATGAGTGTAATGTGGACTGCCGTCATGTCTCTGGATAGAGGTACTCCTTTAAGTGCTAGGTTACAAACCTCAAGGAGGTGGGGTAAAAGGGTGTTGTGAAAAGTTTTATAGTATGAGACAGGGAAGCCATCTGGGCCTTGGCTTTTCCCTTTCGGCATTTGGCTTAAGGCTTGACTGAGTTCCGTTAGAGTGAAGGGTGATTCCAATTTATGTTTTTGATCAGGGGAGACAGTGGGAATGTTGGCAGAGTCCAGAAAGGACGAGATAATGGATGTCATAGTATTTGGCGAGGTGTTGGTAGGGAGGTTTTGTAAAGATTTTCGTAAAAAGAGCGGAATTGAGCTGCAATCTGGGGGGCTGTAAAAATCGCTCTGCCGTCAGGGGCGGTGTGTTGGTGAATATGGTTTGTGGCTCTTCTACCTTTAATCCTGCTCATGAGGAATTTGGTGGCTTTGTCTCCATGGGCAAAATATTTGTGGTGGGAATTCATGTAGTATTTGGCTGCCTTATTCTGTAAGAGGGTTTTGAGTTCTGCTCTGTGCCTTGATAGCTCCTGGAAATGGGCCTCTGAGGGGCTTTTCTTGTGGAAAGCTTCTAATCTCTGGATATTTTTTAGTGCATCATCAATCGCTTTTTCCCTAAGTTTTTTCTGATGTGAGCCAATACTGATAAATTGGCCCCTTATGTAGGGTTTGTGAGCATCCCACAGGGTATTTGCGTATACATCAGGGCATTTATTGATCGAGAAGTACTCGGTGATTTGTTTGGAAACTAAGTCAATCGTGGGCTGGTAGCCTAGCAGGGATTCGTTTAAGCGCCAGTTAAAGCGAGTGGGGACACTATGAGAGCAGTAACCTTAAGGAAAATTGGGGAGTGGTCTGAGAGGTGTATAGAGCCTATGGAAGCTTCTTAGCAGAGGTATAGATGTTCTTTGGAAATAAACAAATAGTCCAGACGGTGGTAGCTGCCATGTAGGGGGGAGTAAAAAGTGAAGTCAGATGAATCTGGGTGAAGAGATCGCCACGCATCTAGTAACTGGAGATTCCAGAGATTGTTTCTAAAATTTTTAAGGGATCTGCCGGAGTGTGATGATTTTCGGGAGGAAGTGTCTAGGTGTGGGTATAAGGCAATATTCAAATCTCCTCCTAGTATTACTATCCCTTCTTTAAAGGAGTGGATTAGCTGGAAGATGCTAGAGAGCCAACGGGATTGATTAGTGTTAGGGGCGTAAAGGTTAATAAATGTGTAGATTTGTGGACCAATTGTTCCTTTCACTAGTAGGAATCTTCCGTCGGGATCAAATGAGTGGCTTACAAACTTAAAAGGGATTTTCCTTTGAAATCCAATGCTCACTCCACTTGATGCCGCGGAGTCTCCTCCGCAATGAAACCAGTTTGGATAGTGAGAGAATTGCATGTTAGGATAACGATTGAATCTGAAGTCGGTCTCCTGGAGCAACACAACATCTGCTCCAGCCTTCCTTAATATGGAAAAGATTTGGCTACGCTTTGAGGGAGAATGGAATCCTTTGACATTGTAGGAGGCTATATGTAGGTCAGCCATTGTGAGTTATATGAATGGGGGTACCTTGAAGCAATGCTGTGACCTCCAGGAGAACGCACCGCAGGAGACGGACGTCGTTCGCAGATTTCGGGTGTTCGCCCGTGTAAAGAGGAATCTCACAATGAAACAGAGAATGTCGCACAAAAATGAGGTGGAGAACCACACAGGGGTGCACCCACTTAACAGACAACACCCAGTCTGAAAGTGATAAATAATGAATTAATAATGAAAGTGGGGCACACTCTAAAAGTATAGGGATCTTTATTAACACTGTTGGTAATAAAAGCACTCAAATAACAGCAGATATTAAAATGACAGCAGATATTGAAAATAAAATTACAGAAGAAGGTTTAAAATGTAATGAATGTTGACAGTAAGATTAAACCTTAAATTGTAAATGACCATAAAACAAAATGGATAAAATATAAGTAAAATCTATTAAATAAGACACTATGGTCAATTTCATGGATCCCAATAAAAACTTTGTATACGGATAATCAATCATTAAGTGTAAACTCACTTGTTGCTTGGTACAAAGTCCCGTAAGGTTAGTATGTTGTTATAGAGACGTGAACAAAATTGTTGGTACCCTTTGGTCAATGAAAGAAAAAGTCACAATGGTCACAGAAATAACTTTAATCTGACAAAAGTAATAATAAATTAAAATTCTATAAATGTTAACCAATGAAAGTCAGACATTGTTTTTCAACCATGCTTCAACGGAATTATGTAAAAAAATAAACTCATGAAACAGGCATGGACAAAAATGATGGTACCCCTAGAAAACACAGAACATAATGTGACCAAAGGGACATGTTAATTCAAGGTGTGTCCACTAATTAGCATCACAGGTGTCTACAACCTTGTAATCAGCCATTGGGCCTATATACAGACGTGGACAAAATTGTTGGTACCCTTTGGTCAATGAAAGAAAAAGTCACAATGGTCACAGAAATAACTTTAATCTGACAAAAGTAATAATAAATTAAAATTCTATAAATGTTAACCAATGAAAGTCAGACATTGTTTTTCAACCATGCTTCAACAGAATTATGTAAAAAAATAAACTCATGAAACAGGCATGGACAAAAATGATGGTACCCCTAACTTAATATTTTGTTGCGCAACCTTTTGAGGCAATCACTGCAATCAAACGCTTCCTGTAACTGTCAATGAGACATCTGCACCTCTCAGCAGGTATTTTGGCCCACTCCTCATGAGCAAACTGCTCCAGTTGTGTCCGGTTTGAAGGGTGCCTTTTCCAGACTGCATGTTTCAGCTCCTTCCAAAGATGCTCAATAGGATTGAGGTCAGGGCTCATAGAAGGCCACTTTAGAATAGTCCAATTTTTTCCTCTTAGCCATTCTTGGGTGTTTTTAGTGGTGTGTTTTGGGTCATTGTCCTGTTGCAAGACCCATGACCTGCGACTGAGACCAAGCTTTCTGACACTGGCTAGTACATTTCTCTCTAGAATTCCTTGATAGTCTTGAGATTTCATTGTACCCTGCACAGATTCAAGACACCCTGTGCCAGACGCAGCAAAGCAGCCCCAGAACATAACAGAGCCTCCTCCATGTTTCACAGTAGGGACAGTGTTCTTTTCTTGATATGCTTCATTTTTTCGTCTGTGAACATACAGCTGATGTGCCTTGGCAAAAACTTCGATTTTTGTCTCATCTGTCCACAGGACATTCTCCCAGAAGCTTTGTGGCTTGTCAACATGTAGTTTGGCATATTCCAGTCTTGCTTTTTTATGATTCGTTTTCAACAATGGTGTCCTCCTTGGTCGTCTCCCATGTAGTCCACTTTGGCTCAAACAACGACGGATGGTGCGATCTGACACTGATGTTCCTTGAGCATGAAGTTCACCTTGAATCTCTTTAGAAGTCTTTCTAGGCTCTTTTGTTACCATTCGGATTATCCGTCTCTTAGATTTGTCATCAATTTTCCTCCTGCGGCCACGTCCAGGGAGGTTGGCTACAGTCCCATGGATCTTAAACTTATGAATAATATGTGCAACTGTACTCACAGGAACATCTAGTTGCTTGGAGATGGTCTTATAGCCTTTACCTTTAACATGCTTGTCTATAATTTTCTTTCTGATCTCTTGAGACAGCTCTTTCCTTTGCTTCCTCTGGTCCATGTCGAGTGTGGTACACACCATATCACCAAACAACACAGTGATTACCTGGAGCCATATATATAGGCCCAATGGCTGATTACAGGGTTGTAGACACCTGTGATGCTAATTAGTGGACACACCTTGAATTAACATGTCCCTTTGGTCACATTATGTTCTGTGTTTTCTAGGGGTACCATCATTTTTGTCCATGCCTGTTTCATGAGTTTATTTTTTTACATAATTCTGTTGAAGCATGGTTGAAAAACAATGTCTGACTTTCATTGGTTAACATTTATAGAATTTTAATTTATTATTACTTTTGTCAGATTAAAGTTATTTCTGTGACCATTGTGACTTTTTCTTTCATTGACCAAAGGGTACCAACAATTTTGTCCACGTCTGTATATGGCTCCAGGTAATCACTGTGTTGTTTGGTGATATGGTGTGTACCACACTCGACATGGACCAGAGGAAGCAAAGGAAAGAGCTGTCTCAAGAGATCAGAAAGAAAATTATAGACAAGCATGTTAAAGGTAAAGGCTATAAGACCATCTCCAAGCAACTAGATGTTCCTGTGAGTACAGTTGCACATATTATTCATAAGTTTAAGATCCATGGGACTGTAGCCAACCTCCCTGGACGTGGCCGCAGGAGGAAAATTGATGACAAATCTAAGAGACGGATAATCCGAATGGTAACAAAAGAGCCTAGAAAGACTTCTAAAGAGATTCAAGGTGAACTTCATGCTCAAGGAACATCAGTGTCAGATCGCACCATCCGTCGTTGTTTGAGCCAAAGTGGACTACATGGGAGACGACCAAGGAGGACACCATTGTTGAAAACGAATCATAAAAAAGCAAGACTGGAATATGCCAAACTACATGTTGACAAGCCACAAAGCTTCTGGGAGAATGTCCTGTGGACAGATGAGACAAAAATCGAAGTTTTTGCCAAGGCACATCAGCTGTATGTTCACAGACGAAAAAATGAAGCATATCAAGAAAAGAACACTGTCCCTACTGTGAAACATGGAGGAGGCTCTGTTATGTTCTGGGGCTGCTTTGCTGCGTCTGGCACAGGGTGTCTTGAATCTGTGCAGGGTACAATGAAATCTCAAGACTATCAAGGAATTCTAGAGAGAAATGTACTAGCCAGTGTCAGAAAGCTTGGTCTCAGTCGCAGGTCATGGGTCTTGCAACAGGACAATGACCCAAAACACACCGCTAAAAACACCCAAGAATGGCTAAGAGGAAAAAATTGGACTATTCTAAAGTGGCCTTCTATGAGCCCTGACCTCAATCCTATTGAGCATCTTTGGAAGGAGCTGAAACATGCAGTCTGGAAAAGGCACCCTTCAAACCGGACACAACTGGAGCAGTTTGCTCATGAGGAGTGGGCCAAAATACCTGCTGAGAGGTGCAGATGTCTCATTGACAGTTACAGGAAGCGTTTGATTGCAGTGATTGCCTCAAAAGGTTGCGCAACAAAATATTAAGTTAGGGGTACCATCATTTTTGTCCATGCCTGTTTCATGAGTTTATTTTTTTACATAATTCTGTTGAAGCATGGTTGAAAAACAATGTCTGACTTTCATTGGTTAACATTTATAGAATTTTAATTTATTATTACTTTTGTCAGATTAAAGTTATTTCTGTGACCATTGTGACTTTTTCTTTCATTGACCAAAGGGTACCAACAATTTTGTCCACGTCTGTATATAACTTTGCAGAAAGTCCTTGCTTGCCAATACTAGCAGTGATTAGAGGCGTATGCAGCCTGTAGGTTTAGCGTTATACAGTGTTCCGGCTGTTCATGCGCACAGCGGCGTCCCGCTGTATTTGATTTAACAATGCGATCGCTTGACGAAAATTTGGAGAGGCTTACCCGAGGGTCTCTTAGAGCTGGATATTGAACTCGCGACTCGGCGTACCTGTCTTGGTTCCGGTCTCACGAGCTGGTATCCAGATTTGAGTTTTTAAGCGCCAGTGGAATTTGTTTGTTGCACGCGGTGTCGATGTCTTTCATCACCGGCGTGACAGCAGTTACTCACTTCGGCAGCTCACTGGTTAAATGACAATTATCCAGACTTCCTCGGTTTTGCAGGGTCTCTCTACTCCATAGGGGGGCTGATACCAGACGCGTTTCGGGGATTTACGAAAATGACCCCTTCCTCAGGACTGAGGAAGGGGTCATTTTCGTAAATCCCCGAAACGCGTCTGGTATCAGCCCCCCTATGGAGTAGAGAGACCCTGCAAAACCGAGGAAGTCTGGATAATTGTCATTTAACCAGTGAGCTGCCGAAGTGAGTAACTGCTGTCACGCCGGTGATGAAAGACATCGACACCGCGTGCAACAAACAAATTCCACTGGCGCTTAAAAACTCAAATCTGGATACCAGCTCGTGAGACCGGAACCAAGACAGGTACGCCGAGTCGCGAGTTCAATATCCAGCTCTAAGAGACCCTCGGGTAAGCCTCTCCAAATTTTCGTCAAGCGATCGCATTGTTAAATCAAATACAGCGGGACGCCGCTGTGCGCATGAACAGCCGGAACACTGTATAACGCTAAACCTACAGGCTGCATACGCCTCTAATCACTGCTAGTATTGGCAAGCAAGGACTTTCTGCAAAGTTATATATAACAACATACTAACCTTACGGGACTTTGTACCAAGCAACAAGTGAGTTTACACTTAATGATTGATTATCCGTATACAAAGTTTTTATTGGGATCCATGAAATTGACCATAGTGTCTTATTTAATAGATTTTACTTATATTTTATCCATTTTGTTTTATGGTCATTTACAATTTAAGGTTTAATCTTACTGTCAACATTCATTACATTTTAAACCTTCTTCTGTAATTTTATTTTCAATATCTGCTGTCATTTTAATATCTGCTGTTATTTGAGTGCTTTTATTACCAACAGTGTTAATAAAGATCCCTATACTTTTAGAGTGTGCCCCACTTTCATTATTAATTCAGGAATCTCACAATGTTTAAGTGCGGTAGACAGATACCTTGGGAAAATAACATTAAGGAGAAACAAAAACAAAAACATTAGAATTGGAACAAAAGTACAGGTGCGCGTACTGCAGCACGCTAGGGTCATAGAGGGGGTTAACGGTCAAGTGACCAAATAGTGGACCGAGTAGCACTTGAATAAAGATAATTATGGTAGTGAGCAATATAAGCTAGACAATTGGCTGCTATAATAAAGGGAAGAGAGAAACATATTAAAACTCCAGTAGAACAAAGTCGGAATCGATGGTGGACAGCTGGTGTCATGCCTCTTCCAGGAAAAGATGGACAGTGTTAGAAGAAAAGAGTTTGATACTAATTCAGGTATCTCGTGAGAGGCTCCTGGGTGTAAGCTGGTGGCTTCTTTTTTTTTGATCGCAATGATTTTGGGGTGCGCTGGACTTCAAATGGTAGTACTTTAGGGAGCTCAGGTAAATCTCCTAGATCATGATATTGTTCCCAGTTCTCAATTTGTATGGCAGGAATGTCTAGCTCTGAGATGATGGGTGCGACATCAGTATAGGACGAGATACTGATCCGCTTGCCTGCGGTAGAAAAGGTAAGTCCAAAAGGAAATGACCAGCGATACATTACGTTGTTGGACCGGAGCCAGTCGGTCAAAGGCTTTAGGATTCTCCTCTTCTTGAGAGTGGATGGGGCCAAATCTTGAAATATCTCCAGCTTTGCATCTTCATAGGTGAGATCAGTCTGGTTGCGGGCCGCATCCAAGATGGCCGCTTTAGTTGGAAAGTTAAAAAATCTGCATATGATGTCTCTGGGTGGTTCGTTTTGCTTGGGTTTGGGCCGTAGCGCTCTGTGAGCGCGTTCGATAGCGATTTCATGAGGATAGTCAGGACCAAGCAGTAAATCGCATATGGACATTATCGTGGGAGCGATCTCACCAGGCCCTATTGATTCGGGGATCCCTCTAAATCTTAAATTGTTTCTACGCCCCCTATTCTCCTGATCTTCGAGTGCCTTATGGAGCTCGTTGAGGTGGTCTGTGCAGCGGTGAAGTGCGGCTGATACCGCAGCTTGGTGATTCAGAGACGCGGCTTGCTGTGTTTTCGAGTGTTTCCACCCGTTCCCCTACATGTCTCACCTCTTGGCGGAACGCTGATATCTCTGTGAGAATAGGCTCTATTACTCTGCTGAGCTCCCGGTCCAGGTATCGTCTGGTGAGCGGCAGATCCGAATTAGGCTGTCTGTCCTCTGAGTCACTATCTCCCTCGGAGTATGCGGGAGTGCGCTTCAGGGGCCATCTTAGGATCGTGTGCCGCGATGGTAGCGGCTGCTTTTTTAAATAATTTGTCCATGTCCCCGCTTGGGATCTGGCTTTTAGGGGTCACAGATTGTTCTCCCTGCCTAGGGTTCCCGATTTTCACCATCGTAGCTTACAGGGGCTAATTATAGCGGGTGCTAAGATCGGTCACTATAGCAGAGCTGTGAACTAGGCTGCCATCTCAGTCCGGCGCCAGCTCCGCCCCCCCGGTGCCGTTTATCTTAACACAGGCGGATTTATCTTAAATCCACCGTTTATCTTAACGAGGGCGGATGGGTGCTGATATAAAACTAAAGATTTTCCCCAGAAAATCCGGGCCACTCCCCAATCCCGAGAGGGTGGATCGGATCGCCTGCCAGGAGACACGGTCGAAAGCCTTTTCCGCTTCGAGGGACAAGATCATGAGGGGGGTATTGGCCCTTTTTGCATGGTGGATTATATTTAGAGTCCTAGGGGTATTGTCGCGGGCTTCCCTCCCAGGGATAAAACCCACCTGGTCGGGGTGTATTAAGTGAGGTAGGAACGCGTTTATACGGTTAGCGAGGAGCTTGGCAAATAACTTTAGGTCCACGTTCAACAGGGAAATGGGCCAATAGCTGGGGCAGAGATGTGGGTCTTTATCAGGCTTGGGAATGACCGTGATATGGGCCATGGTCGTTTGCGCCGGGAAGGGGCACCCAGCGGACACATTGTTAAAAACCTTCGACAGAAAACGAGTGAGGGAGGCCGAAAGATTTGTAAAAACTGGCCGTGAATCCATCGGGACCAGGGCTCTTGCCACTTGACATGGACTTAATCGCCTCCTGCAGCTCCATCTCTGTGAAAGGGGTGTCCAAGCTGGCACTTTGTTCAGCTGACAGTTTGGGGCCACGAGGAGAAGAGCTGGAACACGGGTCATCCGGCACATCATGAGGGTCAGGGAGATTGTATAGCTGGGAATAGAACGACTGAAAGGAGGAGGCAATTTCCTCATTCGTGTGTACCATACGGCCCGAGGAATCTTTAATGGCCGAAACGTGGGAAGCAGCAATATGACCCCTGAGAGCTCTCGCAGGCCGGCATCCGCATTTATTACCGTACTCATAGAATTTGCTACGGCAGGTCTGGACCATCCGTTTGTAAGACGCTTCCAGAAGGCGACGCGCGTCCATGCGTGCGTTCTGTAGGTCACCAAGGACAGCTTGAGAAAGGGCTCGCTTGTGAAGGAGCTCTAAGGAAGCAACCTTCTGTAGGGCATTCTTCAGGGAGATGGCCTTTTCTTTTTTAAAGCGGGAGCCATGTCTAATGAGAGTCCCACGGAGGACACATTTTAAGGCCTCCCATTGCATAGGAAGGGGGGTTTGGTCTGAGGAGTGATCGGAAAGGAAGTTGGACACAGTGGCGTGGAGATCAGCGGCACATACTATGTCCAGCAAAAGGGACTCATTTAAACGCCAGGTCCATTCAGTCCTGGCCAGGGAGGGGAGCACTAGAGAGCAAAAAACTGGGGCGTGGTCAGACCATAGGATATTGCCAATGGACGTAGAGACCAACCAGGAAAGGGCGGGTTGCTGGACTAGGACGTAATCTATCCTGCTATACGAGGAGTGGGGGCTGAAAAAAAAGGTAAAGTCTTTATCTGCCGGATGGTGAATACGCCACGGATCGCACATTTGTAACTGGTACAATGCCCTTTTAACCCGTTTAATGGCAGCGTAGGAAAGGGAAGCTTTACCTGCGGAGTTGTCAAGCGTGGGGTCAAGGGTAAGATTGAGATCGCCGCAGAGTACTAGGGTGCCCCAGATCAAGGGCATGACTTTATCCATTAAATCCACGATTAAGGGGACCTGGTGGCTATTAGGAGCATAGACATTGAGGATTGTAAATTCCCGACCACCAATGAGGAGTGTGGGGATCAGATAACGCGCCCCAGGGTCGGCTACGCATCCCAGCACCTGGTGCACCAAAGATTTGTGGATCGCTATGGCAACCCCTTTGGATTTGTTCTCAGAGATGTTCGCGAGGTGCCAGGACGTGTAGTGTCTGTGGCGGATAGCATGGGCCTTACCTTCCTTAAAGTGAGTTTCATGGAAGCACACAATCTGTGCTCTTTGACGGTGGAAGTGATACAGGATCTGGGATCTCTTCTCGGGCGTGTTGAGGCCCTTGGCATTGAGTGACGCGATCTTGAGCGACGTCATGTCTAGAGCAAAGGGAGAAGACACAAGGGACAAAAAAGGGGGGGCAGACGAACACGTAAAGGGAAGAGCGAGAAGGAGGAGAGAGAGAAACGAGAAAAGAAAAATAAGAAAAACAAGTAGATAACTACCCGGATCAAACAGATCCAAAGAGACAATCGCTGGGGAGTAATCAACCCCCAGAGGGTGTCTCAAATTACTTGGGGAAAGTGACAACCAGGAAAGAGCGGGCCTACTGCAGGCCCTGGCAGACAGCAGAACACAGATGTGACAATAGCCATGCCTACTGCCAAGGGGGCACAAAAAAAAAAAAACAGCAACAAGGCATCTCAATAGTATCGGAACAGAGGTCTCAAGCGAAACCACAGGTCCGGCTTCAGGAAACAAAGTCCGCGGCAACTTGAGATCTGCCAGCCCGGATTGAAGAGCAGCGCCGTCCCCGTCCAGAGGGGGTCGGTAGAGCTGTCATCGGCAATCTGGCAGAAGCTGACAGGAGCGAGCTGGTCGGACCTTGCCGGGTCAGTGTAGGTTGAAGCACAGAGGGCCAGGGGCCCAACTCGACCATTGGGAGATCCAGGAGGCGCAGGAACTCAGGAAGGTCCGCGGGTTTGCGGAGCGTCACGGCTTGGCCTTTGAGACCCGCATGGAGAGCAAAGGGATAGCCCCACCGGTAGGGGATGCCTCGTTCCCTGAGAAGATCCAGGAGGGGTTGCAGAGCAGCTCTCTGGGCCAGGGTGTGACGGGAGAGATCTTGAAGAAGCTGGAGGGGAGCTCCATCAAATGACAAAAGGCGAGGACTTTCGGGCCCTGTTCAGGATCTGTTCTTTGATCACGTAGAAGTGGATTCTGCAAATGACATCCCTCGGGTTGGAGCCATCCGGGCCAGGGGGTCTAAGGGCCCTATGCGCCCTATCAATCTCGACGTGGGAGCCTGGCGGTCGACCAAGGAGTCTATTAAACAGTCCAGTGATGGTACTTAAAAGGTCAGGCGCCTTAACAGATTCCGGCAGGCCGCGTATCCGTATGTTATTACGGCGGTTGCGGTTTTCAATGTCGTCCAAGTGCTGATGTAGGGTATATAGCTGGGTCTCATGCGACTGGGTCATGTCCCGAAGGGCTGAGACCGTAGTCACCAGCGACTTGTGGTCTTGGGCGACAGAGTCAATCCTGGAGTCCAGAACGGCCATTTCAAAGTGGACTTGTGAGAATTCGCGCTTGCACTCCTGCAATATGTTAGTGGCAAAACTGGACAAGTCCACCTTGGTAGGAAGAGAACAGATGAGAGTGCGCAGATAGGCCATCATTGGCGGCCTGGTGTCATCATTAAACAGGTCGGCTGAGGCAGAAGGGGGCATTGAACCAGAAGAAAGATGTGTAAGGCTCGGTGCCCATCCCAGGAAGATCCAGTGGACCAGTGTGGGGAGGCAGCCAGAGAGGGCCCAGGGGAGCGTAATGGCGGCCGGAAGGGGTCCTGAGCAGCATGAGGATCCTCATCGAGGTGGGGCTCCGCAGGAGGGGGCTGTGCACCAACCAGAGAGGTCAAGGGGTCCCCCAGGGGATTAGGGGCGGTCAGCCGATTATATGGCCAGAAGAGGGAGGCAAGGGGTCTCATTGAGCCTGTCAGCTGGGAGGGAGAATCCCCAGCATCACATCCCCCGTTGAGGAAGACCAGTGGGGGGCCCCTGTGACTGACCTGCTGTACGGACATCATCGGTGCTGCGCCGGCGGCAGGAACTGGTCCAGGCTTGATAGAGGTGCGCTCTAGAGGGCCCGATGGCGGCGGGGAGTGAGGCGGCATGGATGCCGGAGAGGCCCGATCCGGAGCGTACTGGTCAGCCGCGTCAGGTGAGGAGGAGAGCTGAGGGGGTACCGAAGAAGAGCGATGCCGAGAGAGCTGTGCGGCCTGGGTCACTTGGGCTGCCGGGCGGTGAGCGGGTGAGCGCGCGGCCTGAGCACCGGCGCCATGTTGCGATCCGGCATGTGGGCCAGGTAGGCCGGAGCCCGGGGAAGAGACGTGCCGGGCGAATAGCTGGGGTAGATCTCCTTGAGATGCTGCAAGGGGAGCCAATGGACGGGCAATACCCTTTTTAAGTGTTTTCCCCATCTTGAGAGGCTTGATTGAAGCGGATTCTGCCAGGGGTGCAGAGGAGCTCACAAAGAGCGCGTCCTCACTCGGTCATGGCTGGCCACGCCCCCTCAATATATATATTTTTTTAACCGGCCTACTAGGTATAGCAGTGGTACTATTCACCCAAAAATTGATGAATTTCACCCAAAAATGTAAATGATAAAGTAGTGAAATGATATAAAATACGTACAAATAAAAAAAAAATATTTTAAATTTATTAGGTGGAGTTCCATATGGAGTAGGAGTTTGAGGAGGCGGTGGACGTAGAGGTGTAGGTGGAAGCGTCAGTGGAGGAGGACGAGGTAGCCAACACATGTTTTTGGTTTTAATTTTATTTTTTTAAATTAGAGTACACTCTAAAATAGTGTGAAATATCCAAAATCCAAGAATGAGCAATTGCGCTGCAGTATAACAATGGCTGGTTAGTGCCGGTATACATGTCTATTCTGCACAAGGTACGGACAAGTCCTGAGGGATCCATGCCTGGTTCATTTTAATGAACGTGAGCTTGTCCACATTGGCTGTGGACAGGCGGCTGCCCTTGTCGGTGATGACGCCCCCTGTCGTGCTAAACACACGTTCAGATAATACACTGGCTGCAGGGCGGGCCAGCACCTCAGAGGCGCAAAGGGCAAGCTCAGGCCATGTGCCCAATTTGGAGACCCGGAAGTTGAAGGGGCAGACCCGTCATTCAGTACGTGTAGGCGTGTGCACACATACTGCTCCACCATGTTGGAGAAATGCTGCCTCCTACTAAGACGTTCCATATCAGCTGGTGGTGTTGGTTGTTGTGGCGTGCTGACAAAGCTTTTCCACATTTCGGACATGCTAACCCTGCCTTCTGAGGTGCTGGCGGTGCCCCAACTGCATTGGCGACCTCTTCCTCATCCTCTGCCTTCGCCTTGTGGATCCCACTGTGCCCCACTGTCAGGTGGGAATTCCATCAGCAGCGCATCTACCAGCGTGCGCTTGTACTCGCGCATCTTCCGATCACGCTTCAGTGAGGGAATTAAGGACGATACGTTGTCCTTGTAACGGAGATCCAGCAGCGTGGCCACCAAGTAATCAGCACAAGTTAGAATGTGGTCAACTCGGCGGTCGTTGCGGAGACACTGCAGAATGTAATCACTCATGTGTGCCAGGCTGCCAAGAGGCAACGAAAAGCTTTCCTCTGTGGGAGGTGTATCGTCTGTGTCCTCTGTATACCCCCATCCATGCACCAGTGATGGCCATGAGCAGGTCTGGGTGCCACCCTGCTGTGAACATGGTTCCTCCTCCTCCATCTCCTCATCCTCCAGCCCTGGCTGGACAATTGTGTACCTTGGGTTTGTGGGTGCAGAAACCCACCCTCGGAGCCACTTGGGAATGACTGGCCGGAAACCCTACGAAATGATCCCTCTTCCTCCTCCTCCTCCTGTGCCACATCCTCTTCCATCTTCGCCAGGAGCGTTTTTTCAAGGAGGCATAGAAGTGGGATAGCAATGCTGAGAACTGCGTTATCGGCACTGGCCATGTTGGTGGAGTACTAAAAACAGCGCAACAAGAAACACAGGTCTCGCATGGAGGCCCAGTCATTTGTGGTGAAGTGGTGCTGCCGAGCGACTCACCCATGCGTGCTGCAGCTTAAACTCCACTATCGCCTGCTGCTCGCACAGTCTGGCCAGCATCGTCCCATATGAGGCTGTGAATGGGAAGGCCAAAGTTACGCTGCAGTGCTGAAAGGCAAGCAGCAGCATGGTGAGAACGCCGAAAAGCGCGCACAGACGGCCCGCACTTTATGCAGCAGCTCTGACATATCGGGGAAATTTTTAAGGAATCTCTGCACCACCAAATTCAGCACATGCTTTAGGCAAGGGATGTGCATCAAACCGGCTAGTCCTAGAGCTGCTACGAGATTTCGCCCATTATCGCACACCACCAGGCCGGGCTTGAGGCTGACTGGCATAAACCACTCATCGGTCTGTTGTTCAAGGCCCGTCCACAGCTCTTGCGCGGTGTAGGGTTTGTCCCCCAAACAGATACGTTTTAAAACTGCCTGCTGTCGTTTACCCCTTGCTGTGCTGAAGTTGGTGGTGAAGGTGTTATGCTGACTGAATGAGGAGCTGGTAGAGGATGAGGACGCAGAGTAGGAAGAGGAAGCAACAGTAGGCAATGCATTTACCCAGTGTGCTGTTATGGAGATATAACGGCCCTGACCATGCTTACAAGTCCACGTTTCCGTAGTCAGGTGCACCTTGCCACAGATGGCGTTGCGCAGTGCACACCTGATTTTGTCCCCTACTTGGTTGTGCAAGGAAGGGATGGCTTTCCTGGAAAAGTAGTGGCAGCTGGGCATGAGGTACTGTGGGACAGCCACCGCCATAAGGCCTTTAAAACTATCTGTCTCCACCAGACGGAATGACAGCATTTCAAAGGCCAGTAATTTAGAAATGCTGGCATTCAGGGCTAGGGATTGCGGGTGGGTAGGGGAGTACTTCCTCTTCCTCTCCAGCGTTTGGGAGATGGAGAGTGAAGAGAAATGTGTCTCCATCTTGTCTTCTCTAAATATGTAAAGAATTGTTATAACATCTTACCCACACACTGTTTCAAGTCCCCCCGCTGGGAGTTAGGTTCGCTTGTCTGTCCCAGGACAGATTCTGGGAATATCCTAGAACTAGAACAAACGTTCTTGCCTTATTCAGTGTCATTCGGCACAACTACATACATTCTTATATGTGACTGATTAAAACCTATTCTTTTTATTTACTGCACGTACACATACCATATAAGGATGTTCCGGTAGTATCTGTATGAGCACCAATGTTTATCTTTATGATTGGTTTAAACGCTGTTGTTATGCAAACTTTTCTACTGCCTATATAAGGCCAAGCAATAGCATAATAAAATTAGAGTATTTCTCAGTAATACCTGTATGTGTCTGTTATTGCCAACTGAGAAACATCTCTCCTGACGTCAGGGTCTCAAACCAAGGTTGTCGTAGAGGTCCAGAAAGGTCCAAATCCTTTCAGTTTAGGGGCTCCGTCCGGGATAGAGAAGGCTATCCTCGTGTCCGGTAAGAGAGACATCCCTTTTGTCCACTGTCTGGTCCGAGGGCACTGGCCACATCTCTACACGTGAGTTTTTATTATGTATCCGGGATACTTTGTTAAGACTTAAAAATAGACTCAGGGAGTTTATAATAAGTACTTGGAGTACTTTAATGAATAAGGCCGGCACGCACAGCATAAAGTCTCAGACAGATCTATCCGTAAGTTGTTTTGTGTCAGGGACACACCATAGGTTCTCAGGGAGATCTGTTTACTTTATCTAACTGTCGACAGAGATTGTTTAGTACCAGGGGTACATGTAAGAGAACAGTCTCAGGGAGACCTGACTTACCTTGGTTGGACGCATACCTACAGTCGTGGCCAAAAGTTTTGAGAAGGACACAAATATTAGTTTTCACAAAGTTTGCTGCTAAACTGCTTTTAGATCTTTGTTTCAGTTGTTTTTGTGATGTAGTGAAATATAATTACTAGCACTTCATACGTTTCAAAGGCTTTTAGCGACAATTACATGACATTTATGCAAAGAGTCAGTATTTGCAGTGTTGGCCCTTCTTTTTCAGGACCTCTGCAATTCGACTGGGCATGCTCTCAATCAACTTCTGGGCCAATTCCTGACTGATAGCAAACCATTCTTTCATAATCACTTCTTGGAGTTTGTCAGAATTAGTGGGTTTTTGTTTGTCCACCTGCGTCTTGAGGATTGACCACAAGTTCTCAATGGGATTAAGATCTGGGGAGTTTTCAGGCCATGGACCCAAAATGTCAACGTTTTGGTCCCAAAGCCACTTAGTTATCACTTTTGCCTTATGCTCGTGCTGGAAAATGCATTGTTCTTCACCAAACTGTTGTTGGATTGTTGGAAGAAGTTGCTGTTGGAGGGTGTTTTGGTACCATTCTTTATTCATGGCTGTGTTTTTGGGCAAAATTGTGAGTGAGCCCACTCCCTTGGATGAGAAGCAACCCCACACATGAATGGTCTCAGGATGCTTTACTGTTGGCATGACACAGGACTGATGGTAGCGCTCACCTTTTCTTCTCCGGACAAGCCTTTTTCCTGATTCCCCAAACAATCGGAAAGAGGCTTCATCGGAGAACATGACTTTGCCCGAGTCCTCAGCAGTCGATTCACCATATTTTCTGCAGAAGATCAATTTGTCCCTGATGTGTTTTTTGGAGAGAAGTGGCTTCTTTGCTGCCCTTCTTGACACCAGGCCATCTTCCAAAAGTCTTGCTGTGCGTGTAGATGCGCTCACACCTGCCTGCTGCCATTCCTGAGCAAGCTCTGCACTGGTGGCACTCCGATCCCGCAGCGGAATCCTCTTTAGGAGACGATCCTGGTGCTTGCTGGACTTTCTTGGATGCCCTGAAGCCTTCTTAACAAGAACTTTCCTTGAAGTTCTTGATGATCCTATAAATTGTTGATTGAGGTGCAATCTTAGTAGCCACAATATCCTTGCCTGTGAAGCCATTTTTATGCAATGCAATGATGGCTGCACGCGTTTCTTTGCAGGTCACCATGGTTAACAATGGAAGAACAATGATTTCAAGCATCACCCTCCTTTTAACAGGTCAAGTCTGCCATTTTAACCCAATCCGCCTGACATAATGATCTCTAGCCTTGTGCTCGTCAACATTCTCACCTGAGTTAACAAGACGATTACCGAAATGATCTCAGCAGGTCCTTTAATGACAGCAATGAAATGCAGTGGAAAGGTTTTTTTGGGATTAAGTTAATTTTCATGGCAAAGCAGGACTATGCAATTCATCTGATCACTCTTCATAACATTCTGGAGTATATGCAAATTGCCATTATAAAAACTTAAGCAGCAACTTTTCCAATTTTCAATATTTATGTAATTCTCAAAACTTTTGGCCACAACTGTATATTTAGAGTATAAGATACATAGAGTGTTCAGATTCATCTGTTTGTGTGAGAGCTATTGTTCTGGTGGTAAGTGTAAGAACATATCTCACTGTAATATTATCACTCTGTCATTTGGTGAATTTTCTTACTGTGCGTGAAGGAAAATCTAAGTGTGAGTTTCCAGCTCCCAACTAGGGACTGCAGACTGTAAATAGTGATAGCCTAGTTCTCCTTCCCAATCTCATGCTGACTGTTAAAGCAGAGTGTTTTCTCATGGACCTCAGACAAAATACAAGACTTTGAAACATTTATATGAGAAGGAGGCAGCAAGATGCTTTTTGATCAGGAAGATATAGACCCCCACACATATTTAGAAAAGTTCAGGAGCCAACACCGTGACAGTAAACAGACAGCCGAGACATTTCTCAGTTGCTTTCATCCATCCCTGCAGATGCTGTCTGCTTCAGCGGGATAGACTTGAAAAATGCTTTCTTCTCTATCCCGGTTGACAAGTAGACCAGACTCTTTTTGCTTTTTCCTTTGAGGGTCGTCAACTCACCTGGTGCAGGATGCCCCAGGGATATGCTGATTCACCTATAGTGTACAGCATTGTCCTCCAAGCCAGTTTAAAACCATGGCACTTCCCCCCAGGGTTCTGTACTCTTGCAATACATGGATGATTTGTTATTGTGCAGTGTGTCAGGGGAGGCCAATGTAACAGATGGTTTATCTTTGTTGAAATGGTTGTCTGAATGTCCTCAAGAAAATGCAATGGTGTAAAAAGCAAGTTGAATACTTGTACTTTGCTCTCACAAAGGGAGAAAGGAGAATCAGCACAGAAAGAGTCCAGTCTGTTGCGGGCCTGGTCACCCCGCACACCAAGAAAGAAATGTTATCTTTCCTTGGTATGATAAACTACTGCAGACAATGGATTCTTAATTGATCCTACTATGACAATGTAATGAGACAAGCCACTCTGGCAGACATGCCAGATCTCATCAGGTGGTCTGAAGAAATGTTTAATGCATTTGATTATTTGAAATGTTCTTTAATGACAAGTCCAAGTTTGGGCCTCCCTGACTACAAACTCACATTCCACGTCTATGCTCGACAAAATTGTAAAACCAAGGTGTGACGACCACCCGCCAATCCCGTCGTACTATGCCACAGTTGCCATACAGGTCTCCACTAGAGACTCCTGAAGGCGAATCCACTGTGAGCACAGAAGACGTGTAAGATTGGTTGGTGGGCCCAGACAGGATGCAATCACGATTGTATGTACAATCGGTAAAAATAAAATTACTGATTTCACGCTGGAAATCAAATTAATTTGCTGCCACCACTCTTCGTATTGAATCGGGGCGAAGAGACCCCGGCTAGCTAATCCTAAAGGGACGAAACGGTTATTTGCAACCTAGCTAGTACATTAACAATTTATAAAAATAACACAATTTGGTAGTATGTCTTCTGAGGACAGAGCTCTTAGCATAGATCAGGTCATCAAGTAACAAGGGCAAAACTGGAACGATGAAATCGTTAGTTTTTATTCTAAAACTACACACAAAAATATATATATTAAAGCTGACAGATAAATATACCTGCCAGGTGAACAGATTGGTTTGGATAGAAATAGTTAGAGGTGGAAGGGAATAGAATGTCTGTAAGTTCAGAATTACCGTGGTAGTGTCCAGTAATAGGCAAAGTCTTTGAAATAATAATCCAAGATGGTGGGGTGCCCGTGTCCCTGCGGGCGGTCGAGATGTTAGACGACGTCAGATGGTAGATGAAGGACCCAGGACCTGAGTGTGTCACTGTTTTTACCTACTCTGAAGCGGGGAGTGGTTATGACACGTTCAGGTCCAGCCTTGGGTAATTGGAACAGGGGCAGTCCTTTGCCCCATAGGGAGAAAACCTGGCAGCATCTTTGCTTTGCCCATTTCTCCATATCCCGTAAGTCCAATCAAGAAATATAGTAGATATTGATAATCAGTACAATTTTACGCATCATCTGATAACAAATACGACTAGAAGATAATACAGGGTGCCCGAGAACCTTTATATCTCAGAGCGGGAATCTCTGATTTGTCCGCGGGTTTCCTAGAAGGTGGGTTAGGAGAACCAAAACCATCTCTGAAAAGATGGTTCCTTTCCCATTTCCATAACCCATGAAATATTAGGAAAATATGGGAAGAATATGAAGTTTATGGATTGGAGGTGACTTTCAGGTCATCTTCCCTCCTGTACCAGCCAGCTGTGTGATAAGGATCTGTCCTTTTCTTCTGAAGCTCGCTGCCCAGGCTAAAGGTGTGAGACCCCTGCTGGTATTGGAGACACTATGGCTGCAGAGAGACCAGGTTTATGAGGTTCTGTCAAGAGAATACCAGATTGATGGGTACTTAAACCTGGCATGGGGCAGGAAGATTCTTTGGCAAGAAGGTGCTAATTGTACCTCTGATCTGTGAGTTACTCCTTTAGTGAAAGAGAAGATTCTTAGTGAAGGCTCTTTTGTCTTTGTGATTGAGAAATATGGCGCATTTGTGATTTCCTAGTATCGCTGTGGATCGCAAAGCGTCACACCTCCCCCCTTTGGAAGATTGGGGAAGGAGTGGTCAGCAAGACTGGGACTGAAGCAATCCCAACTCCCTATTTGAGCTAGTTACAGCGGGAAAGTCCGTCAGCATTCTGATGGCGACTTCCCGGTTTGTGCTGAATCGTGAAATCGTACTGTTGGAGCGCTAAGCTCCAGCGGAGAAGTTTTCCGTTGGTACCAGAAGTACGTTTCAGCCAGCTGAGAGGGTTGTGATCTGTGATGACCATGAAGGATCGTCCGTATAGGTACGATTGAAGTTTCTGTAGGGCCCATACGATCGCTAGGCACTCTTTCTCAGTGGTGCAGTATGCGGTTTCCCGCGGGAGTAGTTTTCGGCTCAGGTAGAGGACAGGGTGCTCATGCCCGGTTGCGTCCACCTGACTAAGGACGGCTCCCAGACCGTGGTCTGAGGCGTCAGTTTGTACTAGGAACTGACGGGAGAAGTCGGGAGCTTGAAGGACAGGAGCGCTAGCTAGCGCTTCCTTCAGGGCCCTGAAATGCCTGTTCTAGTTCCGAGTTCCATGTGACCGTGTTGGGTTGTTTTTTGCCCGTTGCATCGGTCAGCGGTTTAGCCAGAGTACTATAGGATGGAACAAACTTCCTATAGTACCCTGCCGTTCCCAGAAATGCCTGTATTTGTTTTTTGGTGTTAGGCCGTGGCCATGCTACAATGGCATCGACCTTCCCTATCTGAGGTTTCAGGGTCTGGCTGCCTACTCTGTGTCCTAAGTACTGAACCTCTGTCATGGCAATCTGACATTTGTTGGGCTTAATGGTCAGATTGGCAGCGGACAGTCTTCCCAATACCTGTGACAGATGATCAAGGTGATCTTCCCAGGTTGGACTATATATGGCTATATCGTCCAGATAGGCTAGGGCATAACCTTGCATTCCTTCCAACAGTTCATTCATGGCCCGCTGAAAGGTGGCGGGCGCATTCTTCATCCCAAAGGGCATACGAGTAAACTCATAGAGGCCAAAAGGGGTGATGAATGCGGATTTCGCTCTCGCCTCTGGCGCAAGCGGAATCTGCCAGTATCCACGGCTCAAGTCCATGATTGTTAGATAGCTGGCGGACGCCAGCTGATCCAGCAATTCATCAATTCGAGGCATGGGATACGCATCGGTTATGGTGATGTCATTCAGTCTCCGATAGTCGACACAGAACCGGGTTGTCTTGTCCTTTTTGGGGACTAAAACAACCGGGGCGGCCCATGGACTAGAGGATTTCTGGATGACCATTAACTGTAGCATCTCATCAATCTCTCGTTTGATTTCAGCCTGCACTTCGGGTGAGGTGCGATAGGGGCCCTGCCGTAAGGGCTTGTGGGTCCCTGTATCAACTCGGTGAGCTGCTAGGTTGGTTTGGCCAGGGATGCCTGAGAATGTGGCGCTGTGCGCACTCAGGAGAGTGGTGAGCTGAAGCTTCTGTGGGTACGAGAGGTGGGGGTTGATGTTCCAATCATCTGCCACGTCTCGTAGCTCTGCTAGCAAGTCTATCAGTGGATCTGGCTCTTCGGGTTCTAGCTGGCTACACACTGCTAATACATACTGCTCCCTTTCCTCGTGTGCTTTTAACATGTTCACGTGGAACAGTTTCTGTCGCTTACCCCCGAGACTCACTAGGTAAGTGACTGGGTTCACCTGTTTCAGAATGGTGTATGGCCCGTCCCAGGCAGCCTGCAATTTGTTCTGCCTGACAGGGAGTAGGGCGTATACCTTCTGACCTGCTGCGTATGACCGCTCTCTGGCATGCTGATCATACCAAGCCTTCTGTTTGGCCTGTGCCTTTGCAAGGTTTCCCGTCACTATGGTCATGAGGGACTCCATCTTGTCCCGAAATTTTAGGACATATTCAACCACAGAGACTTCTGAGGGGTCACCTTTTCCCTCCCAGGTCTCCCGAATCAGTTTTAAGGGCCCTCGAACGTCTCGTCCATATAGGAGTTCAAAGGGCGAGAACCCAGTGGACTCCTGTGGCACTTCTCTGTAAGCGAACAGCAAATGAGGCAGGTGCCGCTCCCAGTCCTTCCCCTGCGATTCCACGAACGTGGCCAGCATTTGCTTTAACGTTCCGTTGAAACGTTCGCAAAGGCCGTTGGTTTGCGGGTGATACGCACTGGAAGTGGTGTGCTTGATTTGCATCCTCTCACAGAGGGCTTCCATTAGCTCCGACATGAAGCAGGAGCCCTGATCAGAGATCATCTCGGCGGGGAAACCTACACGCGAGAAAATCCCGATCAAGGCGTCTGCCACCGTGGCCGACCTAAGGGAAGACAGTGCTACCGCCTCTGGGTAACGGGTGGCATAGTCCACGACCGTTAAGATGTAGCGCTTGCCAGAACTGCTAGGAATGGGAAGGGGACCAATTATATCCACTGCCACTCTCTGGAAGGGCTCTGTGATCACGGGCAGTGGCTGCAAAGGGGCTTTGCGGGGTCCTCCAGCCTTCTTAACCCTCTGGCAAGTGGTACACGATCGGCAGTACTTCGTTATGTCCGTTCCCATCGTGGGCCAGTAAAAATGGTTCTGAACACGTTTGTGGGTCTTTCTGATACCCAAATGTCCTGCAAGTGGAATGTCGTGGGCTGCTTTGAGCACCTGTGCCCGAAATTCCCTAGGGAGTACCAGCTGTCTCGTGTTCTCACCTGCGCCACCTTTTGTAGGCTGTACAGCTTCACAGTACAGTCGGTCGTTCTCCCAATAGATTTTATATGGAGTGCCCTCACCTGGGGGCTGGCCGGCTCGGGCCCTAAGTGCCTCCAGACTAGGGTCACCCTTTAAGGCCTGCACGAATGCAGCGCCACCGGTCTCCTCCAGCTGACCAGTGACGTATGAGGTCAGCTGTGGAGAGTTACCTTCAATGCTGGGGTCAGAGGTGGGTGGAGGGACGGCTGGTTCTGTCCCCGCAGCCCCATCTGAGCCCAGGTTACTGGCGACACTGGAAGCGTCTACCAGCGCAGTGACACAATCATCATCATCATCACATGAAAAGGTCTTTCTCGCATTGTTATCCACCTGAGGGTCAGAATCGCCCGAGGGGGTCCCTTCGGTCGGTTCTGAGTTCAGGCGGCTGGCCATAGAACGTGTAATGGCCAGAACAGGTACAGCATCATTTATATCACCATTGCTAACACTAACACACGCATTCGGATCAACAATGACAGGTGCAGAAGTAGGCAAATGACATTCGGTTGCTTGTACATTTAAATCTGATACCTCCCTAGGTGCGTTAGGGACAGTAGAAATAGCAGGCAAAGTGTCCCCGTCTCCCTGTTTCCCCAAAGGGCTGTACAGTACCTGGTTTTGGTCAGGGAGTCCTGCTTGGGCCTCCTGCGCTCTTGCAGGGTATTCGTAATGGGAAACAAGGGTGCCCAAATCAGTGCCAAGCACTGTGGCAACGGGAATATCATCCAGGACCCCAACAACTCGCTTTTGCCGTCCCATTCCCCAATCAATGGTGACTTGGGCTTGGGCCACATGAGTGCGAGTGCCCCCAACTCCGGTCAGAGCGAGGTACTTTCCTGGAAGGATATCCTTCTCCGTAACAAGATGTGAACGGACCAAGGTTACATCTGCACCGGTATCACGGAATCCGATGACAGTCTGGCCGTTCACAGTGACAGGCTGGTGATTCTGGGATCCGCGGTGCACCTCGGGTCCTCCGACCAGCAATACAGCAGACGAGGTAGGTGAGGAAGCGTTGGCCCCCTTAGGGCTTGGCGTCGTCGCGATGCTAGGAGGTTGGGCCGGCTTCCCTGCGTAACAGGTTTGCTTGGTGTGACCGGGCCTGCGACACAGCTCACACCAGGGCCTGGTTGTCTCACGGTTCACAGGGCCAGTGGGCCTGCCTTCTCTCCAGTTCTGGGACATGGCTCTGTCCTGGTTGGGTACTGGAGTTTTGCGGCTGTCAGGTACCAGGGGTTTGCGGATGTCTGATACCACCGGCCTGCGGATGTCCGTCATCACAGGTTTGCGAATGTCCGGTACCCGGGTTGCGACAAACATGTCTGCCAGCTCAGCAGCTTCTTTCACAGACTGGGGCTTGCGCTCCAGCACAAACTGTCTCACATCTGTAGGGCATATTGCAAGGAGTTGGTCATGGATCATCAAATCCTCAAGGGTAGCATAAGTCTTTTCTTTAAGAATTCTAGTCCATTGGCGGAATGTGGTGCCTAAGCGGCTAGCCACATCCGCGTAAGAGTCTGTGGATCCTTTCAGGATGGCACGGAACTTTCTCCGGTAAACCTCAGGGGTTAACTGGAACTTAGCAATTATGGCATCCTTGATAGTCTGATAATCGCAATCTTGGTCTGTGGGTAGTTCCGCAAAAGCATCCAGCGCTTTACCAGTCAGCTGAGGCGTCAGGTGTAGAGCCCACTGATCCTCAGGGATGCAGAACTGGCGGCATGCTCTCTCAAACGAGCGTAAATATAAATCAATGTCCCCGTTTTTCTCCATAACTGGAAACCTTGCTTTGGGGACCCCGGGTAGAGGAATGCCTCCTGCAGCAGGAGTGTTAGGAGAGGCAGACCGCTCGGCCTGTCTCACTTGGGCCAGTTCTAGTGCACGCTGGTGCTGCAGCACTTCTCTCTGAAGCTGGAACTGCCGCTCCTCTCTTTGCTGCTGTTGCTGTATCTCCAGGTAAAAACGTAAATCCGCGCCAGTCAGGCCTGGCATCAACTGCTGGCTCATAGGGCCCAAGGCAGTGAAGTTCAGTCCAGAGCTGCTTGTTCCTTGCTGAGGGTTAGCAGGAGCTGTGGACATAGCGTAATCCAGGGTATCCACATCACCCGGAGCTAAAGTAGCAACATCAGCACTCCCATAGCTGGCGATGCTGGGTGACGTTGAACGAAGGGGCAGCGAAGCCTCCCGCACGGGATTGGAATCCTCCATCGCTTGGCCGTCTCTCTCCGTCAAAGCTTTGATCAGCTGTGATCGATTTTTGTTCAGAATGGCAATGCCTTGCGACTCACACACGGCTTGTAAGTCGGCGACAGACCAACTTAGGTAATTTGGAACTGAATCAGACATTCAGAAAAGAAGAGAAAAAGAATAGGATATAGCAAGGAAAAGGTGGAAAATGTAAACCAATCTATTCCTATCAATGTGTACCGTTTTGCACCCGGAACTCAAGTTCCGCAGGACAGGATACTAAGTAACCACTGTCCTATTGTTATGATTGCGCAAAAAGCTGCACTTGTCAGTTCTTTGTGCTCTGATCTCCCAAAAGCTGACTTCTGCCTGGTTTTGGGTTCTGCTATCCCACTAGCTGCCAACAATGTGACGACCACCCGCCAATCCCGTCGTACTATGCCACAGTTGCCATACAGGTCTCCACTAGAGACTCCTGAAGGCGAATCCACTGTGAGCACAGAAGACGTGTAAGATTGGTTGGTGGGCCCAGACAGGATGCAATCACGATTGTATGTACAATCGGTAAAAATAAAATTACTGATTTCACGCTGGAAATCAAATTAATTTGCTGCCACCACTCTTCGTATTGAATCGGGGCGAAGAGACCCCGGCTAGCTAATCCTAAAGGGACGAAACGGTTATTTGCAACCTAGCTAGTACATTAACAATTTATAAAAATAACACAATTTGGTAGTATGTCTTCTGAGGACAGAGCTCTTAGCATAGATCAGGTCATCAAGTAACAAGGGCAAAACTGGAACGATGAAATCGTTAGTTTTTATTCTAAAACTACACACAAAAATATATATATTAAAGCTGACAGATAAATATACCTGCCAGGTGAACAGATTGGTTTGGATAGAAATAGTTAGAGGTGGAAGGGAATAGAATGTCTGTAAGTTCAGAATTACCGTGGTAGTGTCCAGTAATAGGCAAAGTCTTTGAAATAATAATCCAAGATGGTGGGGTGCCCGTGTCCCTGCGGGCGGTCGAGATGTTAGACGACGTCAGATGGTAGATGAAGGACCCAGGACCTGAGTGTGTCACTGTTTTTACCTACTCTGAAGCGGGGAGTGGTTATGACACGTTCAGGTCCAGCCTTGGGTAATTGGAACAGGGGCAGTCCTTTGCCCCATAGGGAGAAAACCTGGCAGCATCTTTGCTTTGCCCATTTCTCCATATCCCGTAAGTCCAATCAAGAAATATAGTAGATATTGATAATCAGTACAATTTTACGCATCATCTGATAACAAATACGACTAGAAGATAATACAGGGTGCCCGAGAACCTTTATATCTCAGAGCGGGAATCTCTGATTTGTCCGCGGGTTTCCTAGAAGGTGGGTTAGGAGAACCAAAACCATCTCTGAAAAGATGGTTCCTTTCCCATTTCCATAACCCATGAAATATTAGGAAAATATGGGAAGAATATGAAGTTTATGGATTGGAGGTGACTTTCAGGTCATCTTCCCTCCTGTACCAGCCAGCTGTGTGATAAGGATCTGTCCTTTTCTTCTGAAGCTCGCTGCCCAGGCTAAAGGTGTGAGACCCCTGCTGGTATTGGA
Organism: Bufo gargarizans; assembly: GCF_014858855.1. Taxonomy (NCBI): domain Eukaryota; kingdom Metazoa; phylum Chordata; class Amphibia; order Anura; family Bufonidae; genus Bufo; species Bufo gargarizans. Next base: position 35,468,945 of record NC_058083.1, read on the forward strand.
GACACTATGGCTGCAGAGAGACCAGGTTTATGAGGTTCTGTCAAGAGAATACCAGATTGATGGGTACTTAAACCTGGCATGGGGCAGGAAGATTCTTTGGCAAGAAGGTGCTAATTGTACCTCTGATCTGTGAGTTACTCCTTTAGTGAAAGAGAAGATTCTTAGTGAAGGCTCTTTTGTCTTTGTGATTGAGAAATATGGCGCATTTGTGATTTCCTAGTATCGCTGTGGATCGCAAAGCGTCACACAAGGCGGGTGTGCCGACACAATATCACAGAGGCAAGTTACATCCTTGTGCCTTTTTCTCAAAGGTGGTTCAGGCATCCGTACAAGGAATGCCGGCCTGTCTGAGATCTCTTGCAGCCTGTGCTATGATGATTGAGCTTGCAACGCCACTCACAATGGGACATGAGACTATCCTGTAAACCACACATGATGTATTAGGCCTTTTCAAAGGCATACACACACAGCACATGTCCGCACAAAGACTATCTGGATATGAGATTCTACTCCTCAGCAATCCCTCCCTCTAAATCAAATATGCAACCACACCTCAGGTCCAGCACCTATCTTGAATACCCTATTAGAACTTAAAGGACCTGAGGATCACTTGACAGAGGCACATGATTGTATACACGTAATACAACATGAGACATTACCCTGCTCTGATTTACAATCTGTACCAGTAGAAGGGGCTCCTGACGTTTTAGTTGATGGATCCCGCAGCAGACCAAATGACAACACTTATCATGCAGAATATGCTATTGTTATGCTACCCGATGTTGTCCTGGAAGCCAGACCCATCACATACCAATCTGCACAAGCAGCATAATTAATCACTTCAACCCCGCTAGCTAAAACCCCCTTAATGACCAGGCCACTTTTTACACTTCTGCACTACACTACTTTCACCGTTTATCGCTCGGTCATGCAACTTACCACCCAAATGAATTTTACCTCCTTTTCTTCTCACTAATAGAGCTTTCATTTGGTGGTATTTCATTGCTGCTGACATTTTTACTTTTTTTGTTATTAATCGAAATTTAACGATTTTTTTGCAAAAAAATGAAATTTTTCACTTTCAGCTGTAAAATTTTGCAAAAAAAACGACATCCAAATATAAATTTTTCGCTAAATTTATTGTTCTACGTGTCTTTGATAAAAAAAAATGTTTTGGCAAAAAAAAAAAATGGTTTGGGTAAAAGTTATAGCGTTTACAAACTATGGTACAAAAATGTGAATTTCCGCTTTTTGAAGCAGCTCTGACTTTCTGAGCACCTGTCATGTTTCCTGAGGTTCTACAATGCCCAGACAGTAGAAAACCCCCACAAATGACCCCATTTCGGAAAGTAGACACCCTAAGGTATTCGCTGATGGGCATAGTGAGTTCATAGAACTTTTTATTTTTTTTCACAAGTTAGCGGAAAATGATGATTTTTTTATATTTTTTTTTCTTACAAAGTCTCATATTCCACTAACTTGCCACAAAAAATAAAAAATTCTAGGAACTTGCCATGCCCCTCACGGAATACCTTGGGGTGTCTTCTTTCCAAAATGGGGTCACTTGTGGCGTAGTTATACTGCCCTGGCAATTTAGGGGCCCATATGTGTGAGAAGTAGTTTGCAATCAAAATCTGTAAAAAATGACCGGTGAAATCCGAAAGGTGCACTTTGGAATGTGGGTCCCTTTGCCCACCTAGGCTGCAATAAAGTGTCACACATCTGGTATCGCCGTACTCAGGAGAAGTTGTGGAATGTGTTTTGGGGTGTCATTTTACATATACCCATGCTGGGTCAGAGAACTATCTTGGCAAAAGACAACTTTTCCAATTTTTTTATACAAAGTTGGCATTTGACCAAGATATTTATCTCACCCAGCATGGGTATATGTAAAATGACACCCCAAAACACATTCCCCAACTTCTCCTGAGTACGGCGATACCACATGTGTGACACTTTTTTGCAGCCAAGGTGGGCAAAGGGGCACATATTCCAAAGTGCACCTTTCGGATTTCGCAGGCCATTTTTTACACATTTTGATTGCAAAGTACTTCTCACACATTTGGGCCCCTAAATTGCCAGGGCAGTATAACTACCCCACAAGTGACCCCATTTTGGAAAGACGACATCCCAAGGTATTCCGTGAGGGGCATGGGGAGTTCCTAGAATTTTTATTTTTTTTGTCACAAGTTAGTGGAATATGAGACTTTGTAAGAAAAAAAAATAATAAATCCACATTTTCCGCTAACTTGCGACAAAAAATAAAAAATTCTAGGAACTTGCCATGCCCCTAACGGAATACCTTGGGGTGTCTTCTTTCCAAAATGGGGTCACTTGTGGGGTAGTTATACTGCCCTGGCATTCTAGGGGCCCTAATGTGTAGTAAGTAGTTTGAAATCAAAATGTGTAAAAAATGCCCTGTGAAATCCAAAAGGTGCTCTTTGGACTGTGTGCCCCTTTGCCCACCTAGGCGGCAAAAAAGTGTCACACATCTGGTATCGCCGTACTCAGGAGAAGTTGGGGAATGTGTTTTGGGGTGTCATTTTACATATACCCATGCTGGGTGAGAGAAATATCTTGGCAAAAGACAACTTTTCCCATTTTTTTTATACAAAGTTGGCATTTGACCAAGATATTTATCTCACCCAGCATGGGTATATGTAAAATGACACCCCAAAACACATTCCCCAGCTTCTCCTGAGTACGGCGATACCAGATGTGCGACACTTTTTTGCAGCCTAGATGCGCAAAGCGGCCCAAATTCCTTTTAGACATTTGGATCACAGACTTCTCACACTTTCGGGCCCCTAAAAAGCCAGGGCAGTATAAATACCCCACATGTGACCCAATTTTGGAAAGAAGACACCCCAAGGTATTCAATGAGGGGCATGGCGAGTTCATCGAATTTTTTATTTTTTTGGCACAAGTTAGAGGAATTTTTTTTTTGGTATTTTCTCACAAAGTCTCCCTTTCCGCTAACTTGGGACAAAAATTTCAATCTTTCATGGACTCAATATGCCCCTCACGGAATACCTTGGGGTGTCTTCTTTCCGAAATGGGGTCACATGTGGGGTATTTATACTGCCCTGGCATTTTAGGGGCCCCAAAAGCGTGAGAAGAAGTCTGGAATATAAATGTCTAAAACATTTTACGCATTTGGATTCCGTGAGGGGTATGGTGAGTTCATGTGAGATTTTATTTTTTGACACAAGTTAGTGGAATATGAGACTTAGTAAGAAAAAACAAAAAAAATATATATATAATTTCCGCTAACTTGGGCCAAAAAAAATGTCTGAATGGAGCCTTACAGGGGGGTGATCAATGACAGGGGGGTGATCAGGGAGTCTATATGGGGTGATCACCCCCCTGTCATTGATCACCCCCCTGTCATTGATCACCCCCCTGTAAGGCTGCATTCAGACGTCCGTATGCGTTTTGCGGATCCGATCCATGTATCCGTGGATCCGTAAAAATCATACGGACGTCTGAATGGAGCCTTACAGGGGGGTGATCAATGACAGGGGGGTGATCAATGACAGGGGGTGATCAGGGAATCTATATGGGTGATCACCCGCCTGTCATTGATCACCCCCCTGTAAGGCTGCATTCAGACGTCCGTATGCGTTTTGCGGATCCGATCCATGTATCCGTGGATCCGTAAAAATCATACAGACGTCTGAATGGAGCCTTACAGGGGGGTGATCAATGACAGGGGGTGATCAATGACAGGGAAGTGATCAGGAAGTCTATATGCGTGATCACCCCCTTGTCATTGATCACCCCCCTGTAAGGCTCCATTCAGACGTCCGTATGTGTTTTGCGGATCCGATCCATGTATCTGTGGATGCGTAAAAATCATACGGACGTCTGAATGGAGCCTTACAGGGGGGTGATCAATGACAGGGGGTGATCAATGACAGGGAAGTGATCAGGAAGTCTATATGCGTGATCACCCCCTTGTCATTGATCACCCCTCTGTAAGGCTCCATTCAGACGTCCGTATGTGTTTTGCGGATCCGATCCATGTATCTGTGGATGCGTAAAAATCATACGGACGTCTGAATGGAGCCTTACAGGGGGGTGATCAATGACAGGGGGGTGATCAATGACAGGGGGTGATCAGGGAATCTATATGGGTGATCACCCGCCTGTCATTGATCACCCCCCTGTAAGGCTCCATTCAGACGTCCGTATGTGTTTTGCGGATCCGATCCATGTATCCGTGGATCCGTAAAAATCATACGGACGTCTGAACGGAGCCTGACAGGGGGGTGATCAATTACACTCACGAGAGCATGCATACTACATGAAGGCAAGCCAGTCACCATTTACACTGATAGCAGGTATGCACATGAAGTGGTCTAGGACCACAGGGTCATTTGGCAAAAGAGAGGATTCATTGCAGCTGATGGTAAGCACATCTCACATTCACAACTTGTCATGCAACTTTTAGAAGCCATACGATTTCCCTCACAGATTGGAATTGTCCACTGCAGGGCGCATACTGGTGGTAAAGATCATGTGTCCCAAGGCAATACCCTGGCAGACACGGAGGCCAAGAAGGCTGCACTGTTAGCCCCGGCTACATTGCAAATGGTGAAATTAGTACCTCCTTCACTTGAGTTAACTCAGATGCTTGTGGATCTCCAGTTCTCAGCTACTGACGATGATATGGCCGATTGGTGTTATCCAATCTTGCAGAAGAATCCTAGGACAGGATTAATCTGCAAAGAGGGGGAGCCATGCATACCACAGCACAGCTCCCCTATGTTCATTGTACATTTTCATGGAGTAGGACACAACAGCATTTAAACAACACACATGCTGCTAGCACAGGATTTTTATATTACAGGCATTAAACAGTTAGTGTCAGATTATGTGGGAAGGTGTATCACATGTTTGTGGAATAACCCACACACCAATGTAACCAGATTGATTAAAGCCCTAAGTGAAATTGAGGAAAAAGTTTCTTGTAAGTCTCCTTGTCTTCCACAAGAACCAACTCACCCATTCCAAGTGGGAGATATCGTGCTGATAAAGAAATTAAAGAAAGGAAAATTCGCAGGAGACTTCACCTACGGACCACCGACTACAGTGGTAGCCATGACCCGCACAGCTGTACTTACAGAAGAAGCACCTACCTGGGTCCACGGCACCAGAGTAAAACTGGTAAAAGAAGGCACCCCAAAAGGAGGTAATAACGGGAACAGATAGTCCTGACCTCGAAAAAGGACAAAGTGAGGTACTAACGGGAACAGACAGCTCTGACCTCCACCAGAATGCACTCCTTCAATTCTGGAAGATGGCACAGATGATCCACTTGGACTGTGGGATTACTGACGATCCTAATGACTCTGCCGGAGGATAACAAAGCTGAAGTTGCTATAACTCAGAAAGGTGGAATCACTACCTTCTGGCACAATTCCTCCAGTACTCATGTTGCAACTTACTCCTTCTGTTTATGCAGCATAATGAAGTGCAGTCCTGCCACGAGATGCGGCAACCACTATAAGAATGGACAGGCTTATATCTGTATTACTGACCCTTATTGGGGTAATATATGCGCATACTGGGGGTCAGTAGGATGGAATACAGGAAAAGACTGGGGGTATAAACCACAGAATGCCCTTAATCGAAAGGATAAGAATGGTAAATCCTTGATTAGTAGAATGACAATTATCAACGGAGGGGACTGTCACATAGATGTTAGCCTATATCCTACAGGGTGGGCATGCCCTAAGATGGTGTCTGAGACGAAAATAATTATAAACATAGAAAACACCAACAAAGGTGATGAAGGAGATTATGTGCTGGGATGGTACTTTCACAACATGGGGGGTGGGGGGGCAGAGATTTCAATGGTCACCAAACACTTTGAAATAAGTGAGAAATAAGAGATATGTGTCAATCCTCAGAATATACATACCCTCAGAAACAAACATACCCTCTAAAAACCCATAAACAGTCCCTAGGAAACATACTGGCTATTTCTGACCCTACCTATGAGGATACCCTGGCAGGAGAAACTGGGTTCTCTGATGCCAACCTATGGTTAGAATGGATGAATTACAGTGCAGCTTCAGTAAATAAAAGTAATAGTTATATATGTGGGACTGCTAAGCCTCACCTAGGTACTGTGCCCTTAATATTGCCCTCTAGTGTTGAGGAATGTTTTTTGCAATTATTCTCAAATTCATCTAGTAACCAGTCTGCATGTGAAGAATGGAAGCAAAAATACCCACTTCTCATAAAAACTCCCCGCCCTAGTGTAGGTATACATATCTATCCTGGTAACTATACCTGCCACAGAGGGGGAGATCAAGGAAGATCTCTGCGTAATTTCATTGAAGGATACTGTGTAACTTACAGTGAAACAGATACCTCTCTCACACAGAATCAAGTATACTCGATTGGAGATGTATATTGGATCTGTGGGGATGGAAAGATAAGATCTAGACTAGAGGGTTCCTGGAAAGGTGAATGTGCTCTTGCTAAAGCCATAATGAATATACACATATTTAGTGAACAAGAGACCCCTAGTGTAGAAAGAGTGACAAGGACCAAAAGATCACTCCCCATGGGTAGTTTTGATCCTCATGTGTCTATAGACGCAATAGGTGTCCCAAGAGGGGTCCCTGATGAATTCAAGGCCAGAGGTCAGGTGGCAGCAGGATTTGAATCCATAATTCCCCACATAACAATCAACAAAAATGTAGACTGGATCAACTATATTTACTATAATCAACAAAGGTTTGTAAACTACACCAGAGAGGCGTTACAGGGTGTAGCAGAACAGTTACAGGCAGATTCCATTATGACATTTCAAAACCGCATGGTACTCGATTTGATACTTGCAGAAAGAGGTGGTGTCTGTAAGGTATTGACGGACCCTTCATCCTACTGCACGTTCATACCCAACAACACCGGCCCTAATAGTAAGGTCACACTGGCAATAAAGAAACTCAAGGATTTATCAATCGAGCTCAAAAGAAACTCAGGTATCGATAACCCTTGGGATCAGTATTTTGGCTGGTTCACTACCTGGAAAAAGGCACTTGTACAGTTGGGAATCATTATCCTGATAATTATTATAGTAAAAGCAATAGTTGCAACATGTATCATACCATGTGTACGTAAAATGATGATGAAAGGAGTATCAAATATGTCATTTTATGAGACTCTGCTGCCAAATCCTGAAGACAACTCACATGAAGGATATAGAAAATATCTGGTGGTATACAGGGAAAAGGGCAAGGGTAAGAACCATATTATCTATGAAATTTGGTTCTAAGAGGGGATTGAAGAGAAATGTGTCTCCATCTTGTCTTCTCTAAATATGTAAAGAATTGTTATAGCATCTCACCTACACACTGTTTCACGTCCCCCCGCTGGGAGTTAGGTTCGCTTATCTGTCCCAGGACAGATTTTGGGAATATCCTAGAACTAGAACAAATGTTCTTGCCTTATTCAGGGTCATTCAGCACAACTACATACATTCTTATATGTGACTGATTAAAACCTATTTTTTTTTTTCCTGCACGTACACATACCATATAAAGGATGTTCCGGTAGTATCTGTATGAGCACCAACGTTTATCTTTATGATTGGTTTAAACGCTGTTGTTATGCAAACTTTTCTACTGCCTATATAAGGCCAAGCAATAGCATAATAAAATTAGAGTATTTCTCAGTGATAGCTGTGTGTGTCTGTTATTGCAAACTGAGAAACATCTCTCCTGACGTCAGTGTCTCAAACCAAGGTTGTCGTAGAGGTCCATAAAGGTCCAAATCCTTTCAGAGAGCTGAACGCTTCTGTGAGACATTGTGGAGATGCTTGGTGACCCAGGTGTTGCTGGCAGATCCACTGTTTGCCAGCAACACTGGTGGCACTGTCACTCCAGAGGTAGATGAAGAGGCCGAGACTGCAGCATAAGAGGAAGCAGCAGGAGCCAGAGACCTTTCTTGGTTTATGAGGTGTCTACTCCACTGCAGCTCGTGCTTTGCACTTAAATGCCTGGTCATGCCGGTTGTGCTTAGGTTGAGAACATTAATGCCTCGCTTCAGGCTCTGATTGCCCAGCGTGCAAACCACTCGTGTCTTGTCGTCAGCACATTGTCTGAAGAACTGCCACACCAGGGAACTCCTTGGAGCTGGCTTTGGTGTGCTCGGTCCCTTGCTGTGGTGGGCAGTAGCAGGCGTACTGTCTAGAGGACAGCCGCTCCGCTTTACACCCTGTTCCCTCTTCTGCTATGCTGGTGGCTTTTTTCCTCCAAACTACATAGGTTACTCGCATGACCTTGATTCCATGTGGGGTTGAGGGCCTCATCGTCCTTTAAATCATCTTCCACTCAGTCTTCACCCTTCCTTGTCGGTCTGCACACTTTTGAAAGCCCCAGCAGTTGGCACCTGCGTTTTGTCATCATCTGAGACGTGCTGCGATGGTCCTCCCATGTACTCATCTTGAAAGATAAGTGGTTGGGAATCGGTGCACTCAATCTCTTCCACTTCTGGCACAGGACTAGGTGGATGGCCCTGGGAAATCCTGCTAACAGAGTCATCAAAAAGCAGAAGAGACTGCTGCATGACTTGGGGCTCAGACTGCTTGGCTGATTTGCAAGGGGGTGAGACTGATGGACATCGGCTGCAGGTGCCAAAAGCCAACTGGTCTTTCAGCAGGACACTGAGTGGGAGACAATGTGAAGGAACTGGATCCACTGTCAGCAACCTAATCTACTATCGCCTGTACTTGTTCAGGCCTTACCATTCGTAGAGCAGCATTAGGCTAAATACTAAATACCGCTGCAGGTTTTTTCGCCTACTCGCATCTGAGGAAGAGGTTTCACTTGTGCATGTAGCTGGCACAGATCGACCTTGTCCTCTCCCTGCACCAGGAGCTCCACCAGCAGCACCACGACCTGGGCCACGTCCCTTATTTGACGCTCTCCTCATATTTTTTGAATTTAGGATCTTGCCCTAAATGGGTGTTTAATTAATAGTAGAATAGAACAACAGTATGTAAAGGGTGTATCTCACACGGCCTGAACCAGACTAGGCCTCAATTAAATATTTTGTTGCCCAAAATGGCTGTATTTCAAATGCCTGAATCAAACCCCTGTACAGTATGTAGAGGGTGTATCTCACACTGCCTGAACCAGTGTAGGCCTGGATTAAAGATTTATTTTCCCAAAATGGCTGTATTTCAAATGCCTGAATCAAACCCCTGTATGTAGAGGGTGTATATCACACGGCTTGAATCAGTGTAGGCCTGAATTAAAGATTTCTTTGCCCAAAATGGCTGTATTTCAAATGGATGTATTTCAAATGCCCGAATCAAACCCCTGTATGTAGATGGTGTATCTAATACATGGCCTGAATCAATGTAGGCCTGAATTAAAGATTTCTTTGCCCAAAAGTCTGTATTTCAAATGGCTGTATTTTAAATGCCTGAATCAAACCCCAGTATGTAGAGGGTGTATCTCACACGGCCTGAATCAGTGTAGGCCTGAATTAAAGATTTCTTTCCAGATGTTGTTTATTGCCAAAAAAGTGGTGATTTACAATGTCCCAAAAGCTCAGATGCAGTGCTGGTGCACTGAGCTTGCATAAAATTGCCGCCGCTGCCCCCCACCTTACTAACAGACGGATAAAAGTTATTATTTTTTTGTCAATGGGCTCAGGGCAGGGTAAAACGATTGTGCCCTGCACCCACACAACTATTTCTATGTAGATCGCTGAGTTAGATTCTCTCCTATTCTCTCCCAGAAATCACAAGTCCAGCAGCATCCTCTCCCTACACTTGTAACAGCAGAGTGACGTGCAGAGCTACGTGACTTAAGCTTATATAGAGCCTGGGTCACATGCTGCTCTGGCCAATAACAGCCATGCCATAAGTAGGCATGGCTGTGATGGCTTCTAAGGTCAGACAGTTAACCGGTTGTTGATTGGCTGCTATGCAGCCTTTCAAAAAGCGCCAAGAAAGCACCGAACACCGAACCCGAACTTTTACTGAAATGTTCGGGTTCGGGTCCGGGGTCCAAAAATCTTAAAGTTCGGTACAACAACTGAGCAACAGGGCAGTACTTGGTCAAAGTTATACTGCTACTACTTAAGTTCAGGAGACGAATTGGCACTTTACCTTGAGAAACAGTCACTAGGCTTCTTGCAGCTTGAACTAGAGGTTGGTCCTGTAGGTTGATAGGTTCTACTAAAGCTTGGTAGTCTTGACCTTGGATTCCAAGAGCGGCTCGGCACCATAGGAGTGTTTCAGTATTGGGTTTCAGTATCACTGGTTGGTTATCTTTGATGCGAGCACCGCAAATCTCTCCTTTCTCATTAGCACATTTCTGTTGTGCACTTAATACACAGATAGTCTGTTGTATCACCTTTTTGAGGCAGGTAAAGCGGTAGGCATAGACTTGTGCAAAGCTTCAAGAATTTCTGTAGAGTTTCTAAGGACGTTCATTCCTAGGACTACTGGAGGGTTGTTATCTTCCCTGACTTGTACAACAATAATACCTTGTTGGGGTAGTGTGGTTCCTCCCACTTGAAGAGGTGGCTCCCAGTATCCATGCACTGGCACAGGTTTGCCGTTGCTGGCTATAATGCTCAGCCAGGATCATGGTGGCTGTGTCAGCTGGTTTTGGTCCCAGTATTCCTCAAAGGCATTCGGTGGATAGTTGTGACTTGAGACCCGATATCCAATAAGGCAAGAAAGGGAACCCCATTGATTTGGAGAACCACTTCTGGACGGGAGCCTACATATCTGGGCATCCAGCTGGGATCTTTTGGACCTACGGCTCTACCTCCTGAGGGGTGGTCCTTGGCCTCGGGGATCGACCTTTTAACTGCCAGCACATCATTTCTGTATTACCTGGCTTGTAACAGTATCTACAAATGGTTCGCTTGGGCTCGTTAAAGCGTTTAGTGGGACGTCTACCAGAGTTTCTGGGATAAGTCTCTTTATAATCAGGAGGGAAATGTTTCCTTGGTGACGGTGTCTCATCCTCCAGCAGTAAGGGTTTCTCCCACTGATCTAGTTTTTGGTATACCTTCTCCAGACTTTTGGTTAGGAAGTTAACTTGCTCTGTCAAGGCAGCGACTTCATCATGAACCAAAGCTTGGGCTTCCTGACTGACTATAGAGTGACATTTTGGAGATGTAGTTGGCTTATACTCAGACATTTCAGCAGGCCTAGCAGGTTCTAGTTCTAGCTCTTTGACGTCTAGGAAGGTAGAACTTGGGTGCTGTGCAGCTAACATTTTTAACTGGCTCTTTAAGGTTTCAATCCTAACACCTTCAATGAATTGTTCTTTTAGTGTTTTATCTTGATCCTCTGCTTCGTGAGGGTCTACCTGTATAACAGCTGGCAGGGCTTCCTGTACGGATAATGAAAAGTTTCTAAGTAAATCACCTGGCTGCTGTCTCATGCTGAAGAATCTCATCTTGACCTCTGACACAGTCCTGGGTTCGAAGGTGGTGTAGAGTCGTTCAAATATCTGCTTCAGTGTTTTTCTCTCTGAGCTTGGCCAGGATTTCACTTCTCTGAGGACAGCTCCTTCCAATTGTGCAATGAGGATTTCCATTTGCTGTTCTGCTGACACAGGGTACAATCTGAATATAGCCAACATTTTTTCTTTAAATTCTCTTAAAGTATGAGCTTCCCCCGCGTATCGTGGGAACCAGGGTGCTCCAAAGAAATATGGCATTGTTAAAGGCATCATGCTTGGTGCAGCAGCGGCTGGTGATGCACTAGGGCTAGCTGTGGCTACTGCAGGGGACCTGTTAAGGTCATGCTGCTCACTATCTCATTGTTCAGACATGGCAGTGACAGGCCTTCAATATAATGCAGGTTAAGTGTAAAGGCCGATTTATTGGCCTGCATTTGTGGGAGGGGTGTAGCTGCCTTTATATCCGGCATACGCCCCTCCCTCAATGAACGTCTCGTCTTGTTTCTACCTAACACACGTGCAGGCAGGTGACGGCAGCGTTCCTGGCTCACGAGTCTGCAGTCAAAGGTGAGTATGCTGCCTCATCCAGCAGCCATGTCCACGTAGTCCGGCCGGCGGTGTTTCGGCTCCCCAAGGTGAGGGGGAGTACCACCGCATCGGAACGATCTGCAAGGGAGCTACGTGTGGCTCCCCACGCGGCCATTCATCGTAGGGTTACAGGGGACAGCGTGTTCCCAACTTCGACGCAGCCGTAAAGTCTTGCACGGGCCGCCGTGCAGTTAGATAGGAAGGTAGAGCTGGAGCAGGCTCGGTGGTCTATTAGTCAGGTCTGCCTGCTCCAGCTCAGTGCACAGGTCAGAACCCTGCTTGCTGGTAAAGATTAACCTCTTAGTGACCAAGTGTTTTTTCATCAATGTACTTGTATGAGGTCTTACTTTTGCAGGACAAGTTATAGTTTTTAATGCACCATTTTAAGTACATGTACTGATTGATTAAAGCAATCTGTTTTAGCTAAATCCTCCTTTGTTTAAGTCAGTGAAAGGCGTGTTAATGGTCACTAAGGGGTTAAAATAAAATATTTAGTATATAAGGGGGGGGGGTACATATGTGGTTTAGGCAATTATGTTAAGCACCCCTTTTGTAGTTTCTCAGCAGACTTCTCTTTAAGTTGCAGCACATTGTGGCATATTAAAAAAAAAAAAAAAAAAAGAGGCTGAGGCTGTTTGTGTAGGTTAATCAGGATTTATTCTCAGTTTGGTACTATATTATAGTACTGCTACACAGCTAAACTGAACAGGATCAGGGAAGTGATACACAGGTTCACGGTTACTACTGTGACCACTAAGGCCGAGTTACAATCACTGTTGGGCATGCTGAACTTTGCCATGCGTATAATCCCACAAGGCAGGTCATTAATTTCTCGTCTGTTGACACTCCTCCCAGGCGCGTACATAGAAATCATTGGGCCCCATAGCAAGAATCTTAATGGGGCCCCACTAACTCCGTCCACTGGCCCATCCCACCACCTGCCCTGGCTTCTCCCCTGCCATACCCCCAGCAGTTGCAGCCGTGTAGACATTAGGAGCTACTTTTACACTTGCGTTTCTATTTTCCGGTATTGAGATCCGTCATAGGGTCTCAATACCGGGAAAAAAAAACACTTTTGATTGTCCCCATTCATTGTCTGAGGGCACTGTCCACTATAAGCAGCACACAGGCACAGCTCATGGGGGGGTGGGCTATGGTGGTGCTGGCATAATAGTATACCAGTGCCACCATATCCCCCCTTGCCTTATGAACTGTCAGAACCTCCTAATGCATACCTCAGCTGCTGCAGAACATATAAAGCTTCGTTCACATCTGTGTTGGGGCCTCATTCGTGGATCAGGTCATAAATGCTGGACACAATTTTATAGCCTGGAAGATGGAAACCTGACAGATCTCATCATAGTCAGCGGGATCCGTCAGGTGTTGTCGTCCATGAAGTGCCAGATCCGGAACTGCAGTGATTTTCGCTGATTTGCTCCTATGACAGCAGAACAGCGACCGTCACCAGCACAGAAGTGAACAAGTAATACACACCTCAGCTGCTGCAGAACATTATAATAGTGACAAGGGAACTACAAGTCTCATCATCACCAGATTATTATTGGAAATTAGGGAGCAACACACGGTTAGAGGTGAAAGTGAAGAGAACTACAATTTCCAGCATGTCCAGGCTGTTATGATCAGATACAAGCAGACATTACACAGAGTATTAGGCCGGGTTCATATCACCGTTTAGTTTTCAGTTCTTCTGATCCGTCAGATGAACAGAAAAATAAAGAAAAAAAAATGATCCTGTATTTCAAGCATCAGTTCTGCACATTTGGCATCCGTTTATGCCATTTCTGTCGGAGATCCGTTATTTTAGACAGAAAAAAGTCCTGCATGCAAAACGGAAAACTAAACTGTGATGCGAATCCAGCCTAAAAAAAGAGAACTACAACTCTCAGCATGTCCAGATTATAGGACATCATCTAGTTGTACCAGGTAAGAGCTTTAAAAATAAATAACTATAACCCCCAGTATGGCCAGACTTATTATGGGGCATCAGTATACATTCCAAAGAGGGGGTATAAGAGGAGAGAACTACAACCCCCAGCATTATCAGCCTGTACTAGGGCATACGTTTAAATTACATTGAGAAACATATAATACGACAAAACTACAACTCCCAGCTTTTCTAGGATGTTATGGGTTATCCCAGAACACCACTAACCTCTCCTCCAGGCACCACACAGAAGCTCCGCCCCCTCACAGTGATATGCCACAGGTCTTTCACCAGTCCTCTGCAATGGTCACATGATGATGACATCACCAAAGGTCCTTTAGACTTCTGCTGCTCTGCTATTTATTGGCTTTCTGCACTGGTCACATGGTTGATGACATCACCAAAGGTCCTTTAGACCTCTGCTGCTCTGCTATTCATTGGCTTCCTGCACTGGTCACATGGTTGATGACATCACCAAAGGTCCTTTAGACCTCTGCTGCTCTGCTATTCATTGGCTTCCTGCACTGGGCACATGGTTGATGACATCACCAAAGGTCCTTCTCCACCTCTTACTTTCTCAGGTAGCCATACAAATGTAATTAATGGGCGGGGCCTATCCTCCACTGCGGGCCCCCTTCCCCCAGGGGCCCCACAGCAGCTGCGTGGTCTGCCTCTATTGGAGGTACGCCACTGACTCCTCCCCTCAACACCTTGTCAGGACAGCCCGGTGCACTTAGTCTTAGTCTGGCTCTAGCGGATTTTCAGATGTGGGATTACTTTCTCCACCAGTGGAATGGAATTTCCCTTTTCATTCCCGCAATATGTAGTAGTTCTCCTGTAATTTTTTCTGACGCAGCTGCAAGTTCAGGGTTTGCAGCCATTTTTGGCACCCATTTGTTGGCAGGTGAGTGGCCAGTTGAAGTCAGACGAATCCCGGTTTTCTTGCAGACCTCAGCACTATTTGAATTGTATCCCATTGCCGCGGCCGCCCCTGTTTGGGGTAGCAATTGGTCTAATTGCTCAGTTTTGTTTGTAACAGATAACGTAGCTGTTATCGATATTTTAACCAGCGGTTTGTCTAAGTCCTTACATATTATGAGTCTCCTGGGGCGTCTAGTACAACTTTCATTAATGCATCATTTTCATTTCAGTTGTGCACACTTGCCTGGTACACAGAACATGGCAGCGGATGCCTTGTCACGAGCTAATACCTCCCTTTTCTTTCAGATCATGCCAGAAGCGGACATCACAGGTGCCATGATTCCTCCGCACGAGTCACTAGTCCTGGTCTAACTGAACACCTATCTACTGCTCACATGTTGCTTGCTAAATCTCTCTCACCTAATATGGCCAGAGCTTACCACACAGGGTGGAACACATATTGTAGGTTCCAGGAGCGGTTCCCTCAGGGGCAGTCCAGCTTTGTAGAATATGTTCTTGCTTTCATAGGGTTTTGTCACTCCGAGTTGAAGTTATCCCATAATACGGTTAGGTCCTACCTAGCAGGGGTTCAGCACTTCCTGGCTGTGAGCTACCCGGATCGGGGTTCCTTATTCTCTGTCCACGCTGTTAAGGCTGCTTTGAGGGGCCTGGGTAAATGTAGTGTGTAAGGACGGGTCTGTAGACAAGCTATTTCAGGTCAGGTTTTCCGTGATCTCTCTGACGCCTTAGACAAAAGACAAGGGTCCTTATGGTTTCCTCCTTAGCCTAGTGCTCAAAGCTGCTATTTATTTAGCCTTTTATGGGTTTTTGAGACCTGGTGAGTTCACGAGCTCCTCCAACAGCAGTAAGTTCATAGCGATTAGCCAACTGGTTCCGAGTGTTGAGGGTTTCTCTTTACTATTGCCAGTGTCGAAAAACGTCACAGGTGGGTCCTCCGGCTCAGGTGTCATTCTTCCCCACAGAACACCGTTGGTGCCCCGTCCGTGTACTCAATCAGTTACTGGCAGCATTAGATGGCCTTGGGCCGAGTAGTCCATTATTGCCTTTCGGCCAATCGCCTCTCACAACCCACCAATTTGTGTCCCATATACGCCCTCTGTTGGCCAGCTTAGGTGTGGATCCAGCTTCGGTGTCGGGTCATTCATTCCGCATCGGGGCTGCATCCGCAGCTTCAAAAATCAGGTGCCGACGCACGTCATCCAAAAGTTAGGTCGCTTGCGGTCATCGTGTTTTAGCAGGTATATTCCTCATCCTAAGGTCGAAATGTCGCTTGCTTTTCAGAATCTGGTTCTGTAATTTTGTGTTGTGATAAAGGAAATCCTGCCTTTAAGTTTGTTGTTTTTGCCCTCTATTCAGGAGTCCCTACATCGCCGCGGTTATGGCATAATTCTAGCCGCTTTAGAGTTGGGGGGCCGCAGATGGGGTCAGTTCCTTGTCGCCATCATTAACCCCGACCACAAGTGTAAAGGCCGATTTATTGGCCTGCATTTGTGGGAGGGGTGTAGCTGCCTCTATATCCGGCATACGCCCCTCCCTCAATGAACGTCTCGTCTTGTTTCCCCCTCCCACCCTCCCTTTCATATTAGCACTCTTAAGGGGGTGCCCTCTATTCAGGCGTCCCTACATCACCGTGGTTACGGCATAATTCTAGCCGCTTTAGAGTTGAGGGGGCCGCAGATGGGGTCAGTTCCTTGTCGCCATCATTAACCTCGACCACAAATATAGTTTTACACACTTTTTGCGTTGCATTGCTATGGGTAACCGCTACTTTGTAGGTGTCTGGCCCTTTAAGATTCGTTGTGACAACTTAATATAGAGCAGTATGGCGCAAGGCAGATTATGACCCGAAACAGTCCCGCTCAAGGTTACTTCTTCCCAGCGGCACTAACTCAGGTTGGAAGGTTCTCAGGTTGCACGGGAATCGGAACACTATTATATTTTTATTTTTTCCATAAATCCTCACGTAGTCTTGCGTCTCCTAAGCGTGTGTGCACACGTCACGCTCCCTTCTCATGCGCAGCCCTCCCTCTAGGTCCGTTTGCAAGGCAGGAGGGGCAGCGTTGATTTTCAAGTATTAGCAGCAGCGTTAGTATTGGCACAATTGTAATAAGTTATTTTGCATAAGAGGATTGGCTTTTCTTTTCCCGCTTTATAAGGGGCGTGGCCTCACAGCAATAGCGCAGCACAACTAATAAAGAGACTTCAGGCGGCCATTTTAAATGCATAGAAAAGTCCATTCACTGACAGCAAGCGATGACAATGGCACAGAAATATGCGATTTTTTTCCAGTTTTGACACTGCAGTTTAATAACAGGTGACTAGTACTGCATATCCAGGCAACTCTCAATATATATTTGGACAGTTTTGCAGCTCAACAAAAGTGTTTAAAGTTTGCACTGTATTAAAGCACATTGACAGTTTCTCAGGCAAACAAGTGTGGCTTATTCTCATAAGGCATTGGCACACAGTTATTTTGCACAATTCCTGTTCATAGTGACGCCAACTCTTTGTAGCATCACAAACCACAGGGGAAAACACGTGAGGCTCACGGTGGGCCGATGGGTGCAATAGTTCATGTACTCACGGTTAGCAGATGCCTCCTTGGGCTGTTGTACAGTAAATGGGAAGACAGCACTAAATCCTCCGGGGAACTCTTGGTTACCAGCCAAATGGAAGTTGAGGTGCCCTTGATGGTAATTGGTGTAAGGTGCTTTTGCGACTGGGCCCCTGGCCCGTGATGCCAGCACCATTAGGTGCAAATGTTGGTGGTAGTAGTTAAAATTATGATATAGAAAAAGGGAGACTAGAGCTTTTAACAACCTCTCAATACTTTACTGAAGTTGTTCCACAGATCATCAAGGTATGCAGCAGTCATTGACATAAAGGCAGCTTTCACAGTGATTCACATTAGTTCCCAGAAGTTGCATAAGAAGTCGTCCTCTATAACAATCAGTCTCTCTCTCTCTCTTATTTCTCCAGGTTGTACTGTATAATGCTGTACCTCTGTACCCTTTTCTAGGAATAGCATACTCAGACAAATGGCCCCTTTGTCTTTAATTATGGTGGGTAGCTTGTAGCTTTGAATCTCTCTACCTGATGCAAAGGAGTCTGGAGTCTGATAAATGACAGTTACCTTCTTTTGTCAATATCCTCATCCCCTCTCTGGGCTACCTGCAGATACTGTAATATTTTCAATTTTATGGGCTGGTGCATGGAACTAACTATGGAGCTTTTATAGCTCTGCAAAATGGCTGCCGAGGTTCAGTGTCTCCTCAGACATCATAACACACTGACCTTCTTCTTCCTGCACTGTGCACATACCAAGTTTAGGGCGGAGTTAGCCCTGGGAGGCTTGTTAGAACCTCCCCCTCCCTATGCAACTTTATGAGAACAGATTTACAAGCACAGTTTACATGAAACACAATCGCAACATTAAGCAGTGTGTTTCAGGACACTGCATATGCATTTTCAACGGGCATCTCACCCTAGGGCCCTCTATATAACGTCCCAGGTTTAGGAATGCTGAGTGGTATAGTGCGGCCTAAAATATCTCTGTGTGTGTCATGGTGCTCCTACCTGTATATGGCTGGACCCCAGGCTTTGGCTCCGAAGCAATAAATAGGGGGAATAATTGAGGGATTTGAAAGAAAGATTGAGTCCAGACCTTGTATGTAGTTGAACAGCAGCTTTTCTTGAATAAACGTTTTTCCAAAGCAGATTTTAGACTTTGTCTTGGTTCCAGCAGGCTTTAGCATGAAACTGGCAGGCAAACTCTACTCTGCTATATCTGTTTCTTTCTGAATCTGCTGTACTGACATGCTTGCTGTATAACTCAGCTTCTTTTGTATGCTGCACTTCACTTTGCAGTCTGACTCTAGGTTATGCCAGGGACCTTTCCTCCTGGCTCCTGAGGCTTCAAGCTTTGGCCTCTATGGCCATCAGAGCCTAGGGTGCAATGGCTGGAATGCCTCTGCACACCCTTCCCCTTGCTGGGGGTAAGCTACACTGACTAGAACGTCTGCCCCACTCTTTCTGCAGGAAGTAGGACTCGCCCACTTCTCTCCAGAGGGGAGTTAGAATGAAATGGCAAGTTCCATTCTATCTACATACAGCTCTGTCATGTTTGCTGCCACCTGCTGGTGAACCAGGCACATTACACGTGAACATAACAGTTGCATAACAAAGTAGGAATGCACATTGTGGAGGACCTGGAATAAATACACAAAATGACATGAATCTAGACCAAGAAAGACAGTAGCAGGGTGCAGGAGTGGTAACACTACTCTGGGGTGTTACACTTTCAATCAAATGTCTTGAATACCTATGTACATAGGTTATGTAAAAAGGCATTTCAATATGTTAATAAATATGGTATTAAAATTTAGTTTTTATCTGAAGTTATTGCACTACATATGGCCCATTAAGTTGACATGTTAACCTGAACTGTTATGTAAGTGAGGTATTGAGTACACTACAAAGTACAATGGGATAAATACCCTCTATACAGTGGCTTTGCATATGCTAATGGATAGATAGATATACACCCATGTGAGCTACTATATATACTCTCACAGAGAATGTCAAAGAGTGTTGCAAATAAGTGAATTGTTAAGTGCATTGTTAGTGGTGAAAAAGACACTGTACCTGTGAAGATCATAAAAAAAAAAATATGTTAGCCTGCTATTGGTTAATTGCCATGAACGAGACAACGATGGACTAAGTCAGGGGTCAGAAAACAGGTTATGGCTACTGTGTCCATATTCTCTGTAACATGTTCTTAGTTTTTAGAAATAGAGGTTCCTCAGAGGATCTCGTGGTCAGATGCAGTAGATGCAGTACAGCAGCATTGAGAGAGTGCTGGAAGAAGCACCAGCTGCTGGTGGAGAGGTAAAGACAGTGACATGCTGCATAGTAGTTAGCTAGCTAGTGGAGGTGGGTGGTTCTCATAAACTGTCACACCAACTCTTGACCTATAAAAGATCAGAGCAGTAGTAGCAACTGCAGCAGAAGGGTCGACTATGCAAGTGGTAGCCTCTTTCACTTCCTTGTCACTGCATACTTGAGTGTCAATGGTTAAAATACAAATATTTAGAGAGGGCTCACCTGTATAATCAAAAATGGTATGGGTGCTCCTACAGAGAGGATTCACCCAATCCTCTAAAAATATTGGAAAACAAGAGGAAAAGTAGTAGGGCACACCACTATTCGGTTCCACACGGATAATTAATGTAAACAATATTTATTAGTAATATACACTATTAAATAAACATACTTAAAATACTCAAGCTAAAATTAATAAAAATGTTAAATACAATAGTATCAATGCTGTATTTTGACCAAAGTTTGTTGTATGGTAAAAAAGTGTCTTTCCAAATGGGTTATTTAACCACTTCAACCCCGCTAGCTAAAACCCCCTTCATGACCAGGCCACTTTTTACACTTCGGCACTACACTACTTTCACCGTTTATCGCTCGGTCATACAACTTACCACCCAAATGAATTTTACCTCCTTTTCTTCTCACTAATAGAGCTTTCATTTGGTGGTATTTTATTGCTGCTGACATTTTAACTTTTTTTGTTATTAATCGAAATTTAACGATTTTTTTGCAAAAAAATGACATTTTTCACTTTCAGCTGTAAAATTTTGCAAAAAAAACGACATCCATATATAAATTTTTCGCCAAATTTATTGTTCTACATGTCTTTGATAAAAAAAAAATGTTTGGGCAAAAAAAAAAAATGGTTTGGGTAAAAGTTATAGCGTTTACAAACTAAGGTACAAAAATGTGAATTTCCGCTTTTTGAAGCAGCTCTGACTTTCTGAGCACCTGTCATGTTTCCTGAGGTTCTACAATGCCCAAACAGTAGAAAAATCCCACAAATGACCCCATTTCGGAAGGTAGACACCCTAAGGTATTTGCTGATGGGCATAGTGAGTTCATAGAACTTTTTATTTTTTGTCACAAGTTAGCGGAAAATGATGATTTTTATTTAAATTATTTTTTTTTCTTACAAAGTCTCATATTCCACTAACTTGCGACAAAAAATAAAAAATTCTAGGAACTCGCCATGCCCCTCACGGAATACCTTGGGGTGTCTTCTTTCCAAAATGGGGTCACTTGTGGGGTAGTTATACTGCCCTGGCAATTTAGGGGCCCAAATGTGTGAGAAGTACCTTGCAATCAAAATGTGTAAAAAATGGCCTGCGAAATCCGAAAGGTGCACTTTGGAATATGTGCCCCTTTGCCCACCTTGGCTGCAAAAAAGTGTCACACATCTGGTATTGCCGTACTCAGGAGAAGTTGGGGAATGTGTTTTGGGGTGTCATTTTACATATACCCATGCTGGGTGAGAGAAATATCTTGGCAAATGACAACTTTTCCCATTTTATTATACAAAGTTGGCATTTGACCAAGATATTTTTCTCACCCAGCATGGGTATATGTAAAATGACACCCCAAAACACATTCCCCAACTTCTTCTGAGTACGGCAATACCAGATGTGTGAAACTTTTTTGCAGCCAAGGTGGGCAAAGGGGCACACATTCCAAAGTGCACCTTTCGGATTTCGCAGGCCATTTTTTACACATTTTGATTGCAAAGTACTTCTCACACATTTGGGCCCCTAAATTGCCAGGGCAGTATAACTACCCCACAAGTGACCCCATTTTGGAAAGAAGACACCCCAAGGTATTCCGTGAGGGGCATGGCGAGTTCCTAGAATTTTTTATTTTTTGTCGCAAGTTAGTGGAATATGAGACTTTGTAAGGAAAAAAGAAAAAAAAAGAAAAATCATCATTTTCCGCTAACTTGTGACAAAAAATAAAAAATTCTAGGAACTCGCCGTGCCCCTCATGGAATACCTTGGGGTGTCTTCTTTCCAAAATGGGGTCACTTGTGGCGTAGTTATACTGCCCTGGCAATTTAGGGGCCCAAATGGGTGAGAAGTACCTTGCAATCAAAATGTGTAAAAAATGGCCTGCGAAATCCGAAAGGTGCACTTTGGAATGTGTGCCCCTTTGCCCACCTTGGCTGCAAAAAAAGTGTCACACATCTGGTATTGCCGTACTCAGGAGAAGTTGGGGAATGTGTTTTGGGGTGTCATTTTACATATACCCATGCTGGGTGAGAGAAATATCTTGGCAAAAGACAACTTTTCCCATTTTTTTATACAAAGTTGGCATTTGACCAAGATATTTTTCTCACCCAGCATGGGTATATGTAAAATGACACCCCAAAACATATTCCCCAACTTCTCCTGAGTATGGCAATACCACATGTGTGACACTTTCTTGCAGCCTAGATGCGCAAAGGTGCCCAAATTCCTTTTAGGAGGGCATTTTTAGACATTTGGATCCCAGACTTCTTCTCACGCTTTAGGGCCCCTAAAAAGCCAGGGCAGTATAAATACCCCACATGTGACCCCACTTTGGAAAGAAGACACCCCAAGGTATTCAATGAGGGGCCTGGACGAGTTCATAGAATTATTATTTTTTTGCATAAGTTAGCGGAAATTGATTTTTTTTTGTTTTTTTCTCACAAAGTCTCACTTTCCAGCTAACTTAGGACAAAAATTTCAATCTTTCATGGACTCAATATGCCCCTCACGGAATACCTTGGGGTGTCTTCTTTCCGAAATGGGGTCACATGTGGGGTATTTATACTGCCCTGGCTTTTTAGGGGCCCTAAAGCATGAGAAGAAGTCTGGAATATAAATGTCTAAAAATGTTACGCATTTGGATTCCGTGAGGGGTATGGTGAGTTCATGTGAGATTTTATTTTTTGACACAAGTTAGTGGAATATGAGACTTAGTAAGAAAAAACAAACAAAAAAATATATATATTTCCGCTAATTTGTGCCAAAAAAATGTCTGAATGGAGCCTTACAGGGGGGCAGGGAGGCAATTGCCCCCCAGGCCGCCCTAAATAAACGGCCGCTGGGCCGCCCGTCTAAAAAAAAAAAAAAAAAAAAAAAAAAAAAATATTTTTTTTTTATTCTTCAGGGCCGCACCGCTGATCACCACAGGCGGCGCGGCCCTGGATGTAATTGCGGCCGTGCTGTGGGGCAGGGGAGAGAGAGGCGTGTCCCTCCCCTGTTCTTCTGATAGGCTGCAGGCACTAATGCCTGCAGCCTATCAGAGGCCGGCTTAGGCAGCGCGATGACGTCATTATCATCGCGACGCCTGAGCCGGCAGCACACACACACAGCAGGGACACATCGCTGCTGATGGAGGTAAGTATTATTATTTTTTTCTTCTTTGCAGGGGGCTGGCACTATGGGGGGGGGGAGATCTGGCACTATGGGGGGGGAGATCTGGCACTATGGGGGGGGGAGATCTGGCACTATGGGGGGGGAGATCTGGCACTATGGGGGGGGAGATCTGGCACTATGGGGGGGAGATCTGGCACTATGGGGGGGGAGATCTGGCACTATGGGGGGGGAGATCTGGCACTATGGGGGGGGGATCTGGCACTAGGGGGGGGAGATCTGGCACTATGGGGGGGGGGAGATCTGGCACTATGGGGGGAGATCTGGCGCTATGGGGGGGAGATCTGGCACTATGGGGGGGAGATATGGCACTATGGGGGGGAGATATGGCACTATCAGGGGGACATCTGGCACTATGGGGGGCACTATAGGGAAAGCTGGCACTATGGGGGGCACTATAGGGGTAGCTGGCACTATGGGGGGCACTATAGGGGGAGCTGGCACTATGGGGGGCACTATAGGGGGAGCTGGCACTATGGGGGGCACTATAGGGGGAGCTGGCACTATGGGGGGCACTATAGGGGGAGCTGGCACTATGGGGGGCGCTGGCACTATGGGGGGGCACTATAGGGGGAGCTGGCACTATGGGGGGCACTATAGGGGGAGCTGGCACTATGGGGGGCACTATAGGGGGAGCTGGCACTATGGGGGCACTATAGGGGGAGCTGGCACTATGGGGGGACTATAGGGGGAGCTGGCACTATGGGGGGGGACTATAGGGGGAGCTGGCACTATGGGGGGACTATAGGGGGAGCTGGCACTATGGGGGACACTATAGGAGGAGCTGGCACTATGGGGGGACTATAGGGGGGGCTGGCACTATTGGGAGAGCTGGCACTATAGGGGGGCTGGCACTATGGGGGAGGGCTGGCACTATGGGGGGAGGGCTGGCACTATTGGAGGAGCTGGCACTGTGGGGGCATTTCTTACTGGCACATTATGGGGGGCACCATGGGGGAGAGGAGCACTATGGGGGTAACTGGGGGCTCTAAAGGGGCTATTTTTTTTATTATTGGCACATTCTGGGGGGGCACTATAGGGGAGAGCAGCACTATGGGGCATCTGGTGCTACTATAGGGGCATTATTTGGGGGCACTATGGGGAAGTGGGGGCTCTAAAGGGGCCTTTTGTATTGGAACATTATGGGGGGCACTATGGCATTTGGTGGCACTAAGGGGGCATTTTTTACTGGTACATTGTGGGGGAGAGGAGCACTATAGGGGCATCTGCTGGGGGCACTAAGGGGCATTTTTTTACTGGCATATTATGGGGACACTATGGGAAAGGGGGAGAGGAGCAGTATGAGGGCATTTACTGGGGCACTATATAGGGGTATTTTATACTGGCATACATTATGGGGACATTAGCTCAACTGCGGGCACTAAGCGGGGGTATTTCATGTACTGTCATATTATAGGGAAAATTAGTACTACTAGGGGGTATTATGGGGAGCTTTACTACTACTACTAGGGGCTATGAAGAACATGATTACTAGGGCTATATAGGGGCATTATTACTACTAAGTGTGCTCTGGCAGAGAATTATTTCTATTGGTGGGATTATGGGGAGCACTGTTACTTTGGGGGCACCCTGGCATAGTATCAGCTTAGCACAATTATTTTTGGGGGACATTATCTTTATACTATTAGTGTCTGGGCGCAGTTATTTTTTAGAGCACTGTGTGCCAATAATTGTTTAAGGGGGCACTATCTGTGTGGTAGTAATATTTCCAGGCGGACTGTTTCTGCAGTATAGTATTGGGGGCACAGCGGGCGCAGTATTGGGGCACTATCTGAGTGGTAGTAGTATTTCCAGGCGGACTGTTTCTGCAGTATAGTATTGGGGGCATAGCGGGTACAGTATTGGGGGCACTATCTGTGTGGTAGTAGTATTTCCAGGGGGACTGTTTCTGCAGTATAGTATTGGGGGCATAGCGGGTACAGTATTGGGGGCACTATCTGTGTGGTAGTAGTATTTCCAGGGGGACTGTTTCTGCAGTATAGTATTGGGGGTGACAGGAAACTAATGTCTGTTTCTCAATCTCTGCAGAGAAGGGAGATGGCAGAAAAATCATCATGGCGGTCGAGTCTGAATGGAGAAGATGAGGAAAGAGAACGTCTACAACAAAGGTGACATCACTGGATGTAAGAGGTATGTGGCGCTATGTAGGAGAAGAGATGCTCCGGCTCCTCCACCTGACATCTGCAGAAGGAGGATTCAGAACTGGGTGAGGATGACGAAAGGGGGCAGCAGGCCACGGGCGGGTGGCAGATGGTGGGGGGAACCACAGGCCTTGAGCAGGATCAGGGTAGGGAGGAGAGCGGAGGAGCTTCCTGGCTGTAGCTTGTTATATAAGCAGGCAGTGCAGCCAGGACGGCCTCCCCTCTCCGTATGATGTGTAGAGACCGGCCGCAACTATAGAATGTCAGCTGTAAAGTGTGTGTTGGGAGTGGCCTATTATATGTAGGAGGGGCTTTTAATGATGGGCGGGGCTAAAAATGGGCCACTTGACTAGATTTGCCCCCCAGGACTAAGGCTGCCAGTCCTCCCCTGCAGGGGGGGTGATCAATGACAGGGGGGTGATCACCCATATACACTCCCTGATCACCCCCTGTCATTGATCACCCCCCTGGTAAGGCTCCATTCAGACGTCCGTATGATTTTTACGGATCCATGGATCGGATCCATGGATACATGGATCGGATCCGCAAAACACATGCGGACGTCTGAATGGAGCCTTACAGGGGGGTGATCAATGACAGGGGGTGATCAGGGAGTGTATATGGGTGATCACCCCCCTCTCATTGATCACCCCACTGTAAGGCTCCATTCAGACGTCCGTATGATTTTTACGGATCCATGGATACATGGATCGGATCCGCAAAACACATGCGGACGTCTGAATGGAGCCTTACAGGGGGGTGATCAATGACAGGGGGTTATCAGGGAGTGTATATGGGTGATCACCCCCCTGTCATTGATCACCCCCCTGTAAGGCTCCATTCAGACGTCCGTATGATTTTTACGGATCCATGGATCGGATCCGCAAAACACATGCGGACGTCTGAATGGAGCCTTACAGGGGGGTGATTAATGACAGGGGGTGATCACGGAGTGTATATGGGTGATCACCCCTCTGTCATTGATCACCCCCCTGTAAGGCTCCATTCAGACGTCCGCATGTGTTTTGCGGATCCGATCCATGTATCCATGGATCCGTAAAAATCATACGGACGTCTGAATGGAGCCTTACGGGGGGGTGATCAATGACAGGGGGTGATCAGGGAGTGTATATGGGTGATCACCCCCCTGTAAGGCTCCATTCAGACGTCCAAATGATTTTTACGGATCCATGGATGCATGGATCGGATCCGCAAAACACATGCGGACGTCTGAATGGAGCCTTACAGGGGGGTGATCAATGACAGGGGGTGATCAGGGAGTGTATATGGGTGATCACCCCCTGTAAGGCTCCATTCAGATGTCCGCATGTGTTTTGCGGATCCGATCCATGTATCCATGGATCCGTAAAAATCATACGGACGTCTGAATGGAGCCTTACAGGGGGGTGATCAATGACAGGGGGGTGATCAATGACAGGGGGTGATCAGGGAATCTATATGGGTGATCACCCGCCTGTCATTGATCAACCTCCTGTAAGGCTCCATTCAGACGTCCGTATGTGTTTTGCGGATCCGATCCATGTATCCGTGGATCCGTAAAAATCATACGGACGTCTGAACGGAGCCTGACAGGGGGGTGATCAATGACAGGGGGGTGATCAGGGAGTTTATATGGGGTGATCATGGGTGATCAGGGGTTCATAAGGGGTTAATAAGTGACGGGGGGGGGTGTAGTGTAGTGTGGTGTTTGGTGCGACTTTACTGAGCTACCTGTGTCCTCTGGTGGTCGATCCTAACAAAAGGGACCACCAGAGGACCAGGTAGCAGGTATATTAGACGCTGTTATCAAAACAGCGTCTAATATACCTGTTAGGGGTTAAAAAATCAGATCTCCAGCCTGCCAGCGAGCGATCGCCGCTGGCAGGCTGGAGATTCACTCTCTTACCTTCCGTTCCTGTGAGCGCGCGCGCCTGTGCGCGCGCGTTCACAGGAAATCTCGGGTATCGCGGGAGGACGCGTATATGCGTCCACCCAGAAGAGCAGGGCCGCCGGCAGGACGCAATCCTGCGTACGGCGGTCCTGTAGCGGTTAACCCGATCAATACCCCAATAGGTAAGGTCGCAATAGTAAAGGTGAACTTGATATTTGGATACAATTTTTGAATAGTCACTTGTATCTGTGCGACTTAGTAGTCGTTACACTTATATTTTCGCTACAAAGTTGTTGCCTGTTATTAGGAATAAGCCGGAGCTGTTTTACTCACAGTTATATACGAAGTGATGCCGGCTTTTGTTGCATCACTGGTGGCGTCCCACGTGTGATGAAATTCTTTACAGGCAGCGATACGGTATGTGGAATTGATTCCAACTAAGTTCATAGAAACATAGAATGTATTGGCAGATAAGAACCATTTGGCCCATCTAGTCTGCCCAATATATCTGAATCCTATGAATAGTCCCTGGCCCTATCTTATATGAAGGATAGCCTTATGCCTGTCCTATGCATGCTTAAACTCCTTCACTGTATTTGCAGCTACCACTTCTGCAGGAAGGCTATTCCATGCATCCACTACTCTCTCAGTAAAGTAATACTTCCTTATATTACTTTTAAACCTTTGCCCCTCTAATTTAAAACTGTGTACTCTTGTGGTAGTTTTTCTTCTTTTAAATATGCTCTATTCCTTTACCGAGTTGATTCCCTTTATGTATTTAAAAGTTTCTATCATATCCCCTCTGTCTCGTCTTTCTTCCAAGCTATACATATTAAGGTCTTTTAACCTTTCCTGGTAAGTTTTATCCTGCAATCCATGTACTAGTTTAGTAGCTCTTCTCTGAACTCTCTCTAGAGTATCTATATCCTTCTGGAGATATGGCCTCCAGTACTGAGCACAATACTCCAAGTGAGGTCTCACCAGTGTTCTGTACAGCGGCATAAGCACTTCACTCTTTCTGCTGCTAATACCTCTCCCTATACATCCAAGCATTCTGCTGGCATTTCCTGCTGCTCTATTACATTGTCTTCCCACCTTTAAGTCTTCTGAAATAATTACTCCTAAATCCCTTTCCTCAGATACTGAGGTCAGGACTGTGTCAAATATTCAATATTCTGCCCTTGGGTTATTACGCCCCAGGTGCATTATCTTGCACTTATCCACATTAAATTTCAGTTGCCAGAGTTCTGACCATTCTTCTAGTTTTCCTAAATCCTTTTCCATTTGGCGTTTCCCTCCAGGAACATCAACCCTGTTACAAATCTTTGTGTCATCAGCAAAGTTCAGTGCAGATTCAGGATCCTCGGTGATTATATATAGCCGTACTGTATTGGAAGTCGATCGGTAATATATTCCTTCTGCGTCTTTAGTGAATATCTCGCAGGGATAGACTTTACCAGAAGAGTCGACTTTCCAGGGAGGCAGATATCCGGCTGGTCTTTGCTTTTATAAGCCAAAATTCACAGATCCCTCGCGTCTTTCTTTCTTTTTTTTAAGCGCTTAATAATCTTCCGGTATTGTGCTTCATTTCATGGGGTAGTTACCATACGCGTTTCGGAGTGACTACGACTCCTTCTTCAGTGGCTAAGTTACCCATAGAAATGACAGTTTTTTATACACCTGTACAGGTGTGGTCCAGATTGATTAACTATGCATAGGAAGTGACGTGCTTTTCCTTCCTATGTCAGAACGGCAAATATATCGCCCACAAACTTATTATTTCTAAGTTAAAAAAGAATTAAACAAATAGCTAGGTGTATCACTTTAAACCTAAAAGACTGTATATGATAGAATAAGTCATATGGACTTCTAAAACAAATAAACAAAAACCGCAATCTCATTATAATAGATATATTTTCATGAATAAATTCAATTTTCTCATATATATATTCATAAAAATAGAGTCCGTTATCTCTATATATATATCCCCATATTTCATGATGCTCGTTTATAGCAATGGGTATATATAACCAAAGATTGGAGAATTACAATAACGCATAGCTCTCTATGCGATAATTTTGCATTTTTTTTATAATGCGGTTCCATTGCGTTTTTAGTATAATTCAATTTTATATAGATGACCGCATTCTCAGACATATATTAACAATCTAATTTTGTACATAATAGAAATAATATTAAAATGCATATATTATTTGAAGATTCAATCTTAAGAATACCTATTGTATTTAAAACTTTTAAGAATACAGATATTATTTAAAATTTGATACATTTTTAAAAAATTATAAAAAATTACATATATTGTTTGAATCAATTAATTACTTAGAAAGTCATATAGAATCATACATGGCTTTCTGATGGGACTAATCTTTCATACAGTCCTCCTCAAAATCTTTATAGATATCTCTTCCCAAAGCAAGGGGTATTCTATTTATTTAGTTCAGCAGGCAGATTCTACATTTGGGGATGGTAGGTAGGTGGGGTTCGCCACCGGGGGAAGGCCCGGAGATACAATTACTTGCGGGTCTCTCCTCGGTGGAGAACCCCCCCTTTCCTAATATACATTCACAAAAAGCCATATATTTCGATTTCAGCATTTAAGCCGGCTGGTAATAGGGTGTCAAAGATGTATTTTGATTCAATCCTCGACGATTTCTTAATATGATTTCCACCCCTCCAGTCTATTTAAATTTTTTCCAGAGCCGAAAAAACAAGTCCCTTAGGCCTCTTTCACACTTGCGTTGTCCGGATCCGGCGTGTACTCTACTTGCCGGAATTACACGCCGGATCCGGAAAAACGCAAGTGTACTGAAAGCATTTGAAGACGGATCCGTCTTCAAAATGCTTTCAGTGTTACTATGGCAGCCAGGACGCTATTAAAGTCCTGGTTGCCATAGTAGGAGCGGGGAGCGGCATACTTACCATCCGTGCGGCTCCCGGGGCGCTCCAGAGTGACGTCAGAGCGCCCCATGCGCATGGATCATGTGATCCATGCGATCACGTCATCCATGCGCTTGGGGCGCCCTGATGTCACTCTGGAGCGCCCCGGGAGCCGCACGGATGGTAAGTATGCTGCTCCCCGCTCCCCACTACACTTTACCATGGCTGCCAGGACTTTAGCGTCCCGGCAGCCATGGTAACCATTGAGAAAAAGCTAAACGTCGCATCCGGCAATGCACCGAAACGACGTTTAGCTTAAGGCCGGATCCGGATCAATGCCTTTCAATGGGCATTCATTCCGGATCCGGCCTTGCGGCAAGTGTTCCGGATTTTTGGCCGGAGCAAAAAGCGTTTTTTGGCCGGAACGGAAGACATCCTGATGCATCCTGAAGGACGGACTGTCCATTCAGAATGCATTAGGATAATCCTGATCAGTATTCTTCCGGCATAGAGCCCCGACGACGGAACTCTATGCCGGAAGAAAAGAACGCAGATGTGAAAGAGCCCTTAGGATCTTGGTTATGTGTAGTTTTAAAATGATTTGACAAAGTATGTTTTACATAACCCTTCTTTATGTTGGAGATATGTTCCACTATACGGACCTTCAACTGTCTTTTAGTTCTTCCTACGTATTGTCTTTTACACAGACATTGTATAACATAAATTACACTATTAGAATTAAATGTAAGGAAATCTTTTATTGTATGTTGATGAGTACTTGTTGTAGATTTCACTATCAATGTCTTTTTAGGGAACATAGTGTTTTTGCAACCCATACATTTTCCACACCGGAAAAAACCTGTGGTATTTGTCCATTTTTGTATGGATGAATCTACTTTGTTTTTATTAGTTTTTGGGATAGTAGGTGCCACCATAAGTGCTAAATTAGGTGCTTTAGTGAATGTGACTTGTGGAAATTGGGAAATTAAGTGACCTATTATTTTATCTTTATTTAAAAAGTGCCAGTGTTTATTTATTATATACTTTACTTTCTTGTGTTGAGTATTAAAAGGCAAAATTATTCTTGTACTATCCTCTTTATGTTCATTTTTAGTTTTAGTGTCAAAAAAAGATTTCTGATCTAATTGTCTAACCGTATCCAGAGCTGTCTCTAAAATTTCTGTAGGGTATTTTTTTTTCCAGAAACTGTTTTTTCATAACCGCTGCTTCTTCTTCAAAAGCTTCCAACTTTGAACAGTTTCTCCTAATTCTTCTAAATTGTCCTGTAGGGATATTTAAGAGCCATTGTGGCAAATGACAGCTATTATATAGAATATAGCTATTCTTTGATGTTGGCTTCCGAAATGTATTACATATTAATTTAGATCCTTCCACTTTAATTTGTAGGTCCAAAAATGCCACCATTTTTTGACTAGCCTTTCCTGTAAACCGTAGATTATAATCATTTTTATTGATATCCTCCAAAAATTTGTCCAATGATCTCTGGTCATTTTTCCATATGAAGAGGACATCGTCGATGTACCTCTTCCAGAGCACCAGGTCTGCTCCCAGCTTCGGGTTAATGGTCTCTTGTTCCCAGTTTGCCATAAATAGATTAGCGTAACTGGGGGCAAACCTGGTGCCCATTGCCGTCCCGCATATCTGCAAATATATATCCGAATTAAACCAAAAATAGTTATGATCCAGAATATATTGGGTAGCTGTTTGCAGGTATTCAATCTGTTCTATGTTTACCTGACTATTTTGTTGTAATTGTTGTCCCATAGCTTTTATTCCTTGTTTATGATTTATTACCGTATATAGGGACTGCACATCTAGTGTTCCTATGATCCATTCAGGACTATATTGTATATTTTCTACAATTTGTATTATTGAGGTTGTA
This sequence comes from Bufo gargarizans, assembly GCF_014858855.1. NCBI lineage: Eukaryota > Metazoa > Chordata > Amphibia > Anura > Bufonidae > Bufo > Bufo gargarizans. The sequence goes on from NC_058083.1 coordinate 35,500,991, forward strand.
TCTTTTATGTATGATTTAATTGTTTTGACTACAGGTTGCAGTAATTTATCTATATAATGTGACAGGTTTGCTGTCAGTGATCCTATACCAGAAATTATTGGTCGACCGGGCGGATTAATGGGATCTTTATGTAATTTAGGAATATAGTAGAATACTGGTAATATACATTGGCTGTTGGTGATATAGTGATATTCCTGTTGGGATAGAATGCCCAATTTTTGGCCCTGTTCACATAAATCTACCAATTGTTTGTAAAATTCTGTAGTAGGGTCAGTACGTAGACGTCTATACGTAGTTATGTAAGACAATTGTCTAATACATTCTTTATTATAATTGTCTTTATCCCATATAACTATAGCTCCACCTTTATCTGCTGGGCGTATTATTATTTGTTGGTCCTTCTGTAGTTGTTTAATTGCCTGCATCTCAGCTTTTGATAGATTGGTGTTTCTGCTGTTATTCGTTTTTATTTTCCTGATATCAAATTCTACTGCTTGCCTAAAAGCTATCATCTCTTCACTGATTTCTTGACGTGGGTATTTTACCGATTTACTTTTCACATCTGTATGTATGTACTTTTTTCTTTCTATTGGGTTACCTCCATTTATTATAGGATTTTTAATAAAATATTTCTTTAGGCATAGTTTTCTGATATATTTTTCTATGCCAATTAGTGTATCAAACTTATTTAATTGATTAGAGGGTGCAAATTTAAGACCTTTGTTCAATAATTTTATCTGTGAAACAGTGAGAGTGGACGTGCTCAAATTTACAATTGCATCTGTATCCTCTAATTGTAATGATTGTAGTGTTTTCTTCTGTTTAAGTCCTCTACGTCATTTCGTATCTTTGTGGTTTGTTTTGGTGTCTTTGTGTGTTCTGTGGCTCCTCGTGTCGTGTTGTTGGTCGAGATTGTGGTGTCTTGTACTGTTGGTGAGTTTTGTGGTAATATTGATCCTGATTGATGTCCCTGTGTCTTAAATTGTATCGATGTGTTGGGGATTCTATTCGTGTTGGGTGTGACTGTGTAGATCGTCTTGGTGTTTTCTGTCGTGATCTTACTTTGTGGTGGGGTGGAGTTTGATCTAAAAAATGGTTCTCCGTAAATATTTCGTATCTATTGGAGGTCGGTACATTAAAATCCCCCTGGTCTAGGGTCTGTGTTGTGATTTCTTCTATAGTCTGCTTTGTACTTTGACTATTAGTCTTTTTTTGTATTTGTTTTTTTTGGCTCTTTTTTTGTATTTTTTGCATTTCGAATCTTCTTACTTTTCTTAGAGATTATGTCATATTCAATTTTATCTATATTTTTACAGATCCTTTCTTGCCATAATTTATTATTCATGAAAATATATCTATTATAATGAGATTGCGGTTTTTATTTATTTGTTTATTTGTTTTAGAAGTCCATATGACTTATTTTATCATATACGGTCTTTTAGGTTTAAAGTGATACACCTAGCTATTTGTTTAATTCTTTTTTAACTTAGAAATAATAAGTTTGTGGGCGATATATTTGCTGTTCTGACATAGGAAGGAAAAGCACGTCACTTCCTATGCATAGTTAATCAATCTGGACCACACCTGTACAGGTGTATAAAAAACAGTCATTTCTATGGGTAATGGGTAACTTAGCCACTGAAGAAGGAGTCGTAGTCACTCCGAAACGCGTATGGTAACTACCCCATGAAATGAAGCACAATACCGGAAGATTATTAAGCGCTTAAAAAAAAGAAAGAAAGACGCGAGGGATCGGTGAATTTTGGCTTATAAAAGCAAAGACCAGCCGGATATCTGCCTCCCTGGAAAGTCGACTCTTCTGGTAAAGTCTATCCCTGCGAGATATTCACTAAAGACGCAGAGGGAATATATTACCGATCGACTTCCAATACAGTACGGCTATATATAATCACCGAGGATCCCGAATCTGCACTGAACTTAGTTGGAATCAATTCCACATACCGTATCGCTGCCTGTAAAGAATTTCATCACACGTGGGACGCCACCAGTGATGCAACAAAAGCCGGCATCACTTCGTATATAACTGTGAGTAAAACAGCTCCGGCTTATTCCTAATAACAGGCAACAACTTTGTAGCGATAATATAAGTGTAACGACTACTAAGTCGCACAGATACAAGTGACTATTCAAAAATTGTATCCAAATATCAAGTTCACCTTTACTATTGCGACCTTACCTATTGGGGTATTGATCGGGTTAAATAACCCATTTGGAAAGACACTTTTTTACCATACAACAAACTTTGGTCAAAATACAGCATTGATACTATTGTATTTAACATTTTTATTAATTTTAGCTTGTGTATTTTAAGTATGTTTATTTAATAGTGTATATTACTAATAAATATTGTTTACATTAATTATCCGTGTGGAACCGAATAGTGGTGTGCCCTACTACTTTTCCCCTTGAGTGTCAATGGACCTGTGAATAGCAGTAACAGACCAGCCAATGTACCCCAGGTACAGTGTCGGACTGGGGTGCCTAAGGCCTAACTTATTCTGAGGGCCCACTGTTCAGCTACATGCAAATCATACTTACACAGTGGCAGGCAGCAGCAAGATACTACAAGAAGATTGATTATAGGGGTTCCTGAAGAAACTTTGAGAAGGCAGGTGTCTGGGTAAATAGGATGCTGCCCAGCCTGCTTATCTTGCAGTCACATCATCCACCTGCTACATTAATAATAAGCTAGGCAGTTTGCTAAATACTGTAATTTACAAAGTTTTTATATGAACATAGGCTGGTTTAGATGCTGTATTTTGCCTGCAAGCTGAAGCTGAAGCTGGGTGCAACTTCTAAACCTTGTCATCAGGAGAGTGAAAATATTATTTTCTGTGTTGTTGAGAGACAATCACCTTGAAACAGCTTTCTTAAGATGGAGTAATGGCTTGGCTATAATGCCTAAAAACCTTTTTACAAGGTCAAATATTGACTTTGTAGGGTAGCTACCTTCCTACTGGTGGCACAGCTTTATTTTATTTTTTGGAAAGAGATAACTTGTACAGGGAGTGCAGAATTATTAGGCAAGTTGTATTTTTGAGGATTAATTTTATTATTGAACAACAACCATGTTCTCAATGAAGCCAAAAAACTCATTAATATCAAAGCTGAATATTTTTGGAAGTAGTTTTTAGTTTGTTTTTAGTTTTAGCTATTTTAGGGGGATATCTGTGTGTGCAGGTGACTATTACTGTGCATAATTATTAGGCAACTTAACAAAAAACAAATATATACCCATTTCAATTATTTATTTTTACCAGTGAAACCAATATAACATCTCAACATTCACAAATATACATTTCTGACATTCAAAAACAAAACAAAAACAAATCAGTGACCAATATAGCCACCTTTCTTTGCAAGGACACTCAAAAGCCTGCCATCCATGGATTCTGTCAGTGTTTTGATCTGTTCACCATCAACATTGCGTGCAGCAGCAACCACAGCCTCCCAGACACTGTTCAGAGAGGTGTACTGTTTTCCCTCCTTGTAAATCTCACATTTGATGATGGACCACAGGTTCTCAATGGGGTTCAGATCAGGTGAACAAGGAGGCCATGTCATTAGATTTTCTTCTTTTATACCCTTTCTTGCCAGCCACGCTGTGGAGTACTTGGACGCGTGTGATGGAGCATTGTCCTGCATGAAAATCATGTTTTTCTTGAAGGATGCAGACTTCTTCCTGTACCACTGCTTGAAGAAGGTGTCTTCCAGAAACTGGCAGTAGGACTGGGAGTTGAGCTTGACTCCATCCTCAACCCGAAAAGTCCCCACAAGCTCATCTTTGATGATACCAGCCCAAACCAGTACTCCACCTCCACCTTGCTGGCGTCTGAGTCGGACTGGAGCTCTCTTCCCTTTACCAATCCAGCCACGGGCCCATACATCTGGCCCATCAAGACTCACTCTCATTTCATCAGTCCATAAAGCCTTTGAAAAATCAGTCTTGAGATATTTCTTGGCCCAGTCTTTTTTTTTTTCAATTGAAAGTTTTTTATTGTTTTCAATTTTCCATTGCAAAGATATTTCCAATGAGTAAAGTATACAACAAACCATGTGACAAAAATATAGGCGAAAATCACATATTCCGAAATGTCACAGTTACAATTAACACAAGGGCGGTTAAGCCCAACAAGACAGGTATTGGCAAAAGAATAATGAGTCATGTAAACCTTACTAAGATGACATTATAAATCCAGTCTCATGGGTTGATAAGATGGGTGTCTATAGTGAGAGCTAGTAATTGGGAGGAGGGGGGGTGGATAAGTTAAAATGGGTAACTAGGCGCACTCCGTAGAGGGACGGGAGAGATATGGCAATAGAAGAGTGCTATTAAGCTCGAAGTCTAAGGGAAATTTCTGTATTGCTTCCAAGGTAGCCATGTTTTAATGAAAGAGGGTCTAGAATGCGATTCCCAATGTGAAATCTCCTCCAGCCTATATATCTGATCCACTTTATTGGACCAATGTTCAATACTAGGGATATCTGATGATAACCAAAGGGTTGGTAACAGTAATCTAGCCGCTGCTAACAGGAGGGTAAAAAGAGCTTTTTTATATGGGCCCAGGCCTTCCATTCCGAGTGACAATAAGACTAATTCAGGAGAGCAGGTGAGAGACGACTGACAAATCTGGTTACATAGTCGGGTTATGTTGTGCCACCATGGGTTAATCAAGGCGCATGCCCACCATACATGTATAAAGGTTCCCTTAACTCCGAGACATCTCCAGCATAGATCACTGGCTGTTTTGTTATATCTGTAGGTTTTGTCTGGGGTCCTATACCATTGCATAAGGATCTTATAGCTATTTTCTTGGATGCGTATGCATCTAGATATCTTGTGTGGAAGAATCAGCATTTTAGAGGTTTCTTGAGGTGTTAGGGACCTCTGAAGATCTTTTTCCCACTTGCCCACTACTGCTGGTTTAATAAAAGAGGCAGGGGACTTCAAGTGTTTATATATCTTGGAAATAGCTTTAGGCGGGTATCTTCTATTATTTATCATTTCCACAAACCAGTTTGAATCTTCTGGTGGGGGGGGCTTTTCGTCTTACTAAGTAGCTCCGTTTTAATAAAGCGTAACAAGGTGGGGTTGTGGATCTGTGTCCCCAGAATTGTGCATATCTCTGAGTCAGGGAGTAAACAGCCATCTGAGTCTAAAAACTGGGTAATGGGGATCTCTAATCTCCTGATACATTGCGGGCAGCTTTCTTTCAGCTCTTTAGGGGCCAACTCAACTAAGTCTTTTGCATGCAGCAGTGAGGCAAAAGGCGTCGGAGCCCCAAAGCTGGCCGAGAAACCCCCCCAGGTCCTTAGGGTATTACGTGTAAGAGGGTTAGGTATTGAGCTTAGGGTCGGGGGTGGTCCGTCGGCCAGCAAGAGGGCCCTAGGAGAGGAGGGAAGGAGAGCAGTCTCCAATGATAGCCAGGATTTATAGGAGGGTTCCCTGATCCAATCAATGGCTCTAGAAAGCTGGATAGCAAGCATATATGATTTTGGATCAGGGAGGCCAATACCTCCTCTATTCCTAGATTTGGTCAAGGTGTCAAAAGATATACGAGGGCTCTTTGCTTGCCAAATGAACTTACGGATGTGTTTATTTAAGGAAGCAAAGTATGACCCGGGAATATCAATAGGGAGAACCTGCATCATATATGTAAGTTTTGGAATGATCAGCGACATGAAGATGTTCTTTCTACCAAACCATGAGAGGTAGGGAGAGTCTAGGGAGTCCATCTGAGTTGTCATGGAGACTAGGAGGGGTTTGTAGTTCAAATGAAATAGATCGGGCAGGTGGGGGGATAGCTTGATCCCTAGGTAGGTTAACTGTTGGGTCTGCCAATTGAAAGGCGAGTTAATTTGGAGGGAGGCGATAGTGGCTGGGGAGAGGCCTAAATGTAAGACCTGGATTTAGAGGGGTTGACCTTAAAATTGGAAAGGGAGCCAAAAAGGTTGAGCGTTGAGAGAATCTTGGGCATGGACCTCTGTGGGTTAGTGGTGACAATCAGAAGGTCATCGGCAAAGGCCGCCAGTTTGAATTCACGGCTCCCCACTTTCAGACCTCTAATTTCACTGTCCTGTCTGAGGGCTTGAAGGAGGGATTCCATTACAAGGACAAAAATGAGTGGGGAGAGGGGGCATCCCTGCCTCGTTCCGTTTTTAATAGGAAAGAGGGAGGAAAGAAGACCATTCACTGACACGGACGCCGAGGAGCAGGTGTACATAGAGAACATAGAATTGATATACTGCTCTGGGATTTTAAATTTAGCCAGGACTAGTCTAATATAAGTCCAGTCAACTCTATCAAATGCCTTCTCGGCGTCCGTGCCAAGAAGGACCAATGGAGAGGATTTATGTTTAGCATAAAACAGGGCATCTAGGATTTTAGTGGTATTGTCCTTACCCTCCCTTCCTCTGACAAACCTGACCTGATCAGGGTTAATTAATTCCGGGAGAAGATTTTGTAGCCTAGTGGCCAGCATTTTGGCTAGGATTTTAAGGTCTACATTAAGTAGAGAAATAGGACGGTAGCTGGGACAGAGCGTGGGGTCTTTACCCTCTTTAGGGATTATTGTAATGACTGCTTTGGTCATGTCGGAAGAGAGTGGGTGATTGGACAGTGACAAGTTGCAAATAGGGAGTAGGTGGGGTAGCAGGAGACTTTGAAAGGCCGAATAATAAGTTATGGGGAGACCATCTGGGCCAGGGGCATTTACCTCTAGGGGTAGATTTAATCGCGGCAGTTAGTTCCAGGATAGTGAACGGTGTGGACAGGGATTCTTGTTGTGCCAAGTTTAATGTGGGAAGGTTAAGGGTCTCTAAGAAGGAACTAATATTACTTTCTTTATCTAGGGAAGGATTAGGAAGATCTGGGGCACGGAGATTATATAGAGATTGGTAAAATAGTCTAAATTGTTCAGCAATTTCTTCCGCCTTGAATAGAAGGTCCCCCTGGGAGGACTTAATGGACTGAACATAGCGGGAGTTTCGTCTCTGTTTGATTCGACTCATGACATATTTGGAAGCTTTGTTTCCATGGGCATAAATTTTCTGTTGAGCGGACAGAAAGAATTTAGCTGAGCGCTCATTCAGAAGATTTTTCAGTTGAGTTCTAAGAGAAGAAAGTTCCGATAATTTCTGTGCCATTAGAGATTGCTTATGTGCTTTTTCTATTTGATGAATTTATGAAAGCAAGGTGTTAAGTTTTTTCTCCGACTCATTCTTTAGAAAAGAGCAGAGACTGATCAGTCTGCCTCGTATATACGCTTTATGCGCATCCCAGATAACTTGGGGGGCCATTTCTGGGGTATTATTGGTTAAGAAATATTCTTCTAAGTAAGAGGTAATTTGGGCTGTGTGTTTGGAGTTATTCAATAAAGATTCATTGAATCTCCAATTTGGTTGTCTGGCGTTTCCTTTCCCCGGGGATATATTACAGAAAATTGGGGAGTGATCTGATAGAGTGATGTCTCCTATTTTGGGTAGGGAGCAGGATTGTAGTTTCTCCTTCGGGACTAAAATGTAGTCAATTCTGCTATAGGAGTTATTCGCAGAAGAGTAAAAAGAATAGTCAATTACGTTTGGGTTGAGACACCGCCACACGTCTATTATTCCCAGGTTGTGCAGCTTCGTGTGCAGCAGTCTAAGAGTCTTAGCAGAGAAGGGTGATTTTTTAGATGACGTGTCTATTAAAGGATTGAAAGCAACATTAAAGTCTCCTGCGACAATTAGGAAGCCCTCCCTATATTGCTCAATCATGGAGAAAATGTCAATGAGCCAGCTAAGTTGGTCAGTATTTGGGGCATAAATGTTCACAAATGTGAACATGGATAGTCCCACCTGACCCTTAAGGATCAAAAACCGGCCCTCTGGATCCTGGGTATGAGACTTATATTGAAAGGGTAGGCCTCTGCGGAAGCCTATACTAACTCCCCTCGAGGCCGCACCCCCAGCCCCACAATGGTACCAGCAGGGATACCTGGAGTGGGAGAGATTGGGGTAATTATTGTGTTTGAAATGCGTCTCCTGAAGAAAGATCACTGAACAGTTTTCTCTGTGCAGGAGAGATAGGATCTGGCATCTCTTAGAAGGGGATCTCAGCCCCTTGACATTGTATGAGGCTAATTTAAAATCTGCCATACTGTTTTGCTAAAGTGAGAAGCCCAAAGGCTATAAAGGATGCTGCAAAAAGAGTTTTGACAAACCAGACACATCGTGAGGGGGAGAGTGCGGCCACGAGCGGATCCAAAAGGGGCTTCACTGTTTCGGATTAGAAGAGATGCTAGAATTTCCCTTGAGTACCTGTCAGAACGTAAACAAATAGAACAGAAACCAAGAAAAAGAAATAGGTAAGTAAAGGCAGAATATGAATGAATAACATCCAGATACGGCATGGTGGTATAACCCTGCCTATCCGGGATAGTATGAAGTAGGGGGGTAAAGGGTATTACACCCAGAAGCACTACCCTCTATGGCAGCAAAGGTACTGCAGCTTGGTGGTTGTTACAATCCTAATGATGGAAGAAAGGTTGGGGAACATCTTGGTAAATGAGATAACATATAGATGGACGTTTACCTTACTGCAATTAAGGGCAGAGTGACGGAGTTAGGGTGCCTCCATCATCAACCCTCAGGGGAAGCGTGCAGTAGTACCGCTCCAAAAAGATGTCAGTAAGCAATAGTACTACACCTAACCCCATCAGTGCAGTGGGGCCGGTAGAATATGAAGAATCAGCTTAACAACAATTAGGTCATTTAATCAGATCATGACTAGACTGGCTTCAAAACAGATGGGAAGTCTCCAGAGAGAGGTCCCTGCTGTCTCTACGTCCAATGCTAGGAGAGGAGCAGGGCCCGAATATAAGGCGAGCCCAGCTGCCCCCCCAGCACATAGCTGATGTGTCAATAATTCAGATACTTATCAAAGGCATAACTTTAGTAACGTCCATCAGACAATTTTTCTTGTTCATCCAGAGCTGGGGGTGAGAAGGTGAAGTCAGCTACTTGTCCGCCAATGCAAGGCGTTTTGGGGTGGAAAAGGAGTCTCTTCTTCTGCTGCTTCTTTGAGGCTTTGGTGTGCGTTGGGGCTCCCAGGGGATTGTCCTGGGTAAATCAGGAAGAGAGTTGATGTTTTGGACCATGTCCCAGTTTGCAATAGGCAACGGAGGTAGCTGAAGGAGGTCATAGGTTTTATCCAGGTCTGCAAACGAAGAAACGTGGATGCGGCGGCCCTCATGGAGGAAGGATAATCCGAAGGGAAAAGTCCATCTGTAGAGAATTCTCCGTTGCCTTAGCCAGTCGGTAAGGGGTTTCAAAGCTTTACGCTTCTTGAGGGTCGATTGCGACAGATCTTGATAAATGGCGATGCTGTTGTTATCCCATTCTACGGAGTTGGAGTTCCTGGCTCCTGCCAAAATGGCCTCTTTCACAGGGAAGTGTAAAAATTTACATATGACATCCCTAGGCGGCTCGTTCGCCTGCGGTTTGGGCCTGAGGGCACTGTGTGCACGTTCAAGCAGGACCTCGTGCGTTGAGTCAGAGCCTAGAATCTTGAGGCAAATCTGAGTAATTGTTTCAGGAATGTCCACAGCTGGAATAGTCTCCGGTATTCCTCTAAAGCGCAGGTTATTTCGCCTGCTCCTATTTTCTTGGTCCTCCATGGCAGTATATAGGGCGTTGATATGGCACTGCGCAAGAGACATGCTGGAGGACACTTCACTCTGGTGTTGGAGGATTGCGGCCTGCGCCTCCTCTAAGCTCTCCACTCTCCTTCCTATGTGCCTAAGATCCTCTTTTATGGAGGAAATGTCCACACTGATAGGGCCCAGAGCTTCTATCAGAGCCTCTTTTAAGAATGCTCTAGTGATCGGCATGCTTTCCGTCTCAGTGAGTTCGTCTCCTACCTTCTCACTGCTGCATGCGGCAAGCTGCTTGTGTCCGGAGCGCGGGGTGCCGGCTCCCCTGTGTAGCGGAGGCTTTTTTCATAAATTTTTCTATATCCCCAGTTTGATTTTGGGAGCGGTTACCTCCAGGCTGGTCTGTGGGCTTTTGGCCCCCGATCTTCACCATTTCAGTCGGCAGTAGGCTAATTAAACAGTGCTAAGAGGGATATGCAGACGGGAGAGCAGCGCTTCACACGTCCATCCGGATCAAGCGCTGGCTCCGCCCCCCCTCTTGGCCCAGTCTTGACGTTTCAGCTTGTGTGTCTTGTTCAGTGGTGGTCGTCTTTCAGCCTTTCTTACCTTGGCCATGTCTCTGAGTATTGCACACCTTGTGCTTTTGGGCACTCCAGTGATGTTGCAGCTCTGAAATATGGCCAAACTGGTGGCAAGTGGCATCTTGGCAGCTGCACGCTTGACTTTTCTCAGTTCATGGGCAGTTATTTTGCGCCTTGGTTTTTCAACACGCTTCTTGCGACCCTGTTGACTATTTTGAATGAAACGCTTGATTGTTCGATGATCACGCTTCAGAAGCTTTGCAATTTTAAGAGTGCTGCATCCCTCTGCACGATATCTCACTATTTTTGACTTTTCTGAGCCTGTCAAGTCCTTCTTTTGACCCATTTTGCCAAAGGAAAGGAAGTTGCCTAATAATTATGCACACCTGATATAGGGTGTTGATGTCATTAGACCACACCCCTTCTCATTACAGAGATGCACATCACCTAATATGCTTAATTGGTAGTAGGCTTTCGAGCCTATACAGCTTGGAGTAAGACAACATGCATAAAGAGGATGATGTGGTCAAAATACTCATTTACCTAATAATTCTGCACTCCCTGTATACTTTTTTCCCAAAGGAACATTGCATCGCCTTCAGGTGAAACTCGAAAAATTAGAATACTGTGCAAAAGTCCATTCATTTCAGTAATGCAAATTAAAAGGAATTGCATTAATGCAGCTTAAAATTAGAATTTAGTGAAAAGGTTGAATATTCTAGGCTCAAAGTGTCCCACTCTAGTCAGCTAATTATTCCATACCCCCTGAGCAAAGCGTACCTCAAAATTGTGACTTTGGGGTTTCATAAGCTATAAGCCATAATCATCCAAATTATAACAAATAAAGGCTTGAAATATCTCGCTTTCCATGTAATGAGTCTGAGTCTATCTCATATGTTAGTTTCGCCTTTTAAGTTGCATTACTGAAATAAATTAACTTTGCACAATATTCAAATTTTTCAAGTTTTACCTGTATAAGACTCCTTACACCTAAGGAAGTCTACCCTCAGGACAAATAATACCCCCTTGATCTCACAAAGCTAATTCATACCTCTCTGCTCTGCACTGAATTTGGCATTCACTCAGAAACAGCTACCTGCAGATGAGATACTGGCTTGGCTATAATCCTAAATTATGTCTCAAGTCCTGTTTAAAAGGTCAAACATTGACCAATAGCATAGCTAACTTCCAACCGGTGGCTTCTTTCTTGGAAACAGTTTATTTGCATACATTTAAGTAATAACTGTATGTAACTTTAAAATTTAGGTGGTTGATCCAAGAAAATTACAAGGATTGAGGATGTGCAAATATGCATCTCACATAAATCAGCAGCACTATATATGTGTCGAGTGCACTGATATAGCCCCTACACCCATGGGTAGATATGAGCAAAGTTTTGAAAAATTTGATCTGCAATTTTGCAGAAGTTATCCAAGAAATTTGATTTGTTACAAATTAATATGTCACAAATTGCTATAAATCAGGTCTACCCAATCCACTCCGCCTTACGGTACTGCTACATGGTGCAGCCGAACTGCGGGCGGGTCCTGGCCATGCTGCAGTTAAGAACCATGTGGCCAATTAGCCCACAGCTGCCTCTCATGTAATAATGAAGACCATACTGTCTAGTCCTTCATTGATAATGGCGGCACGGCACCTTTAAAAAGCGGCTGTTGCTGTTATTGGGTTTGGCTTGTTAGGTAACATAGTAACATAGTACATAAGGCCGAAAAAAGACATTTGTCCATCCAGTTCGGCCTGTTATCCCGCAAGTTGATCCAGAGGAAGACCCCTCTCTAGTAGCTATAGCCTGTAATATTATTAAGCTCCAGAAATACGTCCAGGCCCCTCTTGAATTCCTTTATTGTACTCACCATCACCACCTCCTCAGGCAGAGAGTTCCATAGTCTCACTGCTCTTACCGTAAAGAATCCTTTTCTATGTTTGTGTACAAACCTTCTTTCCTCCAGGCGCAGAGGATGTCCCCTCGTCACAGTCACAGTCCTGGGGATAAATAGCTGATGGGATAGATCTCTGTACTGACCCTTGATATATTTATACATATTAATTAGATCTCCCCTCAGTCGTCTTTTTTCTAAAGTGAATAACTCTAATTTTGATAATCTTTCAGGGTACTGTAGTTGCCCCATTCCAGTTATTACTTTAGTTGCCCTCCTCTGGACCTTCTCCAGCTCTGCTATGTCTGCCTTGTTTACAGGAGCCCAGAACTGTACACAGTACTCCATGTGTGGTCTGACTAGCGATTTGTAAAGTGGTAGGACTATGTTCTTATCACGGGAATCTATGCCCCTTCTGATGCAACCCATTATCTTGTTGGCCTTGGCAGCAGCTGCCTGACACTGGTTTTTGCAGCTTAGTTTGCTGTTTATTAAAATTCCTAGATCCTTTTCCATGTCAGTGTTACCGAGTGTTTTACCATTTAGTATGTACGGTTGACTTGCATTTTTCCTTCCCATGTGCATAACTTTACATTTATCAGTGTTAAACCCCATCTGCCACTTATCTGCCCAAGCCTCCAGTCTATCCAGATCCCTCTGTAGTAGTATACTGTCCTCATCAGTGTAAATTACTTTACACAGTTTAGTGTCATCTGCAAAAATTGATACTTTACTATGCAAGCCTTCTACAAGATCATTAATAAATATATTGAAGAGAATAGGGCCCAATACTGACCCCTGAGGTACCCCACTAGTGACAGTGACCCAATCTGAGTGTGTACCGTTAATAACCACCCTCTGTTTTCTATCACTGAGCCAGTTACTTACCCACATACAGATGTTTTCTCCCAGTCCGAGCATTCTTATTTTATATACTAACCTTTTATGTGGTACAGTGTCAAATGCTTTGGAGAAGTCCAGATATACGACATCCATTGATTCGCCGCTGTCAAGTCTAGAACTTACCTCCTCATAGAAACTGATTAAATTAGTCTGACATGACCGATCCCTCACGAAGCCATGCTGATATGGCGTTATTTGCTTATTTCTGTTGAGATGCTCTAATATAGCATCTCTCAGAAAACCTTCAAACAGTTTACCCACAACAGATGTTAAACTTACCGGCCTATAGTTTCCAGGGTCTGTTTTTGGCCCCTTTTTGAATATTGGCACCACATATGCCATGCGCCAATCCTGTGGGACATTCCCTGTCAGTATAGAGTCTGCAAATATCAGAAATAAGGGTCTGGCTATGACATTACTTAATTCCTTTAGGATACGGGGGTGTATGTCATCCGGTCCTGGCGATTTGTCTATTTTAATCTTTTTAAGTCGCTGATGTACTTCTTCCTGGGTCAGACAGGACACTTTTAATGGGGAATTTATTTTTGCATTCTGCATGTCATCTGACAATTTATTTTCCTCAGTGAATACATTGGAGAAAAAAATATTTAACAGCTTTGCTTTCTCCTCGTCGCTCTCTGCGACTCCCCCCTCATTACTCTTTAACGGGCCGACACCTTCAGATCTATACTTTTTAACATTTATATAATTGAAGAATATTTTAGGGTTAGTTTTACTCTCTTTGGCAATTAATCTCTCGGTCTCTAGTTTGGCCGCTTTTATTTGTTTTTTACATGTTCTATTTTTTTCCTTATAGTTTTTCAGTGCTTCCGTGCTCCCCTCCTGTTTCAGTGAATGATATGCTTTCTTTTTGTCATTTATTGCTTTCATTACAGTTCTATTTATCCACATTGGTTTCTTTTTATTCCTTAACCTTTTATTCCCATACGGTATGTACCTCTCACAATGAGATTTTAGGATGTTTTTAAAGATATCCCATTTTGTGGCTGTATTTTTATTTTTGAGGACTTTGTCCCAGTTAGTTTGGCCTATGGCCTATGGCCTCTCTTAGTTGGCTAAATTTAGCTTTTTTGAAGTTTGGTATTTTTGTTCCTCCCTGTAGAAACGCTCTTTTGAATGATAATTGGAAGGTTATTACTTTGTGGTCACTATTTCCCAGGTGTCCCCCAACCTGCACGTCTGTTGTTCTGTCCGGCCTATTGGTTAATACTAAGTCCAGTATGGCCGTCCCTCTAGTCGGGTCCTGAACCAGTTGGGAGAGGTAATTGTCTTTGGTTATTGCCAAGAACCTGTTTCCTTTATGAGATATACAAGTTTCAGTTTCCCAGTCTATATCTGGGTAGTTGAAGTCCCCCATAATAACCACCTCATTATGATTTGCCACCTCGTCTATCTCGTTTAGTAATAGATTTTCTGTGGACTCTGGTATATTAGGTGGTTTATAGTAAACTCCTATTAGTAATTTATTGTTGTTTTTAGCTCCATGTATCTCTACCCACAGTGACTCCACATGTTCATGTCCCTCATTTATATCTTCGCGGAGTGTGGGCTTTAGATCGGACTTTACATAGAGGCAGACCCCTCCTCCTCTCCGGTTTTGACGATCCTTTCTAAACAGATTGTAACCTTGTACATTAACCGCCCAGTCATAGCTATCATCCAGCCATGTCTCAGTTATTCCCACTATGTCATAGTTCTCCTCACACATCACTAATTCCAGTTCACCAGTTTTATTAGTCAGGCTTCTGGCATTAGTATACATACATTTGAGAGGTTTATGTATATTTTTTACCCTACACCTTTCCTTCTGAACTGTTCTAGTCCCTCCTTCCATTCCTCCCCCAGTCCCATTACTTTGCCCCCGGTCTCTATCTGCACTATCTTCCCGTCCTATAACGTAATTACCCTCCCCCCCAGTCCCTAGTTTAAACACTCCTCCAACCTTCTAGCCATCTTTCTCCCCAGCACAGCTGCCCCTTCCCCATTGAGGTGCAGCCCGTCCCTACGATAGAGCCTGTAGCCGATAGAAAAATCGGCCCAGTTCTCCAGGAACCCAAACCCCTCCTTCCTACACCAGTTCTTGAGCCACTTGTTAATCTCCATAATCTCCCGCTGCCTTTCTTGTGTGGCTCGTGGCACAGGCAGTATTTCGGAAAATACTACCTTTGAGGTCCTTGCCCTCAGCTTTTGACCTAAATCCCTGAAATCATTTTTAAGGACTCTCCACCTACCTCTAACTTTGTCATTGGTTCCGATATGGACCATGACCGCTGGATCTTCTCCAGCCCCTCCCAGTAATCTGTCAACCCGATCCGCAATGTGTCGAACTCTAGCGCCAGGAAGACAGCACACTGTTCGGCGATCACGGTCTTTGTGACAGATTTCCCTATCTGTTCCCCTAATAATGGAGTCGCCCACTACCAGCACCTGTCTGGCCTGCCCTGCTCTCCTGGTTCCCTGCTTACTGGAGCTGACATTCCCCTGACTGGCAGAGGAAGTGTCCGGCTGAAGCAGTGCCGTCCCCGGACTGACATCCCCCTCATCTGCCAAACGTGCAAACTTGTTGGGGTGTGTCAGATCAGGGCTAGCCTCCCTGGCACTCTTCCCTCTACCCCGCTTTCTAACTGTTACCCAGCTAGCTACCTCACTTTCCTCAGCCTCCTCTCTGTCACCCTCCCCCTCATCTACCCCAAAGAGTGCTTGCTCGGTGAGAAGCAAACTCTTTTGCAAATTATCAATGCCTCTCAGTGTTGCAACTTGCCCGTTTAGAGACTCGATTTGCGATTCCAAACGGGTTATTTGCTCACATCTAGAACAAAGATATGCACCCTTGAACTCCTGTTCCAGGACTGCATACATCATGCAAGATGTGCACTGGACTGCGTTGTAAATTGTGCAACACATACTAAATGGGGATTACAACAGTAAAAAAGTAAAACAGTATATATGATTCAGACCTAGACCCTGTCTGCTGTAGCCGAAGGGCTACGCTAAACCAAGCCAACAACACACAAGGAAATTATATCCAACCTTAGTTTCCAAACTCCTTTTCTTAAACTCCTTGTTTTTTTAACTCCACTTAATAAGAAGGCCACTTAGTAGAGCAAGCCCCAGGAAGAGCAGGCTCTACAGAGTTTTAGTGGGTTAATTTATGGCACCTGGTTGCCCAGGGCACTCCCCTTAATTAAGCAGAGAAAAAAAAAAAAAAAGTTTAAATGGCAGTACTAGAATACCAACACTTAACTTTCAATGATCTCTGCTGCAATCCACACTCAGCCACCTGCAATCACTCCCACAAAACCACACACAGCACTAGAACTCCTTGTTTTTTTAACTCCACTTAATAAGAAGGCCACTTAGTAGAGCAGGCCCCAGGAAGAGCAGGCTCTACAGAGTTTTAGTGGGTTAATTTATGGCACCTGGTTGCCCAGGGCACTCCCCTTAATTAAGCAGAGAAAAAAAAAAAAAAAGTTTAAATGGCAGTACTAGAATACCAACACTTAACTTTCAATGATCTCTGCTGCAATCCACACTCAGCCACCTGCAATCACTCCCACAAAACCACACACAGCACTAGAACTCCTTGTTTTTTTAACTCCACTTAATAAGAAGGCCACTTAGTAGAGCAGGCCCCAGGAAGAGCAGGCTCTACAGAGTTTTAGTGGGTTAATTTATGGCACCTGGTTGCCCAGGGCACTCCCCTTAATTAAGCAGAGAAAAAAAAAAAAAAGTTTAAATGGCAGTACTAGAATACCAACACTTAACTTTCAATGATCTCTGCTGCAATCCACACTCAGCCACCTGCAATCACTCCCACAAAACCACACACAGCACTAGAACTCCTTGTTTTTTTAACTCCACTTAATAAGAAGGCCACTTAGTAGAGCAGGCCCCAGGAAGAGCAGGCTCTACAGAGTTTTAGTGGGTTAATTTATGGCACCTGGTTGCCCAGGGCACTCCCCTTAATTAAGCAGAGAAAAAAAAAAAAAAGTTTAAATGGCAGTACTAGAATACCAACACTTAACTTTCAATGATCTCTGCTGCAATCCACACTCAGCCACCTGCAATCACTCCCACAAAACCACACACAGCACTAGAACTCCTTGTTTTTTTAACTCCACTTAATAAGAAGGCCACTTAGTAGAGCAGGCCCCAGGAAGAGCAGGCTCTACAGAGTTTTAGTGGGTTAATTTATGGCACCTGGTTGCCCAGGGCACTCCCCTTAATTAAGCAGAGAAAAAAAAAAAAAAGTTTAAATGGCAGTACTAGAATACCAACACTTAACTTTCAATGATCTCTGCTGCAATCCACACTCAGCCACCTGCAATCACTCCCACAAAACCACACACAGCACTAGAACTCCTTGTTTTTTTTAAGGCCACTTAGTAGAGCAGGCCCCAGGAAGAGCAGGCTCTACAGAGTTTTAGTGGGTTAATTTATGGCACCTGGTTGCCCAGGGCACTCCCCTTAATTAAGAAAAAAAAAAAAAAAAGGTGAAGGATAATATGCATATTATTACTGTTCTGGCCTGCAATCTCCTGCAGGTTGATAGTAAACACAGAATATTAATCAGCTCTGGCATACCCACTACTAAACCAGCGATCTCCTACCCTACAGGTGGGACCCCTTCTTCTGCCATCTGCTTTTCCTCCTTTTCTACATCATCTAATATAGATGAGAATATGTCATCAGGAACATCCAGCTCCTCCTCTCTCTGTTTCTTGCTGACTTTTCTAGGACATGGAGACCAAGGAGGATGATTTGGGAGAAGTAAAGCCAGCAAAAGATGAGGATTGTCATCATTAAAATCTGGACGCCCTAATAGGTGCAAAGTGAATGGTATTGGTTGGCACACTGGCACTGGAATAATAAAGGCTTCCATCTTATTGGTAGTGAATTAGGAAATGTAGAAATAAATAAATAAAACTGATGCAGAATAAGTGTCCCTGCACTGTCCCTACAATCTCCCTGCACTCTCCCTGCAGTCTCCTTCTCCAATATTCCTCTATTAATCATTTTTAGCAACCCTGTCCCTAGAACATAAGCACTTGTCACATCTCTCCCTATGCTCAGCTCACAGGGCAGTGGCGGAGACCATGCAGAATGATGTTTTTTTTTTTCAACTTTAGTTTTTATTGAAAATTTTAAAAGGTATACATCGTACAGTATTGGTAACGCAGTACCAGCATAAGTTCATACAATGAACATAGTGAACAATAAAAAAATTCCTGTACCATAGTGATGAGGTAATAAGGTAAGCATATATTCAGGTGTCAATTCAACTGAGATCGCAGTATCTAGAATTGGAACAAACGTCCCATAATTTTAGGGACCCACCAGGAGTCTGATGCAAGTATGATAGTGTTTTTTTATACCTATGCATATTATTAATTCTGTGTATTATATCTGATTACATCTTTCAATTGCATGTGATCGATAGTTTTGCTGCTAGAAATAGATGTGTTAAGACATTTCTATATTTACTGGGGACAGTGTCCAAGTCCAGATACAGCAAGGCTAAGGAAGGGGAGGGGGCTATATTTTGGCCAGAAATGTCTGCTGCAATCAAGAAAACTTCTCTCCAGAGTGTATCAAGTTTGGGGCAAGACCAAAGGATGTGCAGTAATGTACCACTGTTTCCACATTCCCTTCAGCATAGGTTTGATTTGTTGGGGAACATGTGGCATAATCTGTCTGGGGTATAGTACCATCTTAGTGTAGTTTTCCTAATGGATTCGTAATGTGTGGTACATTTGAGGAGTTTGGCTGATGTGTGCAAGTCCGACGACACCCATTGGGCAGTTGAGAACGATTTTTTTCAATTCTGACACCCAGAAGGCAAAAGATGAGGATTTTTCAAAAGTCGCTTTTTTGCCTAGCATGACATAGATAGGTTTGAGGGGTAAGTTGTTTGACCTTGAGGACGACCACATTTCCAATATGGAGTGGTTTATAATGATAGGCGTGCGTAGGTCTGTTTGGTCTAAATGTCTAATTCTTAGATGTTTGTAGAAGTCTTTGGCCGGTATGTTGTATTTCTCACTTATGTGCTGATATGAGAATAGTTTGGACATAGTTGCTATCTGCGAGATCTTAGTAATTCCCTGGGTTATCCATGTGCTTACCTCTATGTTGGAGTTAAGAATACTTATGCTGTCAAGAGGCAAAATTTCTAAGAGAGGGGTGGGGCTGCGGCAAGTCAAGGCATGGAATTTTTTCCAGTGTTTCAATGCTGCGTTAACTAGGTATGGGTATTGGGAGAAGGAGGGAAGAAAAAATGAGGGTTTTATAGAGCTATGACATCACGGGGGATGGCTATCTGTGGAATGACTCGCTGCACAGTATTATGGGTGATCTCAAGTTCCCAGGCTTCTTACTTTCACTTAGTAACATGTGCAGCCACCAATTTAGGAAAAACTCATTTGTTACCACGAAGTACGAGGAAATTCAGATTCATTCCTAAACTTAAGACTGAATTCCACTTTGAATGCTTTGCTTCGCTCAACACTACCCACTAGCATAATCGACAGAGTACAAATTATTAACAGCTCTAAAGACTCATAGCTAGGATACTGGCACAAAGCAATAAAATGTAATAGTTCTTATAAATAAAACAATAGTAAAATACAATACACATAAAATGAATCCATAAAATAAATGAACACCATGTGGACAGTAAGCAGCGTCACCAATTGGGAGGCACTGCAAAAAGGGTATTACATTGCCTTTTGTTGTATCTCCTCAATATAACTGATCATAAATATGATGTCTGGACGGTATAGAAATAAATCACCAGTCTTCAGTATTTCACTGAAGCAACTGTATAAAACCAGTGTGCACACTGAGCTAACACTGCTGATCTTGAGCGCACGGTTGAATCGAGATGGAAATATGCCAAATGCATGCTGATGAGATTGCTCAGACGATTACCTATGTAGATGAGGTTGACATTCTTAGTCACTGTAGAATGGATAGTGCAGAGGAGCTGGGTGATGAATGTTAATATTAATTTACTCACGGTATCCGGCTCTACTCGTCATCTGCTTGGCTAAATAAATAAACGTTATGGAATCTTATCTAGCCGGATGTCTAATTGCCTCCAACTAGTTTTCCATGATTATTGATTAGAGGATCTAACCACACTCAGCACATGTCTCTACATCAGGGGTGCACAACTTTTTTCGGTCTGAGGCCGCATTGGCACTTTGCTCTATTGTAAGAGGCCCCCCCCCCCCCCCAAAAAAAAAAAATGTTGACCGGCACTCATTTGTATCGACCTATTATGCCGATGCAAAGTGAATGGGGAGAAAATGATCGTTATCTTAGTCATTCTACCCACAGTACCATCTTTATCGGTGGCACATCCGTGATTTCACAGAGAGATGGGCTGACGATTATCGCACATCTTTCTTCCAGATAAAATATGCAAATCAGCCAGAAAACACGAGTGATTGCTTGTTTATCGGCTGATTAGCGGCAAAATTATACAGGCCAGGATATTGGGAATGAGCATCCCGATAAGCATTGGTTCCCAGTAATTGGCCCGAATATCATGCAGTGTAATAACGGCTTAAAGGGGTTTACAGTAAAAATGATTTTTTTTTAAGCACGTTCCTGCAGGATAGCCCCTGAAACTGAAGATTTATACTCATCTGCTCAATGCTGCTTCAGTCCTCCGCACCACCCCCACTGTCTCCATCTTCTGGTCCCAGCACTGTTTACATTAATTTAGCTATGGGCATAGTCACATGACTGGCTTCAGCGATGATGTGGCCACAAGCAGAATTTTACTGCAGAAGCCAGTCATTGGCTGGAGCAGTGCGTGTGACCATGTCCATGCACTGCCAGGTGTAAACAGAGCAGGGACCAGAAGATGGAGACAGCGGGGGCAGTCTCGGGCAGGAAAGCATGAATGTTCTGTTTCAGGGGACATGCAGCGGGAACTTGTTAAAGAAACATTTCTACCGGAAAACCCCTTTAAGTGGTGGCATTCCCTCCCATCTTGCCTCCTATTCATAAATCAGCGCTTTCCTTCACTGCAGAGGACGGCGCTCACTGTTATTACCACCTCCTGCCCCCCAGTTATAGGTGCCCTTCAATAACTAGTAAACACTTTCCATTAATAGTGGAAGAGTGCTTATTGGTTAACCATTTACCGACCAGACCTGAAAAGTCCTTAAAGGGGTTGGCCCATTTTGGATATTTGGGGCATATCGCTAGGATATTCCCCCAACGTCTGATAGGTGCGGATCCCACCTCACTTATACTTAGAATAAGGCCTGCGCAGTTCCGGAGGGTGCACTGCGCATGCATAGCCACCCTCAATTCATTCTTAAGGGAGCTCCGACGATTTTCGGAAATCCCATACAAATAAATGGTAGGCGCACAGCACAAGCATGGCCACCACTCCATTCACTACCATGGGGCCTATGGTAGTAGCCGAGGCTATTTTAGGTGCTCTCATAAGAATGATTGGAGGGTGGTCGCGCATGCACGGTGCTCCCTTTTGAACTTTGTGGGCTCCATTCTAAGTACAGGTGCGGGTCCCAAATCAGGGGGAATATCCTAGCAATGTGCCCCCAATGTCCAAGATGGGTCAACCCCTTTACTGACCAAGCACTTTTTTTGCGATTAAGCACAAATAGTTCAAACGGTTGTAACGCTATTATTTGTTGGACTACCAAAATAATTTTTGCAACATTTTTTACATGACACATTGGGGTTTATAATATATTTTTTGTTTTATTTAGGGGAAACTATACAATTTTTTTTTTAAAAGGTCATGTTTTTTTCAAACCATAGCTTTTTTTTTTATATACAAACTAATTATTAAATTAAATAAATTATTATAATGAGTTCCCTATTTTGTGTCAGCCGTTTGGTTATATAATATGTATAGTTTCAGATGAATGGGGTGATAATGCTAATGGTTTTGGTTGGTGACCCGTTTCAGCCAGTGGTTGGCTGAGTGGACCTTTTTTTTTAGCATTTCCTCCTTTGGATCAGGGACCAAGAAGTGGAGATCAGTAGGCAGTGAAGCAGCGTGGAAATAGAAGCAGTGGGGTGAGGGTGACTATGACTTATTTTTCATTTTTAACTTACAGTGAGTAACAGTATGCATGAAAAAAATTATACTACAGGAAACCATCTGTAAGATTCTCACCTGTCTCGCACTCCGGTGTGACCAAAAAGGGTCCTCGTGGAGCTGCGGGACAGGTTACGCGTGTCTCCATTGATACACCAGGTCCGACCCCTTTGCGAACGGACGCGGGGAATGCATGGCTTTTGGGGACAGCTTGGCCGGGCTAGTGGCAGTGCTCTGCGGCCAAGCTTGTCCAGTGCCTATTGCGGATTCCATTCCGGTGTCCATGTCGACGCGCTCACGCACTCTTGCTGAGCCTGTCGTGCATCCGCGTGCACGTTTAAAAACTGGTTCGTAAGGGGATACTCTTATGCACTTCGCCGACCAGCAAAGGGAATAGCACCTGGCCGCAAGTGTAGATTAGGGGGCTAGCATTGGTCTAATTTACTAATGACCAAAGCCTTGTACACAGGTATAGGGCAGGATCATGACCTATAGGGAGTGGACACTTAGCGTCCTGGGATTTGTTAGCAGGCACATAAAAGGTGGCCTCCCAGGTCGTTCAGTGCCCACTGTTATCCTTCCTTATCCAGGTACAGGTCAGTACTGCTAGCTACTGACTGAAGATTGCTGGGACTCCGTCCGTTCCAGTGGGACCCGGGATCTGGGACTTTCCATGACGCATCTGTTTACCTGGCAAGTTGCACAGAGACGTATGCACGGATCGGGACTACTCCTGGCTTTCCTTCGTTTTTTGTTTGCCTGATATTTGCCCAGTGAAGTTTACCTGGACTTTGTTTATTCTGTTAATAAACCCCTTTGACTTCATCCTCACTGGTCTATTTCGTTGATGCCCTGCATTACAGAACAGTGGGCCCAACAAACACTTGGACATGGAAAGAATCCAGCAGCAGCTAACTGCGTTAACAGGAGCAGTTAATCTGTTAACCCAATGACGCCCAAATGTGCCGGCAGTCACTGCAGCTGAAATCCAGAAGCAACTGTCTACTGTGATGGGGAGGTTCGGCAGCTGCACCAAGGAGCTTAAACGTTACCCATCACGATCGCAAGACACCAAGTGGAGCCGGAGATTCCTCTGCCTGACTCCTTCACAGGAGATAGATAGGAAATCTTAAACTTCAGGGACTCCTGTCTTTTATATTTCCAGGTGCGGCCGATACAGTCAGGTCCATAAATATTGGGACATCAACACAATTCTAACATTTTTGGCTCTATACACCACCACAATGGATTTGAAATAAAACAAACAAGACTGTGCAGACTGTGAACTTTAATTTGAGGGTATTTACATCCAAATCAGGTGAACGGTGTAGGAATTAAAATAGTTTGCATATGTGCCTCCCACTTGAGGGTAGAATGGTCGACTAGCTTTACACCTTCATGGCCACATCCAGGGGCCACCAAGCCGGCAAAAGAGCCAATAGAGGTTGGGTCCTCCCATCTTACACAAGCGGAACGAGCTTGTCGCCAACAGAAAGGTCTGTGACTGTTTTGTGGAAAAGCAGGACATCTTGTTAAGACCTGTCCCCTTCTGTCGGTGGGAAACTAATGTACCTATGAGGCATAGAGGAGAACCTCATAGGTGCTATTATCCCTCCTCCAACTCGAGTGATTGTACCCATTTCACTACAGTGGCAAGACAAAGTCCATGTGTTTTCTGCACTGATTGATTCTGGAGCAGCAGGGAATTTTATGGACTCAGTCTTGGTGCATCGACTTGGCATCCCGCTTATCCAGCCAAAGACCACCCTGTCAGTGACCGCTATTGATGGATCTTCTCTCCAGTATGGTCGTGCTGTGTGGATGACGCCCGGGATGCAAGTAACAGTGGTAGCTGATCATCGGGAGACCTTAAGCCTTTTTGTCCTGGACATGCCATCCACTCCTGTGATTTTGGGTCTCCCTTGGTTGAGACTACATAATCCGATGGTGGACTGGTGCTCAGGTCAGATTTGCCGGTGGAGTACTGAATTCCTCACTTGGTGCATTTGTCCTGAGTTGCCACTTGCCTCCACAGAAGTATTAAGTACATTATCCCAGCATTACCATCACTTCCAGGACATGTTAAGTCCACAGGGGGCTTATGTGTTACCTCCCCATATGTCATATGATTGTCCCATAGATCTGTTGCCAGGTACCATGCCACCCCGGGGACATCTATATAATCTCACTGGGCCTGAAATTCAGGCCCAGCGTGATTATATTAAAGAGAATCTCGAGAAGAGTTTCATTCGTCCATCCACTTCCCCCGCTGGAGGCTTGAGACCCTGCATCGATTTTAGCGCCCTCAATAGGATCACGGTGAAGAACCGGTACCCTCTGCCTCTGATTGACGATTTGTTTTCTCAGGTGGCAGGGGCCCGGATCTTCACCAAACTCGATTTGAGTGGTGCATATAACTTGGTATGCGTCAGATAGGGTGATGAATGTAAGACTGCATTCAACACCAGGGACGGGAATTACAAGTATCTCGTTATGCCTTTTGGTCTCTGTAATGCTCCTGCGGTCTTCCAGGAGTTCATCAATGATGTCCTCAGGGATTTCTTAGGTAGATTTGTTGTTGTCTATTTAGACGACATACTAATCTACTCGTCAGATCTGGTGTCTCATCGGAGTTTCAGGTTTTCCAGAAACTGAGGGAGAACCGCCTCTTTGCCAAACTAGAGAAGTGTCTGTTTGAGGTAACGGAATTGCCTTTTCTGGGGTACATTATCTCAGAAAGGGGACTGGCTATGGATCCATCCAAACTTTCTGCTGTCTTGGATTGGCCTCAGCCTAAGGATCTGAAGGGACTGCAGCGTTTCTTAGGCTTTGCCAACTTCTACCGCAATTGTGGTACTTCTCATAAACCTCACTAAGAAAGAAGCTAATATTTCAAAGTGGACCAGAGAGGAGGACAGAGCCTTTGAGATGCTAAAGAAGGACTTTTGCACTGCGCCAATCCTTACTCATCCAGACACTTCCCGGCCTTTTGTCCTGAAGGTCGACACCTCCACGGTGGTTGTTGGGGCAGTTCTTTCACAGTATTCTGGGGACCCTGAGAGGTTACATCCCTGTGCCTTCTTCTCTCGGAAGCTCTCTCCAGCCGAGTATAATTATGACATCGGCAATAGAGAGCTTCTCGGAGTAAAATTGGCTTTTCAAGAGTGGAAACATTGGCTAGAGGGTGCGGAACATCCCATTACAGTTTACACTGACCACAAAGATTTTGCGTACCTAGACACTGCCAAAAGACTCAACTCCCAACAAGCTCGGTGGGCATTGTAAGTTGGGTCCTCGATTCATTGGTCCATACCCGGTGATAGAGAAGATCAACCGAGTTAAGTACAAGGTTGCTCTTCCACCATCGATTCAAGGAGTGAACACCTTTCATGTATCACTTCTCAAAACCCTTCATTCAGACTCCACCCCCGTTGGTGGTCTAAGGGGTGCCAGAGTTCGAGGTGAACAGGATTTTGGACTCTCGTTTTGTCCAGAGGTCTCTCCATTACTTGGTAGACTGGAAGGGCTTTGGTCCAGAGGAGAGATGTTGTGTACCTGCTTGTCAGGTTCATGCGGATGACTTGGTGGCAGCTTTCCACGGGGATAATCCGAGGAAAGTTAGCTTGGAGTCTTCTGAGCCGTCTCCTCGAGGTGCTAAGATCCTCACCTGTCTCGCACTCCGGTGTGACCAAAAAGGGTCCTCGTGGAGCTGCGGGGCAGGTTACGTGTGTCCCCATTGATACACCAGCTCCGATTCCTTTGTAAACCAACGCGGGTGTGCGTTCGCATGTGCGCTGGAGGGGAAGACTGCATGGCTTTCGGGGACAGCTTGGCCGGGCAAGTGGCAGTGCGCTGCGGCCGAGCTTGTCTCCGATGCCTATTGCGGATTCCATTCCTATGTCCATGTCGACGCGCTCGTGTACTCTTGCAGAGCCTGTCGTGCATCTGCGTGTACGTTCGAAAACAGGTTTGCAAGGGGATACGCGGTCACGCGTACGCGCTTCGCCAACGAGCGAAGGGAATAGCACCTGGCCGCAATTTCAAAGTAGATTATGGGGCCGGCGTTGGTCTAATTGACCAATGATCAACCAAAGCCTTGTACACAGGTGTAGTGAAGGATCATGACCTATGAAGAGTGGACACTTAGCACCCTGGGATTTGTTAGCAGGCACATTAAAGGTGGCCTCCCAGGTAGTTCAGTGCCTACTGTTATCCTTCCTTATCCATGTGCAGGTCAGTATTGCTAGCCAGTGATGGTCAGTTCGCAGTATTCGCCAGCGAACACATGTGGGCTGCCATCTTGACTCACCTGTCCGGCAATGCACAGGTAAGCCCTTACCTGTGCCTGTGCCGGGAGCCGGTCTGAAATCAAATGCAGTCACCGGGAGCAGGCAGTTACGAGAACAGCCCGATGAAGGCCCCCGGAGGCTGTTCTCCGAACTGCCTGCTCCCGATGACCGCTTTTGATTTCAGACCGGCTCCCAGCACAGGCACAGGTAAGGGCTTACCTGTGCATCACCAGATGGGTGAGTCAAGATGGCAGCCCAGATGTGTTCACTGGCGAACACTGCGTACTGACCATCACTGCTGCTAGTTACTGACTGAAGATTTCTGGGACCCAGGACCTGGGACTTTCCGTGATCGGGACTACTCCTGGCTTTCCTTCGTATTTTGTTTGCCTGATATTTGCCCAGTGAAGTTTACCTGGGCTTTGTTTACTTTGTTAATAAACCCCTTTGACTTCATCCTCACTGGTCTGTTTCGTTGGTGCCGTGCATTACACCATATTTAAGAAAAAATAACTGTTGTAAAGGAGCTGTATAGTATTAGAAAAACATGGCTTACTTTCTTCTGTTCATTAATTGTGTTCAGTCAGAGAATGTAGCTAGCTTCTCTTCACTGAGATGGCACTGGAACACAGCGCTCCTGTTAAAAGGCCTCTCAGGTGTCATGGTCACAATTGATGTACAGAACATGTCAGGAAGGGGATACATTTATATTCATAGCTAATCCTCAGGACAGCCCACCAATACCTAATCAATGATAGTCGAACACCGCACACCCCTGCCGATCAGCTCTTCTGCAGTAGCCCCAGTGCCAGAAGTCAGCACAGGAAGTATACAACTCCATCCATTGATGGATGAATTGATGGATCCACTAAACGGTGCAGTAGTCGTACGCCTGCCAATCAGATATTTATGGCCTGATTTAAAGGGATTGGCCCATATTGCGCTGTGGTTGCATATCACTAGATTGGCGGGTCCCACCTCTATCCCCAAAGTGAATGTACGGAGTGGTCTCCATTCACTTTTATGGGAGTTCTGAAAAGAGGAGAGTGCCCACACTCAGCTATTTTCAGAACTCCCTTAAAAGTGAATTGAACGCATACCATGCAAGCATGGCCGCCTCTCCATTTACCTCTACAAGAGTTGTATAAATAGCTGAGCTCACACTAGGCTATTTTTGGCACCGTTCTAAAGATGCAGTAGGTACAGACCTCAGGGGTGGGACCTGCACCTTTCAGCCATTGCTGGCATATGCGAGTTGGGCCAACCCCTTTAAGCCCAGAAAATCCATGATCCACTCTTTTTTAGTCTTTGACCAAAGTCTCAAACAGTCTTGAAAAAGTCTGACAGCAACATCAAAGTGGTAAGGGACAGAGAACAAGCTCCTTCTCTCACCATATCAGCCACTGCAGTGTCACAGGGTGTCGAGAGGATTCCATGGAAGTGAGGGGTCTAACAATGGCCACCAGGCCTGTCATATGTGAATATCTATTAGGTACTATCAAAGGCAGGGCCTAATATGCATGATGTCAGATTTAGGAACCATGCATTCAACCGAAGCCTGTTTTGTGATCCACAATTTGCCGATCTGCAAAACACAGATACAAGCAGGCTTAGACTGGCCCACAGGGGTACAGGTGAGTCCCCTGGTGGGCCATTAGTCTCCTGCCCCCTGCACAAGTGGCACATACAGTAACACAGTAGATTACTGCACTACATACATATATTCAATGTACAGCCCCTCCACCAGCCTATGTTCATATAAAAATCTTGATAGATTATTAAAGAAACTCCCCAGCTTATTATTATAGACACAATCAAAGCTGAGATGACTTCTAGGTATGGAAAAAAGCTAGCGAGTATCTTCCTTTCCCTAGGACCTACCTTCTCAAGGTCACTGCAGGGACCCCCATATTCAATCATCTGGTAACATCTCGATGCTGTGTGACCAGGTAATATTTTAATGTATCCATATGGTGGGCCCCCAAAATAGATTTTACTGGTGGGCCCTAGGCACCCAAGTCTGACACTGGATACAAGCCATGTGCTCTCTGCATTTTGCAGAACAATTTCTGACCCATAGTAGATAATTGTCCTATCCTTGTCTGTAATGTGGACAAGAATAGGACCTGTTCTATATATTTTTTTTTTTTTTGATGATGCCACTGTATGTGCATACTGTATGCATCTTTTGTAGCCTTATTGAAGTAATTGGGGCTTGGATCAGATGCGGACAAAAAACGTGTTCAGGTGCATGAGCCCTTACAGCAATTGACATAATACACTGCAATACATACATTATGGTCTATGTTGTAGCCAATCAAAGGATTACAAGACCAAATCCACTACTGTTACATAGAAAAAATGTTAAATGAATGAAAAAAAAAAAAAGAAGATTTTTATATTTTTTGGATTACAAATACATTTGTATTCTATAAAACAACTATAAATAATTGTTACTGTTGTATCACTATATTTATCCGCGACAGTGAACACTGTAAAAAAAAATAAAAAAGCAAAAAAAAAAATCCATAATTGTTTTTGTTTTTGTTTATGCCAACTTCTCTAAAATGCAATAAACTGATTATAAAGTTGGATGTACCCCCCAAATTTCAATGAACTGCAACTCGTCCCACAAAAAACAAGTCATCATATGGCTCTATGGATGAAAAAGTAATTTTCTGCTCTAAGTTACAGCTGTAGCTTTCAACCCAGAGAGACGGCTACAGCTGTCATTCAGAACTGAGGGGAGTGGCTATGAAACCTCAAAGTGAAGCCCCGCCCTGGACACTTGCGGGAGCAGAATTTGACTGAATAAAAGTAAATATTCTCACTACTCCTGATAACAAATGTTTCACAGAGATTTGCTTTGTACAGATCTCTCCTTCAGACCCTACCTAGTGCTATCAGCAGTTTAGCATGGTTAGAACTACTGACAACCCCCCTTTACATTTTTAAAGACCCTAATACTGGGCAACTAACACACACTGATGTCCTAAAATGAACACCAAAAGTTCCATAAAAAGGGGTGCTATAGGTGCGTCCAGTATACTTTCTCTCTGGATTTCTCAGAACCAGATTTATAACACTTTGGGGCACATTTATTAAGATTGGCGTTTTAGACACCGGTCTTAATAACCCCCATACCCATCAGTGGATACACCAAAGTTATGAAGAACAGGCCTCTATATAACTTCGGCGGATCCACCGCCATTTCTAAATGTAAGACAGCTTCCTTGCTGTCTTACATTTAGACAATTTTCTACACCTAAAACACGTGTAGAAAATGACGACTGAGTTAGGCCTGTCGACCCATCCCCTTCCCTGCCCACCAAACCTGGCATTAGCGGGGAGAAGACGCAAATTGCAGTGCAAAGGACCTTTGTGCCGCAATCTCTGCCAGAAATACGCCTAATATTGGCGTTTTTATGCTTATTAAATGACCCCCTTTGTATATAAATGACTTTTATAACAGGAAGTAACCCAGAATCAAAGCAAAAACGCCAAACGCCTTTCAGTTGTATCATTTTGCTGCAATTCATAATTTTCACATTAAAGCGTAATCTTTTTAGACCCCAGTATCCTCTTTATTAATTCTGCAAAGCAGGAACACGTAATTTGACATGTGTCGCGCAACATTTCGTCTCAACAAATTTTATTAATGATAGGCTATGGTGTCGCACTGACATGTGACATGCTGCGACTGCCACACTAAGATGGATTTTTCTGCGACTGTCGCATCGCAGTCACAACTTGTCACATGTTGCAGTGCAACACCATAGACTATCATTATAAAAATTGTCACGTGACATTGGTGCGACATCAATGTCGCTCGACACATGTAGCAGTGTAGTTGTGCCCTACGTGTCATGCGACTTATTGTCGTTGTGTAGCCCTAGCCTAAAGCTGACCTACAGCAGTGAAGAAAAATTGCTGGGTTGTTTCGGAAACCTGGAGTAAAACTGTGTGTATGTGGAGACTAAGGGCCTGTGAGCTTCTATTGGCTGATAAGGGACATGTGACCGTGTGTATGGCAGTTGGAATATGAAAAGAAAAGCTTGCAGGCTTGTATTGAATAATGCAGGTCATTTTTGGGGAATATCTCAGGAACAGTATGCCCTAGAGAGCTGTGACCCCCACAGGATTTATTTTAGGTAGCAAGGGATGTGTATACCAAGTTTCAATTACATCAATGGTTGCGTTTTTGAGTGATCACAGATCATTCATACACACATATATACGTCCTCTTTTATTTTATATATATATATATATATATATATATATATATAGATACAAGTGTGCTTTGTTATATTCTTGGCTTGTAACAGAAAGATGAGATGTTCCTTCTGTTAATCCTTTTGATGACGTGTTCTGTATGGTGCTTCAGATTCTGTAAGGTTTCTGAATGTTTACCCAGCTTGTTTAGTTAGGCTTACTGGAATTATACTATGACAGACACATTCTACAGTATATGAGAAGACTGGGTCTAGAGGAGACACCATTTTATGAAAATGGCATGAGGAACTGTATCCATCCATGCAAAGAAAGCCTCAAGGATTAGTGCTACATTGGTAGCAATGCTTTTGTATTTGCACTTTATATTTGAGGGGTTTTATGAGGCTGAGGCTGCTATTGTTCCAGGCACAGCGCTACTCCAGTACGTGAACCATGTGTGATAGTGCAGCTAAACCCAGGTATGACATATGGTCAAGAGTGGCTTTTTATTCTAATCTAATCTTTATATTGGTAGATGGACAATTGTACATGACCTTAACTCAAAGAGGCTCAACACATCCTGAGAGGCAAGATGCAAGAGGAGCAGCTTGTGTGCCACAAGATGTCTATCCAGTATGTAGTTATGTTAAAGGGAACCTGTCACCGGGATTTTGGGTATAGAGCTGAGGACATGGGTTGCTAGATCGCTGCTAGCACATCCGCAATACCCAGTCCCCATAGCTCTGTGTGCTTTTATTGTGTAAAAAAAAAAAACGTTTGATGCATATGCAAATGAACCTGAGATGAGTCCTATCCCTGAGATGAGTCAGGGACAGGACACATCTCAGGTTAATTTGCATATGTATAAATTTATTTTATTTTTTACACAATAAAAGCACACAGAGCTATGGGGACTGGGTATTGCGGATGTGCTAGCAGCGATCTAGCAACCCATGTCCTGAGCTCTATACACAAAATCCCAGTGACAGGTTCCCTTTAAAGGGATTTTCCGGGATATTAATGGCCTTTCCTCAGGACAGGTTATTAACCCCTTAGTGACCACCCATACACCTTTTTACGGTGGTCACTAATGGGCCTTAGGCTGGGCTGCTGCTTTTTCATAGCGGCCCGGTCTAAGCGCTGCACGGGTCCCCCATACAGTGGAGAGTGGCGACCTGACATTCACATGAGAGCCACGGTCCTGCTCTAATAGCCCGGACTGACAGGAGTGACAATCCGGACTGTTTAACGCTTAACATGTCGCGGGCAATGGCATCCGCTGCATGTAAAGCGCTGACAAAGGGAGCGGACTCCCTCTGTTTTCCATCTGCACCCCGCAAATGCAATCGCAAATTAGTGGTGTGTGTAAATGTAGGCTGGGGTCTGATGTAGGACCCAAGCCTGCCTTGCGTAGTTTCTAGCAGGCTGTGACTCTCTGGTCAATGTCAGTATAGCACTGACATTAAATCACAATGTACTATAGTGCGGATAGCGAATTGTATTTTAAAAGCAATCAAAATGTTGCCTCTTATAGTCCCCTTGTAGGACTAAGTGGTAAAAAAATAACACATTTATTAAATAAAAAAAAAGATGCTTTTTTTTCAGTTGAAAATATGCTTTTCAATGAAAAAAAACAACTAAAAAATCTCCCCCAAATGTTTGGTATCGCCGTGTCCATAATGAACCAGACTACATAAATATCATGTAAATTGTAAAAAAATAAAGAAATGACAGAATTGCTCATTTATTCTTAGTTGCCACTACATTTTTTTTTTATAGCAAGTGATCAAAAAGTGGAATTTACTCTAATATGATACCAATGGAAACTACAAGTCATTCTGCAAAAAATAACCCTCACACAACTGCATAGACAGAAAAATAAAAAAGTCATGGGTCTTTGGCAGCGGAAATGCAAAAAAATGTTTTTCCATTTAAATAAAGGGGTTTTATTGCACAAAAGTAGTAAAACGTAAAAAAAAAAGATATACATTTAGTATCACTGTAATTGTACTGACCCAGAGAATAAATATATTATGTTATTTATACCGAAAAATAAAAACCATTACATTTATAACATAAAAATTCAGTGGCAGTATTGCTGTTTTTCCCATTTCCTTACCAGAAAGAGTTAATACAAGTTAATCAGAAAGTTAAGTGTACCCCAAAATGGCACTATTAAAAACTGCTACTTTTCCCGGAAAAAAAAAACAAGCCCTCATACGGCTATATAGAAGAAAAAATAAAAAAGTTATAGCTCTTGGAAGGCAACGATGCAAACTGGAAGAAAAGATCTTCGTCAGTAAGGCCCAAAACAGGCTGGTCACTAAAGGGTTAATATGAGATCGGAGGAGGTCCGACTCCCGACACCCCTGCCAATCAGCTATTTGAGGAAACCGTGGCTCTCACAACAGCTCTGGTGAGCAGCATGGCCTCCTCACAGCATACCAAGCACAGTGCCTTCATTGAATAGCAGGTGTTCTTGGTAATGTAGCTGAGCCCCTTTTACTTGAATAAGACTAAGCTACAGTCATGTGAAAAAATTAGGACACCCTTTTGAAAGCATGTGGTTTTTTGTAACATTTTTAATAAAAGGTTATTTCATCTCTGTTTCAACAATACAGAGAGATTAAAGTAATCCAACTAAACAAAGAAAACTGAAGAAAAGTCTTTTCAAGATCTTCTGTAAATGTCATTCTACAAAAATGCCTATTCTAACTGAGGAAAAAGATAGGACACCCTCACATGTATTCCCTCTTAAATTGGCTCAGATCTCACACAGGTATATCACACCAGGTGCACATAATTAGTAGATCGTTACTCTGCATGTTGAATGAGGCTTGCCCTATTTAAACCTCAGACATTTAGTTTGGTGTGCTCCTGACTGTTGAAGTGAGAGTGAGCACCATGGTGAGAGCAAAAGAGCTGTCAGAGGACTTCAGAAAAAAGATTGTAGCAGCCTATGAGTCTGGGAAGGGATTTAAAAAGATCTCAAAAGATTTTGAAATCAGCCATTCCACTGTCCGGAAGATAGTCTACAAGTGGAGGGCTTTCAAAACAACTGCCAACATGCCCAGGACTGGTCGCCCCAGCAAGTTCACCCCAAGAGCAGACCGCAAGATGCTAAAAGAGGTCTCCAAAAACCCTAAAGTGTCATCTCGAGAACTACAGCAGGCTCTGGCTACTGTTGATGTAGAAGTACATGCCTCTACAATCAGAAAGAGACTGTACAAGTTTAACTTGCATGGGAGGTGTGCAAGGAGGAAACCTTTGCTTTCCAAGAGAAACATCGAGGCCAGACTGACATTTGCCAGAGATAAAGTTGACAAAGACCAGGACTTCTGGAATAATGTTCTTTGGACAGATGAGTCCAAAATTGAATTATTTGGACACAACAGCAGAGGACATGTTTGGCGTAAACCAAACACAGCATTCCAAGAAAAGAACCTCATACCAACTGTGAAGCATGGAGGTGGAAGTGTCATGGTTTGGGGCTGCTTTGCTGCAGCAGGACCTGGTCAGCTCACCATCATAGAATCCACGATGAATTCTACTGTGTATCAGAAGGTGCTTGAAGAACATGTGAGACCATCAGTTAGAAAATTAAAGCTGAAGCGGAACTGGACCATGCAACATGACAATGACCCAAAACATACTAGTAAATCAACCAAAGATTGGCTGAAAAAGAAGAAATGGAGAGTCCTGGAATGGCCAAGTCAAAGTCCAGATTTGAATCCCATTGAGATGCTGTGGGGTGACTTGAAAAGGGCTGTACGTGCAAGAAACCCCTCAAACATCTCACAGCTGAAAAAGTTCTGCATTGAGGAGTGGGGTAAAATTTCCTCAGACCGATGTCGAAGACTGGTAGATGGCTACAAGAACCGTCTCACTGCAGTTATTTCAGCCAAAGGAGGTAACACTCGCTATTAGGGGCAAGGGTGTCCTATCTTTTTCCTCAGTTAGAATAGGCATTTTTGTAGAATGACATTTACAGAAGATCTTGAAAAGACTTTTCTTCAGTTTTCTTTGTTTAGTCGGATTACTTTAATCTCTCTGTATTGTTGAAACGGAGATGAAATAACCTTTTATTAAAAATGTTACAAAAAACCACATGCTTTCAAAGGGTGTCCTAATTTTTTCACATGACTGTATGTCTAGGCCATGTGACCAATAAACGTGATGTCACATTTCCTAGGACTGAGTGCAACAGCCTCTTTATACAGCTGATCGTGGGGGTTTTGTGAGTCAGACCCCTAATGATCAGATATACAGTCAGTTCCATAAATATTGGGACATCAACACAATTCTAACATTTTTGGCTCTATACACCACCACAATGCATTTGAAATGAAACGAACAAGATGTGATTTAACTGCAGACTGTCAGCTTTAATTGGAGGGTATTTACATCCAAATCAGGTGGATTGTGAAGGAATTACAACAGTTTTCATATGTGCTTCCCACTTGTTAAGGGACCAAAAGAAATGGGACAATTGGCATCTCAGCTGTTCCATTGCCAGGTGTGTGTTATTTCCTCCTTATCCCAATTACAATGAGCAGATAAAAGGTCCAGAGTTCATTTCAAGTGTGCTATTTGCACTTGGAATCTGTTGCTGTCAACTCTCAAGATGAGATCCAAAGAGCTGTCACTATCAGTGAAGCAAGCCATCATTAGGCTGAAAAAACAAAACAAACCCATCAGAAAGATAGCAAAAACATTAGGCGTTGCCAAAACAACTGTTTGGAACATTCTTAAAAAGAAGGAACGCACTGGTGAGCTCAGCAACACCAAAAGACCCGGAAGACCACGGAAAACAACTGTGGTGGATGACCGTAGAATTCTTTCCCTGGTGAAGAAAACACCCTTCACAACAGTTGGCCAGATCAAGAACACTCTCCAGGAGGTAGGTGTATGTGTGTCAAAGTCAACAATCAAGATAAGACTTCACCAGAGTGAATACAGAGGGTTCACCACAAGATGTAAACAATTGGTGAGCCTCAAAAACAGGAAGGCCAGATTAGAGTTTGCCAAACGACATCTAAAAAAGCCTTCACAGTTCTGGAACAACATCCTATGGACAGAGGAGACCAAGATCAACTTAGACTAGAGTGATGGGAAGAGAAGAGTATAGAGAAGGAAAGGAACTGCTCATGATCCTAAGCATACCACCTCATCAGTGAAGCATGGTGGTGGCAGTGTCATGGCGTGGGCATGTATGGCTGCCAATGGAACGGGTTCTCTTGCATTTATTGATGATGTGACTGCTGACAAAAGCAGCAGGATGAATTCTGAAGTGTTTCGGGCAATATTATCTGCTCATATTTAGACAAATGCTTCAGAACTCATTGGACGGCGCTTCACAGTGCAGATGGACAATGACCCAAAGCATACTGCAAAAGCAACCAAACAGTTTTTTAAGGGAAAGAAGTCGATTGTTATGCAATGGCCAAGTCAATCACCTGAACTGAATCCGACTGAGCATGCATTTCACTTGCTGAAGACAAAACTGAAGGGAAAATGCCGCAAGAACAAGCAGGAACTGAAGACAGTAGCAGTAGAGGCCTGGCAGAGCATCACCAGGGATGAAACCCAGCGTCTGGTGATGTCTATGCGTTCCAGACTTCAGGCTGTAATTGACTGCAAAAGTATTTGCAACCAATTATTAAAAAGTGAAAGTTTGATTTATGATTATTATTCTGTCCCATTACTTTTGGTCCCTTAACAAGTGGGAGGCACATATGCAAACTGTTGTTATTCCTACACTGTTTACCTGATTTGGATGTAAATACCCTCAAATTAAATCTGACAGTCTGCAGGTAAAGCACATCTTGTTTGTTTCATGTCAAATGCATTGTGGTGGTGTATAGAGCCAAAATTTTTAGATTTGTGTCTAATGTCCCAATATTTATGGACCCGACTGTAGATGACTTATCCTGAGGATAGGCCATCAATATCAAAATCCTGGAGAACCTCTTTAAATATATTTCTTGAGAAAGAAGACTTCTAACCAAATTCTATCTAAGGTAAGGGTATACACATTAATACCTCTGTACAATCCGGTGCTGTGTCCTCTTCCCGCCAGCTGCCACCAGTTACCTACTCAGATTAGAACAATAGAGACTAAAGTAGCAGCATGGGACCAGTCAGATATTTAAAATGTGAGAATGTCCTGTCCTGGACTAAGTTTCAAAAAATCTTAGAAAACCCCTTTAATCAACCTAAGGGACTGTAAGGATAGATGCATTCGTATGCAATCATGCTCATCACAATGCTACAGAATAAACAGCTTATTTGTATGACTACGTAGCCTGAGTATAGTAAAATACTAAAACATAATTAGCAGGCTAGGTCACCAATATCTTTAGCCCGGACAACCCCTATAATCCTTTGGACTGCAGCTTTAGCTCGATAATTAAAATCAATCAGTAGTCCTGCAAAAAGTAGGGCAAACCTAGTGGGATATTCAATATTTTTTAAGCAAATAACTCCTTTAAAAAGGCAACAGACCATTACCTGTATCATTCTCAGTGCATTGCAAGCCATAAATCCCATTGTCTGCTATTGTTTATTTCCACCCGTCATGTGGCCCTGTGCCCAGATGTGGTCAGGTAGTTTGGACAAGCAAGAGCGTCCCTGCCTTCTTTTGTTGCCATAAGCAAAGTGTCTCCATTTCTCAGAACAGAGGAAGTACTTCTATGGACAATCGACAATAGGGAAGTTTTAATATGTCATTCTAGTGCAATCCCTTTGGCATATTTGCTTAGCACTGATGTAATCTATGTTATTAATGTCTCGTGGCTTTTTAAATTGATAATTGCTTCATCTGCTCGTGACAAATCACAGGAAGTATTTCATACGTGTCCCTTATAAATAGAGCGTTCAGAGGCAGAGACCTCACATCTCCTTCGTCAGGTCTGCAGAATCTCCTTCTAGAGACAGGTAAGAGTTCGGAAGCACTGTCGCAGGAAAGTCAATACTACTTATTACATACTTATTTAATATGTTTTCAATCATGCAGCATTTTCATTAGTTATGTAGCGCCACGTATTCTTCATTTTATTACATTGTGCATTTTGCTCTTTTGATCTGTATTTTTGTGATTATTAAAAGTCAACTTTGAAAAAATGATATGGGATTGTAAATAATGTAAAATTGTAGGCTTGTAAATACTTTGGGAAATCCATTTCTTGCAAAAGGGTCTCCTGAAATTTTGCAGATTATAGTATCTTTTCATGATGGGACTTCTAGCATGTAGCAGATATGAGGGAAATCTGGTAGTACAGTAACTAGTACCATATTGGTGATCATTGATGTCAATAGGCTGTCATTGACGACATGTTGGGTCCTCCAAGGTGATAAATGCTTTTTGTAGCTGCTTTTCCTTGAAGCTAATATTTTTTCTGAATTTTTCTGATTAACTCAGAAGTCCCTAATGGGGTATTTGAACTTCTAAATCAGACAATCCCATTATGTGTAGTATAGAGATATGTTTTCAGGTTTTTCTTATTTTCAGAATTGTCTTTGTACCATACAAATATCAAATATTTGCTTTTAAGTACAGTATTTAGAAACCATTGGGAAAAAAAGAACCCATGCCAACCTTTTTTTTTTTTAATATGTTGAAACTAAGTAATGCACAAGAACTTATAAATCATTGTACCAGAGAAAAGGGGCTCTTAGGATTTTCTGGAGGAGGTTTTTCAAATTAAGCCAGAAGTAGATCCAACAGAAAAGAGAAGTTTAAGCCCTTGCTTTATATTCTCAATTCCTTTCAAATCCATTTCTAGCTTCAGGTGAAATCTGCCTCTCCCCAAAAAAAAAAACTGTGTGGCCCTACCCTTACTGTGTTGTTACACAGACACCATCCTAAAAATGTATTAAAACCTCAGAAATCAGACTAAACAATTGATTCAACGCTTTGAATTAATTAAATGTTAGACCCAAATCAAGACTCCTAAAATAATTTTAACCCCAGGCCAGATTCCTAAAATAATTCAGATCATAGAGCAGATCCCTAAATAAATTCAGACCACAAAGCCTATAAACTAATCAGAGCTGATCCCTATATCAAATCATATCCCAGATCAGACCTTTAAAATAGAGCCAAGGCTCTAGTAGACAGGCTTAACGGTTGCAGTATAGAGGGAACAACAAGTTGTTTGGATCAAACAGTTCAGTGTTTTATTCACACTTTAGGTAAGTGACAAAACAAGCAGTCATAAACAAGCAAAAAGTCACCTTGCAGTGTTGGTGGTAATTCACACCATGTGGCAATTCTGCCTCAAAGAGCCCTTGCTGATAGCAGCACCAACCTGTTTTCACGCCAAACAGGTAGCAAGCCTACATACAGACACAAGGCTCCCAGATCCCAACACAGAGACATGGCTTCTGAGCCCAGCTGCCTATTTAAGGACAGCCAGGTGCTGCCAAAATCCGGACCGGCATTTAAAATCCGGTCTGGTATTTGACCTCACCTGGCTGTAAATCAGCCCAGCAGCACATGCTGGGAGGAAAATACCTGTTTTACCAGACCAAACCTCTTACTGTGCCACACCCCATATCAGATCCCTTATACAATAACCAGACCACTCAAACATAGCCTTCCTAATCTTGGAAGTGCGTTATAACACCTTGGAAGGGCCCTGGAATAGTAGACTGCGCATGCTGCAATTTGCTGCATGACAAATACAGAATATTATCCACCTGACCCGACCACTGCACTAAAAGTGGCATCAGCAAACCTGTTCCTGGTCACTGCAATTGTGGTCCAATAGCAGGAGCAGGAAAAGGACACAAACTATGCAAATATTTCCCATATACCTTATCTTGGTGGAGGATTCACGCCTGGTTTTTCAAAACAAGCGCTGATTTAGAACAGTGACCAAAACACTGATGTGTGATTAAGGCCTTATACATGGTGAATTATTTCATAGGGGGATTAAGCATCTCCACATCATGGTCCTAATGACCAGGTTTATTTTGTGAAATTAAAATTTGCATCCAATAATTATATGGATGGAGTCCACATTTATATTGGTGAGTGTGAGTGTTAAAGGGGTTATCGATAAATTGCTAATGACGACATATTTTCAGGATCAAATTGGTAAGGGTCAAAGTCCTATCACCCCTACCAATCAGCTGCTTCAGGGAGCCGTTTACCAGACGGGCTCCTGGCAGCTTACTAAGGGTACTTTCACACTAGCGGCAGGACGGATCTGACAGGCTGTTTACCTTTTCAAATCCGTCCTGCCGCTATTTCGCCATGCTGCCGGACCGCGGCTCAGTCCCCATTGACTATAATAGGTACTGGGGCGGAGCTCCGGCACGGCAGTTTGCGGTGAGAGGCCGCCGGACAAAAAAGTCAGACATGCAGTACTTTTAGTCCGGCGGCCTTTCGCCGTGCACTGCCGTGCTCCGCTGTAGCTCCGCCCCAGCTCCGCCCCATCCCCATTATAGTCAATGGGGACGGAGCTGCGGTCCGGTGGCACGGCAAAATAGCAGAAGGATGGATCCGACAGGGTGAACAGCCTGTCATATCCATCCTGCCGCTAGTGTGAAAGTAGCCTAAGCACAGTGCCGTACATTGTATGGCAGCTGTACTTCATTTTGCAGTTCAGTCCCATTGATTTGAATGGGGCTGAGCTGCAATTCGGCCATGTGACCGGTGTATGGTGACTTCATTTGGCCTAGGAAGATAACACAGCTGATAGTCGGGTGTCCTGTACCCCACTGATCTGATATTGGTGACCTATCTTGAGGATTGGGCATTGTAATAAATTACTGGATAACCCCTTTAAAAGAGTTTTTCAGTTTATGCCATATCAAGGAATTCTGTGTTAATAGAGTTGGGTATTAAGTTCAGAAGTATTCATTTGGGGGAGCTACAGGGAAACAGAATGCTTACTGCCAAGTTTTCCTACATATTGCAGCTGACCACTGGAGGTTCTAACACAAGAAACCTTTGTGTTCAGCTTATTGTCAAAGGATTTTCATAAGTGGAGAGCTTCTTTAAGATTTTTCTGCATTTTTTGTGAGTAAAATATGTTTGGATGGTGAAGATAAATGATACCTAATAGACATAACTATCTATTACAGGAAGACATGTGGATTTCTACACTTTGCTTATCAGCCTTGCTTATGGTGCATGTGGTCCAGATTCAGGTATGTGCGCCTTACAAATATATATTTTTTCCACTTTATTACATTTTCAGCGAGCCTGGAAGAGGGCAGCAAGAGAACAAAAGTGGTAGTAGTTGTGAGAATATGAGTAATGGTATTCATGGTGGTGGTCCTCACTATGGTTCTCCCAGGGCCATGCAGTGAAGGAAAGGGTGCACTCTGTCTTTTCCTTGGGCACACCCTGGTTTTGGGAACCATGCTGGGGTTATTTGGGGTGTAGTTTGGGTTTAAGGTAAAGGCAGAGGTGGAGAAGTATAATGCCTTGGCAATGCAAATGTTGGTTTATGCAATGAAGAGGCTGGTTTTAGAGATAACCAATGAACTGGTTTACCA
This sequence comes from Bufo gargarizans, assembly GCF_014858855.1. Lineage (NCBI taxonomy): Eukaryota > Metazoa > Chordata > Amphibia > Anura > Bufonidae > Bufo > Bufo gargarizans. Next base: position 35,542,145 of record NC_058083.1, read on the forward strand.
TCACCTATAGCAGTTCACATGTACACCTGCTAGCAGAGATAGGCACAGTGTCAGGATAATGACTATCATCACTAGTGTTGAGGGAATTGAGCTTCGGATCATAGATCCAAAGTCAATTTGTTTAAAACTTCATTTTCTTGCTGTACAGAAATCCGGCTCTGTACAGCATTAAAAAGTATGGGCTCCGGCAAGGTCAAATTCATTATTACCGAAGTCTTGCAAGACTTCGGTGAATAACTTCGACCATCAATTCTATTGCTTGAAAACCACTTTAAAACTTGAATCCAAAGTTGGCTTCGGTACTGGCTAGTACATCGGTATGGAAGCTGACTTTGGATCCAAGTTTTAAAATGGTTTTCAAGTTTAAAAATCAAAGTCCGAAGTTATTCACCGAAGTCCCACAAGACTTTGGCGATACCGAATTTCCCTCACCAGAGCCTATATATTTGAATCCTGTACAGAGACGGATCTCCATACAGCATTAAAACAAAGTTTTGAACAAATCAACTTCAGATCGACTTTTGACCCAGAAGATCAAATATGATGCCAGAAGCCAAAACAATATTCACAAGTCCAATCCAGAAATCAAAAGCCAGAGAAGTCTACAATAATCACAATGAACAGTAGGGGGAGGCAGAGGACGAAAAATTCACCACGCACAGTAGCTCATAGCCTTCATAGCGAAATAAATGCAGCTCACGCTGGCGTTCCTGCACTCCGGGTGAAGATGCCGCCCATGTGCTCTGCTGTTCTGGAGCCCCGGAATGCTTCCTCATTGACCCGGAGCTCCGATGTCAGTGAGGGCCGGGCTGCATTCCTGGTTCCCCCGGCAACCAGATGCTGCTGCCGTATGGAGGCAGCAGCCATGGGAACCATGACACACAGTTCTTATGATACATGTTGCATAGATGGCTTTTCTAAAGCTATATATAGGGTGTGTAGACAGTACAAAGTCCCCCTTCAGATAACGCATGCAATGTTCCAAACTATGCTAAGGGTTGGAACCTCTCACTTTCTCTGCACCTGTATTTCTACAGTAATTTCAGTGGGGTGCAGTGCTCTAACAAATGGCCAGTCTGTCTCTTTAATATGATAAGGGCCCTGAAGTTTATTACCCCAACCAACATGCAGGGAAGTCTATAGCAAAATTACATGCATTATGTTCTCAGACACATATTTGACACTCCCCTTGTACGACTGCTAAACATCCTGTTATACCCAACAGTTCTTTATCTCAGGGGCTGGCACTGTATTATACAGCAGGCACTCGGATTTAAGATCTTCACAGTTTAACCTCTTAAAAGCCACAGTCAATAGTGACCACAATATCTGAACAATTAGACAGAGGAAGGGAAATTCCTCTGTCCTACGATAAATGCAATTACGGGGTGCAGAATATTTTGAATAGTAGCATTTCAATTTTTTTTATTGTAGATTTGTTTGCTTCTATTTCCTATACATGATTATGGGGCGGCCATCTTGCCTGAGCTGCTGATATCAGCATTTAGATATATGCTTTACAGCAGCCACCATGGGCCACAGACACAATGGTCAGGAGAGGGCCCCATGACCTTCTATGGGAGAGTTTTTTTAGGCATGCTCTGTGACCTTTGCAGAGGTTAGGAGGGAGCAGAAAAGCTGTGATATCACCTATTGTGAATGGTGGGTCCTGTGTTATCTATGCAGATAGCTTATCTGTCATTGTAATTCTGACTGATCATGAGAGGACTGCTCAAATGTGATCAGTGCAAAGCATAGTGGCCATTGAAAAAACTGCCAGATTTTAGGATATTTGTTTTATATTGACAGACAAAGAAAATTGAAATTTTATCTCCAAAAATTATTTTCAAATATGTCTAACTTAAAAATGTGACTTTATCAATAGGCCGATTTCTGATGGTGCATTCCCTTTAAGTAACTAGTCTATGTCCTTAAGTGGTTAAATGATAAAAGTGTGACTGTCTATTCCCATCAAAATGGGAAGACCCTGTATATAGATTTTGGAAGCTTCTATCAAACTCAAATAGGTAGCAAACTGTAAGACAAGCTTGTCTGGGTAAAATAAAGAAAATTCCAGTGTTAATTTTTTTTTATATATATTATAATGATTTGGAATTTCAGATAGTAGCAAAAAAAAAAAATGGAGTAGCTCAACAGGATCTACATACATTTTAAAGAAGCTCCCTCTAGCTGTGGCTGCAGGTAGTAACCATTTATAAGAAGCAGGGGATTAAAGTTTCATATGAGAAACTGGAACTTTTCCAGTGTTACAGATGAAGGGCTGAGATGTTCCTTAATGCTCTGGTTGTTGCCCGATGGCTAAAGTGGTCTGTCCACCCTTGATATTGACAAGTAAGCAGATGGGATATTATGCTGGAAAATGTCACTAACGCCATGGCTCAAGTCATATCTTGTTGATTTATTGTCGGGTTGTTGGCAAACCATCAAAGGAACTGGGTAGTGTTCTCACTTTTCTTAGACGGAAAGTTTACGGAATCTGTTTTAGAAGGAGTCGATGACTAATGACACATGAGCTTAATCTTTTCTGATCTTCAGCCATAAATAATACAGCTGTGTATAACCTGTCATAGTAATTGCAACACTCATTTTTATAATCAAGGACTAACACATGGCAAGCCGGTAAATTATAGGATTATAATTGGCAATTAAACAGCTAAAATTTATAATTTGCCAATGAATATGCTGAGAAAGTCTCATGGAGTTTGAGTTTACTTCCTGTTTGTAGTTCTCATGCTCCCAACCTCTTCATATTGCTGGGCCCAGGAAGAACTTTAACTTCTATTTTTCTGCTTTTTCAGGCGGCGGTTAATCCATTGGCCGGTATATCCACTGAGAGCCCCGACGTGCAGAAACGTATTGTTGACATCATAAATGGATACAGAAGGGGTGTTACACCGACTGCCCGAAACATGGTGAAAGTGGTAAGATTTGTCACTGGCATTGCGTGATTCCTGGACCTAGTGCATGGAGAGGATATGTAAAAATTTAAAGTTTGCCATAGCCTTAACCATTAAACAATGTAGCAAACACAAGATGCAAAAGCACCATTCAAACACTGGATATATGGATGAAATTTTTGCTAATGCCACAATCACTATATAAAAAATAGAATGCACTTTTGATCAAAATCATTTGTGCCCATCCACCACAACAAGGTGGCTTCTTTTAGATGGGACTCTACTCTAAATTGATCCAGCTACAGTATATATTCCTCCAATTCAGTGCAGCCTTGGAAATATGGGTGGTTTATGTGCATGACCAAAATTGGGCAGCCATACCTCCACATGCTTACTGACAAAACAAAAAAATAAAGTTAGGCAACACAGCAAATCCTATGAAAAAAATGCACAGATGAACGTAGCTTTGGTGCCAGAGTGGAGTTTTTCAGGTGTGTGCCCAGGTCAGTGGAGCAGTAAAGAGGAGGCTTGTAAGGGGTTAATAGTCTTCAGACCTTATAAATGTTTTTGGCCTTTGTGTGGAATATGTGGCTCCCCACTCTAGGATGGTAGAAGGAAAGTAGTTAGACACAGATGGAATGTTGCAACAAAAATATTTCCTGGCATCACATTGTCAACAAGCTTGATGGTTACAACAGTTTGACAAGACGAAGAAGGCTTATTGGTTACATTCCTACATGGGACACCGAGCATATGATTACAGAGGGTCTCAGTGAGAGTATGTTTTTTAACAGTGGCAACAGTTGCAATAGAAGTCCTGTCTTTTTAAGAGGCAACAGTTTACTGTATCCCTTGGCTCGTGATGCCGCCAACTTCCCTGGACACTGACAATCTGATTGGAGCCTCCTCAACATGACAGTGGTGAATATGACCAACTGCAGTATCTCCTTCCACATGGCACAGTCTTGTTCAATGTAGACAGACATTCTTAAACAGGCATTCCCCTGTGCACACTCTATTCTCTTTCATGCAGTTGAGGTATCTATCTCCTCAAGACACAAAGCATTGTACTCAGTTTTGTACCTAGTATTGCTCACAGTTGGTCAATTCAACAAGGTACACTTGGCAGCAAGCTTACAAGCTCCATCTGCTATCGGTATGCAGAGGCTAGGCAGCTCCTTTGTCATCAGCTCATCTTAAATGCTCAGCTGCACCTTTACCCTATCTAGACGCTGAAGACACTCAACTCCATATTCCAGCATACTCTACCTTGCTGGCATCTCACAGCAGATTAGGCACATAATATGGCACATCAAATAGCATATAAAAACTTAAGGTGAGATATAATAGCATGCAAGTATATAACTTAACTGTATTGTTGGCATGTTTCAGCAAGTCAAGGAAGTCACTTAACAGTACAACTTAGGTGGTAATGCCACCACAACAAGGTCATCAGTAAAAATGGAAGAAGGCTATTTTCAACAATCAAAGAACCTGCTACTGATCTGCAGGAGGCACTGAGGGCTCAAGCTAATGACTGTGGAGTCAGTGAGAGAGGTTGAGAGAAGCATAGCTAATGAAGTAGCAGGAGATGAGCAGCAGGAGGTTGCCATAAGTTGCAGGTCCCACGGTGACAGAATTCATTCAAACTGATGATAAGCAGCCAAGCAAGATGAATGCCACTATAGCTGTTGCGCGTAATGTAAGACACTTGTAGAAGACAACCATGGCAAGAATTCATGTATGGAGCTAGATAGGGAGAGACTGCATGCCGGATGGAAACTGCCAAAAGAGAAGTCCGGAGACTTAACTCGACAAGAGTCCATCTAATGAGTGGGCGAATGACAAACTGCCATCTCACGAATTAATTTGTAGGCATGGACATCCATCTGTGCAGCAGGCCAAAGGAAGAGACTTTGAGAACCCATTTAGAACCCATTTAGAAGGAAGTGCCCTCCTTCACCCGATGTTTCTTTATTCTCAAGACTGTACATACATTTACTAATGTAACTAAGAACTGAGCCTCAGATACCACTAAGCGTTAGTGCCTAACCTGAGTAACCACTAAGCTTTTTCCCATTAAGATACTAGAAATTATAGAACTGGGACTAAATTTTGTAGCCATCACTTTTAAAGATCATCTTGAGAGTTTAGTTTTTGCAGTTACACGTCTCCTGTGCCATTGCTTTCCTATAAGAAAGGATGCATGTAGGGGCTACCTTATGCAAGGCTCATGTTAGGACCCCTTGCTGCTCTGCAGCTGGGAGTGACAGAACTTATAACATTAGACATTTATTGGGTCATTTATTATCAGAAATACACCTATATTAGGCATATTTCTGGCACATATTGCAGTGCAAACGGTATTTCTGCCACAATCTACAACTTTACCTGCTCACGCCAGGTTAGAAAAGTGGGCGTGTCATGGGCGGGGAAGGGGATGGGCCCGCAGGCCCATCTCTTTCAACAGTCTCTATGCCTGTTTTAGTTGTAGAAAATGGTCTTACATTTAGACCAGCAGTGGATACGCCGAAGGATTTAGAAGATTTTTACTGAAATTGTAAAAATTGTCAAGTATTGGAAAGTCAATTTGAGCAAATACAACATAATTACCAGACTTATCTGAATTGCGATTTACTAATATTTGGTCAATTTGTACTATCAGATTTTATACTACAATAAAGTGTATTTTATGCCATTGCCTTTTTCTTCTTTTTTTAAGTCATGGAGCCCGGAAGCTGCAAAGATTGCCTTAAGGTGGGCCCAAACCTGTTCCTTCGAACACAGCATTCCGTCAGAAAGAGAACTGCCAGGTGACTATGACAATAATCTATGCACTGGAACTATTGTGCATCCATAAGGCGTCTACAGTAAAATAATAATACTACCTGGTTTAAACATTTTTAGAAAGTGCAAATGTTTAACCACCTAATATACAAGTTTAGGGGCATGAGTAATGCTTAATTTCATAATATGAAAGGTTAGAAAATAGAAATTAGTAAATTAAATTGAGTTAGAGATTTGCTAAAAAATGCGGTTTCCAATAATCCAAATTTTTGGTCTAAAATAAAAAATAACTATTACCTACCCGTTAAATCACTCGCAGCTCCACTGCCACAGTTTCAATGGTCCATCCCCTCCGGTCCTACAACAATAATGTCATGTACAGCAATCATGTGACCACTGCAGCCAGTCACTGCTGAGGCTAGTAACTAGATGCAGCATTCACATGAATGACGTATGCAACGTCATCGATGTAGGAGCTGCAAGAACCACCTAAGGGGTAAGTAATGACCGTGTTTTTTTTTTTTTTTTTTAAATCATTTCCTGCTTGACAAGCATTTCTGTAAAAATCCTGGAAAGTTCCTTTATAGAAAGTGGTATTCAAGATAAGCAACAGGGGTAATGTTCTTCAAACATACAATATTTTCCATTAAGAAGCTATAGATTACCCAGCAGGTTCTGCATGGATGGGGCCATCATTGTGATTGGTAGGAAGTACCACTTTCTTTTCCGTCCTGTATAACGGAAACCAGAGAGATCTGTTCTGCTGGCCCACAGAACTCACAGATCAAAACAAAATTCCTCTAAAGCTTTGCGTTTTGAATTCTGTTTTAGGAGTTTCATTATTTTCCGTTATAACAGAATGCAATAACAGAATTTATAATGCCCACCTTAACCCGCCCTTATTGGTATTTAATTACATATCTTAGTTTATGGCTGATGTAGGGATAAGTAAATGTAGGATAACATAAATATACCTGATGCAGAATAAGTCTTTGTGCAGTCTCCCTACACTCTCCCTCTCCAATATTCTTCTATTAACACTGTTCTTAGCTCATGTCTCTCTCTAAGCTCAGCTCACAGGACAATGACGGAGACCACACGGGATTTTATAAGGCTGTGACATCACAGGGGATCTGTGGATCTGATGGCTGCCCAGCATTATGAGTGATCTTGCATTCCCGGTCTTGTCTCCTCTACACTTAGTTTTGCTTTCTAACACATGCAGCTGCCATTTTAGGAAAACCTAATTTGTTATCAAGAAGCCTGAGGAAATTCGGATTTATTTGCAATCAAAGTTGTCCTAATGTTTGGACCAAATTCCGAATCAAATGCTTAGCTTCGCTAAACACTAGTTTTAAGCACTTACATTTCACCATCACATATACAGTATCTGCTGCCAATAGTGCCATGTAGTGCTACACAGTAGAAAATAATACATTTACAGATAATTTCATAGTCTATAGGTAAATTGATAACAGGGTGCTAGGGAAGAAACCTAGAATGGGATGAGTGTGGGCTTTGGGGTGCGGCGTCCCTAAATAATGGAGGCTTTAGCCTCTACTGAATTGTCTCTTTTGCCCATGTTACAGTCCAGAAATCCCAATGGTAAACATTATATATGATCCACTATCCTCTAGATTGCGGCTGTGGGGAAAACCTTTTCATGGCCTCATACGCAGCCAGCTGGGAGGAAGCATTTAAAGCATTCTATGACGAAGTAAATAATTTTGAGTTTGGAAAAGGACAAAAGACAGAGGGCGTCATGATTGGACACTACACCCAGGTACCATGGATTTTCCTATATCTATTTTCTTATTTGTAGAAAACTAATCACAGTGTTGTTCTTAAACTGCAAATTTGGGGATCTTTTGGCATTTCCACACTAGAAATGGCTGAGAACATGGAGCCAAAAATGCTAACTGTTGTACTAGACTGAAATCAACTAGTCACAATTTACAAGGTTCAATAGTGTTGATCACGAATATTCGAATTTCGAATTTTTATCACGAATATAGGTACTTCGAAAATTTGCGAATATTTCGAATATAGATATATATATTCGTAATTTCGAATATTCAAATATTTTTAAAAATTTTTATTCGATTTTTGTTTTTTAAATCAGTACACATGATCCCTCCCTGCTTCTAGCTTGTGGGCCAACCAAGTCTAGAAGCCAAATTTCCTTGTGCTTCGTGTTAGCGAATCGACTTAACCTGAAATAGTGTAAAAAACTAAAAAATCATATCACTTACCTCCTCCATTTGCTCGCGAAGGGCCGCCAGCCACCATCTTGATTGAAGATTGTGACCGGCGTGGTGACGTAATCTCGCACTGCGCGATATTTTGCTCCAGATCTTCAAGAAAGATGGTGGTGGCCGGCCCGTTGCGAGCAAATGGAGGCGATAAGTTTGACTTAATTTCACAATGTTTTTACACTCAGCTGCCGTGATCATGTATGAACACGGCATCTGAGGGCTGCAATGACGGGGGGCGGCGCTATCGCAGCTCCCTGTCATTGCAGCCACTACTTACAAAAAAAGTAATTTGTCACAAAGCAAATTTTTTGGTAAAATTCTGCGAATCGGCGGAATCAAACTTTTCCTAAATTCACTCATCTCTAGTTATCATACAGTATATCTACATTTTCTGGCAGCTGCCACCTTAGGGGAAATGTCTGGATGGTTGCAGCTTTCCCTGGTAGAAGTTGGTAGCTGTTTGGGAGAAACACTTCTCAGTTCTCTAAACTTAAAAATTAAAAAATAATAGATGATGATGACAATGATAATAGTATGGTAGTTGTGGTAATAATAACGATAATTATGATGAAAATTATGATAATTTGGATGATTAAAAAATGTTGATGAGTGTAATGATGATGTTGATAGAGATGGTGAATAGTGAGAATGATGAGGATGGTGTTGAAGATAATGATAAACGTTGAGGAAGATGCTGAAAATGAAGATCATAATAACAAAAAAGGTCAATGGATTATGATGACAGTGATGGTGATGGAGCTGATTGTTAGGTAGGCAGTTTACGTCCACCACTGCCATGCTACTCACTGTGGTACCTGGTGTTCTTCTGCAAGCTGTTTCCATTGCTCCAGTCTCTGTTCCCTTAGGGCACGTGGCCATCTGTGACCTCTTAAAGGGCCAATGGCTGAAGGCCCCTAGGTATATACGACACCCTCTTCAGGCAGAGGTTGTCTGAACTTTAACATATCCTGTGACCAGCAAAGGTGTTTTGAAGAGTCTCTGTGTACAAATAATGCAGTAGATGTCACCTACAGTCCTATGTAACACCACAGATAACACAGTGATAGTTCTCTGAGTGCAGATAATGCATAATAATAAGATATATTATGTTACTTGCAGTCCTATGCAACACCACATACAACAGACCTCCCTCTCTTTCAGTCAGGAAACAGCAGTGTGGCAAGAGGGAGGAGGTGGGGAGTGTAGTTAAGAGTGGGCCTGCAGGGGAGCAGTATAGAAACTAGAGGGTACACTGCTATGGCTGATCTATGGCTCAGCCATAGATTCATGAGGGTACGTAATTAATATTCTACTCCCTGAAAACCCCTTTAAATAAAAAAATTTAATGTGTAAAGAAAAGTTGCTTTTTTTCATATTTTTTCCAGGTACTGTTTAAAATATGAAAACTAAAAAATACTACAATAAAAATGGCATGAAAATAGAACCCCAATAGAATCAAAAGAAAATAAAAAAGTTGTCTGGTCATGAATGGAGACAATGGTGTGGAGCTCATCTGGTCAATAAGAGGTTTGGTTTTTATTCTAGGGGTGAAGATCATCTCAGATGTATTTGATGGCTCGCTTGTGTTAAAGTGTCTCTGCTAAATTGTCACTGTCTATAAATGCTGCTTACAAATGTAAATCCTTTTCAGCTTGTCTGGTACAACTCCCACTTGACTGGATGTGCGGTTGTTCAATGTGCTGACAAGAAATACAAATACTTCTACGTGTGCAATCACTGCCCAGCGTGAGTAGCAATAATAATTATGTAAAACAGTGCTGCCCATAATTATTCATACCCCTGGCAAATTTTGACTTTGTTACTTTTATTCAACCAGCAAGTAATTTTTTGACGGGAAATGACTTAGGTGTCTCGCAAAAGATAATAAGACGATGTACAAGAGGCATTATTGTGGGCGGAAACATTCTTAAGCTTTTATTTACATTTGACCAAAGTGTCCAGTCCAAAATTATTCATACCCTTCTCAATAATCAATAGAAAAGCCTTTATTGGCTATTACAGCAATCAAAAACTTCCTCTAATTGCAGACCAGCTTTTTGCATGTCTCCACAGGTATTTTTGCCCATTCATCTTTAGCAATGAGCTCCAAATCTTTCAGGTTGGAGGGTCTTCTTGCCATCACCCTGATCTTTAGCTCCCTCCACAGATTCTCAATTGGATTCAAGTCTGGACTCTGGCTGGGCCACTGCAAAACGTTAATGTTGTTGTCTGCTAACCATTTCTTCACCACTTTCGCTATGTGTTTTGGGTCATTGTCATGCTGAAATGTCCACTGGTGCCCAAGGCCAAGTTTCTCTGCAGACTGCCTGATAGTGTAGTTGAGAATCCTCATGTATTGCTCTTTTTTTAATGGTGCTGTTTACGGTGATTAGGTTCCCTGGTCCATTGGCTGAAAAATACACCCAAAGCATTAGGTTCCCACCATCATGTTTGACAGTGGGGAAGGTTTTCTTTGGGTTGAAGGCTTCTCCTTTTTTACGCCAAATGAAGGAAACATCATTGTGACCAAACAATTCAATTTTTGTTTTATCTGACCATAACACAGAAGACCAGAAGTCTTCTTCTTTGTCCAGATGATCTTTTGCAAAGGCCAAGCGAGCTTTTGTGTGCCTTATCTGGAGAAGTGGCGTCCTCCTTGGTCTGCATCCGTGGAACCCAGCAGTGTCCGTTGGATTGTCTGCCTTGAGACATTGCCACCAGCAGAGCCCAGATTCACCAGGATGGTCTTGGTGGTGATCCTTGGATTCTTTTTCACCTCTCTAAATTATCCTTATGGCCAGCACAGGTGTCACTTTTGGCTTCCGACCACGTTCTCTGAGATTTTCCACAGTTTGGAACATCTTGTTCCAAAACTTTGGAAATACTTTGCACTGTAGCCACTGGAACTTTAAAACATTTAGAAATGGCCTTGTAGCCCTTTCCTGACTTTTGAGCAGCCACAATGTGCAGCCGCAGGTCCTCACTGAGCTCCTTTGTCTTAGCCATGACTGTCTACAAACCAACTGCAGAGAGCTGCTGTTTTTCACCTGTTGAGTTGATTAAAACAGCTGTTCCCAATTACCGTATTTTTCGCCGTATAAGACGCACTTTTCCCCCCCAAAAAGTGGGGGGGAAATAGCACTGCGTCTTATACGGCGAATGTAGCTTATTTTGCCCAGTTTTCAATGATACACCCGCCGCGATGCCGTGCGGCGGGTGTATCAGCTGTGAGGGAGGAGGGGCTGGGGGCGGCATCTGCATTTATAATGACAGCGGGGCCCGTGCAGTGACTGTATTCTACTACACGGGCCCCGCTTACTGTATAATCATATCCCTAATAGTTCATCGTTGTATGCATGTAAAAGCATAATGAGCGTTAATGAGCGCTGTGTATTACTTACAATTAGAAGCGCTCGCCGTTCTGAGCAGAGAGGAGGGAGGAGGCAGGCCGGGAGGACGGGCGCTGGCAACGTGAGTCATACGTCACGTGCCTGCGCCGCCCACTTTATGAATGAAGCAGGCGGCGTGGGCGCATGACGTATGACTCACACTGCCAGCGCCCGTCCTCCCGGCCTGCCTCCTGCCTCCTCTCGGCGAGCGCTTCTAATTGTAAGTAATACACAGCGCTCATTATCGCTCATTATGCTTTTACATGCATACAACGATGAACTATTAGGGATATGATTATACAGTAAGCGGGGCCCGTGTAGTAGAATACAGTCACTGCACGGGCCCCACTGTCATTATTAAAGCAGATGCGACCCCCATTATAAAAGCAGATGCGACCCCCACACTTAAGGAGGGGATCTGTGGATGACACATAGCATAAGATGCTATATATGTGTCATCCACAGATCCCCCCCCCATAACTGTCATACACAGATCCTTATCCTCATAACAGTGCCATCCAGAGAGGATCCCCCATAAGCGTCACCCACAGATCCCCCATAACAGTGCGTCACCCACAGATCCCCCATAACAGTGCGTCACCCACAGATCCCCCATAACAGTGCGTCACCCACAGATCCCCCATAACAGTGCATCACCCACAGATCCCCCATAACAGTGCATCACCCACAGATCCCCCATAACAGTGCGTCACCCACAGATCCCCCATAACAGTGCGTCACCCACAGATCCCCCATAACAGTGCGTCACCCACAGATCCCCCATAACAGTGCGTCACCCACAGATCCCCCATAACAGTGCGTCACCCACAGATCCCCCATAACAGTGCGTCACCCACAGATCCCCCATAACAGTGCGTCACCCACAGATCCCCCATAACAGTGCGTCACCCACAGATCCCCCATAACAGTGCGTCACCCACAGATCCCCCATAACAGTGCGTCACCCACAGATCCCCCATAACAGTGCGTCACCCACAGATCCCCCATAACAGTTCGTCACCCACAGATCCCCCATAACAGTTCGTCACCCACAGATCCCCCATAACAGTTCGTCACTCACAGATCCCCCATAACAGTGCGTCACTCACAGATCCCCCATAACAGTGCGTCACCCACAGATCCCCCATAACAGTGCGTCACCCACAGATCCCCCATAACAGTGCGTCACCCACAGATCCCCCATAACAGTGCGTCATCCACAGATCCCCCATAACAGTTCGTCACTCACAGATCCCCCATAACAGTTCGTCACTCACAGATCCCCCATAACAGTTCGTCACTCACAGATCCTCCATAACAGTGCGTCACCCACAGACCACAATTAGTTCAAAAACCACCGAAAGCACACCTTTTGGTTCAAAATATTTTATTTCTTATTTTCCTCCCCAAAAACCTAGGTGAGTCTTATAGGGCGAAAAATACGGTAATCAGGGTAATTAGGATGCTTTAGAACAGCTTGGACTATTTGGAAAGATAGAACTTTTGATTTTCCCACATACTGTGACAGTTTGTGAAGGGTATGAATAATTTTGGACTGGACACTTTTTGCTCAAATGTAAATAAAAGCCGAGAAATCCTTTTTTTCCCACAATAATGCCTCTTGTACATCGTCTTATTATCTTTTGGGAGACACCTATGTCAAAAAATGTGTTGCTGGTTGAATAAAAGTAACTTTAAGTCAAAATTTGCCAGGGGTATGAATAATTATGGGCAGCACTGTATATCTATATATTGTAGGGATTTGCTCTGGTAGGCAGGGTTAGGCTACTTTCACACTAGCGTTCGGGTGTCCGCTTGTGAGTTCCGTTTGAAGGGGCTCACAAGCGGCCCCGAACGCATCCGTCCAGCCCTAATGCATTCTGAGTGGACGCGGATCCGCTCAGAATGCATCAGTCTGGCAGCGTTTGGGCTCCGCTCCGCTCAGCAGGCGGACACCTCAACGCTGCTTGCAGCATTCGGGTGTCCGCCTGGCCGTGCGGAGGCGTGCGGATCCGTCCAGACTTACAATGTAAGTCAATGGGGACGGATCCGTTTGAAGATGACACAATATGGCTCAATCTTCAAACGGATCCGTCCCCCATTGACTTTCAATGTAAAGTCTGGACGGATCCGTCTGAGGCTACTTTCACACTTAGAAATTTTTTAACAATATAATGCAGACGGATCCGCTCATATAATGCAGACGGTGGCTCCGTTCAGAACGGATCCGTCTGCATTATATTGTAAAAAAATTTCGAAGTGTGAAAGTAGCCTCAGACGGATCCGTCCAGACTTTACATTGAAAGTCAATGGGGGACGGATCCGTTTGAAGATTGAGCCATAGTGTGTCATCTTCAAATGGATCCGTCCCCATTGACTTCCATTGTAAGTCTGGACGGATCCGCCTGCCTCCGCACGGCCAGGCGGACACCCGAACGCTGCCAGACTGATGCATTCTGAGCGGATCCGTTCGGGGCCGCTTGTGAGAGCCTTTAAACGGAACTCACAACGCAAATGTGAAAGTATCCTAAGCGGACGCAATACAGAGGCAAAACCACAGTGTTTATTCACACAAAAAAGGCAGGAAAAAAAACACAATACTTTGCAGGGCTCTGATGTTAATTCACACCATAGGAATCCTTGTGTTAATTCACACAGCAAAAGTCCACAGAACTCAAAGAAACACGTCACCTGACAGTCCACAGCAGGCTTTAGGGCGCCTGGCTTCCAGCTGGCAGCTCTCAGGCTTGCAGTATGGCAGAACTCCTCAGCTCCCAAACAAAGAGCTCCACTATCACCTGGAGGTTCATTCCACCACCAGCTGAGCTGCTGGCTGGGTTTTTAAACCTCAGCCCAAAACCTGGCCTGGAACGTGGGGAACAGCCACCCACCCTGCTCTTTGGCTGCTCCCAATAAGAACCGGCCCGGAACAGCTTTACAGCCACACTAAGTAAAACAGTGTCAGCGAGCACTAGCACAAAATTCCCGGTTCTTATCTCACCAAGGACAGGAACCTCGGTGACATGTACCTTCAGTCAATGACGGACCCCTGCACCTTCCTACAATATATATATAAATATACACATATACACACGTAAAATGCATCTAAAATGTCTTCAGGACCTTTCATTTTTTCACATTATATGTTGCAGCCTTGTGCTACAATTAAAAAAAAAATATATAGTTTTGCCTAATCGATCTGCTCTCAATACCCCTTAATGATAAAAAATGTAAAAAATGTTTTTGTCTCTGCATTTCAGCAGTCATCATTTTTTTTTCTTTTCTTTTTTCTTCTTCCTTTTTTTAAGGTGTTCAAGAGCATTAAGGTTATATATATATATATATACAGTGGATATAACAAGTCTACACACCCCTGTTAAAATGTCAGGTTTCTGTGATTTAAATAAATGAGACAAAGATAAATCATTTCAGAACGTTTTCCACCTTTAATGTGACTTATAAACTGTACAACTCAATTGAAAAACAAACTGAAATCTATTAGGTGGAGGGAAGAAAAAATATAAACATAAAAATAATGTGGTTGTATAAGTGTGCACACCCTTAAACTAATACTTTGTTGAAGCACCTTTTGATTTTATTACAGCACTATGAGTCTATCAGCACTATGGGTATGAGCCTATCAGCATGGCACATTTTGACTTGGAAAGATTTGCCCACACCAAATCTGTCAGATTGCGAGGGCATCTCCTGTGCACTGCCCTCTTCAGATCACCCCACATATTTTCAACGGATTCAGGTCTGGGCTCTGTCTGGGCCATTCCAAAACTTTAATCTTTTTCTGGTGAAGCCATTCCTTTGTTGATTTGGATGTATGCTTTGGGTCGTTGTCACGCTGAAAGATGAAGTTCCTCTTCGTGTTCAGCTTTCTAGCCGAAGCCTGAAGGTTTTGTGCCAATATTGACTGGTATCTGGAACTGTTCATAATTCCCTATAGATTAACTAAGGCCCCAGTTCCAGCTGAAGAAGAACAGCCCCTTGGCATGATGCTGCCACCACCATGCTTCACTGTGGGTATGGTGTTCTTTTGGTTATGTGCAGTGTTGTTTTTGGGCCAAACATATATTTTGGAATTATGGCCAAAAAGTTCAACCTTGGTTTCATCAGACCATAACACTTTTTCCCACATGCTTTTGGGAGACTTCAGATGTGTTTTTGCAAAATGTAGACTGGCTTGGATGTTTTTATTCGTAAGAAAAGGCTTTCATCTTGCCACTCTACTCCATAGCCCAGAAATATGAAGAATACGGGAGATTGTTGTCACATGTACCACACAGCCAGTACAGGACTTGCCAGATATTCCTGCAGCTCCTTTAATGTTGCTGTAGGCCTCTTGGTAGCCTCCCAGACCAGTTTTCTTCTCATCTTTTCATCAATTTTGGAGGGACGTCCAGTTCTTGGTAATGTCACTGTTGTGTCATAGTTTCTCCACTTGATGATGACTGTCTCCACTGTGTTCCATGGTATATCTAATGCCTTGGAAATTCTTTTGTACCCTTTTCCCGACTGATACCTTTTAACAATGAGATCCCTCTGATGCTTTGGAAGCTCTCTGTGGACCATGGCTTTTGCTGTGGGATGTGACTACACAACACAACTACATCCCAACTTATAAGAGGGTGTGCACACTTATGCAACCACATTATTATTATATATATTTTTTTTCTTCCCTCCACCTAAAAGATTACAGTTTGTTTTTCAATTGACTGGTACAGTTTATAGGTCACATTAAAGGTGGAAAAAGTTCTGAAATGATTTATCTTTGTCTCATTCTTTTTAAATCACAGAAACCTGGCATTTTAACAGGGGTGTGTAGACTTTTTATATCCACTGTATATACAGAATATACAGATAGGTCCATAAATATTAGAACATCAACACAATTCGAACATTTTTATCTCTATACACCACCACAATGGATTTGAAATGAAACGAACAAGACGTGCTTTAACTGAAGACTGTCAGCTTTAATTTGAGGGTATTTACAAGAGGAGGGCGCTGTGGATATTACTGTTAAGGCGGCAGGCCACTGAGGAGGTGACTGTTAAAGGGGTGGGCACTGTGGAGGTCAATGTTAATGGAGGAGGGGACTGTGGAGGCCACTATTAAAAGGGCAGCAGGGTACTGTGAGGTCACTGTTAAGGGAGCAGGGTACTGTGGCAGTCACTGTTAAAGGGACAGTCACTGTGAAGGTCTCTGTTAAGAGGGCCAGGTGGAGGTTAGTAAAGGGAACTGTAACCTATGGTCAGTGTTAAGGGGTGGGTGCTGTAGAGGTTAATTTGCATATGGATCAAATCTATTTTTTTAAACAATAAAAGCATGCAGCGCTATGGGGACTGGGTATTGCGGATGTGCTAGCAGCGATCTAGCAACCCATGTCCTCAGCTCTATACACAAAATCCCAGTGACAGGTTCCCTTTAAGGGTGCGGGGTGCTGTAGATGTCACTGGTATAGTGGATACTGTCGATATCTTTTAATGACACACACAAACATTAAATAAAATAGATTAAATATTCCCGAGTGAAGCCGGGTCCTTCAGCTGGTATACAGTATATACAAATTAAACTTCAAAACACCAAAAGATAAATATAAACCTACGCAAAATACTGGTGTGAATACCCAAAGCAAATAATCAAGAAAAGATACCGTATATATAAAAATATGTATTGCGCTGCTAGAGAAAGTTATTTAACTGTTTCAGTCAATTCTTATTCTTTTGCATTCGAAAAAATGCCTTCAATTAGTAGAACCACATACACACATCTATCCCAGCAATGGCATGGAAACCTGAAAAAAATGGGAAAACCGCACTATGGTGTAGTATGTTTTCAATAGTCGCCGCACCTTGTGAATAAGTTATACTCACAAGACTTCACTTCTATCCATGCGCGCTTGTAGTGGAGTCTTGTGAGTATAACTTATTCACAAGGTGCGGCAACTATTGAAAACATTTTGTTAAATAAAGTCCCTTTTAGGAACCCTCGGGATATTGTTAATAATAACACATCAATGGTCTATTAGGACCCAAAATTCCCTGTAGGGGTCCCTAACTAAAAATATAAATATTTATTTATTAATTATTGTTTTAAAATAAAAGAACCAAACACACTATAGAAAAATAACCTATTAAAATTGTCAGTGTCAGGTTTTGTAAAGAGTACAATTGGAGTGTATGGTTGCATTCGCCTTTTGTCAAGTGTAGCCCTTATAGAGTGCAGTTCCTCCCACATCCCCTGACGAAGCCACCGAGCGTGGCGAAACATGTCGGGAGGGGTGGTATGACGTCCTGAATTTTAAACAGTGTCAGGAATGTTAAACTGTGATTTATGGGTATTTGAATGCATTGGAATAAAGGATTTGTATATTTTTACATATGTTTTCTTGATTATTTGCTTTGGTATTTTGTGTAGGTTTACAATATATGCATATCGTTTTTCTAGTGGCTTTACAATGTAGTCGATTCATTCACATTCATGAACACATTTCAATTTTTTAATTTCAGAGGAAACGTGGGCTCCTTAAGTTATCCATACACCGCTGGACCGAAATGTGGAGACTGCCCCAATAACTGCGATGACGGCTTGTGTAGTAAGTATAAGGAGAGAACTTCCAGGAGACATTTCTAATTTATTAAAGCCTATTAGTACATTAAACATGCGATAAGCACTTTTAATATCCTACGTATTTTAGGAGCTGTGCACACGCCATTACTTGGTCAGTAGAAACGGTAGACATAGAGGGAGCGCGCTCTCTCCTACCATCGACACTCCACAGTTGTATCATGGCAACCGCAATGCCCCCCATACATTAAGACCCCTTTCACACAAGCGAGTGAGTTCCACCCATTGGATTCACAGCACCCGTCCTGACCTCCCAGCACTGACGAAGTCCCATAGTATTATATTAATTTATGATACTATGTAACCCTTAGAGGTCTGGAATGTATTGTATAAAACTGACATACTGCCGTGAGGTCTCATTGAGCACCCGACCTCTTCAAATAGCTGATCAGAGGAGGTCCCGGGTGACGGACCTGAGGATATCTCCCTACCCCATAACCCTTTAAATTTCTGCCTGTATGAACTAGAAATGACTGGTCTCTACAGCAAATTTTTGAATGAGACCCTCCTCTCCCCCAGCAGCTTCTTTGCAACTGCCGACTCCAATGCAACCCCCACTCCTGTGTCTAGTTCAGAAGAGGCCTGGCAGCCGCTCCGTTTCTTACATATACCGTATATACTTTATGTCATGTCACTGTATATAATGTCATTGCATAATACTATTGAGGGGGTCCTGACAATAAAATCTTTTATTGTCCTTCTGGGTGGGCCCCAAAGCAACCATTTCCCCTGCTTCCCCTATATGCCTGATCTTGCACCAGACAGCACTATGGGAAGGGTTGTGGCTGCAGCTCATCCACATCCCCCAATAACCTGGAAGTTCTTCTTCCACGTTGCATTGTTCCTCTATGCAGAAATGCTGACAAGTGAACTGCAGAAAAATGTTGAATTTGTTGAATTAAATTGTTAAATAGTCCTTTTCTAATACGGCCCGTGCAATCATTTCATGTTGCCCCCGACTCCCTGCCCCCTTGCCAGAGCATATAGTGCAAATACTAATGACCGATCCCATTATGGAAGCGGTTATTAGCATGTGGCAGGAAGGTGAGAACAGCGCTGCACTGGCTGTACTCAACTTCCCTGGTCTTCTTCCAGGCCACGCTCTGTGTCCTGACACGTACAGCGTCAGGACGTAGTGCAGGCAGCCGCACACTATGACCTGACACTGTATGCTGCCAGGTCACAGTACAGCGCGGCGGGAAGAAGACCAGAGAGGGTGAGTACAGCCAGTGCAGCACTGTCCAGAGCCGGAGAGGTACGTTTATTTATGTATTTTTAAACGTCTGATCTGAAGTCTGATTGGGGGTCCGATATGAAGAAGTTCGGCCTGGGGGGTTTGATTGGATGTTGGGGGTGGGGGGCTGATGGAGGCTGGGGGGTCTGATTGTGGTTAATCTGAGGCTGGGGGAGTCTGATGGGGGCTGATGTGAGGCTAATGGAGGCTGGAGATAGTCAGATCTGAGGCTGATGGAGTCTGATGGGAAGCCGATCTGAGGCTAATAGCTAATAGAGGCTGGTGAGGGTCTGATGGGATCTGATCTGAGGCTGATGGAGAATTTGGGGGTCTGATGGGGCTGACCTATGGCATGAAGGCTGATTAAAAGGCTGGGGGCTGATTAAATGAGGCATTGGGGGCTGATATAAAGGTATGGGAGTCTCATTTCAGGTATGAATGGGGGTCTTATTTTTATTGAGGCTGTTATCTGAGGTCTGATTGGGGGTCATTCACATTGGGGTCTGCTCTGAGGTCTTATTAACATTGTCGGTGTGATCTGAGGTTTTATCAACATTGGGGGTCTGATTAAGGGTCGTAATTACATTGGGGGTCTTATTGGGGCTGTGAGATGAGGTCTGATTGCGGCTAGAGTTGAGGTCTAATGAGAAATATTTTTTTCTTATTGTACTCCTCTAAATTCTATGTGCGCCTTATGGGCTGGTACGTCTTATAGGGCGAAAAATACAGTGCATATTTTGATCACATATAGCAGTCAAATTTTTAAGTTGAGAATTTTGTGTGGCCCACGAACGATGATACAAGTATCCAAATGGCCCTCGGCAACAAGAATAGCTTTACCTGCAGCCCTATGTAAAACCTCAGATAACACACTGTAGGTACAGTATAGAAACAGAATTCACTAAACACACTGTGATGTGACCTGATAGGAATATGAGCTATAATTCCCACCACACATTGAGCTCTTGAGATATGTAGGGATACTTAGTACAAACAATGTTTGAATGCCTTCTTTTTCTTTTTTCCTCTTTCAGCAAATCCTTGTCTAAAATGTAACGTTTACAATAACTGTAAAGGTTTGAAGCAATACTGCAGTCACCCGCAGATCAGGGATGGATGCAAAGCGTCATGCACATGCACAACTGAAATCATATAACATCCTCTCTCTACGTATATTTTCATGGGGAAAAATTAAGTAGCAGTTTGTTTCTATTTGTAAGCAAATAAAAGCAATTCTAAATGAAACAGGAGGAATCATGACTGTGTGCACTTAATTTAGGATGTCTACTGGCTTCACCGCAGAAAGTCGGACCTCACCGGCCACACCCTCAAACAGATATTCCACGCCCCCTGCTCCGTGAAGCCACGCCCCCATCACCAGCTGGGCAAAAAACTAATGGAAGAAGAGGGAAGAACTTTCTGAGGGGAAGGTGAGCTGGGGGCAGCCGGGTGTTTCTCTCCCCCTTTCAGCCACAGGGAGCCATGTCTGCGGCTCTAGTGACTGACTGGGGGTAAGAGAAGCCTCAGTTGGTTGCTGCAGCTCACGCTCAGACGGCAGCACTGTGCTGCAAGGGTGGAAATCCCTGTGTCCGTCCAGGCCCTGCACCGGACGGAGGACAGGGAGCCAGAAAACCGGACTGTCCGGCCGAAAATGGGCATCTGGTCACCCTAACTTAATGGTATAGTAGCGTAAGGCGCAAGACACTTTTTTGGGCTTTAAGATAAACTGACACAACACAGTGAAACCGGAAGAACACAGTGAATAAAGCTTAGAAAAACAGAAAGTAAAATTCACCATACAAAACACGGATCCACAAAAGACACAATGGTCGTGTGCATGTAGCCTAACCCTAATGTGAACATGTCCATGGATTTCAAGACAACCAATACATTATAGGGTGGAATCCATGGACCGTGTCCAAACAGTATTGATTAGAGAGATCATAAAAATTTGCATTCTAAGGCCTCCTGCACATGAACGTTTTTTTTCCCTTCTTTTGCGTTCCATATACAGACCGTATACGGAACCATTCATTTCAATGATCCGCAAAAAAAAATGGAAGGTACTCTGTATGTCTTCCATTTCCATATTTCCATTTTTCCGTTCCGTTCAAAGATGGAACATGTCCTATTATTGTCTGCATAAGGCCTCTTTCACACGACTGTATGGCTTTTTCAGTGTTTTGCGGTCCGTTTTTCACGGATCCGTTGTTCCATTTTTTTTGTTTCCATTGTGTTTCCGCTTCTGTTACGTTTTTCCGTATGGCATATACAGTAATTACATTGAAAAAAAATGGGCTGGGCATAACATTTTCAATAGATGATTCTTCAAAAACGGAATGGATACGGAAGACATACAGAGTACATTCCGTATGTGTTACGTTTTTTTTGGGGGGACCCATTGACTTGAATGGAGCCACGGAACGTTATTTGCGGGCAATAATAGGACATGTTCTATCTTTAATCTGAACGGAAAAACGAAATCACGTAAACGGAATGCATACAGAGTACATCCGTTTTTTGTTTTTTTTTGTGGAACCATTGAAATGAATGGTTCCGTATAGGGACCGTATACAGAATGCAAAAAATGGCACCTAAACAGAAAATAGAAACGGTTGTGTGAAAGAGGCCTAACGGACAAGAATGGTACTGCTATATCAAGGGCCAGCTGTTCTGTTCCGCAAAAAACGGAATGCACATGGATGTCATCCGTAGGATCCTGATCAGTCTTAAAAATGCCTGATTAGTCAGAAAAATGCATTGAAATGCCGAATCCGTCCATCCGGTCTGAAAAAAAGGTGAAAAAAGTCAATGCCGGAACCATTTTGCCGGATGACACCGGAAAGACAGATCCGGCATTTCAATGCATTTTTCTGACTGATCAGGATCCTAAGGATGATGTCTGTGTGCATTCCGTTTTTTGCGGTGACTTAGCTGTGATGTAACAGCTCTGTATCCGTCATTACCACATGGGTTTATAATAGAAGCTCTGGAATTTGATTTAAGAGCTTATAGTGAATATTTATTGGATCTCATACACTTTATTTTAGAAATACAGTTTTTCTAATAAAAAAAAATATTTCAGTTTGATAAAAAGTTTTTTTCTACAAAAACTGGTGTCCCTATGGGTGCAAAATACTCTCCTTCCCTGGCCAATTTGGCCATGGCTTACTGGGAGACAATATACATTTATAATGAAAATAATCCTTTTTGGATAATATTAGGCAGTACGGCTGTCATGGAACCATGAACCAGACGTGCAACAGAGATAAGTGGAAATAAGAAGGCTTTATTGAAAAGCAAGCTGTAAGCAAAAGTCCAAACGGATGGCTAAACCGAAGCAGGGTCTTGCGTAGACAGAGGTCAGGAACCAGCAGGGTAGTCAGACGAAGCCAGGATCAGGAACCAGCAGGGTAGTCAGACGAAGCCAGGATCAGGAACCAACGGGGTAGTCAGACGAGGCCAGGATCAGGAACCAGAAGCAGCAGCAGTCTTAGAAGCATGTGAACACAGGAGGACCAAGCAAGGAACTGAAGCCACAGACCTCCTATATATATGAGCTGGGCATCCAGCTCCTCCCAGTGGGAAGGAGAAGCCGCAGGGTGGGAGGCTACAAGAAACCCAGAAACCAAGATGGCCGCCAGCACATGTCAAACGAAGGAGAACAGTGAGAAGGTAAGACCATGACAGTACCTCCCCCTCAAGGGCCCCTCCTCCGCGGAGTAAGGAACGGTCTCTGAGGGAAGCGTGCGTGGAAGGCTCGGAGCAAAGCAGGAGCATGGACATCTGCGGAGGGAACCCAGGAACGCTCCTCTGGACCATAACCACGCCAATGGACCAAAAACTGCAACCGACCGCGGACCAGGCGTGAGTCCAGGATATTGCTCACTTCATATTCCTCACGATTGCCCACTTGGACCGGACGGGGCCGAGGAACCGAGGAAGTGAAACGATTACACACCAATGGCTTCAACAGGGAGACATGAAACACGTTGGAGATCCGCATGCCAGGAGGAAGCGCAAGGGCATAGGCTACCGGGTTTACCCTGCGAAGCACTCGGAAGGGACCAACAAAGCGAGGCGCCAGCTTGGGAGTGGGCACTCGAAGGTTGAGGTTGCGGGTGGACAACCATACACGGTCTCCGACCTGGTAGGAAGGAGCGGGCGCTCGTCTGCGATCAGCCTGGAGTTTCTGGCGCTGCGCAGAGACCTCAAGGGACCTCTGGATCTGTACCCAAGAAGCACGTAGGACGGAAAGGTGATCCTCCACAGCCGGAATATCCTGGGGAGAGAATACCTCCGGTAACACGGCAGGTTGGAACCCATAATTGGCCATGAAGGGAGACGTCCCAGAGGAAGAGTTCACCGCCGTGTTCCTGGCAAACTCAGCCCAAGGCAGGAGGTCAACCCAATTGTCTTGGTGATCGGAGACATAGCAACGAAGGAATTGCTCCAAGGCCTGATTGGATCGTTCTGCGGCCCCATTGGACTGAGGGTGGTAGGCCGAGGAGAAAGAGAGATGAATCCCCAACTGGGAGCAAAAGGCGCGCCAGAACCTGGACACAAACTGACTCCCCCGATCCGACACAATCTCCTTGGGCAAACCGTGCAACCGGAAGACCTCCCTGGCGAAAATCGTGGCCAACTCTTGTGCAGAGGGTAACTTCTTGAGAGGAACACAGTGGCACATTTTGGAAAACCGATCCACAATCATGAGAATGACCGTATGGCCTCGGGATGCAGGGAGGTCCACAATGAAATCCATCCCCAGGTATGACCATGGGCGCTCCCCGGTGGCTATGGGTTGCAAAAGGCCCAACGGAAGGTGCCGAGGGGACTTACTCTGGGCACAAACGGAGCATGCCGCTACATATGCGGCAATGTCGGAACGTAGAGAAGGCCACCAGAACAGACGTGAAACAGCCCAGGACAGCTGATTCTTTCCAGGATGCCCCGCGGCCTTGGAGTTATGGAAGGTTCGCAACAACCGAGTGCGCAACTCCTCAGGCACAAAACACCTGCCGTTGGGTCTCCCAGAGGGAGCACCGGATTGAGCCGCCAAAATCTGCTCACCCAGGGGAGAGGTCAGGCTGGTGCGAATGGCGGCCAGGATCTGATTCGGAGGTATGACCGAAGTCGGAATCGACTCCTCCCCGGACAGCTCGGAGTACTGCCGTGATAAGGCATCCGCTCTGATGTTCTTGGAACCGGGTAGGTAGGAGACCACGTAATTAAAACGTGACAAGAACAGAGCCCATCTGGCCTGACGTGGTGTCAATCTCTTGGCCTCAGAAAGGTAGGTCAGATTCTTGTGGTCCGTCAGGATGAGAACCGGAACCACCGAACCCTCGAGCAAGTGCCTCCATTCTTTAAGGGCCTGCACGATGGCCAATAACTCCCTGTCACCAATCTGATAGTTGCACTCCGCGGAAGACAGTTTCCGGGAGTAAATCCCACAGGGAAGCAGAGGACCCTCGGGTGTCCTACGCTGAGACAGAAGGGCGCCTACTCCCGTCTCAGACGCGTCCACCTCGAGGACAAAGGGCAACCCAGGGTTGGGATGCGACAGAATCGGAGCCGACACAAAGGCGGACTTTAGAGCCTCAAAAGCTCGGATGGCCTCGAGCGGCCAGACCTGGAAATTACTGCCCTTCCTGGTCAGATCCGTGAGAGGCTTGGCTAGCATAGAAAAGTCCCTGATGAACTTCCGATAATAATTGGCGAAGCCCAAAAAGCGCTGCAGGGCACGGAGACCACTGGGCTGGGGCCACTGTAAGACAGCCGAAACCTTCTCAGGATCCATGGAGAACCCCTCAGCGGAAATGATGTAACCTAAGAAGGTTACCTGGGATCGGTGAAACTCGCATTTCTCAAGCTTACCGAACAGCCTGTTCTCTCGTAACCGTTGCAACACTCGTCTGACATCCATAATGTGGGCCTCCATGGACTCAGAATATACCAAGATGTCATCCAAATAGACCACCACACACTGCTGCAACAGGTCACGGAAAACATCGTTGATGAATTCCTGGAAGACTGCGGGCGCATTGCACAACCCAAAGGGCATAACCAAGGATTCATAATGACCGGTCCTGGTGTTAAACGCGGTCTTCCACTCATCGCCCGCCTTGATCCTTACCAGGTTATATGCCGCCCTCAGGTCGAGTTTGGTAAAGACCGTGGCCCCTTTGAGGCGATCGAACAGCTCGGAAATCAAGGGTATCGGGTAAGCGTTCTTGATCGTGATGCGATTGAGACCCCTGTAATCGATACAAGGCCTCAACTCGCCGCCCTTCTTTTTCACAAAGAAAAATCCAGCCCCTGCCGGGGACGAGGATTTGCGAATGTGTCCACGTGAAAGCGCCTCCCTCACGTACTCCTCCATGGCCTCATTCTCCGCTACCGACAGTGGGTAGACTTTGCCACGAGGAGGAACGGCACCAGATTGTAACTCTATGGCACAATCGTATGGGCGGTGCGGAGGTAGGGCAACCGCGCGCACCTTATCGAATACATCCCGGTACTCTTCGTATTCAGGAGGCAACAGAGAGTCCGAGGAAGTACACAGCAACTTGACAGGCCCATGGATGCAACTAGCCCCACACTGCGGTGACCACGAGAGGATCTCGGCCGATCTCCAATCAAAAGTCGGATTATGCTTCTGGAGCCAGGGGTACCCCAAGACCACCGAGTAGTGTGGAGACGAAATCACCTGGAGACAGACCGACTCTCTGTGAACGGCACCAATGGCTATCCCCACTGGAAGGGTCTCATGAGTCACGTGTGGCAGCAGAAGGGGTCTGCCGTCTATCGCCTCAAGAGCCAGTGGGGAACCTCGAGGCTGCAGAGGAATGGAATTGGCGGCAGCGAACACACTATCAATGAACAAACCACCAGAACCAGAGTCCACCAACGCCTGGGTCGTCACCGAGCCCCCGACCCAGGAGAGGACAACAGTGATCAGTGGTTTGTCAACACGGGAAACCGGGGACGAGGAGACTCCACCCAAGATCTGCCCCCGACAGGATCTCAGGTGCGAGCGTTTCCCGGACGGTTCGGACATGCCAACCGAAAATGCCCACCGAGACCACAGTACATGCATCGGCCCTCGCGTCTCCGGAGTACCCTCTCCCCCTCGGACAGGCGAGCAAACCCCAGCTGCATGGGTTCACCCCCAGACAAGTCATCCCCAGGAGGCGTGGGAGGAGAGGGAGGCACGGGTGGGACAGCAAACGTAGGCGCCAATCTGTTAGAAGGCCTCCGCAGGCTCTCCTTAAAGGAAGGTCTCTCCCTGAGTCTGGTGTCAATCAAAATCAGGAAAGAAATAAGAGACTCGAGCTCCACTGGTAGGTCCTTAGCTGCAACCTCATCCTTCAAGGCATCCGAGAGACCATGAGAGAAAGCAGCGACCAGAGCCTCATTATTCCAGCCCACCTCTGCTGCCAGGGTACGAAACTCAATGGCGTATTCAGCTACGGATCGTGAACCCTGTCTGATGGACATAAGGAGCTTCGCAGCAGAGGCAGCACGAGCCGGCACATCGAATACCTTCCGAAGAGAAGCAACAAAACCGGAAAACTCGGCAACCACCGGATTGTTGTTCTCCCATAAAGGGCTGGCCCAGGCCAAGGCCTTGTCCGAGAGCAGCGAGATCAAGAAGCCCACCTTTGATCTCTCAGTAGGAAAGGCATGTGGCAGCAACTCGAAATAAATGCCCACCTGGTTAAGGAAACCTCGGCACTGAGTTGGCGCTCCCCCAAAGCGCTGTGGAAGGGGGGCAGAACCGGTCATACCCCGAGACACCGCAGGCGCAGCAACAGGTGTCGGGGTAGACTCTGGCGCAACAACCGGAGCGGCAGTAGGAGCGGGCCCAGGAGCGACAACCGACCCATCGGCAACGGAAGCGAAATGAGCCGTGCGTTCAAGCAGGGTTTGCAACGCCACAGCGAACCGACCCAACAGGTGATCCTGCTGATCAAGTCTGGCAACCAGCGTAGGTAGCGAGGATGGCCCTGTACCGTCAAAATTCATGGCTTGGTCCTAATGTCATGGAACCATGAACCAGACGTGCAACAGAGATAAGTGGAAATAAGAAGGCTTTATTGAAAAGCAAGCTGTAAGCAAAAGTCCAAACGGATGGCTAAACCGAAGCAGGGTCTTGCGTAGACAGAGGTCAGGAACCAGCAGGGTAGTCAGACGAAGCCAGGATCAGGAACCAGCAGGGTAGTCAGACGAAGCCAGGATCAGGAACCAACGGGGTAGTCAGACGAGGCCAGGATCAGGAACCAGAAGCAGCAGCAGTCTTAGAAGCATGTGAACACAGGAGGACCAAGCAAGGAACTGAAGCCACAGACCTCCTATATATATGAGCTGGGCATCCAGCTCCTCCCAGTGGGAAGGAGAAGCCGCAGGGTGGGAGGCTACAAGAAACCCAGAAACCAAGATGGCCGCCAGCACATGTCAAACGAAGGAGAACAGTGAGAAGGTAAGACCATGACAACGGCAGATACATCGATGACCTGCTATTTATCTGGTAGGGAGAGGTGTCTGCCGTATCCCCTTTTATGTCCTATTTAAATAATAATAACCACAATCTTGCATTCACCCATACTGTAAATGAATGTGAAATAAAATTTTTAGACCTAAAATTACAGGGTATACCAAATCAGGAGATCATTACAGTCACATATAGAAAACCCATCTCAGGAAATACAATTCTTCATGCAGGTAAATTTCATCCAAAACATACATTGAAAGCTATTCCCACTGGTGAATTAATCAGAGCCAAACATAATTGCAGCACAGAAAAAAAAACTACCAATGTGAGCAGAAAACTACACACAGTAGATTGTCAGCCAGGGGTTACCCTAATTGGATGCTAAAACAAGCCACAAACAAGTTAACATGACATGAGCTTTTAACAAAAGAGACAGGGCCTGCGCCAACCCATAAGCAAGGTAGGCTACCGCGTAGAGCCCCCTCCCCGCCCAGCGCCGCCTCTTAGCTAATTTATTCACTTCACTTGCCTCTATGTAATCTCGCACAGGCGCACTGGCAGAGGCATCGTCGAGCGTAATGCGCATGCGCCGTCTTCCAGCGCACCTTGTTCGACGATGCTTCTGCCAGTGCGCCTGTGCGAGATTACACAGAGGCAAATGAAGTGAATAAATTAGCTAGGAGGCAGCGTTGGGTGAGGAGGGGATCTGTGGATGACAGAAGCAAGTGAAGTGAATAAATTAGCTAGAAGGCGGCACTGGGTGGGGAGGGGATCTGTTGATGACATTTAGGGGGATCTATGGATGACACTTGTGGGGATCTGTGGATGACACTTGTGGGGATCTGTGGATGACACTTGTGGGGATCTGTGGATGACACTTGTGGGGATCTGTGGATGACATAGTATGTAGCTGGAGGGAGAAAACATGGCCTTACCACAATGAAGGGTATAGTCTGTATAAATAGATGGGCAACAAAAAAGGGCCGAGTCAAAGGGCGGGGTCAATAGGTGGAGACAAGGGGGCGGCAAAATTCGCTTTTGCCTAGGGTGGCAAAAATCCTTGCACCAGTCCTGAAGCAAGTTCACACCAACACTTACTTTACAATATAATCATCTTTTTTTTTATCAAGTGCGCTCTTTCATTTTCAAATATATACCAATACTTTATGAAAAATTACACCACATATTATCAGAAGGATTTAGGCCCCTTTCACACGGGCGAGTATTCCGCGCGGGTGCAATGCGTGAGGTGAACGCATTGCACCCACACTGAATCCGGACTCATTCATTTCAATGGGGCTGTGTATATGAGTGATGTTTGTCACACATCACTTGAGCGCTGTCTTAAAATCGGAGCAGGTTCTATATTCTGCGTTTTTCACGCAGCACAGGCCCCATAGAAATGAATGGGTCTGCATGAAAATCGCAAGCATCCGCAAGCAAGTGCGGATGCGGTGATATTTTCATGCATGGTTGCTAGAAGATGATAGGGATGAGCAACCCCGGGCCCCATTAAAGTCTAATTACTGTATTAGTTTCCCTTATAACATGGTTATAAGGGAAACTAATACAGTAATTAGACTTTAATGGGGCCCGGGGTTGCTCATCCCTATCATCTTCTAGCAACCATGCATGAAAATATCACCGCATCCGCACTTGGTTGCGGATGCTTGCGATTTTCATGCAGACCCATTCATTTCTATGGGGCCTGTGCTGCGTGAAAAACGCAGAATATAGAACCTGCGTTTATAGCATTCTTAAAGAGGACCTTTCACTGATCCTGACATTGTGAACTAAGTATACAGACATGGAGAGCGGCGCCCGGGGATCTCACTGCACTTACTATTATCGCTGGGCGCCGCTCCATTCTCCCGCTATGCCCTCGGTATCTTTGGTCACTAAGTTATAGTAGGCGGAGATTTCAGTCACTAAGTTATAGTAGGCGGAGTCTGCCTTTGTTTTGCTGTAGCGCTGGCCAATCGCAGCGCAGAGCTCACAGCCTGGGAGGTTATTTTCTCCCAGGCTGTGAGCTCTGCGATGCGATTGGCCAGCACTACAGCAGAACAAGGGCAGACTCCGCCTACTATAACTTAGTGACCGAAGATACTGGAGGGCATAGCGGGAGAACGGAGCGGCGCCCAGGGATAATAGTAAGTGCAGTGAGATCCCCAGGCGCCGCTCTCCATGTCTGTATAGTTAGTTCACAATGTCAGGATCGGTGAAAGGTCCTCTTTAATACAGAATGCTTAGTAAAATGTTGATTGAGGGGTTAAAAAATTATTATTATTAACTCACCTCATCCACTTGATCGGGCAGCCGGCATTGTCTTCTTTCTTTTTCTTTCAGGACCTGCAAAAGGAACTTTGACATAAAAAGGACCTTTGATGAAGATAGAAGATGCTTCTATCTTCATTCAGCAGGACCTGCGCTGACGTCGCCGCGCTCACAACGTGGTGAGCGCAATTACATCATCAAAGGTCCTTTTGCAGGTCCTGAAAGCAGAAGAAAGAAGATGATGCCGGCTGCCCGATCAAGTGGATGAGGTGAGTTAATAATAATTATTTTTTAACCCCTCAATCAACATTTTACTAAGCGTTGTGTATTAAGAATGCTATTATTTTCCTTTATAACCATTTTATAAGGTTAAATAATAAAATCTACAGACTACCTAACCCAAATCCGAACTTCACTGAAAATTCTGGGTTCGGGTCTGGGTACCACATTCAGTTTTTTCTCATGCGCGTGCAAAATGCATTGCACTTGCGTTGAAAAAACTGAATAACGGAACGCAATGGCAGTCAAAACTGACTGAAATTGCATGCCTACTCACATGATTTTCCCTGAACGCACCTGCATTGCAACCGGCCCTCAACCGCGACACCTGTGTGATTACTGCTTTGCACACTCTTGGCATTCTCTTGATGAGCTTCAAGAGGTAGTCACCTGAAATTGTTTTCACTTCACAGGTGTGCCCTGTCAGGTTTAATAAGTGGGATTTCTTGCCTTATAAATGGGGTTGGGACCATCAGTTGCCTTGTGGAGAAGTCAGGTGGATACACAGCTGATAGTCCTACTGAATAGACTGTTAGAATTTGTATTATGGCAAGAAAAAAGCAGCTAAGTAAAGAAAAACGAGTGGCCATCATTACTTTAAGAAATGAAGGTGAGTCAGTCCGAAAAATTGGGAAAACTTTAAAAGTGTCCCCAAGTGCAGTCACAAAAACCATCAAGCACTACAAAGAAACTGGCTCACATGCGGGCCATCCCAGGAAAGGAAGACCAAGAGTCACCTCTGCTGCGGAGGATAAGTTCATCCGAGTCACCAGCCTCAGAAATCGCAGGTTAACAGCAGCTCAGATTAGAGACCAGGTCAATGCCACACAGAGTTCTAGCAGCAGACACATCTCTAGAACAACTGTTAAGAGAAGACTGTGTGAATCAGGCCTTCATGGTAGAATATCTGCTAGGAAGCCACTGCTAAGGACAGGCAACAAGCAGAAGAGACTTGTTTGGGCTAAAGAACACAAGGAATGGACATTAGACCAGGGGAAATCTGTGCTTTGGTCTGATGAGTCCAGATTTGAGATCTTTGGTTCCAACCACCGTGTCTTTGTGCGACGAAGAAAAGGTGAACGGATGGACTCTACATGCCTGGTTCCCACCGTGAAGCATGGAGGAGGAGGTGTGATGGTGTGAGGGTGCTTTGCTGGTGACACTGTTGGGGATTTATTCAAAATTGAAGGCATACTGAACCAGCATTGCTACCACAGCATCTTGCAGCGGCATGCTATTCCATCCGGTTTGCGTTTAGTTGGACCATCATTTATTTTTCAACAGGACAATGACCCCAAACACACCTCCAGGCTGTGTAAGGGCTATTTGACCATGAAGGAGAGTGATGGGGTGCTGCACCAGATGACCTGGCCTCCGCAGTCACCGGACCTGAACCCAATCGAGATGGTTTGGGGTGAGCTGGACCGCAGAGTGAAGGCAAAAGGGCCAACAAGTGCTAAGTATCTCTGGGAACTCCTTCAAGACTGTTGGAAGACCATTTCAGGTGACTACCTCTTGAAGCTCATAAAGAGAATGCCAAGAGTGTGCAAAGCAGTAATCAAAGCAAAAGGTGGCTACTTTGAAGAACCTAGAATATGACATATTTTCAGTTGTTTCACACTTTTTTGTTATGTATATAATTCCACATGTATTAATTCATAGCTTTCAGTGTGCATCTACAATTTTCATAGTCATGAAAATAAAGAAAACTCTTTGAATCAGAAGGTGTGTCCAAACTTTTGGTCTGTACTGTATATTTAAGTCAACAACAAAATATTTCTGACCAGACAGATAACAGTGGTCATGTTATCTGAGTGGTGGGTAGCAGTATTCTGGGGTGCTGGATATAGGGCCCCAGAATGCCTCTACCCACCACTCAGATAACATGACCACTAATGAAGGTCCACCGTGACCGAAACGTCTGGTCAGAAATATTTTGTTGTTAACTTATATATATATACCACGGGCAAATGGATGATGCAGAGATTATGAAATAAACCTCACTTGAATTGTAAAACTCTCAACCTGAGTGCCTCAATACTTTATTACTTTGATAAACGGCATAACAAGCCCTTGATTTGCACCGGTGACACCCTTGAACAGAGTGCGGTTCCTCACTTTACTACAACCCGTGTGAAAGAGGCCTTAGAGTGCCCTAGTCTACTTTCACACCTGCGTTCGGTGCGGATCCGTCTTGTATCTGCACAGACGGATCCGCACCGATAATGCAAACGCTTGTATACGTTCAGAACAGATCCGTTTGCATTATTCTTTTTAAAAAAAAACATTGTACCATATTGTGTCAGTGAAAACAGATCCGTCCCCATTGACTTGCATTGTAAGTCAGGACGGATCCGTTTGGCTCCGCATCGTCTGGCGGACACCAAAACGCTGCAAGCAGCGTTTTGGTGTCTGCCTCAAAAGCGGAACGGAGACCAAACACAGCCAAACTGATGCATTCTGAACAGATCCTTATCCATTCAGAATGCATTGGGGCTGAACTGATCCATTTTGGGCCGCTTGTGAGAGCCCTGAAACGGATCTCACAAGCGGACCCAGAATCCTGTGAAAGTAGCCTTACAGGAAAGCTCAAACAATAGGTTAAAAAAATTTAGAATTGTATCCCTGTGGGAATCATCCCTGCAAAACCTGCTCTTATGTTCACTCAACCAAAGAATTCTCACACACCCAAAAACAAATAAAATATAAAATAAAAAGCCACATAGATTGCAAATCAGAAGGTATCATCTATATGACCATGTGCACACTATGCAATGTAACTTCCATAGGCAGTACAACCAGAAAACTGAAGGTGCGTTTTCTTGAGCATCTGAATGATATCACCAACAAAAATAAAAATCATAACATCTCTGGCGCATCTAAATACTTTTTGGAACAACATAATGGTAAGGTTGCGTCCCTTAGTTTAATTGGTATAGAAAAAGTAAAATTATATAAGCGAGGGGGCAGTTTCAAAAAACTATTATTTGAGAGAAAAGCTTTCTGAATTTTTACCTTAAACACAGCTTACCCTTATGGAATGAATCATCATACAGATATTTTATAACATTATCAATATATGATTTTTTTTTTATTCCTGCATTATTGTACATCGTGTCATTATATTATTTACTAATATATATTTTTTAGTATAAGTCAGTCTTCAGGTACAGGCATGTACATCAAGAGTTAATATTATCTACATTTTACCCTAAACCTGCACTGCGGGAATTCCTTAACACTTTCAATTGATTTCATTCCTCCTTCTTTGCTTAAAAAGCAGTTACTTGCCTGTATCTGAATACTCTATACTATGAAACCATGAAGAAGACCTGTTTTATGGCTGAAACACGTTGATTTTATGCAGGAGGATTACTTGTTTATATATTTTTTAAATGAATTAATAAAGAATCATTGATTTTACTCGCTGGATCCATTTGGACTCTTTTGCTGCAGGCAGAGATCAAGCAGGTAGCGGAGTCCAGGAACACAAGCACGGGTCAGGTAAACAGGAACACAAGCAGAGATATCAGATACCTTTGCAGCACACAGGGACTTTGATGCTCAGGCACCTGGGAAGGGGGCGGAGCCACTTATATATGTGCAGGAGGGCTAGGATTGGTTAGTAAGGTCACATGATCTAACCCATAAAGCACAGGAAGTGACGCACGCTGGCCCTTAAGCAAGTGCTACAATGAACAAGCAGCAGGCATGCTGTGGCCAAGGCTAGAAGAAAACCGCGGAGCGGATTCCAGAACAAACAGTGCCTGCAAGGACAGAGCCCAGGACT
The DNA here is from genome assembly GCF_014858855.1 of Bufo gargarizans. Lineage (NCBI taxonomy): Eukaryota > Metazoa > Chordata > Amphibia > Anura > Bufonidae > Bufo > Bufo gargarizans. The sequence continues at coordinate 35,576,207 of NC_058083.1, forward strand.
GCAGCAGTGAATGGGAATACCAGCAGCAAATCACCACTGAACACGGAGCCCGGCATCGCGGCAGAAAGCAGGGGAACATAGGCGGACAGCAACCGATGTTACAATCAGATGTATTGATTTTATTTCCACCTGTTCTGTGTGTTGGACAATCACCTTGTTTAGGCTCACAATAACTGATCAAAATTACTGACCAAATAACTGAAGTGTGAACTTAATTGAAAAAGACCTGCTTAAGGACCTGCGCTGAGCGTGATTCACCATGTGATGACACTGGGAGCGCACAATGGTGTCATCACACTCATCACAGGTCCTTTGGAAGGTCTTTTTCAATCAAGAAAGGAGCCTTTGCTGGAGCAAGTGGATGAGGCAAGTTTTTTTTTTCTGGACATAACTCCAGCAAAAATGATTTGTTAGCCTCTTTTAGAATCAAATTTCTCCTACAATTCGGACCAAATTCCACTTTGTTTGTTTCACTTCGCTTAGGGCTCTTTCACACCTGCGTTCTTTTCTTCCGGCATAGAGTTCCGTCGTCGGGGCTCTATGCCGGAAGAATCCTGATCAGTTTTATCCTAATGCATTCTGAATGGAGAGAAATCCGTTTAGGATGCATCAGGATGTCTTCAGTTCCAGAACGGAACGTTTTTTGGCCGGAGAAAATACCGCAGCATGTTGCGCTTTTTGCTCCGGCCAAAAATCCTGAACACTTGCCGCAAAGCCGGATCCGGAATGAATGCCCATTGAAAGGCATTGATCCGGATCCGGCCTTAAGCTAAACGTCGTTTCGGTGCATTGCCGGATCCGACGTTTAGCTTTTTCTGAATGGTTACCATGGCTGCCAGGACGCTAAATTCCTGGCAGCCATGGTAAAGTGTAGTGGGGAGCGGGGGAGCAGTATACTTACCGTCCGTGCGGCTCCCGGGGCGCTCCAGAGTGACGTCAGGGCGCCCCACACGCATGGATGACGTGATTGCATGGCACGTCATCCATGCGCATGGGGCGCTCTGACGTCATTCTGGAGCGCCCCGGGAGCTGCACAGACTGTAAGTATACTGCTCCCCCGCTCCCCACTACTACTATGGCAACCAGGACTTTAATAGCGTCCTGGCTGCCATAGTAACACTGAACGCATTTTGATCCGTCTTCAAATGCTTTCAGTTCACTTGCGTTTTTCTGGATCCGGCGTGTAATTCCGGCAAGTAGAGTACACGCCGGATCCGGACAACGCAAGTGTGAAAGAGGCCTTAAACTAACTGCAATCTTCTGAAAAGTATTGTTTCATCTCCCCAATGCCTCATTCACACATCAGTGTTTTGGTCGGTGATTTCCATCATCGCTGATTTTGAGCCAAAACCAGGTACAGCTCTAAACACAGAACAGGTGCAGATCTTTCCCTTATACCTTATCTCTGTGGAGGCTCCAATCCTGGTTTTGGCTCACAATCACTGATGAAAATCCCTGACCAAAACAATGACGTGAGAATGAGGCTTTAATCAGTGGAACTAATGGAATAAAACTTCTGTTTTTCAGCAGCACATCCAGTGAAGAGGGTTCCTACAAACTCATAGGGTTTGCATGTTTTAATTTCATAGTGACTAGGTTCTGTAAATGTATGGAGCTTGGTTCCTGGGCTTTAATCCTGAGCATATACAGTGGAGGAAATAATTATTTGACCCCTCACAGATTTTGTAAGTTTGTCCAATGACAAAGAAATGAAAAGTCTCAGAACAGTATCATTTCAATGGTAGGTTTATTGTAACAGTGGCAGATAGCACATCAAAAGGAAAATCGAATAAATAACTTTAAATAAAAGATAGCAACTGATTTGCATTTCATTGAGTGAAATAAGTATTTGAACCCCTACCAACCATTAAGAGTTCTGGCTCCCACAGAGTGGTTAGACACTTCTACTCAATTAGTCACCCTCATTAAGGACACCTGTCTTAACTAGTCACCTGTATAAAAGACACCTGTCCACAGAATCAATCAATCAAGCAGACTCCAAACTCTCCAACATGGGAAAGACCAAAGAGCTGTCCAAGGATGTCAGAGACAAAATTGTAGACCTGCACAAGGCTGGAATGGGCTACAAAACCATTAGCAAGAAGCTGGGAGAGAAGGTGACAACTGTTGGTGCGATTGTTCGAAAATGGAAGGAGCACAAAATGACCATCAATCGACCTCGCTCTGGGGCTCCACGCAAGATCTCACCTCGTGGGGTGTCAATGGTTCTGAGAAAGGTGAAAAAGCATCCTAGAACTACACGGGAGGAGTTAGTTAATGACCTCAAATTAGCAGGGACCACAGTCACCAAGAAAACCATTGGAAACACATTACACCGCAATGGATTAAAATCCTGCAGGGCTCGCAAGGTCCCCCTGCTCAGGAAGGCACATGTGCAGGCCCGTCTGAAGTTTGCCAATGAACACCTGAATGATTCAGAGAGTGACTGGGAGCAGGTGCTGTGGTCTGATGAGACCAAAATAGAGCTCTTTGGCATTAACTCAACTCGCTGTGTTTGGAGGAAGAAAAATGCTGCCTATGACCCCCAAAACACCGTCCCCACCGTCAAGCATGGGGGTGGAAACATTTTGCTTTGGGGGTGTTTTTCTGCTAAGGGCACAGGACAACTTATTCGCATAAACGGGAAAATGGACGGAGCCATGTATCGTGAAATCCTGAGCGACAACCTCCTTCCCTCTGCCAGGAAACTGAAAATGGGTCGTGGATGGGTGTTCCAGCACGACAATGACCCAAAACATACAGCAAAGGCAACAAAGGAGTGGCTCAAGAAGAAGCACATTAAGGTCATGGAGTGGCCTAGTCAGTCTCCGGACCTTAATCCAATCGAAAACCTATGGAGGGAGCTCAAGCTCAGAGTTGCACAGAGACAGCCTCGAAACCTTAGGGATTTAGAGATGATCTGCAAAGAGGAGTGGACCAACATTCCTCCTAAAATGTGCGCAAACTTGGTCATCAATTACAAGAAACGTTTGACCTCTGTGCTTGCAAACAAGGGTTTTTCCACCAAGTATTAAGTCTTTTTTTGTTAGAGGGTTCAAATACTTATTTCACTCAATGAAATGCAAATCAGTTGCTATCTTTTATTTAAAGTTATTTATTCGATTTTCCTTTTGATGTGCTATCTGCCACTGTTACAATAAACCTACCATTGAAATGATACTGTTCTGAGACTTTTCATTTCGTTGTCATTGGACAAACTTACAAAATCAGTGAGGGGTCAAATAATTATTTCCTCCACTGTATGTATGGAGCAGAATTAAAGCTCCTTCAATCTAGCAGGACCAGGTCATGTCCCTGACTGTCAACGACAGCTGGGGACCCAGAGGAGAAGACAGAAGTAGTTTATTAAACCTTCTGCTTTCTCCTGTGTTTGGTGCATAGCGCTCAATGAGTCATATGAAGTGAAGCGATGCTATGCTACTTACCATACTTTATTGGACCGAGCAAGGTGTCTCAGGTATATTGGAGCTTCAGGGTCTTAGCAGACCCTGATAAGCTCTGCCAGTTTACAATACATTGCCCACACAGGAGGCTGTTTTTCTCTGTAACTGGGGTTCCTCTAGATGCATCAGTTACAGTGGAAAACTGTAGATGCAAAAAAACGTTTCAGTGTCCTCCAGAGGTCTTTGGATGATATCTTGGGGCTCATATTATGTTTTAAAATATATAAAAAATAATAATAAGAAAAAAAAGAATACAATGAAAAAATTTAAAAGTTCATGCATGCCAATAAAAAACATCCCTGTTTATGCAAATAACCCAACACAAAATTGGGGACCTATTTTAATTATGTATTTCGGTGTCAATGTTTTATTCACTGAGGCACTTAGTTATCACTTTGGCTTGTGACATGGTGCTTCATCATGCTTGAAAAAACATTGTTTATTACCTGTAAAATACAGATATAACAAAAAGGTCAGTCCTGTGTCCCAACACGGACAATTACTTGCGCTGCTGCTGGTCCCGGAATAATGTGGTAGGTTTCACACTGGCAAAGTCAAGTCAATAGGTTTTGGAACCGCGCTGCTGGAAGCTATGTGTTCCGGTCACAAGTGGATGGTACAAGGGTGTCAGCCCCTCTCCTCAATACCAAGGAATACGATCCTCCCAGATCTCCTCCTCTACAGGATTTAAGGGGATAGGCAGAATAGTGAAGCACCCTTGAGAATCTTATCTTAAAAGGTTTTATTCTACTTACAACAGATCAGTAGACAAAAGGCATAAAATACAAAATGATCGTCACATTCCTGCCCTTAAATCCTGTAGAGGAGGAGATCTGGGAGGATCGTATTCCTTGGTATTGAGGAGAGGGGCTGACACCCTTGTACCATCCACTTGTGACCGGAACACATAGTGTCCAGCAGCGCGGTTCCAAAGCCTATTGTTTATTACCTAATTGCCCTTAGATGGTTAGGAGAAGTTGCTCTTGGGGGATGTGGTGATACCATTCTTTATTCATGGCATTGTTCTGCAAGTCAACCCACTCTCTTGCATGAGAAGCTTGCAGAGAAATGGCATCTTGCAGAAGTGAATGCATCTGCACACACAGAGAAGTGAAGGCTGGAAATATTGAGTCTCTGCATAAACTTGATGTATTTGTCAAGTAAAGGTAAAAACTTATGAAAATGCTTATAACTGTACTTCAGTATACCATAGAAACATCTGATACAAAGATATAAAAACACTAACGCTGTAAACTTTGTAAAATACAAAATATGAGTCAGTGTCAAAACTTCTAGCCACAACTATAAAGTCCTCTGATACCGGCTGAAAACAGAGAATGAAATTCAGGAGAGGAGCAGGGACTCAGCAGTGATGCTACCTTAATCCACACGATCAATATAGATTAATTGCTTTATTAGCAAATTTGTGACGCATTTTGTGACCGAACTGGTCACTGGTCAGGCAATGACCTACAGTATACAAGATACTGTACACAGTAAAGTTTACACTTCATCATTTGTAGTGCATGGCCCCACGATCCATTAACAATATGCCTATCACTCCCCCTCAGACCATGAACAACAAAGTATATCTCCAAAAACTCCAAGAGAAAGCTTCCAGTAGAAGACAAACTAGAGGGAGAAGGGGGAATAAGAAAAGTAGAATATAATACATTTTGAGGCAAGTATTCAGGGTGGCCTGGCCCCAATTCTATGAGTGTTTTAAGAGTACTTAATAAAGAATTATGTTTTACACAATAATAGTCAGAGAGGTGTGCAAATGCCACGCTTAGGTCCTAGAGACCTTTGAACCTTACAAGCCTGGCCCCAATAGCACCAGTACTGGCTCTATAAAAATATTTAATTTGTCATCCTGTACGATTACTGGTTATGGAATTAGTTTACTTGAAAGATACTTAGCTTTCCGTTCTTCTAATAAAATTTATCATTTTGAATTATTTCTGGATTTACAGAAATGTATCTGGAAATTGACACTCACTGTCATTTCCAAAAACAAAGAAAGCAGATGAGAGCCATCTGACCTTACATTCTGCATCTGATAAGTATGTTTACCCTGGCATTAAACCTCCATCTAGGTTTTATCCTATGGAAAGCCAAGGCCACAAGCTTTGGACTTGTATCCTCAGAATTCAGCTCTCTGACTAGTGAACTTTATTATGTACGGTAAGTGGTCTTACTGGTGCTGAACTACAGATTCTTAGGAACCTCTAAAATAACCAAGATATAGTAATTAGATCAGCAGACAAGGAGGAAGGGGCGTTACCAAGAACTTCAAAGACTATGAAAAGGAAGCTTACAATGTCCTTTCTAATTTAGATCATTATACTATTATAGACAATGACCCCTTTGCTGATGTCTCCAGGAGGCTGGAGCTGTTTGTGAATGAGGCATTATGGAAGATAAAAAACAATATTTAGCCATCTCGTTTCCAACTCCATTGCATTTTTACCAACTCCCAAGGTTCATAAAAGATCATAAAAACCCTCCAAGATAAACTTAGCTACCAGCCTACTTATCTAATTATTTGGATCTGATCCTACAAAAATATGTTGTAGAAATACAGAATCATTTAAAAGACAGCTTATTAGGAAACTAACTCGAGGATACCACTTGGAATGATGATTACTTACTCATTACCATGGACGGCTCATCACTGTATTCCAAGTCTTTATTGTGCTGAGATCTTTCTTTCTAAGATCCAAATTTATCTGAGGAAAAATAAAGTTTCTTAGTTACAAGTTTCGGATTTATTCTTAATAACAATTATTTCACTTAGGCCTCCTGCATGCGACAGTAAGGCTGCCGTGCCTGTGTTGCGGACCACAAACCTCTGGTACACAAAACATGGGCACCGGCTGTGTGCACTCCTCATTGAGGTGCAGACCCCCTGACTTCAATAGGTCCGCGATCTGCAGCATATGATGAAAGATAGGCCATGTTCTAAATGAAAGCCCACAGAAACACACACAACCCATTCCTTGGGCTTCCATGTCTGTAAAAGATAGGACATATCATATTTTTCACCATATCTTGAGGATTGCGTATCCATTGAGGTCAATGGAGTGACAGCCCTACGGTCAAGTGCAGGAGGACTTACTCCAATAAAATATTCCACACTGAGGTACAACCATGGGTAGTGTAATGGTGCCAGCCTACAGAAACCTTTTTATGGTAGTTTTCGAGAATATATACATTTGGAAGGAAGAATGTATCATTTTATATAAGATATTTATGGAAGACTTATTTTTTTGGTTGGAGAAGAGACCTCAGCTAATTTCTTCCATGAGTCTCTCAACAATAACAACTGGGGTTTTAAATGGTCGTTTAACACTAGTCAGATACCGACTGATTTTTTAGAATATTGCTGTTTCTCATGAAGGGCACCGTTTCATCACCGCCACCCATTTCAAGCAAGTAGACAGTAATCGTTATCTCAATTTTTCTAGTAACCACTGTAAGACATGGTTATTAAATATTTTATATAGTCAGTAGAAGAAACTGTACTGGAGATTCTACTTTTGTTCTAAATGCAGGAATTTTGAAAGAAAAATTCCAAGAAAAAGGGTATCCTAGATAAATAATGCACTGGTGATGAGCGCCTCTGGTTCGTCTTTCTGTGGACAAACCTAGTGATTTTTTTCCCCCCCCTATGAACATTAAAATGTATTGCCACTGATGAGGCTCTTTCAAGGTAGCCACGGTAAATTAGACTTTAGGAGTCTCGTCAATGTGGGTAGCGATGCATGCATTAATGTATGACATAACAAATACAAAGCCGGATTAGTGAATGATTGTGGTGTGAGCTACAAATCTGGGTTTATATTTCTTATGTGATACATTTATGCATGTGCTGCTACTCACTGTAATGGCGAATACGCAAGACTAATGAAGTCTGATGAGGAGATAGGAGATATGAGTTAGGCCTCCTGCACACGACCGTAGTTTGGTTCCGCATCTGAGCTGCATTTTTTGCGGCTCGGGTGTGGACCCATTCACTTCAATGGGGCTGCAAAATATGCGGACAGCACTCCGTGTGCTGTCCACATCTGTTGCTCCATTTCGTGGCCCCGCAAAAATTATAGCTCATGTCCTATTCTTGTCCGTTTTGCGGACAAGAATAGACATTTCTATAAGGGGCCATCTGTTCTGTTCTGCAAATTACAGAAGGCACACGGGCGGCAGCCGTGTTTTGCGTATCCGCAATTTGCGGACCACAAAACATGGCACGTCCGTGTGCAAGAGACCTTATGCTGATGACTAACCACAACAGGACAAACCAGATTCATTCATCACTACACTAAAAATATCAGTCAAGAGAAATGTTTGCAACCTAGAAAAGAGAAAAAAGGTAGAGGTTACACAGAAGAAAATCAACATAATCACCACTTTTTGTACCTCTCACTAACGAATATGAAAAATTTTACAGAAACATTGGGCTATATTCCTCAAAGATCCCCTCCTGAAGAGAGTCCTACCATCACTTCCCCATATAACTTATAGAAGAGAGCACCAACAATTAGCAGTTGTCCCACCTTCAACGGGGTTCGAGTTCAGGGTCACGTTAAGAACCCAAACTTTGACCTGAAGTTTGGCCGAACCCGGCAAACCTGAACTTCCACGGGTTCGCTTATCCCTACCCAGGAGCTTCATAATAGAGTGAACCAACATAGCTACAACATAAAAAGGTAAAAGAACAAACAAGGGTTGTCCAGACATTGCACTCTAAAGCATTCAGGGACCGATTGGTTTAAATTTACCCCTATAGACCATGTGCAGAGTCCCTCTGTGGGAGCTGGTGTAGAAGATGGGAGTGGTAGTGGCTCTAATGTAGTGTTGTAGTGTCACATGTCCTACCTCGGGACGTTGCTCCCTAGGGCTGTTGCAGTGAAAGTTATAGCAAGGAAAAATTAGCAGAAAGTTGAATGTAATAAAGTCCTCTGTACTAATCGCAATGTAGAACTTGAAATACATGCAGTGTCCCAGGGGGTCAGTAGTGTGTGCTGGGCTTTGTAGTGCAGATTGACCACTAACCTGGGATCCACTGTCGTCTTCAATTGGGGCAAACACTGGAACAGGCAGGTAGTTAAAGAGTTCGTGACGCCAGTGTCAATTAAACGGTGACACACCGTGTAAAGTATGGTGGACAAATGAAGCAAGCACAAGATAGCCAACAAAAACTGGAACTTTTACTGAATATCAGTCAGGATAATACACGGACACTGGTAGTGCACAGTTCCATAAAAGACGGTTGGTTTCAGACGAATACAGATGGTTCTTGACATTACAGAAAGGCCGGTCTTAGCGATGAATTATACAGAGTGTTAATTACAGGAGATGCAGTACAGGCGGCTTGCACACTATTCCTGTCTGGTCCCGCTATATGTGAATTTCTCCAAGGTCTAATGCCCTTTATCTGGCGTACCCTTGAAGCTGTCCTTATCTCGTACCTCCTCTGTTATCTTGAGTACCTCTCGCTTTATCTGATCGGCCTCTGTGGTAATCTGTGTCTTGGCTTGTGGCTCACTTATGCTGCTTCAGCTGAACGGATGGTGACTCAGGAGGGGAACCTTTTCCTTGGATCCGGAACCCGGTTACAGGGCCTTTACTACCCTCTCCTAGCCGACAGGCTTCAGGCCTGCTATGCTCTCACAGGCCCATAGCCTTGCTTTCTCTCAGACACAGGATCATTTCTGACCTCTGCTTCCCACTGTCTGTCTCCTCCAACTCCCTGCTACTACTTCCTGACTGGGCCTTATATAACCTAGGGTTCCCTAGCTCCCTCTAGTGACTCAGAGCTGGAATGACACCCTAGCCGGCCTGCAAAATGCACGTTTCACAGTAACAGGAAAATACATAGCATGACATTATAAGATATTCTATACCAACTTCCCCATAAATACAGGGGGAACGACAGTACCCAAGTGACCCTTCAGTAGTGACGGGCATCTCGCTCCTGTACACTACATACCCCGCTGCTTTAAGCTGAGTACGACCTCGTACTCCATCAGGGCCCGTCCAACTGGAATCATGACCTGCAATAGAGGAAGACACATGCATACATACATATATGTCAATTACACTCTTATCAGACCCAATTGGAAATGGCGAAGTCTGGTGACAAGGGGCGTCGTTCTCTTTTTCACAGGATAGTGAGTGGAACGGGGGCGCTGACCTGGCACAGCGAGATGTTTAAAGAACCAGGATAGTCCATGACAATAAATAAGTCCATAGCAATATTAACATCTCAGAGGCTTGCACATAGGAAGTCCATCTCTGGGCACATATACTTGAATAAGAAAACCGGTTATTAAATACTGTCAGCAGCACATGTATAAAATGACAATACAGGACTCTGACAATACCAGGGCCTTGTTATCCTGGCAAGTCCTGCTTACCCTTTAAAATAGTGCTGACATAAAAATGTCTTTTCAACCTGAAATGGGGGTAAAAGGGGTAAATTTGTGCAAAACTTCAAGGCACAACCGGGAAAACGTTATAGAATTAGAATGCCACCGGCCGTGGGTAACTGGCAGCGAGCTACACCAGCTCTGCCAAACTGGAGGGACAAACGGCCATTAAGGAAAGGAACACGAGGGCAAAAGTACTCACAGATGCGTATCATAGTCTTCTTCAGATAAAGATTCAATGTCGTATCCCTCTTTTGATGAAGAGTCGACGTCGTCCCCTTCTCCTGATACAGAGTCAATGTACTGGACTTGCAACAATTGTTCTGGCAAGGCCGGCCACATTTGAAAACCGTCACCTCTTACAATCTTCAGAGGGGGAGGCTTGTCCTTTACGGCCTCCATTTCGGCTTCCGTCCTCGGGAATGGAAACCATCTTATGCCTCCTGCGATACCGAGGTCCGCCACCCAATACACCCTCTTTCTCAGAGCCTTTAGTTCTGCCTTGGTACAGGTGGTCGGATTCACCGGAGGTTCAGGGGGTCCGGCCGCAGGGGGAACGATGGCAGCGGCTGCTTGGCGCCGGGCCTCAGCACTTTCCTCGGCTCTCCGGTAGCTGTCATGCCGCTCCTGCTCCTCCTCTCGTTTCACTGCAGCCGGAGGGGGATACCGCTCCTCCAGGCCCTGCAGCACGATCGGCTCCCAGAAGACATCTGTATTGAGGTATGCCTGATTTTGCAGATGGGTGGTCCGGCCCTTGTCCACATGCGCTCTCTCTATCGCAACTGGCTCTGACCTTTCTTTCGCCGAGTCCCAGTTCTCAGCCGGCGCCTTCGGGCGAGTCACTGCGGTGGCGTAGGGGCCTCTTAAACTTTCAGCGGGAGTGTATTCCACTATTTCCCCTATGGTGAGATTGTGGAGATGTTCTGGGAGGTAATGCCTTTTTACCGATCACCGGTTGACATAAAAGTCCCGGCCAGTCCCCAACTCCTGGATAAACCCATAGCCTTTTTCCTTGTCAAAGGACACCACGATCCCGCGGCGCCTTTCTAGCTGGGGCTTACCCGGAAAGGAGTCTCCCTGTATGGACTTAGCCATCTCCTCGAACCGCTTCTTCCGGCTGGTGTTCTTTGTCGCCACCGCGGCTCTCAGCTCCTCCATAATAGCCGGCCATTCTGCATGCCGGCGGCGGATCGGTGGGGACTCGGGTCGGGTGATGCTCAGATCCATGGCCCGGGCTCCGGGATTGACCGTCCAGGCTAGAGGATCCCACGGCCCCAACTCCGGAAAGTCCGGTGGAGTGGCGCCCCACTCGCACGTGGTCTCATCCTCGCTCTCAGCAGCACACGCCATCTCTTCTCTTCCTGGTTGCTGCATCGCTTCTGACTCCTCCCACGCACTGGGCCAGTCTATCTCCATCGGAGCCCCGCCTCCCAGGCGTAACTCTTCAAAGTAATTAGCCGCTTCGCCACTCCTCAAGGTGGGCGGCGCTCCAGGGCAGTCGTCTCCTCCTTCTTCTTGGAAGGTTTCGGCGCCAAGTTTTCGCGCCTCTGCACATCCTGATGGCGCAGTAAAAAGCCTCATGGCGCCGGCGGCCATTTTAGATGTCCTGATGCTGCAATTCACTGACAGCAAGCAGGATGATGAAAAGTCCAATAAAACACAGTATTTCCTCTCTGGGGGTAGCGCAACACAGTACAGCGTCTCTGATTCCTCCCAGGCACAATTGTAATCCACAGGTTTAGAAATAAAGGGTGCAGACTTTGTAATACGGTGGTGGAATGGTTAAAGCACACAGTTCACACTTCTCTGCACTGTAGAAGTATGCGTATCCTGTTCGTGACGCCAAAAAGAGCGATGCAGTGTCCCAGGGGGTCAGTAGTGTGTGCTGGGCTTTGTAGTGCAGATTGACCACTAACCTGGGATCCACTGTCGTCTTCAATTGGGGCAAACACTGGAACAGGCAGGTAGTTAAAGAGTTCGTGACGCCAGTGTCAATTAAACGGTGACACACCGTGTAAAGTATGGTGGACAAATGAAGCAAGCACAAGATAGCCAACAAAAACTGGAACTTTTACTGAATATCAGTCAGGATAATACACGGACACTGGTAGTGCACAGTTCCATAAAAGACGGTTGGTTTCAGACGAATACAGATGGTTCTTGACATTACAGAAAGGCCGGTCTTAGCGATGAATTATACAGAGTGTTAATTACAGGAGATGCAGTACAGGCGGCTTGCACACTATTCCTGTCTGGTCCCGCTATATGTGAATTTCTCCAAGGTCTAATGCCCTTTATCTGGCGTACCCTTGAAGCTGTCCTTATCTCGTACCTCCTCTGTTATCTTGAGTACCTCTCGCTTTATCTGATCGGCCTCTGTGGTAATCTGTGTCTTGGCTTGTGGCTCACTTATGCTGCTTCAGCTGAACGGATGGTGACTCAGGAGGGGGACCTTTTCCTTGGATCCGGAACCCGGTTACAGGGCCTTTACTACCCTCTCCTAGCCGACAGGCTTCAGGCCTGCTATGCTCTCACAGGCCCATAGCCTTGCTTTCTCTCAGACACAGGATCATTTCTGACCTCTGCTTCCCACTGTCTGTCTCCTCCAACTCCCTGCTACTACTTCCTGACTGGGCCTTATATAACCTAGGGTTCCCTAGCTCCCTCTAGTGACTCAGAGCTGGAATGACACCCTAGCCGGCCTGCAAAATGCACGTTTCACAGTAACAGGAAAATACATAGCATGACATTATAAGATATTCTATACCAACTTCCCCATAAATACAGGGGGAACGACAGTACCCAAGTGACCCTTCAGTAGTGACGGGCATCTCGCTCCTGTACACTACATACATACAGTAGCTGCAGACTTTAAATGCAATTCTTCTTTGGCACCAGCTGAGGAGGTATGGAGGCAGGTTGAATGCCTGCAGTTCCGCACTTAGATGATGCTTACTTGTTGATGGGTGGCTTAGCTGTATCCCCTCACTTCGCAGCAATGTCTTCAGTTTGAGTCTGGAGAATCATAGGATACAAACTACTTCCAAACTCTCTGGTAGGAGAGAGATATTTGGTTCCTGACTCGTAGATGTGGTTCCTCAGAGTGGGCACTCTATAAACTACTTCCCTACTCCCACTGTTATCAGGACAGGACCTCTCACATGCCCTCTCCGCTCTGCCCTCCTCTAGACTGACTAACTGTACAATAGACTACCCAACTCTTGGCTTCCCCCTCCTGGCAGGAAGTCGGCCCAGCCTACTCTATCAGGAGGGACGGAACAGGGTGGTGAAGGCTGTTACAACCAGCCATTGCCAACCATTACCTCCCCTGCTGAATCAAAGGACATGGTAAATCTCACATTACATAGCACTGCATTGAAATTCATATAAAAATACACCAATCAAAGAACACAACTGTACTATACCCATACCTGTGCCCCCCAAATGAACCATAGATTTAAAATTCATCGACAGAGAAATATATTGGATGTACACTTTGGAGTCCATCCATCCTTAAGGTTAAAAGGAAATTGCTGAGACCATCCTATAGTAACAAAAATAGGAAGACAATAATAAAACAAACAATATAGTACTCTACTGAAATAAATAAATGTGATAATTATTGTAATGTATAATAGTAATACTGCATGTCAATTATTAATTAACAAATATTTAACCCCATAGCACATCCTTACCCCAGTGGTTAGCACCAGGACTGCAGGAATTAATTGCCATTTGTACAGTATAGTTTCATACATAACCACATCACCGTTTAGCTTTCCGTTCTTGTGATTAATCAGAAGAAGAAAGAAATAAAAAATAAAATGAAAAAAAAAATATTAACAAAATAACCGTTAGGGCTCATGCACACAAACATGTGCCGCCCACGCTGTGCATTGGGGACTGCAAATTTCGGTCCCCAATGCATGGGCACCATCCATGTGTCCGGTGCTGACGTTCTATTTTTTTGCGGTGGGGAGGCATAGACCGAAATGACACAGAATCGCTCCTTAGTGCTTCCGTGGGCTTCCGCTCCTCGACTTCGCACCGTATCTTCCGGATTGAGGACCCATTCAAGTGAATACAGTATGTCCACATCCATGAAAAGGTGCACACACTGCCAGTGTCCGTATATTGCGGACCCACTGTTTGCAGGCCGCAATACGGGCACGGCCGACAGACCTTATTTTGAGCATCAGTTTGCACTAAAAATGACTGATTCATCTTTTTTTAAGCATCAGTTATAATCAGTTATGATCAGTTTGTGTCACTTCTGTCAGAGATCAGTTATTTTTGACAGGAGATCAAAAATAACTAATCTCTACCGGAAGTGACACAAACTGATCATAACTGAAGTTCAAACACAGTTTTTTTTTCTATTTTTCTGACGGATCAGGTGATATGAACTTTTAGAAATCTTTCCTGAACTGAATAAAGTGAGATATGACAGATGGATCTCGCTGATAATCCTCAGATTGATGATCTAATGCATCGAGGAAGGAACCCCTCTAGGAAATAAGTTCTCTGGATCTAAAAAAATCTCTCTATTCTTCACCCACACCGCTGCATCCTGGGTGGAGGAAGAACTATGAGGTGGATCCCTCGGAAGGCAGCTTTTGCAATGAAAGACATCCTATCCCGACAGTTCACAAACTCTACAGGATAACAATCCCTTTTGTTGGAATGGGTCTCTCCTTCTATAATCAGAAGAATAACAGCAATTGCTTGTATCAAGTTGTAGTAGACATAATAATCCACAAGAGGGCACCAACATACCTAGTCTGGGCAGCACTGTGATATAAAGACTGTCGGTTGACTGCACAAAGCAATAACCTCAACACAACAAATGGTACAGCTACTGCAATCACAAAAAGCCACTGAAGGGCATCCAGGTTACAGACCTCCCAAGGATGGCCTTCAAGAAAATAATTTATGTATTTTACCTCTTTCCAATTCGGCAGTCATACCGAAGCTTTTTTTTTTTTTTTCTTGAGGCTTTTTTGTTATGCAGGATGACTTATACTTGCAGGTTCCCATTTCTGGTACATATGTATGCATTATAATGTATAATATATTTATATTTATTTAATTTAAATGACTAACCCTATTAATACCGGAAAATGCCATGGATGAAAGCTAAAACAAACACAATGCATTTGCACTCTGCAAACACAAATACAATAAAGCTACTCTGACTATAGAGAATGTACTGATGGCTCATTCAGATGGCCATAAATGTTTTTCGGTCCGTAAATTTTGGTTCTGCGAAATATGGTGTCACGATAGGTAGGTAAGCAGGGAAATAACCAAACACGGGAAAACAAACAGAACAAACGACTAGGCCCAAAAGCTAGGGAGAAAAGGGTCACCTCCTAGCGATCCCTAAAAGCTTTCCCTAAACTGCTGTCCCCATGTGCATACCTTTAGGGTGGATATGCACATGCCCTCATGCCTAAACCTAAACACCCTGGGCAAACCCTAAGCAGCAGGGAAAAGGGAAGAGGCAACCTGCTTCTTCGAACCAGGAGGAAGCGAGCGTCTCCCTAGAGGCCTAGATAAAACACACAAAGGGAAATGAAGGAGAGGACTTATCTTGAGCAGAGCTGGAGCAGACGATCCACCACAAATCAAGAGCTCCCAGGAAAGAAATATAACCCACACAGGCCACTGGGGGGAGGAGGGATAAATAGCCTCACTAACAATAAAACCCAGTACACCTGAGGGAAGGTGAATCCAGCTCAAACCCAAATAAAAAAAAACAGTCAGACATGTGCAGCCAGTCTGACAGATTTTCGCACATTCACAAGGCAAGACGTGACAGTACCCCCCCTTCTATGGGTGACCTCCAGACACCCCAGACCAACTTTACCCGGGTGTGCCCTGTGAAAGGCCCTCACCAGGCGGCTAGCACTGACATCAGCAGCCGGAACCCACATTCTTTCCTCGGGACCGTATCCCTTCCAGTGCACCAGGTACTGGAGGGAACCCTGAAGAACACACGAGTCGAGAATCTTAGAGATTTCAAACTCCAAATTGCCATCCACCAGGACAGGGGGAGGTGGCAATGGAGATGGTACCACAGGTTCCACATATTTCTTTAATAAAGACCTGTGAAACACATTATGGATCTTCCAGGTCTGCGGAAGATCCAGACGAAATGCCACCGGGTTGACAATCGCAGAGATTTTGTAAGGGCCAATAAATCTTGGACCCAATTTCCAAGATGGTACCTTCAGCTTAATGTTTCTATGGACAACACCACCGAATCACCCACACACAGGTCCGGACCCGTCATACATCTCCTGTCAGCCATCCGTTTATATCTTTCACCCATCTTTTCCAAATTAACTTAGATCTTCCAACAAATAAATGACAAGGCGGAAGAGAATCTCTCCTCTTCTGGCATCCCAGAAGATCCAGTCCCATAAAAAGTACCAAACTGTTTGTGAAAACCATATGCACCAAAAAAATGGCGACTTATCAGTGGACTCCTGTCTACGGGTTTTCAAGGCAAATTCGGCTAGAGATAAGAACGAGGACCAGTCATCCTGGTTCTCGGCAACAAAACACCTCAAATAGGT
Source organism: Bufo gargarizans (assembly GCF_014858855.1). Lineage (NCBI taxonomy): Eukaryota > Metazoa > Chordata > Amphibia > Anura > Bufonidae > Bufo > Bufo gargarizans. The sequence goes on from NC_058083.1 coordinate 35,592,680, forward strand.
CTCCAGGTTTTGGTTAGTGCGCTCTGTCTGACCATTCGACTGGGGATGAAAAGTCGAAGAAAATGACAGTTGAATTCCCAATCCTCCAAAACCTGGAAACAAATTGCGTCCCACTATCAGACACCACATCAGAGGGAATGCCATGTAGTTTCACAATGTTATCGATAAAAACCTGAGTGAGAGTTTTGAGGTTGGGCAAGCTAGGCAACGGTACAAAGTGGGCTATCTTATTGAAGCTGTCCACTACCTCCAAAATCAAAGTTTTCCCAGAGGAACTCGGTAAATCGGTAATAAGGTCCATTTACAAATGCGTCCAAGGACGAGACCTGGATGGATAAAGGAAGAAGGGATCCTGAAGGCCGAGTGTGAGCCACCTTCGAGCATGCACAGGTCTCATAAGCTGTCACATAACCCTTCACACCCTTGCGCAGCCCTGGCCACCAGAATCTCCGGGAAATAAAATCTATGGTGGATTTGCTTTAAGGATATACCAAAAGGACCGTATCATGATGTTCCTTGAACACCTTGTATCGCAGTTCAGCAGGAACAAATAACTTGTCTGGACAATAATCAGGAGCCTCCTCCTTGGCCCCCAACACCTCCATCTCCAACTCGGGGTACAGAGCGGAAACCACCACCCCATCAGCCAAAATCAGAGCGGGATCCTCCTGATCACTCCCCCAGGAAAACTACGTGATAACACATCTACCTTGACGTTTTTAACCCCAGGGCAAAAGGTGACCACAAAATTGAACCTAGTAAAAAACTGTGACCATCTAGCCTGTCTAGGATTCAGGCGCTTAGCAGACTGCAAGTAAGCCGAATTCTTGTGGTCAGTATATACCGTAATAGGATGAGTAGCCCCCTCCAACCAATGATGCCATTCTTCAAAGGCCAATTTAATGGACAGCAACTCTCTATCTCCTACATCATAATTTCTTTCAGCGGCCGAGAGTTTCTTGGAGAAAAAAGCACACGGACGCCATTTGCTAGGGGATGGACCCTGCGACAGAACTGCTCTGACCCCCACTTTTAATGCATCAACCTCCATTATGAACTGTTGAGACACATCAGGTTGCATCAGAATTGGAGCAGACGCAAAACATTTCTTAACACGTTCAGGACCTTGGACGAGAATGCTTGTCCTAACTTGCAGGTGCTTAATGCACTAAGACTAACAATTTCATCCTGCAGTAAAACTGTCACTGTGAGTAAACACACAGTTGATAAGAACTGAGCTACTTGTAATTCTCCTTCTCTAGTGCTGAGGAGATCAAAGCTGGGGATTAGCCTGCCCTTCCTCCTCAGCTGCAGAGTTAACACCTTCAGTACTCATCACTAGGGATGAGCAAACCCGAACTGTATAGTTCGGGTTCGTACCGAATTTTGGGGTGTCCGTGACACGGACCCGAACCCGGAAATTTTCGTAAAAGTCCGGGATCGGGTTCGGTGTTGATTGGCAAAGCAGCCAATCAACAAGCGTCATACTACTTGCCCCAAGAGGCCGTCACAGCCATGCCTACTATTGGCATGGCTGTGATTGGCCAGAGCACCATGTGACCTAGCCTCTATTTAAGCTGGAGTCACGTAGCGCCGCACGTCACTCTGCTCTGATCAGCATAGGGAGAGGTTGCAGCCATGACGTTAGGGCGAGATTAGGCAGTGATTAACTCCTCCAAAAGACTTCATTCAGAGATCGATCTGCAGCTGTGGATGATTGAACTGCTGCTATTGAATTGCTCACTATTTTTAGGCTGCCCAGAGCGTTTTTCAGTCACTTTTCTCTGGGGTGATCGGCGGCCATTTTGTGTCATGTGGTGCACCAGCACAAGCTGCCACCAAGTGCATTTAACCCTCAAGGGTGTGGTTGTTTTTTGGCTAAATCCTACATCAGGGTCAAGCTGTCACACCAAGTGCATTTAACCAGCAATAGTGTGGTTATTTTTTGGCCATATACTACATCAGGGGCAAGCTGAGCCTGTCACCAAGTGCATTTAACCCTCAATGGTGTGGTTGTTTTTTGGCTAAATCCTACATCAGGGTCAAGCTGTCACACCAAGTGCATTTAACCATCAATAGTCTGGTTATTTTCTGGCCATATACTATATCAGGGGCAAGCTGTCACCAAGTGCATTTAACCCTCAATGGTGTGGTTGTTTTTTGGCTAAATCCTACATCAGGGTCAAGCTGTCACACCAAGTGCATTTAACCATCAATAGTCTGGTTATTTTTTGGCCATATACTACATCAGGGGCAAGCTGAGCCTGTCACCAAGTGCATTTAACCCTCAATGGTGTGGTTGTTTTTTGGCTAAATCCTACATCAGGGTCAAGCTGTCACACCAAGTGCATTTAACCCTCAATAGTGTGGTTGGTCAAGCTGTCACACCAAGTGCATTTAACCAGCAATAGTGTGGTTATTTTTTGGCCATATACTACATCAGGGGGAAGCTGAGCCTGTCACCAAGTGCATTTAACCCTCAATGGTGTGTTTTTTTTTTGGCTAAATCCTACATCAGGGTCAAGCTGTCACACCAAGTGCATTTAACCCTCAATAGTGTGGTTGGTCAAGCTGTCACACCAAGTGCATTTAACCAGCAATAGTGTGGTTATTTTTTGGCCATATACTACATCAGGGGCAAGCTGAGCCTGTCACCAAGTGCATTTAACCCTCAATGGTGTGGTTGTTTTTTGGCTAAATCCTACATCAGGGTCAAGCTGTCACACCAAGTGCATTTAACCCTCAATAGTGTGGTTGGTCAAGCTGTCACACCAAGTGCATTTAACCATCAATAGTGTGGTTATTTTTTGGCCATATCCCAGTCTAATTCTGTCAGTAAACATATACCTGTCACCCAGCGCCTAAATAATAGGCCTCAAATTTATATCCAGCTAAATCTGTCGTTACTGCTGTGGCTGGTCAAGATATTTAGTGTCCGTCAAAGCACAGTTTTTGTTCTGGGTTGAAATACAATTCCCAATTTAGCAATTTCTTAATTTAGTGGTTTCTGCTGTATCAGAGCTATTTTAAATCTATCCCTAAAAGGGTATATCAGATTCAAGGTGCACATAGGGTCATTCTGAATAACTTCACACACACGCTACTGTGCATTTCGAAGTCTAACTCTGTCAGTAAATCTATACCTGTCACCCAACGCCTAAATACTAGGCCTCAAATTTATATCCAGCTAAATCTGTTGTTACTGCTGTGGCTGGTCAAGTTATTTAGTGTCCGTCAAAGCACAGTTTTTGTTCTGGGTTGAAATACAATTCCCAATTTAGCAATTTCCTAATTTAGTGGTTTCTGCTGTATCAGAGCTATTTTAAATCTATCCCTAAAAGGGTATATCAGATTCAAGGTGCACATAGGGTCATTCTGAATAACTTCACACACACGCTACTATGCATTTCCAAGTCTAATTCTGTCAGTAAACCTATACCTGTCACCCAGCGCCTAAATAATAGGCCTCAAATTTATAGTCAGCTAAATCTGTGGTTACTGCTGTGCCTGTATTAGTGTAATACGGTACCTAAATAGATAGCCAGATAGTGTTAGTTGTCTTTAAAAAAAGGTCTGAATTTGAATTCAATACATTGGGTCAAATAATATTTTTGTTATTGTGGTGAACGATAACAATGAGGAAAACATCTAGTAAAGGACGCGGACGCGGACATGGTCGTGGTGGTGTTAGTGGACCCTCTGGTGCTGGGAGAGGACGTGGCCGTTCTGCCACAGCCACACGTCCTAGTGTACCAACTACCTCAGGTCCCAGTAGCCGCCAGAATTTACAGCGATATTTGGTGCGGCCCAATGCCGTTCTAAGGATGGTAAGGCCTGAGCAGGTACAGGCATTAGTCAATTGGGTGGCCGACAGTGGATCCAGCACGTTCACATTATCTCCCACCCAGTCTTCTGCAGAAAGCGCACAGATGGCGCCTGAAAACCAAGCCCATCAGTCTGTCACATCACCCCCATGCATACCAGGGAAACTGTCTGAGCCTCAAGTTATGCAGCAGTCTCTTATGCTGTTTGAAGACTCCACTGGCAGGGTTTCCCAAGGGCATCCACCCAGCCCTTCCCCAGCGGTGAAAGACATAGAATGCACTGACGCACAACCACTTATGTTTCCTGATGATGAGGACATGGGAATACCACCTCAGCATGTCTCTGATGATGACGAAACACAGGTGCCAACTGCTGCGTCTTTCTGCAGTGTGCAGACTGAACAGGAGGTCAGGGATCAAGACTGGGTGGAAGACGATGCAGGGGACGATGAGGTCCTACACCCCACATGGAATGAAGGTCGTGCCACTGACTTTTCCAGTTCGGAGGGAGAGGCAGTGGTGAGACCGAGCCAACAGCGTAGCAAAAGAGGGAGCAGTGGGCAAAAGCAGAACACCCGCCGCCAAGAGACTCCGCCTGCTACTGACCGCCGCCATCTGGGACCGAGCACCCCAAAGGCAGCTTCAATGAGTTCCCTGGCATGGCACTTCTTCAAACAATGTGCTGACGACAATACCCGAGTGGTTTGCACGCTGTGCCATCAGAGCCTGAAGCGAGGCATTAACGTTCTGAACCTGAGCACAACCTGCATGACCAGGTACCTGCATGCAAAGCATGAACTGCAGTGGAGTAAACACCTTAAAAACAAGGAAGTCACTCAGGCTCCCCCTGCTACCTCTTCTGCTGCTGCCGCCTCGGCCTCTTGTGCTGCTGCCGCCTCGGCCTCTTCCTCCGCCTCACACGGCAGCGTTCAGCTCTCCATCTCACAAACATTTGAGAGAAAGCGTAAATTCCCACCTAGCCACCCTCGATCCCTGGCCCTGAATGCCAGCATTTCTAAACTACTGGCCTATGAAATGCTGTCATTTAGGCTGGTGGACACAGACAGCTTCAAACAGCTCATGTTGCTTGCTGTCCCACAGTATGTTGTTCCCAGCCGGCACTACTTCTCCAAGAGAGCCGTGCCTTCCCTGCACAACCAAGTATCCGATAAAATCAAGTGTGCACTGCGCAACGCCATCTGTGGCAAGGTCCACCTAACCACAGATACGTGGACCAGTAAGCACGGCCAGAGACGCTATATCTCCCTAACAGCACACTGGGTAAATGTAGTGGCAGCTGGGCCCCAGGCGGAGAGCTGTTTGGCGCACGTCCTTCCGCCGCCAAGGATCGCAGGGCAACTTTCTTTGCCTCCTGTTGCCACCTCCTCCTACTCGGCTTCCTCCTCCTCTTTTTCCACCTGCTCATCCAGTCAGCCACACACCTTCACCACCAACTTCAGCACAGCCCGGGGTAAACGTCAGCAGGCCATTCTGAAACTCATATGTTTGGGGGACAGGCCCCACACCGCACAGGAGTTGTGGCGGGGTATAGAACAACAGACCGACGAGTGGTTGCTGCCGGTGAGCCTCAAGCCCGGCCTGGTGGTGTGCGATAATGGGCGAAATCTCGTTGCAGCTCTGGGACTAGCCGGTTTGACGCACATCCCTTGCTTGTCGCATGTGCTGAATTTGGTGGTGCAGAAGTTCATTCACAACTACCCCGACATGTCAGAGCTGCTGCATAAAGTGCGGTCCGTCTGTTCGCGCTTCCGGCGTTCACATCCTGCCGCTGCTCGCCTGTCTGCGCTACAGCGTAACTTCGTACATGCGACGTGCCCACCAGGTAGAACTCCACCTTGCACATGCTGGACAGACTGTGCGAGCAGCAGCAGGCCATAGTGGAGTTTCAGCTGCAGCACGCACGGGTCAGTCGCACTACGGAACAGCACCACCAATGACTGGGCCTCCATGAGAGACCTGTGTGCCCTGTTGCGCTGTTTCGAGTACTCCACCAACATGGCCAGTGGCGATGACGCCGTTATCAGCGTTACAATACCACTTCTATGTCTCCTTGAGAAAACACTTAGGGCGATGATGGAAGAGGAGGTGGCCCAGGAGGAGGAGGAGGAAGAGGGGTCATTTTTAGCACTTTCAGGCCAGTCTCTTCGAAGTGACTCAGAGGGAGGTTTTTTGCAACAGCAGAGGCCAGGTACAAATGTGGCCAGCCAGGGCCCACTACTGGAGGACGAGGAGGACGAGGATGAGGAGGAGGTGGAGGAGGATGAGGATGAAGCATGGTCACAGTGGGGTGGCACCCAACGCAGCTCGGGCCCAACACTGGTGCGTGGCTGGGGGGAAAGGTAGGACGATGACGATACGCCTCCCACAGAGGACAGCTTGTCCTTACCTCTGGGCAGCCTGGCACACATGACCGACTACATGCTGCAGTGCCTGCGCAACGACAGCAGAGTTGCCCACATTTTAACGTGTGCGGACTACTGGGTTGCCACCCTGCTGGATCCACGCTACAAAGACAATGTGCCCACCTTACTTCCTTCACTGGAGCGTGATAGGAAGATGCACGAGTACAAGCGCACGTTGGTAGACGCTCTACTGAGAGCATTCCCAAATGTCACAGGGGAACAAGTGGAAGCCCAAGGGCAAGGCAGAGGAGGAGCAAGAGGTTGCCAAGGCAGCTTTGTCACGGCCAGCTCCTCTGAGGGCAGGGTTAGCATGGCAGAGATGTGGAAAAGTTTTGTCAACATGCCACAGCTAACTGCACCACCACCTGATACGCAACGTGTTAGCAGGAGGCAACATTTCACTAACATGGTGGAACAGTACGTGTGCACACCCCTCCACGTACTGACTGATGGTTCGGCCCCATTCAACTTCTGGGTCTCTAAATTGTCCACATGGCCAGAGCTAGCCTTTTATGCCTTGGAGGTGCTGGCCTGCCCGGCGGCCAGCGTTTTGTCTGAACGTGTATTCAGCATGGCAGGGGGCGTCATTACAGACAAACGCAGCCGCCTGTCTACAGCCAAGGTGGACAAGCTGACGTTCATAAAAATGAACCAGGCATGGATCCCACAGGACCTGTCCATCCCTTGTGCAGATTAGACATTAACTACCTCCCCTTAACCATATATTATTGTACTCCAGGGCACTTCCTCATTCAATCCTCTTTTTATTTTCATTTTACCATTATATTGCGGGGCAACCCAAAGTTGAATGAACATCTCCTCTGCCTGGGTGCCTGGGCCTAATTATATGACAATGGACTGTTCCAAAATTGGGTGACGTGAAGCCTGATTCTCTGCTATGACATGCAGACTAATTCTCTGCTGACATGAAGCCAGATTCTCTGTTACGGGACCTCTCTCCTCTGGCTGGGTGCTGGGCCTAAATATCTGACAAAGGACTGTTGCAGTGGTGGCTGACGTGAAGCCTGATTCTCTGCTATGACATGCAGACTAATTCTCTGCTGACATGAAGACAGATCCTCTGTTTACGGGACCTCTCTCCTCTGCCTGGGTGCTGGGCCTAAATATATGCCAATGGACTGTTGCAGTGGTGGCTGACATGAAGCCTGATTCTCTGCTATGACATGCAAACTGATTCTCTGCTGACATGAAGCCAGATCCTCTGTTACGGGACCTCTCTCCTCTGCCTGGGTGCTGGGCCTAAATATATGCCAATGGACTGTTGCAGTGGTGGCTGACATGAAGCCTGATTCTCTGCTATGACATGCAAACTGATTCTCTGCTGACATGAAGCCAGATCCTCTGTTACGGGACCTCTCTCCTCTGCCTGGGTGCTGGGCCTAAATATATGCCAATGGACTGTTGCAGTGGTGGCTGACATGAAGCCTGATTCTCTGCTATGACATGCAGACTTATTCTCTGCTGACATGAAGACAGATCCTCTGTTACGGGACCTCTCTCCTCTGCCTGGGTGCTGGGCCTAAATATATGACAATGGACTGTTGCACTGGTGGCTGACGTGAAGCCTGATTCTCTGCTATGACATGCAGACTAATTCTCTGCTGACATGAAGACAGATCCTCTGTTACGGGACCTCTCTCCTCTGCCTCGGTGCTGGGCCTAAATATATGCCAATGGACTGTTCCAATGTTGGGTGACGTGAAGCCTGATTCTCTGCTATGACATGCAGACTGATTCTCTGCTGACATGAAGCCAGATTCTCTGTTACGGGACCTCTCTCCTCTGCCTGGGTGCTGGGCCTAAATCTATGACAATGGACTGTTGCAGTGGTGGCTGACGTGAAGCCTGATTCTCTGCTATGACATGCAGACTGATTCTCTGCTGACATGAAGCCAGATTCTCTGTTACGGGACCTCTCTCCTCTGCCTGGGTGCTGGGCCTAAATATATGACAATGGACTGTTGCAGTGGTGGCTGACGTGAAGCCTGATTCTCTGCTATGACATGCAGACTGATTCTCTGCTGACATAAAGCCAGATTCTCTGTTACGGGACCTCTCTCCTCTGCCTGGGTGCTGGGCCTAAATATATGACAATGGACTGTTGCAGTGGTGGCTGACGTGAAGCCTAATACTCTGCTATGACATGCAGACTGATTCTCTGCTGACATGAAGCCAGATTCTCTGTTACGGGACCTCTCTCCTCTGCCTGGGTGCTGGGCCTAAATATATGACAATGGACTGTTCCAATGTTGGGTGACGTGAAGCCTGATTCTCTGCTATGACATGCAGACTGATTCTCTGCTGACATGAAGCCAGATTGTCTGTTACAGGACCTCTCTCCTCTGCCTGTGTGCTGGGCCTAAATATATGCCAATGGACTGTTGCAGTGGTGGCTGACGTGAAGCCTCATTCTCTGCTATGACATGCAGACTAATTCTCTGCTGACATGAAGCCAGATTGTCTGTTACAGGACCTCTCTCCTCTGCCTGTGTGCTGGGCCTAAATATATGCCAATGGACTGTTGCAGTGGTGGCTGACGTGAAGCCTCATTCTCTGCTATGACATGCAGACTAATTCTCTGCTGACATGAAGCCAGATTGTCTGTTACGGGACCTCTCTCCTCTGCCTGGGTGCTGGGCCTAAATTTATGAAAATTGACTCTTACAGTGCTGGGTGACGTGAAGCCTGATTTTCTGCTATGACATGCAGACTGATTCTCTGCTGACATGAAGCCAGATTCTCTGTTACGGGACCTCTCTCCTCTGCCTGTGTGCTGGGCCTAAATATATGCCAATGGACTGTTGCAGTGGTGGCTGATGTGAAGCCTCATTCTCTGCTATGACATGCAGACTAATTCTCTGCTGACATGAAGCCAGATTGTCTGTTACGGGACCTCTCTCTGCAGTGTCCCAGGGGGTCAGTAGTGTATGCTGGGCTTTGTAGTGCAGATGGACCACTAACCTGGGATCCACTGTCGTCTTCAATTGGGGCAAATGCTGGAACAGGCAGGTTATTAAAAGTTCGTGACGCCAGTGTCAATTAAACGGTGACACGCCGTGTAAAGTATGGTGGAAGAATGAAGCAAGCACAGGATAGCCAACAAAAACTGGAACTTTTACTGAATATCAGTCAGGATAATACACGGACACTGGTAGTGCATAGTTCCATAAAAGACGGTTGGTTTTAGAAGAATACAGATGGTTCTTGACATTACAGAAAGGCCGGTCTTAGCGATGAATTATACAGAGTGTTGATTACAGGAGATGCAGTACAGGCGGCTTGCACACTATTCCTGACTGGTCCTGCTACATGTGACTTTCCTCCAAGGTCTAATGCCCTTTATCTGGCGTACCCTTGAAGCTGTCCTTATCTAGTACCTCCTCTGTTATCTTGAGTACCTCTCGCTTTATCTGATCGGCCTCTGTGGTAATCTGTGTCTTGGTTTGTGGCTCGCTTATGCTGCTTCAGCTGAACGGATGGTGACTCAGGAGGGGAACCTTTTCCTTGGATCCGGAACCCGGTTACAGGGCCTTTACTACCCTCTCCTAGCCGGCAGGCTTCAGGCCTGCTCTGCTCTCACAGGCCCATAGCCTGGCCTTCTCTCAGACACAGGATCATTTCTGACCTCTGCTCCCACAGTCTGTCTCCTGCTACAACTTCCTGACTGGGCCTTATATAACCTAGGGTTCCCTAGCTCCCTCCAGTGACTCAGAGCTGGAACTACACCCTAGCCGGCCTGCAAATGCACGTTTCACAGTAACAGGAAAATACATAGCATGACATTATAAGATATTCTATACCAACCTCCCCAAAAATACAGGGGAAACGACAGTACCCAAGTGACCCTTCAGTAGTGACGGGGTATTACTCTCCCGTACACTACATACCCCGCTGCTTTAACCTCGTACTCCATCAGGGCCCGCCCAACTGGAATCATGACCTGAAATAGAGGAAGACACATGCATGCATACAGATATGTCATTTACACTCTTATCAGACCCAATTGGAAATGGCGAAGTGCGGTGACAAGGGGCGTCGTTCTCTTTTTCACAGGATAGTGAGTGGAACGGGGGCGCTGACCTGGCACAGCGGATGTTGAAAGAACCAGGATAGTCCATGACAATAAATAAGTCCATGATAAATTAACCTCTCAGAGGCTTGCACATAGGAAGTCCATCTCTGGGCACATAGGCATGAATAAAAACAACCGGTTATTGAACACTGTCAGCAGCACATATATAAAATGACAATACAGGACTCTGACAATACCAGGGCCATGTTATCCTGGCAAGTCCTGCTTACCCTTTAAAATATTGCTGACATAAAAATGTCTTTTCAACCTGAAATGGGGGTGAAAAGGGAAAAATAGTGCAAAATAAGGCACAACTGGGATTGTAGCAGCGAACCGGATGTCCCAAACAAAACAAAGGCAGCTGGAAGCATTGATACACAGTGGCACATTCTTTAACTAGGATGCCATCGGCCGTGGGTAACTGGCAGCGAGCTTCACCAGCTCTGCCAAATGGAGGGACAAACGGCCATTAAGGAGATGGACAAGAGGGCAGAAGTACTCACAGACGAGTGTCCTGTTCTTCCTCAGATGACGAGTCGACATAGGGAACCTGCAACAATTCTTCTGGCAAGGCCGGCCACATTTGGAACCCGTCTCCCCTGACAATTTTTAGAGGGGGAGGTTTGTCTTTCACGGCCTCCATTTCAGCCTCCGTCCTCGGAAACGGAAACCACTGCACGCCTCCAGCGCAGCCAAGGTCCGCCACCCAGTACACCCGCTTGCGCAGGGCCTCTAGTTCCGCTTTAGTGCAGGTGGTCGGATCTACCGGAGGTCCAGGGGGTCCGGCCGCTGGGGTAACAATGGCAGCTGCGGTTTGGCGCCGGGCCTCAGCCCATTCCTCTGCTCTCCGGCAGCTGTCCTGTCGCTCCTTCTCCTCCTCTCGTCTCACTGCATCCGGAGGGGGATACCGCTCCTCCAGCCCCTGCAGCACGATGGGCTCCCAGAAAACGTCGGGGCTGAGGTAGGTCTGGTTCTGTAGATGGGTGGTCCGGACCTTTTCCACATGCGCTCTCTCTGTCTCAACTGGCTCTGACCTCTCTTTCTCCGAGTCCCAGTTCTCAGCCGGCGCCTTCGGGCGAGTCACTGCGGTGGCGTAGGGGCCCCTTAGACTTTCGGCAGGGGTGTATTCTATGATCTCCCCCATAGTTAGATTGTGGAGATGCTCTGGGAGGTAGTGCCGTTTTACCGATCGCCGGTTGACATAGAAGTCCCGGCCAGTCCCCAACTCCTGGATAAACCCATAGCCTTTCTCTTTATCAAAGGACACCACGATCCCGCGGCGCCTTTCTAGCTGGGGCTTACCCGGAAAGGAGTCTCCCTGTATGGACTTAGCCATCTCCTCAAACCGCTTCTTCCGGCTGGTGTTCTTTTTCGCCACCGCGGCTCTCAACTCCTCCATAATAGCCGGCCATTCTGCGTGCCGGCGACGGATCGGTGGGGACTCAGGTCGGGTGATGCTTAGATCCATGGCCTGGGCCCAGGGGGTGGCCGTCCAGGCTAGAGGATCCCACGGCCCCAACTCCGGAAAGTCCGGTGGAGTGGCGCCCCACTCGCACGTGGTCTCAGTCTCTCTCTCTGCTGCGCACGCCATCTCTTCTCTTCCTGGTTGCTGCATCGACTCTGACTCCTCCCACACACTGGGCCAGTCTATCTCCATCTGAGCCCCGCCTCCCAGGCGTAACTCTTCAAAGTAGTCAGCCGCGTCGTCACTCCTCAAGGTGGGTGGCGCTCCAGGGCAATCGTCTCCTCCTTCTTCTGGGAAGGTTTCAGCGCCAAATTTTCGCGCCTCTGCACATCCTGATGGCGCAGTAAAAAGCCTCATGGCGCCGGCGGCCATTTTAGGTTTCCTGATGCTGCAATTCACTGACAGCAAGCAGGATGATGAAAAGTCCAGTAAAACAGTCCACAAATGCGATTTTCTCTCTGGGGGTAGCGCAACACAGTATAGCGTCTTTGATTCCTCCCAGGCGCAATTGTAATCCACAGATTTCAGAAATAAAGGGTACAGTCTTTGTAATACGGTGGTGGAATAGTTAAAGCACACAGTTCACACTTCTCTGCACTGTAGAAGTATGCGGATCCTGTTCGTGACGCCAAAAAGAGCGATGCAGTGTCCCAGGGGGTCAGTAGTGTATGCTGGGCTTTGTAGTGCAGATGGACCACTAACCTGGGATCCACTGTCGTCTTCAATTGGGGCAAATGCTGGAACAGGCAGGTTATTAAAAGTTCATGACGCCAGTGTCAATTAAACGGTGACACGCCGTGTAAAGTATGGTGGAAGAATGAAGCAAGCACAGGATAGCCAACAAAAACTGGAACTTTTACTGAATATCAGTCAGGATAATACACGGACACTGGTAGTGCACAGTTCCATAAAAGACGGTTGGTTTTAGAAGAATACAGATGGTTCTTGACATTACAGAAAGGCCGGTCTTAGCGATGAATTATACAGAGTGTTGATTACAGGAGATGCAGTACAGGCGGCTTGCACACTATTCCTGACTGGTCCTGCTACATGTGACTTTCCTCCAAGGTCTAATGCCCTTTATCTGGCGTACCCTTGAAGCTGTCCTTATCTAGTACCTCCTCTGTTATCTTGAGTACCTCTCGCTTTATCTGATCGGCCTCTGTGGTAATCTGTGTCTTGGTTTGTGGCTCGCTTATGCTGCTTCAGCTGAACGGATGGTGACTCAGGAGGGGAACCTTTTCCTTGGATCCGGAACCCGGTTACAGGGCCTTTACTACCCTCTCCTAGCCGGCAGGCTTCAGGCCTGCTCTGCTCTCACAGGCCCATAGCCTGGCCTTCTCTCAGACACAGGATCATTTCTGACCTCTGCTCCCACAGTCTGTCTCCTGCTACAACTTCCTGACTGGGCCTTATATAACCTAGGGTTCCCTAGCTCCCTCCAGTGACTCAGAGCTGGAACTACACCCTAGCCGGCCTGCAAATGCACGTTTCACAGTAACAGGAAAATACATAGCATGACATTATAAGATATTCTATACCAACCTCCCCAAAAATACAGGGGAAACGACAGTACCCAAGTGACCCTTCAGTAGTGACGGGGTATTACTCTCCCGTACACTACATCTCTTCTGCCTGGGTGCTGGGCCTAAATATCTGACAATGGACTGTTGCAGTGGTGGGTGACGTGAAGCCTGATTCTCTGCTATGACATGAAGACTGATTCTCTGCTGACATGAAGCCAGATTGTCTGTTACGGGACCTCTCTCCTCTGCCTGGGTGCTGGGCCTAAATTTATGAAAATGGACTGTTGCAGTGGTGGGTGACGTGAAGCCTGATTCTCTGCTATGACATGAAGACTGATTCTCTGCTGACATGAAGCCAGATTGTCTGTTACGGGACCTCTCTCCTCTGCCTGGGTGCCGGGGCCTAAATATCTGAGAATGGACTGTTCCAGTGGTGGGTGACGGGAAGCCAGATTCTCTGCTATGGGACCTCTCTCCAATTGATTTTGGTTAATTTTTATTTATTTAATTTTTATTTTAATTCATTTCCCTATGCACATTTGTTTGCAGGGGATTTACCTACATGTTGCTGCCTTTTGCAGCCCTCTATCCCTTTCCTGGGCTGTTTTACAGCCGTTTTAGTGCCAAAAAGTTTGGGTCCCCATTGACTTCAATGGGGTTCGGGTTCGGGACGAAGTTCGGATCGGGTTCGAATCCCGAACCCGAATATTTACGGAAATTTCGGCCGAACTTCTCGAACCCGAACATCCAGGTGTTCGCTCAACTCTAGTTACTAAGTAACTTCCCCCCTCATCTCTTTTCTTAGTCTTTCTTTTTTATCTCCTCCAATCCTATTCTTACTCTCTGGCTTTCAGAAATGCCTTTTCTCACGTCTTCACTGTTTTGTTGTAATGTTTTTCTTAATTATGTTCTGGTTCCTAGACATGACTGGCCCGGCAGCAGGCAACTACTTCATACTCCAGGAAGATTATTGTGTGCTTCTCTGTCTCGAGGCGGTGTCCCCCCTCCCCTGATATCACTGATACATACCTGTAAGGTGAGAGTTTCCCTTGCCCTCCCCTCCCTTTGCTTATATGACCCAACATGAATAACCTCAGAATAGACTCTTATAATGTCAAGGGAATGAGATCCCCTTCCAAAAGAAACCAAATTTTCTCCCAACTGAATAAAGAGAAATGCTCCATTGCCTTTTTACAGGAGACTCACTTTAAGCAGGGCAATTTTCCAAACCTTACTTTCTCCAAATTCCCTAACTGGTATCACTGTGGAGCTGGGGGCGCCGCCTTAAGGGGAGTTAGTATTGGTTTTCACAGAGGTTTGACCTTCCATTATAAGGCCCACACTCAAGACCTAGAGGGGAGATACCTTATTCTTAAGGGCCTCATAGGACAGTCCCTATACACGTTTGTAAATTTATATGCACCAAACTCAAACCAAATCTCCTGGCTATCCTCTCTCTTTAAGCTAATAGAAACACAAAGGGAAGGGGTTTTAATATTAGCAGGGGATTTCAACCTAGCTCTTAATCCACTCATTGACACCTCTAGGAAGAAATCTGCTATTCCCTCTAGAGCCCTCAAACTGCTTCAGTCCAATCTCTACAGCCTAAGGGCATTAGACACTTGGCGTTGTATCAATCCTAACTCAATTGACTACTCCTTTTACTCAGCAGCAAATAACTCTTATAGTAGAATAGACTATATCTTCATCTCGAGAGAGCACCTACAGTTCTGCACTTTAGCCAGGATTGGAGATATTACTCTCTCAGACCACTCCCCAGTATTTTGTGATATTCATCCTCCCGACAGGAGAAACAGGAACACAAATTGGAGGTTCAATGAGTCTCTACTGGGAAACCCTACGTATATATCCCAGATCAATTTATATCTAGATGATTATTTTTCAACCAACAACACCCCAGACATTTCCCCCCAAGCACTGTGGGATGCACACAAGGCCTATATCAGGGGCAGGCTGATTGGACTCTGCTCCTTCCTGAAAAAGGAATCAGAAAAAAAATATACGTCCTTACTATCAAGGATTCACATACTTGAAAAAGCCCACAAGCAATCTCTTCTTGCTCAACAGCTGGTGGAACTCACCTCTCTCAGAACAGAACTTAAGAACCTCTTGAATGAGCGCTCAAATATTTTCTGTCCGCTCAACAGAAGTTCTTTGCGCATGGAAACAAGGCATCTAAATTTATGATGCAGAGAATTAAACAGAGAAGGGACTCCAGGCATGTCCAGTGCATTAAAGCTCCAAGTGGAGACCTAATATTCAAAGCATTAATTACAAGATCTCTACCTGTTATCTGGTAAATAGTCGTTCCGTGGTGTGGTGTGATCCCGTTGTTCCAGGAAGCGCTGTATGGATATGATGAGACGCTTCTTGCTCTAACTCTCACCTAGCACGCTGCCCCGGCCGGTAGCTAGCGCACACGTGGAGGAGCCTGCAGGGATGAGTTCAGGAGCGTCTTCGTGTGACGTCACAACTTCGCTCTGGGTGCCTCCAAGGGACAAATTTCCATCCAACGCGTTTCAGAACCTACGGGTTCCTTCGTCAGGGATAGTTCATGGTACAAGTCCTGGGGGTTAAATAGGTTTTCCATTCCCATAATCCTTCCTGCAGTATCTGGTCAGGAACCTAGGGGCACACCACTATTCACTTTACGCTGTCCCAGCTCATTGTTAAATGGGGTCCATGTCTCTATTTAAATGCAAATAACTCAATTTCCTGATTTAGGCCCTTTGGTGCCAAACTATTTAATCTGAATATCCACTTACTTTCACAGCGTGACATTTGCTGGATGTAGTTACCGCCCCTCATATCTGTTTTAACCCTTTCAATACCGCCAAAGATTGAACCTGTGAATGAACTACCATGATATTCTGTATAATGTTTGGATAATGGGTGTCCATCAAATTTTTTATTTATATTCCTGATGTGCTCCTGTATTCTAATTTTCATTTGGCGTTTAGTTCTGCCGACATAGATTTTCTGACAGGGGCATTTGATGAAATATATTACCCCTTTGGTGTCGCAGGTGATATACAGACGTGGACAAAATTGTTGGTACCCTTTGGTCAATGAAAGAAAAAGTCACAATGGTCACAGAAATAACTTTAATCTGACAAAAGTAATAATAAATTAAAATTCTATAAATGTTAACCAATGAAAGTCAGACATTGTTTTTCAACCATGCTTCAACAGAATTATGTAAAAAAATAAACTCATGAAACAGGCATGGACAAAAATGATGGTACCCCTAACTTAATATTTTGTTACGCAACCTTTTGAGGCAATCACTGCAATCAAACGCTTCCTGTAACTGTCAATGAGACATCTGCACCTCTCAGCAGGTATTTTGGCCCACTGCTCATGAGCAAACTGCTCCAGTTGTGTCCGGTTTGAAGGGTGCCTTTTCCAGACTGCATGTTTCAGCTCCTTCCAAAGATGCTCAATAGGATTGAGGTCAGGGCTCATAGAAGGCCACTTTAGAATAGTCCAATTTTTTCCTCTTAGCCATTCTTGGGTGTTTTTAGCGGTGTGTTTTGGGTCATTGTCCTGTTGCAAGACCCATGACCTGCGACTGAGACCAAGCTTTCTGACACTGGCTAGTACATTTCTCTCTAGAATTCCTTGATAGTCTTGAGATTTCATTGTACCCTGCACAGATTCAAGACACCCTGTGCCAGACGCAGCAAAGCAGCCCCAGAACATAACAGAGCCTCCTCCATGTTTCACAGTAGGGACAGTGTTCTTTTCTTGATATGCTTCATTTTTTCGTCTGTGAACATACAGCTGATGTGCCTTGGCAAAAACTTCGATTTTTGTCTCATCTGTCCACAGGACATTCTCCCAGAAGCTTTGTGGCTTGTCAACATGTAGTTTGGCATATTCCAGTCTTGCTTTTTTATGATTCGTTTTCAACAATGGTGTCCTCCTTGGTCGTCTCCCATGTAGTCCACTTTGGCTCAAACAACGACGGATGGTGCGATCTGACACTGATGTTCCTTGAGCATGAAGTTCACCTTGAATCTCTTTAGAAGTCTTTCTAGGCTCTTTTGTTACCATTCGGATTATCCGTCTCTTAGATTTGTCATCAATTTTCCTCCTGCGGCCACGTCCAGGGAGGTTGGCTACAGTCCCATGGATCTTAAACTTATGAATAATATGTGCAACTGTACTCACAGGAACATCTAGTTGCTTGGAGATGGTCTTATAGCCTTTACCTTTAACATGCTTGTCTATAATTTTCTTTCTGATCTCTTGAGACAGCTCTTTCCTTTGCTTCCTCTGGTCCATGTCGAGTGTGGTACACACCATATCACCAAACAACACAGTGATTACCTGGAGCCATATATATAGGCCCAATGGCTGATTACAAGGTTGTAGACACCTGTGATGCTAATTAGTGGACACACCTTGAATTAACATGTCCCTTTGGTCACATTATGTTCTGTGTTTTCTAGGGGTACCATCATTTTTGTCCATGCCTGTTTCATGAGTTTATTTTTTTACATAATTCTGTTGAAGCATGGTTGAAAAACAATGTCTGACTTTCATTGGTTAACATTTATAGAATTTTAATTTATTATTACTTTTGTCAGATTAAAGTTATTTCTGTGACCATTGTGACTTTTTCTTTCATTGACCAAAGGGTACCAACAATTTTGTCCACGTCTGTAATTTTTTATTTTGTAGGTGGTTGGATCATCTCCTATTTCCAAAATGGGGTTATATTGTCTAGTCGCCCTACAATTTCTGCACATTTTACAGGGAGAGAAACCTATTTTTGTTCCGTTTTGTGTGTTATTTCTCTTTAGAATAGTTTTGACAGATGGGGCTATTAGGTATGCTAAGTTCTGCGCTTTCCTAAAGATGAAAGTGGGTGCTTTTGGGATTCTTTCACCTATCAGTTTATCCTGTTTCAGGATATCCCAATGTCTCCCAACGATCCGTTTAAGGACCCTATCTCCTTCACTGTACTTGGTTATGATTGGGATTTTGAGTGAGGTGTCTCCATTTTCGTTTATATATTTATTTTTATTTTTGTTTGTATTTATATCCTTTCCGTTCCTAATTGTTGGTACTGGGGATTCTTGTTCCCTATTCATTGGTATATTTTTTATTAATTCACTACGGTCTAATTTTTTCACTTCCTCTACTATTGGTTCTAGATCAGTTAATCTATAACCTTTTTCGATGAATTTTCTGTTAAGCTCTGCTGTTTCCTCCTCAAAGTGTGTTATATTGCTACAGTTTCTACGGGTCCTGATAAATTGACTCCTGGGGATATTCTTCAACCAGGTTGATAGGTGTCAGCTTTCCAATGGTATGAAGCTATTACAATCTGTTGGTTTGTGAAATGTTCTTGTTTGTATTTTACCCTTCTCTATAAAAATTGTTAGATCCAGAAAATTAATCTGTTCTCGGCTCCAGGTTGATGTGAAGTGCAAATAAAATTCATTTTTATTTAAGTTATCTAAAAATTGATGCAGGCGAGATTCCCCTCCCTTCCAAATAAAAATCACATCATCAATGAATCTTTTCCAGAGGACTAGATCCGCGCCGAGTCCGCCAGATGGACAGATGGCAAGCTCCTCCCACCTACCAACATATAGATTGGCGAAACTCGGCGCCGAATCGAGTCCCCATAGCGGTCCCCCACGTCTGGAGGTAAAACTCATTTTCGTACTTAAAATAATTGTGCGTTAAAATAAAATTAATACATTGTCCTATGAAGTCCACCTGTTCATCGGGTATCTCTCCACTTTTCCTTAAAAAATATTCTGTAGCCTCCCTACCCTTTGTATTTTCTATGATGGTATACAGCGAGGTAACGTCCAGGGTGCCCATGATATAGTTATCACACCACTCAATGTTATTTAGTAATTGTAGGATGTGCTTGGTGTCCTTTACATAGGCTGGTAGCTCCTGTACATATTTCTGTAATATAATATCCACATATTTTGAAAGGTTTGAGGTCAAACCCTCAATCCCTGAGACTATCGGTCTTCCCGGGGGGTTAGATTGACACTTATGAATTTTTGGTAAATAGTAAAACATGGGTATCCTGGGGCACTGGTTGTTTATGGATGGTGCTTCCTCACCGGAAAGGATACCTCTCAATTTCCCTTTTTTTATTAATATGTTCAATTTCCTTTTATATGTTGCTGTGGGGTCTAGTTGTAGTTTTTTGTATGTTTTCTGGTCCATCAGTAATCTGAGGGCTTCCTTGTGGTAGGCCTCCTGGTCGAGGATTACAATGCCCCCCCCTTTATCAGCTGGTCTAATGACAATTTGATTATTGGTCTGTAGTGCCTTTATTGCTGCCTTTTCTCTTTTTGATAGATTTTGATATCTATTTTTTGTTTTGGGTTTAAACCTACGCAGATCCCGTATTACCAGGGTTTGGAAGGTTAGGAGGGCCTCAGAGTACTCACCTATAGGGTTAAAATTGGATTTCGGTTTTAGCCCTGTATGAGTAAAGGTATCTATTCTTTTATTATTATTATTATTATTTATTTTTTCAGTATTTTCAATTTTTTTCTTTTTTTCTATCAATAAGGGTCCTGTCCCTTTATCCTGACTCTTTTCCCTATGCTCTTTTTTTATAATATCTCCAATAGTACATATCCTGAGGAAGGAGACTAATGGCTCAATAATCACAGAAAACAGGTATGAGATACTAAACTCACTGGAAGACAAGGGGGAAGGTGAAGCACTGATCAGTAAAAACACTCAACCAACACAAGGGGGAGCTATGTACCCTGAGGAGCAGAATAAGGAAATAATTGCTGAAGAAATAATCACTGAAGAAACTATGAATACCAGTTATAGTGACATAGTCAAAAGAAACATTACAAGAAAAAGGCATGTGGGAATGAAACATCTAGCTACTAGTACGAGGACTAAGAAGACGGTTAATAAGGATTTTTTCAAGGTAAAATCCCCCACAAAAAGAAAAAAACGCAAAGAGGAAGACGTGGGAAAGGATTAACCAAGAAAACCAACAAGAATAATAATAAAAAGACAGGAGAAGGGATCTTCAACCTGAGCAAATATATACTGAAAAATGACGAACTGAGATTACTTGAAAAAGGCCTGAAATTCGCCCCTTCATCTAGTTTCTGCCCTTTTGATGCCTTTATTGGTATAAAGAAATTTCTATGAAATCTAGCCCTCAAAAAGTACTTTATAAAAAAAGAGCATAGGGAAAAGAGTCAGGATAAAGGGACAGGACCCTTATTGATAGAAAAAAAGAAAAAAATTTAAAATACTGAAAAAATAAATAATAATAATAATAAAAGAATAGATACCTTTACTCATACAGGGCTAAAACCGAAATCCCATTTTAACCCTATAGGTGAGTACTCTGAGGCCCTCCTAACCTTCCAAACCCTGGTAATACGGGATCTGCGTAGGTTTAAACCCAAAACAAAAAATAGATATCAAAATCTATCAAAAAGAGAAAAGGCAGCAATAAAGGCACTACAGACCAATAATCAAATTGTCATTAGACCAGCTGATAAAGGGGGGGGCATTGTAATCCTCGACCAGGAGGCCTACCACAAGGAAGCCCTCAGATTACTGATGGACCAGAAAACATACAAAAAACTACAACTAGACCCCACAGCAACATATAAAAGGAAATTGAACATATTAATAAAAAAAGGGAAATTGAGAGGTATCCTTTCCGGTGAGGAAGCACCATCCATAAACAACCAGTGCCCCAGGATACCCATGTTTTACTATTTACCAAAAATTCATAAGTGTCAATCTAACCCCCCGGGAAGACCGATAGTCTCAGGGATTGAGGGTTTGACCTCAAACCTTTCAAAATATGTGGATATTATATTACAGAAATATGTACAGGAGCTACCAGCCTATGTAAAGGACACCAAGCACATCCTACAATTACTAAATAACATTGAGTGGTGTGATAACTATATCATGGGCACCCTGGACGTTACCTCGCTGTATACCATCATAGAAAATACAAAGGGTAGGGAGGCTACAGAATATTTTTTAAGGAAAAGTGGAGAGATACCCGATGAACAGGTGGACTTCATAGGACAATGTATTAATTTTATTTTAACGCACAATTATTTTAAGTACGAAAATGAGTTTTACCTCCAGACGTGGGGGACCGCTATGGGGACTCGATTCGCGCCGAGTTTCGCCAATCTATATGTTGGTAGGTGGGAGGAGCTTGCCATCTGTCCATCTGGCGGACTCGGCGCGGATCTAGTCCTCTGGAAAAGATTCATTGATGATGTGATTTTTATTTGGAAGGGAGGGGAATCTCGCCTGCATCAATTTTTAGATAACTTAAATAAAAATGAATTTTATTTGCACTTCACATCAACCTGGAGCCGAGAACAGATTAATTTTCTGGATCTAACAATTTTTATAGAGAAGGGTAAAATACAAACAAGAACATTTCACAAACCAACAGATTGTAATAGCTTCATACCATTGGAAAGCTGACACCTATCAACCTGGTTGAAGAATATCCCCAGGAGTCAATTTATCAGGACCCGTAGAAACTGTAGCAATATAACACACTTTGAGGAGGAAACAGCAGAGCTTAACAGAAAATTCATCGAAAAAGGTTATAGATTAACTGATCTAGAACCAATAGTAGAGGAAGTGAAAAAATTAGACCGTAGTGAATTAATAAAAAATATACCAATGAATAGGGAACAAGAATCCCCAGTACCAACAATTAGGAACGGAAAGGATATAAATACAAACAAAAATAAAAATAAATATATAAACGAAAATGGAGACACCTCACTCAAAATCCCAATCATAACCAAGTACAGTGAAGGAGATAGGGTCCTTAAACGGATCGTTGGGAGACATTGGGATATCCTGAAACAGGATAAACTGATAGGTGAAAGAATCCCAAAAGCACCCACTTTCATCTTTAGGAAAGCGCAGAACTTAGCATACCTAATAGCCCCATCTGTCAAAACTATTCTAAAGAGAAATAACACACAAAACGGAACAAAAATAGGTTTCTCTCCCTGTAAAATGTGCAGAAATTGTAGGGCGACTAGACAATATAACCCCATTTTGGAAATAGGAGATGATCCAACCACCTACAAAATAAAAAATTATATCACCTGCGACACCAAAGGGGTAATATATTTCATCAAATGCCCCTGTCAGAAAATCTATGTCGGCAGAACTAAACGCCAAATGAAAATTAGAATACAGGAGCACATCAGGAATATAAATAAAAAATTTGATGGACACCCATTATCCAAACATTATACAGAATATCATGGTAGTTCATTCACAGGTTCAATCTTTGGCGGTATTGAAAGGGTTAAAACAGATATGAGGGGCGGTAACTACATCCAGCAAATGTCACGCTGTGAAAGTAAGTGGATATTCAGATTAAATAGTTTGGCACCAAAGGGCCTAAATCAGGAAATTGAGTTATTTGCATTTAAATAGAGACATGGACCCCATTTAACAATGAGCTGGGACAGCGTAAAGTGAATAGTGGTGTGCCCCTAGGTTCCTGACCAGATACTGCAGGAAGGATTATGGGAATGGAAAACCTATTTAACCCCCAGGACTTGTACCATGAACTATCCCTGACGAAGGAACCCGTAGGTTCTGAAACGCGTTGGATGGAAATTTGTCCCTTGGAGGCACCCAGAGCGAAGTTGTGACGTCACACGAAGACGCTCCTGAACTCATCCCTGCAGGCTCCTCCACGTGTGCGCTAGCTACCGGCCGGGGCAGCGTGCTAGGTGAGAGTTAGAGCAAGAAGCGTCTCATCATATCCATACAGCGCTTCCTGGAACAACGGGATCACACCACACCACGGAACGACTATTTACCAGATAACAGGTAGAGATCTTGTAATTAGTGTCCTGTGCATATACATATAATAATCCTCACCCTCTCCTACCCTCTCTGTATGCCAGCGCCGGTATTATATACATATATATATATAGCTATTAGCCACCTACTAAAGGTGAGAACAGGTTGGACACTCACCCCAATACTAGGCAGCGGCAAACAAGGTGTCAACATCAGCCTCAGAGATATATCTAACGGCAGCGCAAGTGTCTCTGTTTATCATAAACTTAATTAATATTCAAAGCAGAAGGGATTGCTGAACAATTCAAGCTTTTTTTATGGGGAGCTGTATAATCTGACTGCCTCTGATCTCCCTGACCCCTCGCTGGGAAGAGAGGCAAATATTAACTCATTCCTTGACTCCCTCCACCTACCGAGCCTAACATCAACCCAACGTACCTCCCTAACAAAACCGTTTACTATTCAAGAGCTGACAAGAGCCATTAACTCCACCCCCAAGGGTAAATGTCCTGGCCCAGATGGTCTTCCCATATCCTATTACTCAGCCTTTAAAAACTCCCCCCTCCCCTTCCTGCTCCCCATATGTAACCTATCTATGCTTAATCATCCCATTTCAGCTGATATGACTAGGGCCACTATCACAGTAATTCCCAAAGAGGGAAAAGAACCTACGGTGTGCTCCAGTTACCGCCCAATTTCGCTACTTAACGTGGACCTCAAATTAATAGCTAAAATGCTAGCCACTAGAATACAGAGTTTCCTACCCTACATAATTAATCCTGATCAAGTGGGCTTTGTCAAGGGACAAGAGGGGAAAGACAACACTACAAAGGTGCTAGATGCCCTATTTTATGCCTCCCATAAATCCATTCCCCTGGTTCTGATGGGCACGGATGCCGAGAAAGCATTTGACCGAGTGGACTGGACCTATATCAAGTTGACCATGGCTAGATTTGGGTTCCCCGAGCCCTACATTAATGCAGTATTCTCTATGTACTGCTGCTTCTCGGCATCCGTGTCAGTCAATGGAATCCTATCCTCCCCCTTCCTGATCAGGAATGGTACGAGACAGGGATGTCCCCTCTCCCCCCTCCTTTTTGTGATAGTCATGGAAACCTTATTACAGGCTCTCAGGGAGGAGAGGGACATCAGAGGTCTCTTTATCAAAGGTTTAGAATTTTAACTCGCTGCTTTTGCAGATGATTTACTAATCCTCACGACCAATCCCTGTAAATCTATAGATATTATTCTCTCGATACTCAGTTACTTTGGCTACCTGTCTGACTTTAAAATGAACCCCTCCAAGTCTCAGGTCCTTCATATTGGCCTCTCTCCCCCAGCTCTTTCTTCTCTTCAGAGGGACTCCCCTTTCAATTGGCACTCTCAACAACTAACTTACCTTGGAGTGAAACTTTCTCCTTCCCTACCAGAGTTATTTAATCTAAACTATAAACCGTTATTACACTCAATAACAGCACAGTTGGACTCATTGAACCTTCCATACTTGTCCAGGTTTGTGCGAAAGAACATACTTATGTCCTTAGCTATCCCAAGACTAACTTATTTGATGCAGGTACTACCCATTGAGATCCCCAAGACATTCTTTGCTTCCCTAAACAAAATAATTGGCAAATTCATATGACAAGGAAAAAGTCCGCTTATCTCCTTTCACACACTCACTAAACCCAGAGCACAAGTGAGCATTGGGCTACCTGACCCTGAAACTTATATGAGGGCTATCCAGCTCTCCAGAGCAGTTGATTGGATAAGAAACCCATCCCACAAAAAATGGATTACCCTGGAAAACTCCTTCTTACCTACCCAAGCTCGGGCTCTCCTATTAGCCAATAGATCACCTCCGACTTTCAGTTCTATACCTAACCCCATGATCTGCAGCACACTAAAGGTTTGGAGGTGGTTCTTGGCTGGTGGTGGGGCCCTGACGCTGCCATCCCCCCTTTTACTTTTAAAGGACATCTTAGACCTGGCTCCCAAAGAACTTAAAGATAGTTGCCCCATTACCCTGAGAACTTCTAGGCTCCCTATTTCTGACATTTTGGACTCTGATGGCTGTATCCCCCCTGATCGTAAGCTCCACAAAAAATTGGGCCTTTCTGCTCAAAACTACATGCTCTTACACTTTATTAAGAAAGAAACTCTCAACCTCACAAAAAGCAACCCCGGTCCGAGAGATACAGACTGGTTTGAGAGGTTGATAGCCAGCTTTCTCCCTCCTCCCAAGGTAATATCAACAATTTACAAGTCTCTTAAGACCCTCCTTTCTACCACCAAACCTGCAGCGATAGGCCTTTGGGAGAGAGATTTGAAGTGATCCTTGTCAACCTCTGAAACTACGAAGATCTTGAGAACCCCTCATAAGATTTCCAGGTGTATTCGTATACAGGAAAACAGTTACAAAATATTACTACGTTGTTACAAGACCCCAGATAAAACGAGTCTTTACAAACTTGGTTCCCCTGATACTTGTTGGAGATGTCAGAAAGAAAAGGGTACTTTCTTCCACATTTGGTGGTCCTGCAAATTAATAGAGACCTGGTGGACGGAGATAATTGAAATTAGCAACCAGATATACAAAACGTCCTTCCCTTGTTCCCTGGAATTAGCCCTACTCACTTTGGGACTGGAGGGTATTAACAAGCACAAAGCCTCCCTGTTCTCCTTGCTTCTAGCAGCAGCCAGAATCCTCCTGCCTTCTCATTGGCTCTCCCCCAAAACCCCTACGATTCAGCATTGGATCAACAAGGTAGACCAGATCTATAGACTAGAAGAAATTTCTCACTGTGAGCTAAGGTCGAGACACACTTTCCTTCAAATATGGTCACCCTGGAGAAGCTATAGGGAATTTTCCTAGTTAATATTCCTACACTGACTGACCTTGCCTGTAACACTAGTAACAAGTTTTATGCATTGCACCTTACCACTGGAATGATCTTACCGACACCTTTTCATGTCTATCCTTTGATGTTACAGTTATGTTATTAATTGTACTTGATGCAATACCTATACTCCCACGGTGGGACTCACATAGGTACATTCTCACTTCATACACTTGTATCTGTAACTTGCTTGTCTAAGACTATATGCACGATTTCTACTTATGGATATTTGTGATTAACTTGTAAAAACAATAAAAATTGTTAATTTAAACAAAATAAAATAATGACCCCATTAGTGCCCTTATTAATAGCAATGCCTCCATTAGTGCCCCTAGCAATAGTAATTCTCCTACTAGTGCCCCCCAGAATTAATAATGCCCTAATTAGTGCCCCCCAATAATTTTAATGCCCCCATTAGCTCCCCCCAGAATTAATACTGCCCCCATTAATAGTAATGCCCTCATTAGTGCACCCCAGAATTAATAATGCCCCCCATTAGTGCCACCCAATAATAGTAATGCCCCCATTAGCGTCGACCAGAATTAATAGTGCACCCATTAGTGCCCCCAGCAGAGGTCGCACTACATTTTTTCCAGAAGAGTAAAAATACTCCTCTTAAAAATTTTGAGGAGTAATCTTAGCCAAGGAGGAGTAGGAATTTTGCGGTAATTCACATATATAATGCATAGGCCCACATAACGTTATGAGGCTGATATTTCTGCAGAGAACCATTGCTAGTTTCCCACGCAGAAGTAAATGTAGACTTTTTTTTAATTTTACATTTATCCAAAATCATACTCCAAACATAAGACCACTGCTGCTACACACTGCACCCACCTGACGCTGCTACACACTGCGCCCACCTGACGTTGCCATACGCCGCACCCACCTGATACTGCTAAACGCAGTGCCCACCTGATGCTGCCACACACTGTGCCCACCTGACGCTGCCATACACAGCGTCCACCTGGCGCTGCCATACACAGGGCCCACCTGATGCTGCCATACACGGGGCCCACCTGACGCTGCCATACACAGCGCCCACCTGACGCTGCCATACACAGGGCCCACCTGACGCTGCCATACACAGCGCTCACCTGATGCTGCCCTACACAGCGCCTTTCTGACTCTGCAGTACACAGGGCCCAACTGACGCTGCCATATACAGGAGTTGCTCCTGGTGAGAGAGAGAGATGTCCATGAGGGGCGGGGCTTCATGTGTGCTAGACCTGGCGGCTTCTGATACAGCGCTCCAGACTAGAAAAAGACCATGCGTAAAAATATGCAAAATTATTTTTCCAGGGTGTAAAATGGCCTGAAAAGGCGGCTATGACGCATGTACAGGCGTTATTGCTACCTCTGGTCCCCAGTAATAATAATTCCCTCACTAGTGCACCCCAGAATTAATAATGCCCCCATTAGTGCCTCCCAGTAATAGTTGTGGGGCCGTGGAACAAAATGATGTGTGCTGTCCGCATATTTTGCTGTCCTATTGAAATGAATAGGTCCGCACCCGTTCCGCGAAATTGCCAAATAGATTTGGACTTGTATATATGGGCGTCTGAATGCACCCTAATGCTAATGATAACTCCTCCACTGTCTTGCTGGGTGAGATGTACATAGCAACCTGGAGGAAGCCAGGACCCAGGGGAGAGAGGTAGATGTGCGCTGTGTGAGGCAGGGGAAGCTGAGCTGCTGAATGAGCAGGTTCCAGGGGCTCTGGCTCTGTCAGCCGCAGGGCACAGACGGAATAGGAGATTCCGGGGCTGATATACCGACAGGGCCAGGGGCCAGCAGAGCGCACCACGGAATACCAGGGAGTCCTGAGAGGACCTAGTGATGGCCAGCGGCCATAGTGAGACGCATGTGCAGGCAGCAACGGTGAGCGTAGCATTCCCCAGAGCACGGAGAATAGGTGGTATAAGTTGGTTAGACACACTGTCATTTCAGAGTCAGCTCCCAGCGGCTTAGTTGTTGTTAAAAAGACAATGTTCATTGCTATACCCTGAAAGATGACGAGTGGGGGAGGGAGAGACTCCGCGTACACAGGAGCGTGGCTGAAGACAGGGTAAATGTCTGATTATGGTAAACCCTGAGAGACTAGATGTAAGGCTAGGTCTACACGACGACACATAGGGCACAACTACACTGCAACATGTCTCACGCGACAATTATATTATATTATAATGATAGTCTATGGTGTTGCACTGCGACATGCGACGTAACAGTCGCAGAAAAATCTATTTCAAATTGATTTTTTGCGACTGTCGCGTCGCAGTCGCAGAATGTCGCATCTCGCAGTGCAACACCATAGACCAGGCATCCTCAAACTGCGGCCCTCCAGCTGTTGTAAAACTACAACTCCCACAATGCCCTGCTGTAGGCCGATACCTGTAGGCTGTTCGGGCATGCTGGGAGTTGTAGTTTTGCAACAGCTAGAGGGCCGCAGTTTGAGGATGCCTGCCATAGACCATCATTATAAAAATTGTCGCGCGACATTGGTGCGACAAAATGTCGCACGGCAAGTGATGTCATGTACACCTAGCCTTAGGGAGAAGGAGAATCCCCTCACACAGGTGTGCCACCGAAGACAGGGTTAACCCACAGTTATTTGTCCCATATTACTGTCCACTAAGTGTTATCCGTTATGTACTGCCAGTTTTAGGGTGCATTCAGAGGACCGTATTTCTGGGTCCGCCTCCGTTCCACAATTTTGCGGAATGGATGCGGACCCATTCATTTCAATGGGGCAGCAATAAATGCGGACAGCTGTCCGCATCCATAGCGACCTACAAAATTAAATATAGAGCATGTCCTATTCTTGTCCTTCTATATTTGCGGACTGCAAAACACATACGGTCGTCTGAATGTAGTCTTACAGGAAAATCCTATCTTAAGAAAAAAACGCTTCCAGTTTCCTGCACGTGTCCTGCATTTTACACATGTGCCTTTCATGGCGTTGATGTTTCCTGATGCGATGGGAGAGTTTCTTAATAAAGATTTAATTGTTGTAGTCTCTGCCTTCTCTGGTCTAGCACCTTATTTGTTTGTAGTGTCCAAATGTCATATTTTAGTACTAAAATGTAAAAATGTTTATTTATTGTAAACAAATGTGTGTTTTACCGATTGTTTGATAGATAGATATGAAGTAGATACATATTAGATAGCTAGATAGATAAGGCCTCTTTCACACTACCGTATGGCTATTTCAGTGTTTTGCGGTCCGTTTTTCACGGATCCTTTGTTCCATTTTTTGTTTCCATTGTGTTTCCATTTCGGTTCCGTTTTTCTGTATGGCATTAACAGTATACAGTAATTACATAGAACAAATTGGTCTGGGCATAACATTTTCAATAGATGGTTCTGCAAAAAACTGAATGGATACGGAAGACATACGGATGCATTTCTGTTTTCTTTTGCGGACCCATTTATTTTAATGGAGCCACGGAACGTGATTTGCGGCCAAATATAGGACATGTTCTATCTTTGCACGAAATGGAGATACGGAAACACGGAAATGGAATGCATACGGAGTACATTCATTTTTTTTTGCGGACCCATTGAAGTTAATGGCTCCGTATACGGACTGCAAAACGGAAAAAAAACATGGTAGTCCTAAGAAGGAGAAAATGGCAGCACAAGATAAAAAGAAAACATATGCCAATTAGAGGTGAAAGCCCAAAGGGACAAGACAATCGCCCAAAAATATGAAAACGTAGGCAGGCAGCACTTTCGATTGAAAAGAATAATCAACACCGTTTATTCACCCATGCAGGAAGCACCGTGTTTTGGCTCTATACTGAAGCCTTTGTCAAGCTTGAGAAAGGCTCCAGTATAGAGACGAAACGTTGCGCTTCCTGCATGGGTGGGTAGGTAGATATGAGGTAGATAGGTAGATTGATAATATGAGATACAGTAGATAGATAGATAGTTTTATATTATTCTGTTATATTACTCTTATGAGAAACTGCACTTAGTTTCCACTAGGTGGCTCTCCAGTGCTCAAAGTTACAGAACTTCTCATTCTATACATGTTAGGGATTGTTGGACTATTTTATTCTTCTTCTGTTCTTAAAATTTATTTAAAAAAAAAACTTACACAATGTGAGGAATGTCAGCTTATCATGAAGCATCCACAGTTTGTACAATCATCAAGTCAGTCTGGACTTGTTCTAGCGCTATTTCTGCAATCAATACACAGGGCTAGGCTTCTCTGCCTGAGACGGCTGGGTGTGACAACGGGAGTAGTAGCCGCGGGCAGGGACAGAACTGCATTGCAGTGCATAAATATATCAATTTAATCTCCTGATCATCTGTGAGATGTTTCTACACCTTGATTGGATTCACCTGTGGTAAATTCAATTGATAGGACCTGCTTTGGAAAGACACAGCCCTGTCTATATAAGGTCTCACAGCTGACAATGTATATCAAAAGGAAAATCCAAGCCATAAGGAGGAAAGAACTGCCTGTAGAGCTCAGGAAACATGATTATGTAGAGGTACAATTCTGGAGAAGGGTTCAAAAACATTTCTGCTGAATTGAAAGTTACCAACAGCTCAGTGGCCTCCATACATCTTAGGCTAGGGCAACACGATGACATTTGTAGTGCGACATTTTGTTGCACCAATGTCGCGTGACAATTTTATAGTGACCATTGGGTTCTTGGTGACCTCTCTGTCCAAGGCCCTTTCCCCAAAATACTTAGTTTTGTAGGGCAGTCATCCTGGTTGTTCCAAATGTCTTCCATTTAAGGCTAGGGCTACACAACGAGATGTGTCGCGCGACACTTAGGGCACAACTACACTGCAACATGTGTCGCGCGACATTGATGTCGCACCAATGTCACGTGACAATTTTTATAATGATAGTCTAAGGTGTCACACTGCGACATGCTACGACTGCAATGCAACAGTCGCAGAAAAATCTATTTTGAATGTTTTTTTTTGCAAATGTCGTGTTGTAGTCGCAGCATGTTGCAGTGCGACACTATAGACTATCATTATAAAAATTGTCACGCGACATTGGTGCGACATCAATGTCGCGCGACACATGTTGCAGTGTAGTTGTGCCCTATGTGTTGCGCGACACATCTCGTCATGTAGCCCTAGCCTTAAATGGAAGACATTTGGAACAACCAGGATGCTTCCTGGAGCTGACTGCCCTACAAAACTAAGTATTTTGGGGAAAGGGCCTTGGACAAAGAGGTCACCAAGAATCCAATGGTCACTCTGAGCTCCAAGGATCCTATGTGCAGATGAGAGAAACTTCCAGTAGGTCAGACTCTACTCCACCAATGTGGGTTTTATGGCAGAATGGTCAGAGAGAAGCCTCTCCTTTATAAAAGACACAATGAAGCTTGCCTAAACTTTGCTAAAAGGTAGTGATGAGCGGCAGGGTCAATTTTCAAATTCACTTTATTTCGTGAATATTTTGTAGAATATTCATCATATATTTGGGAATTCAAGAATTCACTATTATTTTCTTGATTGTGAAAATCGGCAATGTAATATTCACGTAAAATGCGCACAATACAGACGTGGGTCCCTTTTGCTACTTTTTCCAAGCTGCTAGAAGTTTCCTGTGACTGGAGAAAATGGTTGGCACGGCAGTACATTAAAAATGGCTTTATATGCAGATAGAGTGCTCCAATATATTAGTGATTGCACTAATCAGCAATTAATGGTGCGCATATTTTGGCGCAATACTTGAAACTTCACATTTTAGCAGGTCTGACTACATATTACTGATTGGTGCACTAAGTATTGTTGTGACATCGCATCACTATGTCTGTAGCATGTATGTATGGACAGCAGAACCTATCAGCTACACTATATCAGTATATAACCTACACTGACTATCTCCCACTAACTATCTGTAAAATATATATATATATAAAAAAGCTAACTATTATAATTATTATTATTTATTACTTAAGCACCATTTATTCCATAGCGCTGTACATATGATAAGGGGTGCACATATATAATACAGACAATTGCACTAATCATAAACAAGATGAGTTGCAGCACACTGTTATGTTCGGGTGCAAATCAGGCCGGTGTGGATCGGCACCAGGGTCCAATTCAATAGAAGTGAAAGAAGGCCAGCAGCACACCATGGAATTCAAAGAAAAACGTGCAGTTTATTCACCCAGTATCAGCAGCAACGTTTCAACCGCTTGTTGCAGTCTTTCTCAAGCTATGTGCACATGTGTTACAATCATACAATATAAAGGTGCATCAATGAATCTCACAATCAAATCAATTTGTACATAAAAAACAAAATTCATAAAAGCAATAATTCATGCTGGTGAACAAATCTCATAAATCCTATCTCAAAGATTTCAAGATACAGTACATATAAAAAGTGCTATATAAAATTACCTAGTGTGGTCCAACATTTACAAAGTACTGTAATTACTTATAATTAGTGCAGGTGTGTCCCATTAATAACATAACATAAAAACTCACAATCAGCTGATCGCTCGAACATATGCAGCATCGCAGTCCCGACGGCGTCCCCTTTCAGTCTCTGCACAGTCTCATGCACGGGAACATCAAATCACGCGATCCCTCGGACGCAAAGAAACTGACTGAGAACCACATCTAAGATGGCCGGGCCTGCTTCCTACAAAGTCTGCGCATGTCCATGCAGAAGCGTCGGCCTCCCACTAGTGGTCACGTGATCAGTGCCACATGATCGAGCAGCAGCAGATAAACAAAGTTAATTTGGGTAATTTATTTACTAGAATATGGGTCTGGATCGCATCGGTCCCGGAACTCCCACAATAAGACAAATGTGGAAATCCAGGATCCGGCGTCCTGTCAACCCTTTAGTCTGGCCATGAACTCACTCAGACGTGCATATAATAGGGAAGGCTGGTATCCCACGGTGGCGATCAACCGTGTCTGCGGTCAAATCACAGTCGGACTAAGGAGACGGCGACGTCGCAGTGGGCCTCCCTGTGAACAATCACCCCCCCAAAAAAGGATCACCTCACCAACCACATCGTACACTGAGTGGCCAGTGCCAAGACTGAATAAAACACTGATAATATTAACAGATTCTCATTAAGGTATTAATATATATATATATATATATATATATATATACTCTATGTAGGTAGGCTCCCGACTGACATGGATCATACTCCACGACTGGAGTAGAACAATGGCCGCGCCATCCTGTATGTATGCGGTACAAAGAAAAACCGTGGGTAGCCGACAGCACCAAATATGTTCTTCTCAATGTGCAGGGTATCAGTCATAACCATGATTAGTGAACAAATCTAAAAATAAAAATAAAGAATTTTTAGAAAAAAATCTTTCATACAAAAACCAAAGTCATTTGACTAGATTCCTATGTACACATGTTACACTCAACCCACTGTAGGGAATATGGACAGAACAGCACACGGAGAGAGACACCACTAGTCCACTCTGAAATCAACATTCAACCCATTGGGCCTCAAGGTTTTCAAAGTAAAAATACAGAATAGCTCACGCTTTTTGAGGAGAGCTTGTCTATCCCCCCCCCCCCCGCCTTCCCAATTCTTTCTGTTCCAATATACGGAACCTCAGATCTTTTTGTGTGTGTCCTGCCTCTTTAAAGTGCTTGGACACAGGCAAATCCATTTTCTCTTTTCTGATCGAGTACCAATGTTGGTTTAGCCGTGTCTTCACGTCCCACGTGGTCTCCCCAACATACCACCTCCCACAGGGACATGTCAGCTGGTAGACCACGTAGGACGAGTCACACGTTAAGTATTGGGTGATTTTGATCATTTTATTAGTAGCCGGATTAACGAATGTATCCCCTTTCAACATAAGGTTACAATTTATACAATGATAGCACGGGTAGCAACCAGTTCGCATGGAGCTACATAATGCTCTAACGCTGGTCTTGGCACTGCCCACGTCGGATTTCACCAATCTGTCACCCAAGTTGCGTCCTCTATGATAAGAAAATAGAGGTGGTGTTCAAAATGCCTCAACCTGAGGAAAACTATTCCCTATCATCTTCCAATGTTTCCTGATGACAGCCGCGATTTGCAGACTGTCAGCTGAGAACTGGGAGACAAAGGGAATACAGGGTTTTTGAGGACCTGCCTCGGGGCTGACTGTAGTGGAATTATTGTCCACTCGCGAGATGCTTCCTCTGATCAATTTCTTGGGGTACCCTTGAGTAGCGAATTTCTGACCCATCTCATTAAATCGCATGTCTCTAGTCCGTCTATCCCTCACGATCCTCTGTACCCGGAGGAACTGACTGAAAGGCAATGATCGAATCATGGAGTGGGATGATGGCTATCATAACGCAACAACATATTTTTATCAGTGGTTTTCACAAACAGGTCAGTCATCAATCCCCGTCCCATGATCCGGACCTCCGTATCCAGAAACTGCAGTTTATCAGTGGAATGGACCACAGTGAATTTTACTGTTGGATCGACTTCATTGAGAAATGCGTGGAACGCGAGGAGGCCCAACGTGTCGCCCGTCCACACCAAGAAGAAATCGTTGATATAGCGCCACCACCCCAGAACATGTCTGAAGTGGTGGCGCTATATACAGACGACTCCTCGAGGTGGTCCATGTAGATGTTAGCGTAAGTGTGTGCCACGTTGGACCCCATCGCCGTCCCACGCATCTGCACATAAAAGTTGTCCTGGAACAGAAAATAGTTTTTGGTTAAAACAAATCTCAATAGGGTCAACATGAAGGCTTGGCAAACCTCTGTGTAATCTGAATCCTTTAAGCATGCTTCTACCACCTGAAGGCCCAACTCATGGTCAAGCGACGTGTATAGGCTACACACATCGAATGATACCAGAGTTGCACTCATATGTGACGAACTGCGACCGCCGCGGCCACAAAACGTCACAAAACCGTCAGAGCGCCCCTAGTGGTAAATCCGCAAACAGGCCTCCCAGCCACTTTCAGCACGCCGACAGTCTAACTTGAGTCCGTACAGTCAATAGGCTGAAAGCGCAGGGAGTGGACCGCCGATTGACCGCAAGTAAGCGTGTGACGAACTGCGACCGGAACCACACACAGGGTAGTTTAACTGCCACCACCTTGCAATTTATGGGAGCAAGGAACCCACTATCTAGATAACAGAACCGAGTAGCTTTCTCTTCGGAGAGGCTAGGGTAAGTTTTTGCAGTGTTTGAAAACAGGCATATAGCTAGAGAAATGACTTGGAGGTCATTTATTATATATCTATATACAATACAAATTATCAAGATGCACAGTAATTATTACAATAATCAAGGAAAGTATAGTCCAATAAACAAAAGGGAGAAACAAAAGAAAATACTTAGTTTCCGCAGAAAAGAGGTCTGTTGGTGAAATAGTCCGTTGCAGGGATAAAGTCCAAGAAGCCTTTGTCCAGTGTAATATGCCTACAGCCCACGGGTTCTCTGGCTGAGGCCCTCTTCAGGTGTTGTTAAAAGTGGAGAACTCCTTTAGCAGATTCTAGGTCTTTGTTATAAAGGGTCCCAGAATCAAGGCGGGGAATTGAGAGTCCGCCTGCTGGGCAGGCTATATTCCTGAGGTGAATGTCAGTTCTGAAATATGGCATGTGCCATATCGTGGGGTGTCTCCGCTGTACACAAGTAACAAGCACATATTCACATTCCCCACAAAATATGGAGTTCAGGGATACCAAATCTGACTATTATAACTGGTTCTCTGATGGGGTAACACCATAACTTTATCTGGGCATCTCCTAGAGTTATATTTGTCATATGTACATGTCCAGTGATTTCTGAGTGACATGATGATGTAATTTTTACGTCCGTAAGATGCATGGTCTCTCTTAAAAAGGTAAAAATCATATCTCAGATTCATGTTGCAATCTGGGAAACCTTGGTGCCGGCCTGTCTGCATCCAGCTAGCTTACAGACCCTTATGGCAGCGACACCAAATGGCTCCCCCCAGGTGTAGTCTTCACACCTAGCTGTGATATCTCTGCAGAAAGGGAAGTTCTTTTGTCAACCTAAGGAAGCCAGCTGTAATTGCGTTATCTGCTGGGCATCTATTGACTAACTTGAACAAAAGGACTAATGTTGTTCTCTGGGTACACAGAAGAAGACGCTCTGAGTAATCAAATTGTAGGTTCTGGGGCCTAGGGAAATAATTACTGTTTAATAGACCTACTGATCAATAAGGGAGACCAATATTGATAATATTGGGAGGACGGTTCAATATTCTCGCGGATCATCCATGACAGGGATGTCAAGATAATCTATCTTAGACAGAAAGTCACCTATGTCTCTGATGTAAGACTTCACGGATATAGCATATTGGCGCAACATTCTGTCAGGAAAAATCGCCACATTACAGAAAAGAGACCCCCTCCCGGACACAATAGGTCGCCCGGGGGGGGATCCAATCTTTTGTGGATTTTAGGCAAGGTGTACAAAATGGGTGCAAGCAGTTTGTCACAATAAAGATAAAAGTTTGTCATCAATGACATCAGCCTCTCGGGCCTGATTCAAGATGTCCCACAACTCTCTTAGTAAACCAAATTTAGGGTCCTGTGTGACACGCTTGTACACCTGTAAGTCATTCAATTGGCCATAGATCTCCCGGATGTACTCACTGGTGTCCATAACCACAACCTCACCACCCTTGTCAGCCGACTTGATGGTGAGGCTGTGGTTGGAGGCCAGAGAGTCCACCGCAGTGATCTCATCCGATGTAATATTGCCATATTTCAGGCAGTTAGTATATATATGTACCCATTATTTTATACATAGGTATAGATTTAATATCTTATTAATGTACGTTTTTAGATATATGTACATATATATATATATATATATATATATATATATTTTTTATTCCTATCATTCATTATTTATTTGTTCTATATATATATACTAACTTTGCCCTCGACTGGTTGTTTTTGTGTGCCCTTTGTGGTCCATACGCTCTACGTAAAGTTCAGCGTTTCTTGTTTTCACACTTGTTGTTAATAGGCCTGTCACCACCTGACATCTGAGAAGCTCTGACAGATGCCTTTCAGAACCTTCTCCTTGAGCTTCCTTTTGTTTTGCTTTCATTTTCTCATCTAGTTAGCCTCTCTCAGCTGTCATGTAGTTGCACTGATTGCATCCCTTTAAATTCCGTCCCAGACTGCTTCACTTTGCGGTTTATATTCCTTCCTGGAGTGTGTGCATGCTGATCCTACTTCTGAGTCTTCTACAGATAAGTTTTGTTCATTCATTTGTGTTTTTCTGTTTGCTGGATCCCAGGTGACCCTGACTCCCTCCGTATCAAGTGTAGGGAGCCGGTGGCCGTGTCCCCTCACTATTATAGGGTGTTCAGGTGTTATACAGTCGAGGTACGAGGATATGCGATCATCTACCATTGGGATTTTCGCATAGGCTGAGCAGTCAGGGAGAGAGCCAGGTCTGATGCAGGGCTCTCCCTTTTGTTCTTTAGTTTTGGATCGAGTCGGATATTCATTTTGTGTCTTCTAGTTTCCTGTACACCTTCCGTGACATTAAAAACCGCCAAAACCGTCTCAAGCATGGATCCGGTTTCACTTTTGACTGAACGCATGCAGGGTATTTCATTGGAGGTAGCAGATCTTCGTAAGACTCTCTCAGTTTCAGGTGACCGGTTCAGCTTGCGTTCATGGAGTTTGTTCTGAGCCTAAGATCTTGCTCCCGGATATGTTCTCCGGGGGTAGTGAGAATTTTGTTTGTTTTAGAGAGGCTTGCAAACTCCATTTTCGCCTACTTCCCCATTCCTCTGGTGATGAGGAACGGAGGGTGGGGATCATCATCTCGCTGCTCAGGGATAGCGCTCAGTCCTGGGCCTTTTCGCTGCGGTGGGGGCACGGCCACTCCGTTCAGTGGATGAATTATTTTTAGCCCTGGGTCAGATATATGATGATCCGGATCGTATTGCTCTGGCTGAGTCTAGACTACGTCTTTTATGTCAGGGTAAACAATCTGCAGAGATATACTGCTCAGAATTTCGGAGATGGGCAGCTGAAACTGGTTGGAATGATGCTGCACTCCGAAGTCAATTTTGCCATGGTCTTTCAGAGGGATTGAAAGGTGCATTTGCCTTTCATGAGAGACCCTACCTCCTTGGACTCTGCCATGTCTCGGGCCGTTCGTATGGACAGGCGTCTTAGAGAGAGAGGAGAGATC
The DNA here is from genome assembly GCF_014858855.1 of Bufo gargarizans. Classification (NCBI taxonomy): domain Eukaryota; kingdom Metazoa; phylum Chordata; class Amphibia; order Anura; family Bufonidae; genus Bufo; species Bufo gargarizans. Next base: position 35,630,927 of record NC_058083.1, read on the forward strand.
ACTCCTTCCTGTCATACTCAGTCCCAGGACAGTGCGGCGGTCTCATTCAGTGCACAGGGGCCTCAGTCGCTCTCAATGCCTTCTGAGCAGGAGCCCATGCAGCTCGGTTTGATTGCCTCTGACAGTGGAAGATTCAGTCCTCATAGGAAGGTTTGTTTCTGTTGTGGGGGTATAAATCATTTGGCAAATGTTTGTCCCTCTAGGAGATTCAAATAGTCTTTTGAGAGTAATAAAGAGACTAAAAGAAAAAAATCCTTTAAAAATGTTCCTTTTGTTACCATTGGCAAGGTTGATGCGGAAATTGAAGGTTTTCTGTTTGCTTGTAATTCCCGTTTTGTCCTACCTGCCTGGGTGGCGCTAGAGAGCAAGAACATTTTTTTGTGAGATTTTTGTAGATAGTGGAGCAGCTGTCAATCTTATTGATAATCAATTTGCTATAACTCATGGTTTCCAGGTATGCACTTTGGGAAAGGATATACCTCTTTTTGCTATTGATTCCGCTCCACTTTCTCAGAAATCGTTAAAGGGCATAGTTCACAATATCAGTTTGATTGTGAGTGATGCTCATGTTGAGGATGTGTCATGTTTTGTCCTTAGCGGGTTGCCTACTCCTCTTGTGTTGGGGCTACCCTGGCTCACTAAACATAACCCCATCATTGATTGGCAAGCGAGGCAAATAAATGGTTGGAGTGACTTTTGCAGAGAGAATTGTCTCACGACATCTGTTTCTGAGATTTCTACTAAGACTGTACCATCTTTTCTCTCTGAATTTTCGGATGTCTTCTCTGAGAGTGGTGTTCAGGACTTGCCCCCGCACAGGGAGTATGATTGCCCTATTAATCTCACCCCAGGTGCCGAGCTGCCTAAATCTCGTTTATACAAACTCTCCCAACCTGAAAGGGTCGCTATGCGTGCTTATATCTCTGAGAGTCTGAGAAAGGGACACACACGACCCTCAAAGTCAACTTTTTAAGACCATGTCTGGATTTCAGGGAGCTGAACAGTATCACAATTCGTGACCCTTATCTGCTTCCTCTGATCCCGGACCTGTTTAACCAGATTGTTGGGGCTAAAGTTTTTTCCAAGTTGGATCTAAGAGGGGCATACAACCTGGTCAGGGTCAGAGAAGGAGACGAATGGAAGACGGCCTTCAATACTCCTGAGGGCCATTTTGAGAATTTGGTTATGCCTTTTGGTTTGATGAAGGCTCCAACCGTCTTTTAGCATTTTGTGAACAGCATTTTTTATCATTTAATGGGGAAATTTGTATTAGTGTATCTAGATGACATTTTGATTTTTTCTCCTAATTTCAAAACTCATAAGGACCACTTACGTCAGGTCTTGCTCATCCTGCGGGAGAATAAATTGTACGCTAAACTGGAAAAATGTGTGTTTGCGGTTCCAGAAATTCAATTTCTGGGGTTTCTTCTCTCCGCTTCTGGTTTTCGCATGGACCCCGAGAAGGTCCGCGCTGTGCTTGAGTGGGAGCTTCCTGAGAATCAGAAGGCGCTGATGCATTTTTTGGGCTTTGCCAATTATTACAGGAAGTTTATTTTGAATTATTCCTCTATTGTTAAACCACTCACTGATATGAATAGAAAGGGGGTAGATTTTTCCTCCTGGTCGGTAGAGGCGCGTAAGGCCTTTTCTAATATCAAGGAGAGTTTTGCTTCCGCTCCCATCTTGGTACAACCTGATATTTCTCTACCCTTCATAGTTGAGGTTGATGCTTCTGAGGTGGGTGTGGGTGCGGTCTTGTCTCAGGGTCCCTCTCCTGCCAAATGGCGACCGTGTGCCTTTTTCTCGAAAAAACTCTCCTCCGCAGAGAGAAATTACGATGTGGGAGATAGGAAGTTGTTGGCCATCAAGTTGGCTTTTGAGGAATGGCGCCATTGGCTAGAGGGAGCCAGACACCCTATTACCGTGTTTACTGACCATAAGAATCTGGTCTACTTGGAGTCAGCCAACCTTCTGAACCCGAGACAGGCCCGATGGTCTTTGTTCTTTTCCAGGTTTAATTTTGTTGTCACGTTCCACCCTGGGATTAAGAATGTGAAGGCGGATGCCCTGTCACGTTGTTTTCCGGGAGGTGGGAATTTTGAAGACCCGGGTCACATTTTGGCTGAAGGTGTGGTGGTCTCTGCTCTTTATCCTGAATTGGAGGCAGAGGTTCAGTTAGCCCAGTCAGAGGCTCCTGATCTTTTTCCTCCTGAGAGGTTGTTTGTGCCTCTCGCTTTAAGACACAAGATTTTTAAGGAACACCACGATACTGTCCTTGCTGGGCACCCGGGGGCAAGAGCCACAGTGGATCTCATCGCTCGGAGATTCTGGTGGCCGACGCTTCGTAAGTCGGTTGAGGGTTTTGTGGCAGCCTGCGAGACCTGCGCTCGTGCCAAAGTTCCTCATTCACGGCCATCGGGTCCTCTCCTTCCCTTACCCATTCCTTCCCATCCTTGGACACATCTGTCCATGGACTTCATTAAGGACCTGCCTCGTTCCTCGGGGAAGACTGTGATTCTGGTGGTGGTGGACAGTTTTAGCAAAATGGTGCATTTCATCCCTTTTCCTGGCTTGCCCAATGCTAAGACGCTGGCGCAGGCATTTATTGATCACATTGTCAAATTGCATGGTATTCCTTCAGACATAGTCTCTGATATGGGCACGCAGTTTGTTTCCAGTTTCTGGAAGGCTTTCTGTTCTCGCTTGGGGGTTCGGTTGTCATTCTCTTCTGCTTTCCACCCACAGTCGAATGGCCAGACAGAGCACGTCAATCAGAATCTGGAGACATATCTGCGCTGTTTTGTGGCGGAGAATCAGGAGGATTGGTGTTCTTTTTTGTCCCTTGCTGAGTTTGCTTTAAATAACAGTCGTCAGGAGTCCTCTGATAAGTCACCATTTTTTGGTGCATATGGGTTTCATCCGCAGTTTGGGACATTCTCTGGAGAGGGGTCTTCTGGTTTACCTGATGAGGACAGATTCTCCTTGTCGTTGTCATCTATTTGGCAAAAGATTCAGGATAATCTAAAGAGCATGAGTGAGAGATATAAGCGTGTGGCGGATAAGAGACGTGTGCCGGGTCCGGACCTGAATGTTGGTGATCTGGTGTGGTTGTCTACTAAGAATATCAAATTGAATGTTCCCTCCTGGAAGTTGGGTCCTAAGTTTATTAGGCCTTACAAAATCTTGTCCGTCATCAATCCTGTTGCCTACCGTCTTGATCTTCCTCAGACTTGGAAGATCCATAATGTTTTTCATAAGTCCTTATGAAAACCTTATGTCCAACCCATTGTACCCTCGTATTTGCCTCCTCCTCCGATTGTGGTTGATGGGAATCTTGAATTTCAGGTTTCTAGGATTGTGGATTCTCGTGTTGTCCGCGGTTCTCTCCAGTACCTCGTTCATTGGGAAGGTTATGGTCCTGAGGAGAGGATGTGGGTCCCAGTGACGGACATTAAGGCCACTCGTCTCATCAGGGCTTTCCATAGGTCCCATCCTGAAAAGGTGGGCTCTGAGTGTCCGGAGTCCACTCATAGAAGGAGGGGTACTGTCACCACCAGACATCTGAGAAGCTCTGACAGATGCCTTTCAGAACCTCCTCCTTGAGCTTCCTTTTGTTTTGCTTTCATTTTCTCATCTCGTTAGCCTCTCTCAGCTGTCATGTAGTTGCACTGATTGCATCCCTTTAAATCCCTTCTCAGACTGCTTCACTTTGCGGTTTATATTCCTTCCTGGAGTGTGTGCATGCTGATCCTACTTCTGAGTCTTCTACAGATAAGTTTTGTTCATTCATTTGTGTTTTTCTGTTTGCTGGATCCCAGGTGACCCTGACTCCCTCCGTATCAAGTGTAGGGAGCCGGTGGCCGTGTCCCCTCACTATTATAGGGTGTTCAGGTGTTATACAGTCGAGGTACGAGGATATGCGATCATCTACCATTGGGATTTTTGCATAGGCTGAGCAGTCAGGGAGAGAGCCAGGTCTGATGCAGGGCTCTCCCTTTTGTTCTTTAGTTTTGGATCCAGTGAGTCGGATATTCATTTTGTGTCTTCTAGTTTCCTGTACACCTTCCGTGACAAGGCCTCAGGGAGACGCTGGTTTGTTCACCTGGGAAGGAACCAGTAGTCTTATTCCCTTTCACTACATCAAGGGAATTTCAGGGCTCCTAGGGTCTAGGTTCCAGCGTATGTATTTTCCCACCTTCGGGGTCTATACATACAGACAGGAGTCAGGGTCAGATCTAGGGCTTTCCTAGGAGGTGACCTTTCCCTTCTCCCTAGCCTTGAGGCCTAGTTCTGTGTCCCTCCCCTCCCCTTTATTTGCAGCTCCTCCGGAGTATGGGGAGGTGCGATCGCCAATCCAATTGTTCTTCCCCATACAGAATCGCTTCCAGCAGCAGATTGTGTTTACAGAGCACATTCTACTATCGGGAAACAAGGATCCTTGTGTTGCCCAAACAATCCAATTATCCGATGAACGAGCGTTTCACTCATTAATCGGGTAATCGGTGGTGCATTTACATTGCCTCATTAGCCATGATCTGTTCAATTCTCTGCCTGTGTAATGGGTCCTTTAGTAGAGTAGCACCAGGTGTCAAAGTGACCCTACTCCTAATCATCTGATAAAAAGCTGTTTTGTGCAATTTCTAGAGGCCCATATGAAGAGGTCTTTGTGGCATCAAAACGACCTGTCATGAAGTTAGAACTTCTTTGTTTATTAGACTGTTAAAGTTATCTTATATAATGCTCAAGTATTCCAAAGTCACCACCAACATCAATGTCTATACAATGACTATACATATTAAAACCACCAAGTGTTCTGTGTCTTGTATGTGGCCATCAAGAGTTTTGTGCCACTGATGTGAAAATAGTAACATTTCCTGTTCAACCAATATAGTTAGTGTTGAGCGAATCAAAGTTAATGGAGTGGAATTCGATCTGAATTTCAGGAGAAATTTGATTGGTCACGAATCCGAATTTCTTTGCGCTTCGTGATAACGTATCATATTTTTTTCTACGTTTTCAGAGACTTTATAACTAATGACCTATTATTAAGATAGGTACGGTAATTCGTATTTTATTGGTGGACGTCTGACACCCGGCACCTTACCGATCAGCTGCTTGACAAGGCACTGGTGCTTCTGTGAGGGCCATAGCCTTCTTGCAGCTGACCAAACACAGCTCCATCCATTGTATAATTGTTGTGCTTGGTATCACACCTCAGCCTCATTCATTTCAATGGAGCTGAGACTAGTGAATGTGACCGATGAACATGATGTCACTGGCCTGGGGAAAGCTGCAAGAAAGCTGCATCATTTACAGAAGTGCTAGTGCCTTTTCAATCAGCTGACTAGCAAGGTTAGTGGGTCATCAGTTAAAAAGTCTCGGAGAACCCCTTTAACAATGAAATTCATAACACAACTAGCTGTTCACTCTTCACAATGTGAAAATACTAATATTCATTAAAAAAAAGAGTGCTGCAATGAATTTACCCCACCAGGCCTACCCCAACCACCAGCAACACCAAAACAGAAATGAATTGCAACAGAGGGCTATACAGTACGTGGAGTACACTAAGGTGACATCACTGTGCCTGTATGATGATGTCGCTCTCAGTAAAAATTCTACTCCAGAATGCCTAAATATTTGGTAAGATACACATATTGAGGGGAGGAATTTGGAATCTATGCCTGAATACATAAAATTGATGAAAAAATGAATACAATTTTGGAATTTGGCCGTATAACCCTTATACTTTTCATATGCATGCTATACTTGTGTGGAAAAATTATCATGTACAGTACATGTCATTTTGACTCTTTTATAACACTTATCCTCTTATTAAGCAGAACATCCAAGTAAACATGATTGAGTGTGGAATCCTAGCATAAGGACAATTAGAAGACAACCTCAGGCCACAATTTGATTTGTGTCCAAATTTGTAACTGAGAAATACAATCAAAACAATAGAGGGATTATTGCTTTAATTGGAAGATTAAATATTGTTAATCATCTTCCTTGTCAACACGAGATGAGCACACATAGTGACCTACTTTTCACCAGGAAATACATTATGTGAAAGAAAGTGACTCTTCTTCCATTAAGTATTGCAAGTCATTTCACATAGATGTGTCCTTCCTTACCTTTTCTCTTGGTTGGATATATCCCATGAAGAGTAGCACAAGATGACCAGTAGAGATGAGCAAATTTCTTCAAAATTCGATTCGGCTGCTTCGCCGAATTTCACAATTTTTTTTTTTTTTTAAGTAGCGGGTGCAATGAAAGGGAGCTGTGATAGCGCTGGCATCTGAGTTTAAAAACAGTGTAAAATGAACAATAAAAAAAAAATTACATCAAACTAACCACCTCCATTTGCTCGTGACGGGACAGCTGCCACCATCCTGCTTGAAAATCTCAGCCGAAATCCCGTGCGGCGCGAGATTACATATGATGTAATCTCGCGCCACACTGGATTTCGGTCGAGATCTTCAAGCAAGATTGAGGCTGGTGGCCCGTCGCGAGAAAATGGAGGTGGTAAGTTTGAATTTTTTTGTTTTTATACTATTTCAGGATAAATCCATTCGCTGACACGAAGCACGGTGAAATTCTAGGCGAATCAAATTTATCCTGAAATTCAGATCGAATTCCACTTATTCGGATTTGATTCACTCAACTCTAATGACCAGCTTTAAATAAAAAAAACATTTTTATTTCTAACACTACACAAAACTAAAATTTCAGACATGACTACAGAAAAATTCAAATTATCCCCGACGGGATTTTGGAAAACTGGATGATTGGGAGATGCTAGATGAGATTTTAACTCTTTAGTGCTGCTTTAGCTATTTTAATATCTGCCTGAGAGATTATAGGTATCTCTTTTTCTCCGCAATTGGGGATAAAAACCTTTTGACCTTTAATATTGATCCCCCAGAGCCAGTGTGGGCCCACCATACAGATATATTCAAATATTACCTGCTCACACAGCTGCAAGATGCTACCAGATGATTGAATATGGGGGTCTCTGCAGTGACCTTGAAAAGATAGGTCCTGGGTAAAAGAAGATACTCGCTAGCTTTCTTCTATACCTAGAAGTCATCCCAGCTCTGATCGTGTCTATAATAATAAATTGTGGAGTTTCTTTAATAATCTATCAAGTTTTTTATATGAACATAGGTTGGTGGAGGGGCTGTACATTGGAGATATGTATGTAGTGCAGTAAGTCTACTGTGTTATGTGCTACAGGGGCTGGGAGACTATGGGCCAACCAGGTGATTTACCTGTACCCCTGTGGGCTAGTCAGAGCCCGCCCAGAGCTCCTATTGTTGGTAGAAACCAGCAACCTGTAAAAAGCTGATGCAACGAATGTAAAACTCACTGACCAATTAAAGCCCACAAACATTCTTTGACCTCATATTTTCTGCTTCCAACCAGGGAACTAGGAAGTTGAAATATAGGGAGATATTTGATGAGCTCTTCACACTTCAAACAAAGCAATCTCCAAAAAAAAAAAAACAACAGTATTGATTTCTCCGAAATGTAAATTAATTACTGGGAATAATTAACATTGCCAATAGATTCTATCTTCTAATACAATATTAACCAGATGTTAGAGGCTGAGATCTATTTAATGGAGGAGAGGGTTGATGCAGGTTGTTGACCCAATAAATGGATGAACACAATAAAATAAAAAAAAGAGTGTTGTTTACCCTTCTAGCTATTTTTCCACCATGGGTTCTCATTTGATTCCTCAAGCTACAGACCTCTTTTGACACCTCTAATACTGTATAAAATAGACTTGGCAGAGAAGAGTCTGAAGTGCTGGAAGTCAGAAGGGGCGCTCAGTCTGAGAGGCTAAGGCTAAGTGGAGGTGATGGGCTTTCTTCTGCTGATATGTTCTATGGGTCCACATACCCAATGGGATTTACCACGAAGTGAGAGGAAATTTGGCTTCGTGACAAATCAACTTTTTCCTGAAATTCTGATCGAAGTCCACTTTTGCTCAACATTAGACAGAGATATAGCTAAATATTTCTATGATTTTAGAAGTAGGGATGAATGAATGAAAGGTGTCTGGTTTGCTCTACCTGCATCTCTGTGAGATCACTACACAAGCACTGAGGTAAAAGAAACCATTGAGAATGTTAGTCCACCTCTGCAGGAGACGGTGGAGCAGAAGGATAAACACCAGGGGGTGCTACCAGAAAGGAAAATATAAAATCACTTTTATACTAGATATTTATTATGCTTTTGTATTTATTATATGTCCCTTTTTAATACAAATTGGTGTTATTGAATTGAATCTGATTGCAATTGGCACATTGATTGTGTTTGCTATATACACTAAGCACTTTGTCTTAACACTTTGCTTGAGGAAGGCTCTAGTACTGAGCCGAAACGTCACATTTCCATATGGGTGAATAAACTTGTTTTCATTTTTTATTTTTTTTGGAGTGCTGCCTGTTTTTTGGGACTTTATATACGGGGTTTGCTCATCCCCATTTGGGTTATTTGCATAGAAACATAGAATGTGTCGGCAGATAAGAACCATTTGGCCCATCTAGTCTGCCCAATATATCTGAATCCTATGAATAGTCCCTGGCCCTCTTATATAAAGGATAGCCTTATGCCTATCCCATGCATGCTTAAACTCCTTCACTGTATTTGCAGCTACCACTTCTGCAGGAAGGCTATTCCATGCATCCACTACTCTCTCAGTAAAGTAATACTTCCCTATATTACTTTTAAACCTTTGCCCCTCTAATTTAAAACTGTGTCCTCTTGTGGTAGTTTTTCTTCTTTTAAATATGCTCTCCTCCTTTACCGAGTTGATTCCCTTTATGTATTTAAAAGTTTCTATCATATCCCCTCTGTCTCTTCTTTCTTCCAAGCTATACATATTAAGGTCTTTTAACCTTTCCTGGTAAGTTTTATCCTGCAATCCATGTACTAGTTTAGTAGCTCTTCTCTGAACTCTCTCTAGAGTATCTATATCCTTCTGGAGATATGGCCTCCAGTACTGCGCACAATACTCCAAGTGAGGTCTCACCAGTGTTCGGTACAGCGGCATAAGCACTTCACTCTTTCTACTGCTTATACCTCTCCCTATACATCCAAGCATTCTGCTGGCATTTTGTGCTGCTCTATTACATTGTCTTCCCACCTTTAAGTCTTCTGAAATAATTACTCCTAAATCCCTTTCCTCAGATACTGAGGTCAGGACTGTGTCAAATATTCTATATTCTGCCCTTGGGTTTTTACGCCCCAGGTGCATTATCTTGCACTTATCCACATTAAATTTCAGTTGCCAGAGTTCTGACCATTCTTCTAGTTTTCCTAAATCCTTTTCCATTTGGCGTTTCCCTCCAGGAACATCAACCCTGTTACATATCTTTGTGTCATCAGCAAAAAGACACACCTTACCATCGAGGCCTTTTGCAATATCACTTATGAAGATATTAAACAAAATTGGTCCCAGTACAGATCCCTGTGGAACCCCACTGGTAACATGACCTTGTTTTGAATGTTCTCCATTGACTACAACCCTCTGTTGTCTGTCACTCAGCCACTGCCTAATCCACTCAACAATATGGGAGTCCATGCTCAATGACTGCAGTTTATTGATAAGTCTTCTATGTGGGATAGTGTCAAAAGCCTTACTAAAATCTAGATATGCGATGTCTACTGCACCTCCACCGTCTATTATTTTAGTCACCCAGTCAAAAAAATCTATAAGATTTGTTTGACATGATCTCCCTGAAGTAAACCCATGTTGTTTTTCATCTTGCAATCCATGGGATTTTAGATGTTCCACAATCCTATCCTTTAATAGGGTTTCCATTAATTTGCCTACTATTGATGTCAGACTCACTGGTCTATAGTTGCTCGATTCCTCCCTACTACCTTTCTTGTGAATGGGCACGACATTTGCCAATTTCCAATCTTCCGGGACGACTCCTGTTACTAATGATTGGTTAAATAAATCTGTTAACAAAGTGCTACGTAGTTTTGCATGTGAGGGGGAGCTTGTATATTCCGGTCATTTCAGATTTATGTTGAAATTACAAAATGTGGATTTTATATGTAGAAAGAATGTTATTTTGGTGTCTTTTGACATTACCTCACTCTACACCTCCATTGACCACCAAAAAGGATTATTTGCTGTTTCGTGTATGTTGGAGAAGTCTTCTTTCACACCAAAGGCTTGCAAATTTGTATTATCACTTTTGGATATCATCTTGAGGTATAACTATTTCTTATTTCAGGATACCTATTATATGCAGAAACAGGGCCTGGCCATGGGGTCCAATGTGGCCCCAACTTATGCCAACATCTTTATGCGCCAGTTTGAAGAGGATGTCATCTATGAGTGCCACCATTTCCGCCATGTTTTGGCGTGGTGGCGCTGCATAGACGACATCTATTTTTTCTTATCTGGACTGGCACTGCATTGGAACTAATGATTTTCATATGTTTTTTTTTTGGGGGGGGGGTTTTAAACAGTTTTTATTGAGCAAATCAATAAAATACAATATCCGAGTGGTGGAGGGAAGACAAGCTTCCATCACTCCTACATATATCAAAAACAAAGCAAGGTCAGTCATTGTATTGCGAGTATTTCAGATACATCAAAGAAGCAAGTCACTGAAAAGATATCCAGTGGCTAAGACAGAAAATAGTCACCTATTATTGCTTCAAGGAGTCACTGTGTATCACGATTCATCACATCCGAGACAGGTTTAGAAATAGGGGGGGGGGGGGGTTCATACTCCTATGTGTATACTTAGAAATAGGGAGAGAGTGGGACTGAGGAGGCAAATCAAGTGTGACTGGCTCACAGAAGCAAGTTATCTGAAGGGAAATTAACTGCCTACTATCCTCTGATAACCTCTAAAGGAAATCCTTCTGTCCCAGGCCTTCTAAAATTTGTGGTGCGATCTTAGTTCTCAGGAGGACAGCTCTTCTAGTCTATAGATTTGATCAATCCTCTGGAACCATTGTTCCATAGGGGGAATATCAGTGGATAGCCATAATTGAGGGATCAAAAATTTAGCAGCATTTATCAGGTGCTTAAAAAGTGTCAAATTAGGTGGAGGAGGGTCTCGTGGAAAAAGATTTAGGAGAGCCACTTCAGGAGTTGGATTAATATTGGATCCACATATATCATTACTTGTTTGAAAAAAAAATTCCCACCACGATGACATTTTCATATGTTTTTGAATGGCGTTGATAGTGCGCTTCAGTTCACTTTGGTTTATTCCCAAGGTGAGATGGAATTTTTGGACACAAGAGTCACTTTGGTTGATAGTCAGTTACACATAAACCTGTATACCAAACCAACGGATAGGAACACTATTTTAGCATATAGTGGTAATCACCTGAGACGAATGGTAAGGTCATTACCTCACTCACAGCTCTTGAGGGCAAGACGCATTGTTTCTGATTCTGATGCACTAGATAGCACCCTATGTAAGATGGTGGATACATTCTGGGTTATCCATCAAGACTCCTACAACAAAACAAGGATATGGTCATCAAATTGGATAGGGCTACGACTTTATCCAAGAAGAAGACACATACCACATCAGCCAGAAGCCCTTTTATTTCCACCTACACTGAGTGCAGCGTAGACATTGGGAATATCATTAGGCACCATTGGAACATACTAGGTGGGTGCCATAAGACAGTTTTTTAATTCCATTCCCCTCCACTAATGTCATACCGCAGGTCCAAAAGCCTACAGGACCAGTTGGTCAAGGCTGATGTTGGACCAAAAAAAGTTAATAGGCAAACAACATTGACACAGGCAGGCCAGGGGTGTTACCCATGTCTGGCCTGGGTCAATTGCAGATATATCATCAAGGGTAAAACCTTTGTACATCCAGTTACTGGTATCTCATATCAGATTCAACACCATTTGATATGTGATTCCAGTTATGTTATCTATGTTCTTACATGCCCGTGTAATCTAATATATGTCGGCGAAACCACAACTGATTTTAAGATGCAACTTAACAATCATCGATACATTATCAGAAAGAAAAGGCTTGATTTACCAGTCTCAAAGCACTTCACTGAGTCTAAACATTCAGAGAGGGATTTAAAATGGTGCATTGTGGACCATGTACCAATGCCCAGGATAGGTGGTAATAGATCTAATCTATTAAAGAAAAGAGAATTGCATTGGATCTACTTACTTAAAACTTTGAAACCGTATGGTCTGAATATTGACTATAAGATTGGAGCAATCTTGTGAGGTGATGGTTTGCCCCCTGTTCCTTCTTGTTCCAGACTGCATGACTCCTGTGTACATGGGGGCTATTGTTATTGACAAAGAATTCATACAAATGGTTGTATGATTTTTAAATCTAGTTATTTTTTGATTATATGTTCTTTGTTTTTATTTTTTCATATGATATATCATGGAGGGTAGTGAGAAGATGACGGAGACTGACCAGATGTCTGGAGACTGCCTCCTGTCTCTATGGAAACATTCATATTGATTTTCTCAATCGTTTAACGACTTTATGCCCGACGTTATTTTCTACATTTTTTGTATAGTGAGCCACCTTGCTGAGCCCCTTTTGTAGGAGAACCCTCTTGGCTGGTGGTGATGGATGGGATCTGGATGCGGATGTGACATGGCTCTGCATTGACATACGGGCTCATGTCTGGTCTGCGTCCACAGGGAGGGCGCCATGTCTGTCATGGATGTTGATGCCCTCTCCCGTTCCCACACAGGCACCTCCCGATACTATGTATAAGTCGCTCGTATTCAGAGCTCTGTACTCAGGACTCACTGTTTGGCTCGTCTGTCTACTAAGGCACATGAGGACACATGCGCCTGATGGACCATGGGATGTTCCCTAAACTAATATGGCCGCAATGATGGGGCGCATGCCTGAATACACGCCCGACGTAACAATGTGACGGAGGCTAGATAGATCTTCCGGACATGAGCATTGCTGTATGGGGCACGCCGAAACAGGAGCCTGATAACCTGACGCCGCCATACATCTGGTTTCTCCTCCCTCCTTCCTCCGCTTGATAGATCATCTAGTAAGCACTTGTCACTTTATATAATTGGTTGCACATGTCACATTATCACAGTGCACATGTTGCTTTATAAATTTTTAATTGCTAATCATGTTGAATATTTTCTAGAAACATAAGTTGCTGTAAAGACTGGACATGAAATCGGCATTTAATCAAGTATTGTAATCACTTTTATATTAGATATTTATAATGATTTTGTTTTTATATGTCACTTTTTAATCCTAATTGATGTTATTGAATTGAATCTGATTGTAATTGGAACATTGATTGTGTTTGCTATATACACTGAGCACTTTGTCTTAACACTTTGCTTGAGGAAGGCTCTAGTACTGAGCCGAAACGTTGCATTTCCATATGGGTGAATAAACTTATTTTAATTTATTTTTTTGGAGTGCTGCCCGTTTTTGGGGACTTTATATACGGGGTTTGCTCATCCCCATTTGGGCTATTTGCACCCTTTGTTTTTTGTTTTGCTTTGACGGTGCCGCCGACTCTTTTCATATAAATATATATATATATATATATATATATATATATACACACACACACACACACATACATATATATATACATACATACACATATACATATATACACACACACTTTCTTTCCAAAGAACGAAGCAGCACTTCCAGAATTCGGTGACAGGGTGAAGACCCCAAAACTTTATTCCCAGCAACGTTTCGGCCTACTCAATGAGGCCTTTGTCAAGCTATTTGGGCTATTTGCACCCTTTGTTTTTTGTTTTGCTTTGACGGTGCCGCCATCTATATATATATATATATATATATATATATATATATATATATATCTATCATGGTGAATAGCATACTAGGAATAAAACAAAAAATGCCAACTCGCCATTTTTCATCGCTTCACCACTCTAAAAAATTGTGATCAAAAGTGATCAAAAAGTCACACACACTACAAAGTCTATAAAAACTGAACCCAAAAAGTAGAACCACACATGTAGTACAAAAAATTATCTTTATTATACATAATTGGTTACACAAAAATACAATAAAATATAAAATTTGCGGGTGAGGGCTACAGAGCAAGAATCACCCCTCCCCCCCACACAGATAACAATGGGTCTATTTAAACTATACAAATGATATATATATATATGTACACATCAATAAATGGCACCTAAAAAGTGTTACAACTATAAATTACATTGTAGTCATCCATGGCCGGTACAACACTAAAAGAGAATCTATACCTCATCACATATGGTCAGAACACATCTAGATTCCTCCCTAGATATGGTCCAAACTCAGTGGCTCCAACTCAGGGAACTCTCGGTAAGTGTAATAGGCGACTATTAAAAAAAAGTGTAAACAACTGCTGACCAACACAGACAAACAATATTCTGACCCTGCATATCCGTGGGGAGGGAGGAAAGGGACGACTCCCTGACATGCTTTTTTACCTTAGCTTTGTCCAAGGGAATAGAGTACTGAGTTGCTACCTCCGATATAAACCCAGTATCCAGCTGGAGTCATTCAACAGCAATTAGTACACTCCAATCAACAACCATCCTGGGTAGGAGGGTGTACCTCTCCAATATATCAAACTACTTGCTGTTTGGCCCCCCTGCTGAGAGAAGCGTAGGATGCACTGGGCGGGGCGCTGGTACGGAGCATGCGCGGTATGTCCGATCATGTGACAGGTCACGTGAGGTGTGACGCAGTAGAGTCATGTGGCCGGAACTGGGCGCATTGTGAGTATGGCCGGCGCCGCATCCTTAGACACTGCGGATTGGGCTAGTGCAGCACTTCCTGCACTTAGAGATATATATATGAGGAGTTAAATGGGTGGATCAAAGCGATGGGAGGTTCTGGTTTATTGGGTACACCCTCTTCCCCAGGATGGTTGTTGATTGGAGTGTACTAATTGCTGTTGAATTAATCCAGCTGGATACTGGGTTTATATCGGAGGTAGCAACTCAGTACTCTATTCCCTTGGACAAAGCTAAGGTGAAATGTACGTCAGGGAGTCGTCCCTTTCCTCCCTCCCCACGGATATACAGAGTCAGTATATTGTTTGTCTGTGTTGGTCAGCAGTTGTTTATACTTTTGTGTAATCTATAGTTGTAGCACTTTTTAGGTGCCATTTATTGATGTGTATACAGTATATCATTTGTATACAGCTCTGTAGCCCTTACCCACAAATTTTATATTGTATTGTATTTTTGTGTAACAATTATGTGTAATAAAGATAATTTTTTGTACTACATGCGTGGTTCTACTTTTCAAGTTCAGCTATTGACACGGTTCCATGCATGATGCATATTGTAACGGTCACGTACACACACACACAGGGGGGAGGATAGTGACCACTGCGCTCCACCCTCACCCCTGGCCCTGCCTACTTGCCTCACAACTCCTGATGACAGGGGACAACTGGACGGCAGTCCCTAACTTAGACTACGTGCGGGAAGGACAGACAAGACAAATAACGGATAGTGAACGGACCGGGTCAAAACAAAGAGGGCAATGCAGTACAGAGGGATAAGCAAAGAAAGGTCAGGAGAAGCCGGGGTTATAAATACCAGGAGAGTCGAGAAGTACCAAAGGAGTCCGCAAAGAATAGTCATGTGGAAGCCGAGGTCAATATACCAGGAAGGATGCGCAGTACAGGAGGAGCAGGCAAAGGATCGTCAGGTAAGTACACAGGTATCCAACAACTGCCAGGAACCTAAATTAACAGGCAACCTGTGGCCAGCAGGCTGCCTGTATTTATAGTGGGGAGTGAGGATCATGTGACGTAGGCAGCATCACATGACCGACAGACCGACCAGTCGAGCACCGAGTGATCAGCTCGGCGCTCAAGGTAGACCTAGGAGCAGGGAACCTCCCAGCTAGCAAAGCTGCCCTGGGAACGAGGTCAAACACAGATCCTCGCTCCCGAAGCTAAGCAGCAGGTCTGCGGCTGATGGGAGACCGAGTGCGCCTTCGGCACCCCGTTACACATATGCTTATGTATATGGTCATTTTTTGGTGTTCAAAGTCTACAAAAACATAAGTCACGAAACATAAAGTTATGGAGGTCAGAATATGGTGATAGAAAGAAAAAAAAATACTTTTTACATAATTCTTCATTTTATTACTGTATGTATTAAAACACAAATAAAACAAAAAAAAAATGGTATCACTGTAATCATACTGACCAATAGAATGAAGCGGACATGTCAGTTTTACTGAATAGGGAACATCATAAAAACAAAACCCGTAAAACTGGCAGAATAGTGCTTTTTCCAATTCCACCGAATTTGGATTGTTTTCTAGCTTCACACTATATTGTAAATTGTATTAAATTGTGCAACTAGAAAGTACAACTTGTCCTGCAAAAAAAAAGGCTGTCCTACATCTGTGAATGGAATGGAACCGAAAAAGAGAACGTGAACAGAAAAATAAATAAAAAAAAGTTAAGCATTCTGGAAGTCAGGTAGTGAAAAACAAAAAAAATAATAATATTTTTCAAGACATCTGTTGTGAAAAAATATATAAATAAATACATTTAAAAAAAGAAAGTAAAATATAGATGCATGTAAGAAGGTAAAGAGAGGAACTGGGCTGTACTGAGGACAACACCACTACCCCCATCAGGATGGGTTACAATCCTCCCATTAAGTTTATGGGAGTAAATAAGACATCTTGCCATTTCTGACCTAGAGCAAATGTTGTAGTGGGCAGGTTAGGTTTGGCATGTGAACTTCATCAACATAAGTGAGTTGGGCTACTTTCACACTTGCGCTAGGTGCGGATCCGTCTGGTATCTGCACAGACGGATCCGCACCTATCAATGCAAACGATGGTATCCATTCAGTGCGGATCCGTCTGCATAACAGCTTTTTCAGATCTGAGTTTTCACGATCGTGAAAACTCAGATCCAACAGTATGTTCTAACACAGAGGCGTTCCCATGGTGATGGGTACTCTTCAAGTTAGAATATATTAAGAACTGTGTACATAACTGCCCCCTGCTGCCTGGCACCACCCGATCTCTTACAGGGGGCTGTGATCCGCACAATTAACCCCTCAGGTGCCGCACCTGAGGGGTTAATTGTGCTGATCTCAGCCCCCTGATCGGATGCTGCCAGGCAGCAGGGGCCAGACCCCCCTCCTTCCCCAGTATAAAAAGCATTGGTGGCCAGTGCGGCCCCCCCTCCTCCCTCCCCAGTATTAAAAGCATTGTTGGCCAGTGCGGCCCCCCCTCCCTTCCTCCCCAGTATTAAAAGCATTGGTGGCAGTGGCCACAGGCTAACAACCCCCTCCCCCCCATCATTGGTGGCAGCAGGAGCGGCATTTCCGATCGGAGTCCCAGTTTAATCGCTGGGGCTCCGATCGGTTGCCATGGCAGCCAGGGCGCTACTGCAGTCCTGGCTGTCGTGGTTACTTAGCTTATACTTTTAGACCAGCCTATAAGAAAAAAAACTCAAATTGAGTGTATGAGTACACTGCGGTCTAGTATAATATACTGAACCAACCAATGAAAAAAAAAACAATAACCCCATATAGAATAAGAAAGCACACATATAAAATATATGTAGTTTATTAAAGACACATTTAATGCAGTTTTTATACCCAATGTCTGTGACCCCCTCTCCCTGTTAGTCCGGTACATGTGAGGGTGGTTGATTTGGGTCCCATCACACGGGGCGCCCTTCCCCCCTTACCTTGTGCCTTTATGTTATATTTAGTGTCATTAAATGTGTCTTTAATAAACTACATATATTTTATATGTGTGCTTTCTTATTCTATATGGGGTTATTGTTTTTTTTTGTTGGTTGGCTACTTAGCTTATACTTACCTGCGCTGTCTGTGGCCGGCCGGCGCTCCTCCTACTGGTAAGTGACAGGTCAGTGCGGCGCATCGAACAGACCTATCACTTACCAGTAGAAAGAGCGCTGGCCAGCCACAGACAGCGCAGGTAAATATAAGCTAAGTAACTATGGCAGCCAGGACTGCAGTAGCGTCCTGGCTGCCATGGTAACCGATCGGAGCACCAGCGATTAAACTGGGACTCCGATCGGAAATGCTGCTCCTACTGCCATAAATGATGGGGGGGGGTTGTTAGCCTAGCCTGTGGCCACCAATGCTTTTAATACTGGGGAGGGGGGGGGGGCTGCACTGGCCAATATTAATAGGGACTCCTGACTTTACATTGAAAGTCAAAGGGGAACGGATCTGTTTGCAATTGCACCATATTGTGTCAACGTCAAACGGATCCGTCCCCATTGACTTGCATTGTAAGTCAGGATGGATCCGTTTGGCTCCGCACGGCCAGGCGGACACCAAAACACTGCAAGCAGCGTTTTGGTGTCTGCCTCGAGAGCGGAATGGAGGCGGAATGGAGCCAAACTGATGTATTCTGAACGGATCCTTATCCATTCAGAATGCATTGGGGATGAACGGATCCGTTCGGGGCCGCTTGTGAGAGCCCTCAAATGGATCTCACAAGCGGAACCCCAAACGCAAGTGTGAAATTAGCCTTAATTATACAAATATTGACTTATGGCAAAATGATTTCATGATTAACTTTTATAATCTGAAATATTCCTGGAATAACAGCAATTATCTAAAAACACATTTCTTAGAAAAGATTAAAAATTTCTAACGCTGAATTACAAATACATTTGTAATGTAATTCCAGACCGTAAGGAAAAATCATGCTATTAACCACATCCTGTGCCATAAAAGGGATTATTCACCTTCAGGGGCCTTTTGGCCAGACCTCCAAATGTCACCCTACCTGCAGAGACAAGCATGCTTACTGTACCTGCCCCCCGCCACTGGGTTGCAACTAGGGATAAGCAAACTTTATATTTTGAAATTCGAATTTGCGTTGTGGTATAAGCTGAATTGCGTTATGGATTCCGTTACCACGGACCATAACATAATTCCATGACGGAATGCATAACGGAATGCCTTTAGAGGCATTCTATTATTCATTCCGTCATATTAGAAGTCTACGGCCTGCAAAATGGATCTGTCTAGTTTATGTTATGCAGGAGAGAAAGTTCGCTCATCCCTAGTTGTAACTCCTTCTGTCTTCAACTGCAACACTCCATTCCCCACTCCAATATCATGGGGGTCACCGGTGCCACTGCAGCGGTGACATTATTATCCTTCATGCAGAACGTCAATGGTTCACCTGACTCATGGGGGAAACTGACACTCATGTTGACACATGGGAAGGCAGAGGGGGAGCTAAGTAACCCAGTGGCAGGGAGCAGGCAAGTATGCTTTCCTCTGCAGGTCCGGAAGCATGGGGGGGTGTCTAGCTGAAAGGCCCCAGAAGGTGAACAGCTCATTTTAAATGTTGGGCCAGGCAGAAGTGCCTAAACACTAGACACCATACATTTACAATGCATTCAGAAAGTCTTCACATTCACATTTTGTTTACAGTATGTTGCTAAAATAAATAAAATAAAATAAATCAAGTTATCCCCATCAAACAATATTCCATAATAAAAAAGTGAAAACAGAATTTTCAAAATATTTACTAGTTGTATTAAAAAGGAAAAACTAAAAAATTTGACCCTTTGCTTTGATACTGGAAATTTAGCTCTGGGAGACCTCCCATTTGATTATCTTTGAGATGTTTCCACACTTTGATTGGAATCTACCTGTGGTAAATTCAGTGGATTGGACATGATCTGGAAAGACATCCATTCCCAGCTGACAAGATGTATCAGAGCAAAAATTAAGCAATGAGGAGGAAAGAACGGCCTATAGAGTTCAGAGATAGGACTGTGTGGAGGCACAGATCCTGAGAAAAGTACAAAAGATTCCTGTTGCACTGGAAGTTTACAAGAGCACAATGGACTCTACAATTCTTTAACGGAGGAAGTTTGAAACAGCGAGGAGTCTTCCTAGAGCTGGCCACCCCATCAAACTAATTATTTTGGGGACAAGGACCTTGGTAAGAGAGGTAACAGATGGGAGAGACTTCCATAAGGCTGACCATCACTGCAGCACTCCACTAATCTGGGCTTATAAGAAATCTAATATATAAATCTGAGTGTGTGTATGTCCGCTAAAGGAATCCGCACCGTCGCATTTACCATCCCCAAATTTTGCACAGCCGCCTTTTGTGACGGGGGAACGTCATAGAATATGTTTTGAGTAAAAATTTTCACCCCGCACTTTCCAATTATTTGCCCAAAAAATATGCTTAGTAACCTAACCGTCAAATTACAGGAGCCATTGGCTGTTGGCTGATGTGGCATTTAGCTAGGTATTCATCATGGTTGCATATAGCGACCAATCACAGCTCAGCTTCTATTTTGCTACAGGTCATTAATATGAGTTCTGATTGGTTGCTATAGGCAACAAAGGACATTATTAGTATAAGACAGCTTATGTGTGAGGTAATATCATTTTAATTGCAATGCTTAGCCAACGTTGTTGTAGAGGCTGATGTGACTCACATGACCTTAAGTGTATACTTATTATGTGGGGTTTTATATACTAACACTTAAAGACAATGCCCTGTAAGAAACTGAATTTGATTGGACGATTGTCCGGCCACTGTGTAGGTCACTGTTAAGGGGTCAGGGGACTGTGGAGGCCACTATTAAAGGGGCAGCTGCTGTGAAGGTCACTGTTAAGGG
Organism: Bufo gargarizans; assembly: GCF_014858855.1. Lineage (NCBI taxonomy): Eukaryota > Metazoa > Chordata > Amphibia > Anura > Bufonidae > Bufo > Bufo gargarizans. The sequence continues at coordinate 35,651,597 of NC_058083.1, forward strand.
AGCTGAGTACTGTGGCAGTCATTGTTAAATGCACAGGCACTGTGGAGGTCTCTGTTAAAGGGGCAGGGAATGATGGAGGTCACAGTTAAGGGGACTGTCCTGTATGAAGTTCACTGTTAAGGGGGCGGGCCCTGTGGAGGTCACTGTCAAGGGGTTGGGATGCTGTGGAACTCACTGTTAAAGGGTTAAGCTGCTGTGAAGGTTAAAGTTAAGGGGGTGGGCTGCTGTGGAGGTCCCATTTTAAGGAGGTGAGGCACTGGGGGGGTCAGTGTTAAGGGGTGGGGTGCTGTGGAGGTCACTGTAGAGGTCACTGTTATGGGGGATACTGTGGATATCTTTTAACGACACACACAATCATTAAAAAAATGTACGAAGCCGGGTCATTCTGCTAATAAATTATATTATATGATTTTTAAAGAGGTTTTCTCAGATTTACATATTCATGGCCTTTCCTCAGGAGCTGCAATGCCTGGTAGAGCTGCTATGAAACGTACAGCATTGTGCTTGGTAAGCCTCCCTCAAACAGCTGTTCAGTGGGGATGCCGGGGTAAGATCGGAGCAGTCACTCTGAATCAGCTACAAAGATCCTGTGTGCACATGTGAAAACTTTCAGAAGGTCAAAAATCAAAATCACTGCAGCATTCCACCAATTTGGTCTTTATGTCACAGTGGTAAAAAAAAAAAAGCCTCTCCTCAGTAAAAAAAAAAAAAATACATGAAAGCCCTCCTGGAGTTTGCAAAAAAAGCACCTAAAGGACTCTAAGACTGTGAGAAACAGGATTCTCTAGTCTGATTAAACCTAGATTTACCTTTTGGGCCTCTACTCTAAGCATCATGTGTGGAGGAAACCAGGCACTGCTCATCACCTGCCCAATACCACCCCTAAGGTGAAACATGGTGTTGACAGCATCATGCTGTGGGGATATTTTTCAGTAGCTGGGACAGAGAGACTGGTCAGGGTTAGGGAAAGCGGAATAGAGCAAAGTAATTAGATATTCTTAATGAAAACCTGATCCAGACTGGTCGGGATCTTAAACTGGACTAAAGGTTCTTCTTTCAACAAGATAATGACCATAAACACATAGCCAACAGTAGCCCAGCCAGAACTCTGACTTGAACCCAATTGAACAGCTCTAGAGAGACCTGAAAATAGCTGTCCTCTGATGGTCCTTCATCCAACCTGATAGAGCTGGAGAAGATCTACAAAGAAGAATGGCAGAAAATCCCCAAATCTGGGTGTGCAAACCTTGTGGCATCATACCCAAGAAGACTGAACACCTTAATCATTGCCATAAGTGCTTCAACTAAGTCCTGAGTAAAAGGCTTTTATGTCAATGCAAAAGTTTAGTGTTTCCTTTCCAATAAATTAGTAAAGATTCATAACATTCTCTTATCACTTTTACATTATGATTATTAAGTGCAAAATGATGGGGAAAAATGACATATAATCCAGCAAAAAAAAAAAAAAAAAATCACCCCCACCTTCAAATTTCTTATTTTTTCAGTAGTAAAACAATGAAGAAAAAAAAAAATGTATATATGTGGTAACATGTAGAAACAGAGGAAACCATCTGCTCCTGTTAAAACATCATTTTTGGAACACTTGTTGAGAACAAGACACAGTTTTTTCCACATGCTGTATTTTTAAACCATCTGCCTCTGATAAGGGACAATTTTCATTACTTTTTTTGTTTTACTTTAAAAAGCATAACAAATATCATGATGCAGTGTGTGTTTTTTTTTATTAACTTTTTTTATTTTCAAAGTAAGAAAACAAAACACGGTACATATTCGACAAGCAGAGCGTCCAACATGACACAGTTATTGGTACAGAGGTTATACATTTTAATTGCATAAAGGTACCTGGTAAGTAATAAAATGCAGAGCATTTCCAAATATACGTATATGCAGATATAATTGTATCATGACTATATCTATCATTATTGGGATGGCATAGTATCTTCAAAATATATGCAGCAAAATCCAAGAGTGTGGAGGGAGGTAGGTTTATCCTATTCTAATCATATATTGGGCTAGAAGGAGATGTCGGACAACTATTGAACCTATATTTACTCCACAATTGCCATTGTTTTACAAATTTTGGGTGATTCCTAGCTTCCCATGAGGATAATTCCTCAAAACGGTACAGTTGGTCCACTTTTTGTCTCCACTGTTCCATAGATGGGAGGGTAGTTGAGAGCCAATTTTTCTGGACCAATAGACGGGGTGCGATAAGCAATTGTCTAAATAGGAAGGGGGGAGGGCGGGGGTCCCCTGACTCAATTGATTCATAGATGCTAAGTAGGGACTTGAGAGGAGACATTGACACTGCGGTTTGGCATATCAGGTTACTTAGGCTAAATATTTCCTTCCACCAATTGTTTACAATGGGACACTCCCACCAGATATGGAGAAAGGATCCTCTATCCCTCAGACATCTCCAACATCTGTCAGATGTTGATTCAGAAAAAAAGCAGGTAATGTCCGGGGTTTTATACCATCTGGTTAATAGCTTGTATCCATTTTCTTGTATGCGGACACATCTAGAAGCGATATGTGGAGCTAAGAAAATATCTGGTAAACTGGTGAGAGGAAGGTTTTGACCAAGATCTCTTTCCCAATGCCTTATGTAAGCAGGTTTGGTAAGTGAGGGGGGTGTATTTAGCCTATGGAATAGTTGGGAAATAAGCTTTTTTGTTGGTTTGGTGTTGTTAATAAGGGCCTCTATCCAAACTAAAGGTCAGAGAAAATCACCTCTAGAGGTATGCTGGGAGAGGTAGGAGTGAAGGTATGATATTGGAGACATGCACTAGTGATGAGAAGTGAGCAATTTTTGGAGCTCAGAAATAGGTAAGACATGGCCCTCTTGGTTGAAGAGAGAAGATACGGGTATGGCTAATTCTCTCAGGGGTCGAGGGGTACATTCAATCACCAGAGGAAGAGCTGTACCCAATACAGGTCCTTCTAAAAAAATTAGCATATTGTGATAAAGTTCATTATTTTCTGTAATGTACTGATAAACATTAGACTTTCATATATTTTAGATTCATTACACACCAACTGAAGTAGTTCAAGCCTTTTATTGTTTTAATATTGATGATTTTGGCATACAGCTCATGAAAACCCCAAATTCCTATCTCAAAAAATTAGCATATCACGAAAAGGTTCTCTAAACGAGCTATTAACCTAATCATCTGAATCAACTAATTAACTCTAAACATCTGCAAAAGATTCCTGAGGCTTTTAAAAACTCCCAGCCTGGTTCATTACTCAAAACCGCAATCATGGGTAAGACTGCCGACCTGACTGCTGTCCAGAAGGCCATCATTGACACCCTCAAGCAAGAGGGTAAGACACAGAAAGAAATTTCTGAACGAATAGGCTGTTCCCAGAGTGCTGTATCAAGGCACCTCAGTGGGAAGTCTGTGGGAAGGAAAAAGTGTGGCAGAAAACGCTGCACAACGAGAAGAGGTGACCGGACCCTGAGGAAGATTGTGGAGAAGGACCCATTCCAGACCTTGGGGGACCTGCGGAAACAGTGGACTGAGTCTGGAGTAGAAACATCCAGAGCCACCGTGTACAGGCGTGTGCAGGAAATGGGCTATAAGTGCCGCATTCCCCAGAAACAGCGGCAGAAGCGCCTGACCTGGGCTACAGAGAAGCAGCGCTGGACTGTTGCTCAGTGGTCCAAAGTACTTTTTTCGGATGAAAGCAAATTTTGCATGTCATTCGGAAATCAAGGTGCCAGAGTCTGGAGGAAGACTGGGGAGAGGGAAATGCCAAAATGCCTGAAGTCCAGTGTCAAGTACCCACAGTCAGTGATGGTCTGATGTGCCATGTCAGCTGCTGGTGTTGGTCCACTGTGTTTTATCAAGGGCAGGGTCAATGCAGCTAGCTATCAGGAGATTTTGGAGCACTTCATGCTTCCATCTGCTGAAAAGCTTTATGGAGATGAAGATTCAATTTTTCAGCACGACCTGGCACCTGCTCACAGTGCCAAAACCACTGGTAAATGGTTTACTGACCATGGTATTACTGTGCTCAATTGGCCTGCCAACTCTCCTGACCTGAACCCCATAGAGAATCTGTGGGATATTGGGAAGAGAAAGTTGAGAGACGCAAGACCCAACACTCTGGATGAGCTTAAGGCCGCTATCAATGCATCCTAGGCCTCCATAACACCTCAGCAGTGCCACAGGCTGATTGCCTCCATGCCACGCCGCATTGAAGCAGTCATTTCTGCAAAAGGATTTCCCACCAAGTATTGAGTGCATAACTGAACATAATTATTTGAAGGTTGACTTTTTTTGTATTAAAAACACTTTTCTTTTATTGGTCGGATGAAATATGCTAATTTTTTGAGATAGGAAATTTGGGTTTTCATGAGCTGTATGCCAAAATCATCAATATTAAAACAATAAAAGGCTTGAACTACTTCAGTTGGTGTGTAATGAATCTAAAATATATGAAAGTCTAATGTTTATCAGTACATTACAGAAAATAATGAACTTTATCACAATATGCTAATTTTTTTAGAAGGACCTGTATATCTCTCAGAGAAAGGAGGGGGGATGGGAAGGGTATTGAGCAGTGGGTGGTCTGGAACCATTTCCATGCCTTCGATGTGGCTTGGATGATGGGGTATGATGAGGATGGTATATTTAACAGACTGGAATTTCCCAATAAAATGGAGCGCAGTGGTTTACCTACAAGTTCCTGTTCCATTGCTACCCATGGTTTAGGGTTGGAGTTCCTGAGCCATTCCACTGCCCTGGACATAAGTACTTCTTTTCCATATAGTTCAGGGTCTGGGAGAGGCATCCCTCCGGATCTTTTGGGGCGAGATAGTGTGTCGTACGATAGTCTGGGCCTCTTGCCGTTCCATATAAACTTACGGAAGATTTTCCTGAGGGAATCATAATAGGTTTTTGGTATGTGTATGGGTAAAACCTGCTGCATGTACGTGAGGCGTGTAATAATTATGGACTTAAGGAGATTTTTCCTACCAAACCATGATATTATGTGTGAATTCAAACTATCTAGAGTGGAGGATATAGAATGCAGAAGTGGGGAGTAGTTGAGAGTGAACAGATCAGCTACATTGGGGCTTATCTTGATTCCCAGGTATGTGAGGAAAGGAGATGACCAATTAAATGCAGAATTGGCTTTTAAGCGATTTTGTGTTATCAAGGGGATACCAAAATAAATGATAAGTGATTTTTGTTTATTTATTTTAAAGTTGGAGAGGGTGCTATATTTATCTAAATGGTGTTGAATCGCCAAGAGTGATGTTTCTGGGTTTGAGGTCATGATCATAATGTCGTCCGCGAAGGCGGCGAGTTTATGCTCCCTACCTCCCAAAAATATACCCTTGATATCTGGATCTGTTCTCAAACGGATAAGAAGGGGTTCAAGGGCTAAAACAAAAAGTAGTGGTGATAGGGGGCATTCTTGGCGGGTGCCATTCCGTATACTGAAGGGGTCTGAAAGGTCACCATTAACTAAAACTGAAGCGGAAGCCTGGCAATAAATGGCAAAAGTGGCTTGTACAAAGGGACCAGGTAGGCCGAATCCCCGCAGGACTTGATTCAGGTATGACCAATTAATCCTGTCAAATGCTTTCTCCGCATCTGTACTGAGTAGGAGAAGAGGTTTGGATTGGAGGGTAGCGTAGTAGACAACATTAAGAACTCTAGTTGTGTTATCTCTGCCCTCCCTACCCTTGACGAAGCCCACCTGGTCCCCATGTACCAAAGATGGGAGAGCCGTAGACAAACGATTCTCCAGCATCTTTGCTAATAGCTTAAGATCGATGTTAAGAAGTGATATGGGTCTGTAGTTAGCACATTGGTTAGGGTTTTTCCCTTCCTTGGGTATTAACGTGATATGGGCTATTGTCATATCTTCTGAAAGTTGTTTCCCTTGGAGGGTCGAGTTACAAACAGAAAGCAGGTGGGGCAGGATAACTTGTTGGAAAGTTCTGTAATAGGAAACAGTTAATCCATCTGGGCCTGGGCTTTTGCTCGATGGTGCTTGTTTTAATGCCATTGTTAGTTCTGTCAATGTGAAGGGATATGATAGTTTCCGTTTGATATCCACAGGGAGGGACGGGAGATCTAGTGATTCTAGGAAGGAGGAGGTTAAGGTGGAGTGGGAATCTGATGAAAGTGAAGGGGGCAAATTATATAGGGATTTGTAGAATTCCTTGAAACGGGACGCAATTAACTTAGAGTATAGTGAAGTACCCTGGGGGGAATCTATTTGGTGAATATAGTTAGCTGCCTTCCTATTCTTAATTCTACGCATCATAAATTTTGATGCTTTGTCCCCATGGGCGAAGAACTTGTGCTGTGAATTCAAAAAATACTTAGTTGTTGAGTGTTGTAGGAGGGACTTTATTTCTGCTCTAAGATTGGAAAGTTCCTGTAATTGGGATTCTGACAGGGAGCGTTTGTGCAGAGATTCAAGTATTTTTGTTTTTCGGCAAAGGGCATCTAACTTTTTACCCCTCTACTTTTTGAGGAATGAGCCCAAGCTAATAAAGTGCCCTCTGATATATGGTTTATGGGCATCCCATAGAGATTGGTCACTTGTTTCTGGACATTTATTCAGCGTGAAGTATTCTCTAAACAGCTCGAATATTTTTTCTATGGTAATTTTGTCCCCCAAAAGTGACTCGTTCAAGCGCCATCTAAATTTATTTGAAGTCGGTACCGGAGCTGAGACTTTCAGGAAGGTGGGGGCGTGATCTGATAGGTGGATGGATCCCATTTTAGCATCATGACATAACTGCAGGTGTGCCTTGGATATGAATAAGTAATCCAATCTTTGATAGGACCCGTGGACATGAGAATAAAAACTATAATCCCTCAAATTGGGGTGTAGCGTACGCCATACATCAATAAGATGTAGGTTCCAGAGTCCCCCCCTTAATCCGCGTAAGGCACCCGCAGATAAAGAAGACCTCCGGGTGGATGAATCAAGTTGCGGGGTCAGAGTGACATTAAAATCGCCTCAAACCTTCCGCAATGTTCTCAATGATAGGGAAGATTGCGGAAAACCATATAGATTGGCCTGAATTAGGGGCATAAAGATTTATGATAGTGTACATTTGAAGGCCTATGCAACACTTAACCAGGATGTACCTCCCCTCTGGGTCAGAGTGGCATTAAAATCGCCTCCCAGGACCACCAAACATTCCGCAATGTTCTCAATGATAGGGAAGATTGCAGAAAACCATCTAGATTGGCCTGAATTGGGTGCATAAATATTTATGATAGTGTACATTTGAGGGCCTATGCAACCCTTAACCAGGATGTACCTCCCCTCTGGGTCCTGCATGTGTGAGGTGTGCTTGAACGGGACTGTCCTCTGAAATCCAATGCTTACCCCCCCCAGAAGCAGATGTGTTACCACCGCAGTGATACCATTGGGAGTAGTGGGCAAAGGATAGGTTAGGGTAATGATTGAATTTGAAGTGCGTCTCCTGTAGGAGCAGGACACTGGCCCCAGATTTGCGCAGCAATGTAAAGATCTGACTCCTCTTGGAAGGGGAGTTGAAACCTCTAACATTGTAGGACGCAAATGATAAGTCAGCCATGGTGTTTAAGACGTAGAGGGTTACGTAGCTGGGGTGCATCCCCCTCCCAGAGATACACACCTGGTCCATGTAGAATCTGACCTTTCAGGCTGGGCGAATTGGATGTCAGAGGATTCCCAAGTATTCTTTGCTGTTAAGAGAAGTTAATACGGGTCAAAAAAGTGAACAAAGTGAGGGTCATAAGGGGGGAAATGGTTGATCAACCCAGTTACGATCCTCATAGCATCGGAAAAGGCCTCTAAGGAGAGGCTGTCAGACAGTGGAGAAAAGTCAATTAGGCTGAAGGAAGATGGGCATAGTAGGTTTGGAATGAGTGCAGACAGAGGGAAGAAATTGGTGTGGAGTGACAGGGGTTAAAGGTATGAAAGTATAGAGAAGGAATGATTTAGAGAGCGAGTATAGGGAATGGACTGGGCCTAATGTGTTTCCTAGCATTACATGAAAACTGTTTACATTATTGAACCAGTCCCTATGGAGTAAACTGTATGTTCCTTCGCTTGGCCTTCTGCGATTTTGGAGTGCAGGGAGATTCGAATGGCACAATCACAGGTATTTCTGGAAGCTCCAAGATTTCCCGGTAAAGCTCCCAGTTCTCCATTTCCATAGGCGGGATCTGCAGGTGTTCAAACACTCCATCTAGGTCTGCGTACGCGGAGTTGGAAAGCCGACGTCCAGCATGGGCAAAGGTAGGTCCGAATGGAAATGTCCATCGGTATAGGATCTTGTTGGACTGGAGCCAGTCGGTCAGGGGCTTCAGGGATCAACGTTTTCTGAGTGTTGAAGGTGCTAAATCCTGATAAATCAAGACTGGTGATCCTTCACATGTTATGTTGTCTCAGTTCCTGGCTGCCTCCAGTACTGCTGTTTTAATCTGGAAATTTAGGAATCGGAAAATTACATCTCTGGGGGGTTCAGAGGGTTTGGGTTTAGGCCGCAGAGCTCTGTGGGCACGTTTGATGGTGATTTCAGACTGCTGATTTGGACCCAATAAAGACTTGCAAAGTGTCAGCACTGTGGCTGTGATGTCCGTGGCTAGGACTGTCTCAGATGTCCCTCTGAACCTCAAATTGTTTCTGCGTCCTCGGTTTTCTCGATCCTCCAAAGCATTATGGAGGTCATTGAGATGAGTATGACACTTCTGCAGTGAGGATGCAGTGGCTGTTTGGTGGGCTAGGATCGCGGCCTGATGCGTCTCTAGAGTAACCACTCTGTCTCCTACATGCAGGATATCATGGTGGAGCGCTGTAAGTTCGCTCAGGATCGGTTCCATAGCTTTGCTGAGCATTTGTTTTAGGAATCGGCGGGTGACCGGGAGTGCCGTCCTGCTGTGAGAATCTTCATTGTTAGACTCCCCTTCTGAAAGATCAGTAGCGCACTAACTAACCTTAAGTGAGGGTGTCGGCGCCATCTTGGGCTCCCGCGCCGCAACAGTAGCGGCTGCTTTTCGGATGAATTTATCTATTTCTCCACCTGAGTTAGCAGATTTATTAGTACTGGAGGAGTCTCCAGACCTAGGCTGGCCTATCTTGACCATTTCTCCGGCTGTCAGCTTGCGTTAGCTGGTGATATGCAGGATCTAGTACAGTTCGAGTACGAGTTCCCGACAAAGCTGCCATCACAGTCAGGGGCTAGCTCCGCCCCCGATGCAGTGTGTTTTTAAACAGGATGTTTGTTAGCATCATCAAGAGACTCCCTAAAATCTTTTTCGGGTGGCTTATCATATCTCCTAAGCTAACTCTTCCCCAGTCACCCCACACCCACTTTCCTAATCATTCTTCTGAATCTGATCCTTCATCAAACACTACCCCCCTCCCCCATGCACTCAGAAGCACTACAGATATCAGCTTATGGCTGGCTCACACAGCCTTATCTACTCCCCTATTATGTTAAGATGGGCGGACCACAGTTGTTACCTTCTGTTTCACCCCTATTTCCTGATAGATTGTAAACTCTTGTGAGCAGGGCCCTCACTTCTCGTTTTAATTGTTGATCTCGGTGCACCTCGGCTCCTCAGTTTTTCAGCACTGGTCACACCCCTCAATGCACGGAATCCCTAATTTGCATAAGGAATAAAAGCTTTTTGCTGGGGAACACTGCAACTGATTTTCATAAGACAAGTATCATATTAGTCAACAGGGTTAACCCTACCATGCAGTATGCCTGGTTTAACAGAGCTGATTCTGCTGACTGGTGCTCTTTACATTGTCATATGAAATTGGTCTCTGGACCCCTGCACTGTAGTTGGTCACAGTTCTTATATGTTGTAGTTGTATTCTTTAAAGGCTATGCACATCTTGGCATGGCATTTTTTTACTACTACATTTTACTAATTCTAATATTTTCAGTTAGTCATTTTTAAAAATGTTCAGCCTCTTTCTCATACTTCCTTAAGATTTACTAATACTATGGTCTATATTTGTATATAGATCTGATCTCTAAACAGTCATTATAGCATAATTCTTATCTTAGTGATAAGAATGTGGCTTATATACAGATGTAGCCAAACTAAAATTGAGTCTGATAACTCTGATAACACATGTCAAAGTGTTATCTCCTGCCATCTTGTGACAAAAGCCATTGAAATACAGTGAAAGAATTAGTTAACCTTCTTGTGCCTTTTTTTTACTTAACACACTAATCATCAAGCTTAACTTGGATGCATCTGTAAGTGTGAGCATTGACATGTGAATACACACTTTGCCCTTCTATAATAATAAAATCACTGTGTGAGTGCGCTGTGTCCGTGTGTGTGTAACACCCCAAAGTTGTGTTACTAAACTCTTTTACCCCGCTGCAATATCTTTGTCTTCAGATGTAATTTTACATTGTATCCTCACAACTGTGCATTATAAACCATGTTAAATGTATATTGCTGTAATTTCCATGTTCACCAGCAGGTGGCAGCAATGTGTTAGCAAGGACTTAAGTTCAGTTTAGTACATCTAGGCTGGAATAGTTTATTCCAGCTTAGCTCCCCCTCTGTGAGCAGAGTGGGCTGTGCCCAGATCCTGCAGAATGAGGAGAGAAGAAAGTTAGACAGGAGTGTAGCCCACCCTCTGCTAGGGGTAGGGTGTGCATGTTAGGAGCTATCAGATATAGGGAACCAAACCAGGATCCTGTCTCGGCTGAGACATTGATCAGATCCCCAGCCTGAGCCCTGCAGCCTCGGCTGGATGAAGCAAGCAGACAACTCCAGTTCCAGGAAGAAATCATACCCTGTGAAGATAACTATCAGTAAAGTCCAGAGACCCAGGAGAAGCCATATTCCTCCTCAGCTAGTCAGTCCCCATACAGCAGAAGATAGAAAGTGCAGAATCCAAATTCCTGCTACAGTATAGAGATAACAAGCAGACGTCCTTTCTTGCAAGCTCCAGGTACATGAGAGAGGAGAAGCATAAATTCCTGCCAACCATTGCCAATACCTGCTGGAACCTAAGACAAAAGCTGTATCTTGCTTGGATGAAAGTTACAATCAGTAAAGACAAGTTTGAACTTCAAACTTGAAGGTCTGGATCTCAATTTCTGCTGCAAAATCCCTCTATTATTCCTACTAGCACTACATTCAATTTATTGCAAGTGAGCCAGGATCCAGGAGTCCAGCCGTACCCAGGTAGGAGACACCATTGACACCATTATTACCACCATACAGAGACATTACACAACTCTGGCATTCCTAAACTGGGAAGTGCGTTATAACACCTTTAAAGGGCCCTGTGATTGTACCCTGCACACGCTGGAATTGGCGTCACAAACAAAACTATAGACTATCACCTACACATTACCCAGCGATTGCATAATTTGGCATCAGAGTGCATACCCTGGTCCAGCTCATTGCAAATGTGGCGTCACTGGAACAGGATCGGATCAAATTGTGTGCCTATCCCTGTCATAACCGGATCCAACTGTGTGCCAACAGAACTGGATCCAATTGTGTGCCTTAACAGTATCAAGGTGCAGTTTAACACTGCTACAAGGCCTGAGGATTGTGCAAAACCCTAAAAATTGACTTTATTGACTTAATTGCTGTGCCAGAAAGCGCTACACGGTGCGCACCAGCAGTCCAAGGGTTAATTTGCCATATTTCTGTAATGGTGCCGCTTCTTCATGCCCTTCAGAAGCGGGAAAACTCAAAAACTCTATCTCAAGAGCGCAAAATTGCCAAATACGCCCCCTAGAAGCGGGAACTCTTAAGCCTGCCTACCAAGAACTTTGCAATGTGACCCAACAAAGAGAAGACTCCTCCATCTGGGCTCCACCCTCATTCACAAGAGAGAGAGGAGACGCAGGGAATATGGTGCTCCCATCACCTAAGTGGGACCAGATGGCGATACAAGGAGAGCTAGTCTACGAGGCTACCTTACCAGAGATCCGGGTCTCCCAGCTTGTCAAGAGACTTGGCCCCTGCACGTTCAGAGTGTCCCCGGAGCCTGCGCATGCTGCGACTGGTGGAGAGACAGCCGCTAATGACCAAACCAAGATGGATGCCGTTTCCGAACCCGCTTCCGCGGAAGAGGACATCGTGACTACAGTCCTGACCCTGGAGGCTGTGGATCCCTCTGCGACGGCCGATCGCACGGTCCAGACATCCCCCAAGATGGCCGCCAACGCCAAGCCTGCTACCGTGGAAGATGCCGCCGACCAAGTCGCCCATGCCTTGGACCAGCCTGCATCGCTGACGGCACCTGAAGCCCCAGATGACCACCAGGAGGCACCGGAACCGGCCCCCCGGCCACAACATTAGTTAGGAGCAGTCGCCCTCCCTGAAGCCCAGGCCCGGGACGAAGCTGCCCCTGCATCAGGCCCAGTGCACTCCGATATACCTGGTAGACCCAATTCAGCTCAGCCACTCACACATGCTGGTGCGGCGGAGGCGGCCGGAATTTCCACTCCGCCTAGAACCAATGCCTCCAGAGCGGGACGCCTAAATACTGAAGTCCAATTGGAAATCACCGCTCACTCCCCCAGATGGCCTGGGAATCCAAGTCGGCTATAGAGGAATGGGTCAAGCAGGATCTAGGTGACCATGGCCCGGTGACCCAAAGCTTATCAGGCGCACTGGGACCGTACTCTGGTTCGCAGTGGAGAGAGGAGTTGGATTCCTGCAAGATAGTTACAGTGGGGAAGAAATATTTGTGGAAGCCGGTTTGTCAAGCGCCACTACTTACCACAGGCCCGTCACAACCTGTACGCAGGGGATCATGTGGAGTATAAACCCATGCTCTCCATACAAGGCTCGTTTGATGTCGGTGTAACTTTACTTGCCAAACCCTTATCCCCTGCTTTAACCCCAGAGACCTGGCAGGAGGACGGAGGCTCTACAGGGAGAGTCAGCTGCCCTCAGGAGACTTAAGACGGCAGGTTGCGGTTCAAAGATCAACTCCAGTCAGAACCTGAACCCCTCATCCCTGACAACAATTTGGTTCTCACCTTCAACCCCAGGGTACAGCCATATATCCTGTACTGGAAGCTGCACTAGACACCCCCAGTTTGCCTGCCAGAGCCCTTTCAGCCAGAGGTATTGACCACCTCTGTACCGGCTAGGGATCCCGGTTTGCAGCATGTCAAAGCTGCATTCACCAGGCTGACTGCTAAGCCAATTCCAAAAGACACCACAAGAGGGCAGTGGCGCACCACTACAGCTGCAAAATTAAGCTGCCAGAGGCAAGAGCACCCTCTAATGAGCTTCAGTAGCTCTAGCAGTGAGGAGGACCTGGATGTCCTTCTCTAAATGCCTTCCTTTTCTAAAAATAAAGGACTAATGGGAGCCACTTCATGGAGTGTTCCTGACGGGTGAGGACCCGTTGGCATTGTTTTAATGTTTTCCTTTACAGATTGCCTTATTTCGTCCTCACCCTGATGGTCAGGTGTAGTAAGGACTCCCTCCATCTTCAACTACATTTAACCCCATCTTCACCTTCACATCCCAGGTTGTGCCAAAGTTTGTACATTGTTTTATCCCCTTTTTCAGGTTACTTGATAGCCTTATGGAACTATGGTTCTTAATATGATGTTTGTATGTGTTTTATATGACATTTTGTATCGCCTAATGGTTTCCAGTTATCTTTATTATTCCTGTGGATTACAATTTACTTTTGCCTGTTTCCAGAGGATTCTACATCAAGTACTTCAAGTAAAAGGACTCAAGTCATATTTGAGCATAATATTACACTAGTAAATGCATAATGTATTTGCACTGTTTTTACCAAAATGCAATGTTAAAAGCTTGCACCCAAAGAAAAGACTTAAACGTATACCAGAGCTCTTTGTGATTTATACTGTGATATCAATGCACTAATTCTGCCTAATGTTTACAGGTTATGTAACGTTCAAGTATCATATGCCCATTGTGTGTATTCTCTTCTAGGTGCCGCAATGTGATCCTTATGCACTTATTGTGAAATTGCACTTAACTTTTGCACTTAGCCAGATATGCAGCACCTTATTTCTGTGTGCCTTGCTTTACAGCTCTTGTTCTCTCCCCCTTTAAACGGACTGCCTATATGGACGCTTATTACTTATGGCTTACACCCGGTGTTATATACCCGGGTATCCAGGTAGGACCAAGTGGTAAGTCCTGGCAGGTCTAGAAACTACACGGGTAACCCCGCTGCTTCGGGAATGGTTAGAGGAGTTTTTGACCCCTCCTTCCTGCTTGTTATGTGTTCAGGATTGCTCCCATCCTAAAGTGTCTTCCAGGAGTTTCATGGGATTATCATACCCTCCTCCTGTGACTGCCAGAAGTGCATGGAGAAGCTAATACTTCCTCTTCTGTGCCTTTGCCTAAGGTATGGTACCTCAAGCCTTAGAGCATTTTAGCCACCCATAGTCACCATAGTGATCGTGCTATAAGCCTTATATTTTGACTTTGGTGCAGGGAAGGGTATACAGGAAAAAGCCACTATTCCATTTGCGGGCATTTCATTACATAATGGTGGGACTAAAGAGTAAAGACACCCCCATACTTTCTTTGGTATTCGGATCCAAAACACTTCAAAGTCAGTCAGTAGTGATTGCTTAGTGCAGACCTTTGGTTCACTGGTTATACTGAGAGGGAAACTGTTACTTAGGACACTATACTCATGCGGGTAGGAACCTAGGGTAGCCGTTTGTGTAAGTCTTTGTATGTCTTTATATGTAATACATGCAGCACTTTGCATTTATTTGGGTACCCCAGAGCTGGTTCTTCTCCCCTCCTAAGCATAAGCCGAGGGCGGCTTAACTCGAAGTAAGGGAAAATGTAACACCCCAGAGTTGTGTTACTAAACTCTTTTATCCCGCTACAATCTCCTAAGGTCTTTAACTTTGTCATCAGATGTAATTTTACATTATATCCTCACAACTGTGCATTATAAACCATGTTAAATGTATATTTCTGTAATTTCCATAGTCACCAGCAGATTTAAGCAATGTGTTAGCAAAGACTTAAGTTAAGTTTAGTACATTTAGGCTGGAATAATCCATTCCAGCTTAGCTCCCCTTTTGTGAGCAGATTAGGCTGTGCCCATATCCTGCAGCATGGGGAGAGAAGGAAGTTAGACAGGAGTGTAGCTCACCATCTGCTAAGGGTAGGGTGTGCATGTTAGGAGCTCCCAGATATAGGAAACCAAACCAGGATCTTGTCTCGGCTGAGACATTGATCACATCCTCAGCCTTAGCCCTGCAGCCTTGTCTGGATGAAGCAAGCAGACAACTCCAGTTCCAGGAAGAAATCATAACCTTTGAAGATAACTGTCAGTAAAGTCCAGAGACCCAGGAGAAGCCATATTCCTCCTCAGCTAGTCAATCCCCATACAGCAGAAGATAGAAAGTGCAGAAGCCAAATTCCTGCCACAGTATAGAGCTAACAAGCAGACGTCCTATCCTGCAAGCTGGTTAATAGAGCAGAAGATAAATTCCTGCCAACTATTGCCAATACCTGCTGGGACCTAAGACAAAAGCTGTATCTTGCTTGGATGAAAGTTACAATCAGTAAAGACAAGTTTGAACTTCACCAAAGGTCTGGATCTCAATTTCTGCTGCAAAATCCCTCTATTATTCCTACTACCACTACACTCAATTTATTGCAAGTGAGCCAGGATCCAGGAGTCCAGCCGTACCCAGGTAGGAGACATCGTTGACACCATTATTACCACCATACAGAGACATTACACCACTCTGGCATTTCTAAACTGGGATGTGCGTTATAACACTTTTAAAGGGCCTTGTAACAATACCCTGCACACGCTGCAATTGACGTCACATACAAAACTATAGACTATCACCTACACATTACCCAGCTATTGCATAATTTGGCGTCAGAGTGCATACCCTGGTCCAGCTCATTGCATGTGTGTCACTAGTTTTGCACTGGGCATGCGCGGCAGGGCAACCAATCAGGACACAGCGCTCCACATGCTGCCGCACCACCCACAGCATCGTGCCGGCAAGCAGGTCGGAGGGCCATTTTAGTTAACCTGCACTGCCCACATCAGCGCCCCCACCAATTAGCACATGGCGCTCCACACGCGCCGTGTGAATGGGGGAAACTGCCGCTGGGGAAAGGGGTGTAGAGACTGGAGAGCCCTCCTCTCTGTCCTCCCTCATCATGGAGCCCATTCCCCCAGTGTCCCTACATAACTCCACTGCCCTCAGCCCTGTCAATGCCCGGCCACCGATGTTTGGTGAGACACACTCAGTTCATGGCTATTGGCCACCGCGACAGGGGATGGCGGACGTGGTGAGTATCAGCAGAGAAGACAAGAAGGAGGATGGAGGGCCAAAGACGGCGAACAGCACCGCGGGTCCGGCGGACACCATGGGCTTCTATGTGTGGAGCGACAGCAGCAGACGGCCAGAGGGGAAGAATTACAACCTGTCACGTAATTGACCGGGGGTGGGTGATTGGCAGATCGGGGGGTTAACTCTGTACTGGCCGATACAGTGTAAAGTGACAGCTGCTCCTGTCATATCAGGGAGTGGTTGCCTGCACCTGACAGGCATGGCTACCACCATAGGAGGCCCCTCAGTGACCAGCCAATGTGACTGTCATCTGCAGCATGGGATTGGA
Organism: Bufo gargarizans; assembly: GCF_014858855.1. Lineage (NCBI taxonomy): Eukaryota > Metazoa > Chordata > Amphibia > Anura > Bufonidae > Bufo > Bufo gargarizans. The sequence continues at coordinate 35,668,243 of NC_058083.1, forward strand.
TTTATTTGGTTACCCATCAATGACCCCAAAAAGTTGCCCCTCCCCCCCTCACTGCCTGGCTGCTGGCCCCTGACCACTAGTAATTGTCCTGCATAGAGGTATGTGTGATAAGCAGCTGCCAGATACTTCCTGTGATGCTGATCAACTGGGTAAACAAAATATAAGAGGTTTAAGAGACCCCGAGAGACTGATGCACTGCCCCCAATACAAACTGCGCATGCGCAGCACGCTGACCAAACATCACACGGCGCTCCACATGCATCTCGAACCGCCCACACCTGCGCGCCAGCCAATCACTGCGGCCGCTTGCAGGTTATGGTGTGCTCTCCCCGTCGGAGCGCCGCCATTACTGTGTGTGCATCACAGATCCGCACAGTCCCAGCACTCTCAGCCACAGACAACAGCTGTTTCCAGCAGTCTCAGCGATATGTTTTAAGACTAAGTTACTTGTTGTCATACATTCTTGGAAACACTTATCTGGAATGCACCATGTAGCTCATGTTATTTAATATTTTATGTTACAAGAATGTACCCATAGAATTGATTACAATAAAAAAAAAAGTCAGACAGGAAATCTTCCTGATTCCCGCCTTATATATACACCTTTCAGACCTGCTATAATTTGCATTACCGGAGGCTTTCCTCCAACACACAGAGCTCTGAGAAGAAGCTTGAGATTCATTGAGATTCAAATTCAGGTAACAGACACCAGAAAGGATGATTACTTGAGACTACACTGCCTAGGTTCTTAGTTATAGGTTATTAGAAGTTACTCTATTTATGATTTTTTATATATATATATATATATATATCCCAGAAACATCTGAAATATGTAAATTACTAGATTATTAGTATAAGTACAATGGTAGAACCCTAACCCTACGTGATCTGTAGATTTATTCCAGTTCTCTACATGACAGTGACCAAATTAATTAACCTAATCTATACATAAAGGGAGTGTCTATCATCTATCTAATTCAAATAAGCTTTATTGGCAGGACTACACAAATATTAGCATTGCCAAAGCAAATAGGAAATAATTCTGTAGGGATGGGGATAGGGACAGATCTAGTGCGGGGGTATAGAAGTCCATGGAATTCCATGCTCCTCTCAGTCTATGGTAGGGACTGATATATTGTGCTGCTATGGCTACCGTGTCTTCCTCTTCCCCTAGCAGTATGGATAATCGCTCCTCCTCCATGGTGGTGAAGTCTGGGAAGAGATCAGACAGTCTCCTGAAGTGAATGTCCCTCACTGCTGAATATTTAAGTCACCACAGCAATACGTAGACCTCAACCTCTATGGTCACACTTCTGGCACAGTCTGATCTCCCTAGGCTTGTAGTTCTGTCAGTTCCACACGGATTTGATGAGCAGGCTGTGGGCAATCAGTCTGTCCCAGCTCAGGATCTGTTGGTCTCTGGGGTTGAGTAGTTTATCCAGATATGGAGACATTTTGTACTCCCTGTATAGGCTCTGGTATATTGTCAGCTTATGTGTTGCATTTATGTAATTCCTCCTGAAGCTGATATGTTCTTCTTTGCTTTTGTGTCTCATCTTCCGGAGTCCCACTTTGTCATACTGTAATGGTTGGTGGTATGGTCAGGCTGGGTTTGGCTCACTTGTTCCTGGGTGCTTCATTTTTCAGCAGTTTCTTGGTGCAGCAAGAATCTGTGATGATAGATGTTTAGACTACTGCTTTGCATATAGGGCAGTTCTGAATTATAGCACCCTTTATGTGTAGGTTGGACTCTGCCCAGCACTGCTCGTATGTGCTGTTTGAGGTGCTCTGGTGGACATGGAGATGGTGCTTGAGAATTCATGAAGAAATATTTCTGTTGGTCCAGAATCCAACTTTAGCAAGTCTGGGTATGTATTTTTGTCAACTCTGATGAAATTGCTGAAGGAGGCTCTGAACAGAACCTCTGAAGGGGATATACAGGTCCTTCTAAAAAAATTAGAATATTGTGATAAAGTTCATTATTTTCTGTAATGTACTGATAAACATTAGACTTTCATATATTTTAGATTCATTACACACAACTGAAGTAGTTCAAGCCTTTTATTGTTTTAATATTGATGATTTTGGCATACAGCTCATGAAAACCCAAAATTCCTATCTCAAAAAATTAGCATATTTCATCTGACCAATAAAAGAAAAGTGTTTTTAATGCAAAAAAAGTCAACCTTCAAATAATTATGTTCAGTTATGCACTCAATACTTGGTGGGGAATCCTTTTGCAGAAATCACTGCTTCAATGCGGCGTGGCATGGAGGCAATCAGCCTGTGGCACTGCTGAGGTGTTATGGAGGCCCAGGATGCTTCGATAGCGGCCTTAAGCTCATCCAGAGTGTTGGGTCATGCGTCTCTCAACTTTCTCTTCCCAATATCCCACAGATTCTCTATGGGGTTCAGGTCAGGAGAGTTGGCAGGCCAATTGAGCACAGTAATACCATGGTCAGTAAACCATTTACCGGTGGTTTTGGCACTGTGAGCAGGTGCCAGGTCGTGCTGAAAAATGAAATCTTCATCTCCATAAAGCTTTTCAGCAGATGGAAGCATGAAGTGCTCCAAAATCTCCTGATAGCTAGCTGCATTGACCATGCCCTTGATAAAACACAGTGGACCAACACCAGCAGCTGACATGGCACCCCAGACCATCACTGACTGTGGGTACTTGACACTGGACTTCAGGCATTTTGGCATTTCCCTCTCCCCAGTCTTCCTCCAGACTCTGGCACCTTGATTTCCGAATGTCATGCAAAATTTGCTTTCATCCGAAAAAAGTACTTTGGACCACTGAGCAACAGTCCAGTGCTGCTTCTCTGTAGCCCAGGTCAGGCGCTTCTGCCGCTGTTTCTGGTTCAAAAGTGGCTTGACCTGGGGAATGCGGCACCTGTAGCCCATTTCCTGCACATGCCTGTACACGGTGGCTCTGGATGTTTCTACTCCAGACTCAGTCCATTGCTTCCACAGGTCCCCCAAGATCTGGAATCGGTCCTATTCCACAATCTTCCTCAGGGTCCGGTCACCTCTTCTCGCTGTGCAGCGTTTTCTGCCACACTTTTTCCTTCCCACAGACTTCCCACTGAGGTGCCTTGATACAGCACTCTGGAAACAGCCTATTCGTTCAGAAATGTCTTTCTGTGTCTTACCCTCTTGCTTGAGGGTGTCAATGATGGCCTTCTGGACAGCAGTCAGGTCGTCAGTCTTACCCATGATTGCGGTTTTAAGGTAATGAACCAGGCTGGGAGTTTTTAAAAGCCTCAGGAATCTTTTGCAGGTGTTTAGAGTTAATTAGTTGATTCAGATGATTAGGTTAATAGCTCGTTTAGAGAACCTTTTCATGATATGCTAATTTTTTGAGATAGGAATTTGGGGTTTTCATGAGCTGTATGCCAAAATCATCAATATTAAAACAATAAAAGGCTTGAACTACTTCAGTTGTGTGTAATGAATCTAAAATATATGACAGTCTAATATTTATCAGTACATTACAGAAAATAATGAACTTTATCACAATATGCTAATTTTTTAGAAGGACCTGTAAGTTTGTATCAAGTGAGACTTCACCCACCCTAGTCTGCAGAGAGACCATTACCTTTAATGGCCATTGAATAATGCTTAATTTCCCCAACTGAAGTTTCACCTTAAGTTTTACACTGGAGTTTTCTTTTCTCTGTGGTCAGTCAAACAAACTAAACAACTTCTTAGTGTTAAACAGACCTTCGCGCAGAGACTTGAAGTGCAATGGAAATTAGTCTTCAGTCTTCCTGTTTTACAGCGAGATGAAGCTGCGTCTTGAAAAGCTGCTGATGCTGGCACTAATACAGGTCTGTTTAGGATACAAGCAAAATCTATATCATAAATATAAACCACTGTGAAGATACTGATACATTGTAACAAACTGCATCATGTACTCACAAGGGGAGATTTGTTTCTTCTTCTCCGACCCTGATCACAATGCTGTGGTTTCCAACTCCGATGAAACAGATGCAGAATATCCTGATGACATCCCAAATCCAGTGAGTATTTACTAAAGGGACACTAAGCCATAATCGTTTATGGAATAATTACTTTTTTCAGTGTTTGACAGTCTTTTTTCTGATACCACTCTTCCGTTGGTGTTTGATTTGGTTCATTGGTCTATTTTATTAGATATATATTGGGCTAACTAATATCAGCTGAACTTGTAAACCTCGTAATGTGTAAGGTGTCCCAACTCTCCCTGATGGCATATTGTGTTCCCAACAGAGAAGAATCAGACTGTTGGATTTCCATATTAATGTACGGTAAGAAGAAAAAATAAAATTCTTTGAAAAATAGAGGTTGAAGTATACTGTATATTAAGGATGTATACCCAAAATATATAGCGTGACGGGCACCAGGAGGGTGGATAGGACACCAAGTGAAAAGTCGATGTTGACAAGGATGTAATATTGAATATTAGAGGGAAGGCTACCTAGTGGTCAGGGTATAGCAAGGCTAACCGGCAAAAATGAATGGGTGCACAGCATAAGATAGATATTGGAAGCTCAGAAAAAAAAGGAGGGCACCCCGAAACACCACAAATAACTGTCAAGTTGTGACCCACTAAAATGGCACCATTGTTGTGTCAGAATAAATGAGTACTAATAATATAGCATGAGAATGAAAAAGTAATATTAAAATGTTATACAACCATAAAAAAATTCTGAAAGAGAGCACTTTACGAAAAACCTAAAACATATAGAAGAACTTACTTCATTAGGGGGATGGCTGTCGGATAAAGCTCAAGACACCTTCGGACAGAGCCCCTTCCTAGCCGGGTTTGCTTCTAGAATGGTAGAAATTATGGCAGCCAGGTATCCATCATCTCGTCATTCATTTTTCCTTTTCGGGGGTCTGAGGTAAAGCCCCCTTCTTCAGGAGTGATATAGATACAGTATATACAAACATACATATAGCTGCAACCAGAAGTGTAGCAAAAGGCTCATGGACCCTGGTGCAAGAGTTCAGCTTGGGCCCCCCTTCCCTCAGTGCTTTGTGGCGAGGGGCAGGAAGCACATAGCCTTTGTGGTGCCTGAGGCAAAAACTTAAATGGCACCCCCCCTCCATGTGTAACTTGACCAGCATGGACCTTTTATAATACCGGTGTCTTCTTATGCGGTACAAGGGTCTGGGCTTCCTCAGGCTCCTGGACCCAGTAGCGACTGCTACCTCTGCACCCCCTATAGCTACGCCCCTGGCTCAACTTATATATCATCATGTGTAATAAAAAAGAAAACGTAAATTCTAATACCGGAAGTGACGTCACGAGGTACGTCACTTCTGGTTACATGCGTTACACAGTGGAACGCGCGCTAAAATTAAATAAGTTAATAATAGTAAAATCAGTAAAAAAGAGAGAGAGAACCTCAGTTATAAGAGACCTATATGGTGGCACAATAAGGGGTATAATTAGTAAATATGTATGTGCTGGGGAATGAGTGTAGGAAGCCGCAGTGGTCAGGGCGCCGCTTCCAGTCCTATGCGCTCCAGGGTGGAACGCAAAGAGACGGATGTGTAGGAGGCTGGATGATGAAAGGGACGTCAGCAGAGATGTCACTTCTGTTCTTGTGCACTTGGAACGCAAGGAGAGCATGACCCAGGAAGCCATGCAGTATCAGACATGCGTTCCACTGTGGAATGCAGTAGTATTTTATGGGATTTATGTATACTGTATTTAACATGATGTCATGATTGGATAAAAAACTAAATACTGTCAGAGTGGTTCTATCAAGGCAGAGATTAATCAATCATTTCGGCCGAGAAATCACAGAAATCGCAGAAATATTTAGCTTAGTTATAAACAGCCGCAGCGTCTGGATCTCAGCCAATATTCCAGATGTAACTTAGTACCGCAAATAATTTTAGCAGCAGATATGTGGACAAACAATATTAACAAAATACAACTGACCCCTGACTCAATATCCCCCTTCGGGTTGTCCACTGAGAAATGCAGGAGCTCTGGCCAAAATCACATGGACCTCTCTTGTTGCCAAGATCAGCCACTTCACACATTCATTCCTGATCAGATTGCTCTTTACAGGAGACAAGAGGACACGACAAAATTCATATCTCCATACATACGCCTTCTAAATTTGAAGCATGTTAGTAACAGAGCCAATCATAGTACATGCAGCAATTAATCAAAATCTACCTGATGATACCCGAACACCTCACGCTAGACTGATTATGAAGGCCCCACAGTTCTGGAAAGCTTGTGAGTCAACGGCTCACACTTACCCTAGGATTTGCGTTCCTGGACCATGGGTGCTCCTTCTTCCATTTCAGTCCAGACACATGAACGGGCTGGGTATCCGGGTGCCCCTTGAGGTATGTCTGTTCTAACCTGGTCATATCTGCATATTCTGTACTTGGACTGGATAACGTGCCTCCTGACTCTGGTAATATGGGGTATATAAGATCCGGTTGATGTGTAGGTGTGTCAGATACTGGTGGGGATGTAGGAACAATACCAGAGGATGTTGATGTATCTGAAATAACTACGGGTGAAACATCCCCACTGACTGCAATTTCTCTTTGTATTGGATTTGAAGAAATGGTTACAGTTTTAACACACATAACCTTATCATCATCATTTTGAGCATTATATAAGGGGTCATGATTGGTTGAAGTAGTCAACCATGCTTTTACCTGCTTTTCATACCCATGTTTTTGAATCCATTCTTTTTCTTCTACCATGAACTTTCTCCAACGCTGGGCATCTAAGCAACCAACTTTTGACATCCCAGCCTTTTTTAGTATGGCTGCAGCATTTTTGATCGCCCATTTTCCATTTTCTATCTCTACCAAGCGCTTCATTGGAATCTTGGGGAAAACCTCTTCTCCCCTTTCTCGCTTGGTAGACATAGCACCCATAGCACACCAGGTCTAAGGTAGCGAGCCCCGACCTATTTGGTTATCCTGCTATGTAGCTTTCAACAGTTCAGTGAGTCTAGTTAGGTTAGATTAGACGTCTGTAAACTGTATATAGGAAGTTAATGGGATATCAGTGGGCAATGGTGCTTCTCTAGCTTTAAGACAGATTTTATACCACAAATATAAGCATACAAATGTATACAATAACAACCCTATAGTTACTCCTATGTACTCCTCATACATCAGGAGCATAAAATACCAGAGAGCTATAGCCACAATGTCACACAGGATCAGAAATATTTATAGCAGTAAAACAAGAGCGTCCATTTCACATTTTTAGCCCATTCACAGGGAGTCCTATCAGGGCATCGTACAGTAGGTGGCAAGTCACACTTTCATTTCAGTCCAGTGACCTTCTGTCATGAAGTTCCTGAGGGCAGGCTTCTGGAGTCTCTTTGTATCGGTATTTTGGTCCATTTTATACATTTACAAAGCTCAAGATTTTCCAAGAACATCTAAGGCTTAAATATCTTAAAGCCATTTCATAACCTTCAAGTGCTTAGACAAGCCAGCAGCTCAGCAGAGAAACTCATCTTCTCAATGTCCATGTTAAGTCTGCTAAAGGGATTTAGGGTAGACTTTGGTGTTTGTTGGGAACTGTACAATCTGACAGAATATCTGATGGTGATTTAAGCCTTAATCTTGTAATGTTAGAGAAGGCTTCATAAAGCTGCCCATAGTCATCTGCCACACTAAAAGATGACTGTTGGGTAAAACTGTAAAACAAATGATCATTCCGAAGTCTGACACCCGCCATTGAATCACCCCAGGTTTGATTTTTTTTTGGTCTTGCATCTTTCAGTATCTACTGAATTTGCAACCAAACGACTGGTCATAAAACAATCATCAGCACATGACGTGGGCGAATGTTAACCGCAGTGAGAACTTTTCGTAATTCATGATTCTAAATGAAATTATACAGAATATTTTTCCCCAGGACAAAAGGGTCAGTGTGCCCTAGTAGGCGCTTATGAGCCAGAATATGGTGAAACCGAAGAAGATCTAGAGGGTTATAAAGGTGATAGAAGTGGATCGATGAGTATAGATCCCAAAAGAACAAGTACTTTAAGTAACATATAGTAACATAGTACATAAGGCCGAAAAAAGACATTTGTCCATCCAGTTCGGCCTGTCATACTGCAAGTTGATCCAGAGGAAGGCAAAAAAACCCTGTGAGGTAGAAGCCAATTTTCCTCACTTTAGGGGAATAAAAATTCCTTCCCGACTCCAATCAGGCAATCAGAATAAATCCCTGGATCAACGATATCTCTCTAGTAGCTATAGCCTGTAATATTATTACGCTCCAGAAATACATCCAGGCCCCTCTTGAATTCCTTTACTGTACTCACCATCACCACCTCCTCAGGCAGAGAGTTCCATAGTCTCACTGCTCTTACCGTAAAGAATCCTCTTCTATGTTTGTGTACAAACCTTCTTTCCTCCAGACGTATAGGATGTCCCCTCGTCACAGTCACCGTCCTGGGAATAAATAGATGACGGGATAGATCTCTGTACCGACCCCTGATATATTTATACATATTAATTAGATCTCCTCTCAGTCGTCTTTTTTCTAAAGTGAATAACTCTAATTTTGATAATCTTTCAGGGTACTGTAGTTGCCCCATTCCAGTTATTACTTTAGTTGCCCTCCTCTGGACCCTCTCCAGCTCTGCTATGTCTGCTTTGTTCACTGGAGCCCAGAAATGTACACAGTACTCCATGTGTGGTCTGACTAGTGATTTGTAAAGTGGTAGGACTATGTTCTCATCACGGGCATCTATGCCCCTTTTGATGCAACCCATTATCTTATTGGCCTTGGCAGCAGCTGCCTGACACTGTTTTTTGCAGCTTAGTTTGCTGTTTATTAAAATTCCTAGATCTTTTTCCATGTCAGTGTTACCGAGTGTTTTACCATTTAATAAGTACGGGTGACTTGCATTATTCCTTCCCATGTGCATAACTTTACATTTGTCAGTGTTAACAAGTAAACAAAGTAGCCCTTTTATGTATTATTTTACAATCACTACAGAAAACATTTCAAACTCATGGTGTATATATGAAAGAACTACCATGTTTATTTCGATAGTTGATGCAATGATTCGGAAAAATCATTTTTTGTTAACAGAAAATATATAGTGTGTGGAACTAGAGCGTTTAAGTGGCTACTTCGAGGAGCTGGAGGTACATGTACTCTAGCTAGGCTAGAACCTGCAACCTGGATATGGGAAGCAAATGATCTCCCTTATCAGCATGTTCCTGGACACATGCTGGCAAAGCGAGATGTTGAAGCCTTGGTAGTACCAACTATCCCTGATAGGCCTAACTTCAATCATCCTAATAAATTAATTAATGCTGACCCTTCCACTTGGGAAAAAGTAGGAATGTATCTCCCATATTTGAGTTCATATATCTTGTATCTCCCATATTTGAGTTCTCCAATATCTTAAATTTGCTTAGCATTTTTTAAAACTCCAGTGGATAACTGGAGTTTTAAAAAATGCTAAGCAAATTTAAGATATTGGAGAATTGTTTGATAACATAACAGAATTAATTAAAGTGAGACCAGAGTGCATGCACACATCACTAGATAAGTCAATAGTAGTGATTCGGAGTATAGAAGAGCAATTAATGAAAAAGAAAAAGAAACTTGCAAAGCAGTCAATTCCTGTGTTCATAGCAGCGTATGGTAATCAGCTGCAAGAAGGGGGAGGAAGGACATGGAGGACAGATGAGAATGGGAAGTGAAAAAGGGAATACATACAGTACAGACCAAAAGTTTGGACACACCTTCTCATTCAAAGAGTTTTCTTTATTTTCATGACTATGACAATTGTAGATTCACACTGAAGGCATCAAAACTATGAATTAACACATGTGGAATTATATACATAACAAAAAAGTGTGAAACAACTGAAAATATGTCATATTCTAGGTTCTTCAAAGTAGCCACCTTTTGCTTTGATTACTGCTTTGCACACTCTTGGCATTCTCTTGATGAGCTTCAAGAGGTAGTCACCTGAAATGGTCTTCCAACAGTCTTGAAGGAGTTCCCAGAGATGCTTAGCACTTGTTGGCCCTTTTGCCTTCACTCTGCGGTCCAGCTCACCCCAAACCATCTTGATTGGGTTCAGGTCTGGTGACTGTGGAAGCCAGGTCATCTGGCACAGCACCCCATCACTCTCCTTCATGGTCAAATTGCCTTTACACAGCCTGGAGGTGTGTTTGGGGTCATTGTCCTGTTGAAAAATAAATGATGGTCCAACTAAACGCAAACCGGATGGAATAGCATGCCGCTGCAAGATGCTGTAGTAGCCATGCTGGTTCAGTATGCCTTCAATTTTGAATAAATCCCCAACAGTGTCACCAGCAAAGCACCCCCACACCATCACACCTCCTCCTGCATGCTTCACGGTGGGAACCAGGCATGTAGAGTCCATCCGTTCACCTTTTCTGCGTCGCACAAAGACACGGTGGTTGGAGCCAAAGATCTCAAATTTGGACTCATCAGACCAAAGCACAGATTTCCACTGGTCTAATGTCCATTCCTTGTGTTCTTTAGCCCAAACAAGTCTCTTCTGCTTGTTGCCTGTCCTTAGCAGTGGTTCCATAGCAGATATTCTACCATGAAGGCCTGATTCACACAGTCTCCTCTTAACAGTTGTTCTAGAGATGTATCTGCTGCTAGAACTCTGTGTGGCATTGACCTGGTCTCTAATCTGAGCTGCTGTTAACCTGCGATTTCTGAGGCTGGTGACTCGGATGAACTTATCCTCCGCAGCAGAGGTGACTCTTGGTCTTCCTTTCCTGGGGCGGTCCGCATGTGAGCCAGTTTCTTTGTAGTGCTTGATGGTTTTTGTGACTGCACTTGGGGACACTTTTAAAGTTTTCCCAATTTTTTAGACTGACTGACCTTCATTTCTTAAAGTAATGATGGCCACTCGTTTTTCTTTATTTAGCTGCTTTTTTCTTGCCATAATACAAATTCTAACAGTCTATTCAGTAGGACTATCAGCTGTGTATCCACCTGACTTCTCCACAATGCAACTGATGGTCCCAACCCCATTTATAAGGCAAGGAATCCCACTTATTAAACCTGACAGGGCACACCTGTGAAGTGAAAACCATTTTAGGTGACTACCTCTTGAAGCTCATCAAGAGAATGCCAAGAGTGTGCAAAGCAGTAATCAAAGCAAAAGGTGGCTACTTTGAAGAACCTAGAATATGACATATTTTCAGTTGTTTCACACTTTTTTGTTATGTATATAATTCCACATGTGTTAATTCATAGTTTTGATGCCTTCAGTGTGAATCTACAATTTTCATAGTCATGAAAATAAAGAAAACTCTTTGAATGAGAAGGTGTGTCCAAACTTTTGGTCTGTACTGTATGATCAAAGGAAGGGACAAACAGTAACACAGAATATAGAAGGAAAGGGCTGTGTTCTGGCTATGGAGAAAGGGGACATATGAAAAAGGATTGTCCCTCCAGAAAGCAGAAATTTGAAGGTAATTCACGTAACCCACAGGTAAAATCATCAAACACTCAAATTCAGCTGGCTTCAGTGGACCAGCAAGACTATGAGGATTAGGAATTAGGCAGCCCCCAGATTACAGCACAACCAACAACTGTAATAAATGTGTTAGCTCTCCCAGGCCCAAAAGCAGTTGTTAAATTAACATTACCTGATGGAAAAATATGTTGACTGTGTGGTTGATACAGGGGCGAGCCGATTAATTCTTAAAGCTCATGAACTTTCGCCAGAATATTTAGGCCCTGATCAGGTGACGGGAGTAGGATTAACAGGAGAACTTTGTACATTAAAACAGACTAGACCATTACAAGTACGAATAGACGACACAACTGACATATGCATGCAATTGCTAGTGTCCGAAAGTTTCCCTGTGAATTTATTCGGAGCAGATGTGCTGCATGCCGTCAATGCAATTATAAGGTTTGAGAAAAAGGGAATATCAGTAACAGGGCCCCTTATCGAACCCATATTAACTGCCTTAGTTAACCCACTGCACGAAGGAGTCTTGCAGAAAGAAGATCCCACACAGCTGCAAGGAATAGAAGATGTGCTTGCAAAGGTACCATCTGGGTTGTGGGTAAAGAGTAAAACTGATGTTGGCCTACTTCGGGTAGAACAGTAAAGATTAAGTTAAAACCTGGTGTGATGCCTGTAAAAATAAAGCAATACCCCTTGAGTCAAGACTAAACTGCTGCAATAGCAGTACAAGTAGGAGAGTACCTCAAGGTAGGGGTCATAAGGGAATGCCGATCCCCTTATAATACTCCTCTTTACCCAATAAAGAAGAAGCCTGAACCAGGAAAGCCCCAAGCATATAGGATGATTCATGATCTCAGAGAAATTAATAAGCTAATGATCATAAATACTCCTATTGTACCAAATCCACATACAATGCTTAATCAGATTCCTTCCAACTCTAGTTATTTCACCGTGATAGACTTGGCAAATGCATTATTTTCTGTTCCAGTGGAGGAGGAAAGCCAGCTACCTTTGGCATTTTCCTTCAATGGGAAATAATACTGCTGGACAAGGTTACCTCAGGGGGGTGCAACATCTTGTTCTGAATTTTCTGAAACCATGGCACGGGTGCTGCTTTCTTGGCATCCAGTGAACAAAGACACATTATTACTTCAGTATGTTGACTATTTACTTCTTTGTACTGTGAGTAGTGAGGTCTGTCTTGAAGAAACACTTTCTCTCTTGATATTTTTTTACATTTGGAAGGATGCAGGGTGTCAAGAGATAAATTGCAGATTGCAAAATGCAAGGTGATATTCGTGGGTCATTGTGTTTCCAAACGGGCCAAACACATCACCCCGGAAAGAAAAAAAGCAGTTGTTCAATTAAGGGAACCCACTACAGTTCGAGAACTGAGAACGTTTGTTGGACTTGTCAGTTATGTCCAGGAGTGGATTCCCTCTGCGTCATCACTAATGCAACCGTTATTTGATGTTGTAGCAGCCTGTAATCAAGGGCATTCATTTGTACTCACTGCAGAGGCGATTGAAGGATTTCAAGGATTGAAACAAGCAATAGTGTCAGCACCGTGTTTAGGAATACCTTATTATGACCTTGCTTTCAATCTGTTTTGTCATGAAAACACAGGGCATGCTAAAGGGGTGTTGACTCAAATACATGGAGGTAAACATCGTCCTTTAGGCTATTATTCATTACATCTTGATGTGGTAGCAAAGGGGGCTCCTTCCTGTATACGTTCAGTAGCAGCTTGTGCTCTATTAACAGGGAAAATTGCAGATATAGTTTTGGATCATGCACTTACAATCTATATTCCTCATGCTGTGCAGGAACTATTGTCTCAGGCAAAGACTCGTCATCTGTCAATGATGAGTCTTTGCCTGATGAGGTAAAATATCCCAATGTTTGTCAATAAAAAGTACTGTAATGCTTTTTAAAATATTTTTATATTAAAGGGTGCAGTTATAGTAAAATATAAAATATAAATTTCATAAACGCCAAAAAGTTAAAATTGAAGAAAAAAAAATGAGTCCCTCATGAGTCCCTAAAAAACATGGGATGGGATTGTCAGTCATCCAGAAATGCATAAATATATAAATATGTAATAAAATAACATAAATACACAAAAATACACCAATATATCTGATCTAAGTAAAAATAGGATTGGTATATCTATAGTACATAAATATATGTAAAAGTATAGGGATGTAAATAAAGGAACATATAAAACACATACTGTAAATATATCTAATCGAGGTATAAATAGAATCAGTCAATAGTTTGTATATTCCAGTGACTCATTTAGACCAAATGGTGTCAAGGTATTAAGACAAAATATCCAAAACATTTCTTTACAACACAACTGTTGATAAGATAAGATTGCCATGACCATTCAATCGGAGTCACTCGTAGGGGAGTAGGGTCTCCATTAGGGAACAATGTGAAATGACGTGAGATGCTTTGAGTCACTATTTTCCTAGTAATGTTAGAACGATGCCCATTCATTCTCTCCATTAGTGTCTGAGTAGTACGTCCCACATAAAGTAACTTGCAGGGGCATCGTAGTAGGTATACAACATTGGTTGTTCCCCATTCCATTCTGTGACGGATGTTAATGGTTTCTTTGTTTTGTGGAACTGAAATTTCTTTTGTATTATGTGTAATGATGGTGCAGCATTTACATCTTCTAATTCCACACTTGAAGGCCCCTGTGTCTTTTTGTTTCTTGGTGTGCCTATTAGTAGTATTACATTTCGGACAGGAGGGGGCTATTAGATTTTTTTGTGTCTTCGCTTTACAGAAAATGATGGTGGGCACTAGAGGAATAATTTTGCCTAAGATGGGGTCTTTTAGTAGGACTGCCCAATTTTTTACTAGGCAGTTTCTAACACTAATGTGTTGAGAGTTAAATCTAGTAATTAGACTAAGCTGATGGGTTTGTATTTGTGGTTCCTGCTCTTTAGATTTCTTTTTAATGCTATCACATGGTAATAGGCTCTCCTTCTGGGAAACTTTAAGGATTCTTTTCGTGAATTCCTCCAAAAGTTTTTTTGGGTACTCCTTATCTTTAAATCTATTTTTTAGAATATTTATTTGGCTCCTCATTATCTGATTATTGGAGCAATTTCTCCTAATTCGCTTCATTTGGCTAAATGGAATGTTTTGTTTCCATTTTTGTAATGGCAACTACTATATCCAAATAACTATTAGCGTCTACGGTTTGAAAGTATGTCTTGGTGGAGATCTTCTTATTGTAAACAGTAAGGTGCAAATACAAAAAAACTATCTTAACAGGTTTATATTCAAGGGTAAAAGATAGGTTCCAATCATTAGCGTTCATAGATTTAACAAATAGATTGAGTTAGTCTATCTCTCCTTGCCAAATAAAAATGATATTGTCAAAATATCTGCGATAGAAGTTCACTTTGGGGTGTAATAGTAGTCTAAATGTTTCTTCAAAGATGACCATTAAAAGGTTTGCATATGATGGGTCAAATTTCATCCCCATCGCAGTACCATTTATCTGGATGTGGTAGGTATCATTGAAGACAAAATAAAAATGGCTTCGAGAATGAACTTTTCCTAGGATTTTGGCATGGCTAAATCATTAGTGAGAGTATGGGTTATTGCTCTGATTCTTAGGTCGTGTCTGATGTTTCTATATAAGGATGAAACGTCAAGTGTAACCCATATGTAATCATCTTCCCATGTGAGTGGGTCAAGTAGCTCAATAAGATGGGAAGCGTCTCTTAGATAGGAAGGAAGCGCGAGAACATAATTCTGTAAAAAACTGTCCACAGACAGATTGGAGGTCAAACTACCTATCCCAGAGATGATTGGTCTACCAGGGGGGTTTTCAAGATTTTTGGTAAGAAGTAAAACCGGGATAAGTATGGGTGTAAAATTTTTACAAAAGCTCTTTATTTTTTATTAATAATATCTTGTCCATACCCTGCATCTACTAATTCAAAAAGTGATTTTTTTTAAAACTTTGTTGGATCTTCTTTCATGATTTTATAATAGCCTTGATCAAATAATATTCTCTGTGACTCTGTTAAATAATAATAATAATCCGCTCCCATGATGACCAAACCTCCTCCCTTATCTGCACTTTGTATTACTATCTCTTTATTTTCCATAAGGTTCTTTAGAGCCAATTGTTCCTCAACAGTTAGATTGTTTTGGTAATCCTTCCCTAAATAACAATGAGAAGCCTAAAAGGAACAATCTTTCAAGTCATCCATAACCATGTTTCTGAACTTACAGACATTCTATTCCGTTCCACCTCTTACCTATTTCTATCCAACCAATCTGTTTGACTGGCAGATATATTTATCTGTCAGTTTTAAAGTATATATTTTTTGTGTATAGTTTTTAGAATTTAATCGTTCCAGTTTTGCCCTTGTTACTTGATTATCTGGTCTACGCTAAGAACTCTGTCCTCAGAAGAGACATACTACCGCATAGTCTTATTTCTATAAATTGTTAATTGGTTAGCTAGGTTGTAAATAACCGTTTCTTCCCTTTAGGATTAGGTATCCGCGGTCTCTTTGCCCCGATTCAATACGAAGAGTGGTGGCAGCAAATTAATTTGATTTCTAGCGCAAAATCAATAATTTTATTTTACCGATTGTACATACAATTGCGATTGTATCATGTATGGGCACACCAACCAATTTTAAACATCTACTGTGCTCACAGTGGATTCGCCACCAGAAGTCTCTAGTGGATGAGACTTGTATGGCAACTGTGGCATAGTATGACGTGATTGGCGGGTGGTTGTCACATGTGACAAAAAGACTTCCTGATAAACTCATAGGTAGTGCTAGGACGTGGTCCAGACTATTGGGGGATATATAGTGGGTGGATATGTTGGTTAGAGAGTCATTAGACTGGCAGATCGAAATGGCTGTATTTAGAGTGTCGGTGGGGTAATCGTTATCAGACTTAGAAGTTTAGAACTTAGAAGTTTCGGCAGCTGTTGAGGGTAAGGTGGACATTGGTGTTTTATATATGGCCATAGGGGTTTTGTAAATGGAATTGTTCAGGTCCTCCACTGGGAAACCCACAATCTGTTATAGTGTTGCTGCCTGGTATAAATTTGAATTAAGGGTCTCATCTTCCCTTGGTGTATCGCCCCCTAGAGCTAAGTCTTCTGGTATTGGCAGTATTGAGGTGCTCCCTAAGTTCAATATCCACAGGGGGATTTTTTGGAGGTTCATGAATGGAGTAGTGTTGGAGGTCCTGAACTGTAGGGTCACCGTATAGCCCAGGGGAAGTGTTTCAGTGACTAGTGATGGGCATATGTAAAGGGATAGTGGTCCCTGACTTGGAATAATTCTTTCTCCTAGTGGTAGAGATATGAAGAGTATCATTTATGCCGGGAATGGCTCCAGTAGTATCGTTGTGATGTTGCTTGCTCGCACTACTATTGTATATAGTTCTGCCTTTATAGTGTCTGCTGGCAACCTGAGCATATGTGTAGGGAACCTTAGTGTTAGATCGGTGTGTGGCAAGTGGAGGATTACCAGTCCTTAATGGACAACTATGTGATGTTCTGTTGCGAGTGTTTTGTGTAGGGATGACCCTGTTATCTTTCCTTTCCCATATTCGTACAGTTTTGTTTTTATAGTCCAATAAATCTCTCAACAGTTTAGAACATTTATACCTCACCTAATTATATTCAAAGACCCTAAGGGTCCTACGTTTAAAGGATAAGGGCGGGCAAGCATTTTTGTTCTTATCATAGAGGTATAAAGAATGTTTTAGTGTTAGAATGAGCTCAGAGCAAATTGATCAACGTTTAGTTATAGAGTCACAACTTGACGGTTATTTGTGGTGTTTCAGGGTGCCCTCCTTTTTTTACTGGATTTCAATATTCCCAGTCCTTTCGTTCTCAAGATGATAAACCCTTATCAGAGGTGTCTAGCAGTGACTCATTCTCTACTTTCCTTTCAGAACCCATTACTAGGATGCGCCATAAATTTATGATCAGTGGAGGTGCAGTACCCCAGAATAGGGTCACTGCTAGAATAAAATGTCATCATTTAATGCATTTGCATACCCACAGCATTTTATGGATGTTAATACCTTGATTCAACCACTTTAGGTTGTCAGGAGATGGGTCTGGGTCCGCCCTTGTTAGAACGGAGCCTAGTGCTAGCTGAGGAAGGAAGAGGATCTACATGTGCTTACTGATTGTAACCTCAAACTGTTCAATCTGTGCCTTTTCATAATAATATTTCACCCTGGTGGTAGCCTCAAACTGTTCAGTCAGTGCTTTTTCATAAAGGAATGCTAATTTTCATAACCTTGAGCTTCTTTGAAAGATACTCATATTAGCTTTCCTTCCAAAAAGATATACCTATTGGATGCCAGCAGAACTGAAATATGCTAATTTGCATATATTTTCGCCAGATAGCAAAACAGCATTGGTTGGACTACAATACTCATCATGCATAATAGCCATACTAGGTTGTGATGAGAAAGAGTACCCCCAAGACCCCAACAATGGCCACTCAGCTAACCTAGGCAACTTTTTCTTGTTCCTTTGGGAAGTAAACTGGCATGAATTCCTGATGCAGAGAAGTGTAATACAGGGACACTCAGTACTCTGGTCTTTTTGCAAGCAGCACTGACTTGCACTTCTCTTTTCCAGTGGGGTATTATGTGCGAGTCTTTCTGATTTGCCCTAAATGTACCACAAGGCATTTAGGATGGACTACCTATTTACATTCAATATACTCATCTCTAGTATATACCAGACTTCCTTCCAAAAGGGGAAAAAAATAAATAAAAATACTAACCATCGGACACACCACCTGTAATGTTGTTACACAAAGTCAATGCTCAGCCTTTTAACCCCTTAGTGACCACTAATAATCCTTTTTACTGAAGTAAACAAAAGGGGTTTAAGCTAAACGATGGGTCTTTATTGATTATATGTACCCAAAATGGTGCATTAAAAACTATAACTTGTCCTACCAAAACGAAGGTTTAGTCTTACCGGTAAACGGTTTTCCAGGAGTCCGACATGACAGTACCCACTGGAGGATGTCCTATTGGATCTCTGTAGGGACAGGAAGCGTGAGAGGTTAAAAGGCCCCTCCCCTACCCTCCCACCAGTGTTCTTTCCAATTACTACACCAGATAGGATCCAACGTATTTATTAAACTTCCATGTTAGACTCACATCGGAAAGATAATTTTAAGGATCCTGGCATAACCGAAAAGAATTATGGGGGGGAAAATAACGGGTACTGTCATGTCGGACTCCTGGAAAACCGTTTACCGGTAAGACTAAACCTTCGTTTCCAGGATGTCCCTCCATGACAGTACCCACTGGAGAACTACCAGCTAAATAACTAGGGGGGGACCACAGCCTGAAGGACCTTGCGACCAAATGCCAGATCCTGGTTGGCCAGGGAATCTAATCTATAATGCTTAATGAATGTAGAGAAACTGGACCAAGTTGCGGCCCTGCAAATCTGCTCTACTGAAGCATCTGCTTTCTCTGCCCACGATGATGCGACTGCTCTGGTGGAGTGGGCTCTTAAGGGAAACGGACAAGGAAGTCCTTTCTGTGAGTAAGTCTCTCGAATCAAGTCTCTGATCCAGCGAGCTAGAGTCTGTTTCGAGGCCTTGTTGCCTCTGTTCTTTCCCCCAAAGGAAACAAAGAGGTTCTGTGATCTTCTCCACGGCTCCGTCCTCTGAAGGTAAGCGAGAATGGTTCTTCTTACGTCGAGGCAATGGAACCTTCCTTCTTTCGCATTCTTAGGGGAGGTACAAAAGGAGGGAAGAATTATTTCCTGCTCTCTGTGAAACGGTGATACCACTTTTGGTAAGAAAGATGGGTCTAATTTCAGAATGACTCTGTCATCCAGAATCCTCAAGAATGGTTCTCTGATGGAGAGGGCCTGAATCTCCCAATTCTACGAGCTGTGGTAATGGCTAGTAAAAAGACAGCTTTAAGGGAAAGCATTTTATCCGATAATTGGTCAATAGGTTCAAAGGGGGAACTACAAAGACTCTCTAAGACTACATTTAAGTCCCATGGGGGAACCGTCTGTCTAACAGTGGGTCTTAACCTGGAAATCGACTTAACAAACCTCCTAATCCACCTGTGGTCGGCCAGAGGGGTGTCGAGAAAACTACTCAAAGCCGAAATCTGGACCTTAAGGGTACTGGGCTTTAGGCCCAGGTCGAACCCTGCCTGTAAAAAGTCCAGGATGCAGCCTATAGACGGGACAGAGATTCATGGATAAGTGTCTGCGAGCCATGATAAAAACCTTTTCCATGTCTTTAAGTATATGGCAGAGGTTACCGGTTTTCGGCTCTGCTGCAAGGTTGAGATTACCTTATCTGAAAGGCCTTTACTTCTCAGGATCTGCCTTTCAGGATCCAGGCTGTTAGCTTTAACTTCCCGAGATTCGGGTGTTCCAGGGGCCCCTGAACGAGAAGGTCCTTCCTTGCTGGAAGGGTTATTGGGTCTCCTAGGAGTAAATCCATCAACAGCGGAAACCAGGCTCTCTTCGGCCAGGCCGGGGCTATCAGGATAAGGGTCGCTGAGCAAGCCTTTAGTTTTTTCAGGACCAGTGGAATTAAAGGAAACGGAGGAAAGGCATAAGCTAATTCCATGTCCCATTTCTGGGATAAGGCGTCTACCCCCAGCAGATTGTCTCTGGGGTTCAGAGAGAAGAATTGATCTACCTGGGTGTTCCTTCTGGAGGCAAAAAGGTCTATCTGTGGGAACCCCGATTGATGGCATATTTGAAGGAAAACTTCCCGGTTTAGACACCATTCGCCTGCATCGAGACAGTGTCTGCTCAGAAAGTCTGCCGCGGAGTTCTCTGCCCCCTTTAAGTGGACAGCTGTCACCGAGAGGACTTTCCTCTCTGCCCAGTGAACATTTTTTTCTGACAAACCCTGAAGTTGAGGGTTCCTGGTCCCCCCTGACGCTTCAGGTAACATACGGTGGTCACGTTGTCTGACAGAACTCTGATGTGGTGGTTGGAGACAATGTATTTAGCTGATATTAGTGTCTTCCATACCGCCTTCAGCTCCCTGTAATTTGACGATCTGCGGCTGTCCAGGCTGGACCATCTGCCCTGGAAGACCTGTCCCTCCAGATGGGCCCCCCAACCCCACTGGCTTGCATCCGTGGTGATGACTATAGAAGGAGAAGGGTTCCAGGCTACCCCCTTCTTTAGGTTTCCGGGATTGGTCCACCAGGATAGAGAATCCAGACACTGCTTTGTAAGCGTTACCTTCGAGTCTAAGGAATGATGATCCTTGTCCCAAGATGCCAGTACTGCGGACTGTAGGCTCCTGGAATGAAACTGGGCCCACGGGATCACTGAGATACATGAAGTCATCAGGCCAAGGACCTTCATTGCCTCCCTTAGAGTATGACCCTTCTGTTCCCGGAAGGACGTTATCTTTCTCCTTATCGTCTCCTGCTTGGACTCTGGAAGGAAGGAGAATTGACTTTTTGTGTCCAAGAGAACACCTAAAAATTGTTTACTGGTGCTTGGTACTAGGTCGGATTTGGGGTAATTTATCACCCAGCCCAGATCCTTGAAGAGGGCTAAGGTCTGATGAATACTGCCCTCCAGATTCAGTTTTGTGTCGGCCATAAGAAGAAAATCGTCCAAGTATGGAACAATCCTTATTTGCAGTTTTCTCAAATGCGCCACAATTTCCGTGATGACTTTTGTAAAGATTCGAGGGGCTGATAAGATTCCAAAGGGGAGACACTGGAATTGATAATGAAGGACCGTCCCCTCCTGAATGATTGCAAACCTGAGTGTAGGGGGTGTATATTTCTGGTGTAGGGGGTGAATCGGGATGTGATAATACGCATCCTTCAGGTCCAAGGTACATAGAAGGTCTCCCTCTGAAATCAACGGAATTGTCGACTTTATGGATTCCATCTTGAACTTGTGATAGATTATTGATTTGTTCAGGGACTTCAGATTGAAGTCTCTGTTTTTTTTATTAGAAAGAGACTTGAGTAATGACCCAGGAACTTCTGATTTTCCGGAACCTGGACAATAGCATTTAATTTTAAAAGCTTCTGCACGTCCAGACCTAATTGATCTTGTTGACTCACTGAATGGACTTTTGTAACTAGGAATCTTCCCGGGGGAGGACCGCGGAATTCTAATTTTACCCCTTCTCGGCTGGAATTTAGGATCCACTGATTTTGGGTAATCCGAGTCCAGGATTCCCAAAATAAGCGGAGCCTGCCCCCTACTGGCCTGATGTCATTGCTTACTTGGGTCTGAGTTGGGATTGAAGAGGAAACCCCTACCTCTCCCTCCTTTAGGGTAGCTCCATCTCCCAGTTTTACCTTTCCCTCTCTCTGAGGATGTAAACTGTCTAGAGGTCTTACGAAAGGGCTGCGCTGGCTTTTTTGCTTTTTCCTCCGGAAACCCCTTCTTTTTGTCCGCTGCGCTTTCCAAAATGGAATCGAGGACCTGGCCGAAAAGGTATGTTCCGGTGAAGGGAATTGCGCATAGTTTGTTTTTAGAGGCGATGTCTCCTGTCCAGGATTTGAGCCAGAGGGCCCGTCTTGCTGTGTTCGTAAGAGCGTCGTTTCTAGCAGCAAAACGATTGGACTCTGCTGAGGCGTCCGCCATGAAGGATGCTGCAAATTTTAATAAAGGTAAGGCAAATTTTAATAAAGGAATTTCCTCCCTGGAGGTCTTCATCTTGAGATGCTCCTCCAGTTGCTCCAGCCATAAGCACATTGCGCGGGCTACTGAGGTTGCTGAAATGTTAGCATTAATAGTGGCCGCTGAGGATTCCCAGGCCTTCTTCAGGAGTCCATCCATTTTCCGGTCCATGGGGTCTTTTAATTGTGAGGAATCCTCAAATGGAATAGACGTCTTTTTCACCACTTTGGCCACCTGGATGTCGACTTTTGGAATTTCATCCCAAAGTTTAGTTTCCTCAGGATTGAAGGCCAGTCTGCTCTTGAATTCCCTGGGAATATAGAGTTTTTTGTCACCCTCTTCCCATTCATCCTTGATAAGATCTTGAAGATAAGAATTCACCGGGAAAAGCTTCCTTTTCCTGGCCCTTAATCCGCCGAACATTTCGTCCTGTATTGAACGTTTCGGCTCCTCCTCAACTGCCATGGTCTGTCTGTAAGGAGTGAGTCCAGTTGATCCGAGGAAAACAGGTATTTCCTAGGCTCCTCCGACACCGAAGGGGGGATCTGATCTTCCAAATCGTCTGAAGGGTACCCGGTTTCTTCCTCTGAATCTGATACTAGGTGTACCCTGGTACGCTTGGACGGAGGGGAAGCGGGGACTGGAAGGGAAGGGGGCTGATTAATTCCGGCCGCCTGTACTTCCTCTCTGACGATGGTTCTCAGCTCTTCCAGGAAGGATGGTTGTTCTTCCTTCAGGATCTTTGCTAAGCAATCCATGCAGAGGGCCTTCCTATACGACTCAGACAGCTTTTTAGTGCATATTGCACACTTCTTAGCTTTTTTCTTGGCGTCTCCATGCGGTCTATGTCCCGCCTCCTTTTCCACCTTAATAGGGGGAGAAGGAGATATAAAACCAGCCTAGGGGGAACTATACACCTGCCAGCCGGATACCACTTACATTACTCTGGATGAGGGGGTCAGCTACCGCATCTAGCTTGCTCACACCTTGGGCCTCCATGATGCAACCGCCAAAGCACACATCACAGTGTTTATATAAGGATCCTACCTTACAAGCCCTCCCCTCATCGCCGCCGGGACCGCCTCCTTTTCTGGGGGACTCTTCCTCAGAAAAATCGACCCCACATGCGAGGCCCCTAACCGAGGCCTCCAGCATGTATGCGCGCCGCCATCTTGGATGCGTCACTTCCGGGTCGCACAGGAAGTGACGCCGACCGCGTCATCGAGGAGGGCGGAGCCGCTGCTGAGCGCAGAGCTCCGATGGAGAAGCCGCTCAGCGTCCAGGTACCTGCGGCCTGTTCCAGGGAAAAAAGGTACCGGACAAGCTAGGGGACCCCTTCCCAGAGGGGTGCTGGCTTTTAGGCTGCACGGAGGCTGAAGAGGAGAGGCAAGAGCCCCCCGACCAGCCTCGGCCTAGTGTTTGTTCCCTACATTAGCAGGGATCCACTCACTGCTCCTATCCCTGTAGGGACAGGAAGAACACTGGTGGGAGGGTAGGGGAGGGGCCTTTTAACCTCTCACGCTTCCTGTCCCTACAGAGATCCAATAGGACATCCTCCAGTGGGTACTGTCATGGAGGGACGTCCTGGAAAATAAGCCTTTATTTAGCTACATTGATGAAAAAAACAAAAAGGTTATAGCTCTTGGAATGCGATTCTGAGAAAATTAGCATGGTCACTACAGGCCATAACCTGATTACTTGGGATAGGGACGTTCCAGAGAAATATTTAAGCTCATGAGAAGTCTTGAAAATGGGAGTGACAGGTTTGGATTTGGATTACGGTGGATGTTAGTCTTAAAGGGGTTGTTCGGGTTCAGAGCTGAGCCCAGATATATCCCCATTTTCACCCAGGCAGCCCCCGTGACAAGAGCATCAGAGCAGTTTATGCTCCGATGCTCTCCTTTGCCCTGCTCTAAATCGTGCAGGGCAAAAGCATTTTCTGGAGTTCTGGTGACGAACTGGGCTCCCTATAGGGAGCTAGGGCAGTGCTAAAGCCCACCCATCAGAGCCGGTGACGTCACCTAACACACTGCTGGGCGGAAGCCTCCACTCGGCAGTATGTTATTGTAAATAAAAGAGCCCTTGCCCTGGGCTATCCAGCGCAGGGAAAGGAAGCTCATCGGAGCATGAAATGTCAGGGAGGCTGCCTAGGTCCAATTATGGGTATGTCCGGGTTCAGCTCTGAACCCGGACAACCCCTTTAAATCATTTGCAGAATGTAAAGCACCGTTAGGGTGGTAGGTAGAGTTTAGTGTTGAGCAAAGGAAGCTTCAGATACTTCATACAAAGTCACTTTGTTCAAAACTTCAGAATAATACTGTACAGAGATCTGTTTTCGTACAGTATTAGAATGTATGGGCTCTGATGAGCCAAAGTTAGTTACTCTTGAAGTTGAGCGTGACTTTGTTGAACAATAGAAATGGCCTAACGTTTCGCCCAGCAGTAATTTTGCGGCAAAGTTGGCGATTCGAACATGATGCGAACGCAATGTCCGCCAGCGCCATATTCCTTTGCATTGCGCTGAACTTTGACCCATGACACATCCATCAGGTGGGACAGGACAGCCAATTGAGATGTTTCAGCACATGGACAAACCACCACCCTATAAAAAATACTTGATCTGGCAGCCATTTTACATTCAGTCTTTAGCCAGTGTAGGGAGAGGTTGCTTTGTGGAGCAGGGACAGACTGTTAGGAACACCAAACGCTAGCCAATAGGGTCCCAAAAGTCTTTTTAAGGACTGGTATAGGTGTGCTATCGATAGGTGTGATATACTGAGGGGTGTGATATACTTACAATTTACTTTCTAACATAGAAAGTATGTTATAGTGCATTTGTATTGTGCAGCAGTTGTTTGCGGTTCTGCTGCGATACCGCAGCTATATAGAGGGACAAATGGTATTGGAACAACTAATTGCAACGGGTGTGATATAACTGTTGCCCAAATAAACAGGGTGGTGTGATATAACTGTTGTGGCAAAAAATAATAATTGAGGGGTGTTGTGGCGAAACCAACCTCGCCACTGGGTGGTGGAGAAAACACATCACCTATAATGCTTAAAAAGCTACCACACAAGGAAATATTGTCAATTAAATCCTTTTTAAGACATACATATACAATACATTAATTATATTCTTAAAAATACATAAAGCAGCAATCATGGGGACACAGAAGTGTATAAAAAAATTAAAAAGAGTAGGCTCCAGACCACAAGGGACTAGTATATTCACAAAATAGCAGGATCAGAACTGTGGGGCTCATATAGCAATTGTGCATTCAAAATACAATACACCGCACAGCACTGGAACCGTGCAGGGCGGTGTTGTTCCTGTGCACCCCTACAGTGTGAGGCTGCTAAAAAGAGAAGTCACATTAAATCACATATATATTACTGACCCAGTCTGGAGCGGCAGTCCAACGATCGGTTTGCTTTTCGCTTCCTCTCGGGCATACTACTGTAATGACCGGCAACACGCACAGGGAGGAAAACAGGGAAAGCCCTGCCCAAGGGAGAGGGAAAGGTGGTGACCCCTAACTCACCTTGCAGCTGGCACCTGCCTGCCCTGACGTCCCTAGACGGGTTCCTCACCCGTGCGGCGATCACGTGCCTAAACCCTGGCTTTCCCTGAAATGAGCCCTAGATAATGAACGGGCCGGTGGGATCGCTAGTCCTCACCACTGCACTAAGAGGGAAACACCAGGGAGAAGACAGACAAACACAGACAAACACAAACACCCAGGTGGACGGCAACAATTGTCCACAAAGGTCCAACAGGGATCCGGAGGGTAGCGTTCTAAGGCAACACTCAGAGAACGCAGCAACACAGCTCCAGTGGGTCAGAATAGATGTCCAGGCAGGAAGCTCTATATCTGGCAACCAGAGAAGTGTGAGAGGGGAATATAAGGAGGATTGGGAGTGCTGGACAAGGAACAGCTGAGAGAAGGAGCTACGGATCCCTGAGTGAGCCAAAAGGGTTTGTAAAGCAAACCCAGAAAGCTACAATAAGGAAACTTCCCTATCTGACATAGAGCGTGCAGCCAACCGCTGCGACCTCCTGACCCCGGGTACAACGGAGTCAGGCGTGGCTCTTGACACCCTCGTGACAACTACACTCGCCAGACATTCCCTCCTATATACCCCTCTAATTTATCATCAGCCAATGGGTGCGTCTAGGGCTGTGTGGGGATCAGCTGTCCGCTGTTAGTAAATCACCTATTTTCACTTCCGGGAGAGTTCAGAAAACCATCATACGTCACTCGCACAGCTGGGCGCATCACATGCCTCGCGACTGGCCCTCGGGAGTCCAGAGTCACGTGACGCAGCCGACCGCGTCATATCCCGTGACCCGTCACATGAAATCTCGCGGTCACACGGCGGCTCACATGATCGACTCACGGCTGAGTGATGGGCACGCCCCTCCCCCTACCGCCCAAGCTACAAGGGCCAAAGTGCATGGTATGTATACCAATATGGGGCAAAATGAACATGATTAAGCTTATGAATATCAACAAAGCAGAGTCTCATAATTAGACAAACCATTATCGACCATTATCATGTGTATATGTATCATCCAAAAACAGAACCTATCATAATTGAGGCAGTGTAGAATATATGATTATAATACAACTAGAGAAAGTTCAACACCAACCAATGCTAAATGCTATATTGTGCACTTTCATTGGGTGCTACTCTTCTCCATTGCACCCACGATATATAGACAGTAGACAATCACTCTTCTCAATTCCATGATTAAGTTATTAAAGTGTCATACATGGTAATACCAAAACATACATTCCCTAATTCGGCAAGCTATTCATATGCCTTAGATCAGCGGCACAGGGAGCATGTTAATTCATCCACGCCTGTCATCCCACTAACCAAGAGCAACAACAAGCATCATGAGGTTCCCACCACTACTCTGCCAGACTTAGGTATTGTATGTACATGATGGAAATTCATCCGGTCTCATCATCCCATCGGCTGCATGAATCACATATTGGGGTTGATACTACTGTATTGATCGAGAAAAACTGGTGGATCTAAGGCATATGAATAGCTTGCGGCATTAGGGAATGTATGTTTTGGTATTATCATGTATGACACTTTAATAACTTAATCATGGAATTGAGAAGGGTGAACCCTAATCCTGATACCATCATTTGTTGCATCTTCACTGAGCACTCTGTTCACGTTACCTTACACTGGGTTTCTTTCCCTTTCTTCCCCTCTTTTTTCTTCTCTACTTCCTGTATGCATTTGCACTTTTCAATAATGATGACATCCGAGTATATAATGCATATTCTATTCTGATATCTTAACAGAATATAATATTTTATAATAGTAGGGACTGAATTAGGTTTTCTGTAATTTGTAAATACATATCACTATTTATTGTCTTTTACATGTATATGGTATGTCGGTTGTTTTATTCACGTCAGTGGGGGATATTGTCTACTGTCTATATTTCGTGGGTGCAATGGAGAAGAGTAGCACCCAATGAAAGTGCACAATATAGCACCCAATGAAAGTGCACAATATAGCACCCAATGAAAGTGCACAATATAGCATTTCGTATTGGTTGGTGTTGAACTTTCTCTAGTTGTATTATAATCATATATTCTACACTGCCTCACTTATGATAGGTTCTGTTTTTGGATGATACATATACACATGATAATGGTCGATAATGGTTTGTCTAATTATGAGACTCTGCTTTGTTGATATTCATAAGCTTAATCATGTTCATTTTGCCCCATACTGGTATACATCCCATGCACCTTGGCCCTTGTAGCTTGGGCGGTAGAGGTAGGAGGAGGGGCGTGCCCATTACTTGGGCTGCCGCTCCAGACTGGGTCAGTAATATATATGTGATTTATTGTGATTTAATATATATGTGATTTATTGTGATTTAATATATATGTGATTTAATGTGATTTAATGGGTGAGAAGGGGAAAATAGTAACAGACTTATATAGAAAACCGACCTCTGTTAACAGCATATTATCAGCTAAATCCGCACACCCCAGGAGATTGATAACATCCCTGTGGGGCAATTCCTTAGGGCGAGGCGGATATGTTCCACTGATCAGCTTTTCGAGACACAGGCAGAAGATCTGCGTAACAGATTTCAGGCCAGAAATTACATGGAGAGATCAGTCGAAAAAGCATACAGACGGGCAAGCCTATCTAGATGCTCAAATCTGCTACAAGATAAGAAACAGAGGGAGACTATGGAGGATGTCAGATTTATAACAACATTTAACAACAAGAGTAAGGAGATCACCAACATACTAGCCAGACACTGGGACATTTTAAAACTTGATCCACACTTAAAGGATAAATTAAAAGAGTATCCAAGTATTACCTTCAGGAGGGGAAAAAAACTAAAAGATCATCCAGTAAAGAGCCACTATATCGCATGCCCCCCAAATCCCTTTGGATCAAGGGGTCCCCGGTGGGGTAATAAACAATGTGTGAGATCTTCTGGGATGCCACACACCAAAAAGAATATAAAATCACATATCCCATTGCTTGTGCAATGATAGGGGTGATCTATTGGGCCCTTTGCCCCTGCAAGAAAATATATGTCGGGATGACCTCTCGTCAATTCAAAAAACGGATCCGTGAGCATGTGTTGTCAATTGAAGCTTCCAGGGATGTCACAGATGTACAAATACTCACAACGATACCAAGACATTTCAAGGCAGAACACGCCTGTGACGGATCAGGTCTACGCTTCAGAGGGATTGATCACGTGATGATCTCCCAAAGAGGCGGCAATTGGAAGAAACTACTAGCCCAACGACAGACACGTTGGATTTATACTCTGAAAACTATGGCCCCGCTAGGGTTAAATGACTATAAAAGCTATGTTCCGTTCCTATAGATCTCTGCCCATATTGCTTCGAACGACCAGGATCATTTTGGACCCACCAGGTAGGATGGGTTTCTTTTAACTGTTGTTTGTGGATAAAATAATGTGTCTTTTAGCCGTTGCCCTTACTGTAGCCTCTTTTCTTGTAGCTACAGGGTGGTTGGAAATATAAAATTACTTACGTGCCATATTTCTCTCCTTTCCTCTAGTTTTTCTCGATCGATATAGTAGTATCAACCCCAATATGGGATCCATGCAGCCGATGGGATGATGAGACCGGATGAATTACCATCATGTACATACAATACCTAAGTCTGGCAGAGTAGTGGTGGGAACCTCATGATGCTTGTTGTTGCTCTTGGGTAGTGGGATGACAGGCGTGGATGAATTAACATGCTCCCTGTGCTGCTGATCTAGGGGTATATAGGAAGGAATGTCTGACGAGTGTAGTATGCCCTGAGAGGAAGCGAAAAGCGAAACGATCGTCGGGCGGCCGCTCCAGACTGGGTTAGTAATGTATACAGTAGCAATCGTGCAGGGCGGTGTTGTTCCTGTGCACCCCTACAGTGTGAGGCTGCTAAAAAGAGAAGTCACATTAAATCACATACTGTATGTGATTTAATGTGACTTCTCTTTTTAGCAGCCTCACACTGTAGGGGTGCACAGGAACAACACCGCCCTGCACGATTGCTATATGAGCCCCACAGTTCTGATGCTGCTATTTGTGAATATACTAGTCCCTTGTGGTCTGAAGCCTACTCTTTTTCATTTTTTGATACACGTCTGTGTCCCCATGGTTGCTGCTTTATGTATATTTAAGAATATAATTAATGTATTGTATATGTACAGACGTGGACAAAATTGTTGGTACCCTTTGGTCAATGAAAGAAAAAGTCACAATGGTCACAGAAATAACTTTAATCTGACAAAAGTAATAATAAATTAAAATTCTATAAATGTTAACCAATGAAAGTCAGACATTGTTTTTCAACCATGCTTCAACAGAATTATGTAAAAAAATAAACTCATGAAACAGGCATGGACAAAAATGATGGTACCCCTAGAAAACACAGAACATAATGTGACCAAAGGGACATGTTAATTCAAGGTGTGTCCACTAATTAGCATCACAGGTGTCTACAACCTTGTAATCAGCCATTGGGCCTATATATATGGCTCCAGGTAATCACTGTGTTGTTTGGTGATATGGTGTGTACCACACTCGACATGGACCAGAGGAAGCAAAGGAAAGAGCTGTCTCAAGAGATCAGAAAGAAAATTATAGACAAGCATGTTAAAGGTAAAGGCTATAAGACCATCTCCAAGCAACTAGATGTTCCTGTGAGTACAGTTGCACATATTATTCATAAGTTTAAGATCCATGGGACTGTAGCCAACCTCCCTGGACGTGGCCGCAGGAGGAAAATTGATGACAAATCTAAGAGACGGATAATCCGAATGGTAACAAAAGAGCCTAGAAAGACTTCTAAAGAGATTCAAGGTGAACTTCATGCTCAAGGAACATCAGTGTCAGATCGCACCATCCGTCGTTGTTTGAGCCAAAGTGGACTACATGGGAGACGACCAAGGAGGACACCATTGTTGAAAACGAATCATAAAAAAGCAAGACTGGAATATGCCAAACTACATGTTGACAAGCCACAAAGCTTCTGGGAGAATGTCCTGTGGACAGATGAGACAAAAATCGAAGTTTTTGCCAAGGCACATCAGCTGTATGTTCACAGACGAAAAAATGAAGCATATCAAGAAAAGAACACTGTCCCTACTGTGAAACATGGAGGAGGCTCTGTTATGTTCTGGGGCTGCTTTGCTGCGTCTGGCACAGGGTGTCTTGAATCTGTGCAGGGTACAATGAAATCTCAAGACTATCAAGGAATTCTAGAGAGAAATGTACTAGCCAGTGTCAGAAAGCTTGGTCTCAGTCGCAGGTCATGGGTCTTGCAACAGGACAATGACCCAAAACACACCGCTAAAAACACCCAAGAATGGCTAAGAGGAAAAAATTGGACTATTCTAAAGTGGCCTTCTATGAGCCCTGACCTCAATCCTATTGAGCATCTTTGGAAGGAGCTGAAACATGCAGTCTGGAAAAGGCACCCTTCAAACCGGACACAACTGGAGCAGTTTGCTCATGAGGAGTGGGCCAAAATACCTGCTGAGAGGTGCAGATGTCTCATTGACAGTTACAGGAAGCGTTTGATTGCAGTGATTGCCTCAAAAGGTTGCGCAACAAAATATTAAGTTAGGGGTACCATCATTTTTGTCCATGCCTGTTTCATGAGTTTATTTTTTTACATAATTCTGTTGAAGCATGGTTGAAAAACAATGTCTGACTTTCATTGGTTAACATTTATAGAATTTTAATTTATTATTACTTTTGTCAGATTAAAGTTATTTCTGTGACCATTGTGACTTTTTCTTTCATTGACCAAAGGGTACCAACAATTTTGTCCACGTCTGTATGTCTAATAAAGGATTTAATTGACAGTATTTCCTTGTGTGGTAGCTTTTTGAGCATTATAGGTGATGTATGAATAATTCCATGCAATATATTTATGGTATTTATTTTTTGGTGTTTTTTGGGTGGTGAAGAATCCTGGTTGTCAGCCTCTTGCCCCAGGATTATGGGACCTCTCATCAGCCCATGCTAAACTTAAACCCCTTGGTGATTTGACTGTGTTTGTGGCATCTGAGCGCTGTTTGGATATATTGAGCGCTCAGATCCAAGCCATCTGGGGGTATGTTAAATGTCTATGTTTACTGTAATGGTTGGGACATTGTATATTTGAGTAGTGATGGCTGTCCACTGCTTTACCCGCAGCACGGAGCTTGGTCTCGTTCTTGGGGGGATTCACTGTATTCTGTTACAGACTGATTGCTAGGAGTGTAAGCCAATTGGGTGCGTTTCCTATTCGTCTGCTAGCAGCTATTCGTGAGGTTCCGTTCGGGAGTTTGGTGCATTCCCTTGTATGCCATTACAATTGGTGGCAAGCGGCGGTATCATTCCCACAGCCAGAAGGACAGCTACAGGAGACACCATTCCATGGATTTTACAATTTGAGGGCAACGCATGTCCTAGTACAGCGACCCTGACAGCACCAGAATGGAACCAGCAGTGAAATACGATGAGGAAGACCTGGATGGCCGGGATGCATTAAGGAAAGGCATCTGGTACCAGGCCCTGGATAATGTACAATACCAGCGAGGCGAGAGTCTCCCCAGTGAAGAGCAGCGATTGCAGAAGCAAGTGGCCCTGCGGATGCCCTTCCTGGGAGAGCAGCCCCTGGAGGAATAGGTGAAGGAACTAGAGCACCGGTTATGGCAGGAGCTATGGCTGGAGGATACCTACCAGGCGCTCTGGTGGTATATGGCACAGTATATACCCTGGACAGCTGAGCATGACAAGCCAGAGGAGTTTGATGGTCCTGGCTTGTTATGGGAGTCCTTTGCAGAGCCTGACTTCGGGAACCCTGCACAGTCCAGACTTCAGGACATTTTCTAGGAGAGGGAGGCTAGGCAGGATTGGGATGACCCCCATGAGGTAGAGAAAGACCTGGCTCACCTAGCAACCCTGGAGTGGGAACTGGAGCTGCACTACGAGATCTCTTCCACTTCATTAGGAAGGCTCAGCAGGACAGCAAGATGAAAGACCCAGATCCTGACCCAATCAGCTGGGCAGATATTGTGGAGATTTACTGGGAAGAACCCCAGGTGGCCGGTGGAGGTGGGACTGAGGTCTCTCCACCGCTCCTGCAGGGAATTGGGAACCCAATCTCCATTCCCCAGCGGCAGGCTGAGTTACAGGGGGCAGAGACAGTCGGTCCTGTCCCCCAGCGGCAATGTGATCTATTGGAAATTGGGAGCCCAGTCTCCATCCCACAGCAACAGAAGGATTTGTTGGGAATTGGGAGCCCAGTCTCCATTCCCCAGCGGCAGCTTAATGTACAGGGGGAGACAGTAAGCCCCACAACCGTGCAGATAGGACCGTGGTCTCTGCACTCACAGCACAGGGGGTAGGGACAGCCGGTCCTGTCCCCCAGCAACAGGGCTGTTTAGCCGAAAAGGGAGACAGTCGGTCTCCCCCCATAGCAGCATGGTGGTTTATCTAAAGGTGAGACAGTCGGTCTCCCCCTCCAACAACCAGGCTACAACCAAGCTTATTCCGTGGTAGCGCCAGGGCAAAGTACCACTGGTCTCTTCCCACTCAGCAACCCACCAAGGCAGTCTACCAGTCCCCCACACAGCCGTAGTGAGGCACATGGACATGGACAAGTTTATCGCTTGCTCAGGTGTAGTAACCATTTATTGTGGGTGGGCTGTACTGCTGTTTCTATTTTGTGGGTGGGCTGCTGGACTAACAAGGGCACTGACCAGCAGAAGGTCAGATACCTTGTTAGTCTGTTTGGAAAAGGGGAGAAATGTGGCGAAACCAACCTCGCCACTGGGTGGTGGAGAAGCCTGGTTGCCAGCCTCTTGCCACAGGATTATGGGCCCTCTCATCAGCCCATGCTAAACTTAAACCCCATGGCAATTTGACTGTGTTTGTGGCATCTGAGAGCTGTTTGGATATATTGAGCGCTCAGATCCAAGCCATCTGGGGGTATGTTAAATGTCTATGTTTACTGTAATGGTTGGGACATTGTATATTTGATTAGTGATGTCTGTCCACTGCTTTACCCTCAACACGGAGCCTTGTCTCGTTCTTCGGGGGAATCACTGTATGCTGTTAGAGACTGATTGCTAGGAGTGTAAGCCGCTTGGGTGCTTTTCCTATTTGTCTGCTATCATCTATTCGTGAGGTTCCATTCGGAGTTTGGAGCATTTCCTTGTATGCCGTAACAGGTGTGATATACCTACTTCCACAAAATACTGATTAAGGGGTTCAATATACCTGCTTTCACCCAATATTGATTGAGAGGTATGATATACCTGCTTCCACAAAATACTGATTAAGGGGTTTGATATACCTGTTTCCACCAAATATTGATTGCGTGGTGCAATATACCTGCTTCCACAAAATATTGATTAGGGTGTTCGCTATACCTGTTTCCACCAAATATTGATTGAGGCATGCAATATACCTGCTTCCACAAAATACTGATTAAGGGGTTTGATATAACTGCTTCCACAAAATAATGATTGAGGGCTACGATATACCTGCTTCCACAAAATACTGATTGAGGGCTGAGATTAGAGATGTTTCAAACATAAAATTTTCCGTTCGCGAACAGCGAACCCGGATTTCTGCAAATCTTCGCGAACGGGCGAACCGGGCAAACCGCCATTGACTTCAATAGGCAGGCGAATTTTAAAACCCACAGGGTCTCTTTCTAGCCACAGTAGTGATGGAAAAGTTGTTTCAAGAGGACTAACACCTGGACTGTGGCATGCCGGAGGGGGATTCATGGCAAAACT
Organism: Bufo gargarizans; assembly: GCF_014858855.1. Taxonomy (NCBI): domain Eukaryota; kingdom Metazoa; phylum Chordata; class Amphibia; order Anura; family Bufonidae; genus Bufo; species Bufo gargarizans. Next base: position 35,702,702 of record NC_058083.1, read on the forward strand.
CCCATTGAAAATTACATAGTTGACGCAGAGTTGTATTTCAATCCATAAAGGGCATAAATCACCTAACAATCCTAAAATATTTTGAACGTGGTTTAAAACATCAAGTGTGTGTATACGATCAGGTATGATGTTGTATCGATCAGGTAGTGTAAGGGTTACGCCCGCTTCACAGACATTGACAGACCAAACTCCCCTTTTAATGCACCACAAACAACCGCAAACAGTCCATTTTCCCAACCGCAAACTTCCCATTTGCACAAGGTTGGATACCAAGCTAGCCATGTCCCGTTGATGTCATTGAAGCTTTCTTCCTCCACCCAGCCACGTACAACACCAAGGGTCCCCGAAAGGTGAATTGAATTGATTTTTCAAACGGGGAGATGGTTTAAAAAATGCTGGCTCCCTCTCTTTTGTTTGAATCCACGGTCACTACGTCTGCGCCGTGCAATTTACTGTCACACCCAATATGAGTGGTATTTTCTGTAGTTCTCTTCTCATCAGTTTAATCCCTGTTACGTCCCCAATCTGGGGTCCATTTATTGATTTGATTTTTCGAACGGGGAGATGGTTAAAAAAACGCTGGCTCCCTCCGCTTTGTTTGAATCCACGGTCACTGCGTCTGCGCCGTGCAATTTACTGTCATACCCGATATGAGTGGTATTTTCTGTAGTTCTCTTCTCATCAGTTTAATCCCTGTTACGTCCCATATCAGGGATTGCCAATTGTGAAAAAAAAAATAGCGATCACGAAGGGGAATTGACACTTGTATGTGCTATTTTTTTTTGTTTTGTTTTTGCAGTCACAGTGCAGCACCAGAGGCCAGAAAAATTAGGCATGTACACATGCCTGAAAAATAATGTTGTTGTTGCAGCCGCTGTTGTAGCAGCGGCCGGAAAAATTGATGTTTTCAAGGCAGAAAGGTGACTAAAACATTGCGGCTTGAACCCTAGTTGGTGGCGGAGAATTCACGAAAGTCATTTGGTATGCAGACATTAAATACAGCAGCATGGGGACCATTTTGAGGCCAAGGCATGTCATCAGGCCTTTTGTTAGTCAAACATATCCCCCACTGTCAGTCCCTTCGGGATCCATGCCTCATTCATCTTAATGAAGGTGAGGTAATCAACACTTTTTTGACCGAGGCGACTTCTTTTGTCACTGACAATGCCTCCCGCTGCACTGAAGGTCCTTTCTGACAGGACACTTGAAGTGGGGCAGGCCAGAAGTTCCATCGCAAAGTGGGATAACTCAGGCCACAGGTCAAGCCTGCACACCCAGTAGTCCAGGGGTTCATCGCTCCTCAGAGTGTCGATATCTGCAGTTAAGGTGAAGTAGTCTGCTACCTGTCAGTCGAGTCGTTCTCTAAGGGGTGGACCCCGAAGGGCTGTCGCAATGCGTAGGACTTAAAAAGGTCTGCATGTCCTCCATCAACAACACATCTGTAAAGCGTCCTGTCCTTGCCGCCGTGGTCGTGGTAGGAGGAGGATTACTTTCACCTCTTCCCCAGTTAGATTCCCATTGTGCTGTGACACATAAGCTGTGTAAAGCATATTTTTTTGTTTGGTTTTGAACTGCTAATTTGGTAACATTTCCGCGACTTTCTGCTTCTAGTAGCGTGGCCACCAGTACAGATCGTTCTCCTTCATCCTTTTTATACGAGGGTCCCTCAACAGACATGACAGCATGAAAGACCCCATTTGCACAAGGTTGGATGCCGAGCTACTCATTTCCCGTTCCTCGTCCTCACTGATGTCATTGACGGTCTGTTCTTCCCCCCAGCCACGTACAACACCACGGGTCCCAGATAGGTGACAACAACGAGCACCCTGGGATGCCTGCTGTGGTTGGTCTTCATCCTCCTCCAAGCCATATTCCTCCTCTGACTCCTCTTCCTCATACTCCTCTTGCAGCGTGCCACAAGTCTGGCAAGCGATGATGACAAGGCTGTTTCTGGTGGTGATGGTGACCACAATTCTTCCTCTTCCTCTTCACGCTCATCTACAGCCTGATCCATTACTCTTCGCAGGGCACGCTTCAGGAAGAAAACAAATGGGATGAGGTCGCTGATGGTGCCTTCGGTGCGACTGACTAGGTTTGTCACCTCCTCAAAAGGACGCATGAGCCTACAGGCATTGTGCATGAGCATCCAGTAACATGGCAAAAAAATTCCCAGCTCCGCAGAGGCAGTCCTAGCACCCCGGTCATACAAATACTCATTGACGGCTTTTTCTTGTTGGAGCAGGCGGTCGAACATTAGGAGTGTTGAATTCCAACGTATCGGGCTGTCGCAAATCAAGCGCCTTACTGGCATGTTGTTTCGCCGCTGAATATCGGAAAAGTGCACCATGGCCGTGTAGGAACGCCATAAATGGCCACACACCTTTCTGGCCTGCTTGAGGATGTCCTGTAAGCCTGGGTACTTATGCACAAAGCGTTGTACGATAAGATTCAACACATGTGCCATGCACGGTACATGTGTCAACTTGCCCAAATTCAATGCCGCCAACAAATTGCTTCCGTTGTCACACACCACTTTGCCGATCTCCAGTTTGTGCGGGGTCAGCCACTGATCCACCTGTGCGTTCAGGGCGTACAGAAGTGCTGGTCCGGTGTGACTCTCTGCTTTCAGGCAAGTCAACCCCAAGACGGTGTGACACTGTCGTATCCGGGATGTGGAATAGCCCCTGTGGAGCTGGGGGGATTCAGTTGATGTGCAGCCAGACACCTCAGCAGAAGAGGACTCAGCCGAGGAGGTTATGGAAGAAGATGGAGTAGGAGGAGTAGAGGAGGTGGCAGTAGGCCTGCCTGCAAGTTGTGGCGGTGTCACCAACTCCACTGCAGAGCCACGCATTCCATGCTTGGCAGCTGTCAGCAGGTTGACCCAATGTGCAGTGTAGGTGATATACCTGCCCTGACCGTGCCTAGCAGACCAGGTATCAGTGGTCAGATGGACCCTTGCCCCAACATTGTATGCCAGAGATGCCATGACTTCCTTTTCAATCACTGAGTAGAGGTTTGGGATTGCCTTTTTTGAAAAAAAAAATCGCCCTTACACTGTGGTGTCCAAATAGCGACAAATTTTTTGAAGGCCTCAGACTCCACCAGCTGGTATGGTAAAAGCTGGCGGGCTAAGAGTTCCGTCAAGCCAGCTGTCAGACGCCAGGCAAGGGGGTGACTCTGTGACCTTGGCTTCTTGCGCTCAAACATTTCCTTTACAGACACCTGACTGTGGGCAGATAAGATGGAACTGATGTAGGTGAGAGGCGGAGTGGCGGTTGGTTGAGAGGGGGCAAGGAGGACAGCAGTGGTTGACGTGGCTGAAGATGCTGGGCCAGGAGGAGGATGGTGGCTTTGAGTTTGTGTGCTGCTTGTACTCATGTGTTGATCTGATTGGCGTTTGTGATGTGAGATCATGTGCCTTCGCAAAGCAGTTGTACCGAGGTGGGTGTTGGACTTCCCACAACTAAGTTTCTTTTGGCACAGGTTGCAAATGGCATTGCTGTTATCAGAGGCAGACACACAAATAAATGCAACACTGCTGAGCTTTGCAATGACAGCATTCTGGTGGTGGCAACAGCATGCGTTGATTGGCGTGCTGTCTGTCTGACCCTGGGTGCCGATACATGCTGTCTGACTGTGCCACTAGCTCCTTGCGTCGACCTCCCCCTGCTTCCAACTCGATTCTCCTCCTTCTCTCTGTCTCCCCTACTGAACTTTCCCCCTCTTCTTCTTCTCTTTGAGCAGGCACCCACGTGGCATCCACGGACACATAGTCATCATCAACCACTTCACTTGTATCTGACACCTCAGCAAAGGAAGCAGCAGCGGGTACAACATCATCATCATCATCATCACACTGTACGTCCATGTGTGTAATGCTGCCTGACTGAGACATATCCCTGTTATCTACATCCTCTGGCAATAGTGGTTGCGCATCACTTATTTCATCCAACTGATGTGTAAATAACTCATCTGAGGGATCAAGCGAAGCGGCTGTGGTGGCTGTGGTGGTAGTGGTGGTGGTGGCGGCGGGCGGGAGAGTGGTAACTTGAGGTGACCAAAGCTGAGCTGGAGGAGGATGGTGCGTCAAGGTTCTTAGCAGAAGCTGTTGAAGATTGGGTGTCCTGTGTAAGCCAGTCAACTTTTTTCTCCACATTTTTTGGGTTCAGGGTACGTGGCCTCTGAACACTGGGTATTATTCCAGGGCCAGTGGAAATCACAGCACCACGACCACGACGGCCCCTGCGGGGTGGCCTGACTCTGCCTGTCATTTTTTTTTAGATAAGAGATACTATGCGGGCAAAGTACTGTGCCAACCGATTTAAGTGGTGGGCAGTGGGCACAGTACAGTCTGTGTGGGCCTGACACACACAGGCTTGCAACTGGGATTATATCACAGAAAAATAATAAATAGATATTTTTTTATCTAAAAGATATTTGTGAGTGACACCCTGTAACGGCATGAGTAGTCGCCTAGCCAGTGGCCACAGTACAGTCTGTGGGCCAGACACACACTGGCTTGCAACTGCGATTATATCACAATAAAATAATACATTTTATTATTTTTTATCTGCAAGGTATTTGTGAGTGACACCTTGTAACGGTATGAGTGGTGGCCTAGCAAGTGGCCACAGTACAGTCTGTGGGCCAGACACACACAGGCTTGCAACTTGGATTATATCACAGAAAAATAATAAAAAAAATTGTTATCTGCAAGGTATTTGTGAGTGACACCCTGTTACGGTATGAGTAATGGCCTTGCAGCAAGTGGCCACAGTACAGTCTGTGGACCAGACACACACTGGCTTGCAACTGGGATTATATCACAGAAAAATAATAAATTAATTTATTTTTTATCTGCAAGGTATTTCTGATTGACACCCTGTAACTGTATGAGTGGTGGCCTAGCCAGTGGCCACAGTACAGTCTGTAGGCCAGACACACACTGGCTTGCAATTGGGATTATATCACAGAAAAATAATAAAAAAAAATTGTTATCTGCAAGGTATTTGTGAGTGACACCCTGTTACGGTATGAGTAATGGCCTTGCAGCAAGTGGCCACAGTACAGTTTGTGGGCCCAGACACACACTGGCTTGCAACTGGGATTATATCACAGAAAAATAATAAATTGAATTTTATTTATCTGCAAGGTATTTGTGAGTGACACCCTGTAACGGTATGAGTGGTGGCCTAGACATTGGCCACAGTACAGTCTGTGGGCCAGACACACACTGGCTTGCAACTGGGATTATATCACAGAAAAATAATGAATTGAATTTTATTATCTGCATAGTATTTGTAAGTGACACCCTGTAACGGTATGAGCGGTGGCCTAGACATTGGCCACAGTACAGTCTGTGGGCCAGACACACACTGGCTTGCAACTGGGATTATATCACAGAAAAATAATGAATTGAATGTTTTTTATCTGCAAGGTATTGGTGAGTGACACCCTGTAACGGTATGAGTGGTGGCCTAGCCAGTGGCCACAGTACAGTCTGTGGGCCAGACACACACTGGCTTGCAACTGGGATTATATCACAGAAAAATAATAAATTGAATTTTTTTTTTATCTGCAAGGCATTTGTGAGTGACACCCTGTAAAGGTATGAGTGGTGGCCTAGCCAGTGGCCACAGTACAGTCTGTGGGCCAGACACACACTGGCTTGCAACTGGGATTATATCCCAGAAAAATAATATATATTTTTTTTTTATCTGCATAGTATTTGTGAGTGACACCCTGTAACGGCATTTGTAATAGCCTAGCAGCAAGTGGCCACAGTACAGTCTGTGGGCCCATACACACACTGGTTTTGCAACTGGGATTATATCACAGAAAAATAATAAATTGAATTTTTTTATCTGCAAGGTATTGTGACACCCTGTAACAGTATGAGTGGTGGCCTAGCAAGTTGCCACAGTACAGTCTGTGGGCCAGACACACACTGGCTTGCAACTGGGATTATATCACATAAAAATAATAAATTGAATTTTATTTAATCTGCAAGTTATTGTGACACCCTGTAATGGTATGAGTGGTGGCCTAGCCAGTGGCCACAGTACAGTCTGTGGGCCAGACACACACTGGCTTGCAACTGCGATTATATCACAGAAAAATAATAAATTGAATTTTTTTATCTGCAAGGTATTTGTGAGTGACACCCTGTAACGGTATCAGTGGTATATCACAGAAAAAAAATTTTATTTATTTTTTTATCTGCAAGGTATTTGTGAGTAACACCCTGTAACGGTATGACTGGTGGCCTAGCAGCAAGTGGCCACAGTACAGTGTGCCAGGCACACACTGGCTTGCAACTGGGATTATATCACAGAAAAATAATAAATTGAATTTTTTTTATCTGCAAGGTATTTGTGAGTGACACCCTGTAACGGTATGAGTGGTGGCCTAGCAGCAAGTGGCCACAGTACAGTCTGTGGGCCAGACACACACTGGCTTGCAGCTGGGATTATATCACAGAAAAATAATAAATTGAATTTTTTTTATCTGCAAGGTATTTGTGAGTGACACCCTGTAACGGTATGAGTGGTGGCCTAGCAGCAAGTGGCCACAGTACAGTCTGTGGGCCAGACACACACTGGCTTGCAGCTGGGATTATATCACAGAAAAATAATAAATTGAATTTTTTTTATCTGCAAGGTATTGTGACACCCTGTAACGGTATGAGTGGTGGCCTATCCAGTGGCCACAGTACAGTCTGTGGGCCAGACACACACTGGCTTGCAACTGGGATTATATCATAGAAAAAATTTTGATTACATTAACTACATGCATCTACTATGTCCTAGACATAGTAGATGCATGTAGGAGGCAGAAATGGGTGTTGGGGGTAGTAGTCCCCTTGGAAATGCTGCCCCCAGCACCCACCGTCCAGTCCTCCCAGCTGCAGTCCCAAGTGCTTTTGCTTTGGGACTGCAGCTGGGGTGACTGCATGGAGGATGTTGGGGGTAGTAGTACCCTGGGGAATGCTGTCCCAGCACCCACCGTCCAGTCACCCCAGCTGCAGTCCCAAGTGCGTTTGCTTTGGGACTGGAGCTGGGGTGACTGCATGGAGGATGTTGGGGGTAGTAGTCCCCTGGGGAATGCTGCCCCCAGCACCCACCGTCCTGTCACCCCAGCTGCAGTCCCAAATGCTTTTGCTTTGGGACTGCAGCTGGGGTAAATGCATGGAGGATGTTGGGGGTAGTAGTCCCCTGGGGAATGCTGCCCCCAGCACCCACCGCCCAGTCACCCCAGCTTCAGTCCCAAGTGCTTTTGCTTTGGGACTGCAGCTGGGGTGACTGCATGGAGGATGTTGGGGGTAGTAGTCCCTTGGTTAAGGTGGTACTGTTGTTTAATACTAATTTGCTAATTTTCATTTTTTTGGTCTCATTGTTTAGGTTATATTTTTAGGGAGACCTGATAGTGTCTGAAAAAATGTCCAGTAAGTATCATTTTCGAGGGATTATTTTCAATGATTCAAAGTCAATTGTTTATTTATTTTTTATTGTTTCAATAGGCTCTTCAAGTGAGGCCGGGAACTCTCCTCCAAGCCAACGAGTTAGCTTGGATACGGTATGTCATGTTTTAAAGCTTTATTTTATTATCCCATGTCCAAAATATATATATTTTTTTCTTTCACAGCAATCGTCAACGGAGGAGAGGTGTTCCGGCCCTGCTCCGATAGCGGGAGAGGAGGAATTCGGGGGTGGACACCAGTAGGCGGTAATTTTTTTTTTTGTGTTTTTACTTATTTTTTTAAAATTTTGAGTATTAAGTTTGATATTCTTTTATTTTAGTCTATTCCTCCTGTTGCCTCAAGAGGTCGTCAGCAACCACCCACAAGGCGCCGGGGAGCACGCGGCGGTCGGGGACGTGTGAGTATTTCTCCGTATTGAATCTTGTTATATCATATGTGCAAATTATTATTATTATTTTTTTAATTATTAATTAATTTTTTCATTTATTTAGGGTTCAAGGGCCTCTGCCAGAAGGATGAGGAGGAATTATCCGGATTCTATATTGACAATAAACTCCTCATCCATCTGGTGGAGGAACGCGTCCCACTCTGGGACCATACCGACCGTCGCCATGCAGACTCACCTGACCCGGAGTCTGTGGATGGAGATTTGTTGCAAAATAGTTCCGGATTGGGACGACCTCAGTGAAGGCCAACAGGAAGATTGCAGTAAGTAGCCTTAATTTTTTTTTATTGATTAGTTATCAGTCATGTCCAAACTGCGGCCCTCATGCTGTTGTAAAACTACAACTCCCAGCATGCCCTATCCAGGCATGTCAGGAGTAGTGGTTTTGCAACAGCTGTAGGGCTGCAGTTTGGTAATGCCTGTAATTTGAGAGTAATGTTTATTTTTCAGAGACGTCAGTCATGGTGCGATGGCGCTCAATAAGGGACCGCTATAAGAAAGATTATAACGAGGAGGTCAATCGCCGGAGTGGGTCTGGCGGAACCCGCCGGCAGCCGTACCGCTATGTGGCTGCCCTAGGGTTCCTACGTAGAACCCTAGAGCTGCGAAGGTAAGTAAGAAATCCATATAAAAATTGTAAAATGTAGAAGTAGATTTTCAAAACATGCTAATTTTTTTATTTATTTTTTAACAGAACAACTAGCAGTACTCGGGCGCCAGTACCTCCTTGTGAAAGTGATCAAGAGGCGGTCCCTGCTGAGATGCCCCCCGCGGATACCTCTCCACCTCGTCCAGCACCTGGTCAGGATCCAAATCGTCCTCTACTGGTGCCCTCTGGTGACGCAACAATGGCCGTTATGGCGCCACTTTTTGAGGCGTTGATGCGTCGCCAGAGGGCCGGTAGAAGCCGCCAAGCTGATTATGAAGACCTCACAAGGCTCTTGTATAAGACCTTGTGTGGTTACAGCAATAGGATTGTAGCCATGGAGGCCGAGCTGAGAAGTCTGCGGGAGTGTTTGGCACAGTTTTCTCAGCCGGGCCCGCTACAAACCTATTGACCATCAGTTAATCAGCTGGTGGCGGACTTCACGCCCGACCAGGTGTTGAAGTTCAGACGTAGGGTGGAGGATGCGGTGTGGGATTTGAGACACCGCACAACTTCCGTTCCCCAACCACCAACCTATCCCACGTCGCATTCCTATCCCCCACCACAACATCCTCACCACTTCCAAACTCCTCACCCCTTCCAACCTCTTCACCCCTTCCAACCTCCTCACCCCTTCCAACCTCCTCACCCCTTCCAACCTCTGCAAACTCCAACACATCCACCTCAACCCTCTCCCCATTCTCCAACCCCAGAGCCTTTTCACCACTGTTCTCTCTCTCCTCCTAACTATTTTCAACCAACAACTTTTAACAATCCTTCTTTGCTGGCTCGGGCACCTCCTTCACCCAATCCCCCATCCCGGTTGCATACTCCCGCTGTCTCTCCTCCCACATCACACATTTCAGTGTCCACCAGAACATACGTAGGTGGAGAGGGATCAAGCCATGCACTGCCTGCCACCCCCCAACCTCCTCCTCCAAATCCTCAATACCGGGATTTGTGATTTTGTTGATTTATTTTTTATGTTTAATATTGTTTTATTTATATATATGTTGTTTTTTTTAAATCAGTAAAATTCTGTTAAATGTTTTTATGTGTCCTTGCGTTTATTTACTAAAATAAAAATATACCTGACATGCTCTCCCACCGCTTGGTGAGCGACACTGGATAATGACGTAACTCCGGGTACAGGACTTCAAATGCTCCTTCAGTAATCCGTGCAGATGATATTGGATGAACCCAATACCGATGAAGACGACGACAACGTCTATCTCGCTCTTGTTTCCTCCATCTTGAAACCAAGATCAGGGCTTTGAAAGCAAACTCTTGTTCAGGCATCATCCTGGCGACAATCCTAAGCAGAATCTGAGCTAGTCACCTAGGTTTAATTTTTATAGACCAAAATATTTGCATATTTTATTAGTTGTACAACTATAAATTTTGTGATAAGAATAAATTTACATACCGGATCCGCTCATCAGTACATGACGGATCCGCTGTTTCAACGGATCCGGACGACGGATCCGACCCCGTACGACAGATCCGGAAAAAAACGTTAATGTTGGCTTCAGGATTTCCGGATCAGTATCTTAGCAAAAAAGCCGGAAAGACGCATCCGGAAAGAAAAAATGATGCGTTCTCACGCGTTTTTCCGGATCCGGCGTGTAATTCCGGCAAATGGTGTACACGACGGATCCGGACAACGCAAGTGTGAAAGAGCCCTAAGAAAGCAGCTTACGAATGAATGAATCTAAAATGGATGCTGTCCAGGAGGTGGGAGGGTGTGGGAGGGTCTGGGAGGCAGGGTCTGCTTGCACAAAAAACTGATTGAGGGCTGTGATATACTTGCTTCCACAAAATACCGATTAAGAAGTACGATATACAGTGGATATAAAAAGTCTACACACCCCTGTTAAAATGTCAGGTTTCTGTGCTGTAAAAAAATTAGACAAAGATAAATTATTTCAGAACTTTTTCTACCTTTAATGTGACCTATAAACTGTACAACTCAATTGAAAAACAAACTGAAATCTTTTAGGTGGAGGGAAGAAAAAAAAAAAAACTCTGGATGTACAGTAGCTGTGTTCAGAATTAAGCAATCACATTCAAAATCATGTTAAATGGGTGTCAGCATACACCTGTCATCACTTAAAGTGGCTATAATTAACCCCAAATAATGTTCAGCTGCTCTAGTTGGTCTTTCCTGAGATGTCCTTAGTCGCATTGCACAGCAGAAAAGCCATGGTCCACAGAGAGCTTCAAAAGCACCAGAGGGATCTCACTGTTAAAAGGTATCCATCAGGAGAAGGATACAAAAGAATTTCCAAGGCATTAGATATTCCATAGAACACAGTGAAGACAGTCATCATCAAGTGGAGAAAATATGGCACAGCAGTGACATTACTAAGAACTGGACGTCCCTACAAAATTGATGAATAGACAAGAAGAAAACTAGTCTACAGCAACATTAAATGAGCTGCAGGAATATCTGGCAAGTCCTGTACTGTGGCTGTGTGATACATGTGACAACAATCTCCCGTATTGTTCATATGTCTGGGCTATGGGCAAGAGTGGCAAGACAAAAGCCTTTTCTTACGAAGAAAAACATCCAAGCCAGGCTACATTTTGCAAAAACACATCTGAAGTCTCCCAAAAGCATACCCAAAAAGACTGAGTGCTATAATAAAATCAAAAGGTGCTTAAACAAAGTAATAGTTTAAGGGTGTGCACACTTATGGAACCATATTATTATTATAATTTATTTTTCTTCCCTCTACCTAAGATTTCAGTTTGTTTTATTAATTGAGTTGTACAGTTTATAGGTCACTTTAAAGGTGGAAAAAGTTCTGAAATGATTTATGTTTGTCTCATTTTTTTACATCACAGAAACCTGCCTTTTTATCATCTGTGTTTTATTAGTTTAGATATGCAGGAAAGATACCCATTGTGATAAAAGAAATTGCAAGTCAATCTCCACACAGGGTAAAAATACATCAATGGGTGACCATTACACATCAATAAAAAATGTAAGACCAGTATTACAGCATACCAGTGCAGAAGTACAGTTTAACAGTGTACTAAGTAACATACTCATTAAATAACAGAGAGCAAGTAATTTGGGTGCATGAGGAGTATTGGGGAGAGTGAAAAAGGGGGGGTATGAGGTGGGTGGGGGGGAGGAGCAAATGAGTATCTCGAGAACCTGTTCAAAACAGACGTTATCAGGTAGTAAAGTTGGCGCGTGTTGCTGCACAATATGGTGACTTCAGCCAGGCATCCCATATTGTGAGAAACTTGTGGTGGGCACGACTTGATCTACTAGACATCTCTTTGAATCTGCATATTTGATGTAACTTTTCAAACCACTCGTTTATAGTTGGGGGAATAGTGTTAAGCTATTTCAGGGGGATTAAAGACTTAGCTGCCGCTAAAAAGTGAGTGTTAAGGGATGAGGAGGATTGACGAAGTTCCAGTGTAGGACAGCCTAGTAAAACCAAGGCCGGAGTTAACGTTAATTGTGGTCCCATAATTTCTCTTGTTATGCGTTCTACTTCAGACCAAAAGGCGTGGATAACCGGCCAATCAGAAATCTGACATCTTAACAGGGGTGTATAGACTTTTTATATCCACTGTACCCGTTTCTACCAAATACGATATACCTGCTTCCACAAAATACTGATTAAAAGGTTTGATATATCTGTTTCCACCAAATATTGATTGAGGCCTGCGATATACCTGCTTCCACAAAATCTGATCAAGAGGTTCAATATACCTGTTTATACCAAATATTGTTTGAGGCCTGCGATATACCTGCTTCCACAAAATACTGATTAGGGGTTTGATATACCAGCTTCCACAAAATGCTGATTAAGGGGTTCGTTATACCTGTTTCCACCAAATATTGATTGAGGGCTGTGATATACCTGCTTCCACAAAATACTTATTAAGGGGTTTGATATGCCTGTTTCTACCAAATGTTGATTGAGGCCTGCGATATAACTGCTTCCACAAAATACTTATTAAGGGGTTTGATATACCTGCTTCCACAAAATACTAAATGAGGGCTGCGATATAACTGCTTCCACAAATACTGCTCTTCTCTAGGGACTTAAACACAAGGTCATTTTGAAAATGGCAGGCAGAGGAAGAGGCAGGCCGTTCCGCAGGGGTGCTAGGGGTAGGGTAGGTACACCAGGCCTGAGCCTAAGTGGGGAGTTGGAGAAAACGCATGAGATTACTTCAAAGGATGCACCTGAGTTGGTTGAGTGGCTCACTTAGCCTTCCGCTTCTGCACCCTCCTCATCCTCTGTATCTGCACACTCTGTTGTGTGCACCCCCAAATACACGACTACAATCAGCATAGCCCCTCCACTCGAGTCAGAGGAATTATTTCCCCATCTATTCGCAGACCTTACCGATGCGCAGCCATACTTGACATTGCATGAGGAAGAGGAGGAAGCAATGACTGCCACCCAGCGGTCTGACAGTACCCAGATCATCCCAAGGAGGGAGGGCCCCGCTGTTGCTGCCTACTCCGAGATCTCAAATTCAAATGTCAGTGTTGGTGAAGGTGACGATGACATGTCGATGGATGTCATGTGGGTGCCCACAAGAAAGGAAGAGGAGGGGAGTTCAAAGGGAGAGATGGAGCATCAGAGAGGGAGGAGAAGGAGGAGAAGCAGGCAGAGCTCGCAGGGCACAGTAGGCAAAAAGCAAACTGTAAATGTATCAGGAGCGAGCCATCTACCATGCACGGTCACATCTGGCACTCCCAGGACGCTGGCACATGGCTCCGCAGTGTGGGCTTTTTTTAACGTGTCCGCTGCTGACAATAGTGTTGCCATCTGCAGCCTTTGCTGTCAATACATAAGTTGCGGTAAGCCAAACACTCACCTTGGGACGACCGCCTTAAGAAGTCACCTGGCCTCCCATCACGAGCCCAGTGGGAGCAACGCCATCAGAACCCACAAAGCCACACTCCCTGTGCTCCACGTCCTGCTTCTTCTCCTTCTCCTCTCTCCTTCCAATTGTCCTCCACTCCACCTTCCACCATGCCGTCCTCGCATTTATCTGGCAAAAGGCAGGCTTCCGTGGCCCAAATGTTCGAGCATAAAAAGATGACGCCGGATAACCCTCTTGCCCAACGGCTGACCGCTGGCTTGTCGGAACTGCTAGCCCGCCAACTACTGCAATATAAAATGAAGACTTTAGGAAATTTGTGGCCATTGGAACACCGCAATGGAATGTCCCCGGAAGGAAATATTTCTCCCAGAAGGGCATCCGAGAGCTATATGGCCATGTTCAGCGGCATGTGATTGTATCTCTGGCACACAGTGTCGGTGTCAAGATACATCTGACCACAGACACGTGGTCTAGCAAGCACGGGCAGGGAAGGTACATAACTTTTACTACCGACTGAGTGAACCGTCTGCGGCCGAACAGTTTCTGGGGATATTGTTTTTTTTTTTGCACCGCGCCAGTGGCTGCTCATGCACGATGCATGCAGACTTCTGTGGCCATTTGATGAGATCACCAAGCTGGTCAGTCGCAGCTTTGGCGCCATCAGTGACATCGTACCTTACACCTTCTTTCTGGAGCGTGCATTGCGTTGTGTCATTGATCAAGCCGTCGAGGAGCAGGAGCAGGAAGATGAGGAAGTCGCAATGCTGGATGAATTCCCACGGGGGGGCTACTCCATCTGAGACAAGTCAACAATAGGAGTCTGAAGAGGAGTCAGAGGAGGAAGGTGCCGGGGCTGAGGAGGAGCAAGAAGAGCATGCTTTAAACGTTTCTGGGATCCCTGGTGTTGTCCGTGGATGGGGGGAGGAGAACGAGGATGACATTATTCTGGATGATGAGCAGGAGCCAGGCCACTCCACCGCTTCCAGTTTAGTGCAAATGGGGGCCTTCATGCTCCAGTGTTTGAAGAGGTACCCCTGTATAAAAAGCATAAAGGGCAAGGACCAGTACTGGATGGCAATGTACTTAGACCCCCGGTGAAAACACTAAATTGCGGAAATGTTACCACCATCAAAGAGAGCTGTCAGAATGCAGCATTTCCAGGCCTTGTTTTGAGAAATGCTGCATTCTGCTTTCACGGGCGCTGGCAGAGAAATTTCCACTCACAAAGAAACAGTTGCAGGTACCAATCCAACAGCGCATGCAAGAAGAAGTTTGAAGATGCGTTGGTCACTTCGGATATGAGATCATTCTTGCAGCCAACCCATCGACAGCCGTCCTCCGGATCCAGCCTCAGGGAACACCTAAACCGACAGGTGTCCGACTACATCGGGTTAACAGTGCTATGAATCTGCCAGCACTCAACCTCGTGTAGCGCTGCAACGGGAAGGAGTGGAACACCACGTATAATTCAAAAGAAGATCCCAGCAGCCGTCAATTGTAAGTGAAGATATTCCTTTTTATTCAGTCATAATAATGTGTCTTATGATGCGTTTTGGCTATAATAGCCTTCATCATGAAGGCTATTATAGCCAAAACGCGTCATAAGACACATTAGTATGACTGAATAAAAAGGAATATCTTCACTTACAATTGAAGGCTGCTGGGATCTTCTTTTGAATAATACATCGGGTTAATGGCCGATGTGGACGCTCTGAAAAGCGATGAACCCCTGGACTACTGGGTGTGCAGGCTTGACCTGAGGCCAGAGCTGGCACAATTTTTTCATGGAACTGTTGGCTTGCTCCTCGTCGAGTGTCCTGTCCGAAAGGACGTTCAGCGCAACAGGGGGGATCGTGACCGATAACCGCACTCGCCTAGCTCACGACAGTGTGGACTACCTCACATTTCTAAAAATGAATGAGGCATGGATCTCAGAGGAATTCAACACATGTGACGAGTCGACCATGTTTGATTGAATTTCCTCATGACAGCCCACAAATATCCGCCACCACCCAGAACAAATCATGGTCGCTGTCTTAGTTAAATACAGCGGCATAAAAGGCCTTTTATGTCCGTTGAATGCATAATTTTTGGGGCCTTTACTGGCCAACAGTTAAATTTTTATCCTGTGAACGCCTAATGTACCTCCAGCCACAGAATCCAAAGTTCTTTGCTGTCAGGTGAATGAGTATTGGCTACTTTTTGGGGCCTGTACTGGCCAACAGTTAAATTTTTATCCTGTGACCGCCTAATGTACCTCCAGCCACAGAATCCAAAGTTCTTTGCTGTCAGGTGAACCCCTATTGGCTAATTTTTGGGGCCTGTACTGGCCAACAGTTACATTTTTATCCTGTGAACACCTAATGTACCTCCATCCACAGAATCCAAAGTTCTTTGCTGTCAGGGAACGCCTATTGGATAATTTTTGGGGCCTGTACTGACCGACAGTTACATTTTTATCCTGTTAATGCCTAATGTAACTCCAGCCACATAATCCAAAGTTCTTTGCTGTCAGATGAACCACTATTGGCTAATTTTTGGGGCCTGTACTGGCCGACAGTAAAATTTTTTATCCTGTGACCGCCTAATGTACCTTCAGCCACAGAATCCTTCAAAGTTGCGTGCTGTCAGGTGAATGCCTATTGGCTAATTTTTGGGGCCTGTGCTGGAGTAGCAAGTTCTCACAACAATACTTAGTGCACCAATCACTAATATCTCATGACACCTTATAAAATGTGAAGTTGTGTGTATTGCGAAAAAATAAATGGCATCATTAGGGATTTTCGCAATGGCACACCTTTTTTTAACACTCGATCTGCATATACAGCGATTGTTATAACATGTATGTGAAATGTAATCAAGTAAACTGCTTTAATGTCAAATTACTTACAGTGATCAGAAATTCTGAACATTTGATTGCGTTCGTGATCCGTCCCGGCGGATGTACGTCCATCACTATAAATGAACACCATGTGGACGGTAAGTAACATCACCAATTGGGAGGTACCGCAAAAAGTGTATTACATTGCCTTTTGCTTGTATCTCCTCAATATATGTGACCATTATTTTGATGTCTGTACGGTATAGAAATAAATCACCAGTCTTCAGTATTTCACTGAAGCAACTGTATAAAACCAGTGTGCACACTGAGCTGACACTGCTGATCTTGAGAACACGGTTGAATCGAGGTGGAAATACGCCAAATGCATGCTGATGAGATTGCTCAGACGATTACCTATGTGTCACGCCAGTGACAGGTTTGAGAAGGTCTGAAAGAATATCTGCACATTAGTTATCTGACAGCCTCTTTTGGTTTTACTTTGTGTGTTGCTGGTATGTCCACACCCCCTGTTCAGGTATGGATCATGTGACCTTCACCTCTCCCTATTTAGTCTGATTTTACCCATCACTCCTTGCTCTGGATAGCTTTATTTGGTTTTTGGAAGAGCTGGAGTGTGGTTCGTGGTGAAGTCCTGTTCATCCATCAGCCATCAGCCATCAGCCATCATCCATCATCCATCATGATGAGTGTTCCACTTGTGTTTTGTATTCCCCCCACCTTTGTTGTTTACTAGGCCTCAGCGAGACTCTGGTTCCTTCACCAGGGGAGGAGCGGGTTGTCTTTTCCTGGTTATTACTATTAGGGCAACTGAGGGCCACCAGGGTTTTCTAGGTTCCTGTGTATGGGCATCTCTACCATCAAGAGGTGCCCATACAAATAGGTGTTAGGGCCAGGAGCAGGGTTTTATAGGTGGTGACCCTTTTCCTTCCCTAGTGGTGAGGCCTAGTGTCTTTTCCCTTCCTTGTTGTTGTCCTTTGGTGTTCTCCCCTACAACATCAGTGACACTATGTAGATGAGGTTGACATTCTTAGTCACTGTAGAATTGATAGTGCAGAGGAGCTGGGTGATGAATGTTAATATTAATTTACTCACGGTATCCGGCTCTACTCTTCATGTGCATGATTATTGATTAGAGGATATAACCACACTCAGCTCATGTCTCTACATCAGGGGTACACAACTTTTTTTCGGTCTGAGGCCGCATTGGCACTTTGCTCTATTGTAAGGCGCCACAAAAAAAAAATGCTGACCGGCACTCATTTGTATCGACCTATTACACAAAGTGAATGGGGAGGAATGATCGATATCTTAGTCACTTTCTCCCACAGTACCATCTTTATCGGTGGCACATCCGTGATTACACAGAGAGATGGGCTAACGATTATCGCACATCTTTCATCCTGATAAAATATGCAAATCAGCCAGAAAACGAGTGATTGCTTGTTTATCAGCTGATTAGCGGCACAATTATACAGATCAGGATTTCAGGAATGAGCACCCCGATAAGCATTGGTTCCCAGTAATTGGCCCGAATATACAGGGAGTGCAGAATTATTAGGCAAATTTGTATTTTGACCACATCATCCTCTTTATGCATGTTGTCTTACTCCAAGCTGTATAGGCTCGAAAGCCTACTACCAATTAAGCATATTAGGTGATGTGCATCTCTGTAATGAGAAGGGGTGTGGTCTAATGACATCAACACCCTATATCAGGTGTGCATAATTATTAGGCAACTTCCTTTCCTTTGGCAAAATGGGTCAAAAGAAGGACTTGACAGGCTCAGAAAAGTAAAAAATAGTGAGATATCTTGCAGAGGGATGCAGCACTCTTAAAATTGCAAAGCTTCTGAAGCGTGATCATCGAACAATCAAGCGTTTCATTCAAAATAGTCAACAGGGTCGCAAGAAGCGTGTGGAAAAACCAAGGCGCAAAATAACTGCCCATGAACTGAGAAAAGTCAAGCGTGCAGCTGCCAAGATGCCACTTGCCACCAGTTTGGCCATATTTCAGAGCTGCAACATGACTGGAGTGCCCAAAAGCACAAGGTGTGCAATACTCAGAGACATGGCCAAGGTAAGAAAGGCTGAAAGACGACCACCACTGAACAAGACACACAAGCTGAAACGTCAAGACTGGGCCAAGAAATATCTCAAGACTGATATTTCTAAGGTTTTATGGACTGATGAAATGAGAGTGAGTCTTGATGGGCCAGATGGATGGGCCCGTGGCTGGATTGGTAAAGGGCAGAGAGCTCCAGTCCGACTCAGACGCCAGCAAGGTGGAGGTGGAGTACTGGTTTGTGCTGGTATCATCAAAGATGAGCTTGTGGGGCCTTTTCGGGTTGAGGATGGAGTCAAGCTCAACTCCCAGTCCTACTGCCAGTTTCTGGAAGACACCTTCTTCAAGCAGTGGTACAGGAAGAAGTCTGCATCCTTCAAGAAAAACATGATTTTCATGCAGGACAATGCTCCATCACACGCGTCCAAGTACTCCACAGCGTGGCTGGCAAGAAAGGGTATAAAAGAAGAAAATCTAATGACATGGCCTCCTTGTTCACCTGATCTGAACCCCATTGAGAACCTGTGGTCCATCATCAAATGTGAGATTTACAAGGAGGGAAAACAGTACACCTCTCTGAACAGTGTCTGGGAGGCTGTGGTTGCTGCTGCACGCAATGTTGATGGTGAACAGATCAAAACACTGACAGAATCCATGGATGGCAGGCTTTTGAGTGTCCTTGCAAAGAAAGGTGGCTATATTGGTCACTGATTTGTTTTGTTTTTGAATGTCAGAAATGTATATTTGTGAATGTTGAGATGTTATATTGGTTTCACTGGTAAAAATAAATAATTGAAATGGGTATATATTTGTTTTTTGTTAAGTTGCCTAATAATTATGCACAGTAATAGTCACCTGCACACACAGATATCCCCGTAAAATAGCTAAAACTAAAAACTACTTCCAAAAATATTCAGCTTTGATATTAATGAGTTTTTTGGGTTCATTGAGAACATGGTTGTTGTTCAATAATAAAATGAATCCTCAAAAATACAACTTGCCTAATAATTCTGCACTCCCTGTAATGCAGTGTGAAAACAGCGTAAAAAGGTTTCCAGTAAAAATGTTTTTTTTTTTTTTTTTTTTTTTTTTTTACACGTAGCCACTGAAACAGAAGATTTATACTCATCTGCTCAATGCTGCTTCAGTCCTCCGCACCGCCCCCCACTGTCTCCATCATCTGGTCCCAGCGCTGTTTACAATAATTTTTCTATGGGCATAGTCACATGACTGGCTTCAGCGATGATGTGGCCACAAGCAGAATTTCACTGCAGAAGCCAGTCATTGGCTAGTGCAGTGCATGTGATCATGTCCATGCACTGCCAGGTGTAAATAGAGCAGAGACCGGAAGATGGAGACAGCGGGGGTGGTGTCGAGCAGGAAAGCATGAATGTTCTGTTTCAGGGGACATGCAGCGGGAACTTGTTAAAAAAAACATTTCTACCAGAAAACCATTTTAAGTGGTGGCATTCCCTCCCATCTTGCCTCCTATTGATAAATCAGCGCTTTCCTTCACTGCAGAGGACGGCGCTCACTGGTTATTACCACCTACGTCCACCCAGTTATAGGTGTCCTTCAATAAAAGGTAAACACTTTCCCTTACTAGCGGGAGAGTGCTTATTGGTTAAACCTTTACTGACCAGGCCTGAAAAGTTCTTAAAGGGTTGGCCTATCTTGGACATTTGGGGCATATCGCTAGGATATTCCCCCAATGTCTGATAGGTGAGGATTAGGGATGAGCGAACCCGAACTGTATAGTTCGGGTTCGTACCGAATTTTGGGGTGTTCGTGACACGGACCCGAACCCGAACATTTTCGTAAAAGTTTGGGTTCGGGTTCGGTGTTCGGCGCTTTCTTGGCACTTTTTGAAAGTCTGCAAAGCAGCCAATCAACAAGCGTCATACTACTTGCCCCAAGAGGCCATCACAGCCAATGCTACTATTGGCATGGCTGTGATTGGCCAGTGCAGCATGTGACCCAGCCTCTATTTAAGCTGGAGTCACGTAGCGCTGCACGTCACTCTGCTCTGATCAGTGTAGGGATAGGTTACAGCTGCTGTTAGGGCCAGATTAGGCAGTGATTTACTCTTCAAAAACACTTAATGAAGGGATTGATCTACAGCTGTGAATCATTCAACCTTTGCTATTTAATTGCTCACTGTTTTTAGGCTGCCCAGAGCGTTTTTCTGTCATTTTTTTCTGAGGTGATCGGCGGCCATTTTGTGTCTTGTGGTGCGCCAGCACAAGCTGCCACCAAGTCCATTTAACCATCAATAGTGTGTTTTTTTTGTTTGTTTTTTGCTATATCCTACATCAGGGGCTTGGCTGTGCTTGCCAAAATAGCAGTACCCTAAATCTGGTGTTTCAGCTGTGGCTAGCCAATTATAATACTGTCTGCTGTCTGGCAAAGGATATATATTTTTTTCTGGGTTGAAATACAATTCCCAAATTAGCAATTCCCTAAATCAGTGGTTTCTGCTGTATCAGGCCAAGTTTAAATCTATCGATAAAAGGGTATATTACATTGAAGGTGCTGATAGGGTCATCCTCACTAACTTCATACACTAACGTCCATTTCCAAGTCTAATTCTGTCCGTAAATGGGATACCTGTCATCCAGGGCCTAAATACTAGGCCTACAATTTATATTCAGCTAAATCTGTGGTTACTGCTGTGCCTGTATTAGTGTAATACGGTACCTAAATAGATAGCCAGATAGTGTTAGGTGCCTGTAAAAAAAAGGCCTGAATTTGAATTCAATACATTGGGCCAAATAATTGTTTTCTCATTGTGGTGAATGGTAACAATGAAGAAAACATCTAGTAAAGGACGCGGACGCGCACATGGTCGTGGTGGTGTTAGTGGACCCTCTGGTGCTGGGAGAGGACGTGGCCGTTCTGCCACTGCCACACGTCCTAGTGTACCAACTACCTTAGGTCCCAGTAGACGCCAGAATTTACAGAGATATTTGGTGGTGCCCAATGCCGTTCTAAGGATGGTAAGGCCTGAGCAGGTACAGGCATTAGTCAATTGGGTGGCCGACAGTGGATCCAGCACGTTCACATTATCTCCCAACCAGTCTTCTGCAGAAAGCGCACAGATGGCGCCTGAAAACCAAGCCCATCAGTCCGTCACATCACCCTCATGCATATCAGGGAAACTGTCTGAGCCTCAACTTATGCAGCAGTCTCTTATGCTGTTTGAAGACTCTGCTGTCAGGGTTTCCCAAGGGCATCCACCTAGCCCTTCCCCAGCAGTGGAAGACATAGAATGCACTGACGCACAACCATTTATGTTTCCTGATGATGAGGACATGGGAATACCACCTCAGCACGTCTCTGATGATAAAACACAGGTGCCAACTGCTGCGTCTTTCTGCAGTGTGCAGACTGAACAGGAGGTCAGGGAGGAAGACTGGGTGGAAGACGATGCAGGGGACGATGAGGTCCTAGACCCCACATTGAATGAAGGTCATGCCACTAACTTTCAGAGTTCGGAGGAAGAGGCAGTGGTGAGACCGAGCCAACAGCGTAGCAAAAGAGGGAGCAGTGGGCAAAAGCAGAACACCCGCCGCCAAGAGAGTCCTCCTGCTACTGGCCACCGCCATCTGGGACCGAGCACCCCAAAGGCAGCTTCAAGGAGTTCCCTGGTGTGGCAGTTCTTCAAACAATGTGCTGACGACAAGACCCAAGAGGTTTGCACGCTGTGCCATCAGAACCTGAAGCGAGGCATTAACGTTCTGAACCTTAGCACAACCTGCATGACCAGGCACCTGCATGCAAAGCATGAACTGCAGTGGAGTAAACACCTTAAAAACAAGGAACTCACTCAGGCTCCCCCTGCTACCTCTTCTGCTGCTGCCTCGGCCTCTTCCTCCGCCTCTGGAGGAACGTTGGCACCTACCGCCAAGCAAACAGAGGATGTACCACCAACACCACCACCTCCGTCACCAAGCATCTCCACCATGTCACACAACAGCGTTCAGATCTCCATCTCACAAACCTTTGAGAGAAGGCGTAAATTCCCATCTAGCCACCCTCGATCCCTGGCCCTGAATGTCAGCATTTCTAAACTACTGGCCTATGAAATGCTGTCATTCATGCTGGTGGACACAGACAGCTTCAAACAGCTCATGTCGCTTGCTGTCCCACAGTATGTTGTTCCCAGCCTCCACTACTTCTCCAAGAGAGCCGTGCTTTCCCTGCACAAACAAGTATCCGATAAAATCAAGTGTGCACTGCTCAACGCCATCTGTGGCAAGGTCCACCCAACCACAGATACGTGGACCAGTAAGCACGGCCAGGCACACTATCTCCCTAACTGCATACTGGGTAAATGTATTGGCGGCTGGGCTCCAGGCGGAGAGCTGTTTGGCGCACGTCCTTCCGCCTCCACCTCCAAAGATCTCAGGGCAACATTCTTTGCCTCCTGTAGCCGCCTCCTCCTACTCTGCTTCCTCCTCCTCTTCTTCCACCTGCTCATCCAGTCAGCCACACACCTTCACCACCAACTTCAGCACAGCCCGGGGTAAACGTCAGCAGGCCATTCTGAAACTCATATGTTTGGGGGACAGGCCCCACACCGCGCAGGAGTTGTGGCAGGGTATTGAACAACATACCGACGAGTGGTTGCTGCCGGTGAGCCTCAAGCCCGGTCTTGTGTTTTGAGTTAATGGGCGAAATCTCGTTGCAGCTCTGGGACTAACCGGTTTGACGCACATCCCTTGCCTGGCGCATGTGCTGAATTTGGTGGTGCAGAAGTTCATTCACAACTACACCAACATGTCAGAGCTGCTGCCGTCTGTGGGCGCTTCCGGCGTTCACATCCTGCCGCTGCTCGTCTGTCTGCGCTACAGCGTAACTTCGGCCTTCCCGCTCACCGCCTCATATGCGACGTGCCTGTAAGAGGCAGCCCTGATCATCCAGCAACATTTCCAACACATATATATATAGCAGACTGTCATGTTTCCCTCCAGCCACCAGAGGCCACTGTGGCTGAGTAGGACAGTGAGAGGAGTTGTTTCCAGAGGACAAGGAGTTAAGTGTTTTTCCCGGGCTGAGCAGAGAGCCTGGGCTGGAGGTGTCTGAGGACACAGGAAGAAGGACGCTGTGCACTGAGAGGGAGATCCACAGGGAAGATTAGAGTGATTTCTCCCTGCCTGCTGACACAGTATCTGGGACATTAGTGTGTTTGCTCTCTGACTGAGCTGATGTGTCCTGGTGTAGAAGAGAGAGACTGCTGTAGTGTGAGGCACTTACCAGAGGAACTGTGAGTGGATTCCAGGCCCTGCCTGATTACACCTCCAGAGCTGCTGATTATCTCTAACCAGAGTTACAGAGACTACAAAGAGAGGCCAGAGCTGAGCCACGCTGAAGCAAGCAAGCAACCAGATCGGGACCCAGACTGTACCTGCCTGCATGTGCGGACACCGAACTGTGAGTGCACTGATGCTAACCTGAGCTAGGGCATAGTGGAATAGGATTTAGTTTAGTGCACCGTAGAGGTGCACCCCGGGTAGCGGGGACAGATAGGACTACCTAGAAGAGAGTAGCCTGATATTGTCTGTACTTGTGTTTGTGATTCATTTGTGTTCTTTATGCAAATTTCCATTATCTTTATTGTGAATTCCCAAGCTGTTCATATTGTAAATCTGCTTCTCCGGCAGTTAGAGTTCTCTTTTAATAAAGCCGGTTTCTACTTCAGCCTCCTTGTCTGCTGCACTGTACTTGAGTCCTGCTCTACGGTCTCTTCCTCTGCTGACCGTTACATGCCCGCCAGGTGGAACTCCACCTTGCACATGCCGGACAGACTGTGTGAGCAGCAGCAGGCCATAGTGAAGTTTCAGCTGCAGCACGCACGGATCAGTCCACCAATGACTGGGCCTCCATGCGAGACCTGTGTGCCCTGTTGCGCTGTTTCGAGTACCCCACTAACATGGCCAGTGGCGATGACGCCCTTATCAGCGTTACAATACCACTTCTATGTCTCCTTGAGAAAACACTTAGGGCGATGATGGAAGAGGAGGTGGCCCAGGAGGAGGAGAATTATCTTTATTGTGAATTCCCAAGCTGTTCATATTGTAAATCTGCTTCTCCGGCAGTTAGAGTTCTCTTTTAATAAAGCCGGTTTCTACTTCAGCCTCCTTGTCTGCTGCACTGTACTTGAGTCCTGCTCTACGGTCTCTTCCTCTGCAGACCGTTACACCCCCCGGGGTTACGAGAAATGAGGAAGTCCTGGTCAGAGTGGTACAAGACTTGCAGAGCTCCCTGAGTGCCATGCACGAAAAGTTGACACACCTGGAGAAACGGATAGAGTCGCGCCATACTACTGAGGCTGCCTATCCAGCCCAACTATCAAGGCGACTCCGTGGGTTCCTACACCCGAATGCCCTTATGCTAGTTTACCGTACCATCAAGCCCCTCATTACCCTTCAGTGGGGCCATCCAGCCAAGCTCTGAGGGCACCTCCCACTCGCAGGCAAAAAGTGGGCCGTCAAGGGGCACAGTGTTGGCGGTGTGGAGATCTAGGACATTTCGCCAGAGAGTGTCGGAATAATCCAGCTGGACGCCAAGAGCCGCCGTTAAACTACCGACCCCTGCAGTAGTGGGGCGTACTGCAGGGGAGGTGGAGAGCCAAGTTACCCAGCAAAGCTCCGAACACCTGGTCGCAGGGTGCCCCACTATACGAGCTGAGTTCGAAGGTGTTCCTGTCGACTGTTTAGTGGATACTGGGTCTCAGGTGACAACTATGCCCGAGTCATTCTTCTACCGTTACTTTCAAGCGCTGGCCAAGCCAGAACGAGAGACACTGGTCCGGGTTACAGCGGCTAACCAACAACAGATTCCTGTCACAGGGGTCGTGTGGATGAATGTACAGCTATGTGGACAGGAAGTGGGGCGGAAAGGTATCTTGTTGGTCCCCGAAACGTTCAAAGAAGATGTGCCGGTGATAATGGGCATGAATATCCTGCGATAATTGGATCAGATCATGTTCACCAAACGGGGGCCGGGTTACTGGAAACAAGCCACCCCGCACAAACCTACCCAGAAAGCATTTCAACGGCTAATCCGTTTTTGTGGAACACAGAAAAGTGTACCAGCACACCAGGCGGTGGGAACGATCCGAGCGCCAGGAAAGGCTACCTTCACCCTTCCCCCTGGTCGGGAGACCGTGCTGACGTTACCCATGGGAACTTTCCGTAATCTTGAAGGCATGGAGGTGTTCGTTGAACCAACAGGCCTAGGAGAGCTGGGTCAGGACGTCCTGGTGGCCCGGACACTGGGAGTGGTCCAGAATGGACGAGTACCCATAAGAGCTGTGAATGTGGGATATCTAGAAGTTCCCTTGACGCCAGGGGTGGAACTGGCTCGTGTGTACCTACATCAGGGAGAAATCCTGAGTCAGAGAGAAGTGACTCTAGCTCCGGTAGGGGATGCTGGTTGGACCCTGGCAGTTACTGCCAGTGCAGAAGAGGCGCCGACCCCAGAATGGAATGGGGGAACCATCTTGGGTCAAATGGAGATAGATGTTAAGGCTCTCAGTTTAGACCAACAGCGAGCAGTTGAAACCATGCTGTGGGAGAATCAGGCTGCGTTTGCCCGCCACGCCGATGACTTTGGCTGCACGAATGCTATCACACATGATATACCGACGGGGGACACTCCACCAATTCGGGAGAGATATCGACAGATTCCGCCCAAGTTGTACCAGTAAGTGAAGACGCTATTGAAACAGATGATAGATTCCGGAGTGGTGCGGGGAAGCCAGAGCCCTTGGGCAGGACCAGTGGTGCTTGTCAAGAAGAAGGACGGCACTATTCGATTTTGTGTGGATTACCGGCGGTTGAATGCTTGCACTGTGCGAGACTCATATCCTCTGCCACGCATCGAGGAGTCTCTGACGGCTCTAGGACGAGCCAAATACTTCTCCACCCTGGATCTAGCAAGTGGGTACTGGCAAGTACCAGTGGCTGAGCAGGACAAGGCAAAGACAGCATTCATACTCCCCATGGGGTTATTTGAATTCAACAGGATGCCATTCGGACTGACTAATGCCCCTGGAACCTTCCAGCGGCTGATGGAGAGATGCCTGGGAGACCTGAATTTTGAAGCCACTCTGATATACCTAGACGATATCATCGTATACTCTGCTACTTTTCAAGAACACTTGAATCGGCTAGGGCAGGTACTCGAGCGACTGCGATCCCATGGCCTGAAGGTAAAGCCAAAGAAGTGTCATCTCTTCAAGAGGGAGATCGAGTACCTGGGCCATAGGGTGTCCCAAGACGGAGTGCTACCGTCCCAAGACAAAGTGGCTGCAATACGACAATGGCTAGTGCCGAGAACACTGCGTGAGTTGAAGGCCTTCCTGGGACTGACTGGGTACTACCGGCGGTTCATCAAAGACTACGCAAAAATAGCGGGCCCTCTGAATGAGTTGTTGAGAGGAACGGCTGGGCAACCCAAGGGCCAAAGTATCCCCTGGGGACAGAAACAGGAAGAGGCCTTCCAGGCCCTGAAAGAAGCCCTGACATCGGCCCCCATCTTGGCTTATGCCGATTTTGATAAACCATTCATCTTAGCTACTGATGGCAGCCTCTACGGACTTGGGGCAGTCCTGTCGCAGGTACAAGATGGACATGAGAGAGTGATCGCTTATGCCAGTAGATCCTTGCGAGATACGGAGCGAAACCCCCATAACTACAGTTCCTTCCGGCTGGAACTCCTTGCCCTGGTGTGGGCTATGACGGAGAAATTTGCAGGATATCTGACAGGAGCTAAGATCTTCGTACGGACGGATAACAATCCCCTGGCCCATCTGGGTACTGCCAAGTTGGGAGCCCTGGAGCAACGCTGGGTGGCTCGCCTCGCAAAGTATGACTTCTCAATTCGCTACCGCTCCGCTACAGAGAACACTAATGCTGATGGTCTCTCGAGGGTTACTTTTGAAACTCCAGTAGGGGATATGGATGAACAAAAGGAAGAAGATGAAACTCCTGACTTCCGCAAGTTCGCTCCCCCAACAGTCGCGGCCCAGACAAGTGGGGAGGCCCGAAAGCTACCCAAAGCATTGGGGAGAACTAATGAAGAATGGGGCAGATTGCAAGATGAAGACATTGGACTGCAGCAAATGAAAAGCTGGGTAACCCAGTGCAGGAAACCCAACAAAGAAGAAAGGACTGATCTGGATGCCGAGATGAAGTCCGTTCTACATCAATGGGACAGACTGGAAGTGCATGGAGCTGTTTTGTTCCGCAAGTGGCAACAGCCTGCCGACCTAGAGGCGAGGTGGCAGGTAGTGATACCCAGAAGAATGGCACAGGGAGATAGCCAGAGAGGCTCATGAGTTTGGAGCTCACTTCGGGCCAGTCAAGACATACCAGTGGCTGCAGCGTTATGTGTATTGTCCGCAACTGGAGGCCACAGTTGAAGAAGTTTGCCGACAGTGTCGAGTGTGTGAACTCACGAAGAGTACAGAACAGAGAGCACCCCTACAGTCCATCCAGACCACAGAACCGCTGGAAGTGTTGATGATAGACTATCTTCTTGTGGGACAATCGTCAAGAGGTCCACAGTATTGCCTGGTCATGATCGACCACTTCTCCAAGTTTGCAGTAGTCACCCCAACTCGGGACCAGACGGCCGAGTCCGCTGCACGAGCCATTTGTCAAGACTTCATTCGGGTCTATGGGTGTCCAAAGCGGATCCATTCAGATCAAGGGGCGTGCTTTCAAGGAAAAGTGATGGAAGAGCTACATCGACTGTACGGCATTGAAAAATCCAGGACAACTCCTTATCATCCCCAAGGAAACGGAGCCTGTGAGCGCTTTAACCGCACATTGCTGCAAATGCTGAGGACACTAGAGGAAGACAAGAGGGCACACTGGCCTGACTACCTGCCAGAATTAGTCTGGGCTTACAATAATCGTGTCCACACCACCACCGGTTACACCCCATACATGTTACTGTTCGGTAGGGCTGGTCGAGAGATCGTGGAATTAAACCTAGAACAGCCAGAAGACCTAATAGAGCGATCAACCACCTCATGGGTGAAAGAACACCGTCGGCGTCTCCAGACCATTCGCCGGTTGGCAGGTCAGCGGTTACAGGAGAGAGCTCATACAGACCGTCCTCCAGTTCAGGAGGTTCCATTGCAGCCTGGGGATCGGGTACTGGTACGAGAGAAACGTCCCAGAGGCAAGTTGAGTGAGCGTTGGGAAGTGCAGCCGTATAAAGTGATCAAGAGAGTGTACCCTAATGGTCCGGTCTACGAAGTGCAGGTTGAGAATGAGGAATTTGCTTCACGGACTCTACATAGGAATATGTTACGGCCATGCCGGTCCAAAGATCCCGCACCTGTTCAGAGGACACCTCCTCCTGCCCCATACTCAGAACTTGTTATCTCTGATGGAGATTATGGTGAAGACTGGTGGACTGCTCCCAACACTGAAGAAGCCTCCCAGGTTACAGGTGATGAAGGCACTGTCACAGAACTATTGCCAGCCCGTAATGGAGAGGGGCCCTCGGACACACCCGAACCTCCTATTGTGGTGGATGAATCCAGACTGGCAGTTCCTAGTGGAGAGAGTCAGGTCGTAACAGATAGCCAGGACCTCCAGAGATCCAGTAGGCTTACTGCAGGGGTTCCACCAAACAGGTACGCTGCTGATGAGTTCATTTGGTCCACCTGTATGTATTGTGGACAATGTTGTACTGCTGTATAAAAAGTTACATTAACCATTATTTCTATGGACTATATAGCAAGGCCGAGGACGGCCACCTTTAAGTGGGGAGGCATGTAAGAGGCAGCCCTGATCATCCAGCAACATTTACAACACATATATATATAGCAGACTGTCATGTTTCCCTCCAGCCACCAGAGGCCACTGTGGCTGAGTAGGACAGTGAGAGGAGTTGTTTCCAGAGGACAAGGAGTTAAGTGTTTTTCCCGGGCTGAGCAGAGAGCCTGGGCTGGAGGTGTCTGAGGACACAGGAAGAAGGACGCTGTGCACTGAGAGGGAGATCCACAGGGAAGATTAGAGTGATTTCTCCCTGCCTGCTGACACAGTATCTGGGACATTAGTGTGTTTGCTCTCTGACTGAGCTGATGTGTCCTGGTGTAGAAGAGAGAGACTGCTGTAGTGTGAGGCACTTACCAGAGGAACTGTGAGTGGATTCCAGGCCCTGCCTGATTACACCTCCAGAGCTGCTGATTATCTCTAACCAGAGTTACAGAGACTACAAAGAGAGGCCAGAGCTGAGCCACGCTGAAGCAAGCAAGCAACCAGATCGGGACCCAGACTGTACCTGCCTGCATGTGCGGACACCGAACTGTGAGTGCACTGATGCTAACCTGAGCTAGGGCATAGTGGAATAGGATTTAGTTTAGTGCACCGTAGAGGTGCACCCCGGGTAGCGGGGACAGATAGGACTACCTAGAAGAGAGTAGCCTGATATTGTCTGTACTTGTGTTTGTGATTCATTTGTGTTCTTTATGCAAATTTCCATTATCTTTATTGTGAATTCCCAAGCTGTTCATATTGTAAATCTGCTTCTCCGGCAGTTAGAGTTCTCTTTTAATAAAGCCGGTTTCTACTTCAGCCTCCTTGTCTGCTGCACTGTACTTGAGTCCTGCTCTACGGTCTCTTCCTCTGCTGACCGTTACATGCCCGCCAGGTGGAACTCCACCTTGCACATGCCGGACAGACTGTGTGAGCAGCAGCAGGCCATAGTGAAGTTTCAGCTGCAGCACGCACGGATCAGTCCACCAATGACTGGGCCTCCATGCGAGACCTGTGTGCCCTGTTGCGCTGTTTCGAGTACCCCACTAACATGGCCAGTGGCGATGACGCCCTTATCAGCGTTACAATACCACTTCTATGTCTCCTTGAGAAAACACTTAGGGCGATGATGGAAGAGGAGGTGGCCCAGGAGGAGGAGAAGGAGGAAGAGGGGTCATTTTTAGCACTTTCAGGCCAGTCTCTTAGTAAGTGACTCAGAGGGAGTTTTTTTGCAACAGCAGAGGCCAGGTACAAATGTGACCAGACAGGGCCCACTACTGGAGGACGAGGAGGAGGTGGAGGAGAATGAGGGTGAAGCATGTTCACAGCGGGGTGGCACCCAACGCAGCTCGGGCCCATCACTTGTGCGTGGCTGGGGGGAAACGGAGGACGATGATACGCCTCCCACAGAGGACAGCTTGTCCTTACCTCTGGGCAGCCTGGCACACATGAGCGACTTCATGCTGTAGTGCCTGCGCAATGACAGCAGAGTTGCCCACATTTTAACGTGTGCTGACTACTGGGTGGCCACCGTGCTGGATCCCCGGTACAAAGACAATGTGCCCACCTTACTTCCTGCACTGGAGCGTGATAGGACGATGCGCGAGTACAAGCGCACGTTGGCAGACGCGCTACTGAGAGCATTCCCAAATGTCACAGGGGAACAAGTGGAAGCCCAAGGCGAAGGAAGAGGAGGAGCAAGAGGTCGCCAACGCAGCTGTGTCACGGTCAGCTCCTCTGAGGGCAGGGTTAGCATGGCAGAGATGTGGAAAAGTTTTGTCACCACGCCACAGCTAACTGCACCACCCCCTGACACGGAACGTGTTAGCAGGAGGCAGCATTTCACTAACATGGTGGAACAGTACGTGTGCACACCCCTCCACGTACTGACTGATGGTTCGGCCCCATTCAACTTCTGGGTCTCCAAATTGTCCAAGTGGCCAGAGCTAGCCTTTTATGCCTTGGAGGTGCTGGCCTGCCCATTGCGGATCAGACGTGCACAACGGTCAGGAGTAATTCTTGACCTTTCCTCTTTACAGAAATATTTCAGTTCAGCAATATTCTTGGGATGTCTAGTGTGAATCGCTTTCTTGAGGTCATGCCACAGCATCTCATTCGGGTTGAGGTCAGGACTCTGACTGGGCCACTCCAGAAGGCGTATTTTCTTCTGTTTAAGCCATTCTGCTGTTGATTTACTTCTATGCTTTGGGTCGTTGTCCTGTTGCAACAACTATCTTCTGTTGAACTTCAGCTGGTGGACAGATGGCCTTAAGTTCTCCTGCAAAATGTCTTGATAAACTTGGGAATTCATTTTTCCTTCGATGATAGCAATCCGTACAGGCCCTGACGCAGCAAAGCAGCCCCAAACCATGATGCCCCCACGACCATACTTCACAGTTGGGATGAGGTTTTGATGTTGGTGTGCTGTGCCTCTTTTTCTCCACACATAGTGCTGTGTGTTTCTTCCAAACAACTCAACTTTGGCTTCATCTGTCCACAGAATATTTTGCCAGTACTGCTGTGGAACATCTTGTGCAAACTGTAAATGTGCAGCAATGTTTTTTTTGGACAGCAGTGGCTTCCTCTGTGGTATCCTCCCATGAAATCCATTATTGTTTAGTGTTTTACGTATCGTAGATTTGCTAACAGGGATGTTAGCATATGCTAGAGACTTTTGTAAGTCTTTAGCTGACACTCTAGGATTCTTCTTCACCTCATTGAGCAGTCTGCGCTGTGCTCTTGCAGTCATCTTTACAGGACGACCACTACTAGGGAGAGTAGCAGCAGCGCTGAACTTTCTCCATTTATAGACAATTTGTCTTACCGTGGACTGATGAACAGCAAGGCTTTTGGAGATACTTTTTTAACCCTTTCAGCTTTATGCAAGTCAACAATTCTTAATCGTAAGTCTTCTGAGAGCTCTTTTGTGCGAGGCATCATACACATCAGGCAATACTTCTTGTGAAAAACAAACCCAGAACTGGTGTGTGTTTTTTATAGAGCATGGCAGCTGTAACGAACACCTCTAATCTCATCTCATTGATTGGACTCCAGTTGGCTGACACCTCACTCCAATTAGATGTCATTAGTCTAGGGGTTCACATACTTTTTACACCTGCACTGTGAATGTTTACATGGTGTGTTCAATAAAAACATGATAACATTTAATTATTTGTGTGTTATTAGTTTAAGCAGACTGTGATTGTCTATTGTTGTGACTTAGATGAAGCTCAGATCACATTCTATGACCAATTTGTGCAGAAATCCATGTCATTCCAAAGGGTTCACATACTTTTTCTTGCAACTGTATATATATATATATATATATATATATATATATACACACACACACTTTTAATATTTTATTTTTATTTTTTTCCTCACCATTTTTTGGAAACTTCAAACAACATTTATCCTATCCTACCTATCCCTAACACTCTACGTAACCGCCACCAATACCCCAACACCCAGGGCTGACCTCCGCCTCATGTCTGTTGCATGTCCACATAGTCCGAGGCCAGCCCTCCTCCACCACCCACATCCAGCCCCTCGCCCCATGTCCTCCCATGTCCGCATAGTCCAGGGCTGGATGCAGGCCTCCCCACACAAAAGCACTCCCCTACCCCAGCCCACCCAACCTAACTATCTCCCACTGACCCTAACTCCCTAACAACTACAAACCTATCTAAGCTACCACAACTCCCGAAGGACTAAGTTTGGCCTTTGCAAGCCTTTCTGAAAACGTATCCATAATACAAAACAAAACCCTAGGGTGACAGCATCAGCCCACCACCAGGAAGATTACTACCGGACTAAGGTACGCTAAAAGCAAAACCTCTCCAGAGGAGAGAGGCCCTGCTGGTACCCAGCCTTTCATAATCAAGAGAACGAACCTTCACCAGATCACCGAGGATGTTCCTATGCACCTCATCCACCAGGAGGACTTTCCGCTGGGTCGAAACTAAACACAGTGCATTCCATGAGAAGAACCTGACCACTACACTAACTATGAAAACAGTGCAGGGGTCCCGACCACCCAGGTCTCTGACCACTCCATAATCCCACTCCGCATAGGAGAAAGCGGCCAGCCGAGGCCAGCCAATGGAAGCTCCCACCCGTTTGTACACCTCTGTATTAAAAGGGACACTGAAGCAGGAAGTGCTCCATACTTTCCAGAATGGAGCCGCACTCCTACTGGGGACAACCCCTTTCATCAGAGTTCCTGTACTTCAAGTTGTCCCTTACATACAGCTTCCCGTGGAAACAGCGCCAAGCCAAGTCCCAATACTTCAAGGGGATCCTTGCTGAATTTAACAACTGAAGCCCCTTGTCTAGATCCCGACTTGGGCAATCCCTAAGGGCCGGGGCTTTTGGAAGTGGGTCAACAAGACCCTGGCGTCAAGGGCACGCCTTGACAGAGTCCTGATCTCCCCTACCTCCAAACCCCACCGGCGGATTACCTTCAGAACCGGGGTGACGTAAGACAGAAGATACCCATGAGGTGTCCTCAAGTCCTTCACTCCCCCTCCTTGCTCCCATTCCTAGAAGAAAGGCCGAAACCATCCCCTACAGGAGACTACCCACGGTTGAGCCCTCTCTTTCCAGAGGTCTGGTAGATTGATCTTATCAAAGGTGTTCACCAGGAACACCACGGGGTTGACCATACACAACCTCCCTAGTCTCCTCGTGCGGTAAGTCACCTCCCTCTTGACTAGGTTAAGCCTGTTCCCCCATAACAATTGGAAGAACAGGCTATAGACCCGAGTCCAGAGAGACTCTGGCAAGATACACACACTGCCCACATAGATAAGCAAAGGCAGAAGGTATGACTTAACCAAGTGAACCTTTTCCCTTAGGGTCAAAGACCAACCCTTCCACTGGTTAACCCTTTGAGCGGCGGTCTTGAGCCTGCACTCCCAATTTTGCGTGGGGTAATCCCCATGGCCGAAATGGACGCCTAAGACCTTTGCTCATGACTGAGGCCCTGGGAGGGTGTCCGGGAGATCGAAAGCTCGATCGCCCCCCCCCCCCCAGCCAGAGACTCTCACACTTATCCCGATTGATCAGGGACCCGGAAGCTTCCGAGTAGCGCTCCACCTCTGACATCACATACTCTGCCTCCTCTCTCGAGGATACAAAGACAGTGACATCGTCAGCGTACGCTACCACCCTCAGAGTGGCTTCCGGCGCCGCCCGATCCATTATGACTCCCGCCAACGGTCCGTGATCAACCCTTCTAATGAATAGATCAATCGCAAAGACGTATAACAGCGGGCTCAAAGGACAACCCTGGCGGACGCCAGACCCAACCTCAAAAGAGTGGCCCAACCAACCATTCACAAGCGGGAGAGTCTCCGCCCCCGTGTATAATGTTCTTAGCCAATCAACAAACCTCCCCGGCAGGCCATATTTCAAAAGGACTGACCAGAGGTGCGGCGCAAACTTCACAAACCGGTTGAACAGTATCTTTGCCAGAATCTTCCTGTCCGCATTGAGAAGCGCTATGGACGCCAATTCTCAATACGGCTTGGATCCTTACCCTTTGACAGAAGGATGAGAGCGGACCTCCTCATTGACCTTGGCAGAGTGCCCGAGGATAGACACTCATTAAATACCTTGGTCAAGAGGGGACATAAGGAGTCCTTAAAGGTCTTGTAAAGCTCGGATGTTAAGCCATCCGGACCCGGCAACTTCTTCAGGGCGAGCCCCTCCACCGCCAGGATGACTTCCTCTTCTCTGATCTCTTCTGCCAAAACATCAAGAGGGAGGTGAGCCCCTGTGTCAGGGATGGTATCGGTCAGGAAACCTGCCATCTTGCCCCGATCCAGATCCTTCTTCCCCAAGAGGTGCGAGTAAAAGAATCTGACGACTTCCAGGATCCCTGATCTGGACCGGTTCAGAGACCCCGCACCATCTATCAGTCCCGTCACCAATTTACAACTCACTGACATCTTACAGTTTCTGTAAGGGTCGGGCGAGCGGTACCTCCCGAAATCCCTCTCAAAAACCAAAGATGCGTGCCTATCATACTGGCACCTCTTGAGCAAAGATTTCACCCTGGAGATATCCTTCCGGCTACCTCCAGTCGAGACCAAGTGCTCAAGCTTCCTCCTCAAGCTCTGGTACAGGTGGTACCTGTCCAGAGACCTGAGGCTCTCGAGAGCTGGCGGAAGAACCTGGCCACCCGGTCTTTGAATATCTCCCACCACTCTGACTTACTATCACAGAGGTCCAGAAGCGGCACCTGGCTCTGAAGAAAGTCCTCAAAGGATTGTCTCACCTCTGTTTCCTCCAGGATGGCCGAATTCAGCTTCCAATACCCTCTTCCCATGCGGGGGGACTCTGCAATGTTCAGAGAAAACATAATTAAACAGTGGTCGGAGAATTCTACCTCCACCATCCGTAAAGGTGAGAAAGTAGCCTCCTCCTTTAAATAAAACCTATCTATCCTAGACCTAACCTGGCTACCTCTATAGTACGTGAATCCCGTGCAGCCTGGGGTATGCCTAATGTGGACATCCACCAGGCGAGCTTCGCTAGCCACACTATTCAGGGCTATACTATCATAAGCCAGCCGGTCTCTGGCACCTCCTCTATCTTGGGGCCTTGTGACGGTATTGAAATCCCCTCCAAAGACCACCTGCCGGCTCGAAAAAAGGAAAGGTTTGATCCTCATGAGGAGGCTTTTCCTCTCCCACCTAGATTGGAGCCCATAGATATTAATCAGGCGGAGTTCTTGCCCCCTCATGAGGACATCCAAGATCAAACACCTCCCCATTTCTAACTCGATTATCCGTCGGCTTTGAACCGGTGCGGAAAAAAGGACCGCCACTCCACTATACGGCACAGCCGCAAGAGACCAGTATGAGGGCCCAGATCTCCATTCCCTCTTTGCCTTATGAACAGCTGCCAAATCTGACAGCCTGGTCTCCTGCAAAAACAAAATGTCAGCTTCAATCCGGCTGAGAAAATCAAAGGCTGCATAGCGAGCCGCATCCGACTTGATACTGGCGACATTAATGGTCGCCAGAGTCAGCAGAGTGGGTGCCGCCATACAGGATGATAGAGTTAGATGTCCTTCTTCCATCCACCCCTCCCGGGGCTATCTTCTAAGGCAGTGCGCCCTCTCTTGAGGGAGACAGTGGTGTCCATCCCTTCTGACACCACTGCCCGCCCCTGCGCACCACCCTTGGCTTTCTCAGATCCCAAACCTCTTCTTTCCTCCCCTCCTGAGGACCTTACATCCCCACCGGAGAGGGGCGCGGGGCCCCCTAAAGGCTTTCCCTCCTGCTCCTCCGGTACCCCACCTATGACCTCTTCCCCAGATGAAGAAGAGGCGGCGATCTCATCCAAAGTGAGATACCGGTTGGAAAACTCTAGAGGGGAGCCAGTTGCACCTTCCCTGGCCACTCTGGTTGAGCTTCTTGTTTTGGTCTGTCGTTTCCCTTTGATGTTTTCGGGCTCAGTCCCACTACCCTCTGCTGCGCTTTCATAGTATGAGGACTGAGCCTCCTCGTCCTGCTCCAGTCTCCTGATTTCCACCCTTAGCTCGCTGTCCCCTAGGGTCTCCGATCATCTACGGGAGGCCACCGCTTGGGTAGGACAAGGCATCACCCCAGAACGGGGATCCACCGGCTCCCTTTCCGCCTGGCGCTTCTCCCTCCGCCTCTGCCTAGACGGAACGTTTCTGTTCTTCCCAGACCCCTGACCTCCACTGCCTCCGCCAGCACCCGCCTCAGCAGTGGTTGCCTCCCGGCCCGCCCCTGCGTGAGTTCGGGCCGCATTGGCCTGGGAGAGGGGACAACGACCAAACGGGTGTCCTAAGACACCACACAGGTTGCACCTAATCTGCTGCTCACAAGATGCGGCCAGATGTCCTAACCCCCCGCACAAAGCGCACTTCTGCTCTGGGCAGCTGGCGCTGAAGTGAGAGGGGCTGTCGCACTTATGGCAGAGCTTAGGCTGCCCCCTGTAAAAAAACAGGATCCTGTCACGGCTGATGAAGGCAGATGACGGAATGTGGGAATCCGTACCTCCTAGATTCTTTAATTTGATGTTAAAGGTCCAGGCGCCCGACCAGATGCCGAACTCATCCAGGTTTTTCGATGGGACACCCTGGATGTCCTCATACCGACTCAGCCAAGTCAGAATATCAGCACAAGAGAGTGACTCGTTACGGGTGAGGACGGTTACCCTCTTCACCTCACTCGGGCGGGTCACCGGGTAGGCCCGGAAACCGCGCCAGTCCGGCATGTTTTTCACCAGCTGATATCCGGACCAGAACAGCTCGGGGCCCTCTGGCCGGACGAAGCTGATGTCAAACTCCTTGGAACCAAACGGATGTATCAGGGCGAAGATGTCAGTCGCCCTGAAACCCATCCCAAACAGGAGCTCCGCGACCCTCTTTCTAGTAGGGCACGCACCATCACTTCTCCATTTGAGACAGACTACATTCCGTCTGGTCCCAGGGCCGGTTGTGGGCGAAGACCAGTTGGCCTCACCCCCTCTCTGCTCTCGGAAGGCCCTCAGTCTGAACCTCTGAACCTATCTATCACATGACTCGGCACCTCCGCCTCCTGGACAACGCAGTATACGTCCGGCCTGAGCGCCTGACACGCAGGTGGAACGCACGTCTGTTCCGCCCGTGTCACGTGACTCACGCAAGCGTGCACCACATGACCCACACAATAGTTG
This sequence comes from Bufo gargarizans, assembly GCF_014858855.1. Classification (NCBI taxonomy): domain Eukaryota; kingdom Metazoa; phylum Chordata; class Amphibia; order Anura; family Bufonidae; genus Bufo; species Bufo gargarizans. The sequence goes on from NC_058083.1 coordinate 35,740,511, forward strand.
CGTCCCTCTCTACTTTAAAGGGCGCACATCCAGCGTCTATCCCTTGCAGAGTTCAGCAAACTGTCATTTGTTTTTACATTATGTTATTATATTTTGATCTTACGTTCTATATGTATATAAAAACATGTGATGATTAAAATTTAAATAAGCAAAGAGAAAAAAAACTGTGTGCTGCAATTTTCTATCCATGTGATGATTAAAATTTAAATAAGCAAAGAGAAAAAAACACTCTGTGCTGCAATTTTCTATCCATGTGATGATTAAAATTTAAATAAGCAAAGAGAAAAAAAACAGTGTGCTGCAATTTTCTATCATTTGATTACGACTAAACAAGTCCTTGCTGGCACCAGTGAACCAACGGTGTGCGGTACTCCAAAATTTAACACTTTACATATCTGACAATGACATGTTCCAGAGGTGGGTGACGTGAAGCCCGATTCTCTGCTATGACATGAAGCCTGATTCTCTGCTATGACATGAAGCCTGATTCTCTGCTATGGGACCTCTCTCCTCTGTCTGGGTGTCGGGGCCTAAATATCTGACAGTGGCCTGTTCCAGTGGTGGGTGACGTGAAGCCTGATTCTCTGCTGACATGAAGCCTGAATCTCTGCTATGGGACCTCTCTCCAGTTGATATTGGTTAATTTTTATTTATTTTATTTTTATTTTTATTCATTTCCCTATCCACATTTGTTTGCAGGGGATTTACCTACATTTTGCTGCCTTTTGCAGCCCTCTAGCCCTTTCCTGGGATGTTTTACAGCCTGTTTAGTGCCGAAAAGTTCGGGTCCCCATTGACTTCAATGGGGTTCGGGGCAAAATTCGGATCCCGAACCCGAACATTTCCGGGAAGTTCAGCCGAACTTCTCAAACCCGAACATCCAGGTGTTCGCTCAACTCTAGTGAGGATCCCACCTCACTTATACTTAGAACAAAGTCTGCGCAGTTCTGGAGGGTGCACTGCGCATGCCTAGCCACCCTCAATTCATTCCTAAGGGAGCCCCGACGATTTTCAGAAATCCCATAGAAATGAATGGTAGGCGCACAGCACAAGCATGGCACCACTCCATTCACTACTATGAGGCTTACGGTAGTAGCCGAGGCAATTTTAGGTGCTCTCATAAGAATGATCGGAGGGTGGTCGCGCATGCACGGTGCGCCCTCTAGGACTTTGTGGGCTCCATTCTAAGTACAGGTGCAGGTCCAAAATCAGGAAGAATATCCTAGCAATGTGCCCCCAATGTCCAAGATGGGTCAACCCCTTTACTGACCAACCACTTTTTTGCGATTAGGTACAAGTAGTTCAAACGGTTATAACGTTTTTATTTGCTGGACTATCTAAATAATTTTTGCAACATTTTTGGTTGGCGTGGGTGTTTTAAAAAAAAATTATTTTATTATTTTTTATATTTTTTTAAACTAACATTTTTAATATATTTGTGATATTGTGTATATACATATTATACACCGCATTCACAGGAGATAGACAAGAATTCTTAAACTTCAGGGACTCCTGTCTTTTATATTTCCAGTTGCGGCCGATAGCTTCCGCCAATATTAGACAGATGATTGGGATCATAATGTCCTTGCTGCGCGGAGATCCCCAACATTGGGCATTTAATTTGCCCCAGGACCATGCTGCCTGTTTGTCAGTCGAAGCTTTGGAGATGGCCCTCTCCCAGGCAATTGATGCTGACAGACGGATCCGGGAGAGGCGGGTAGAATGGTTGACTCGCTTTACACCTTCATGGCTACATCCAGGGGCCACCAAGCCGGCAAAAGAGCCAATGGAGGTTGGGTCCTCCCATCTTACACAAGCGGAATGAGCTCGTCGCCAACAGAAAGGTCTGTGCCTGTTTTGTGGAAAAGTAGGACATCTCGTTAAGACTAGAGTTGAGCGGACACCTGAATGTTCGGGTTCGGCCGAACTTCGGAAAAATAATCTTGCTCTAGGAGGACCAGGTCCATATGGAGTAGGAGGTTCCAGAGGTGGTGGATGTGGCATTGTAGGTGGAAGTGGCAGTGGAGGAGGAGGAGGTAGCCTACACTTCTTTTTGGTTTTAACCGCTTGCCCGTCACAGTAACGCCGATAGGTGTCTAGACGGCAGCACTCTCAGGCCTCAGTGACGCCTATTGGCGTCATCTCGTGAGACCTGAGATTTCCTGTGAATGCGCGCTCACAAGATTGCGCAGTATTCAAGTTTAACTACAGCCTGCCCGCGCTGGTCATTGGCTGGCAGGCTGTAGATTTTTAAAAAAACCAATCAAATAGGTATATCAGATGCTATTTTGTAAATAGCGTCTGATATACCTGCTCCTCTGGTGGTCCCTTTTGCTTGGATTGACCACCAGATGACACAGGCAGCTCTGTAAGTAACACCAAGCACCACACACACATTACCACCCCTCCTGTCACTTATTAACCCCTTATTAACCCCTGATCACCCCATATAGACTCCCTGATCACCCCCCTATCACCCCCCTGTAAGAGTCCCTTATCACCGCCAGTTAGTTAGATACTTGTTAGGTAGTTAGCGCCCACCGCACCGCAGTCACTGATTAGTCGCTGATTAGCGTCATCACTGTCGCTAATCAGCACTAGTACTATATAGTATCTGTAAGTGATCAATACTGATCGCAATCAGATCTATATCAGTACATTAGGGTCAGATTTGTAAAAAAGGGCCTGGTCATTAGGGGGTATAAACCAGTGGTCCTTAAGTGGTTAAATGTATTTATATATTTTTATATTAGGGTACACCCCAAAACATTGGGAAAAATAACCTGTGATAACCCCCTCCAGTCATGCTAAACACACGTTCAGACAATACACTGGCTGCAGGGCAGAACAGCACCTCCAAGGGCTAAAGGGCAAGCTCAGGCCATGTGCCCAATTTGGAGACCCAAAAGCTGCAGGGGCTGACCCCTGTCAGTCAGTTCGTGTAGGCGTGTGCACACTTACTGCCCCACCATGTCGCACGTCCCCGTGATGTTTACAATCAACTTTCGATGTTCTTTTATGCGCCTACCATGGTGATCACGGGTGGTGGGGAATCAGGGTTCCAGGCCAGAGAGGGAGCGTGAGAAAGGGAGACCACATCCAAGGGAAGATTCATTTTTTCAAATTTAAAATTATAGAGTTAAAATATGGGAGAAATTATTAAAGTGTAAAAGTGTGAAAACTTTTCAAAGTTTAAACATTGAATGAAAGGATGTGGCGCGCATTAATTACTGAATAATATATTACCTTTTATTCCCTGTCACCTATGCATAGCAGGTGTTTATTCACGTCTAAAATTGTATAATGTCAACCCAAGAAGGTAACAGAAAAATTATTGAAATTTATTAATCTGTCAACTAGGTAGAGGAGGGGTATATTACACCCATAAATTGGTAAATTTCACAAAAAAATGTCTTGACAAACTTTTTTTTATATTTTTTTTGCCGGTCCACTAGGTATAGCAGTGGTACTATACACACCAAAATAGGTGAATTTCGCCCTAAAATGTAAATGACATTTTTTTTAGGTTGTTTTTAACCGGCCTACTAGGTATTGCAGTGTTACTATACACCCAAAAATTGGTGAATTTCACCCAAAAATGTTAATGACAAAGTAGTGAAATGATATAAAATAAAATACGTACAAATAAAAAAAAAAAATTTGATTCATGAGGTGGAGTTCCATATGGAGTAGGAGTTTAAGGAGGCGGTGGACGTAGCGGTGTAGGTGGAAGCGGCGGTGGAGGAGGATGAGGTAGGCAACACAGCTTTTTGGTCTTAATTTTATTTTTTAAAATTAGGGTACACTCTAAAAGAGTGTGAAATATCCAAAATACAAGAATGAGCAATTGCGCTGCAGTATAACAATGGCTGGTTAGTGCCGGTATACGTGTCTATTCTGCACAAGGTATGGACAAGTCCTGTGGGATCCATGCCTGGTTCATTTTAATGAACGTGAGCTTGTCCACATTGGCTGTGGACAGGCGGCTGCGTTTGTCTGTGATGACGCCCCCTGCCATGCTAAACACACGTTCAGATAATACACTGGCTGCAGGGCAGGCCAGCACCTTCAAGGCGTAAAGGGCAAGCTCAGGCCATGTGCCCAATTTGGAGACCCAGAAGTTGAAGGGGGCAGACCCGTCATTCAGTACGTGTAGGCGTGTGCACACATACTGCTCCACCATGTTGGTGAAATGCTGCCTCTGCGAAAACGTTCAATATCAGCTGGTGGTGCTGGTTGTTGTGGCGTGCTGGCAAAGCTTTTCCACATTTCAGCCATGCTAACCCTGCCTTCTGAGGTGCTGTCGGTGCCCCAGCTGCATTGGCGACCTCTTCTTCATCCTCTGCCTTCGCCTTGTGCTTCCACTGTGCCCCAGCTGTCAGATGGGAATGCCACCAGCAGCGCGTCTACCAGCGTGCGCTTGTACTCGTGCATTTTACGATCACGCTCCAGTGAGGGAATTAAGGACGGTACCTTGTCCTTGAAACGGGATCCAGCAGCGTGGCCACCCAGTAATCAGCACAAGTTAGAATGTGGGCAACTCGGCGGTAGTTGCGGAGACACTGCAGCATGTAATCGCTCATTTGTGCCAGGCTGCCTAGAGGCAACGATAAAAGCTGTCCTCTGTGGGAGGTGTATCGTCTGTGTCCTCTGTATCCCCCCATCCACGCACCAATGATGGCCATGAGCTGGTCTGGGAGCCGCCCTGCTGTGAACATGGTTCCTCCTCCTCCATCTCCTCATCCTCCACCTCCTTATCCTCCAGAGCTGTGCCCTGGCTGGACAATTGTGCACCTTGGGTTTGTGGGTGCAAGAACCCACCCTCAGAGCCACTTGGGAATGACTGGCTGGAAACCCTACTAAATGATCCCTCTTCCTCCTCCTCCTGTGCCACATCCCCGTCCATAATCGCCAGGAGTGTTTTTTCAAGGAGGCATAAAAGTGGAATAGTAACGCTGAGAACGGCGTTATCGGCACTGGCCATGTTGGTGGAGTACTCGCAAGAGCGCAACAAGGAACACAGGTTTCGCATGGAGGCCCAGTCATTGGTGGTGAAGTGGTGCTGTTCCGCCGAGCGACTCACCCGTGCGTGCTGCAGCTGAAACTCCACTATCGCCTGCTGCTGCTCGCACTGTCTGGCCAGCATGTGCAAGGTGGAGTTCCACCTTGTGGGCACATCGCATATGAGGCGGTGAGCGGGAAGGCCGAAGTTACGCTGCAGCGCTGACAGGCGAGCATCAGCAGGGTGAGAATGCCAAAAGCACGCACAGACGGCCCGCACTTTATGCAGCAGCTCTGACATATCGGGGTAATTTTTAAGGAATCTCTGCACCACCAAATTCAGCACATGCACCAGGCAAGGGATGTCCGTCAAACCGGCTAGTCTCAGAGCTGCTACTAGATTTCGCCCATTATTGCACACCAGCAGGCCGGGCTTGAGTCTGACTGGCACAAACCACTCATCGGTCTGTTGTTCAATGCCCATCCACAGCACCTGCGAGGTGTGGGGTTTGTCCCCCAAACAGATACGCTTTAAAACTGCCTGCTGTCGTTTACCCCTGGCTGTGCTGAAGTTGGTGGTGAAGGTGTTACGCTGACCAGATGAGGAGCTGGTAGAGGATGAGGAAGCAGAATAGGAGGAGGAAGAAACAGAAGGCAAACTGAAGCGCCCTGCAATCCTTGGTGGTGGAAGAACATGCGCCAAACTGCTATCCGCCTCAGGCCCAGCCGCCACTGAATTTACCCAGTGTGCTGTTATGGAGATATAACGGCCCTGACCGTGCTTACTGGTCCACGTATCTGTAGTGAGGTGCACCTTGCCACAGAAGGCATTGCGCAGTGCACACCTGATTTTGTCCCCTACTTGGTTGTGCAGGGAAGGGATGGCTCTCCTGGAAAAGTAGTAGCGGCTGGGCACGACGTACTGTGGGACAGCCACTGCCATAAGGCCTTTAAAACTATCCGTCTTCATCAGATGGAATGACAGCATTTCAAGGGCCAGTAATTTAGAAATGCTGGCATTAAAGGACTAGGGATCGTGGGTGGGTAGGAGGGTACTTCCTCTTCCTCTCCAGCGTTTGGGAGATGGAGAGCTGAACGCTTCCTTGGGACATTGTGGAGATGCTTGGTGACCCAGGTATTGGTGTTGCTGGCAAATCCTCTGTTTGCGGGGTGGCAGGTGGTACTGTCACTCCAGAGGTGGATGAAGAGGCCGAGACTGCAGCAGAAGAGGAAGCAGGAGGAGCCAGAGACCTTTCTTGATTTTTTGAGGTGTCTACTCCACTGCAGCTCGTGCTTTGCACTTAAATGTCTGGTAATGCAGGTTGTGCTCAGGTTGAAAACGTTTATGCCTCGCTTCAGGCTCTGATTGCACAGCGTGCAAACCACTCGTGTCTTGTCATCAGCACATTGTCTGAAGAACTGCCAGGCCAGGGAACTGTCTAGAGGACGTCCGCTCCGCTTTTGCCCCCTGCTCCCTCTTCTGCTGTGCTGGTGCCTCTGTGCGACCACCGCCTCTTCCTCGAACTACATAGGTCACTGGCATGACCTTGATGCCATGTGGGGTCGAGGACCTCATCGTCCTCCGCATCATCTTTCACCCGGTCTTCACCCCTGCCTTCCGTGTCGGTCTGCACACTTTCGAAAGCCCCAGCAGTTGGCACCTATGTTTCGTCATCATCCGAGACCTGCTGCAATGGTACTCCCATGTACTCATCTTAAAAGATGGTTGGGCATTGGTGGTTAGGCATTGGTGCACTCAATCTCTTCCACTTCTGGGGCAGGGCCAGGTGGATGGCCCTGGGAAACCCTGCTAACAGAGTCATCAAAAAGCAGAAGAGACTACTGCATGACTTGGGGCTCAGACTGCTTAGCTGATTTGCAAGGGGGTGAGGTGAAAGACTGATGGACAATGTGAAGGAACGGGATACACTGTCAGCAACCCAATCTACTATCGCCTGTACTTGTTCAGGCCTCACCATTCGTAGAGCCGCATTAGGCCTGACCAAATACCCCTGAGAAAGGGGATTCACTTGTGCGTGTAGATGGCACAGATCGACCACGTCCTCTCCCTGCAACAGGAGCTCCACCAGCAGCACCATGATCTGGGCCACGTCCCTTACTGTATTTAACGCTCTCCTCATATTTTTTGAATTTAGGATCTTGCCCTAAATACATAGTAACATAGTACATAAGGCCGAAAAAAGACATTTGTCCATCCAGTTCGGCCTGTCATCCTGCAAGTTGATCCAGAGAAAGGCAAAAAACCCCTGTGAGGTAGAAGCCAATTTTCCTCACTTTAGGGAAATAAAAATTCCTTCCCGACTCCAATCAGGCAATCAGAATAAATCCCCGGATAAACGATCTCTCTCTAGTAGCTATAGCCTGTAATATTATTACGCTCCAGAAATACATCCAGGCCCCTCTTGAATTCCTTTATTGTACTCACCATCACCACCTCCTCAGGCAGAGAGTTCCATAGTCTCACTGCTCTTACCGTAAAGAATCCTCTTCTATGTTTGTGTACAAACCTTCTTTCCTCCAGACGCAGAGGATGTCCCCTCGTCACAGTCACCGTCCTGGGAATGAATAGATGATGGGATAGATCTCTGTACTGACCCCTGATATATTTATACATATTAATTAGATCTCCTCTCAGTCGTCTTTTTTCTAAAGTGAATAACCCTAATTTTGATAATCTTTCAGGGTACTGTAGTTGCCCCATTCCAGTTATTACTTTAGTTGCCTCCTCTGGACCCTCTCCAGCTCTGCTATGTCTGCTTTGTTCACTGGAGCCCAGAACTGTACACAGTACTCCATGTGTGGTCTGACTAATGATTTGTAAAGTGGTAGGGCTATGTTCCCATCACGGGCATCTATGCCCCTTTTGATGCAACCCATTATCTTATTGGCCTTGGCAGCAGCTGCCTGACACTGTTTTTTGCAGCTTAGTTTGCTGTTTATTAAAATACCTAGATCTTTTTCCATGTCAGTGTTACCGAGTGTTTTACCATTTAATAAGTACGGGTGACTTGCATTATTCCTTCCCATGTGCATAACTTTAAATTTGTCAGTGTTAACAGGGCTATGTCTCAGTCAGGCAGCATTACACACATGGACGTACGGTGTGATGATGATGATGTTGTACCCACTGCTGCTTCTTTTGCTGAGTTGTCAGATACAAGTGAAGCGGTTGATGATGACGATGTGTCCGTGGATGTCACGTGGGTGCCCGCTCGAAGAGAAGAAGAACAGGGGGAAAGTTCAGATGGTGAGACAGAGAGGAGGAGACGAGTTGGAAGCAAGGGGAGGTCGTCGCAAGGAGCTAGTGGCACAGTCAGACAGCATGTATCGGCACCCGGGGTCAGCCAGACAGCACGCCAATCAACGCATGCTGTTGCCACCACCAGAATGCCGTCATTGCAAAGCTCAGCAGTGTGGCATTTTTTTTGTGTGTCTCCCTCTGATAACAGCGATGCCATTTGCAACCTGTGCCAAAAGAAACTGAGTCGTGGGAAGTTCAACACCCTCCTAGGTACAACTGCTTTGCGAAGGCACATGATCTCACATCACAAACGCCTATGGGATGAACACATGATGAGGAGTACAAGCAGCACACAAACTCAAAGCCACCATCCTCCTCCTGGTCCAGCATCTTCAGCCATGTCAACCACTGCTGTCCTCCTTGCCCCCTCTCAACCACCCACCACTCCGTCTCCCGCCTTGAGCAGTTCCTGCTCATCTGCCCACAATCAGGTGTCTGTCAAGGAAATGTTTGAGCGTAAGAAGCCAATGTCACAGAGTCACCCCCTTGCCCAGCGTCTGACAGCTGGTTTGTCGGAACTCTTAGCCCGTCAGCTTTTACCATACAAGCTGGTGGAGTCTAAGGCCTTCAAAAATTTTTAGCTATTGGGACACCGCAGTGGAAGGTACCCGGCCAAAATTTATATTCACAAAAGGCAATCCCCAACCTGTACTCTATTGTGGAAAAGGAAGTCATGGCATGTCTGGCACACAGTGTTGGAGCAAGGTCCATCTGACCACTGATTCCTGGTCTGCAAAGCACGGTCAGGGCAGGTATATCACGTACACTGCGCATTGGGTAAACCTGCTGATGGCTGCCAAGCATGAAATGCGTGGCTCTGCAGAGGAGTTGGTGACACCACCACGACTTGCAGGCAGGCCTGCTGCCACCTTATCTACTCCTTCTACTCCATCCTCTTCACTAACCTCATCGGCTGAGTCCTCTTCTGCTGCTGCGTCTTGCTTCACATCAACTGCACCCCCCAGCTCCCCAGGGGCAATTCCACATCCCGGATACGACAGTGTCACACCGTCTTGGGGTTGACTTGCCTGAAAGCAGAGAGTCACACCGGACCAGCACTCCTGTACGCCCTGAACGCACAGGTGGATCAGTGGCTGACTCCGCACCAACTGGAGATCGGCAAAGTGGTGTGTGACAACAGAAGCAATTTGTTGGCGGCCTTGAATTTGGGCAAGTTGACACAAGTACCGTGCATGGCACATGTGTTGAATCTGATCGTACAACGCTTTGTGCATAAGTACCCAGGCTTACAGGATGTCCTCAAGCAGGCCAGGAAGGTGTGTGGCGTTCCTACATGGCCATGGCGCACTTTTCAGATATTCAGTGGCAAAACAACATGCCAGTGAGGCGCTTGATTTGCGACAGCCCGACACGTTGGAATTCAACACTCCTAATGTTCGACCACCTGCTCCAACAAGAAAAAGACCTCAACGAGTATTTGTATGACCGGGGTGCTAGGACAGCCTCTGCGGAGCTGGGAATTTTTTTGCCACGTTACTGGACGCTCATGCGCAATGCCTGTAGGCTCATGCGTCCTTTTGAGGAGGTGACAAACCTAGTAAGTTGCACCGAAGGCACCATCAGCGACATAATCCCATTTGTTTTCTTCCTGGAGCGTGCCCTGCGAAGAGTGCTGGATCAGGCCGTAGATGAGCATGAAGAGGAAGAGTTGTGGTCACCATCACCACCAGAAACAGCCTTATCAGCATTGCTTGCTGGACCTGCGGCAACGCTGGAAGAGGAGTCTGCGAAAGAGGAGTCAGAGGAGGAATGTGGCTTTGAGGAGGAGGAAGACCAACCACAGCAGGCATCCCAGGGTGCTCGTTGTCACCTATCTGGTACCCGTGGTGTTGTACGTGGCTGGGGGGGAGAACAGACCTTCAGTGAGATCAGTGAGGACGAGGAACGGGACATGAGTAGCTCGGCATCCAACCTTGTGCAAATGGGGTCTTTCATGCTGTCGTGCCTGTTGAGGGACCCTCGTATAAAAAGGCAGAAGGAGAATGACCAGTACTGGGTGGCCATGCTACTAGACCCCCGGTATAAGCAGAAAGTGCCTAAAATGTTACCAAATTACCGGAAGTCGGAAAGAATGCAGCAGTTCCAAAACAAGTTAAAAAGTATGCTTTACACAGCGTATAAGAGTGATGTCATGAATCTAACAGGGGAAGATGTGAACTACACTAAGATCGACGCATAGAGGAATAAAATTTATGTCATGAGTGTGTCAACTATTGACAGCTCTTTGCGGTTGTCTAAAGTCTATTTGATACACGCCCCCTGATATTGGACGTAACAGGGATTAAACTGATAAGAATAGAGTACTACTTAACACACCATTCAAATCTGGTTGCACAGTATATTGCACGGCGCACGTGCAGTGCCCCAAATTGGAAGTAGGAGGACCAACCAAGCATATTTTTCCATCTCCAGGTTCCTAAAATCTATTCCATAGACCAGCCCCTGATAGGGGACGTAACAGGGATTAAACTGATAGGAATAGTACTACTTAACATACCACTCATATTGGGATTGCACAGTATATTGCACGGCGCACGCGCAGTGCCCCAAATTGGAAGTAAGAGGACCGACCAAGCATCTTTTTCCATCTCCCGGTTCCTAAAATCTATTCCATACACCTGCCCCTGATAGGGGACGCAACGGAGATTAAACTCATAGGAATAGTACTACTTAACATACCACTCATATCTGGTAGCACAGTATATTGCAAGGCGTACGGGCAGTGCCCCAAATTGGAAGTAGGAGGAGCAACCAAGCATCTTTTTCCATCTCCCGATTCCTAAAATATATTCCATAGACCAGCCCCTGATAGGGGACGTAACAGGGATTAAACTGATAGGAATAGTACTACTTAACATACCACTCATATTGGGATTGCACAGTACATTGCACGGCGCACGCACAGTGCCCCAAATTGGAAGTAAGAGGAACGACCAAGCATCTTTTTCCATCTCCCGGTTCCTAAAATCTATTCCATACACCGGCCTCTGATAGGGGACAAAACAGAGATTAAACTGGTAAGAACAGATTTTTTTTTTTTTAAAGAGGACAGCCTCTGCGGAGCTGGGTATTTTTGGGCCGCGTTACTGAACGCTCATGCACAATGGCTGTAGGCTCATGCATCCTTTTGCGGAGGTGACAAACCTAATCAGTCAAACCCAAGGGAACATCATCGACCTCATCCCATATGCGTTTTTTCTGGTGCGTGCCCTGTGAAGAGTGCTGGATCAGGCCATAGATGAGCATGAAGAGGAAGAGTTGTGGTGACCATCACCACCAGAAGCAGCCTTGTCGTCGTCGATTGCTGAACCTGCGGCAACGCAGAGAGAGGAGTCTGAAGAAGAGGAGTCAGAGGAGGAAGGTGGCTTTGAGGAGGTGGAAGACCAACCACAGCAGGCGTCCAAGGGGGCTTGTTGTCACCTTTCGGGGACCCTTGGGTTTGTACGTGGCTGGGTGGAGGAAGAAACCTTCAATGACGTCAGTGAGGACAAGGAACGGGACATGGCTAGCTTGGTATCCAACCTTGTGCAAATGGGGAGTTTGCGGTTGTGCAAGTGGACTGTTTGCGGTTGTTTGTGGTGCGTTAAACGGGGAGTTTGGTCTGTCATAGTTTAATTTGCGTATTACAATTTATTTGTAACTGTATAAGGCAACTTTCCTATTGGTTGGCTATGGCTAATATGTGTATTTTATGAATATTCGCTATATTGCTATATATTCTTGTTTTAGAATATTACGAATATTTTAAACGAAGTTATAGCAATATAGCGAATATTCGTGAAATACACATATAGACTGCAATTTAGCTAATATAGTGCTATGGTATCCCCCTATGTGATAGCAATAACATTAAAGGGGTTGTCCAGGTTCAGAGCTGAACCTGGACATCCCTCCATTTTCACCCCAGCAGCCCCCCTGACATGAGCATCGGAGCAGTTCATGCTCCGATGCTCTCCTTTGCCCTGCGCTAAATCGCGCAGGGCAAAGGCATTTTTCTGAGTTCCGGTGACGTACCGGGGCTCTCTATGGGGCTGACAGGAACCCCGGTGACGTCACCGGCACTGATGGGCGGGATTTGGCTCTGCCCTAGCCAGTAAAACGGCTAGGGCAGAGCTAAAGCCCGCCCCTCAGAGCCGGTGACGTCACCGAACACACTGCTGGGCGGAAGTTACCGCCCGGCAGTGTGTTATTGTAAACACAAGAGCCTGTGCCCTGCGCGATCTAGCGCAGGGCACTGGAGCGCATCGGAGCATGAGATGCTCCGATGCCAGGCTCAGGAGGGCTGCCGGGGTGAAAATAAGGGTATGTCCGGGTTCAGCTCTGAACCCAGACAACCCCTTTAAGTGTAAAAAAAAGAAAAAAAGTTACATACAAAGAAATGTAAAAAAAATATAATTTAAGACCCCCCATTTATGTACATATAAACGTAAATACACGTCGGATGCGCCAAAACGCAAAACGACAATTGTGGTACACGTTACATATCGCCACGAACGCTGGAGTGCGAGCAATAATTTTAGGCCCATCAATCACTGACAGCGCTAAACTGATGAGCGGTAAAAGCTTGTAAATCGTCTCCTATGGCCAATTTCGGGTATTGTAATTTTTTTAGGTTTCGTGGGGGAGCACGCAATTTTAAGGCTTCACATGTTTGGTGTCTTTTTACCCGAAATAACCCCGACTCTTATATTTTACCAAAAAATTGGGTAATAATAATTGTTTTATAATTTAATATGGGGGAAAGTTTTTTTTTTTCAAAATTGACGGTAGTTTTTCCTTACTATAGTAAAAAATAAATACCACCAATAGAAAGTTCTATCTGTCCCCAAAAATTATATAAAATTCATTTCAGTACAGCAGTGCAGCGCTGAATACTGAAAAATGGCCTAGCCAGTAAGGGGGTTTAACAGAGCCAATAACCCTGCACAGATCTCCCAAAGCCATTAACCCCGCACAGATACCCCAGAGCCGCCATATACCCCTGCAAAGATACCCCTACCTTGATTTGTGAAGGGATGACTCCAGCCTCAAGCTCCTCAGAGTGTCTCTCAAGCTGCTGCTTTCAGTCAGGGGCCACAGTCAGACACTGCATGCAACTCGGTCCCCTGCCGACACTGGCACTCAAACTGGCCTGTCCGTTCTTCTCCTGCACACCAGGGGTCCTACTGGGCAGTGTGACTGAAGCTGTCTGCCAGAATTCAGCATGCAAGCCCCCCATGCTCCATCTGCCAGTGCAGGCACTTAAGAAGTCAGACCCAGCCGGGCTCCTAATGTAAATGAGCTCCTCCCTCTCATTGCGCTACTCAGAGGCAGAGCAGACAGATGTGAACGAGAGCCGATCTGTCAGGGTACTAGTGCAGTAAGTATCAGCCTGCTCAGATGACCGACGCTCGTTTACACAGGGGCGTAGCTAGAAATAACTGGGCCCCATAGCAAAAAAAGTTATGGGCCCCCCCCTTCCGGATCTCCCATGTATGTTTTGCGGACACCAACAATGTGCGTGTTATTTGCGGCCCGCACATCGCCGACACTATATAGAAAATGCCTTTTCTTGTCCGCAATTGCGGACAAGAATAGGAAATGTTCTATTTTTTCGGGAACACAATTGTGGCCCCGGAAGTGCGGATCCGCAATTGCGGATGCGGGCAGGAAATAGTGTGTCCCCGTAGAAATGAATGGGTCCACAATTCCGTTCTGCAAAATACGGAACAGAATTGCAGACGTGTGAATGGACCCTTACCCCTACACCATGCAGTACAGAATGCATTATAAAATCCATACCCCATGCCATACAATATACAGTATAGTTTATACACCATGCTGTACACAGTATAATCCATACACCATGCCGTACAATATAGACAGTAACCCCACAGTGTAGGTGTTATACTGTATAGTGTACGGCATGGTGTATAGATTATACTGTATATTGTATGGCTTGATGTATGGATTATTCTGTATATTGTACCGCATGGTGCAGGGATTATACCGCCAGGGGCGGACACAGACAGCAGAGGGCCCCTGTGCAAAAAATGTGCCTGGGCCCCGCACCCCCATGCCAAATTCTCAACCTAACCTATTCTATTCTAACATTACATACAGCAATACAAAACATACAGGGTAAGGCTATTTTCACACCTGTGGCAGTACGATCCGGCCACCTGATCCGGCAGAAAATGCAAGGAATCGACTGGACACAAAGCACAGCATGCAGCGGTTTATGTCCCGCTGATTCTCTGCATTTTTCCCAGATTGTGGCCGGATCTCTGCCGTTCCCTATTATAGATAATGGGGCTGGCGGGCATCTGTCTGCATCCAGCACTGCCGGATCCAGTGAATCTCAGCTGGAACAGCCTGCCAGGATCACTAACGCAGATGTGAAAGTAGCCTAATGCAGCGCCCCATACCTCTTCCAGCCCTGAGCTCTTTCTTCATCTTCTCCATTCAGACCAGACCACCGTGATCATTTCTTTCAGCCATCCCACGTCTCTGCAGAGTTTGACAGACATCTTAGTTTGCTACTTTTCCATCATCCTCCAATTAACATCCCATCATGCACCCCCAATACTGAGAAGCTGTGCTCCCCAAAACTATACTGCAAAAAGAACTGTGCTAAGCTGATGCTGTGCCAGGGTGCCCCCAAAGTAATGGTGCTCCCAAAGTCCCAACAATAGTAATTATTTCTTTGCCACAGTGCATTTAGTAGTAATAGTGGTCCTACAGTGCCCCCAACAGTAATTGTGTCCCACAAGTAATAATGCTCTCATAGTCCCCCAGATGTAATAAAGCCCACCATAATGCCCCGATAGTAATAATTCTCTTTATAATGTGTGACAGTAGAACCCCCCCCCCCCCTTATAATGTGCACCAGTACAAAAAATGCCCCGTTGTGTGGCAGTAAAAAAATAAATACCTCCTCTTAGTGCCCCCAGTAGAGCCAATGTCCCCAGAGTGCCCTCATGTGTTCCAATGACCCGTACTGTGTGCCGATACAAAAAACACTTAGTGCCACCAGTTGAGCTCAGGTGCCCATGGTGACCTTATAATTTGTGCCAGTATAAAATACTCCTATATAGTCCCCCCAGAAAATGCCCCCATAGTGCCCTCCATAATGTGGCACTATAAAATGCCCCAATAGACTGCCCCACATAGATACCCCCATAATGCTCCTTTCCTCCCTTTCCCATAGTGGCATCAAAATAGGTGCCAGTATTAAATGCCCCTATATAATGCCCTCATAGTGCTCTTGTCCCCCATTTCTCCATAGTGCCCCCCCCCCATATTGTGCCAGTATATAGGGCTCCCCATATTGTGCCAATATATAGGGCCCCATAGTGCTTCCCCTCTTCTCCATAGTGCCCCCCCATATTGTGCCAGTATATAGCCCCCCCATATTGTGCCAGTATATATGGCCCCATAGTGCTTCCCGTCTTCTCCATAGTGCCGACCCCCCCGCATATTGTGCCAGTATATAGGGCCCCATAGTGCTTCCCCTCTTCTGCATAGTGTTCTCCCCCATATTGCGCCAGTATATAGGGCCCCATAGTGCTTGCCCTCATCTCCATAGTGTCCCCCATGTTGTGCTAGTATATAGGGCCCCGTAGTGCTTCCCCTCTTCTCCATAGTGCCCCCCCCATATTGTGCCAGTATATAGGCCCCCCATATATGGCCCCAGAGTGCTTCCCCTCTTCTCCATAGTGCCGACCCCCCATATTGCGCCAGTATATAGGGCCCCATAGTGCCCCCCATATTGTGCCAGTATATATGGCCCCATAGTGCTTCCCCTCTTCTCCATAGTGCCGACCCCCCCCCCCCATAATGTACCAGTATATAGGGCCCCCACCCCCCTTTTTGCCACAGTATAGTATAAAATTAAATAATAAAAACAATAAACTCATATACTTACCTCCATGCTGCTGTCAGCGATGCGATGCAGGCCTCTTCAAGCCTGTGTCCCTCGCTGTACGGCTCGGGCGGCGCGCGCGATGATGTCATCGCTCCGCCTGCACCGGCCTCTGATAGGCTACAGGCACTAGGCCTGTAGCCTATCAGAGGAATGGGTAAGAGAGACACCGCTCCCCTGGTCCATTCATCTGTATCGCTGTCCTGAGGACGGCGATACAGATGAATATGGAGATGAGCGCTTCCACACTGGAAGCGCTCATCTCCACTCCTGCCCCGCTGCTGCCACATTAATAAAAAAATAAAAAAAAACTCAGCCCGCGGCCTGGGCCCCCAGTGGCGTAGGGCCCCATAACCATTGCCTGGCCGAACACAATCAGGCTAACGCTAAGCTGATTGTGTTTGGCCCTGCCCGGCCCACCAGGCAAATGCCCGGTCTGCCCTATGGCCAGTCTGGCCCTGGGTGTCGCACTGCGACATGTGACATGCTGCGACTGCCACACTACAGTTGCAAAAAATCCATCCAAGATGGATTTTTCTGCGACTGTTACATCACAGTCGCAGTGCAACACCATAGACTATCATTATAAAAATTGTCGCGTGAAATTGGTGCGACATCAATGTCGCTTGACACATGTAGCAGTGTAGTTGTGCCCTACGTGTCGTGCGACTCATTTTCGCGCAACACATGTCACCGTGTAGCCCTAGCCTATAGCTGACCTGCAGCAGTGAAGAAAAATGGCAGGGTTGTTATGGAAACCTGGAGTAAAACTGTGTGTATGTGGAGATTAAGGGCCTTTGAGCTTCTATTCGCTGATAAGGGACATGTGACCGAGTGTATGGCAGTTGGGATATGAAGAGAAAGGCTTGCAGGCTTGTATTAGATAATGCAGGTCATTTTTTGGGAATATCTCAGGAACGGTACGACATAGAGAGCTGTGACCCCCACAGGATTTCTTTCCAGGTAGCAAGGGATGTGTATACCAAGTTTCAATGAAATTAATGGTTGCGTTTTTGAGTGATCGCAGAACACACACACACACACACACATATATACGTCCTTCTTTATATATATAGATACAAGTGTGCTTCATTATATTCTTGGCTTGTAAAGGAAAGATGAGATGTTCCTTCTGTTAATCCTTTTGATGACGTGTTCTGTATGGTACTTCAGATTCTGTAAGGTTCCTGTATGTTTACCCAGCTTGTTTAGTTAGGCTTACTAGAATTATACTATGACAGACACATTCTACAGTATATGAGAAGACTGGGTCTAGAGGAGACACCATTTTATGAAAATGGCATGAGGAACTGTATCCATCCATGCAAAGAAAGCCACATTGGTAGCAATGCTTTTGTATTTGCACTTTATATTTGAGGGGTTTTATGAGGCTGAGGCTGCTATTGTTTCAGGCACAGCACTACTCCAGTATGTGAACCATGTGTGATAGTGCAGCTAAACCCAGGTATGACATATGGTCAAGAGTGGCTTTTTATTCTAATCTAATCTTTATATTGGTAGATGGACAATTGTACATGACCTTAACTCCCAAAGAGGCTAAACACATCCTGAGAGGCAAGTTGCAAGAGGAGCAGCTTGTGTGCCACAAGATGTCTATCCAGTATGTAGTTATGTTAAAGGGAACCTGTCACTGGGATTTTGTGTATAGAGCTGAGGACATGGGTTGCAAGATCGCTGCTAGCACATCCGCAATACCCAGTCCCCATAGCTCTGTGTGCTTTTATTGTGTAAAAAAAACAAACGATTTGATACATATTGTAAGTGATCGTCTTTTTATTCGGGAGTCATTCTCACAGACTTATTCCAGACAAAGGTTTAGTGTCCAAACAGTGCATTTATTTGGCAGTCTCCATGCACAAACAGCAGCCAAAACATAAATCAAAACAAATCCTCAGCCGTCTGGCCACTGACTAAACAGTATAGTTCCTCTCTAGCAGGATCATGCTCCCCAAAACACTGCAGTGCTTACCCCACACAGGGTCAGAGGGTCCCAGCTCCCACAAGCTTTAGCACAGCCTGCTCCTTCCTCAGACTGAGAGCCCCACCCAAGTCCAGCAACAGGATTAAATAGCATCCCTGGACATGGGCATATTCTTAAATCCCGGAGTGGAGCATGGGGAACAGGCACCCATCCAACACATTGCCTGTTCCCAGTAAAAGCCCGCCCCGGACTAGCTGGAGCCAGCTAAGCTAAGTAGCTTGGTGTCCACAAACTAGCTTAGTGGCCACCTATGTCTAGGGCCTTTACTCCATCAAGGCCGGGCTCCTTGATGACACACTCCTGGTGCAAGCAACACCCCTTGCCATGCTTTGCTGGGACTTTTCTGTTCTCACCCAGGCTCCTCTGGGTGGGATACACCCTTTCAATGGCCTTCATGTGGCCCTCTGGCAGCTACACTGCCACAATATGCAAATTAACCTGAGTTGAGTCCTGTCCCTGAGATGAGCCTCTTTAACAGTGACCTCCATAAAGTGGTCATTGACCTGCAGCTCCTGATAGCAATGGACATGTTGTGTTAGACAAATGTTCACATGGTGCAGTACTGCGTGGTGGCCTTTGTTTTTGTGGTGGTGTGTTGGTGGGTTGGTAGGACCCAGTGCCATGGGTAGCATTGTCGGACAGCAGGGTTGCTGTTTGACTCCTGAGTCCTGCCGCCTACTAGGGTAGTGCCGCTTTGTCACCGCACTGTGCTGCGCCTTTTTGTCAGAGTAGGTCCCACTCAAAGAGGCGACCTTGGCGTGGTGAGTGGGCTTATGCCTTTTGATCAAAATGTACACTAATGCCTCTGGTACAGAATGCAGTATGGGGGGGCTGTACACTTTAAAATGGCGCCGAGAAGCGAGTTTAGATCAAAGCATAGCATTGTGTATGTGCGATCCAGTTCTGTTTTCTCCCCTAGATATCCACAGTGCCCTGCCCCCTCAATGCTAGGGCTACACAAGGACATGTGTCGCGCAACATTTTGTCTCAATTTTTTTTTATAATGATAGGCTATGGTGTCGCGCTGCGACATGTGACATGCTGCGACTGCCACACTACAGTTGCAAAAAATCCATCCAAGATGGATTTTTCTGCGACTGTCGCATTGCAGTCGCAGTGCAACACCATAGACTATCATTATAAAAATTGTTGCGTGACATTGGTGCGACATCAATGTCGCTCGACACATGTAGCAGTGTAGTTGTGCCCTACGTGTCATGTGACTTATTGTTGCGCGGCACATGCCATTGTGTAGCCTAGCCAAAAGCTGACCTACAGCAGTGAAGAAAAATGGCTGGGTTGTTATGGAAACCTGGAGTAAAACTGTGGAGATTAAGGGCCTGTGAGCTTCTATTGGCTGATAAGGGACATGTGACCGTGTGTATGGCAGTTGGGATATGAAGAGAAAGGCTTGCAATCTTGTATGAGATAATGCAGGTCATTTTTTGGGAATATCTCAGGAACGGTACGACCTAGAGAGCTGAGCCCCCACAGGATTTCTTTCCAGGTAGCAAGGGATGTGTATACCAAGTTTCAATGAAATTAATGGTTGCGTTTTTGAGTGATCGCAGAACACACACACACATATATACGTCCTTCTTTATATATATAGATACAAGTGTGCTTCATTATATTCTTGGCTTGTAAAGGAAAGATGAGATGTTCCTTCTGTTAATCCTTTTGATGACGTGTTCTGTATGGTACTTCAGATTCTGTAAGGTTCCTGTATGTTTACCCAGCTTGTTTGGTTAGGCTTACTGGAATTATACTATGACAGACACATTCTACAGTATATGAGAAGACTGGGTCTAGAGGAGACACCATTTTATGAAAATGGCATGAGGAACTGTATCCATCCATGCAAAGAAAGCCTCAAGGATTAGTGCTACATTGGTAGCAATGCTTTTGTATTTGCACTTTATATTTGAGGGGTTTTATGAGGCTGAGGCTGCTATTGTTCCAGGCACAGCGCTACTCCAGTACGTGAACCATGTGTGATAGTGCAGGTATGACATATGGTCAAGAGTGGCTTTTTATTCTAATCTAATCTTTATATTGGTAGATGGACAATTGTACATGATCTTAACTCAAAGAGACTCAACACATCCTGAGAGGCAAGATGCAAGAGGAGCAGCTTGTGTGCCACAAGATGTCTATCCAGTATGTAGTTATGTTAAAGGGAACCTGTCACCGGGATTTTGTGTATAGAGCTGAGGAAATGGGTTGCTAGATCACTGCTAGCACATCCGCAATACCCAGTCCCCATAGATCTGTGTGCTTTTATTGTGTAAAAAAAAAAAACGATTTGATACATAATGTAAGGGATCGTCTTTTTATTTGTGGGTTATTCTCACAGACTTCTTCCAGACAATTTTTATAATGATAGGCTATGTTGTCGCACTGCGACATGTGACATGCTGCGACTGCCACACTACAGTTGCAAAATCCATCCAAGATAGATTTTTCTTTGACTGTCGCATCGCAGTCGCAGTGCAACACCATAGACTATCATTATAAAAATAGCTTGTTGCATTCTCAAAGTGCTGCTTTTATAAGTGCATCTGAGATATTCAGGAGACTAAGTTAGACTAACTTAGAGATTTTCCACTGTAGCAGAACTTCAGCTGTGTTTCTGGTGGATACTCAGACATTGTGCTTCAAAACAGGTAAGAAATTTGTTAGACAGGTTCTCACTATTGTCTGATTGCAAATGAGCATAGGTGATTAAGGTGTTAAATTTGTTGTTGGGGGAGGAGCTTTTGTGGGAGTGTGTGTATATATAGCCACATAGTATTAGCTTGCCTAATTATAGCTTGCTGCATTCTCAAAATGCTGCTTTTATAAGTGCATCTGAGATATTCAGTAGATACTCAGCAGGTAATCTGGAGGTGGATACAATCTAAAAAAGTAAGATTTGTTTGTTTATAATCTTTCCCCTCTTTAAAATGGCAGACCTGGTTCTGTGCAGCAATTGTTGTGCTTTTATTTCAGGTTGCACTCTTCAGAGGTTTGGATACTGTCTGATCTGTAGACAGCTCTTCATAATGCAGCAGGAAATAGCATTTTTAAAATCTGAGATTTGTAAATTAACTGTTAAACAAACTCAGGCTGGGAATGTTGCAATGCCACTGCCACAGAGGCCCCCTAGAAATGAAAGATGGGTTACTGCAGGTTCTGGTAGACAGAGTTGTTGATAGAAGACATGTTCCACAGTCTGTGACTCTCCATAATTCATTTGCTGCACTTTCAGAGTGCAAGAGCAACACGGAGGATGGCTCAGGCACAGTGGGTGAGGAACAATGATCTCCCATGCCTAAAGTATACAAGACTGCAGCCAAAGACAAAAAATATAAGGTGAGGACTGATAGTAAGCAGCTGTTGGTGGGAGATTCTATCATAAGAAGTGTGAAGTTTGAGGAAAATGGTGTTGTGAGATGTCTCCCTGGTGCTACCACTAGCAGGTATAGACAACGTATCCTTAATATTGTTAGGCAAGCAAAGCAGGAAAGGGAGGTGGATGTTATTTTCCATCTTGGGACAAATGATCTGGCTTGCAATGAGGTTTCAAAAGTAAAGGAAGCTTTTCACACACTTGAAAATGATACACGGGAGGTTGCATCAACTGTTTCATTCTCTGCAGTTTTGCCTGTGCATAACCTTCAGCATGACAGGAAGATGCACATTAAGGAATTCAATGTATGGCTTGGTGAATGGTGTCTGAACCAAGGGTTTGGCTTTGTGTCTCATGTTAGCTCTCATTGGAATGGAAAAGAACTGTACAAGAAAGATGGTTTGCATTTTTCATTCAATGAATGTCCTCAGTGAACAGTATTTGCTAAGGAGCATTTAAACTAGGAAAAGGGGGCAAAAGGGTGATAATCCAGCAGTCCGACTGGCCCCCGGAACAATGCCAGAAGATGCCAGTAGCACATTGGTTAAGAAATGACAAGCTCAGAGTCTTGTCTACAAATGCTCGCAGTTTAGGGATTAAGATCAATGAACTTGAGTCTATAATGGCATCTGAGAATATAGATTTAGCGGCTGTTACTGAGACATGGTTCAATGGGAGTAATGATTCTGATATAACAATACCAGGGTTCTCTCTATATAGGAAAGACAGAGGCAAGAAAGGGGGATGGGTGGCCCTGTATGTGAAGATAGCATAAAATCTAATTTAATACAAGTTGGCGAGACCAATTTAGAGTCAGTTTGGGTTACCTTGCAGCTTGATAATCAAAAGGTAACTCGTGTAGGTGTGATATATAGACCACCTAGCCAAGTCAAAGAATTTGATGATATACTAGTTGAGGAAATAGCTAAAATGACATTAAAAGGGGAAGTTATCATTATGGGAGACATTATTCTTTCTGATGTAAACTGGAAAACCAAAATAGCTAGTTCTGCCAGGAGTACAGATATTCTAAATTCCCTACTAGGATTATCTCTACAGCAGGTAGTTGAGGAACCAACCCGGAAGGAGGCCATTTTAGATTCAGTATTAACAAATGGGAATTTGGTATCTGATATTACTGTAGGGGAAAGCTTGGGATCTAGTGATCACCAGTCAGCGTGGTTTACTATAAGTAAAGTGATTAAGTCACACCACACAAAAACTAAAGTTTTAGATTTTAGAAAAACTGACTTTTCTAAAATTAGAATAATGGTATACGAGTCACTATCAGATTGGAACAGTTTCAATGGAGTCCAGGAGAAATGGGACTACTTAAAAGTAGCACTATTGAAGGCAACATATAATTGCATTAGGCTTGTCAGTAAAAGCAAAAAAAGAGAGACCACTGTGGTACTTAACAGAAGTGGACAAAATCATTAAACAAAAATATAGCATTTAGTAATTATAAAAACAAAAACAAAAAAAAAACGAGGATGATGGCCAAATTTATAAGATTAGGCAGAGAAAGGCCAAACAAGTTATAAGAGCTTCTAAAGCACAGGCAGAAGAGAAATTAGCTTAGTAAGTGAAAAAAGGCGATAAGACATTCTTCATATACATAAATGAAAAAAAGAAACTAGAACAAGGAATTAACAAATTAAAAACAAAAGAAGGAAGGTATATGGAAGAAGATAAAGAACTAGCTGACGGCCTCAATGAATACTTCTGTTCAGGTTTTACAAAGGAAAATGAAGGAAAAGGACCTCAGTTAGGAAGGAAGACTAATGAGTCTTTTAATGCATGTGTCTTTACAGAGGAAGATGTTCTAAGTCAGCTGTCTAAAATTAATACAAATAAGTCACAGGTCCCTGATGGGATATACCCAAAGCTATTAAAAGAGCTTAGCGGTAAACTAGCAAAACCATTAACAGATTTATTTAACCAATAACTGGTAACAGGAGTGGTTCCAGAAGATTAGAAATTAGCAAATGTTGTGCCCATTCACAAGAAAGGCAGGAATCGGGCAACTATAGGACAGTAAGCCTGATATCAATAGTGGGGAAATTAATGGAAACCATGTGGAACATCTAAAATCCCATGGATTGAAAGACCATGGATTGAAAGATGAAAAACAGCATGGGTTTACTTCAGGGAGATCATGTCAAACTAATACTATTGATTTTTTTGATTGGGTGACTAAAATAATATATGGCGGAGGTGCAGTAGACATCGCTTATCTAGACTTTAGTAAGGCTTTTGATACTGTCCCACATAGAAGGCTTATCAATAAATTGCAGTCTTTGTGCTTGGACTACCATATTGTTGAATGGATTAGACAGTGGCTGAGGGACAGACAACAGAGGGTTGTAGTCAATGGAGTATATTCAGAACATGGTTTTGTTACCAGTGGGGTACCTCAGGGATCTGTTCTGGGACCCATATTGTTTAATATCTTTTAATATCTTTATCAGCGAAATCGCAGAAGGCCTCAATGGTAAGGTGTGTCTTTTTGCTGATGACACAAAGATTTGTAACAGGGTTTATGTTCCTGGAGGGATACACCAAATGCAAAAGGATTTAGGAAAACTAGAGGAATGGTCAAAAATCTGGCAACTAAAATTTAATGTTGATAAGTGCAAGATAATGCACCTGGGGCAAAAAAACAAAAAAACAAAACAAGAGCAGAATATAAAATCTGTGATACAGTCCTAACCTCAGTAGCTGAGGAAATTGATTTAGGGGTCATTATTTCAGAAGACTTAAAGGTAGGCAGACAATGTCATAGAGCAGCAGGAAATGCTAGCAGAATGCTTGGGTATATAGGGAGAGGCATTATCAGTTGAAAGGGAGGTGCTCATACCGCTCTATAGAGCACTATTGAGGTCTCATTTGGAGTATTGTGCTCAGTACTGGAGACCATATCTCCAGCAGGATATTGATACTTTTGAGAGAGTTCAGAGAACAGCTACTAAACTGGTACATTGCAGGATAAAACTTATCAGGAAAGATTAAAGGACCTTAACATGTATAGCTTGGAAGAAAAACGAGACAGAGGGGATATGATAGAAACTTTTAAATACATAAAGGGAATCAACAAGGTAAAAGAGGAGAGAATATTTAAAAGAAGAAAAACTGCTACAAGAGGACATAGTTTTAAATTAGAGGGACAAAGGTTTAAAAGTAATATCAGGAAGTATTACTTTACTGAGCGAGTAGTGGATGCATGGAATAGCCTTCCTGCAGAAGTGGTAGCTGCAAATACAGTGGAGTTTAAGCATGCATGGGATAGGCATAAGGCCATCTTTCATATAAGATAGGGCCAAGGGCTATTCATAGTATTTAGTATATTGGGCAGACTAGATGGGCCAAATGGTTCTTATCTGCCGACACATTCTATGTTTCTATGTTTCTATGTTTCTATGTTTCTATGAGTCAGGGACAGGACACATCTCAGGTTAATTTGTTTTTTACACAATAAAAGCACACAGAGCTATGGGGACTGGGTATTGCAGATGTGCTAGCAGCGATCTAGCAACCCATGTCCTCAGCTCTATACACAAAATCCTGGTGACAGGTTCCCTTTAAAGTGATTTTCCGGGATATTGATGGCCTTTCCTCAGGACAGGTTATTAACCCCTTAGTGACCACCTATACACCTTTTTACGGTGGTCACTAATGGACCTTAGGCTGGGCCGCTGCTTTTTCATGGCGGCCCGGTCTAAGCGCTGCATGGGTCCCCTGTACAGCGGAGAGTGGCGAGCTGGCATTCACATGAGAGCCGCGGTCCTGCTCTAATAGCCTTAATCGTCAGGAATTACGATCCGGGCTGTTTAACGCTTTACATGTCACAGGTAATGGCATCCGCTGCATGTAAAGCGCTGACAAAGGGAGCGGAATCCCTCTGCTTTCCATCTGCACCCCGCAAATGCGATTGCAGATTAGTGATGTGTGTAAATGCAGGCTGGGGTCTGATGTAGTACACAAGCCTGCCTTGCGTAGTTTCTAGCAGGCTGAGACTCTCTGGTCAATGTCAGTATAGCACTGACATTAAAATGCAAAATACTATAGTGGGGATAGTGCATTTTATTTTCAAAGCCATCAAAATGTTGCCTCTTATAGTCCCCTTGTGGGACTATTAAGTGGTAAAAAAATAACACATTTATTAACCACCTCCCTACCGCCTAATGCAAGGATGCGTCCTGTGGGCGGCCGGGTTATTCCTCTGTCACGCATCTACACGCCATCTCGTGAGAGCCGAGATTTTGCATGGCGCGCGAGTTCACAGCGACGCGCAGCTGAGAAGTTGATCTACAGCCCGCCAGCAGCGATCATTCGCTGGCAGACTGTAGATGCAATTTTTTTAACCCCAAAAAGGTATATTAGATGCTGTTTTGTTAACAGTGTCTAATATACCTGCTACCTGGTCCTCTGGTGGTCCCTTTTGCTTGAATCGACCACCAGAGGACAAAGGCAGCTCTGTAAGTAACACCAATCACCACACTACACTACACCCCCCCGTCACTTATTAGCCCCTTATTAACCCCATATCAACTGAAATAGTTTCCCTGATCACCCCCCTGTCATTGATCACCCCCTGTAAAGCTCCATTCAGACCTCCGTATGTCTTTTGCGGATCCGCGGATCCGCAAAACACTGACACCGGCAATGTGCTTCCCGCATTTTGCGGATCCGCACATTGCCAGAACTATATAGAAAATGCCTTTTCTTGTCCGCAATTGCGGACAAGAATAGGACATGTTCTATAGGCTCTACAAAAAACACAGTGTTCGCCCCATCAGGCCTGATCTTGTGCGCACACTTGTGTTCAGGCCGCCCCACCGCAGTAACAGTATATATTTTTTTCTGATTACTGCAAAAACACCGTAAAATTGCTGTGGCGCTATAAAGATCACTTTTGAGAGGCATGGCGAGTTCATAGAAGATTTTTTTTTGGGCACAAGTTTTTTTTTTTTTTTTTTTCTTACAAAGTCTCATATTCCACTAACTTGTGACAAAAAATAAAATCTTACATGAACTCACCATACCCCTCACGGAATCCAAATGCATAAAAATGCCCTGTGAAATCCTAATTTGGAATTTGGGTCCCTTAGCGCAACTTGGCTGCAAAAAAGTGTCACACATGTGGTATTGCTGTACTCAGGAGAAGTAGGGCAATGTGTTTTGGGGTGTACTTTTACATATACCCATGCTGGGTGAGAGAAATTGACAACTTTGTTTAATAAAATGTAAAATGTCATTTACAGAGATATTTCTCACACACAGTATGGGTAAATGTAAAAATACACCCCAAAACACATTGCCTTACTTCTCCTGAGTACGGCGATACCACATGTGTGACACTTTTTTGCAGCCTAGGTGCGCAAAGGGGCCCAAATTCCAATGAGTACCTTTTAGGAGGGCATTTTTAGACATTTGGATTCCAGACTTCTTTTCACACTTTAGGGCTCCATGTGACCCCATTTTGGAAAGAAGACACCCCAAGGTATTCCGTGAGTGGCATGGCGAGTTCATATAAAATTTTATTTTTTGTAACAAGTTAGTGGAATATGAGACTTTGTAAGAAAAAAAAAAAAAAAATCATATTCCGCTAACTAGTGCCAAAAAAAAAAAAAATTCTATGAACTCGCCATGCCCCTCACAGAATACCTTTGGGTGTCTTCTTTCCAAATTGGGGTCACTTGTGGGGTGTTTATACTGCCCTGGCATTTTAGAGGCCCTAAAGCGTGAGAAGTAGTTTGGAATCCAAATGCCTAAAAATGCCCTCCTAAAAGGTATTCATTGGAATTTGGGCCCCTTTGTGCACCTAGGCTGCAAAAAAGTGTCACACATGTGGTATCACCGTACTCAGGAGAAGTAGAGCAATGTGGTTTGGGGTGTATTTTTACATATACCCATGCTGGGTGAGAAAAATATCTTTGTAAATTGACAACTTTGTATAAAAAAATGTAAAAAGTTGTCATTTACAGAGAAATTTCTCACACACAGTATGGGTATATGTAAAAATACACACTTCTTTGCAGCTTAGGTGCGCAACGGGGCCCAAATTCCAAATAGTACTTTTAGGATTTCACAGGGCATTTTTACGCATTTGGATTCCAAACTACTTCTCACACTTTAGGGCCCCTAAAATGCAAGAAGGGCAGTATAAATACCCCACAAGTGACCCTATTTTGGAAAGAAGACACCCTAAGGCATTTTGTGAGGGGTATGGTGAGTTCATGTAAAATTTTATTTTTTGTCACAAGTTAGTTGAATATGAGACTTTGTAAGAAAAAAAAAGAAAATTCTATTTCCGCTAACTTGTGACAAAAAATAAAAACTTCCATAAACTTACTATGCCCATCAGCGAATACCTTAGGTGTCTACTTTCCAAAATGGGGTCATTTGTGGGGTGTTTCTACTGTCTGGGCTTTGTAGAACCTCAGGAAACATGACAGGTGCTCAGAAAGTCAAAGTGCGTAAATTAATTTTTTGCACCATAGTTTGTAAACGCTATTACTTTTACACAAACCAATAAATATACATGTAGAACAATAAATTTAGAGAAAAATTTATATAGAAATGTAGTTTTATTTGAAAAAATTTACAACAGAAAGTGAAAAATGTAATTTTTTTGCAGCAATTTCGTTCATTTTTTATTAATATCAAAAAAAGTAAAAATGTCAGCAGCAATGAAATACCACCAAATGAAAGCTCTATTAGTGAGAAGAAAGGAAGGTAAAATTCATTTGGGTGGTAAGTTGTATGACCGAGCAATAAACCGTGAAAGTAGTGTAGTGCAGAATTGTAAAAAGTAGTCTGGTCATAAAAGGGAACCTGTCACCAGGATTTTTTGCATAGAGCTGGGGACAGCTATTGTGTTAAAAAACTGTTTTGATCAATATGCAAATGACCTGATATGAGTCCTGTATCCGGAGATGAGTCGGAAAGGAGCCCAGCATCGCCCCGCGCACTCCGAATCTCCTCCTTGCTGGCAGACGTCACAGAGCTGGAGCGCCGAAATCTCGCGATGCGCGAGCTAGCGCATGCGCAGTGTCGGCATCATGTTCATTCCCTGTGCTGGCATCAGCACAGGGAACGAACTATAACGTTTACAAATTATGGTACAAAAATGTGAATTTCCGCATTTTGAAGCAGCTCTGACTTTCTGAGCACCTGTCATGTTTCCTGAGGTTCTACAATGCCCAGACATTAGAAACACCCCACAAATAACCCTATTTCGAAAAGTTGACAACCTAAGGTAATCACTGATGGGCATAGTGAGTTCATGGAAGTTTTTATTTTTTGTCACAAGTTAACGGAAAATGATTTCTTTTTTCTTTTTTTTCTTAGAAAGTCTCATATTCCACTAACTTGTGACAAAAAATTACATTTTACATGAACTCACCATACCCCTCATGGAATACCTTGGGGTGTCTTCTTTACAAAATGGGGTCACTTGTGGGGTAGTTATACTGCCCTGGCATTTTAGGGGACCTAAAGCGTGAGAAGTAGTTTGCAATCCAAATGCATAAAAAAATGCCCTGTGAAATCGTAAAGATACTCTTTAGAATTTGGGCCCCTTTGTGCACATAGGCTGCAAAAAAGTGTCACACATGTGGTATCACCGTACTCAGAAGAAGTAGGGCAATGTGTTTTGGGGTGTATTTTTACATATACCCATGCTGGGTGAGAGAAATATCTCTCTAAAAGACAACTTTTTCCATTTTCTTATACAAAGTTGTCATTTGACAGAGCTATTTCTCTCACCCAGCATGGGTATATGTAAAAATACATCCCAAAACATATTGCCCTACTTCTCCTGAGTATGGTGATACCACATGTGTGACACTTTTTTGCAGCCTAGGTGCGCAAAAGGCCCAAATTCCAATGAGTACCTTTTAGGAAGGTATTCTGTGAGGGGCATGGCGAGTTCCTAGAATATTTTTTTGGGGGGCACAAGTTAGCGGAATATGATTTTGTAAGAGAAAAAAAAAAAAAACATTTTCCGCTAACTTGTGCCAAAAAATAATATATTCTAGGAACTCGCCATGCCCCTCACGGAATACCTTGGGGTGTCTTCTTTCCAAAATGGGGTCACTTGTGGGGTATTTGTACAGCCCTGGCATTTTAGGGGCCCTAAAGCGTGACAAGAAGTCTGGAATATAAATGTCTAAAAAAATTTACGCATTTGGATTCCGTGAGGGGTATGGTAAGTTCATGTGAGATTTTATTTTTTGTCACAAGTTAGTGGAATATGAGACTTTGTAAAAAAAGAAAAAAAAGAAATTAAAAAATCAATTTCCGCTAACTTGTGAAAAAAAAAATAATCTTCTATGAACTCGCCATGCCCCTCAAAAGTGATCTTTTTATAGCGCCGCAGCGATTTTACAGTGTTTTTGCAGTGATCAGAAAAAAAATATACTGTCACTGCGGTGGGGCAGACTGATCGGGCGAACACTGCGTTTTTTTGTAGAGCCTATAGAACATGTCCTATTCTTGTCTGCAATTGCGGACAAGAAAAGGCATTTTCTATTTAGTTCTGGCAAGGTGTTGATCCGCAAAATGCGGAAAGCACATTGCCGGTGTCCGAGTTCTGCAGATCTGCGGTGTCCGTGTTTTGCGGATCCGTGGATCCGCAAAACACATACAGACGTCTGAATGGAGCCTTACAGGGGGTGATCAATGACAGGGGGGTGATTAGGGAGTCTATATGGGGTGATCACCCCCTGTAAGGCTCCATTCAGACATCCGTATGTGTTTTGCAATTGCGGACAAGAAAAGGCATTTTCTATATAGTTCTGGCAATGTCCGTATCCACAAAATGCGGAAAGCACATTGCCGGTGTCCGTGTTTTGCAGATCCGCGGTGTCCGTGTTTCGTGAATCTGCGATCCGCAAAACACATACGGACGTCTGAATGGAGCCTTACAGGGGGGTGATCAATGACAGGGGGGTGATCAGGGAGTCTATATGGGGTGATCACCCCCCTGTCATTGATCACCCCCCTGTAAGGCTCCATTCAGACGTCCGTATGTGTTTTGCGGATCCACGGATCTGTGGATCCGCAAAACACATACGGACGTCTCAATGGAGCCTTAGGCCCGATCAGGCCTGATCTTGTGCGCACATTTGCGTTCAGTCCGCCCCACCGCAGTGACAGAATTTTTTTTTTCTGATCACTGCAAAAACACCGTAAAATCGCTGCGGCGAAATAAAAAGATTACTTTTGAGGGGCATGGCAAGTTCATAGAAGAATTTTAATATTTTTTATTTTTACAAGTTAGCGGAAATTGATTTTTTGTTTGTTTTTTGTTTTGTTTTTTCTTACAAAGTCTCATATTCCACTAACTTGTGACAAAAATTAAAATCTCACATGAACTTACCATCACGGAATCCAAATACGTAAATTTTTTAGACATTTATATTCCAGACTTCTTGTCACACTTTAGGGCCCCTAAAATGCCAGGGAAGTATAATCAATGACAAGGGGGTGATCAGGGAGTCTATATGATCAGGGGTTAATAAGGGGTTAATAAGTGACAGGGGGTGGGGTGTAGTGTAGTGGTGTTTGGTGCTACTTACAGAGCTGCCTGTGTCCTCTGGTGGTCGATCCAAGCAAAAGGGACCACCAGAGGACCAGGTAGCAGGTATATTAGACGCTGTTATCAAAACAGCATCTAATATACCTTTCAAGGGTTAAAAAAAATCGCATCTACAGCCTGCCAGCGAATGATCACCGCTGGCAGGCCGTAGGTGAAGTAGTTTACCTCCTGATCCTGTGAACGCGTGCTCCTGTCTGCGTGCGTTCACAGGAAATCTCACGTCTCGCGAGATGACGCGCCGGCGCACCAAGGAGGAACAAATCGACCGCCGCCGGAACGCTATCCTGCGTTAGGCGGTCCGGAGGCGATTAAGCTAGGGGGGCTGAGGTGGTTAAATAAAAGAAACTCAAGTTAAAAAAATAAAAATTTCCGTTGAAAATACGCTTTAAAAAAAAAAAATGAAATTGCAGAATTGCTAATTTATTCTTACTTGCCACCTAATTTTTTTTATAGCAAGTGATCAAAAAGCGTAATGTAATGTACTCCAATATGATACCAATGAAAATTACAAGTCGTCCTGCATTTAAATAAAGGGGTTTTATTGCACAAAAGTAGTAAAACGTAAAAAACTATATGTATTTAGTATCAATGTAATCGTAAATACCCAGAAAATAAAGATATTATGTTATTTATACCGAAAAATTAAAAACATATGTAACTGTTGTAATTCCTACACCGTTCATCTGATTTGGATGTAAATAAAGTGAAGACAAATAAGTCACAGGGGCCTGATGAGATACACCCAAAATTATTAAAAGAGCTTAGTGGTGAGCTGGCTAAACCGTTAACAGATTTATTTAACCAATCATTAGTAACAGGAGTCGTCCCGGAAGATTGGAAATTGGCAAATGTCGTGCCCATTCACAAGAAAGGTAGTAGGGAGGAATCGAGCAACTATAGACCAGTGAGTCTGACATCAATAGTAGGCAAATTAATGGAAACCCTATTAAAGGATAGGATTGTGGAACATCTAAAATCCCATGGATTGCAAGATGAAAAACAACATGGGTTTACTTCAGGGAGATCATGTCAAACAAATCTTATAGATTTTTTTGACTGGGTGACTAAAATAATAGACGGTGGAGGTGCAGTAGACATCGCATATCTAGATTTTAGTAAGGCTTTTGACACTGTCCCACACAGAAGACTTTTTTAATAAACTGCAGTCATTGAGCATGGACTCCCATATTGTTGAGTGGATTAGGCAGTGGCTGAGTGACAGACAACAGAGGGTTGTAGTCAATGGAGAACATTCAAAACAAGGTCATGTTACCAGTGGGGTTCCAAAGGGATCTGTACTGGGACCAATTTTGTTTAATATCTTCATAAGTGATATTGCAAAAGGCATCGATGGTAAGGTTTGTCTTTTTGCCGATGACACAAAGATATGTAACAGGGTTGATGTTCCTGGAGGGAAACGCCAAATGGAAAAGGATTTAGGAAAACTAGAAGAATGGTCAGAACTCTGGCAACTGAAATTTTATGTGGATAAGTGCAAGATAATGCACCTGGGGCGTAAAAACCCAAGGGCAGAATATAGAATATTTGACACAGTCCTGACCTCAGTATCTGAGGAAAGGGATTTAGGAGTAATTATTTCAGAAGACTTAAAGGTGAGAAGACAATGTAATAGAGCAGCACGAAATGCCAGCAGAATGCTTGGATGTATAGGGAGAGGTATAAGCAGTAGAAAGAGTGAAGTGCTTATGCCGCTGTACAGAACACTAGTGAGACCTCATTTGGAGTATTGTGCTCAGTACTGGAGACCATATCTCCAGAAGGATATAGATACTCTAGAGAGAGTTCAGAGAAGAGCTACTAAACTAGTACATGGATTGCAGGATAAAACTTACCAGGAAAGGTTAAAGGACCTTAACATGTATAGCTTGGAAGAAAGAAGAGACAGAGGGGATATGATAGAAACTTTTAAATACATAAAGGGAATCAACTCGGTAAAGGAGGAGAGCATATTTAAAAGAAGAAAAACTACCACAAGAGGACACAGTTTTAAATTAGAGGGGCAAAGGTTTAAAAGTAATATAAGGAAGTATTACTTTACTGAGAGAGTAGTGGATGCATGGAATAGCCTTCCTGCAGAAGTGGTAGCTGCAAATACAGTGAAGGAGTTTAAGCATGCATGGGATAGGCATAAGGCTATCCTTCATATAAGATAGGGCCAGGGACTATTCATAGGATTCAGATATATTGGGCAGACTAGATGGGCCAAATGGTTCTTATCTGCCGACACATTCTATGTTTCTATGTTAATACCCTCAAATTAAAGCTGACAGTCTGCAGTTAAAGCACATCTTGTTTGTTTCATTTCAAATCCATTGTGGTGGTGTATAGAGCCAAAAATGTTAGATTTGTGTCGATGTCCCAATATTTATGGACCTGACTGTAGATGACTTATCCTGAGGATAGGCCATCAATATCAAAATCCTAGAGAACCTCTTTTAAAAAAAAAAATCTTTAGAAAGAGGACTCCTAACCAAATTCTATCTACGGTAAGGTTATAAACATTAGTACCTCTGTACAATCCGGTGCTGTGTCCTCTTCCCACCAGCTGCCACCAGTTACCTACTCAGATTAGAGCACTAGAGACAAAAGTAGCAGCATGGGACCAGTCAGATATGTAAAAAGTGAGAATGTCCTGTCCTGGACCAAGTTTCTAAAAATCTTAGAAAACCCCTTTATTCAACCTAAGGGGCTGTAAGGATAGATGCATTCGTATGCAGTCATGCTCATCACAATGCTAGAGTATAAACAGCTTATTTGTATGACTACGTAGCCTGAGTATAGTAAAATACTAAAACATAATTAGCAGGCTAGGTCATCAATATCTTTAGCCCGGACAACCCCTATAATCCTTTGGACTGCAGCATTAGCTCGATAATTAAAATCAATTAGTAGTTCTGCAAAAAGTCTTCACATAGGGCAAACCTGGTGGGATATTCAATGGCAACAGACCATTACCTGTATCATTCTCAGTGCATTGCAAGCCATAAATCCCATTGTCTGCTATTGGTTATTTCCACCCGTCATGTGGCCCTGTGCCCAGATGTGTTCAGGCAGTTTGGACAAGCAAGAGCGTCCCTGCCTTCTTTTATTGCCATAAGCAAAGTGCTTCCATTTCTCAGAGCGGAGGAAGTACTTCTATGGACAATCGACAATAGGGAAGTTTTAATATGTCATTCTAGTTCAATCCCTTCGGCATATTTCACATGTGTTATTATTGTCTCGTGGCTTTTTAAAATGATAATTGCTTCATCTGCTCGTAACAAATCACAGGACGTATTTCATACGTTTCTCTTATAAATTGAGTGTTCAGAGGCAGAGACCTCACATCTCCTTCGTCAGGTCTGCAGAATCTCCTTCTAGAGACAGGTAAGAGTTCGGAAGCACTGTCGCAGGAAAGTCAATACTACTTATTACACACTTATTTAGTATGTTTTCCATCGTGCAGTATTTTCATTATTTATGTAACTCCACGTATTCTTCATTTTATTAGATTGTGTATTTTGCTCTTTTGATCTGTATTTTCGTGATTATTGAAGTCAACTTTGAAAAAATGATATGGATTTGTAAATAATGTAAAATTGTAGGCTTGTAAATACTTTGGGAAATCCATTTCTTGCAGAAGGGTCTCCTGAAATTGAGCAGATTATAGTATCTTTTCATGATGGGACTTCTAGCATGTAGCAGATATGAGGGAAATCTGGTAGTACAGTAACTAGTACCATATTGGTGATCATTGATATCAATAGGCTGTCATTGATGACATGTTGGGTCCTCCAAGGTAATGGATGATCTTTGTAGCTGCTTTCCCTTGAAGCTAATATTTTTTTCAATATTTTTTCTGATTAAGTCAGAATTCCCTAATGGGGTATTTGAACTTCTAAATCAGGCCATCCCATTATGTGTAGTATAGAGTTATGTTTTCAGGTTTTTCTTATTTTCAGAATTGTCTTTATACCATACAAATATCAAATATTTGCTTTTAAGTACAGTATTTAGAAACCATTCTCTCATAAAAACTATGT
Organism: Bufo gargarizans; assembly: GCF_014858855.1. NCBI lineage: Eukaryota > Metazoa > Chordata > Amphibia > Anura > Bufonidae > Bufo > Bufo gargarizans. The sequence continues at coordinate 35,775,798 of NC_058083.1, forward strand.
CAACCTTTTTTTAAAAAAAAATATTTTGAAACTAAGTAATGCACAAGAACTTATAAATCATTGTACCAGAGAAAAAGGGCTCTTAGGATTTTTTTGGAGGAGGTTTTTCAAACGAAGCCGGAAGTAGATCCAACAGAAAAGAGAAGTTTAAGCCCTTGTTTTATATTTCCAATTCCTTTCAAATCCATTCATGGCTTCAGCTGAAATCTGCCTCCCCCCAAAAAAACATGTGTGGCCCTACCCTTACTGTGTTGTTATACAGACATTATCATAAAAGTGTATTAAAACCCCAGAAATCAGACTATACAATTGATTCAACACTTTGAATTAATTAAATGTTAGACCCAAATCAAGACTCCTAAAATAATTTTAACCCCAGGTCAGATCCCTAAAATAATTCAGATCATAGAGCAGATCCCTAAATAAATTCAGACCACAAAGCCCATAAACTAATCAGAACCGAGAGCTGATCCCTAAATCAAATCATATCCCAGATCAGACCTTTAAAATAGAGCCAAGGCTCCTGTGGGATCTCGCTCAGTGTTCAGTGTTTTATTTACACTTTAGTCAAGTTCAGTGTTCAGTGTTTTATTTACACTTTAGTCAAGTGACAAAACAAACAGTCATATAAAAAAAAAGTCGCCTTGCAGTGTTGGTGGTAATTCACACCATGCATCAATTCTTCCTCAAAGAGTCCTTGCTGATAGCAGCACCAACCTGTTTTCATGCCAAACAGGTAGCAAGCCTTCATCCGGGCACAAGGCTCCCAGATCCCAACACAGAGACATGGCTTCTGAGCCCGGCTGCCTATTTAACCACTTCAACCCCGCTAGCTGAAACCCCCTTAATGACCAGGCCACTTTTTACACTTCTGCACTACACTACTTTCACTGTTTATCGCTCGGTCATGCAACTTACCACCCAAATGAATTTTACCTCTTTTTCTTCTCACTAATAGAGCTTTCATTTGGTGGTATTTCATTGCTGCTGACATTTTTACTTTTTTTGTTATTAATCGAAATGTAACAATTTTTTTGCAAAAAAATGACATTTTTCATTTTCAGCTGTAAAATTTTGCAAAAAAAAAGACATCCATATATAAATTTTTCGCTAAATTTATTGTTCTACATGTCATGTAAAATGACACCCCAAAACACATTGCCCAACTTCTCCTGAGTATGGCGATACCAGATGTGTGTCACTTTTTTTCAGCCTAAATGCGCAAAGCGGCCCAAATTCCTTTTAAGAGGGCATTTTTAGACATTTGGATCCCAGACTTCTTCTCACGCTTTCGGGCCCCTAAAAAGCCAGGGCAGTATAAATACCCCACATGTGACCCCATTTTGGAAAGAAGACACCCCAAGGTATTCAATGAGGGGCATGGCGAGTTCATAGTATTTTTTTATTTTTTTGGCACAAGTTAGCGGAAATTGTTTTTTTTTTTCTCACAAAGTCTCCCTTTCCGCTAACTTGGGACAAAAATTTCAATCTTTCATGGACTCAATATGCCCCTCACGGAATACCTTGGGGTGTCTTCTTTCCAAAATGGGGTCACATGTGGGGTATTTATACTGCCCTGGCATTTTAGGGGCCCTAAAGCGTGAGAAGAAGTCTGGAATATAAATGTCTAAAAAAATTTACGCATTTGGATTCCGTGAGGGGTATGGTGAGTTCATGTGAGATTTTATTTTTTCACACAAGTTAGTGGAATATGAGACTTTGTAAGAAAAAAAAAAAAAAAATGTCCGCTAACTTGGGCCAAAAAAAATGTCTGAATGGAGCCTTACAGGGGGGTGATCAATGACAGGGGGGTGATCAGGGAGTCTATATGCGTGATCACCTCCTTGTCATTGATCACCCCCCTGTAAGGCTCCATTCAGACGTCCGTATGTGTTTTGCGGATCCGATCCATGTATCCGTGGATCTGTAAAAATCATACGGACATCTGAATGGAGCCTTACAGGGGGGTGATCAATGACAGGGGGTGATCAGGGAATCTATATGGGTGATCACCCGCCTGTCATTGATCACCCCCCTGTAAGGCTCCATTCAGACGTCCGTATGTGTTTTGCGGATCCGATCCATGTATCCGTGGATCCGTAAAAATCATACGGACATCTGAATGGAGCCTTACAGAGGGGTGATCAATGACAGGGGGGTGATCAATGACGGGGGGTGATAAGGGAATCTATATGGGTGATCACCCGCCTGTCATTAATCACCCCCCTATAAGGCTCCATTCAGACGTCCGTATGCGTTTTGCGGATCCGATCCATGTATCCGTGGATCCGTGAAAATCATACGGACATCTGAATGGAGCCTTACAGAGGGGTGATCAATGACAGGGGGGTGATCGATGACAGGGGGTGATCAGGGAATCTATATGGGTGATCACCCGCCTGTCATTGATCACCCCCCTGTAAGGCTCCATTCAGACGTCCGTATGTGTTTTGCGGATCCGATCCATGTATCCGTGGATCTGTAAAAATCATACGGACATCTAAATGGAGCCTTACAGGGGGTGATCAATGACAGGGGGGTGATCAATGACAGGGGGGTGATCAGGGAATCTATATGGGTGATCACTCGCCTGTCATTGATCACCCCCCTGTAAGGCTCCATTCAGACGTCCGTATGTGTTTTGCGGATCCGATCCATGTATCCGTGGATCTGTAAAAATCATATGGACATCTGAATGGAGCCTTACAGAGGGGTGATCAATGACAGGGTGGTGATCAATGACTGGGGGTGATCAGGGAATCTATATGGGTGATCACCCGCCTGTCATTAATCACCCCCCTGTAAGGATCCATTCAGACGTCCGTATGCGTTTTGCGGATCCGATCCATGTATCCGTGGATCCGTAAAAAACATACGGACATCTGAATGGAGCCTTACAGAGGGGTGATCAATGACAGGGGGGTGATCAATGACAGGGGGTGATCAGGGAATCTATATGGGTGATCACCCGCCTGTCATTGATCACCCCCCTGTAAGGCTCCATTCAGACGTCCGTATGTGTTTTGCGGATCCGATCCATGTATCCGTGGATCTGTAAAAATCATACGGACATCTGAATGGAGCCTTACAGGGGGGTGATCAATGACAGGGGGGTGATCAATGACAGGGGGGTGATCAGGGCATCTATATGGGTGATCACCCGCCTGTCATTGATCACCCCCCTGTAAGGCTCCATTCAGACGTCCGTATGTGTTTTGCGGATCCGATCCATGTATCCGTAAAAATCATACGGACATCTGAATGGAGCCTTACAGAGGGGTGATCAATGACAGGGGGTGATCAGGGAATCTATATGGGTGATCACCCGCCTGTCATTGATCACCCCCCTGTAAGGCTCCATTCAGACGTCCGTATGTGTTTTGCGGATCCGATCCATGTATCCGTGGATCCGTAAAAATCATACGGACATCTGAATGGAGCCTTACAGAGGGGTGATCAATGACAGGGGGGTGATCAATGACAGGGGGTGATCAGGGAATCTATATGGGTGATCACCCGCCTGTCATTGATCACCCCCCTGTAAGGCTCCATTCAGACGTCCATATGCGTTTTGCGGATCCGATCCATGTATCCGTGGATCCGTAAAAATCATACGGACGTCTGAACGGAGCCTTACAGGGGGTTAATCAATGACAAGGGGGTGATCAATGACAGGGGGTGATCAGGGAGTCTATATGGGGTGATCATGGGTGATCAGGGGTTCATAAGGGGTTAATAAGTGACAGGGGGGGTATAGTGTAGTGTGGTGCTCGGTGCTACTTATTACAGAGCTGCCTGTGTCCTCTGGTGGTTGATCCAAACAAAAGGGACCACCAGAGGACCAGGTAGCAGGTATATTAGACGCTGTTATCAAAACAGCGTCTAATATACCTGTTAGGGGTTAAAAAAATCACATCTCCAGCCTGCCAGCGAGCGATCGCCGCTGGCAGGCTGGAGATCCCCTCGCTTACCTTCTGTTCCTGTGAGCGTGCGCGCCTGTGTGCGCGCGTTTACAGGAAATCTCGGCCCTCGCGAGATGACGCGTATATGCGTCACTCTGCGCAGGGCTGCCGCCTCCGGACTGCACATCTGCGTTAGGCGGTCCAGAGCCGGTTAAGGACAGCCAGGTGCTGACAAAACCCGGACCGGCATTTAAAATCCGGTATTTGACCTCACCTGGCTGTAAATCAGCCCAGCAGCACATGCTGAGAGGAAAATACCTGTTTTACCAGACCAAATCTCTCACTGTGTCACACCCTATATCAGATCCCTTATACAAACCCCGACCAGACCACTAAAACATAGCCCCAACCTGTGGCTCCCCAACTATTATGAAATTAAAAAACACAGAGGGAATGGTCACAGATTAGAGACCACTGCATTAGGCGTATTTCATGTAAGTATATTGATCAGTGTTGGGTATCAGTGATTGTGTAACACCCCACAGTTGTGTTACTACACTCCTCTACCCCACTACTATCTTCTAAGAGCCTTTATAATGTCATAAGATATAATTTACATTATGTCTTCCACGAATGTGCATACAAAACCATATTAAATGCAATTATTCATGTAATTCGCCTGGTTACCAGTAGATGGCAGCAACCCATTGGCAAATACAAGCTACAGATTAGTGTATCTAAGCTGGAATGGTTTATTCCAGCTTAGCTTCCCCTCTGTGGAGAGGTGGGCTGGTCCCACATCCTGCAGCATGGGTGGAAAAGGAGGTTAGAGTTAGTGTCGCGTCCCCCCTGCTAGGGGAAGGCTATGTGTTAGTGTCCAGGAGAACCCCTTCTTGGCTGAGACTTGGCCATGTACCCAGTCTGAGAACCTTCAGCTCTGCTGGATGATTAAAGCAAAAACTACAGACAAACTCCAGAGTTCCAGTAAGAAAGCATTCCCTGAGAATCCATCTGTGAGAAGTCCAGTGCCTAGGAGAAGCCTATTTCTCCTCAGCTAGTTTGTCCATATACAGCAGAAGGTACCAGATAAGTGCAGAAGCGAATCCTGCCACAGTCACAGAGCTACCAAGCAGACATGTTATCCACCACATTTATATTGGTGAGTGTGAGTGTTAAAGGGGTTATCCAGAAATTGCTAATGACTACTTATTCTCAGGATCAAATTGGTAAGGGTCAAAGTCCTATCACCCCTGCCAATCAGCTGCTTCAGGGAGCCGTTCACCAGACAGGCTCCCGGCAGCTTACTAACAGGGCTGCCATCAGAAATTTTGGGGCCCCTTACACAGCTCAAGGCCTGGGCCCCCCCTCCTATCCCGCCGATTTAGAATCCGTCCTGACTCCACCTCCCCTCCACCCCCAAGGACCTACCCCCAATTTAATTATTTTTTTACAACTACAAAGACAGTAAAAAGTGATAATCTGTGATTTCAGTAAGGAATTAATTTTTGACCAAATAATATGAAGCCTGCTACCACGACAAGGTAGACTCTTTTAAGCAGGACCCTACACTAACACTAACTACACTACCTGTGCTAATCTGCCCTAGCAATCTTCCCCTGGCACATTTAAGAAAAAACACCTTAAAAGCACAAGGTTTACTGTTACAATGTTATGGGGGGAATCTGTGGAGGACTTAATGTTATGGGGGGAATATGTGGATGACCTACTGTTATGGGGGGAATCTGTGGAGGACTTACTGTTATGGGGGGAATATGTGGATGACACACTGTTATGGGGGGAATATGTGGATGAGGAATACTGTTATGGGGATCTGTGGATGACACTGTTATGTGGAATCTGTGGATGACACTGTTATGGGGGGAATCTGTGGATGACACACTGTTATGAGGAATCTGTGGATGACGAACACTGTTACGGGGGATCTGTGGATGACACACTGTTATGGGGGATCTGTGGATGACACACTGTTATGGGGGATCTGTGGATGACACACTGTTATGGGGGATCTGTGGATGACACACTGTTATGGGGGATCTGTGGATGACACACTGTTATGGGGGATCTGTGGATGACACACTGTTATGGGGATCTGTGGATGACACACTGTTATGAGGAATCTGTGGATGACACACTGTTATGAGGAATCTGTGGATGAAAAACACTGTTATGGGGATCTGTGGATTACACTGTTATGGGGATCTGTGGATGACACACTGTTATGGGGGAATCTGTGGATGACACACTGTTATGGGGATCTGTGGATGACACACTGTTATGGGGAATCTGTGGATGACACACTGTTATGGGGAATCTGTGGATGACACTGTTATGGGGGATCTGTGGAGGACACTGTTATGGGGGATCTGTGGATGACACACTGTTATGAGGAATCTGTGGATGACACACTGTTATGAGGAATCTGTGGATGACAAACACTGTTATGGGGATCTGTGGATGACACTGTTATGGGGATCTGTGGATGACACACTGTTATGGGGGAATCTGTGGATGACACACTATTATGGGGATCTGTGGATGACACACTGTTATGGGGAATCTGTGGATGACACACTGTTATGGGGAATCTGTGGATGACACTGTTATGGGGGATCTGTGGAGGACACTGTTATGGGGGATCTGTGGAGGACACACTGTTATGGGGGATCTGTGGATGACGAACACTGTTATGGGGGATTTGTGGATGACACACTGTTATGGGGGATCTGTGAATAACGAACACTGTTATGGGGGATCAGTGGATGACACACTGTTATGGGGGATCTGTGAATAACGAACACTGTTATGGGGATCTGTGGATGACACACTGTTATGGGGGATCTGTGGATGGCACACTGTTATGGGGGATCTGTGGATGACACAATGTTATGGGGGATCTGTGGATGACACTTTTATGGGGGATCTGTGGATGACACTCAACCACTCTCAAACCCAACTGGTCAAACTTGTTAAATGGATCCCAAACACAATATGCATAATAATACCCCCCACCCCCTCCAACACTTAATTAACCCCTTCATGGCCTAAACATTTTGTTCAAAGCAGAACACAAAGCTAAATAGGGCTGGGTGGGCTGGCAAGGGAGGGGTTAATAACAATAAGTGATGGAGGATCCTGGCCCTGTGGGATAATCCAGAAAACAGCTTTGCATTTTACCCCCGAGCAAAGACCACACAACATAGAGCTGCCTAGCCAAGTAGACAACATAAGGATCAATATGAAAATAAATAATTTGGAGCCTTTGAAATAGCTCAGCTCAGTATGCAGCATAGGCTACTTTCACACTGCCGTTTCTGGGTCCGCTTGTGGGATCTGTTTCAGGGATCTCACAAGCGGCCCCAAACAGATCAGTTTTGCCCCAATGCATTCAGAATGGATAAGGATCCGTTCAGAATGCATCCGTTTGGCTCCGTTCCACCTCCATTCCGCTCTGGAGGCGGACACCAAAACACTGCTTGCAGTGGGATCTTTAGATTCTTTTAACCTGTGACTCATCCGATTCTTTCTTAGACTCCCTGTACTTGTGTGACTCAGACTCAGAGCTGCTAGTGCTTGTCTTGCCTCAGCTCTGATTGGTTGGTGGGCGAGGAGGGGAGGGGCTGGCAGAAGCAGCTTCCACTCTAGGATCAGATTACACGCCTCCCGAGCCCCTCCCCTCCCTGCTGCCAGCGGCTCTGCTATTGTGTGCTAGGTCAGACTGAGCGGTTTCACTCGGATCAGCTCAGTCAGAGGAATCGACTCCTCCGGTTCAGTGAACTGAATCGATTCAAATGAACGATTCGTTCATGAACCAGACATCACTAAAGGAATAATCAATTGCCCCCCTCTAGCGATGCAATAAAGTTCAACTCAAGTCACTGACAAATGGGGGGGGGGGGAAATGGCCGGGCCCCCCCCCAGGGTCTGGGCGCCTTACTGGGGTATTGGCTGTACCCCTCTGATGGCGGCCCTGCTTACTAAGCACAGTGCTGTACATTGTATGGCAGCTGTACTTCGTTTTGCAGTTCAGCCCCATTGACTTGAATGGGGCTGAGCTGCAATTCGGCCATGTGACCGATGTATGGTGACTTCATATGGCCTAGGAAGAGAACACGGCCCTAAAGAAGCTGATAGGCGGGTGTCCTGGGTGCTGGACCCCCCACTGATCTGATATTGGTGACCTATCATGAGGATTGGGCATTGTAGTAAATTACTGGATAACCCCTTTAAAAGAGTTTTTCAGTTTATGCCATATCAAGGAATTCTGTGTTAATAGAGTTGGGTATTACGTTCAGAAGTATTAATTTGGGGGAGCTACAGGGAAACTGAATGCTTACTGCCAAGTTTCCCCACATATTGCAGCTGACCACTGGAGGTTCTAACACGAGAAACCTTTGTGTTCATCTTGTCAAAGGATTTTCATAAGTGGAGAGCTTCTTTAAGATTTATCTGGATTTTTTGTGAGTAAAAGATATTTAGAAGGTGAAGATAAATGATACCTAATAGACATAACTATCTATTACAGGAAGACATGTGGATTTCTGCACTTTGCTTATCAGCCTTGCTTATGGTCCATGTGGTCCAGAATCAGGTATGTGCGCCTTACAAATATATACAGGAATGTAGTTGTATTTTTTTCCCCACTTTATTACATTTTCAGCGAGCCTGGAAGAGGGCAGCTTAAGAATGAGAGTAGTAGTGGTTGTGAGAATATGAGTAATGGTATTCATGGTGGTGGTCCTTACTATGGTTCTCCCAGGGCCATGCAGTCAAGGGAAGGGTGCACCCTGTCTTTTTCCTTGGGCACACCCTGGTTTTAGGAACCATGCTGGTGTTATTTGGGGTGTAAGGTGAAGGCAGAGGTGGAGAAGTATAATGCCTTGGCAATGCAGATGTTGGTTTATGCAATGAAGAGGCTGGTTTTAGAGATAACCAATGAACTGGTTTACTACGAATATCAACATTTTTTGCGAATATCGGCACTTCGCTAATTCGCGAGTATATTTCGAATATAGTGCTATATATTCAATATTTAGAATTATTATTATTTTTTTTTTTAATGGTTATATTTTTTCTTTCCCACTTCCCTAAAATTGTTCTTACCTGTCCTTTGGATTCCTGGCTCCTCCAGTCAGTGCCCGTTGCCGCTTCTGCCAACTTCCGTGCTCATGGAGCGTCCCCATCACCATGGGAACGTCTCCATATACTAGAATGTACTGTCGGATTTGAGAATTACGTTAAAATCGCAATTCGATTATTTCAAGTTATAATCAAATTGCGATTTCAACTTAACACTGCTATATTCCATATTCGTTAATTCTAGCCTAATATGTAATATAGCAGTGCTAAAGCTGAAATCGCCATGCGATTACTTCGTTATTTTAATCGCATGGCGATTTCAACTTGGACCTGGTTTACTATGGTTGGCTTGGTAGAATTAGCGAATATGACGAATATATTCATTATATTCCATAAAATGAAGATAACGAAGTATTCTGCATCTTCGTTTTAGCTACCTATTTGTCAACTTCGCTAATTCTAGCAATCATATAGGAAAGTTTACTATAGAGACAGCTAAGTTTAATTCGCTATGCGATTATATTACTTTGTTTTTTTTTAAAAATAAATAGAATAATTGTAATACCTGATAATTATTATAATTATTCTATTTATAAAAAAAAAGCAAAGTAATATAGTCGCATAGCGAATTAAACTTAGCTGTCTCTATAGTAAACTTTCCTATATGATTGCTAGAATTAGCGAAGTTGACGAATAGGTAGCTAAAACGAAGTCCTTAAGTAAAAATCGCAATACGCGATTATTTAAATCGCATATTAATCGCGATAACTAGAATAATGACGAATATTCGATTTCGACGAATATAAAACGAATTTCAACGAAATTGAATATGGCACCTGCTGCTCATCACTATTTACTACCACCTTTAGCAGTTCACATGTACACCTGATAGCAGAGATAGGCACAGTGTCAGGATAATGACTATCGTCACTAGTGTTGAGCGAATTCAGCTTCGGATCATAGATCCAATGTCAATTTGTTTAAAACTTCATTTTGTTGCTGTGCAGAAATCAGTCTCTGTACAGCCTTAAAAAGTATGGGCTCCGGCAAGTTCAAATTCATTATGTCATGGTCTTACCTCCTTGCTGTTCCCTTCGTTTGACATGTGCTGGCGGCCATCTTGGTTTCTGGGTTTTCTTGTAGCCTCCCACCCTGCGGCTCCTCCTTCCCACTGGGAGGAGCTGGATGCCCAGCTCATATATATAGGAGGTCTGTGGCTTCAGTTCCTTGCTTGGTCCTCCTGTGTTCACATGCTTCCAAGACTGCTGCTGCTTCTGGTTCCTGATCCTGGCCTCGTCTGACTACCCCGTTGGTTCCTGATTCCGGCTTCGTCTGACTACCCCGTTGGTTCCTGATTCCGGCTTCGTCTGACTACCCCGTTGGTTCCTGTTCCTGGCTTCGTCTGACTACCCTTCTGGTTCCTGACCTCTGTCTCCGCAAGACCCTGCTTCGGTTTAGCCATCCGTTCGGACTTTGCTTACGGCTTGCTCTTCAATAAAACCTTCTTATTTTCCACTTATCTCTTGTTGTACGTCTGGTTCATGGTTCCATGACATTAGGACCAAGCCATGAATTCTGACGGTACAGGGCCACCCTCGCTACCTACGCTGGTTGCCAGACTTGATCAGCAGGATCACCTGTTGGGTTGGTTCGCTGTGGCGTTGCAAACCCTGCTTGAACGCACGGCTCATTTAGCTTCCGTTGCCGATGGGTCGGTTGTCGCTCCTGGGCCCGCTCCTACTGCCGCTCCGGTTGTTGCGCCAGAGTCTACCCTGACACCTCTTGCTGCGCCTGTGGTGTTTCAGGGTATGACCGGTTCTGCCCCCCTTCCACAGCGCTTTGGGGGAGAGCCAACTCAGTGCCGAGGTTTCCTTAACCAGGTGGGCATTTACTTCGAGTTGCTGCCACATGCCTTTCCTACTGAGAGATCAAGGGTGGGCTTCTTGATCTCGCTGCTCTCGGACAAGGCCTTGGCCTGGGCCAGCCCTTTATGGGAGAACAACAATCCGGTGGTTGCCGAGTTTTCCGGTTTTGTTGCTTCTCTTCGGAAGGTATTCGATGTGCCGGCTCGTGCTGCCTCTGCTGCGAAGCTCCTTATGTCCATCAGACAGGGTTCACGATCCGTAGCTGAATATGCCATTGAGTTTCGTACCCTGGCAGCAGAGGTGGGCTGGAATAATGAGGCTCTGGTCGCTGCTTTCTCTCATGGTCTCTCGGATGCCTTGAAGGATGAGGTTGCAGCTAAGGACCTACCAGTGGAGCTCGAGTCTCTTATTTCTTTCCTGATTTTGATTGACACCAGACTCAGGGAGAGACCTTCCTTTAAGGAGAGCCTGCGGAGGTCTCCTAACAGATTGGCGCCTACGTTTGCTGTCCCACCCGTGCCTCCCTCTCCTCCCACGCCTCCTGGGGATGACTTGTCTGGGGGTGAACCCATGCAGCGGGGGTTTGCTCGCCTGTCTGAGGGGGAGAGGGTACTCCGGAGACGCGAGGGCCGATGCATGTACTGTGGTCTCGGTGGGCATTTTCGGTTGGCATGTCCGAACCGTCCGGGAGAACGCTCGCACCTGAGGTCCTGTCGGGGGCAGATCTTGGGTGGAGTCTCCTCGTCCCCGGTTTCCCGTGTTGACAAACCACTGATCACGGTTGTCCTCTCCTGGGTCGGGGGCTCGGTGACGACCCAGGCGTTGGTGGACTCTGGTGCTGGTGGTTTGTTCATTGATAGAGTGTTCGTTGCCGCCAATTCCATTCCTCTGCAGCCTCGAGGTTCCCCACTGGCTCTTGAGGCGATAGACGGCAGACCCCTTCTGCCGCCACACGTGACTCATGAGACCCTTCCAGTGGGGATAGCCATTGGTGCCGTTCACAGAGAGTCGATCTGTCTCCAGGTTATTTCGTCTCCACACTACTCGGTGGTCTTGGGGTACCCCTGGCTCCAGAAGCATAATCCGACTTTCGATTGGAGATCGGTCGAGATCCTCTCGTGGTCACCGCAGTGTGGGGCTAGTTGCATCCATGGGCCTGTCAAGTTGCTGTGTACTTCCTCGGACTCTCTGTTGCCTCCCGAATACGAAGAGTACCGGGATGTATTCGATAAGGTGCGCGCGGTTGCCCTACCTCCGCACCGCCCATACGATTGTGCCATAGAGTTACAATCCGGTGCCGTTCCTCCTCGTGGCAAAGTCTATCCACTGTCGGTAGCGGAGAATGAGGCCATGGAGGAGTACGTGAGGGAGGCGCTTTCACGCGGACACATTCGCAAATCCTCGTCCCCGGCAGGGGCTGGATTTTTCTTTGTGAAAAAGAAGGGCGGCGAGTTGAGGCCTTGCATCGATTACAGGGGTCTCAATCGCATCACGATCAAGAACGCTTACCCGATACCCTTGATTTCCGAGCTGTTCGATCGCCTCAAAGGGGCCACGGTCTTTACCAAACTCGACCTGAGGGCGGCATATAACCTGGTAAGGATCAAGGCGGGCGATGAGTGGAAGACCGCGTTTAACACCAGGACCGGTCATTATGAATCCTTGGTTATGCCCTTTGGGTTGTGCAATGCGCCCGCAGTCTTCCAGGAATTCATCAACAATGTTTTCCGTGACCTGTTGCAGCAGTGTGTGGTGGTCTATTTGGATGACATCTTGGTATATTCTGCATCCATGGAGGCCCACATTCTGGATGTCAGACGAGTGTTGCAACGCTTACGAGAGAACAAGCTGTTCGGTAAGCTTGAGAAATGCGAATTTCACCGATCCCAGGTAACCTTCTTAGGTTACATCATTTCCGCTGAGGGGTTCTCCATGGATCCTGAGAAGGTTTCGGCTGTCTTACAGTGGCCCCAGCCCAGTGGGCTTCGTGCCCTGCAGCGCTTTTTGGGCTTCGCCAATTATTATCGGAAGTTCATCAGGGACTTTTCCATGCTAGCCAAGCCTCTCACGGATCTGACCAGGAAGGGCAGTAATCCTCAGGTCTGGCCGCTCGAGGCCATCCGAGCTTTTGAGGCTCTAAAGTCCGCCTTTGTGTCGGCTCCGATTCTGTCGCATCCCAACCCTGGGTTGCCTTTTGTCCTCGAGGTGGACGCGTCTGAGACGGGAGTAGGCGCCCTCCTGTCTCAGCGTAGAACACCAGAGGGTCCTCTGCTTCCTTGTGGGTTTTACTCCCGGAAACTGTCTTCCGCGGAGTGCAACTATCAGATTGGTGACAGGGAGTTATTGGCCATCGTGCAGGCCCTTAAAGAATGGAGGCACTTGCTCGAGGGCTCGGTGGTTCCGGTTCTCATCCTGACGGACCACAAGAATCTGACCTACCTCTCTGAGGCCAAGAGATTGACACCACGTCAGGCCAGATGGGCTCTGTTCTTGTCACGTTTTAATTACGTGGTCTCCTACCTACCCGGCTCCAAGAACATCAGAGCGGATGCCTTATCACGGCAGTACTCCGAGCTGTCCGGGGAGGAGTCGATTCCGACTACGGTCATACCCCCGAATCAGATCCTGGCCGCTATTCGCACCAGCCTGACTTCTCCTCTGGGTGAGCAGATTTTGGCGGCTCAATCTGGTGCTCCCTCTGGGAGACCCAACGGCAGATGTTTTGTGCCTGAGGAGTTGCGCACTCGGTTGTTGCGAACCTACCATAACTCCAAGGCCGCGGGGCACCCTGGAAAGAATCAGCTGTCCTGGGCAGTTTCACGTCTGTTCTGGTGGCCTTCTCTACGTTCCGACATCGCCGCATATGTAGCGGCATGCTCCGTTTGTGCCCAGAGTAAGTCCCCTCGGCACCTTCCGTTGGGCCTTTTGCAACCCATAGCCACCGGGGAGCGTCCATGGTCACACCTGGGGATGGATTTCATTGTGGACCTCCCTGCATCCCGAGGCCATACGGTCATTCTCATGATTGTGGATCGGTTTTCCAAAATGTGCCACTGTGTTCCTCTCAAGAAGTTACCCTCTGCACAAGAGTTGGCCTCGATTTTTGCCAGGGAGGTCTTCCGGTTGCACGGTTTGCCCAAGGAGATTGTGTCGGATCGGGGGAGTCAGTTTGTGTCCAGGTTCTGGCGCGCCTTTTGCTCCCAGTTGGGGATTCATCTCTCTTTCTCCTCGGCCTACCACCCTCAGTCCAATGGGGCCGCAGAACGATCCAATCAGGCCTTGGAGCAATTCCTTCGTTGCTATGTCTCCGATCACCAAGACAATTGGGTTGACCTCCTGCCTTGGGCTGAGTTTGCCAGGAACACGGCGGTGAACTCTTCCTCTGGGACGTCTCCCTTCATGGCCAATTATGGGTTCCAACCTGCCGTGTTACCGGAGGTATTCTCTCCCCAGGATATTCCGGCTGTGGAGGATCACCTTTCCGTCCTACGTGCTTCTTGGGTACAGATCCAGAGGTCCCTTGAGGTCTCTGCGCAGCGCCAGAAACTCCAGGCTGATCGCAGACGAGCGCCCGCTCCTTCCTACCAGGTCGGAGACCGCGTATGGTTGTCCACCCGCAACCTCAACCTTCGAGTGCCCACTCCCAAGCTGGCGCCTCGCTTTGTTGGTCCCTTCCGAGTGCTTCGCAGGGTAAACCCGGTAGCCTATGCCCTTGCGCTTCCTCCTGGCATGCGGATCTCCAACGTGTTTCATGTCTCCCTGTTGAAGCCACTGGTGTGTAATCGTTTCACTTCCTCGATTCCTCGGCCTCGTCCGGTCCAAGTGGGCAATCGTGAGGAGTATGAGGTGAGCAATATCCTGGACTCACGCCTGGTCCGCGGCCGGGTGCAGTTTTTGGTCCATTGGCGTGGTTATGGTCCAGAGGAGCGTTCCTGGGTTCCCTCCGCAGATGTCCATGCTCCTGTCTTGCTCCGAGCCTTCCACGCACGCTTCCCTCAGAAACCGTTCCTTACTCCGCGGAGGAGGGGCCCTTGAGGGGGAGGTACTGTCATGGTCTTACCTCCTTGCAGTTCCCTTCGTTTGACATGTGCTGGCGGCCATCTTGGTTTCTGGGTTTTCTTGTAGCCTCCCACCCTGCGGCTCCTCCTTCCCACTGGGAGGAGCTGGATGCCCAGCTCATATATATAGGAGGTCTGTGGCTTCAGTTCCTTGCTTGGTCCTCCTGTGTTCACATGCTTCCAAGACTGCTGCTGCTTCTGGTTCCTGATCCTGGCCTCGTCTGACTACCCCGTTGGTTCCTGATTCCGGCTTCGTCTGACTACCCCGTTGGTTCCTGATTCCGGCTTCGTCTGACTACCCCGTTGGTTCCTGTTCCTGGCTTCGTCTGACTACCCTTCTGGTTCCTGACCTCTGTCTCCGCAAGACCCTGCTTCGGTTTAGCCATCCGTTCGGACTTTGCTTACGGCATGCTCTTCAATAAAACCTTCTTATTTTCCACTTATCTCTTGTTGTACGTCTGGTTCATGGTTCCATGACACATTATCCCTGAAGTCTTGCAAGACTTCCGTGAATAACTTCGACCATCGATTCTATTGCTTGAAAACCATTTTAAAACTTGAATCCGAAGTTGGCTTTGGTACTGGCTGGTACATCAGTATGGAAGCTGACTTTGGATCCAAGTTTTAAAATGGTTTATAAGTTAAAAAATTTAAGTCCGAAGTTATTCACCGAAGTCCCACAAGACTTTGGTGATACCAAATTTCTTCACGAGAGCCCATATATTTGAATGCTGTACAGAGACGGATCTCCGTACAGCATTCAAACAAAGTTTTGAACAAATCAACTTACGATCGACCTTTGACCCAGAAGATCAAATATGATGCCTGAAACCAAAACCATATTCACAAGTCTAATCCAGAAATCAAAATCCAGAGAAGTCTACAACAATCACAATGAACAGTAGGAGGAGCCAGAGGACGAAAAATTCACCAGCAGTGGCGCACTGCAGCTGCTAGCCTTCATAGCGAAATAAAGACAGCTCACCTGGCGTGCCTGTACTCCAGGTGAAGCTGCCGCCCATGTGCTCTGCTGTTATTTAGCCCCGGAATGCTTCCTAATTGACCCGGAGCTCCGATGTCAGTGAGGGCCGGGCTGCATTCCTGGTTCCCCCGGCAACCAGATGCTGCTGCCATATAGAGGGGGAACCATGACACACAGTTCTTATGATACATTTTGAATAGATGGCTTTTCTAAAGCTATATATATATAGGATATGTAGACAGTAAAAAGTCCCCCTTCAGATAACACATGCAATGTTCCAAACTATGCAAAGGGTTGGAACCTTTCTCACTCTCTCTGCACCTGTATTTCTACAGTAATTTCAGTGGGGTGCAGTGCTCTAACAAATGGCCAGTCTGCCTCTTTAATATGATAAGGGCCCTGAAGTTTATTACCCCAACCAAGATGCAGGGAAGTCTATAGCAAAATTACATGCATTATGTTCTCTGACACATATTCTACACTCTCCTTGTACGACTGCTAAACATCCTGTTATATCCAGCAGTTCTTTATCTCAGGGGCTGGCACTGTATTCTACAGCAGGCACTCGGATTTAAGATCTTCGCAGATTAACCTCTTAAAAGCCGCAGTCAATAGTGACCACAATATCTGAACAATTAGACAGAGGAAGGGAAATCCCTCCGTCCTACGATAAATGCAATTACGGGGTGAGTAATATTTTGAACAGTAGCCAGTGGCGACACAAAGTAATCTATTTTTTAAGAGCATTTTCAGTTTTTTGATTGTAGATTTTTTTGCTTCTATTTCCTGAACATGATTATAGGGGGGCCATCTTGCCTGAACTGCTGTTATCAGCATTTAGAGATATGCTTTACAGCAGCCACCATGGGCCACAGGCACAATGGTCAGGAGGGGGCCCCATGACCTTCTATAGGAGAGTTTTTTAGGCATGCCCTGTGACCTGTGCAGAGATCAGGAGGGAGCAGAAAAGCTGTGATATCACCTATTGTGAATGGACCTGTGTTATCTATGCAGATAGCATATCTGTTTTAAGATGAACTAATAAAATGTATGTTTTATATAATTAATTAGTCAGTGAGGTGTTAAAAAGTCACACTTTGGTCCTAGAGACCCCTGAATCTTACATGCAAATAAATAGAGTGTGGCCACCTCCTGAAGGACATACAAGTTTGTTGGTTGAAAGTAGGCTGGGGCGCTCACCTCGACGACTATCCAGTGCATGGATCCTGGTCTCCTCAGGAGCGGCTCCTCTCATCCAATCTCCGCGAGATTCGAGCAATCTGGCTAGCCCTCCTTCACTTTGTCCCTCAGATCCAGGGAAAAGCGGTGAAAGTCCAGTCAGACAATATGACTGCGGTACTTTACATCAACAAACAGGGAGGCACAAGATCACTTCCCCTCTTATAAGAGATCGCGGTGATTCTGGATTGGGCAGAGTTGAACCTTTCTCACTTATCTGCGATCCACATTTGAGGCTCCCTCAATATGATACAGTCCTGATCAAAAGTTTAAGACCACTTGAAAAATGGCAAAAAATCATATTTAGCATGGCTGGATCTTAACAAGGTTCCAAGTAGTAAATTTTTTTTGAGCATTCAATTTAATGAAAACAACAAATAAACTGAAACAGGCTGTTTTTCAGCTAATCAAAATTTTAGGACCACATGCCTTTAAAAGGCCAAATCTGTGCAAAGATGTATATTCATGGTCATTTCCTGTCAGGTAGTCAAACGTTGTGATGGCAAAAGCAAAAAAACTCTCCCTTTTTGAACGTGGTCGGGTTGTTGAACTGCCTAAGCACAGGTCTCTCACAGCGCCATCGCTGCTGAGGTGGGACGCAGTGAGACAGTCATTTGGAATTTCTTAAATGATCCTGAGGGTTATAGAACAAAAAAGTCAAGTGGAAGACCCCAAAAAATGTCATCAGCACTGAGCCGGAGGATCCAATTGGCTGTCCGTCAAGACACTGGACGATCCTCGACCCAAATTAAGGCCCTTACTGGTGCTGACTGCAGCCCCGTAACCATCAGACGACATCTGAGACTGAAGGGCTTCAAAAACAAAAAACCTCTTCAAAGACCTCGTCTCCTTGAACGCCACAGAATTGCTCATTTGGACTTTGCAAGAGAGCACCAAACATGGGACATTCAAAGGTGGAATAAAGTTTTATTCTCTGATGAGAAAAAATTTAACCTTGATGGTCCTGATGGTTTCCAACGTTACTGGCATGACAAGCAGATCCCACCTGAGATGTTTTCTACGTGCCACAGTGGAGGGGTCGCCATAATGGTCTGGGGTGCTTTTTTCTTCAGTGGAACAATGGAGCTTCAGGAAGTGCAGGGGCATCAAACGACCGCTGGCTATGCCCAGATGTTGCAGAGAGCGTTCCTCATGACGGAGGGCCCTCATCTGTGTGGTAACGACTGGGTTTTTCAACAGGACAACGCTACAGTACATAATGCCCACAGGACAAGGGACTTTTTCCAGGAGAATAACATCACTCTTTTGGCCCATCCTGCATGTTCCCTTGATCTAAATCCAATTGAGAACCTTTGGGGATGGATGGCAAGGGAAGTTTACAAAAATGGACAACAGTTCCAGACAGTAGATAGCCTTCGTGCGGCCGTCTTCACCACTTGGAGAAATGTTCCCACTCATGGAAACGCTTGCATCAAGCATGCCGATACGAATTTTGGAAGTGATAAACAATAACGGTGGAGCTACTCATTACTGAGTTCATGTTTGGAAGTTGGATTTCTGTTTTGGGGGGTTTCGTTTTTTTGAGAGGTGTGGTCCTAAACTTTTGATCAGCTGAAAAACAGCCTGTTGCAGTTTATTTGTTGTTTTCATTAAATTGAATGCTCAAAAAATGTTTTGTCTCGCTCCCATTTCTTCTTACTGCATGTTGAAGCTCTACTTGGAACCTTGTTAAGATCCAGCCATGCTAAATATGATTTTTTTGCCATTTTTCAAGTGGTCTTAAACTTTTGATCTGGACTGTATGATGACTCCAACAGTGGATTGGTCATTACATCCGGAGATATTCAAGCAGATAGTCCTCAAGTGGGGGATGCCAGAGATGGATCTTATGGCAACAAGGATCAACGCCAAGGTGGAGAGGTTTTGCTCCCTTTACAGGGAGGACAACCCCCTGGCGATAAATGCTCTGTCAATATCCTGGAGGTTCAGGCTGGCTTACATCTTCCCTCCATTTTCCACGATTCCGAGGGTATTGATTAAAATCCGTCAGGATCAGGACTCGATGATAGCCATCATACCGTTTTGGCCGAAGAGATCCTGGTTTACCCAGCTCACCCAAATTAGTTAAGGGCAATTTTGGAGGCTTCCCCCTCAGCAGACCCTGGTGTCGTGGGGCACTCACCTCTGCTCAGATCTGCACAGGTTCAGCCTGACAGCCTGGAGGTTGATCATTCCCTTCCCAGAATAGAAGGGCTTTCAGAGTCGGTACTGAGAATGCTGTCTTATTCAAGAGCAGACTCTACTAAGAGAGCCTACTTGCGGATTATGAGGATATTCTCTTCTTGGTGTTCCTCAAAGGAGGTGGCATCTGCAGATCCGCCCCTCCCCATCATCCTTCAGTTTCTGCACCTTAAATCACAAAAAGTACAACAGCAATCGATCAAAAAGGCGTATGCAAAAAAATTAGCCCCTACCTGAGACAATCACCCCCCCCGAAAAAAAAAAAACTATGGCTCAGAATATGGAGACACTAAAACATCATTTTTTTTTTTTTTTAAAAAGCTGTTATTGTGTAAAACTTACATAGATTAAAAAAGTATACATATTAGGTATCGCCTAATTCGTATCGACCGGCTCTATAAACATATCATATGACCTAACCCCTCAGATGAACACTGTAAAAAATAAAAAATAAAAACTGTGCTAAATAAACCATTTTTATGTCACCTTACATTCCAAAAAGTGTAATAGCAAGTGATCAAAAAGTCATATGCACCCCAAAATAGTACCAATCAAACCGTCATCTCATCCCGCAAAAAAATGAAACCCTACCTAAAATAATCACCCAAAAACTGATAAAAATAAGGCTCTCAGAATATGGAGACACTAAAACATGATTTTTTTGTTTTTAAAAATGATAATATTGTGTAAAACTTATATAAATAAATAAAGTATACATATTAGGTATCGCCACGTCCGTAATAACTTGCTATATAAAAATATCACAGTCTCTGATTTATATAATTCACAAAAATAGTTTATAAATATTTCTGTTATTCCCTCCTGATCTTCATTAATGGTCCCATCTGAGGCACGAATACTATTAGAGGACAAAAATATTTTTGTCCTCTAAAGAATAAGCTCTGTTGTGCTTTATCCAAGAGTAGGCAGAGAAGGCCTGACTTGTTCTTTGCATAATCTCTCTAGCTTCCTCTGTTTTTAATTTAGTGTATCCAGCCATTCCAGCCACAGTTGCTTCCTCTAGTACTTTCTCCTTGCTTTCATAGTGTTTAGTTAGATTAGAAATTGTACTAATAAAAATCCCTTGCATAACTGCCTTAAAGGCATCCCAGACATTGAGATTTAGCTGAAATAATATTTTTATCCCAAAAGGAAGTAATCTCATTTTCTATCTGGTTATGATTATCAATTATTAATATCCAGTGGGGATTCAGTCTAAATGGGGGTTTTAGTCTAAGATTATTCCTAACCATACATAGCTCTATTAAAACGGGAACATGATCAGATACAGATCTGGTCTCATATTTCATCCGTTTAATACAACTCAAATATCCCTTATTTACCAAGGCCAGGTCAATTCTAGACATGGAGCTTCCAGATTTACTAAAACAGGAGTAAGCTCTTTTTCCTTGGAATAGGTACTCCCAAGCATCCATGAGGCCCACCTCTTGAACTTCTTTGGAGAAATCAGGAAAAAAAAGGAGTTTACACCCAATATACAAAATTGGAGGGGAATTCCGTGCTCGCCTCAAGATCATATCTCTATCACACACGGCTGGCCTCTTGATAATCACAGTCCTTGGCGACCTCCCCGGAGTAAATTTACCACCAGGGATTTAACTAGAAATAATGGTGAAAAATGTTCCTTCCCAAAATTATCAAAAATTATAAATTGTATCGTTCTTGCTAGATCTTTGCTAGATCTTTGTCATTCAAGGATTCTATTAAACCAATGATTCGTACATTACATCTTCTTGACCTATCTTCTAAATCCACTGTTTTTTTTTCCAGGTGGTTATAATCTATTTTTACTATAGAGTTCTCCTCTTTTAATATTTTCACTTCTTGCTCCAGGGAGTTCACTGTGTTTTCTAATTCTTTAATTCCGTCCCAAATCTTTGTCAACTCGTCTTTTATTATAAGGACGTCTGTCTGTGGTCTGTACACCCTTGATATTGACCAGTAAGCAGAAAATGTCACTATAATAAATAATGCTGGAAAATGTCACTAACACCATGGCTCAAGTCATATCTTGTTGACTTATTGTCGAGTTCTTGGCAAACCATCAAAGGAACTAGGTAGTGTTATCACTTTTCTGAGACGGAGAGTTAACGGAATATGTTTTAGAAGGGGTCGATGACTAATGACACATGAGCTTAATATTTTCTGATCTTCAGCCATAAATGATACAGCTGTGGATAACCTGTCAGACAGTAATTGCTACACTCATTTTTATAATCAAGGACTAACACGTAGCAAGCCAGTAAATTATAGGATTATAATCGGCAATTAAACAGCTAAAATGTATAATTTGCCAATTAATATGCTGAGAAAGTCTCATGGAGTTTGAGGTTACTTCCTGTTTGTACTTCTCATGCTCCCAACCTCTTCATATTGCTGGGCCCAGAAAGAATTTTAACTTCTATTTTTGTGCTTTTTCAGGCAGCGGCCAATCCACTGGCCGGTATATCCACTGATAGCCCCGACGTGCAGCAACATATTCTTTCCATTTTAAATGGATACAGAAGGAGTGTTACGCCGACTGCCCGAAACATGGTGAAAGTGGTAAGATTTGTCACTGGCATTGCGTGATTGTGTTTGGATGTACATATGGCCTCCCTCCATTCTACTGCTTCCTGGTCCTAGTGCATGGAGAGTACATATAAAAATGTAAAGTTTTCCATAGCCAACCATTAAACAATTAAGTAAACACAAGATGCAAAAGCACTATTCAAACACTGGATATATGGATACATTTTTTGCTAATGCCACAATCACTATATAAAAAATTAGAAGGCACTTTTGATCAAAATCATTTGTGCCCATCCACCTCAAAAAGGTGGCTTCTTTTAGATGGGACTCTACTCTAAAATGATCCAGCTACAGTATATGTTCCTCCAATTCAGTGCAGCCTTGGAAAGATGGGCAGTTTATATGCAAGACAAAAATGGGGCAGTCATACCTCCACATGCTTACTGACAAAAAATAAAATAAAGTTAGGAAACAAAGCAAATCCAATGAAAAAAAAATGCACAGATGAACGCAGCTTTGGTGCCAGAGTGGAGTTCTTCAGGTGTGTGCCCAGGTCAGTGGAGCAGTAAAGAGGAGGCTTGTAAGGGGTTAATAGACTTCAGACCTTATGAATGTTTTTGGCTTTGTGTGGAATATGTGGCTCCACACTCTAGGATGGTAGAAGGAAAGTAGTTAGACACAGATGGAATGTTGCAACAAAAATATTTCCTGGCATCACATTGTCAACAAGCTTGATGGTTACAACAGTTTTACAAGGCAAAGGCTTATTGGTTACATTCTTACATGGGGCACCGAGCATATGATTACAGAGGGTCTCATTGAGAGTATGTTTTTTAACAGTGGCAACAGTTGCAATATAAGTCCTGTCTTTTTAAGAGGCAACAGTTTACTGTATCCCTTGGCTTGTGATTCCGCCAAATTCCCTGGACACTGACAATCTGGTTGGAGCCTCCTCAAGATGACAGTGGTGAATATGACTAACTGCAGTATCTCCTTCCACATTGCGCAGTCTTGTACAATGTAGACATTCCGAAATAGGCATTGCCCCGTGCACTTTCTATTCTTTTTAACACAGTTGAGGCATCTATCTACTCAAGACACAAAGCATTTTAACTCAGTTTTGTACCTTGTATTGCTCACAGTTGGTCAATTCAACAAGGCACACTTGGCAGCAGGCTTACAAGCTCCATCTGCTATCAGTATGCAGAGGCTAGGCAGATCCTTTGTCAGCAGCTCCTCTTCCATACTCAGCTGCACCTTTACCCTATCTAGGCCCTGAAGACACTCAACTCCATCTTCCAGCATAATCTACCTTGCTGGCATCTCACAGCAGATTAGGCACATAATATGGCACATCAAATAGCAAATGAAAACTTAAGGTTGGGAGATATAATAGCATTCAAGTACATAACTTACCTGTATTGTTGGCATGTCTCAGCAAGTCAAGGAAGTCACTTCAACTTAGGTGGTAATGCCACCACAACAAGGTCATCAGTAAAAATGGAAGAAGGCTATTTTCAACAATCATGTAACCTGCTACTGATCTGCAGGAGGCACTGAGGGCTCAAGCTAATGTCTGTGGAGTCAGTGAAAGAGGTTGAGAGAAGCAAAGGCAGAAAGTCTATGGACTGACATAGCTGATGAAGTAGCAGGAGATGAACAGCAGGAGGTTGCCATAAGTTGCAGATCCAACGGTGACAGAAGTCATTCAAACTGATGATAAGTAGCCAAGCAAGACGAATGCCACTATAGCTGTTGAGCGTAATGCAAGACACTTGTAGAAGACAACCATGGCAAGAATTCATGTATGGAGCTAGATAGGGAGAGCCTGCATGCCGAATGGAAACTGCCAAAAGAGAAGTCCGGAGACTTAACTCGACAAGAGTCCATCTAATGAGTGGGCGAATGACAAACTGCCATCTCACGAATTAATTTGTAGGCATGGACATCCATCTGTGCTGCAGGCCAAAGGAAGAGACTTTGAGAACCCATTTAGAACCCATTTAGAAGGAAGTGCCCTCCTTCACCCGCTGTTTCTTTATTCTTAAGACTGTACATACATTTACTAATGTAACTAAGAACTGAGCCTGAGATACCACTAAGCGTTAGTGCCTAACCTAAATATCCACTTAGCTTGTTCCCATTAAGATACTAGAAATTATAGACAGGCTTGATTTGTACTGTAATTAAACAGATGTGCGCAACATAGGGTAATTCTGCGAGAACCAAAGAATAAAAGAATAATAAATGGCAAGGCTCACCCACCTTGTAAGGTTTTGCAAATGGTAGGCAAACTCTAATACAAGCTCATCAGAAGAACCTGAAAACCTGGAAATGGAAGTCTGCAGCCACGGGATCAAGAAGAAACTTCTTATCGGAGATGCCTGGGGTCCCCAAGAAGGTAAGTAGTTATTGGAAAACAAAAACGTCCCACGGCGCAAGAAACCATCCACAGGTCACCAGGATCAGGAGTACAATATTTTATTGCAGCAATACAACCTGTATCGGGGAATCACTCCCCTTCATCAGGTACAAAGGGCTGCACCTCTTGAGCAGAGCTCTGCTCAAGAAGTGCAGCCCTTTGTACCTGATGAAGGGGAATGATTCCCCGAAATGCATTGTATTGCTGCAATACAATATTGTACTCCTGATCCTGGTGACCTGTGAACGGTTTCTTGCGCCGTGGGCCGTTTTTGTTTTCCAATAACTAGAAATTATAGGACTGGGACAAAATTTTGTAGCCATCACTTTTAAAGATCATCATGAGAGTTTAGTTTTTGCAGTTACACGTCTCCTGTGCCATTGCTTTCCTACAAGAAGGGATGCATGTAGGGGCTACCTTATGCAAGGCTCATGTTAGGACCCCTTGCTGCTCTGCAGCTAGGAGTGACAGGATAACAGGATAATAACATTAGACATTTATGGGGTCATTTACTATTAGGAATACACCTATATTAGGCATATTTCTGGCGCATATTGCAGCGCAAAGGGTATTTGCCACAATCTGCAACTTTACCCTGCTCACGCCAGGTTAGAAAAGTGGGCGTGTCATTGGCGGGAAAGGGGATGGGCCCACAGGCCTGTCTCTTTCAACAGTCTCTATGCCTGTTTTAGGTGTAGAAAATGGTCTTAGATTTAGACCAGCGGTGGATACAACGAAGGACTTAGTTACAGGATTTTTACTGAAATTGTAGAAATTGTCAAGTATTGGTAAGTCAATTTGAGCAAATATAACATAATTACCAGACTTTGTCTGCAGATCTGAATTCCCATTTACTAATATTTGGTCAGTTTTTACTGTCAGATTTTATACTACAATAAAGTGTATTTTATGCCATTGTCTTTTTCTTCTTTTTTTAAGTCATGGAGCCAGGAAGCTGCAAAGACTGCCTTAAGGGCGGCCCAAACCTGTTCATTCAATCACAGCCCTCCGTCAAAAAGAGAACTGCCAGGTGACTATGACAATAATCTATGCACTGGAACTATTGTGCATCCATAAGGCTTCTCCAGTAAAAAAATAAAAATACTACCTGGTTTTAAAAATTTGAGAAAGTGCAGATGTTTATGAAAAAAAAAAATATAGCACTGAAAATCTGATATATAACTGAGCTAAGCAAGTTTTATGCAAAAAAAAAAATATATATTTCCTTATTTCACTGGTTCTTTTCTGGCGTTTTCTTTACATGCAATAAAAACAATCTCTGCCCCTCCCCCTGCTCTGCTAAGGGAGTGAATAAAAGAGCTGCTCTGAGTGACATGTCTGACTGCTGGGAGACTCTGCAGCATGTTGTATGTGTAGGACTACAAGTCCAAGCTGTACAATGACACTGCTAAGGGAGTGGATACAAGAGCTGCCCTTAGTGCTGGGTGCTGGGAGAATCAACAGCAACTTGTAAGTGTAGAACTACATGTCCCACCTGTATAATGACACTGCTAATACACACAGGATCTTCCCCCTACCTTCTTGTGCAATGCTCTCTCTAGTATGTCAGCTCCAGTGCCCAGCATTGTCTCCTCATTGCCTGCAGAGTTGTGCAGCTGAAGGGGTTAAGAATCCTAGCAGAGAGTAGATGGCAGTGAAGGGGGGGGGGGGAGGTGTGACCAGCACAGTGACGTCTGGTTTACAGGCTGGTAAACAACCTTTATCAGAGCAGGGAGAGAAGCTGACATCACAGGTCATGTGACCCTCAGTGAAATCTGAGAAACCAGGCACCGGAGATAAAGTGAGTTAATTGGAAAGCTGTTACATTTGCCTAGTTAGGAACATAGAAAGAACAAAAAATAACTCGTCCATCCCCTCCAGTCCTACAGAAATAATGTCATGTACAGCAATCATGTGACCACTTAAGCCAGTCACTGACCTCAGGGGTCATGTGCCATACCTGCAAGCATCATTGCATGCAGCATTCACATGAATGATATATGCATCGTCATCAATGTAGGAGCTGCAAGAACCACCGTGTTTTTTTGTTTTTTTTTAAATCATTTCCTGCTTGACAAACATTTCGGTAAAATCCTGGAAAGTGCCTTTATAGAAAGTGGTATTCAAAATAAGAAACAGGGGTAATGTTCTTCAAACATACAAGATTTTCCATTAGGAAGCTATAGATTACCCAGCAGGTTCTGCATGGGTGGGGCCATCATTGTGATTGGTAGGAAGTACCACTTTATTTTCCGTCCTGCATAATGGAAACCAGAGAGATCTGTTCTGCTGGCCCACAGACCTCACAGATCAAAACAAAATTCCTGAATTCTGTTTTATGAATTCCATTATTTTTTGTTATAACGGAATGCAATAACAGAATTTATAATGCCCATCTTAACCCGCCCTTATTGGTATTTAATTACATATCTTAGTTTATGGCTGATGTAGGAATAAGTAAATGTAGGATAACATAAATATACCTGATGCAGAATAAGTCTTCCTGCAGTCTCCCTACACTCTCCCTGCACTCCCCCTCTCCAATATTCTTCTATTAACACTGTTCTTAGCTCATGTCTCTCTCTAAGCTCAGCTCACAGGACAATGACGGAGAACACGCAGGATTTTATAGGGCTGTGACATCACAGGGGATCTGTGGATCTGTGGGGCTATCTGTCTTGGCTGCCCAGCATTATGAGTGATCTTGCATTCCCGGTCTTGTCTCCTCTACACTTAGTTTTGCTTCTAACACATGCAGCCACCATTTTAGGAAAACCTGATTTGTTATCAAGAAGCCTGAGGAAATTCGGATTTATATACAATCAAAGTTGTCCTAATGTTTGGACCAAATTCCGAATCAAATGCTTCGCTTCGCTAAACACTAGTTTTAAGCACTTACATTTCACCATCACATATACAGTATCTGCTGCCAATAGTGCCATGTAGTGCTACACAGTAGAAAATAATACAATACCAGATAATTTCATAGTCTATAGGTAAATTAATAACAGGGTGCTAGGGAAGAAACCTAGAATGGGATGAGTGTGGGCTTTGGGGTGCGGGGTCCCTAAATAATGGAGGCTTGAGCCTCTACGGAATTGTCTCTTTTGCCCATGTTATAGTCCAGAAATCCCAATGGTAAACATTATATATGATCCACTATCCTCTAGATTGCAGGTGTGGGGAAAACTTTTACATGGTTCCACATGCAACCGGCTGGGAGAAGGCATTTAAAGCATTCTATGACGAAGAAAATAATTTTCAGTTTGGAAAAGGACAAAAGAACGAGGGCGACATCATTGGAAACTACACTCAGGTACCATGGATTTTCCCTTATCTATTTTTTATCTGTAGAAAACCAATCACAGCGTTGTTCTTAAACTGCAAATTTGGGGATCTTTTGGGATTTCCACACTTGAAATGGCTAAGAACATGGAGCCAAAAATGATAACTATTGTACTAGACTGAAATCAACAGGTCACAATTTACAATGTTCAACTGTTTAGTGTGAGAAATCACCCTTTCATTTAGCTAGCAGCACATAACCTAGTTTCCAGTGGTGGCATAACATTGAGATCTACTAGTCCCAGAAATGGGGTATCTCAGCAGGGTCTTTCTAAGCTTAGACAGTCATACCTTTCATCCATCTCTTCTTCTGTCATCCAGAAGACTCTTATTCCCTGAAACAATCCTAGTACCACATAGACAGTGATGCCACAGGGTGCCACGGCCTGACAATTCTCTGAAAAAAATGTGATCCACTTAAATGGATCTTCTTATGAGACATTTATGGCGATTTGATAAGATATGTTTTAAATGTCCAAAAGCTGTGGGACCTGTCTCTGGGATCTGTTCCTATCTCAAGAAAGGGGTACACACCAGACATGCATTATGTCCTGTCCATTCACTTATTGGATAGCCAAATCAGTGCTTGTGCTCCATTAACTTCATGGCCCCATTCTTGACTGTCAGATATTTATGGCATACACTATCAATATGCGATAAATGTTCCATATAGAAACACCCCTTTTAAAGGAACCAGACTGGAGAGCCACTGTGAGAGCGACTTCCACTTTGGAAGACTAAGGCTGTCCTTTTATTAGATGGACAGCCATTCATCTGAATGGTTATCATTAGAGATGAGCAAATCGAATCCCGCAAAGTGGAATTCAATCCGAATTTCAAGATAAATTCGATAAGTCTAGAAGCCGAATTTCCTTGTGCTTCGTGTTAGTGAATCGATTTAACCTGAAATAGTGTAAAAAACAAGAAAAACATATCACTTACCTCCTCCATTTGCTCGCGACGGGCCGTCAGCCACCATCTTGATTGAAGATCGCGGCCGAAATCCAATGCGTGGTGACGTATGACATCACCATGCTGGCTGGCGTGATGATGTAATCTCGCACCGCTCAATATTTTGCTCCAGATATTCAAACAAGATGGTGGTGGCCAGCCCGTTGCGAGCAAATGGAGGCAGTAAGTTTGACTTAATTTTTTAATGTTAATTTTACACTGTTTTTACACTCAGATGCCGCAATCATGTATGAACGTGGCATCTGAGGGCTACAATGACGGGGGTGGCGCTATCGCAGCTCCCTGTCATTGCAGCCGCTACTTACAAAAAAAAGTTGTCACAAAGCAAAAAATTTTGTAAAAAATCAGTGGAATCGGGGAATCAGTGGAATCAAGCTTTTCATAAATTCACTCATCTCTAGTTATCATACAGTATATCTACATTTCCTTGCAGCTGCCACCTTAGGGAAAATGTCTGGATGGTTGAAGCTTTCCCTGGTAGAAGTTGGTAGCTGTTTGGGAGAAATGCTTCTCAGTTCTCTAAACTTAAAAAAAATGAATAAAATAGATGTTAATGACAATGATGATATTATGGTAGTTGTGGTAATAATAACGATAATTATAATTAAAATGATGATAATTTGGATGATGAAAAAATGTTGATGAGCGTAATGATGATGTTGATAGAGATGTTGAAAAGTGAGAATAAGAAAAAAAATAAGAAAATGTAAAAAGAAAAGTTTATTTTCATATTTTTCCAGGTACTGTTTAAAACATACAAGAAAATAGTAATATAAAAATGGCATGAAAATAGAACACCAATGGAATCAAATGAAAAGAAAAAGGTGTCTAGTAGAGTTGAGCGGACACCTGGATGTTCGGGTTCGAGAAGTTCGGCCGAACTTCCATGAAATGTTCGGGTTCGGAAACCGAATCCGATCCGAACTTCGTCCCGAACCCGAACCCCATTGAAGTCAATGGAGACCCGAACTTTTCAGGCTTCACGTCAGCCACCAGTGCAACAGTCCATTGGCATATATTTAGGCCCAGCACCCAGGCAGAGGAGAGAGGTCCCGCAACAGAGGATCTGTCTACATGTCAGCAGAGAATCAGTCTGCATGTCATAGCAGAGAATCAGGCTTCACGTCAGCCACCACTGCAACAGTCCATTGTCAGATATTTAAGCCCAGGCAGAGGAGAGAAGTCCCGTAACAGAGGATCTGTCTTCATGTCAGCAGAGAATCAGTCTGCATGTCATAGCAGAGAATCAGGCTTCACGTCAGCCACCACTGCAACAGTCCATTGTCAGATATTTAGGCCCAGCACCCAGGCAGAGGAGAGAGGTCCATAACAGAGAATCTGTCTTCATGTCAGCAGAGAATCAGTCTGCATGTCATAGCAGAGAATCAGGCTTCATGTCAGCCACCACTGCAACAGTCCATTGTCAGATATTTAGGCCCAGCACCCAGGCAGAGGAGAGAGGTCCCGTAACAGAGGATCTGGCTTCATGTTAGCAGAGAATCAGTCTGCATGTCATAGAGAATCAGGCTTCACGTCAGCCACCAGTGCAACAGTCCATTGTCAGATATTTAGGCCCAGCACCCAGGCAGAGGAGAGAGGTCCCGTAACAGAGGATCTGTCTTCATGTCAGCAGAGAATCAGTCTGCATGTCATAGCAGAGAATCAGGCTTCACGTCAGCCACCAGTGCAACAGTCCATTGGCATATATTTAGGCCCAGCACCCAGGCAGAGGAGAGAGGTCCCGTAACAGAGTATCTGTCTTCATGTCAGCAGAGAATCAGTCTGCATGTCATAGCAGAGAATCAGGCTTCACGTCACCCACCACTGCAACAGTCCATTGGCATATATTTAGGCCCAGCACCCAGGCAGAGGAGAGAGGTCCGTAACAGAGAATCTGTCTTCATGTCAGCAGAGAATCAGTCTGCATGTCATAGCAGAGAATTAGGCTTCACGTCACCCACCACTGCAACAGTCCATTGGCATATATTTAGGCCCAGCACCCAGGCAGAGGAGAGAGGTCCCGTAACAGAGAATCTGGATTCATGTCAGCAGAGAATCAGTCTGCATGTCATAGCAGAGAATCAGGCTTCACGTCAGCCACCAGTGCAACAGTCCATTGGAATATATTTAGGCACAGCACCCAGGCAGAGGAGAGAGGTCCCGTAACAGAGGATCTGGCTTCATGTCAGCAGAGAATCAGTCTGCATGTCATAGCAGAGAATCAGGCTTCACGTCAGCCACCAGTGCAACAGTCCATTGTCATATATTTAGGCCCAGCACCCAGGCAGAGGAGAGAGGTCCCGTAACAGAGGATCTAGCTGCATGTCAGCAGAGAATCAGTCTGCATGTCATAGCAGAGAATCAGGCTTCATGTCAGCCACCACTGCAACAGTCCATTGGCATATATTTAGGCCCAGCACCCAGGCAGAGGAGAGAGGTTCCGTAACAGAGGATCTGTCTTCATGTCAGCAGAGAATCAGTCTGCATGTAATAGCAGAGAATCAGGCTTCATGTCAGCCACCACTGCAACAGTCCATTGGCATATATTTAGGCCCAGCACCCAGGCAGAGGAGAGATCTCCCGAAACAGAGGATCTGACTTCATGTCAGCAGAGAATCAGTCTGCATGTCATAGCAGAGAATCAGGCTTCATGTCAGCCACCACTGCAACAGTCTATTGGCATATATTTAGGCCCAGCACCCAGGCAGAGGAGAGAGGTCCGTAAAAGAGGATCTGTCTTCATGTCTGCAGAGAATCAGTCTGCATGTCATAGCAGAGAATCAGGGTTCACGTCAGCCACCAGTGCAACAGTCCATTGGCTTATATTTAGGCCCAGCACCCAGGCAGAGGAGAGAGGTCCCGTAACAGAGAATCTGGCTTCATGTCAGCATTGAATCAGTCTGCATGTCATAGCAGAGAATCAGGCTTCACGTCAGCCACCACTGCAACAGTCCATTGTCAGATATTTAAGCCCAGCACCCAGGCAGAGAAGAGAGGTCCCGTAACAGAGGATCTGTCTTCATGTCAGCAGAGAATCAGTCTGCATGTCATAGCAGAGAATCAGGCTTCATGTCAGCCACCACTGCAACAGTCCATTGGCATATATTTAGGCCCAGCACCCAGGCAGAGGAGAGAGGTTCCGTAACAGAGGATCTGTCTTCATGTCAGCAGAGAATCAGTCTGCATGTCATAGCAGAGAATCAGGCTTCATGTCAGCAACCACTGCAACAGTCCATTGGCATATATTTAGGCCCAGCACCCAGGCAGAGGAGAGAGGCCCTGTAACAGAGGATCTGTCTTCATGTCAGCAGAGAATCAGTCTGCATGTCATAGCAGAGAATCAGGCTTCATGTCAGCCACCACTGCAACAGTCCATTGGCATATATTTAGGCCCAGCACCCAGGCAAAGGAGAGAGGTCCCAAAACAGAGGCTCTTTCTTCATATCAGCAGAGAATCAGTCTGCATGTCATAGCAGAGAATCAGGCTTCACGTCAGCCACCAATGCAACAGTCCATTTTTAGATATTTAGGCCCAGCACCCAGGCAGAGGAGAGAGGTCCCGTAACAGAGGATCTGTCTTCATGTCAGCAGAGAATCAGTCTGCATGTCATAGCAGAGAATCAGGCTTCACGTCAGCCACCAGAGCAACAGTCCATTGGCATATATTTAGGCCCAGCACCCAGGCAGAGGAGAGAGGTCCCGTAACAGAGTATCTGGCTTCATGTCAGCAGAGAATCAGTCTGCATGTCATAGCAGAGAATCAGGCTTCACGTCAGCCACCAGTGCAACAGTCCATTGTCATATATTTCGGCCCAGCACCCAGGCAGAGGAGAGAGGTCCGTAACAGAGAATCTGTCTTCATGTCAGCAGAGAATCAGTCTGCATGTCATAGCAGAGAATCAGGCTTCACGTCAGCCACCAGTGCAAAAGTCCATTGTCAGATATTTAGGCCCAGCACCCAGGCAGAGGAGAGAGGTCCCGTAACAGAGGATCTGTCTTCATGTCAGCAGAGAATCAGTCTGCATGTCATAGCAGAGAATCAGGCTTCATGTCAGCCACCATTGCAACAGTCCATTGTCATATATTTAGGCCCAGCACCCAGGCAGAGGAGAGTGGTCCCGTAACAGAGAATCTGGCTTCATGTCAGCAGAGAATCAGTCTGCATGTCATAGCAGAGAATCAGGCTTCACGTCAGCCACCAGTGCAACAGTCCATTGTCATATATTTAGGCCCAGCACCCAGGCAGAGGAGAGATGTCCCGCAACAGAGGATCTGGCTTCATGTCAGCAGAGAATCAGTCTGCATGTCATAGCAGAGAATCAGGCTTCCCGTCAGCCATCAGTGCAACAGTCCATTGTCATATATTTAGGCCCAGCACTAAGGCAGAGGAGAGAGGTCCCGTAACAGAGGATCTGGCTTCATGTCAGCAGAGAATCAGTCTGCATGTCATAGCAGAGAATCAGGCTTCACGTCAGCCACCAGTGCAAAAGTCCATTGTCAGATATTTAAGCCCAGCACCCTGGCAGAGGAGAGAGGTCCCGTAACAGAGGATCTGTCTTCATGTCAGCAGAGAATCAGTCTGCATGTCATAGCAGAGAATCAGGCTTCATGTCAGCCACCACTGCAACAGTCCATTGGCATATATTTAGGCCCAGCACCCAGGCAGAGGAGAGAGGTTCCGTAACAGAGGATCTGTCTTCATGTCAGCAGAGAATCAGTCTGCATGTCATAGCAGAGAATCAGGCTTCATGTCAGCAACCACTGCAACAGTCCATTGGCATATATGTAGGCCCAGCACCCAGGCAGAGGAAAGAGGCCCCGTAACAGAGGATCTGTCTTCATGTCAGCAGAGAATCAGTCTGCATGTCATAGCAGAGAATCAGGCTTCATGTCAGCCACCACTGCAACAGTCCATTGGCATATATTTAGGCCCAGCACCCAGGCAAAGGAGAGAGGTCCCAAAACAGAGGCTCTTTCTTCATATCAGCAGAGAATCAGTCTACATGTCATAGCAGAGAATCAGGCTTCACGTCAGCCACCAATGCAACAGTCCATTTTTAGATATTTAGGCCCAGCACCCAGGCAGAGGAGAGAGGTCCCGTAACAGAGGATCTGTCTTCATGTCAGCAGAGAATCAGTCTGCATGTCATAGCAGAGAATCAGGCTTCACGTCAGCCACCAGTGCAACAGTCCATTGGCATATATTTAGGCCCAGCACCCAGGCAGAGGAGAGAGGTCCCGTAACAGAGTATCTGGCTTCATGTCAGCAGAGAATCAGTCTGCATGTCATAGCAGAGAATCAGGCTTCACGTCAGCCACCAGTGCAACAGTCCATTGTCATATATTTCGGCCCAGCACCCAGGCAGAGGAGAGAGGTCCGTAACAGAGAATCTGTCTTCATGTCAGCAGAGAATCAGTCTGCAAGTCATAGCAGAGAATCAGGCTTCACGTCAGCCACCAGTGCAAAAGTCCATTGTCAGATATTTAGGCCCAGCACCCAGGCAGAGGAGAGAGGTCCCGTAACAGAGTATCTGGCTTCATGTCAGCAGAGAATCAGTCTGCATGTCATAGCAGAGAATCAGGCTTCACGTCAGCCACCAGTGCAACAGTCCATTGTCATATATTTCGGCCCAGCACCCAGGCAGAGGAGAGAGGTCCGTAACAGAGAATCTGTCTTCATGTCAGCAGAGAATCAGTCTGCATGTCATAGCAGAGAATCAGGCTTCACGTCAGCCACCAGTGCAACAGTCCATTGTCAGATATTTAGGCCCAGCACCCAGGCAGAGGAGAGAGGTCCCGTAACAGAGGATCTGTCTTCATGTCAGCAGAGAATCAGTCTGCATGTCATAGCAGAGAATCAGGCTTCATGTCAGCCACCACTGCAACAGTCCATTGTCATATATTTAGGCCCAGCACCCAGGCAGAGGAGAGTGGTCCCGTAACAGAGAATCTGGCTTCATGTCAGCAGAGAATCAGTCTGCATGTCATAGCAGAGAATCAGGCTTCACGTCAGCCACCAGTGCAACAGTCCATTGTCATATATTTAGGCCCAGCACCCAGGCAGAGGAGAGATGTCCCGCAACAGAGGATCTGGCTTCATGTCAGCAGAGAATCAGTCTGCATGTCATAGCAGAGAATCAGGCTTCCCGTCAGCCATCAGTGCAACAGTCCATTGTCATATATTTAGGCCCAGCACTAAGGCAGAGGAGAGAGGTCCCGTAACAGAGGATCTAGCTTCATGTCATCAGAGAATCAGTCTGCATGTCATAGCAGAGAATCAGGCTTCACGTCAGCCACCAGTGCAAAAGTCCATTGTCAGATATTTAAGCCCAGCACCCTGGCAGAGGAGAGAGGTCCCGTAACAGAGGATCTGTCTTCATGTCAGCAGAGAATCAGTCTGCATGTCATAGCAGAGAATCAGGCTTCATGTCAGCCACCACTGCAACAGTCCATTGGCATATATTTAGGCCCAGCACCCAGGCAGAGGAGAGAGGTTCCATAACAGAGGATCTGTCTTCATGTCAGCAGAGAATCAGTCTGCATGTCATAGCAGAGAATCAGGCTTCATGTCAGCAACCACTGCAACAGTCCATTGGCATATATTTAGGCCCAGCACCCAGGCAGAGGAGAGAGGCCCCGTAACAGAGGATCTGTCTTCATGTCAGCAGAGAATCAGTCTGCATGTCATAGCAGAGAATCAGGCTTTACGTCAGCCACCAATGCAACAGTCCATTTTTAGATATTTAGGCCCAGCACCCAGGCAGAGGAGAGAGGTCCCGTAACAGAGGATCTGTCTTCATGTCAGCAGAGAATCAGTCTGCATGTCATAGCAGAGAATCAGGCTTCACGTCAGCCACCAGTGCAACAGTCCATTGGCATATATTTAGGCCCAGCACCCAGGCAGAGGAGAGAGGTCCCGTAACAGAGTATCTGGCTTCATGTCAGCAGAGAATCAGTCTGCATGTCATAGCAGAGAATCAGGCTTCACGTCAGCCACCAGTGCAACAGTCCATTGTCATATATTTCGGCCCAGCACCCAGGCAGAGGAGAGAGGTCCGTAACAGAGAATCTTTCTTCATGTCAGCAGAGAATCAGTCTGCATGTCATAGCAGAGAATCAGGCTTCACGTCAGCCACCAGTGCAAAAGTCCATTGTCAGATATTTAGGCCCAGCACCCAGGCAGAGGAGAGAGGTCCCGTAACAGAGGATCTGTCTTCATGTCAGCAGAGAATCAGTCTGCATGTCATAGCAGAGAATCAGGCTTCATGTCAGCCACCACTGCAACAGTCCATTGTCATATATTTAGGCCCAGCACCCAGGCAGAGGAGAGAGGTCCCGTAACAGAGAATCTGGCTTCATGTCAGCAGAGAATCAGTCTGCATGTCATAGCAGAGAATCAGGCTTCACGTCAGCCACCAGTGCAACAGTCCATTGTCATATATTTAGGCCCAGCACCCAGGCAGAGGAGAGAGGTCCCGCAACAGAGGATCTGGCTTCATGTCAGCAGAGAATCAGTCTGCATGTCATAGCAGAGAATCAGGCTTCCCGTCAGCCATCAGTGCAACAGTCAATTGTCATATATTTAGGCCCAGCACCCAGGCAGAGGAGAGAGGTCCCGTAACAGAGGATCTGGCTTCATGTCAGCAGAGAATCAGTCTGCATGTCATAGCAGAGAATCAGGCTTCATGTCAGCCACCAGTGCAACAGTCCATTGTCATATATTTAGGCCCAGCACCCAGGCAGAGGAGAGAGGTCCCGTAACAGAGGATCTGTCTTCATGTCAGCAGAGAATCAGTCTGCATGTCATAGCAGAGAATCAGGCTTCATGTCAGCCACCAGTGCAACAGTCCATTGTCATATATTTAGGCCCAGCACCCAGGCAGAGGAGAGAGGTCCCGTAACAGAGGATCTGTCTTCATGTCAGCAGAGAATCAGTCTGCATGTCATAGCAGAGAATCAGGCTTCACGTTAGCCACCAGTGCAACAGTCCATTGGCATATATTTAGGCCCAGCACCCAGGCAGAGGAGAGAGGTCCCGTAACAGAGGATCTGGCTTCATGTCAGCAGAGAATCAGTCTGCATGTCATAGCAGAGAATCAGGCTTCATGTCAGCCACCACTGCAACAGTCCATAGTCATATATTTAGGCCCAGCACCCAGGCAGAGGAGAGAGGTCCCGTAACAGAGGATCTGGCTTCATGTCAGCAGAGAATCAGTCTGCATGTCATAGCAGAGAATCAGGCTTCACGTCAGCCACCAGTGCAACAGTCCATTGTCAGATATTTAGGCCCAGCACCCAGGCAGAGGAGAGAGGTCCCGTAACAGAGGATCTGGCTTCATGTCAGCAGAGAATCAGTCTGCATGTCATAGCAGAGAATCAGGCTTCATGTCAGCCACCACTGCAACAGTCCATAGTCATATATTTAGGCCCAGCACCCAGGCAGAGGAGAGAGGTCCCGTAACAGAGGATCTGGCTTCATGTCAGCAGAGAATCAGTCTGCATGTCATAGCAGGGAATCAGGCTTCACGTCAGCCACCAGTGCAACAGTCCATTGTCAGATATTTAGGCCCAGCACCCAGGCAGAGGAGAGAGGTTCCGTAACAGAGGATCTGTCTTCATGTCAGCAGAGAATCAGTCTTCATGTCATAGCAGAGAATCAGGCTTCACGTCAGCCACCAGTGCAACAGTCCATTGGCATATATTTAGGCCCAGCACACAGGCAGAGGATAGAGGTCCCGTAACAGAGAATCTGGCTTCATGTCAGCAGAGAATCAGTCTGCATGTCATAGCAGAGAATCAGGCTTCACGTCAGCCACCAGTGCAACAGTCCATTGGCATATATTTAGGCCCAGCACCCAGGCAGAGGAGAGAGGTCCCGTAATAGAGGATCTGTCTTCATGTCAGCAGAGAATCAGTCTGCATGTCATAGCAGAGAATCAGGCTTCACGTCAGCCACCACTGCAACAGTCCATTGTCAGATATTTAGGCCCAGCACCCAGGCAGAGGAGAGAGGTCCCGTAACAGAGGATCTGGCTTCATGTCAGCAGAGAATCAGTCTGCATGTCATAGCAGAGAATCAGGCTTCACGTCAGCCACCAGTGCAATAGTCCATTGGCATATATTTAGGCCTAGCACCCAGGCAGAGGAGAGAGGTCCCGTAACAGAGGATCTGTCTTCATGTCAGCAGAGAATTAGTCTGCATGTCATAGCAGAGAATCAGGCTTCACGTCAGACACCACTGCAACAGTACATTGTCAGATATTTAGGCCCAGCACCCAGCAGAGGAGAGAGGTCCCGTAACAGAGGATCTGGCTTCATGTCAGCAGAGAATCAGTCTGCATGTGATAGCAGAGAATCAGGCTTCACATCACCCACCACTGGAACAGTCCGTTGTCATATATTTAAGCCCAGGCACCCAGACAGAGGAGAGGTTCATTCAACTTTGGGTAGCCTCGCAATATAATGGTAAAATGAAAATAAAAATAGGATTGAATGAGGAAGTGCCCGGGAGTACAATAATATATGGTTAAGGGGAGGTAGTTAATGTCTAATCTGGACAAGGGACGGACAGGTCCTGTGGGATCCATGCCTGGTTTATTTTTATGAACGTCAGCTTGTCCACATTGGCTGTAGACAGGCGGCTGCGTTTGTCTGTAATGACGCCCCCTGCCGTGCTGAGTAAACGTTCAGACAAAACGCTGGCCGCCGGGCAGACCAAGACCTCCAAGGCATAAAAGACTAGCTCTGGCCACGTGGACAATTTAGAGACCCAGAAGTTGAATGGGGCCGAACAATCAGTCAGTACGTGGAGAGGTGTGCACACGTACTGTTCCACCATGTTAGTGAAATGTTGCCTCCTGCTAACACGTTGCGTATCAGGTGGTGGTGCAGTTAGCTGTGGCGTGTTGACAAAACTTTTCCACATCTCTGCCATGCTAACCCTGTCCTCAGAGGAGCTGGCCGTGACACAGCTGCCTTGGCGACCTCTTGCTCCTACTCTGCCTTGGCCTTTGGCTTCCACTTGTTCCCCTGTGACATTTGGGAATGCTCTAAGTAGCGCGTCTACCAACGTGCGCTTGTACTCGCGCATCTTCCTATCACGCTCCAGTGCAGGAAGTAAGGTGGGCACATTGTCTTTGTACTGTGGATCCAGCAGGGTGGCAACCCAGTAGTCCACACACGTTAAAATGTTGGCAACTCTGCTGTTGTTGGGCAGGCACTGCTGCATGTAGTCGCTCATGTGTGCCAGGCTGCCCAGGGGTAAGGACAAGCTGTCCTCTGTGGGAGGCGTATCGTCATCGTCCTGCCTTTCCCCCCAGCCACGCACCAGTGTTGGGCCCGAGCTGCGTTAGGTGCCACCCCGCTGTGACCATGCTTCATCCTCATCCTCCTCCACCTCCTCCTCATCCTCGTCCTCCAGTAGTGGGCCCTGGCTGGCCACATTTGTACCTGGCCTCTGCTGTTGCAAAAAACCTCCCTCTGAGTCAGTTCGAAGAGACTGGTCTGAAAGTGCTAAAAATGACCCCTCTTCCTCCTCCTCCTCCTCCTCCTCTTCCTGGGCCACCTCCACTTCCATCATCGCCCTAAGTGTTTTCTCAAGGAGACATAGAAGTGGTATTGTAATGCTGATAACGGCATCATCGCCACTGGCCATGTTGGTGGAGTACTTGAAACAGCGCAACAGGGCACATAGGTCTCGCATGGAGGCCCAGTCATTGGTGGTGAAGTGGTGCTGTTCCGTAGTGCGACTGACCCGTGCGTGCTGCAGCTGAAACTCCACTATGGCCTGCTGCTGCTCGCACAGTCTGTCCAGCATGTGCAAGGTGGAGTTCCACCTGGTGGGCACGTCGCATATGAGGCGGTGAGCGGGAAGGCCGAAGTTACGCTGTAGCACAGACAGGCGAGCAGCGGCAGGATGTGAACGCTGGAAGCGCGAACAGACGGCGCGCACTTTATGCAGCAGCTCTGAAAGGACGGGGTAGTTGTGAATGAAATTCTGCACCACCAAATTCAGTACATGCGCCAGGCAAGGGATGTGCGTCAAACTGGCTAGTCCCAGAGCTGCAACGAGATTTCGCCCATGATCGCACACCACCAGGCCAGGCTTGAGGCTCACTGGCAGCAACCACTCGTCGGTCTGTTGTTCTATACCACGCCACAACTCCTGTGCGGTGTGGGGCCTGTCCCCCAAACATATGAGTTTCAGAATGGCCTGCTGACGTTTACCCCGGGCTGTGCTGAAGTTGGTGGTGAAGGTGTGTGGCTGACTGGATGAGCAGGTGGAAGAAGAGGAGGAGGAAGCCGAGAAGGAGGAGGTGGAAACAGGAGGCAAAGAATGTTGCCCTGCGATCCTTGGCGGCGGAAGGACATGCGCCAAACAGCTCTCCGCCTGGGGCCCAGCTGCCACTACATTTACCCAATGTGCAGTTAGGGAGATACAGCGTCCCTGGCCGTGCTTACTGGTCCATGTATCTGTGGTTAGGTGGACCTTGCTACAGATGGCGTTGCACAGTGCACACTATATTTTATCGGATACTTGGTTGTGCAGGGAAGGCACGGCTCTCTTGGAGAAGTAGTGGCGGCTGGGAACAACATACTGTGGGACAGCAAGCGACATGACCTGTTTGAAGCTGTCTGTGTCCACCAGCCTAAATGACAGCATTTCATAGGCCAGTAGTTTAGAAATGCTTGCATTCAGGGCCAGGGATCGAGGGTGGCTAGGTTGAAATTTACGCTTTCTCTCAAATGTTTGTGAGATGGAGAGTTGAACGCTGCCGTGTGACATGTTTGAGATGCTTGGTGACGGAGGTGGTGGTGGTGTTGGTGGTACATCCCCTGTTTGCTGGGCGGCAGGTGCCAATGTTCCTCCAGAGGCGGAGGAAGAGGCTGAGGCGGCAGCAGCAGTAGAGGCCGAGGCGGCAGCAGCAGAAGAGGTAGCAGGGGGAGCCTGAGTGACTTCCTTGTTTTTAAGGTGTTTACTCCACTGCAGTTCATGCTTTGCATGCAGGTGCCTGGTCATGCAGGTTGTGCTAAGGTTCAGAAAGTTAATGCCTCGCTTCAGGCTCTGATGGCACAGCGTGCAAACCACTCGGGTCTTGTCGTCAGCACATTGTTTGAAGAAGTGCCATGCCAGGGAACTCTTTGAAGCTGCCTTTGGGGTGCTCGGTCCCAGATGGCGGCGGTCAAAAGCAGGCGGAGTCTCTTGGCGGTGGGTGTTCTGCTTTTGCCACGCTGTTGGCTCGGTCTCACCACTGCCTCTTCCTCTGAACTGTGAAAGTCAGTGGCACGACCTTCATTCCATGTGGGGTCTAGGACCTCATCGTCCCCTGCATCGTCTTCCACCCAGTCTTCCTCCCTGACCTCCTGTTCAGTCTGCACACTGCAGAAAGACGCAGCAGTTTTGGCACCTGTGTTTCGTCATCATCAGAGACGTGCTGAGGTGGTATTCCCATGTCCTCATCATCAGGAAACATAAGTGGTTTTGCGTCACTGCATTCTATGTCTTCCACCGCTGGGGAAAGGCTAGGTGGATGC
Source organism: Bufo gargarizans (assembly GCF_014858855.1). Classification (NCBI taxonomy): domain Eukaryota; kingdom Metazoa; phylum Chordata; class Amphibia; order Anura; family Bufonidae; genus Bufo; species Bufo gargarizans. Next base: position 35,816,948 of record NC_058083.1, read on the forward strand.
CCTTGGGAAACCCTGCCAGCGGAGTCTTCAAACAGCATAAGAGACTGCTGCATAACTTGAGGCTCACACAGTTTCCCTGGTATGCATGGGGGTGATGTGACAGACTGATGGGCCTGGTTTTCAGGCGCCATCTGTGCGCTTTCTGCAGAAGACAGGGTGGGAGATAATGTGAACGTGCTGGATCCACTGTCGGCCACCCAATTGACTAATGCCTGTACCTGCTCAGGCCTTACCATCCTTAGAATGGCATTGGGCCCCACCATATATCGCTGCAAAGTCTGGCGGCTACAGGGGCCTGAGGTGGTTGGTACACTAGGACGTGTGGATGTGGCAGAACGGCCACGTCCTCTCCCAGCACCAGAGGGTCCACTAACACTTTACGACCATATCCACGTCCATGTCATTTACTAGATGTTTTCCTCATTTTTATCGTTCACCACAACAACAAAAATATTATTTGGCCCAATGTATTGAATTCAAATTCAGGCCTTTTTTTACGGACACCTAACACTATCTGGCTATCTATTTAGGTACCGTATTACACTAATACAGGCACAGCAGTAACGACAGATTTAGCTGGATATAAATTTGAGGCCTAGTATTTAGGCGCTGGGTGACAGGTATAGGTTTACTGACAGAATTAGACTTGGAAATGCACAGTAGCATGTGTGTGAAGTTATTCAGAATGACCCTATGTGCACCTTGAATCTTATATACCCTTTTAGGGATAGATTTCAAATAGCTCTGATACAGCAGAAACCACTAAATTAGGAAATTGCTAAATTGGGAATTGTATTTCAACCCAGAACAAAAACTGTGCTTTGACGGACACTAAATAACTTTACCAGCCACAACAGTACAGCAGTAACGACAGATTTAGCTAAATATAAATTTGAGGCCTAATATTTAGGCGCTGGGTGACAGGTATAGGTTTACTGACAGAATTAGACTTGGAAATGCACAGTAGCGTGTGTGTGAAGTTATTCAGAATGACCCTATGTGCACCTTGAATATTATATACCCTTTTAGGGATAAATTTAAAGTAGGCCTGAAACAGCAGAAACCACTAAATTAGGAAATTGCTAAATTGGGAATTGTATTTCAACCCAGAACAAAAAATGTGCTTTGACGGACACTAAATAACTTGACCAGCCACACCAGTAACGACAGATTTAGCTGGATATAAACTTGAGGCCTAGTATTTAGGCGCTGGGTGACAGGTATACGTTTACTGACAGAATTAGACTGGGATATGGCCAAAAAATAACCACACTATTGATGGTTAAATGCACTTGGTGTGACAGCTTGACCAACCACACTACTGAGGGTTAAATGCACTTGGTGACAGGCGCAGCTTGCCCCTGATGTAGTATATGGCCAAAAAATAAACAGACTATTGCTGGTTAAATGCACTTGGTGTGACAGCTTGACCAACCACACTACTGAGGGTTAAATGCACTTGGTGACGGGCGCAGCTTGCCCCTGATGTAGTATATGGCCAAAAAATAAACAGACTATTGCTGGTTAAATGCACTTGGTGTGACAGCTTCACCCTGATGTAGGCTTTAGCCAAAAAACAACCACACCATTGAGGGTTAAATGCACTTGGTGGCAGCTTGTGCTGGCGCAACACAAAACACAAAATGGCCGCCGATCACCCCAGAAAAAAGTGACTGAAAAACGCTCTGGGCAGCCTAAAAACAGTGAGCAATTCAATAGCAGCAGTTTAATCATCCACAGCTGCAGATCGATCAATGGATGGAGTCTTTTGGAGGAGTTAATCACTGCCTAATCTCGCCCTACTGTCGCAGCTGCAACCTCTCCCTACGCTAATCAGAGCAGAGTGACGGGCGGCGCTATGTGACTCCAGCTTAATTAGAGGCTGGGTCACATGGTGCTCTGGCCAATCACAGCCAATAGTAGGCATGGCTGTGACGGCCTCTGTGGGCAAGTAGTATGACGCTTGTTGATTGGCTGCTTTGCAGCCTTTCAAAAAGCACCAAGAAAGCGACGAACACAGAACCCGAACCCGGGCTTTTACGAAAATGTCCGGGTTCGGGTCCGTGTCACGGACACCCCAAAATTCGGTACGAACCCGAACTATACAGTTCGGGTTCGCTCATCCCTAGTGTCTAGTCATGAATAGAGAGAATGGTGTGGAGCTCATCTGGTCAATAAGGGGTTTGGTTTATATTTTAGGGGTGAATATCATCTCAAATGCATTTGATGGCTCGCTTGTGTTAAGTGTCTGCTAAATTGTCACTGTGTATAAATGCTGCTTACAAATGTAAATCCTTTTCAGCTTGTCTGGCACAACTCCCATTTGATTGGATGTGCGGTTGCTCAATGTGCTGACAAATACTTCCACGTGTGCCATCACTGCCCAGCGTGAGTAGCAATAATATATCTGTAATAAAAAAATTAAATAAAAAAAAAAAAAAATATATATATATATATACACATGTAAAATGCATTTAAATGTCTTCAGAACCTTTCATTTTTTCACATTATATGTTGCAGCATTGTGCTACAATTAATAAAAAAAAATATAGTTTTGCCAAATCGATCTGCTCTCAATACCCATTAATAATTTTAAAAAAATTATGTTTTTGTCTCTGCATTTCAGCAGTCATCATTTTTTCATTTTTTTTTTTAAACTGTTCAAGAGCATTAAGGTTATATATTCAGTGGATATAAAAAGTCTACACACCCCTGTTAAAATGTCAGGTTTATGTGATTAGTGTTGAGCGCGAATATTCGAATTGCAAATTTTTTTCTCGAATATCGCAATTTCGAGATTTCGCGAATATTTAGAATATCGTTCTATATATTCGCAAATTCGAATATTCTTTTTTTTTTTTTTTTATTATTATATTTTTTTCTTTCCCACTTCTCTAAAGTTGTTCTTACCTGTCCTTTGGATTCCTGGCTTCCTGGCTGCTCCAGTCAGTGGCGTTTTCAACTTACTGCTATATTCCATATTAGCTAAATTACAATCTAATCTATATGTGTATTTTACGAAATTTTGCAAATTGCGATGCGAATAATATAACACGAAATAATCGCATGAAGATTTCAATTTAGCACTGCTATATTCCATATTCTAGCCTAATATGGAATATAGCTGTGCTAAGTTGAAATCTTCATGCGATTATTTCGTATTATATTACTCGCATCGCAATTTCGGCTTTTGCAAATGTTCTTAATATTGCTCTAACTTCGTCTTTTAGAATATTACGAATATTCTAAAAGACGAAGTTAGAGCAATATTACGAAATTTCGTAAAATACACATATAGATTGTAATTTAGCTAATATAGTGCTATAATCCCTTTTTTTGCCTCTAAATTTTTTTTTGCCTCTAAATTTTTTTTTGCCTCTTCTGAACTTAAGTTTTGTAAAATATGTACACTATTAAAAAATATTACTATAGCAGTATATTAGCTTAAATACAATCTATGTGTATTTTACGAAATTTCGTAATATTGCTCTAACTTCGTCTTTTAGAATATTCGTAATATTCTAAGAGACGAAGTTAGAGCAAATCACGAAATTTCGTAAAATACACATATTAGCCTAGCCATAGTCAATTAGCATAGGAACGTTGCCTTATACTATCAAGATAAATAATCGCAATACGCGAAAAAAAAAATCGTATATTATTCGCGATGATTGGAATAATTACGAATATTCGATTTCGACGAATATAACACGAATATTCATTCGAATATTCGCGAAATATCGCGAAATCGAATATGGCACCTCCCGCTCATCACTATCTGTGATGTAAATTTCAGAACTTTTGCCACCTTTAATGTGACCTATAAACTGTACAACTCAATTGAAAAACTAACTAAAATCTTTTAGGTAGAGAAAAGAAAAAATATAAAATAAAATAATGTGGTTGCATAAGTGTGCACACCCTTAAACTAATACTTTGTTCAAGCACCTTTTGATTTTATTACAGCACCCAGACTCATACCCAAAAATACTATCAGCATGGCACATTTTGACTTGGCAAGATTTGCCCACTCTTCTTTGCAAAAACACTCCACATCTGTCAGATTGAGAGGGCATCTCCTGTGCACAGCCCTCTTCAGATCACCCCACAGATTTTCAATATGAATCAGGTCTGGGCTCTGGCTGGGACATTCCAAAACTGTAATCTGCTTCTAGTAAAGCCATTCCTTTGTTGATTTGGATGTATGCTTTGGGTGGTTGTCATGCTGAAAGATGAAGTTCCTCTTCATGTTCAGCTTTCTAGCAGAAGCCTGAAGGTTTTGTGCCAATATTGACGGGTATTTGGAACTGTTCATAATTCCCTCTAGCTTAACTAAGGCCCCAATTCCAGCTGAAAAAAAACAGCCCCTTGGCATGATGCTGCCACCACCATGCTTCACTGTGGGGATGGTGTTCTTTTGGTGATCTGCAGTGTTGTTTTTGCATATTATGACCAACAAGTTCAACCTTGGTTTCATCAGACCATAAGACCTTTTCCCACATGCTTTCGGGTAGACTTCAGATGTGTTTTTGCAAAATGTAGCCTGGCTTGGATGTTTTTCTTCGTAAGAAAAGGCTTTCGTCTTGCCACTCTACCTTAATAGCCCAGAAATATGAAGAATTCAGGAGATTGTTGTCTCATGTACCACACCGGCAGTACTTGCCAGATATTCCTACAACTCCTTTAATGTTGCTGTATGCATCTTGGTAGCCTCACAGGCTAGTTTTCTTCTCGTCTTTTCATCAATTTTGGAGGGACGTCCAGTTCTTGATAATAGAGGAAAAAGGTTCTGCGTCGGCGCAAAATCACTAGTAGAGACGGTCTTAGTGAATGGATTCTTCTTGTTTTAATAGAAACAACGCATTTCGGGTATCAGGATCTCCCCTTCGTCAGGTTTAACAGTCTTGGTAATGTCACTGTTGTGCCATAGTTTCTCCACTTGATTATGACTGTCTTCACTGTGTTCCATTGTATATCTAATGCCTTGAAAATTCTTTTGTACCCTTCTCCTGACTAATACCTTTTAACAATGAGATCCCTCTGATGCTTTGGAAGCTCTCTGTGGACCATGGCTTTTGCTGTGGGATGCGACTAAGAAAATTTCAGGAAAGACCAACTAGAGCAGCTGAACTTTATTTGGGGTTAATCAGAGGCATTTTAAAATATGGCAGGTGTATGCTGACTCCTATTTAACAGGATCTTGAATGTAATTGCATAATTCTGAACACAGCTACATCCCCAGTTATAAGAGGGTGTGCACACTTATGCAACCACATTATTTAAGTTATTTTTTTTCTTTCTTCCCTCCACCTAAAAGATTTCAGTTTGTTTTTCAATTGAGTGGTACAGTTTATAGGTCACATTAAAGGTGGAAAAAGTTCTGAAATGATTCATCTTTGTCTCCTTTTTTTACACCACAGAAACCTGACATTTTAACAGGGGCGTGAAGACTCTTTATATCCGCTTTATATCCGCTTTATATACAGTATATACAGTCAGGTCCATAAATATTAGGACATCGACACAATTCTAAAATTTTGGGCTCTATACACCACCACAATGGATTTGATTAAATAAAAACAAACAAGACGTGCTTTACCTGCAGACTGTCAGCTTTAATTTGAGGTTATTTACATCCAAATCAGGTGAACGGTGTAGGAATTACAACAGTTTGCATATGTGCCTCCCACTTGCTAAAGGACCAAAAGTAATGGGGCAGAATAATCATAAATCAAACTTTCACTTTTTAATACTTGGTTGCAAATCCTTTGCAGTCAATTACAGCCTGAAGTCTGGAATGCATAGACATCTCCAGACGCTGGGTTTCATCCCTGGTGATGCTCTGCCAGGCCTCTACTGCAACTGTCTTCAGTTCCTGCTTGTTCTTGGGGCATTTTCCCTTCAGTTTTGTCTTCAGCAAGTGAAATGCATGCTCAATCAGATTCAGGTCAGGTGATTGACTTGGCCATTGCATGCCATACCCCTTCTTTCCCTTAAAAACTCTTTGGTTGCTTTTGCAGTATGCTTTGGGTCATTGTCCATCTGCACTGTGAAGCGCCGTCCAATGAGTACTGAAGCATTTGGCTGAATATGAGCAGATAATATTGCCCGAAACACTTCAGAATTAATCCTGCTGCTTTTGTCAGCAGTCACATCATCAATAAATACAAGAGAACTAGACCCATTGGCAGCCATACATGTCCACGCCATGACACTACCACCACCATGCTTCACTGATGAGGTGGCATGCTTAGGATCCTGCCCCCCTCCCACTCTGCAGCTGACAGGGATTTAAAAAATGAATGTAAAAATTCACTTCTGTCAGCTGCAGGGGTGGGAGAGAGGGTGATTTTCTCCCTGCAGCTCACGCTCAGCACAGTGCTGCTGTCTAAGAGTGAGCTGTTAAAAAGGACATTCCTGTGTCCGTCCAGTTCCTGTGCCGGACGGAGGACAGGGAGTATGAAAGCCGGACTGTCCGGCCTAAAACCGGACCTTTGGCCACCCTAGGAGCAGGTTGCTGTGGAGGTCACAGTTAAGGGGATGGTCTGCTATGGAGGTTAGTGTTAAGGGGCAGATTGCTGTAAAGGCTACTGTTAAGGGGGCTTGGTGTTGTGGAAATCACTGTTAAGGAGATAGGGTACTGTGAAGGTCACTAATAAAAGGGCAGCCCGCTGTGGAGGCCACTATTAAAAGAGTAGCAGGGTACTGTGAGGTCACTGTTAAGGGAGCGGGGTACAGTGGAGGTCACTGTTTAGGGAGCGGGGTACTGTGGCAGTCATTGTTAAAGGGGCAGTCGCAGTGAAGGTTTCTGTTAAGAGGGCCGGGAATGGTGGAGGTCAATTAAGGGGACTGTAACCTTATGGTCAGTGTTAAGAGGCGGGTTATGTAGAGGTCACTGTTAAGGGGGCGGGCTGCTGTGGAGCTTCTATTTTAAGGGACGGGACCCTGGGGAGTGCTGTGGAGGTCACTGTTAAAGGGAACCTGTCACCGGATTTTGTGTATAGAGCTGAGGACATGGGTTGCTAGATGGCTGCTAGCACATTTGCAATATCCAGTCCCCATAGCTCTGTGTGCTTTTATTGTGTTAAAAAAAAAAACATTTGATCCATATGCAAATTAACCTGAGATGAGTCCTATCCCTGACTGATCTCAGGGACAAGACTCATCTCAGGTTAATTAAATCGTTTATTTTACACAATTAAAGCACACAGAGCTATGGGGACTGGGTATTGCGGATGTGCTAGCGGCCATCTAGCAACCCATGTCCTCAGCTCTATACACAAAATCCGGTGACAGGTTCCCTTTAAGGGTGCGGGGTGCTGTAGATGTCACTGGTATAGTGGATACTGTCGATATCTTTTAATGACACACACAAACATTAAATAAAAATAGATTAAATATACCCGTGTGAAGCCAGGTCCTTCAGCTGGTATACACAGGGCTTTTTTTCTCAGAGAAAAGGTGGTGGAACTTGCCCTCCCTCCCCTGGCCATTCCCCTACACACCACTAGGACCGCCCCCTAAACCTGCCCCCTTTAGAGAACAGGAATGCAAGTAAAATATTAGGTCGTGCAAACTGGAAGTCACGTGGCGGGGTAGGAAAATTTTATAGTTTGGTTAAAATTTTACAACACCAGCGCAGCCTGGCCCCATCCTTCCCTCAAGTAGTCTGCCTGCCTTGCCTGCCAGTGACACTAGTTGCCAGTTGCCACACATGGCTAGCACAGCCGGACCCCATTCTAAGTTCCCCCAACCTGGGGGAACTTAGGATGGGGCCCGTCTGCACCGGCCATGTGTGGACTAGGGCACTAGCAGGCAGTGGCACACTACTTGGGGGAAGGATGGGGCCCGGCTGCATCGGCCATGTGTGGACTAGGGCACTGGCAGGCAAGGCAGGCAGTGGCACAAGGGGGGCCCGCCGCCCCAAGTAGTGTGCCAGTGCCACTGCCTGCCTTGCCTAGTGCCACCATGCCATTGCCAGTGACAGTCGTGACAGCCAGGCTGCCAGTGCCCGCGGCCGCCGCCGCCCTAGTCCACACATGGGCAGCGCAGCCTGGCCTGGCCCCTTCCTTCCCTGTTCCTGTTCCCCTAATTGGCCAATTCAATCTTTTTTAACTTAAAAATGAAATAAATGAAAAATTACCTTTTTCCTTTTCCTGCCTGGTGCCGCTCTGCCTCCTGACTCCTGCTCGTGCCGACACCCACGAGCCATGACACTAAACTGCCGCCCGCGCCTCCAGCAGCTGCCCTGCCTGCTGGGCGGGCCTGTCAGTGGAGCCGGAGGCGGGGGGTCCCGGGTCTGGGGCCGCAGACAGCAATGGAGTCGGCCTGGGTGCAGGGTTTGGGGCCACAGAATCGGCGTCTCCTCTCTCACTCTCTCCGCCGCTGTCAGTGGTGGGCGGGAGCTGGGGGGGCCTGAGCCAGTGGAGAGGCGGAGGTGACGGAGGCTGCAGAGACTGAGAGCAATCATGTAAAGTGTCTGTAAGTAAGCAGCCTAAGCAGCGGGCCGGCTGGGCCCAGTAACTAAAGGGGGCGGGGCGAGTCGGCAGAAAATAGGTGGCGGAACGCCGTTTTGGGGCGTTCCGCCAGAAAAAAAGCCCTGGGTATACAGTACATACAAATTAAACCTCAAAACACCAAAAGATAAATATAAACCTACACAAAATACAGGTGTGAATACTAGAGATGTCGCGAACATAAAATTTTCAGCTCGCGAACGCAAATTTCCTCAAATGTTCGCGGTTGAACCGCCATAGACTTCAATAGGCAGGCAAATTTTAAAACCCACAGGGACTCTTTCTAGCCACAGTAGTGATGGAAAAGTTGTTTCACCTGGACTGTGGCATGCCGGAGGGGGATCCATGGCAAAACTCCCATGGAAAATTACATAGTTGACGCAGAGTTGGGTTTTAATCCATAAAGGACATAGATCACCTAACAATCCAAAATTTTTTTGAACAACGTGGTTTAAAACATCCAGTGTGTGTATACGATCAGGTATGATGTTGTATCGATCAGATAGTGTAAGGGTTACGCCCGCTTCACAGACATTGACAGACCAAACTCCCCTTTTAATGCACCGCAAACAACCGCAAACAGTCCATTTGCCCAACTGCAAACTACCCATTTGCACAAGGTTGGATACCAAGCTAGCCATGTCCCGTTGATGTCATTGAAGGTTTCTTCCTCCACCCAGCCACGTACAACACCAAGGGTCCCCGAAAGGTGAATTGAATAGATTTTTTCGAACGGGGAGATGGTTAAAAAAACGCTGGCTCCCTCCACTTTGTTTGAATCCACGGTCTCTGCCTCTGTGCCGTGCAATTTACTGTCACACCCGATATGATCGAAAATTTCTGTTGTTCTTTTCTCATCAATTTAATCCCTGTTACATCCCCAATCTGGGGTCCATTTATTGAATTGATTTTTCAAACGGGGAGATGGTTAAAAAAACGCTGGCTCCCTCCCCTTTGTTTTAATCCACGGTCACTGCGTCTGCGCCGTGCAATTTACTGTCCCACCCGATATAAGTGGTATTTTCTATAGTTCTCTCTTCTCATCAGTTTAATCCCTGTTACGTCCCCAATCTGGGGTCCATTTTTTTTAAAGAAAATAAATCTACCCTCAGGGTCAGTTATATGGTCGACGTGAGTGAAAGGAGTGTTCTTATTAAAACATATACTAACCCCTTTAGAGGCGGACGAATGAGTACCACAATGGAACCAGGTAGGGAAGTAAGAGTGGGATAAATTCGGGAAGTGGTTTACCCTGAAGTGCGTCTCCTGGCGGAAGGCCACGGAACAGCCCATTTTCCTTAATTCTGAAAGGATTTGGCAGCGTTTGGAAGGGGCGTTAAAGCCTTCTACATTATAGGAAGTAATCTGTATGTCTGCCATATTATATTATAAATAGACTGGGGCTGTCCCGCCGTCTCCCCCCAGAAGGGGCAGCACTCTCAAGCCTGCTAGAAAATACAGAAAAATACATGTCATTGTTCCACTCTACATGTTGCTTAGACGGACCATAGAACATAATACATCCTAGAACAAAATGGTTAACAACATAACTAGAAAATGATATATCTAGTGTGAACAGAAAGGTAATAGGCATGGTAAGACCTATAGGTTAAGGGGGAAATAAAGAAAACATGTTAGAAATCACCATAATGTTAAAGATCTGGCGGGTCTGGTCAGACTTGTAAGGAGATGTTCAGTTGACCAAAGGTAGTCTTCTGGACGAGGATCTTCTGGTGTTCCTGGGACTCTTTTGGCATTTTGGGGTGTGTTGGCGTTCCCAGATGCCTGGTTGTGGAATATCAGGAAGGTTGGAAAAGTCCTGAATGGGATCCCAATTCTCTATTTCCAGGTGATCTATCTGCAAATGATCAAAGATTGAGCTCAAATCTGCATATTTAGATACTGAGAGTCTGTGTCCATTAAACATAAAAGACAGGCCAAAAGGGAATGTCCATCTGTATAGGATCCTATGGTCCCTGAGCCATCTTGTCAGCGGGCCCAAAGCCCTTCTTTTATCCAGTGTGGATTGGGCCAGGTCCTGGAAAATTAGTATTTCGTGACCGTCCCAGGTCACTTTGCCAGATTGACGAGCTTTAGTGATAATCGCCTCTTTGACCGGGAAGCTGAGGAGTTTACAGATAATGTCCCTTGGTGGAGCTGTGGCAGGAGGCTTAGGCCTTAGAGCTTGGTGGGCCCTCTCTAGGATGACTTTATGGGTCGTTTCTGGGCCTAGAAGTGACATGCATATTTGCACTACAGTGCTCGGGATGTTTCCCGTGTCCACCGATTCAGGGACACCACGGAACCGTAAGTTGTTTTACCTACCTCTGTTTTCCTGGTCTTCCAGGGAGTTACATAGGCTGTTCATCTTCTGTTGGAGACTCAGGAATCGCTGGGATACTTCTGTTTGGTGGCGGATGATTGCTTCTTGCATGTCTTCTAACGTTTCAACTCTAGGGCGGAAGCTAATGAGGAGGACAGAAGTTCCTTCAGGAAGGTGCGCGAGACAGGGAGATCGTCTGTGTCCTCTTCGCCTCCTGCAGCTTGATCCAATAGGTCGGTTTGTTTAAAGCGCGGGGCGCAGATAGGGGTCGGCGCCATCTTAGGTTCCCTGGGCTCTTGCAGCGTCGCCGCTTTTTTTATATATTTATCCATTTCTCCGGAGGTAGGATTTCTCCTAAATTGTACCTCTTGCTTTCCGGTCCGTGGACCTCCGATTTTCACCATGATCGGTGCGCCAGTTTAATAGAAAAGTGCTTCGGTGGTGATTCTTGTAACGGAGCTGTGCCATCAAGTGTCCATGCTATTCAGGCGCTAGCTCCGCCCCTGACCGGGTCCATTTTTTAAAATTGATTTTTCGAACGGGGAGATGGTTAAAAAAACGCTGGCTCCCTCCCCTTTGTTTTAATGCACGGTCACTGCGTCTGCGCCGTGCAATTTACTGTCACACCCGATATGAGTGGTATTTTCTGAAGTTCTCTTCTCATCAGTTTAATCCCTGTTACATCCCCAATCTGGGGTCCATTTATTGAATTGATTTTTCGAACGGGGAGATGGTTAAAAAAACGCTGGCTCCCTCCCCTTTGTTTAAATCCATGGTCACTGCGTCTGCGCTGTGCAATTTACTCTCACACCCGATATGAGTGGTATTTTCTGTAGTTCTCTTCTCATCAGTTTAATCCCTGTTACGTCCCATATCAGGGATTGCCTTTTGTATAAGAAAATTTAGGCCGGGTACCTTCGACTGCCTTCACAGTGACAGACCAAACTCTGATACACCAAACTGAATTGATTTTAGGAACCGGGAGATGGAAAAAGCAGCTTGGTCAGTCCTCTTACTCCCAAGTTGGGGCACTGCGCGTGCACGGAGCAATGTGCTGTGACACCATATATGAGTGGTGTCTTAACTAGTACTATTCCTATCAGTTTAATCTCTGTTACGTCCCCTATCCGGGGACGTGTGTGTCGAATGGATTAACCATTGTTGAATTAACGAACCATTACGACATCCTGAAATAATTTTGTTCTGAGCTTTGTACTTGCTTTGTATTGGAATTGATGGGGATTTTTTAAATTGTCTGCATTATTTCTAATAAACTATTAAGAGACTTTATTATGATTTTTTTATTTTATGTATTAAAACCCATACAACTTAAAAAATAAACTAAAAAATGAATGTTTTTTCTATGAAAAATTATCCAGCCGATCGCTTTTGGTCTGATCATAATGAAGTAACGGCCTTATTATCATCTGGGGTGTGGCAACATTGCCAACACACTCATCAAGGTGATGATCGCTTCATTGTGATACGCAAGCCCCTTCACCACAACAAGGTAATGATCACGAAGGGGAATTGACACTTGTATGTGCCTTTTTTTTTTTTTTGTTTTGCAGCCACAGTGCAGCACCAGAGGCCAGAAAAATTAGGCATGTACACATGCCTGAAAAATAATGGTATTGTTGCAGCTGCTGTTGTAGCAGCGGCCGGAAAAATTGATGTTTTCCAGGCAGAAAGGTGACTAAAACATTGCGGCTTGAACCCTAGTTGGTGGCGGAGAATTCACGAAAGTCATCCGGTATGCAGACATAAAATACTGCAGCGTGGGGACCATTTTGAGGCCAAGGCATGTCATCAGGCCTTTTGTTAGTCAAACGTATACCCCACTGTCAGTCCCTTCGGGATCCATGCCTCATTCATCTTAATGAAAGTGAGGTAATCAACACTTTTTTGACCGAGGCGACTTCTCTTGTCAGTGACAATGCCTCCTGCTGCACTGAAGGTCCTTTCTGACAGAACACTTAAAGCGGGTCAGGCCAGAAGTTCTATCGCAAACTGGGATAGCTCAGGCCACAGGTCAAGCCTGCACACCCAGTAGTCAAGGGGTTCATCGCTCCTCAGAGTGTCGATATCTGCAGTTAAGGCGAGGTAGTCTGCCACCTGTCGGTCGAGTCGTTCTCTAAGGCTGGATCCCGAAGGGCTGTGGCGATGTGTAGGACTGAAAAAGCTCTGCTTGTCCTCCATCAACAACACATCTGTAAAGCGTCCTGTGCTTGCCGCTGTGGTCGTAGTAGTAGTAGGATTACTTTCACCTCTTCCCCAGTTAGATTCCCGTTGTGCTGTGACATCCCCCTTATAAGCTGTGTAAAGCAATTTTTTTAGTTTGGTTTTGAACTGCGCCATCCTTTCCGACTTTCGGTAATATGGTAACATTTCCGCCACTTTCTGCTTATACCGGGGGTCTAGTAGCGTGGCCACCCAGTACAGGTCGTTCATTTTCCTTCTTTTTTATACGAGGGTCCCACAATAGACATGACAGCATGAAAGACCCTATTTGCCCAAGATTGGATGCCGAGCTACTCATTTCCCGTTCCTCGTCCTCACTGATGTCATTGGCTGTCTGTTCTTCCCCCCAGCCACGTACAACACCACGGGTCCCAGATAAGTGACAACAACAAGCACCCTGGGATGCCTGCTGTGGTTGGTCTTCCTTCTCCTCAAAGCCACATTCCTCCTCTGACTCCTCTTCCTCATACTCCTCTTCCGGCGTTGCTGCAGGTCCGGCAAGTGATGATGACAAGGCTGTTTCTGGTGGTGATAGTGACCACAACTGTTCCTCTTCCTCTTCACGCTCATCTACAGCCTGATCCAGCACTCTTCGCAGGGCACGCTCCAGGAAGAAAACAAATGGGATGAGGTCGCTGATGGTGCATTCGGTGCGACTGACTAGGTTTGTAACCTCCTCAAAAGGACGCATGAGCCTACAGGCATTGCGCATGAGCATCCAGTAACGTGGCCAAAAAATTCCCAGCTCCGCAGAGGCTGTCCTAGCACCCCGGTCATACAAATACTCGTTGATGGCTTTTTCTTGTTGGAGCAGGCGGTCGAACATTAGGAGTGTTGAATTCCAACGTGTCGGGCTGTCGCAAATCAAGCGCTTCACTGGCATGTTTCGCCGCTGAATATCGGAAAAGTGCGCCATGGCCGTGTGGGAACGCCTTAAATGGCCACACACCTTCCTGGCCTGCTTGAGGACGTCCTGTAAACCTGGGTAATTAGACACAAAGCGTTGTACGATGAGACTCAACACATGTGCCATGCACGGCACATGTGTCAGCTTGCCGAAATTCAATGCCGCCAACAAATTGCTTCCATTGTCACACACCACTTTGCCGATCTCAAGTTTGTGTGGGGTCAGCCACTGATCCACCTGTGCGTTTAGGGCAGACAGGAGTGCTGGTCCGGTGTGGCTCTCTGCTTTCAGGCAAGTCAACCTCAAGACAGCGTGACACTGTCGTATCCGGGATGTGGAACAGCCCCTGGGGAGCTGGAGGGATTCAGTTGATGTGCAGCCAGAAGCCGCAGCAGAAGAGGACTCAACCGAGGAGGTTATCGAAGAGGATGGAGTAGGAGGAGTAGAGGAGGTGGCAGTAGGCCTGCCTGCATGTTGTGGCGGTGTCACCAACTCCGCTGCAGAGCCACGCATTCCATGCTTGTCAGCCATCAGCAGGTTGACCCAATGCGCAGTGTATGTGATATACCTGCCCTGACCGTGCTTTGCAGACCAGGTATCAGTGGTCAGATGGACCCTTGCCCCCAAACTGTATGCCAGAGATGCCATGACTTCCTTTTCAATAACAGAATAGAAGTTTGGGATTGCCTTTTTTGAAAAAAAATTAATAAATTGTCTGGGTACCTTCCACTGTGGTGTCCCAATAGCGACAAATTTTTTGAAGGCCTCAGACTCCACCAGCTGGTATGGTAAAAGCTGGCGGGCTAAGAGTTCTGTTAAGCCAGCTGTCAGACGCCGGGCAAGGGGGTGACTCTGTGACATTGGCTTCTTACGCTCAAACATTTCCTTTACAGACACCTGACTGTGGGCAGATGAGATGGAACTGCTGAAGGTGAGAGGCGGAGTGGCGGGTGGTTGAGAGGGGGCAAGGAGGACAGCAGTGGTTGACGTGGCTGAAGATGCTGGACCAGGAGGAGGATGGTGGTGGTGGCAACAGCATGCGTTAATTGGCGTGCTGTCTGGCTGACCCCGGGTGCCGATTCATGCTGTCTGACTGTGCCACTAGCTCCTTGCGACGACCTCCCCCTGCTCCAAACTCGTCTCCTCCTTCTCTCTGTCTCCCCTTCTGAACTTTCCCCCTCTTCTTCTTCTCTTCGAGCAGGCACCCACGTGGCATCCACGGACACATCATCATCATTAACCCCTTCACTTGTATCTGACACCTCAGCAAAGGAAGCAGCAGCGGGTAAAACATCATCATCATCATCATCATCACACTGTACGTCCATGTGTGTAATCCTGCCTGACTGAGACATATCTCTGTTATCTACATCCTCTGGCAATAATTGTTGCGCATCACTAATTTCATCCAACTGATGTGTAAATAACTCCTTTGACGGATCAAGTGAAGCGGCTGTGGTGGTTTTGGTGGTAGTGGTGGCAGTGGGCGGGAGAGTGGTAACTTGAGAGCAGGTGACCGAAGCTGAGATGGATGAAGATGGTGCGCCAAGGTTCTTAGCGGAAGCTGTTGAAGATTGGGTCTCCTGTGTAAGCCAGTAAACTATGTCCTTCAAATTTTTGGGGTTCAGGGTATGTGGCCTCTAAACACTGGGCATTATTCCAGGGCCAGTGGAAATCACAGCACCACGACCACGACGGGGTGGCCTGCCTCTGCCTCTAATTTGTTTTTTGATAAGTGGTACTATGCGTGCAAGGTACTGTGCCACCCTATATAAGTGGTAAGCAGTGGGCACCAGGGGTGTATCTATCACAAGGCAAACAAGGCATTTGCCTAGGGCGGCACTTGCCAATGGGGCGGCAAAATGCCTTGTTTGCTTAGTGATAGTTACACAATATGCTAAATATTTTTTTTGCCCCTTGTCCGATCCGATCCTTCACTATGCGAGCGGCATCGCCGGCGCCACAAAGTGAAGGAGTTGAAATACTTACCGTACTTCCTCCTCCTCCTGACTTCCTCCCGACCTCCCCTGCCTTTTGCGTCCTTTTGCGACATCACACGGAGGTGGAGTCACGGGCTGGCAACGCTAGGGTGAGCCTTATCCCTCCAAGTGCAGAACGGATCCTGCACACGGTCACCATGAACACTGAGGCCGAATTTTGGGGTGTTCGTGACACGGACCCGAACCCGAACATTTTCGTAAAAGTCCGGGTTCGGGTTCGGTGTTTGGTGATTTCTTGGCGCTTTTTGAAAGGCTGCAAAGCAGCCAATCAACAAGCGTCATACAACTTGCCCCAAGAGGCCATCACAGTCATGCCTACTATTGGCATGGCTGTGATTGGCCAGTGCAGCATGTGACCCAGCCTCTATTTAAGCTGGAGTGACGTAGCGCCGCACGTCACTCTGCTCTGATCAGTGTAGTGATAGGATGCAGCTGCAGCTGTTAGGGCGAGATTAGGCAGTGATTTACTCTTCCAAAACACTTAATGAAGTGATCGATCTACAGCTGTGAATCATTCAACCTCTGCTATTTAAATGATCACTGTTTTTAGGCTGCCCAGAGCGTTTTTCTGTCACTTTTTTCTGGGGTGATCGGCGGCCATTTTGTGTCTTGTGGTGCGCCAGCACAAGCTGCCACCAAGTGCATTTAACCAATAGTGTTTTTTTTTTTTTTATATATCCTACATCAGGGGCTTGGCTGTGCTTGCTATTTTATTGAGGGGTGAAATACAATTGCCAAAATAGCAGTACCCTAAATCTGGTGTTTCAGCTGTGGCTAGCCAATTGTAATACTGTCTGCTGTCTGGCAAAGGATAGCCAGATTATCTGCTATGACATGAAGCCTGAATCTCTGCTATGGGACCTCTCTCCTCTGTCTGGGTGCTGGGGCCTAAATATATGACAATGGCCTGTTCCAGTGGTGGGTTATCTGAAGCCTGATTCTCTGCTATGACATGAAGCCTGATTCTCTGCTATGATTTGAAGCCTGATTCTCTGCTATGACATGAAGCCTGATTCTCTGCTATGGGACCTCTCTCCTCTGTCTGGGTGCCGGGGCCTAAATATCTGACAGTGGCCTGTTCCAGTGTTGGGTGACGTGAAGCCTGATTCTCTGCTATGACATGAAGCCTGATTCTCTGCTATGACATGAAGCCTGATTCTCTGCTATGACATGAAGCCTGATTCTCTGCTATGACATGAAGCCTGAATCTCTGCTATGGGACCTCTCTCCTCTGTCTGGGTGCCAGGGCCTAAATATCTGACAGTGGCCTGTTCCAGTGGTGGGTGACATGAAGCCTGATTCTCTGCCATGAGACCTCTCTCAAATTGATATTGGTTAATTTTAATTTATTTTATTTTAATTTTAATTCATTTCCCTATCCACATTTGTTTGCAGGGGATTTGCCTACATTTTGCTGCCCTTTGCAGCCTTCTAACCCTTTCCTGGGCTATTTTACAGACTTTTTAGTGCCGAAAAGTTTGGGTCCCCATTGACTTCAATGGGGTTCGGGGCGAAGTTCGGGTCGAGTTTGGATCCCGAACATTTCCGGGAAGTTCGGCTGAACTTCTCGAACCCGAACATCCAGGTGTTCGCTCAACTCTAATTGTGACACCCTGTAACGGTATGAGTGGTGGCCTGGCCAGTGGCTACAGTACAGTCTGTGGGCCAGACACTCACTGGCTTGCAACTGCGATAATATTTATTACAGAGAAAAAATAAATTGACTTTTTTTTTTATCTGCAAGGTATTGTGACACCCTGTAACGGTATGAGTGGTGGCCTGGCCAGTGGCCACAGTACAGTCTGTGGGCCAGACACTTACTGGCTTGCAACTGCGATTATATTTATTACAGAGAAAAAATAAATTGACTTTTTTTTTATCTGCAATGTATTGTGACACACTGTATGAATGGTGTGCACACAGTACAGTATGTGGGCCAGACACTCACTGGCTTGCAATTGCGATTATATTTATTGCAGAGACAAAATAAATTGACTTTTTTTATCTGCAAGGTATTGTAACACCCTGTATGAATGGTGTGCACACAGTACAGTCTGTGGGCCAGACACTCACTGGCTTGCAACTGCGATTATATCACAGAGAAAAAACTAATTGACTTTTTTTATCTGCAAGGTATTGTGACACCCTGTAACGGTCTGAGTGGTGGCCTGGCCAGTGGCCACAGTACAGTCTGTGGGTCAGACACTCACTGGCCAGGTATTGTGACCCTGTATGAATGGTGTGCACACAGTACAGTCTGTGGGCCTTCAGCCTCTTACACACGGGCAGGCAACTGCAATGTATATATATATATATATATATATATATATATATATATAAATAAAAAAAGCAGACTGATGTACCAGCCCTAAAAAGGGCTTTTTGGGGTTCTGTCAGGACACTGTCCTTACAGCAGATTAGTCTGTGGACACAGAACACTGCCCTAGCTATCGAGTTACCTATTAAATCAGCAGCAGCAGTACTGTCCCTCCTCTCACTAAGAATGCAGCTTCCGAATGAATCTAAAATGGATGCTGTCCAGGAGGTGGGAGGGTCTGGGAGGGAGGGTCTGCTGCTGATTGGCTGGAATGTGTCTGCTGACTGTGAGGTACAGGGTCAAAGTTTGCTCAATGATGATGTATAGGGGGCGGACTGAACAACGCATATGTTCGCCCGCTGCGGCGAACGTGAACAAGCCATGTTCGCTGTGAACTGTTCGCCGGCGAATATTTCAGGACATCACTAGTGAATACCCAAAGCAAATATTCAAGAAAATATACCGTATATAAAAAATATACAATTCCTTCATTTCAATGCATTAAAATATTTAAAATACACATAAATCACCCCTGGGGAAATGCGTTGGGTGAGCGAGGACTCCTCAGGCAGACTACTATCTTTTTCTTTGCTGATCTTTTTGTTTCGGCTTTATTTATTTATGGGACAGTATTTGTTACTGCTATTTCTGGACACCGTTAGCATCGCGTTTTAGGACTGGATCTGCACCGATGTAGTTTTTAGGCAATCTGTTAGGGGGCCGGTGTTGGATTTTCCTGTGTTATCTTTAATAGTTTGGTGCTTGTGTCCATATGGAGTTAATATTATGTCTGCCTGAGTTTTGCTCCTCATATAGCTTTTTCTGGTCATCCATTACGGTATAGATACTCCTTCAATTTTCAATGGTGATTTATGGGTATTTGAATGCATTGGAATAAAGGATTTGTATATTTTTACATATCTTTTCTTGATTATTTGCTTTGGTATTTTGTGTAGGTTTACAATATATGCATATCGTTTTTCTAGTGGCTTTACAATGTACTTCATTCATTCACATTCATGAACACATTTCTATTTTTTTTTTATTTCAGAGGAAACGTGGGCTCCTCAAGTTATCCATACACCGCTGGACCGAAATGTGGAGACTGCCCCAATAACTGCGATGACGGCTTGTGTAGTAAGTATAAGGAGAGAACTTCCAGGAGACATTTCTAATTTATTAAAGCCTATTAGTACATTAAACATGTGATAAGCACTTTTAATATCCTACGTATTTTAGGAGCTGTGCACACGCCATTACTTGGTCAGTAGAAACGGTAGACATAGAGGGAGCGAGCTCTCTCCTACCATCGACACTCCACAGTTGTATCATGCAACCGCAATGCCCCCCCCCCATACATTAAGACCCCTTTCACACAAGCGAGTGAGTTCCACCCATTGGAGTCACAGCACCCGTCCTGACCTCCCAGCACTGACAAAGTACCATAGTATTATATTGATTTATGATACTATGTAACCCTTAGAGGTCTGGAATGTATTGTATAAAACTTACATACTGCCGTGAGGTCTCATTGAGCACCAGACCTCTTCAAATAGCTGTACAGACAAAAAAGACCGGCACTCACTTTATCTTCTGCTGGTTAAATCTCTTTATTCGTCACATATGAGATATTCTGTGACGCGCGTTTCGGCTCCAATACGAGCCTTTCTCAAACAGATACAAATACAGCATACAAAATGACAAAATGTGCACGATTTAAATAGACCGCCTAAGCGGAAATGACATCAGATAACCATAGTGATCAATCAAACAAAAAATGAAACAATAACAGAAACACGTGAGAAGCAACCCAACTGCAGCAGCATCAATCCAAGTAATAGTATTTAAAGATCATACGGAATTCTTTCATTGATCATGGCAGCTTCTAATTCAGATGATGTGGTTGGGGGTTCCTCACGTTTTCTGAAAAAATACATAAGAAGACAATTCAATTCAAAGTTTTAATATACATATCATACTAAATGGTGGTTGGAAAATTACAGGAAGCTATAAAAATCATACTCCCGGTTTAACCCCATGGGTTACAATGTCTGTAGTGTGTGAATCCAATAGGATTCAAGTTTTTTTAACATTTTAATCCGATTACCCCCTCTGCGAGGTTGTGCCACATGTTCAATAATTTGAAAGCACAATTGCGCAATGTTGTGCATGCAGCTATCAAAGAGGTAAGGAATCGGTAGAAGCAAGTTGTTTTTCCTTATAGTGGACTTGTGTTTAGAGAAGTGATCTTTCATTCGCATAGATGTTTCTCCTATGTATAGGAGTCCACAAAGGCACTTTAATAAATATACAACATAATTGCTGTTACATGTTCCACAATGGCCCTCGGCAACAAGAATAGCTTTACCTGCAGCCCTATGGTGGAGTCTGATGGGGGCTGATGTGAGGCTAATGGAGGCTGGAGATAGTCAGATCTGAGTCTGATGGGAAGCCGATCTGAGGCTAATAGCTAATAGAGGCTGGTGAGGGTCTGATGGGATCTGATCTGAGGCTGGGGAGTTGTGAACTGAGGCTGATGGAGAATTTGGGGGTCTGATGGGGCTGACCTATGGCATGAAGGCTGATTAAAAGGCTGGGGGCTGATTAAATGAGGCATAGGGGCTGATATAAGGTATGGGGGTCTCATTTCAGGTATGAATGGGGGTCTTTTTTTTATTGAGGCTGTTATCTGAGGTCTGATTGGGGGTCATTCACATTGGGGTATGCTCTAAGGTCTTAACATTGTCGGTGTGATCTGAGGTTTTATCAACATTGGGGGTCTGATAAAGGGTCGTAATTATATTGGGGGTCTTATTGGGGCTGTGAGATGAGGTCTGATTGCAAAAAAAATACAGTTTATAGTTTGACCAAATATAGCAGTCAAATTTTTAAGTTGACAATTTTGTATGGCCCACAAATGATGATACAAGTATCCAAATGGCCCTCGGCAACAAGAATAGCTTTACCTGCAGCCCTATGTAAAACCACAGATAACACACTGTAGGTACAGTATTGAAACAGAATTCACAAAACACCTTATAGGAATATTTGCTATAATTCCCACCACATATTGAGCTCTTGAGATATGTAGGGATACTTAGTACAAACTATTTTTGAATGCCTTCTTTTTCTTTTTTCCTCTTTCAGCAAATACTTGTTCAAAATGTAACGATGACGGTAACTGTAAAGATTTGAAGCAATACTGCAGTTACCCGCAGATCGGGGATGAATGCGATGCGTCATGCACATGCACAACTGAAATCATATAACATCCTCTCTCTACGTATATTTTCATGGGGAAAAATTAAGTAGCAGTTTGTTTCTATTTGTAAGCAAATAAAAGCAATTCTAAATGAAACAGGAGGAATCATGACTGTGTGTGCACTTAATTTAGGGTGGCTACTGGCTTCACCCCAGAAAGTCGGACCTCACTGGCCACACCCTCAAACAGATATTCCACGCCCCCTGCTCCGTGAAGCCACGCCCCCATCACCAGCTGGGCAAAAAACTAATGGAAGAAGAGGGAAGAACTTTCTGAGGGGAAGGTGAGATGGGGGCAGCCGGGTGCTTATCTCCCCCTGTCAGCCACAGGGAGCCATGTGTGCGGCTCTAGTGACTGACTGGGGGTAAGAGAAGCTTCAGTCGGTTGCTGCAGCTCACGCTCAGACAGAGCAGTGCTGCTGTCTGAGAGCGAGCTACTGAAAGGGTGGACAATCCTGTGTCCGTCCAGGCCCTGCATCGGACAGAGGACAGATAGCCAGAAAACCGGACTATCCGGCCAAAAACGGGCGTCTGGTCACCCTAACTTAATGGTATAGTAGCGTAAGGTGCAAGACACTAGCAGAAGAATGTGAGTTTTTTTGGGGGCTTTAAGATAAACTGACACAACACAGTGAAACCGGAAGAACACAGTGAATAAAGCTTAGAAAAACAGAAAGCAAAATTCACCATACAAAACACGGATCCACAAAAGACACAATGGTCGTGTGCAGGTAGCCTAACCCTAATGTGAACATGTCCATGGATTTCAAGACAACCAATACATTCTAGGGTGGAATCCATGGACCGTGTCCAAACAGTATTGATTAGAGAGATCATAAATTTGCATTCTAAGGCCTCTTGCACATGAACGTTTTTTTTTTCCCCTTTTTTTTTGCGTTCCGTATACGGACCGTATACGGAACCATTAATTTCAATGATCCGCAAAAAGAACGGAAGGTAATCTGTATGCCTTCCGTTTCCATATTTCCTGTTCCGTTCAAAGATAGGAAATGCCCTATTATTGTCCGCATAAGGCCTCTTTCACACGACTGTATGGCTTTTTCAGTGTTTTGCGGTCTATTTTTCACGGATCCATTGTTCAGTTTTTTGTTTCCATTGTGTTTCCGTTTCTGTTACGTTTTTCCGTATGGCATATAGAATATACAGTAATTACATTGAAAAAATTGGGCTGGGCAAAAAAAATTTAATAGATGATTATTCAAAAACGGAACGGATACGGAAGACATACAGAGTACATTCCGTATGTGTTAAGTTTATTTTTTGGGAACCCATTGACTTGAATGGAGCCACGGAACGTGATTTGCGGGCAATAATAGGACGTGTTCTATCTTTAAACGGAACGGAAAAACAAAAATCACGCAAACGGAATGCATATGTTTTTTTTTTTTGCGGAACCATTGAAATGAATGGTTCCATATAGGGCCCGTATACGGAATGCAAAAAATGGCACCTAAACAGAAAATAGAAACGGTTGTGTGAAAGAGGCGTAACGGACAAGGATAGTACTGTTCTATCAGGGGCCAGCTGTTCTGTTCCGCAAAAAACGGAATGCACACGGACGTCATCCCTAGGATCCTGATCAGTCTTAAAAATGCCTGATCAGCCAGAAAAATGCATTGAAATGAAAAAAGTCAATGCCGGAACCGTTTTGCCGAATGACACCGGAAAGACAGATCCGGCATTTCAATGCATTTTTCTGACTGATCAGGATCCTAAGGATGACGTCCGTGTGCATTCCGTTTTTTGCGGTGACTTAACTGTGATGTAACAGCTCTGTATCAGTCATTACCACATGGATTTATAACGGAAGCTCTGGAATTTCATTTGAAAGCTTATAGTAAATATTTATTGGATCTCATACACTTTATTTTAGAAATTACAGTTTTTCTAATTAAAAATATTTTTTTTCAGTTTGATAAAAGTTTTTTTCTACAAAAAACTGGTGTCCCTATGGGTGCGAAATACTCTCCTTCCCTGGCCAATTTGGCCATGGCTTACTGGGAGACAATGTACATTTATAATGAAAATAATCCTTTTTGGATAATATTAGGCGGTACGGCAGATACATCGATGACCTGCTATTTATCTGGTAGGGAGAAGTGTTTGCCGTACCCCCTTTTATGTCCTATTTAAATAATAATAACTATAATCTTGCATTCACCCATACTGTAAATGAATGTGAAATTACATTTTTAGACCTAAAATTACAGGGTATACCAAATCAGGAGATCATTACAGTCACATATAGAAAACCCATCTCAGGTAATACAATTCTTCATGCCGGTACAGTTCATCCAAAACATACATTGAAAGCTATTCCCACTGGTGAATTAATCAGAGCCAAATGTAATTGCAGCACAGAAAAAAACTACCAAGAGAAAGCTACACACAGTAGATTGTCAGCCAGAGGTTACCGTAATTGGATGCTAAAACAAGCCACTGCCCGTGTTAACAAGTTAACACGACATGAGCTTTTAACAAAAGAACATAACGAAAATAGGAACAAAAATAAAAGCAAGACAGGGCCTACGCCACCCATAAGCAAGGTAGGCTACCGCGTAGAGCCCCGTCCCCGCCCAGCGCCGCCTCCTAGCTAATTTATTCACTTTACTTGCCTCTATGTAATCTCGCACAGGCGCACTGGCAGAGGCATCAATATTTTCCCTTATAACATTGGGAAAATAATAGCATTCTTAATACAGAATGCTTAGTAAAATGTTGATTGAGGGGTTAAAAAAATAATAATTATTAATTCACATCCACTTGATCGCGTAGCCGGCATCGTCTTCTTTCTTCTTCTTCTTTCAGGACCTGCAAAAGGACCTTTGATGAAGATAGAAGATCCTTCTATCTTCATTCAGCAGGACCTGTGCTGATGTCACCACGCGGTGAGCACAATTACATTATCAAAGGTCCTTTTGCAGGTCCTGAAAGAAGAAGAAAGAAGACGATGCCTGCTGTGCGATCAAGTGAAAGAGCTGAGTTAATTTTTTATTTATTTTTTAACCCCCCTATTAACATTTTACTAAGCATTGTGTATTAAGAATGCTATTATTTTCCTTTATAACCATGTTATAAGGGAAAATAATAAAGTCTACAGAATACCTAACCCAAATCCGAACTTTAGTGAAAAAGTCCGGGTTCGGGTCTGGGTACCAACATTCTGGTTTTTCTCACACGCGTGCAAAATGCATTGCATTTGCGTGGAAAAAACTGAATAACGGAATGCAATCGCAGTCAAAACTTACTGAAATCGCATGCCTACTCGCACGATTTTCCCTGAACGCACCTGCATCGCATCCGGCCCTCACCCGCGAAAGAGGCCTTAGAGTGTCTTAGGCTACTTTCACACCTGCGTTAGGTGCGGATCCGTCTTGTATCTGCACAGACGGATCCGCACCGATAATGCAAATGCTTGTATCCGTTCAGAACGGATCTGTTTGCATTTAAAAAAAAAAAAAAAAACATTGCACCATATTGTGTCAGTGAAAACGGATCCATCCCCATTGACTTACATGGTAAGTCAGGACGGATCCGTTTGGCTTTGCATCGTCTGGCGGACACTGAAACGTTGTAAGCAGCGTTTTGGTGTTCGCCTCAAAAGCGGAACGGAGACCAAACGCAGCCAAACTGATGCATTCTGAACGGATCCTTATCCATTCAGAATGCATTGGGGCTGAACTGATCCATTTTGGGCCGCTTGTGAGAGCCCTGAAACGGATCTCACAGGCGAACCCAGAATCGCTAGTGTGAAAGTAGCCTTACAGGAAAGCTCAAACCATAGGTAAAAAAAAATCGCACCTAGTGATTTAAAAACAAATTATTCCAAATGGCTCACATTGCTATCCAATTTAGAATTTTATCCCTGTGGGAATCATCCCTGCAAAACCTGGTCTTATGTTCACTCAACCAAAGAATTCTCACACACCCAAAAACAAATAAAATATAAAATAAAAAGCAACATAAATTGCAACTCAGAAGATATCATATACAGTCAGGTCCATAAATATTGGGACATCGACACAATTGTAACATTTTGGGCTCTATACACCACCACAATGGATTTGAAATGAACAAGATGTGCTTTAACTGCAGACTGTCAGCTTTAATTTGAGGGTATTTACATCCAAATCAGGTGAACGGTGCAGGAATTACAACAGTTTGCATATGTGCCTCCCACTTGTTAAGGAACCAAAAGTAATGGGACAATTGGCATCTCAGCTGTTCCATGGCCCAGGTGTGTGTTATTCCCTCATTATCCCAATTACAATGAGCAGATAAAAGCTCCAGAGTTCATTTCAAGTGCGCTATTTGCATTTGGAATCTGTTGCTGTCAACTCTCAAGGTGAGATCCAAAGAGCTGTCACCATCAGTGAAGCAAGCCATTATTAGGCTGAAAAAACAAAACAAACCCATCAGAGAGATAGCAAAAACATTAGTAGTGGCCAAAACAACAGTTTGGAACATTTTTAAAAAGAAGGAAGGCACCAGTGAGCTCAGCAACACCAAAAGACCCGGAAGACCACAGAAAACAACTGTGGTGGATGACCGAAGAATTCTTTCCCTGGTGAAGAAAACACCTTTCACAACCGTTGGCCAGATCAAGTACACTCTCCAGGAGGTAGGTGTATGTGTGTCAAAGTCAACAATCAAGAGAAGACTTCACCAGAGTGAATACAGAGGATTCACCACAAGATGTAAACCATTGGTGAGCCTCAAAAATAGGAAGGCCAGATTAGAGTTTGCCAAACGACATCTAAAAAAGCCTTCACAGTTCTGGAACAACATCCTATGGACAAATGAGACCAAGATCAGCTTGTATCAGAGTGATGGGAAGAGAAGAGTATGGAGAAGGAAAGGAACTGCTCACGATCCTAAAGCATACCACCTCATCAGTGAAGCATGGTGGTGGTAGTGTCATGGCGTGGGCATGTATGGCTGCCAATTGAACTGGTTCTCTTGTATTCATTGATGATTTGACTGCTGACAAAAGCAGCAGGATTAATTCTGAAGTGTTTCGGGCAATATTATCTGCTCATATTCAGCCAAATGCTTCAGAACTCATTGGGCAGCGCTTCACAGTGCAGATGAACAATGACCCAAAGCATACTGCAAAAGCAACCAAAGAGTTTTTTTAAGGTAAAGAAATGGAATGTTATGCAATGGCCAATCACCGGACCTGAATCCGATTGAGCATGCATTTCCCTTGCTGAAGACAAAACTGAAGGGAAAATGCCCCAAGAACAAGCAGGAACTGAAGACAGTTTCAGTAGAAGCCTGGCAGATGAAATCCAGCATCTGGTGATGTCTATGCGTTCCAGACTTCAGGCTGTAATTGACTGCAAAGGATTTGCAACCAAGTATTAAAAAGTGAAAGTTTGATTTATGATTATTATTCTGTCCCATTGCTTTTGGTCCCGTAACAAGTGGGAGGCACATATGCAAACTGTTGTAATTCCTGCACCGTTTACCTGATTTGGATGTAAATACCCTCAAATTAAAGCTGACAGTCTGCAGTTAAAGCACATCTTGTTTGTTTCTTTTCAAATCCATTGTGGTGGTGTATAGAGGCAAAAATGTTATAATTATGTCGATGTCCCAATATTTATGGACCTGACTGTATATGACCATGTGCACACTATGCAATGTAACTTCCATAGGCAGTACAATTAGAAAACTGAAGGTGCGTTTTCTTGAGCATCTGAATGATATCACCAACAAAAAAAAAAATCGTAACATCTCTGGCGCATCTAAATACTTTTTGGAACAACATAATGGTAAGGTTTGCGTCCCTTCGTTTAATTGGTATAGAAAAAGTAAAATTATATAAGCGAGGGGGCAGTTTCAAAAAACTATTATTTGAGAGAAAAGCTTTCTGGATTTTTACCTTAAACACAGCTTACCCTTATGGAATGAATCATCATACAGATATTTTATTACATTATCAATATATGATTGTTTTTCATTCCTGCATTATTGTACATCGTGTCATTATATTATTTACTAATATATATTTTTTTGTATAAGTCAGTCTTCAGCTACAGGCATGTACATCAAGAGTTAATATTATCTACATTTTACCCTAAACCTGCACTGCGGGAATTCCTTAACACTTTCAATTGATTTCATTCCTCCTTATTTGATTAAAAAGCAGTTACTTGCCTGTATCTGAATACTCTATACTATGAAACCATGAAGAAAACCTGTGTTATGGTTGAAACGCGTTGATTTTATGCAGAAGGATTACTTGTTTATATATTTTTTTAATGAAAAAATAAAGAATCATTGATTTGACTCTCTGGATCCATTTGGACTCTTTTGCTGCAGACAGAGTTCAAGCAGGTAGCAGAGTCTAGGAACACAAGCACGGGTCGGGTAAACAGGAACACAAGCAGAGATATCAGATACCTTTGCAGGGCACAGGGACCTTGATGTTCAGGCACCTGGGAAGGGGGCTGAGACACTTATATATGTGCAGGAGGGCTAGGATTGGTCAGTAAGGTCACATGATCTAACCCATAAAGCACAGGAAGTAACTCACGCTTGCCCTTAAGCAAGTGCTACAATGAACAAGCAGCAGGCATGCTGTGGCCAAGGCTAGAAGGAAACCGCAGATTCCAGAACAAACAGTGCCTGCAAGGACAGAGCCCAGGACTGCAGCAGTGAATGGGAATACCAGCAGCAAATTACCACTGAACACGGAGCCCGGCATCGCGGCAGAAAGCAGGGGGACATAGGCGGACAGCAACCGATGTTACAATCAGATGTAATGATTTTATTTCCACCTGTTAGGTGTGTTGGACAATCACCTTGTTTGGGCTCACAATAATTGATCAAAATTACTGACCAAATAACTGAAGTGTGAACTTAATTGAAAAAGACCTGACAAAGGACCTGCGCTGAGCGTGATTCACCATGTGATGACACTGGGAGCGTGCAGTGGTGTCATCACACTCAGCACAGGTCGTTTGGCAGGTCTTTTTCAATCAAGAAAGGAGCAAACTGCCTTTGCTGGAGCAAGTGGATGGGGCAAGTATTTTTTTTTCTGGAGATAACTCCAGGAAAAATTATTTGTTACCATGAAACGCGAGGAAAGTCAGCCTCTTTTAGAATAAAAAAATTCCTACAATTCGGACCGAATTCCACTTTGTTTGCTTCGCTTCGCTTAAACCAGGCATGCTCAACCTGCGGCCCTCCAGCTGTTGCAAAACTACGACTCCCAGCATGCCTAAACAGCTGACAGCTATCAGCCTACATCAGGGCATGGTGGGAGTTGTAGTTTTACAACAGCTGGAGGGCCGCAGGTTGAGCATGCCTGGCTTAAACTAACTGCAATCTTCTGAAAAGTATTGTTTCATCTCCCCAATGCCTCATTCACACATCAGTGTTTTGATCAGTGATTTCCATCATCACTGATTTTCAGCCAAAACCAGTTGCAGCTCTAAACACAGAACAATTGCAGATCTTTTCCTTATACCTTATCTCTGTGTAAGCTTCATTCCTGGTTTTGGCTCACAATCACTGATGAAAATCCCTGACCAAAACAATGATGTGAGAATGAGGCTTTAATCAGTGGAACTAATGGAATAAAACTTCTGTTTTTCAGCAGCACATCCAGTGAAGAGGGTTGCTTCTAACGCATAGGGTTTGCCTGTTTTAATTTCATAGTGACTAGGTTCTGTAAATGTATGGCGCTTGGTCCTGGGCTTTAATCCTGAGCATATACTGTATGTATGGAGCTCCTTCACCGAGGCACTTAGTTTGTGACATGGTTAGCTTGTGACATGGTACTTCATCATGCTTGAAAAAACATTGTTCATCACCAAATTGCCCCTAGATGGTTGGGAGAAGTTGCTCTTGGGGGATGTGGTGATACCATTCTTTATTCATGGCATTGTTCTGCAAGTCAACCCACTATCTTGCATGAGAAGCTTGCAGAGAAATGGCATCTTGCAGATGTGAATGCATCTGCACACACAGAGAAGTGAAGGCTGGAAATATTGAGTTTCTGCATAAACTTGATGTATTTGTCAAGTAAAGGTAAAAACTTATGAAAATGCTTATAACTGTACTTCAGTATACCATAGAAACATCTGATACAAAGATATAAAAACACTAACGCTGCAAACTTTGTAAAATACAAAATATGAGTCAGTGTCAAAACTTCTAGCCACAACTATAAAATCCTCTGATACCGGCTGAAAACAGAGAATGAAATTCAGGAGAGGAGCAGGGACTCAGCAGTGATGCTATCTTAATCCACATGATCAATATAGTTGAATTGCTTTATTAGTATATTTGTGACGCATTTTGGGACCAAACTGGTCCTGTTGTCCTGTTGTCAGGATCCCACGATCCCTTGACAAAATGCCTATCCCTCCCCCTCAGACCATGAACAACAAAGTATTTCTCCATCAAAAACTCCAAGAGAAAGCTTCCAGTAGAAGACAAACAAGACGGAGAAGGGGGAATAAGAAAAGTAGAATATAATACATTTTGAGGGAAGTATTCAGGGTCGCCTTGCCCCAATAGCACCAGTACTGGCTCTATAAAAATATTTAATTTGTCATCCTGTACGATTACTGGTTATGGAATTAGTTTACTTGAAAGATACTTAGCTTTCCGTTCTTCTAATAAAATTAATCATTTTGAATTATTTCTGGATTTACAGATGTGTATCTGGAAATTGACACTCACTGTCATTTCCAAAAACAAGTGGACAAAGAAAGCAGATGAGGGCGATCTGACCTTACATTCTGCATTTGATAAGTATGCTTACCCTAGCATTAAACCTCCATCTAGGTTTTATCCTATGGAAAGCCAAGGCCACAAGCTTTGGACTTGTATCCTCAGAATTCAGCTCTCTGACTAGTGAACTTTATCATGTACGGTAAGTGGTCTTACTGGTGCTGAACTACAGATTCTTAGGAACCTCTAAAATAACCGAGATATAGTAATTAGATCAGCAGACAAGGAGGAAGGGGCGTTACCAAGAACTTCAAAGACTATGAAAAGGAAGCTTACAATGTCCTTTCTAATGTTGATCATTATACTATTATAGACAATGACTCCTTTGCTGATGTCTCCAGGAGGCTGGAACTGTTTGTGAATGAGGCATTATGGAAGAAGAAAAACAATATTTAGCCATCTCGTTTCCAACTCCATTGCATTTTTACCAACTCCCAAGGTTCATAAAAGATCATAAAAACCCTCCAAGATGAACTTAGCTACCAGCCTACTTATCTCATTATTTGGATCTGTTCCTACAAAAATATGTTGTAAAAATACAGAATCATTTAAAAGACAGCTTATTAGGGAACTAACTTGAGGATACCACTTGGAATGACGATTACTTACTCCTTACCATGGACGGCTCACTGTATTCCAAGTCTTTATTGTGCTGAGATCTTTCTTTCTAAGGATCCAAATTTATCTGAGGAAAAATAAAGTTTCTTAGTTACAAGTTTGGGATTTATTCTTAATAACAATTATTTCACTTAGGCCTCCTGCATGCGACAGTAAGGCTGCCGTGCCTGTGTTGCGGACCACAAACCTCTGGTACACAAAACATGGGCACCGGCTGTGTGCTCTCCTCATTGAGATGCAGACCCCATGACTTCAATTGGTCCGCGATCTGCAGCATATGATGAAAGATGGGCCGTGTTCTAAATGAAAGCCCACAGAAACACACAGAACCCATTCCTTGGGCTTCCATGTCTGTGCCGCCAAAACGTAAAAGATAGGACATATCATAACTTTCATCATATCTTGAGGATTGCTTATCCATTGAGGTCAATGGAGTGACAGCCTTACGGTCAAGTGCAGGAGGACTTACTCCAATAAAACATTTCACACTGAGGTACAACCATGGGTAGTGTAATGGTGCCAACCTACACAAACCTTTTTATGGAAGTTTTTGAGAATATATACATTTGGGAGGATATCAGGTGAAAAGAATGTATCATTTTATATTGAAGATATTTATGGAAGACTTATTTTTTTGGTTGGAGAAGAGATCTCAGCTAATTTCTTCCATGAGTCGCTCAACAATAACGACTGGAGGTTTAAATGGTCGTTTAACACTAGTCAGATAACTATTGATTTTTTGGAATATTGCTGTTTCTCATGAAGGGCACCGTTTCATTACCGCCACCAATTTCAAGCAAGTAGACAGTAATCTTTATCTCAATTTTTCTAGTAACCACTGTAAGACATGGTTATTAAATATTTCATATAGTCAGTAGAAAAAAACTGTACTGAAGATTAAATTTTTTTTCTAAATGCAGGAATTTTGAAAGAAAAATTCTAAGAAAAAGGGTATCCCAGATAAAGAACGCACTGGTGATGAGCACCTCTGGTTCGTCTTTCTGTGGACGAACCTAATTAGTTTTTATTTCTATCTCCCTCTGAGCATTAACCACCTCAGCTCCCCTAGCTTAAAGGGAACCTGTCACCTGGATTTTGGGTATAGAGCTGAGGACATGGGTTTCTAGATGGCCGCTAGCACATCCGCAATACCCAGTCCCCATAGCTCTGTGTGCTTTTATTGTGTAAAAAAAAGCTATTTGATAAATATGCAAATTACCCTGAGATGAGTCAGAGCTTGAAAATATGACTCTTTTATGTGAATTAGCATAAAAGGTGGGAAGTACAAAAATGCATAATACTTATTGAATTTGTCTGCAAGTGAAATTAAAAGTGTAATTTATATGTTTAGGGTAACACAATGAACATTCAGAAACGCTGCTCAGTGAGGGTAGCATAGTAGAGGTGACAGGTTCCCTTTAAACACCCTTAATGACCAGACCACTTTTTACAATTCTGCACTACACTACTTTCACCGTTTATTGCTCGGTCATACAACTTACCACCCAAATTAATTTTACCTACTTTTCTTCTCACTAATAGAGCTTTCATTTGGTGGTATTTTATTGCTGCTGACATTTTTTGTTATTAATTGAAATTTACTGACATTTTTTCAGTTGTAAAATTGTTATAAAAAAACGACATCTATATATAAATTTTTCTCAAAATTTATTGTTCTACATGTCTTTGATAAAAAAAAAAAGTTTGGGTAAAAGTTATAGCTTTTACAAACTATGGTACAAAAATGTAAATTTCAGCTTTTTGAAGCAGCTCTGACTTTCTGAGCACCTGTCATGTTTCCTGAGGTTCTACAATGCCCAGACAGTAGAAAAACCCCATAAATATCTCAGTCAAATGCCAACTTTATTTAAAAAAAAATGGGAAAAGTTGTCTTTTACCAAGATATTTCTCTCACGCAGCATGGATATATGTAAAATGACACCCCAAAACACATTGCCCAACTTCTCCTGAGTACGGCGATACCACATGTGTGACACTTTTTTGCAGCCTAGGTGGGCAAAGGGGCCCACATTTCAAAGAGCACCTTTAGGATTTCACAGGGCATTTTTTACACATTTTGATTTCAAACTACTTCTCACACATTAGGGCCCCTAAAATGCCAGGGCAGTATAACTACCCCACATGTGACCCCATTTTGGAAAGAAGACACCCCAAGGTATTCCGTGATGGGCATATTGGGTTCATGGAAGTTTTTATTTTTTGTCACAAGTTAGTGGAATATGAGACTTTGTAAGAAAATAAAAAAAAATAAAAAATCATCATTTTCCGCTAACTTGTGACAAAAAATAAAAAATTCTAGGAACTCACCATGCCCCTCACGGAATACCATGGGGTGTCTCCTTTCCAAAATGGGGTCACTTGTGGGGTAGTTATACTGCCCTGGCATTTCAAGGGACCTAATGCATCAGAAGTAGTTTGAAATCAAAATCTGTAAAAAATACCCTGTGAAATCCGAAAGGTGCTCTTTGGAATGTGGGCCCCTTTGCCCATCTAGGCTGCAAAAAAGTGTCACACATGTGGTATCGCCGTACTCAGGAGAAGTTGGGCAATGTGTTTAGGGGTGTCATTTTACATATACCCATGCTGGGTGAGAGAAATATTTCGGCAAAAGACAACTGTTCCCTACTCTTGGCTTCCCCCTCCTAGCAGGTAGTCGGCCCAGCCTACTCTATCAGGAGGGACGGAACAGGGTGGTGAAGGCTGTTACAACCAGCCATTGCCAACCATTACCTCCCCTGCTGAATCAAAGGACATGGTAAATCTCACATTACATAGCACTGCATTGAAATTCATATAAAAATACACCAATTAAAGAACACAACTGTACTATACCCATACCTGTGCCCCCCAAATAACCCATAGATTTAAAATTCAACGACAGAGAGAAATATATTGGATGTACACTTTGGAGTCCATCCATCCTTAAGGATAAAGAGAAATTGCTGAGACCATCCTATAGTAACAAAAATAGGAAGGCAATAATAAAACAAACAATATAGTACTAGGGATGAGCGAACCCGAACTGTATAGTTCGGGTTTGTACCAAATTTTGGGGTGTCCGTGACACGGACCCAAACATTTTCGTAAAAGTCTGGGTTCGGGTTCGGTGTTCGGCGCTTTCTTGGCGCTTTTTGAAAGGCTGCAAAGCAGCCAATCAACAAGCGTCATACTACTTGCCCCAAGAGGCCATCACAGTCATGCCTACTATTGACATGGCTGTGATTGGCCAGTGCAGCATGTGACCCAGCCTCTATTTAAGCTGGAGTGACGTAGCGCCGCACGTCACTCTGCTCTGAACAGTGTAGGGAGAGGATGCAGCTGCTGCTGTTAGGGCGGGATTAAGCACTAGGCAGGGATTTACTCAGCAAAAACACTTAATAAAGTGATCGATCTACAGCTGTGAATCATTCAACTTCTGCTATTCAATTGCTCACTGTTTTTAGGCTGCCCAGAGCGTTTTTCAGTCACTTTTTTCTGGGGTGATCGGCGGCCATTCTGTGTCTTGTGGTGCGCCAGCACAAGCTGCCACCAAGTCCATTTAACCATCAATAGTGTGTTTTTCTAAGGATGCCGTTCTAAGGATAGTAAGGCCTGAGCAGGTACAGGCATTAGTCAATTGGGTGGCCGACAGTGGATCCAGCACGATCACATTATCTCCCACCCAGTCTTCTGCAGAAAGCGCACAGATGGCACCTGAAAACCAAGCCCATCAGTCTGTCACATCACCCCCATGCATATCAGGGAAACTGTCTGAGCCTCAAGTTATGCAGCAGTCTCTTATGCTGTTTGAAAACTCTGCTGGCAGGGTTTCCCAAGGGCATCCACCTAGCCCTTCCCCAGCGGTGGAAGACATAGAATGCACTGACGCACAACCACTTATGTTTCCTGATGATGAGGACATGGGAATACCACATCAGCACATCTCTGATGATGACGAAACACAGTGTCATGGCTGTAAATGAGCAACAAGAGTGTACACAGAGAATAGCAACTGACCGGACCCAAACTAGGGAGGATAAGGGTGACCCCTGCCAGACCCTAAAAGCTCTCCCTAAGCTGCTATGCGCATGTCCGGATCCGAATGGTAGATCGAGACATGCCCGCGTACCTGAGGCTGAAGACCACTGAAACCCCTACAATAGTGGAAGGGGCACGGCCACCGGTGCCCTGCTCAGTATATGGACGGAACCAGGGTCGCCTCGGATCCAGTCAGCAAAGAACAGATAAACACAATGTCTGTACACTTAACTGAGGTGCTGCAGCCACAGTGCAAACAGATCCGAAGTCAGCAGACGATATCTGAAGTACTCGCATCAGCAGGACACAGATCCAGTGAAGAGAAGTAACACAGGTGAAGACACTCAAGCGAGAGATACAGCTCAAAATGAAGAGTATAATCCGCACCTCTACAAAGGAGGAGGGGTGATTTAAAGGCAGCGAAATCAAACACAGGAGGAACAGCTGGGAGGAAGGAAACCAAAAGTAAAGACCTCATCACAGAGGCGGAGAAACAGGGAAGAGAACTCCTCCTAGCTCTAGTAGTGACATCATCACAGGGGTGTGGAAACAGAGCTATGAGAACGTCTCAAAGCTCTGGTAGTAACACACAGGTGCCAACTGCTGCGTCTTTCTGCAGTGTGCAGACTGAACAGGAGGTCAGGGAGGAAGACTGGGTGGAAGACGATGCAGGGGACGATGAGGTCCTAGACCCCACATGGAATAAAGGTCGTGCCACTGACTTTCACAGTTCGGAGGAAGAGGCAGTGGTGAGACCAAGCCAACAGCGTAGCAAAAGAGGGAGCAGTGAGCAAAAGCAGAACACCCTCCGCCAAGAGACTCAGCCTGCTACTGACCGCCGCCATCTGGGACCGAGCACCCCAAAGGCAGCTTCAAGGAGTTCCCTGGCATGGCACTTCTTCAAACAATGTGCTGATGACAAGATCCGAGTGGTTTGCACGCTGTGCCATCAGAGCCTGAAGCGAGGCATTAACGTTCTGAACCTTAGCACAACCTGCGTGACCAGGCACCTGCATGCAAAGCATGAACTGCAGTGGAGTAAACACCTTAAAAACAAGGAACTCACTCAGGCGCCCCCTGCTACCCCTTCTGCTGCTGCCGCCTCGGCCTCTTCTGCTGCTGTCACCTCGGCCTCTTCCTCCGCCTCTGGAGGAACGTTGCCACCTGCCGCCCAGCAAACAGAGGATGTACCACCAACACCACCACCTCCGTCACCAAGCATCTCAACCATGTCACATGGCAGCGTTCAGCTCTCCATCTCACAAACAGAAAAAGCGTAAATTCCCACCTAGCCACCCTCGATCCCTGGCCCTGAATGCCAGCATTTCTAAACTACTGGCCTATGAAATGCTGTCATTCAGGCTGGTGGACACAGACAGCTTCAAACAGCTCACGTCGTTTGCTGTCCCACAGTGTGTTGTTCCCAGTCGCCACTACTTCTCCAAGAGAGCCGTGCCTTCCCTGCACAACCAAGTATCCGATAAAATCAATTGTTCACTGCGCAACACCATCTGTGGCAAGGTCCACCTAACCACAGATGCGTGGACCAGTAAGCAAGGCCAGGGATGCTATATCTCCCTAACTGCACACTGGGTAAATGTAGTGGCGGCTGGACCCCAGGCGGAGAGCTGTTTGGCGCATGTCCTTCCGCCGCCAAGGATCGCAGGGCAACGTTCTTTGCCTCCTGTTCCCTCCTCCTCCTACTCGGCTTCCTCCTCCTCTTCTTCCACCTGCTCATCCAGTCAGCCACACACCTTCACCACCAACTTCAGCACAGCCGGGGTAAACGTCAGCAGGCCATTCTGAAACTCATATGTTTGGGGGACAGGCCCCACACCGCACAGGAGTTGTGGCGGGGTATAGAACAACAGACCGACGAGTGGTTGCTGCCGGTGAGCCTCAAGCCCGGCCTGGTGGTGTGCGATAATGGGCGAAATCTCGTTGCAGCTCTGGGACTAGCCGGTTTGACGCACATCCCTTGCCTGGCGCATGTGCTGAATTTGGTGGTGCAGAAGTTCATTCACAACTACCCCGACATGTCAGAGCTGCTGCATAAAGTGCGGGCCGTCTGTGCGCGCTTCCGGCGTTCACATCCTTCCGCTGCTCGCCTGTCTGCGCTACAGCGTAACTTTGGCCTTTTCCGCTCACCGCCTCATATGCGACGTGCCCACCAGGTGGAACTCCACCTTGCACATGCTGGACAGACTGTGCGAGCAGCAGCAGGCCATAGTGGAGTTTCAGCTGCAGCACGCACGGGTCAGTCGCAATGCGGAACAGCACCACTTCACCACCAATGACTGGGCCTCCATGCGAGACCTGTGTGCCCTGTTGCGCTGTTTCGAGTACTCCACCAACATGGCCAGTGGCGATGACGCCGTTATCAGCGTTACAATACCACTACTATGTCTCCTTGAGAAAACACTTAGGGCGATGATGGAAGAGGAGGTGGCCTAGGAGGAGGAGGAAGAAGGGTCATTTTTAGCACGTTCAGGCCAGTCTCTTCGAAGTGACTCAGAGGGAGGTTTTTTGCAACAGCAGAGGCCAGGTACAAATGTGGCCAGCCAGGGCCCACTACTGGAGGATGAGGAGGACGAGGATGAGGAGGAGGTGGAGGAGAATGAGGATGAAGCATGTTCACAGCGGGGTGGCACCCAACGCAGCTCGGGCCTATCACTGGTGCGTGGCTGGGGGGAAACGCAGGACGATGATGATACGCCTCCCACAGAGGACAGCTTGTCCTTACCTCTGGGCAGCCTGGCACACATGAGCGACTACATGCTGCAGTGCCTGCCCAACAACAGCAGAGTTGTCCACATTTTAACGTGTGTGGACTACTGAGTTGCCACCCTGCTGGATCCCCGGTACAAAGACAATGTGCCCACCTTACTTCCTGCACTGGAGCGTGATAGGAAGATGCGCGAGTACAAGCGCACATTGGTAGACGCGCTACTGAGAGCATTCCCAAATGTCACGGGGGAACAAGTGGAAGCCCAAGGCCAAGGCAGAGGAGGAGCAAGAGGTCACCAAGGCAGCTGTGTCACGGCCAGCTCCTCTGAGGGCAGGGTTAGTATGGCAGAGATGTGGAAAAGTTTTGTCAACACGCCACAGCTAACTGCACCACCACCTGATACGGAACGTGTTAGCAGGAGGCAACATTTCACTAACATGGTGGAACAGTACATGTGCACACCCCTCCGCGTACTGACTGATGGTTCGGCCCCATTCAACTTCTGGGTCTCTAAATTGTCCACGTGGCCAGAGCTAGCCTTTTATGCCTTGGAGGTGCTGGCCTGCCCGGCGGCCAGCGTTTTGTCTGAACGTGTATTCAGCACGGCAGGGGGCGTCATAACAGACAAACGCAGCCGCCTGTCTACAGCCAATGTAGACAAGCTGACGTTCATAAAAATGAACCAGGCATGGATCCCACAGGACCTGTCCGTC
Source organism: Bufo gargarizans (assembly GCF_014858855.1). Taxonomy (NCBI): domain Eukaryota; kingdom Metazoa; phylum Chordata; class Amphibia; order Anura; family Bufonidae; genus Bufo; species Bufo gargarizans. Next base: position 35,855,379 of record NC_058083.1, read on the forward strand.
CCTTGTCCAGATTAGACATTAACTACCTCCCCTTAACCATATATTATTGTACTCCAGGGCACTTCCTCATTCAATCCTATTTTTATTTTCATTTTACCATTATATTGCGAGGCAACCCAAAGTTGAATGAACCTCTCCTCTGTCTGGGTGCCGGGGACTAAAAACATCTGACAGTGGCCTGTTCCAGTGGTGGGTGACATGAAGCCTGATTCTTTGCTATGACATGAAGCCTGATTCTCAGCAATGGGACCTCTCTCCTCTGTCTGGGTGCCGGGGACTAAAAATATTTGACAGTGGCCTGTTCCATTGTTGGGTGACATGAAACCTGATTCTCTGCTATGGGACCTCTCTCCTCTGTCTGGGTGCCGGGGCCTAAAAATATCTGACAGTGGCCTGTTCCAGTGGTGGGTGACATGAAGCCTGATTCTCTGCCATGAGACCTCTCTCCAATTGATATTGGTTAATTTTAATTTATTTTCTTTTTATTTTTATTCATTTCCCTATCCACATTTGTTTGCAGGGGATGTACCTACATTTTGCTGCCTTTTGCAGCCCTCTAGCCCTTTCCTGGGCTGTTTTACAGCCTTTTTAGTGCTGAAAAGTTCGGGTCCCCATTGACTTCAATGGGGTTCGGGGCGAAGTTCGGGCCGAGTTCGGATCCCGAACCCGAATATTTCCGGGAAGTTCGGCCGAACTTCTCGAACCTGAACATCCAGGTGTTCGCTCAACTCTATACTCTACTAAAATAAATAAATGTGATAATTATTGTAGTGTATAATAGTAATACTGCATGTCAATTATTAATTAACAAATATTTAACCCCATAGCACATCCTTACTCCAGTGGTTAGCACCAGGACTGCAGGAATTAATTGCCATTTGTACAGTTTCATACATAACCACATCACCGTTTAGCTTTCCGTTCTTGTGATTCATCAGAAGAAGAAAGAAAGAAAAAAGAAATTGAAAAAAAAAAGGTAACAAAATAACACATCCGTTAGGGCTCATGCACACAAACATGTACCGCCTATGCTGTGCATTGGGGACCGTAAATTTCTGTACCCAATGCATGGGCACCATCCATGTGTCCGGTGCTGACGTTCTATTTTTTTGCGGTGCGGAGGCATGGACCGAAATGACACGGAATCGCTCCGTAGTGCTTCCGTGGGCTTCCGCTCCTCGACTTCACACCATTTCTTCCGGATTGCGGACCCATTCAAGTGAATACAGCATGTTCACATCCATGAAAAGGTGCACACACTGCCGGTGTCTGTATATTGCGGACCCACTGTTTGTAGGCCGCAATACGGGCACGGCCGGCAGATTTTATTTTGAGCATCAGTTAGCATCAGTTTGCACTAAAAATGACTGATTCATCTTTTTTTAAGCATCAGTTATAATCAGTTATGATCAGTTTGTGTCATTTCCGTCAGAGATTAGTTATTTTTGACAGAAGATCAAAAATAACTAATCTCTACCGGAAGTGACACAAACTGATTATAACTGAAGTTCCAACAGTTTTTTTTTAGTTTTTTTTTCTATTCTTTTGACGGATCAGGTGATATGAACTTTCAGAATTCTTTCCTGAACTGAATAAAGTGAGATATGATGAAATGGATCTCGCTGATAATCCTCAGATTGATGATCTAATGCATCAGGGAAGGAACCCCTCTAGGAAATAAGTTCTCTGGATCTAAAAAAATCTCATATTCTTTACCCACACCGCTGCATCCTGGGTGGAGGAAGAACTATGAGGCGGATCCCTTGGAAGGCAACTTTTGCAATCAAAGACATCCTATCCCGACAGTTCACAAACTCTACAGGATAACAATCCCTTTTGTTGGAATGGGTCTCTCCTTCTATAATCCGAAAAATAGCAGCAATTACTTGTATCAAGTTGTAGTAGACATGATAATCCACAAGAGGGCACCAACATACCTAGTCTCGGCAGCGCTGTGATATAAAGACTGTCGGTTGACTGCACAAAGCAATAGGCTCAACACAACAAATGGTACAGCTACTGCAATCACAAAAAGCCACTGGAGGGCATCCAGGCTACAGACCTCCCAATGATGGCCTTCAGGAAAAATTTTTATTTTTTATTTTACCTCTTTCCATTTCGGCAGTCATACCATAGTTTTTTTTTTCTTGAGGCTTTTTTGTTATGCAGGATGACTTATACTTGCAGGTTCCCATTTCTGGTACATATGTATGCATTATAATGTATAATATATTTATATTCATTTAATTTAAATGACTAACCCTATTAATACCAGAAAATGCCATGGATGAAAGCTAAAACAAACACAATGCATTTGCACTCTGCAAACACAAATACAATAAAGCTACTCTGACTATAGAGAATGTACTAATGCTAAGGGCTCATTCAGATGGCCATAAATGTTTTTCGGTCCGTAAATTGTGGTTCTGCGAAATATGGTGTCACGATAGGTAGGTAAGCAGGGAAATAACCAAACATGGGAAAACAAACAGAACAAACGACTAGGCCCAAAAGCTAGGGAGAAAAGTGTCACCTCCTAGCGATTCCTAAAAGCTTTCCCTAAACTACTGTGCCCATGTGCATACCCTTAGGGTGGATATGCCCATGCCCTTATGCCTAAACCTAAGCACCCTGGGCAAACCCTAAGCAGCAGCGAAAAGGGAAGAGGCAACCTGCTTCTTCGAACCAGGAGGAAGCAAGCATCTCCTTAGAGGCCTAGATAAAACACACAAAGGGAAATGAAGGAGAGTACTTATCTTGAGCAGAGCTGGAGCAGCCAATCCACCACAAATCAAGAGTTCCCAGGAAAGAAATATAACCCACACAGGCCACTGGGGTAATGAAACCCAGTACACCTGAGGGAAGGTGGATCCAGCTCAAACCCAAATCAAAACAAACAAAGAAGTTAGACATGTGCAACCAGTCTGACAGATCTCAGCAGATTCACAAGGCAAGGCGTGACAGTACCCCCCCTTCGATGGGTGACCTCTGGACACTCGAGACCAACTTTATCCGGGTGTGCCCTGTGAAAGGCCCTCACCAGGCGGCTAGCACTGACATCAGCAGCCGGAACCCACATTCTTTCCTCGGGACAGTATCCCTTCCAGTGCACCAGGTACTGGAGGGAACCCCAAATCTTAGAGATTTCAAACTCCAAATCCACCAGGACAGGGGGAGGTGGCAATGGAGATGGTTCCATAGGTTCCACATATTTCTTTAATAAAGACCTGTGAAACACATTATGGATCTTCCAGGTCTGTGGAAGATCCAAACGAAACGCCACTGGGTTGACAATCGCAGAGATTTTGTAAGGGCCACTAAATCTTGGACCCAATTTCCAAGATGGTACCTTCAGCTTAATGTTTATAGTGGACAACCACACCGAATCAGCCACACACACATCCGGACCAGTCATACATCTCCTGTCAGCCATCTGTTTATATCTTTCACCCATCTTTTCCAAATTAACTTGGATCTTCCACTAGATAGATGACAAGGCGGAAGAGAATCTCTCCTCTTGTGGCATCCCAGAAGATCCAGTCACAGAAAAAGTACCAAACTGTGGGTGAAAACCATATGCGCCCAAAAAATTGGCGACTTATCAGTGGACTCCTGTCTACGGGTTTTGAAGGCAAATTCAGCTAGAGATAAGAACGAGGACCAGTCATCTCGGCAACAAAACACCTCAAATAGGACTCCAGGTTTTGGTTACTGCGCTCTGTCTGACCATTCGACTGGGGATGAAAAGCCGAAGAAAAAGACAGTTGAATTCCCAGACAAGAGCAGAACGCCCTCCAAAACCTGGAAACAAATTGCGTCCCCCTATTAGACACCACATCAGAGGGAATTGCCATGTAGTTTCACAATGTTATCGATAAAAACCTGAGCGAGAGTGTTGGCGTTGGGCAAGCTAGGCAATGGTACAAAGTGGGCTATCTTACTGAAGCGGTCCACTACCTCCAAAATCACAGTTTTTCCAGAGGAACTCGGTAAATCGGTATTAAAGTCCATGGACAAATGCGTCCAAGGACGAGACGGGATGGATAAAGGAAGAAGGGATCCTGAAGGCCGAGTGTGAGCCACCTTCGCGCGTGCACAGGTCTCATAAGCTGTCACATAACCCTTCACATACTTGCGCAACCCTGGCCACCAGAATCTCTGGGAAATAACATCTATGGTGGATTTACTTTCAGGATGTCCCGCATGGACCGTATCATGATGTTCCTTGAACACCTTGTATCGCAGTTCAGCAGGAACAAACAACTTGTCAGACACCACATCAGAGGGAATTGCCATGTAGTTTCACAATGTTATCGATAAAAACCTGAGCGAGAGTTTTGGCGTTGGGCAAGCTAGGCAACGGTACAAAGTGGGCTATCTTACTGAAGCGGTCCACTACCTCCAAAATCACAGTTTTTCCAGAAGAACTCGGTAAATTGGTAATAAAGTCCATGGACAAATGCGTCCAAGGACGAGACGGGATGGATAAAGGTAGAAGGGATCCTGAAGGCCGAGTGTGAGCCACCTTTGCGCGTGCACAGGTCTCATAAGCTGTCACATAACCCTTCACATACTTGCGCAACCCTGACCATCAGAATCTACGGGAAATAACATCTATGGTGGATTTACTTTCAGGATGTCCCGCATGGACCGTATCATGATGTTCCTTGAACACCTTGTATCGCAGTTCAGCAAGAACAAACAACTTGTCTGGAGGACAATAATCAGGAGCCTCCTCCTGGGCCCCCAACACCTCCATCTCCAATTCGGGTTACAGAGCGTAAACCACCACCCCATCAGCGAAAATCAGAGCGAGATCCTCCGAATCACTCCCCCAGGAAAACTACATGATAACGCATCTATCTTGACATTTTTAACCCCAGGGTAAAAGGTGACCACAAAATTGAACCTAGTAAAAAACTGTGACCATCTAGCCTGTCTAGGATTCAGGCGCTTAGCAGACTGCAAGTAAGCCAAATTCTTGTGGTCAGTATATGCCGTAATAGGATGAGTAGCTCCCTCCAACCAATGATGCCATTCTTCAAAGGCCAATTTAATGGCCAGCAACTCTCTATCGCCTACATCATAATTTCTTTCAGCGGCCGAGAGTTTCTTGGAGAAAAAAGCACACAGACGCCATTTGCTAGGGGATGGACCCAGCGACAGAACTGTTCCAACCCCCACTTCTGATGCATCAACCTCCACGATGAACGGTTGAGACACATCAGGTCGCATCAGAATTGGAGCAGACGCAAAACATTTCTTAACACGTTCAGGACCTTGGATGAGAATGCTTGTCCTAACTTGCAGGTGCTTAATGCACTAGGACTAACAATTTCATCCTGCAGTAAAACTGTCACTGTGAGTAAACACCCAGTTGATAAGAACTGAGCTACTTGTAATTCTCCTTCTCTAGTGCTGAGGAGATCAAAGCTGTGGATTAGCCTGCAGAGTTAACCCCTTCAGTACTCATCACACATCCATAGCCCTTCCTTAGTGCATGTAATTTACAAAATGATCCAAACATGAAGTAGACATATGGGAAATGTAAAGTAAACTATTTTAGGAGGTATTACTATATGTTTTAAAAGCAGAGAAATATAAATTTAGAAAAATATGAATTTTTCAAAATTTTTGGTACATTTGGTATTTTTTTTATAAATGAAAATGAAATATTTTGACTCAAATTTACAACTGTCATGAAGTACAATGTGTGACGAGAAAACAATCTCAGAATGGCTTGGATAAGTATAAGCGTTCCAAAGTTATTATATAAAGTGACACATGTCAGATTTGCAAAAAATGGCCAGGTCCTTAACCTCTTCCGGACACAGGGCGTACAGGTATGCCCTTATGTCCTAGTACTTAAGGACACAGGGTGTACCTGTATGCCCTGTGTATTTTCGATCACTGCCAATCATTGAGCTAAATTTGCCTAGGTGACCCCCCCCATGTCGGCGATCGCAGCAAACCGCAGGTCAATTAAGACCTGCGGTTTGGTGCGCTTTCTACAGTTTCTGATCAGAAACTTTTGTATTCCTAAAATATATATTTATCTCCCCCCCTTGCACCCCTGAATGATTTTATTCCGGTGGGAGGTGCAGGGGGGGGGTTGCGGGCGGTGCGGGAGGCGGGCGGTGCGGCAGGCGGGATCGCGATCCCCCGCCCGCCTCCCCTTGAATAATCGTTGGTGGCTAGTGGGTATACCAGGGTGTCAGCACATTGCTGACACCCTGGTATAAACGGCTGACATCTGTGATGCTGTAGTAAAAATCGAGGGCCACAGCAGCATGTCCAACTAAATCTTCTTTATTGTACAAAACCCCAAAGCACAGTGTACAAAGGTAGCAACGCTTCGGCTAAGTGTAGCCTTTGTCAAGCATATGTTACAAATGCACAAGCTCACATATAAATACTAAAAATTAGACACTCCCACATTAATGATGGCCCAATGGTCAGATTGATCGACCAGCCAACATCAAATGCAGCAAATCACAGTGGACTCTCACAGCAGTTACTAATGGATGAACATACACTCTCACAGCAGTTGCTAATAAATGAACATACCCCATCTACTTCACCTGTATTAGATGACCCAAAGTGGCTATAAGCGTGACCCGTAGCGTCTGATTATGACGACTGCGCATGTCCGCACATTCGACCGCGACTGCGCATGACCGCGCGCGTCATTCGGCAGCGACAGTCCAAGGTATAGCAAAAAAGCGCGAGACTACACTAGCGGCGCAACAGCCAATCAGAGGCGCCTGCACCGACGGCGTCATAGCCGACGTGCAAGTCATGTGACCGAAAAAACCTCAATCACATGACCGCTGAAATAATCATGTTGTGAGTCGCGCTTTGTTGCTGAAATCCAGCAGTGCCGCATAAATATAACATATAGATCTCCAGTGTGGATCATGATGTATAAGTAGATGCGTGCATCCTAAAAGTGGGAGATGCCCACTGCTGCAAAAAATTCCAAAACTGTAAATGCATTGACATAGATGTTTCACCACTGTTCAAATCATTTAAAGGGGGTGCATAAAAAGCTACAAACATAAAAACATATATAGATATACATATAACGGACGGGAATCTAACTGATCCCTGCCACATTGAACTCCAAATCTGTGATGCGATGTCAGCCGTTTAACCCTTTCCATACCGCGGTCTGTACGGACCGCTGTATGGAAGAGGTTAACAGTCAGAGAGCTCACTCCCTCTCCCATAGGGGGGCTGCTGTACCTTTGCTGCCCCTCGATGGATGAGGGAGAGAGCCCCCAAACAGCCCACAGACAGCTCCCCTACTTACCCTTCACCGTATGCAAAGTTGTGGCAGACGGGGAAGGTTCCCATGGCAACAGGATGCCTTCTCAGGTATAGATCTGTGTCAGACAAAGTGTAAGTAAAATACAGTACAAGAACCAAGTGGGTCTGGGTAAAAAAAAAGGGAAAAAAAAGTGAAAAAAATGTAAAAATCAAAAAACACATTTATCACTGATTAAAAATGAAAAAAATAAAATTCCCTACACATGTTTGATGTCACCGCGTCCGTAACGACCTGATCTATAAAACGGTCATGCTACTTTACTCGAGCGGTGAACGCCATAAAAATAAAAAATAAAAAACTATGATGAAATTAAAATTTTGCCCACTTTACTTCCCAAAAAGAGGTAATAAAAGTGATCAAAAAAGTCGTATGTACGCCAAAATAGTACGAATCAAACCGTCACCTCATCCCACAAAAAATGAGACCCTAACTAAGATAATTGCCCAAAAATTGAACAAACTATGGCTCTCAGAATATGGAGACACTAAAACGGGGGGCTTCAAATGGGACATAGTGTCAAAAAACCCAGTCCAGCAAAATCTGCCTTCCAAAACCATACGGCGCACCTTTCCCGCTACGCCCTACTGTGTGCCCGTACAGTAGTTTACAGCCACATATGGGGTGTTTCTGAAAGCTAGAGAATCGGGGCAATAAATATAGCATTTTGTTTGACTGTTAACCCTTGCTTTATTACTGGAAAAAATGGATTAAAATGGAAAATTTGCTAAAAAATTGAAATTCTCAAATTTCATCTCCATTTGCCAATAACTCTTGTGCAACACATAAAGGGTTAATACAATTTGTAAAATCAGTTTTGAATACCCTGAGGGGTGTAGTTTCTTAGGTGGGTCACTTTTATGGAGTTTCTACTCTAGGGGTGCATCAGGGGGGCTTCAAATGGGACATGGTGTCAAAAAAACTAGTCCAGCAAAATATCACGACCGGTGTGCCGATCACATACGTGACGCAAAGGGAGGGAAAGGGAAGGCCCTGTCCAAGGGAGAGGGAAAGGTGGAGACCCCTAACTCACCTTGAGTCTGGCACCTGACTGCCCTGACGTCCCTAGACGGGATCCTCACCAGTACGCCGATCACGTGCCTAAAACCCTGGCTTTCCATAAGATGAGCCCTAGGTAGTGAATAGGGCGGTGGGAACACTAGTCCGCACCACTAACACTAAAGGAAAACACCAAGGAGAAGACAGACAATACAGACAAAACATATAACCCCAGGTGGGCGGCAACAGTGGACAACAAAAGCCCAACAGGGATCCGGAGGGTAACGCTCTGGAACGACAACCAAGAATCACAGCTACACCGCTCCAGTGGGTCAGTATAGAAGTCCAGGCAGGAAGCTCTATATCTGGCAACCAGAGAAGTGGGAGAGGAGAATATAACGAGGTTGGGAGTGACAGACAAGAAACAGCTGAGGAGAAGAAGCTATGGATCCCTGAGTGAGACAAAAAGGATTGCAAGGCAAACACAGAACGCTATCATTAAGAAGCACCATGATCTTTAGACATAGAGCACGCAGCCACCCGCTGCGACTTCCTGACCACGGGTATAACGGAGTCAGACGTGGCTCTTGACACCCTCGTGACAGTACCCCCCATTCCACGAGGGGCCTCCGGACACTCAGGACAAGGTCTCTCAGGATAAGAGGCATGGAAAGCCTGAACTAACCTGTTGGCGTTTACCTCTGACGCTGAAACCCACATTCTTTCCTCGGGACCGTAACCCCTCTAATGCACCAGATATTGAAGAGAGCGGCGGACCCGACGAGAATCAACAATTTTAGATATTTGAAACTCCAGATTACCATCAACAATAACAGGAGGGGGTGGCAGCGGTGACGGTTCTAGAGGTGGAACATACTTCTTGAGTAACGACTTATGGAAGACGTTATGGATTTTAAAAGTCTGAGGTAGCTCCAGGCGAAAAGCCACGGGGTTAATGATGGCTACTATTTTGTAAGGACCAATGAACATAGGCCCCAGTTTCCAAGAGGGAACCTTTAACTTAATATTCCTAGTAGATAACCACAAATAGTCATTCACTCCTAGGTCCGGACCTGGCGACCGTTTCTTATCAGCCATACATTTATATTTACCTCCCATATTTCTCAAGTTAGCTTGCACCTTCTGCCATAGAGAGGAAAGAAATTACGAAAACCGTTCCTCTTTGGGAACCCCTGATGACCCCTCTTCTTTGAAAGTACAGAATTGGGGATGAAAACCATATGCACCGAGAAATGGTGACTTGCCAGTGGATTCCTGATGGCGATTATTTATAGCAAACTCAGCTAACGGTAAATATGACCACATCTCTTGGTTTTCAGACACAAAACACCTTAGGTATGCCTCAAGGTTTTGGTTGGTACACTCAGTCTGTCCATTTGACTCAGGATGGAAAGCTGAGGAAAAGGACAAGTGTACCCCCAAACGGGAACAAAAAGCTTTCCAAAACTTTGAAATAAACTGGGTTCCGCGATCCGAAACAACATTGGAAGGGACCCCGTGAAGCTTCACGATTTCACTGATGAACACCTGAGCAAGAGTCTTAGCATTAGGTAGTGCAGGTAGCGCAATAAAGTGTACCATTTTGCTAAACCTGTCTACTACTACCAAGATAACAGTTTTACCCGCAGACAAAGGTAAGTCAGTGATGAAATCCATTGATAGATGTGTCCATGGCCTATTGGGAATGACAAGTGGCAATAAAGATCCTGCTGGATGTGTATGAGAGACTTTCGTGCGTGCACAAGTAGAACAAGTAGACACAAAATCCATTACATCCTGATGCAACCTTGGCCACCAAAAACGACGAGACAATAGCTCCAAGGTTGCTTCACTACCCGGGTGCCCAGCATGTGCAGAATTATGATGTTCCTTCAATAATTCAAGAGGCAGATTTAACGGTGCGAACAATTTCTCTGAGGGGCAAGAGGCCGGGGCGTCCCCCTGGGCCTCTAACACCTTTCCCTCCAGAACAGAGTGTACAGCAGAGACAACCACTCCTCTTTGTAAAATGGGTACCGGATCACCAACATTACCCCCTCCAGGGAAACTACGAGATAATGCGTTTGCCTTGGTATTTTTTGCCCCAGGACGATAGGTGATGAAAAAGTTAAACCTGGTAAAAAATAGCGACCACCTAGCTTGTCGATTCGAGGTACAGAAGGTTTTTGTGGTCCGTAATCACCGTGACGGGGTGGATTGCCCCCTCTAAGAAGTGACGCCATTCTTCAAACGCTAGTTTAATAGCTATTTGTTCCCTATTGCCAATATCACAGTTCTTCTCCGCTGCAGATAGTTTTTTAGAAAAGAAAGCGCAAGGACGCCATTTGCCAGGAGACGGACCCTGAGACAGTACAGCCCCCACTCCCACCTCTGACGCATTTACTTAAACAATAAAAGGCTGGGAGACATAAGGTTGGATTAGTGCAGGTGTCGAGGTAAACCTCTCTTTTAGAGAGGAAAATGCAACTTTAGCGGCGTCAGACCATTTAGAAAAATCAGTCAACTTCCTAGTCATGTCAGCAAGGGGTTTGACAATCACTGAATAATTTTTAATGAACTTTCTATAGAAATTTGCAAAACCGAAGAACCGTTGCAGTGCTTTAAGATTCTCAGGAAGATCCCAATCTAAAATTGCCTGGACCTTCCTAGGATCCATACGGAAACCTGAAGCAGATAATAGATATCCCAGGAACTGCATTTGCTGAACGGCGAAGACACACTTTTCAATTTTCGCATATAATTTATTCGTCCGTAGGACCTGCAGTACCTGTCTGACATGTACCTCATGTGTTTTCAGATCAGACGAATAAATTAAGATATCATCTAGGTATATCACCACAAACCTGCCGATAAGATGACTAAAAATATAATTAACGAAATGTTGGAAGACAGCAGGAGCATTGGTCAGACCGAAAGGCATGACTAGATTTTCATAATGCCCCTCAGGGGTGTTAAAAGCTGTCTTCCACTTATCCCCTTCCTTGATACGAATCAGATTGAAGGCCCCCCCCTAAGATCAAGTTTGGAGAACCACTTAGCACCCGCAATCTGATTAAACAGGTCAGGAATGAGAGGAAGAGGGTATGGGTTTCGGATGGTTATCCGGTTTAGTTCGCGGAAATCTAGGCAAGGACGCAGGCCCCCATCTTTCTTTTTTACAAACAAAAACCCTGCAGCCATGGGTGATGAAGAGGGTCTGATGTGTCCCTTAGCCAGACTCTCGGAGATATAATCTTTCATGGCTTGTCTCTCGGGACCCGAAAGATTATATAACCTGGTCTTGGGAAATTTTGCACCGGGAATCAGGTTAACCGGGCAATCATAAGGATGGTGAGGTGGTAACTTCTGACAACCCTTTTCAGAAAAAACGTCCTCAAAGTCTGAAACAAATGTAGGTAGAGTAGCTATGGAGGCGACTAAGCAATTGCTATTTAAGCAATTTTCTCTGCAATGCTCACTCCACTCCAATATCTCCCTGGCCTGCCAATCCACCACTGGATTGTGCGCTACCAACCAGGGAAGACCCAATACCACAGGAGAGGGAAGGCCCTCCAGAACGTAACATGAAAGAGACTCGTTATGGTGATCCCCTACCCGAAATTGTAAGTTATGGACAATGTGAGTGAGGTTTCTCTGAGACAGAGGAGCAGAATCAATAGCGAATATGGGAATAGGTCTCTGTAGTGGACAGAGAGACAAACCCATAGTGCGGGCAAAATGGGCATCTAACAAATTTACCCCTGCTCCACTGTCTAGAAAGAAAGAAATAGTCTCCGTCTTAACACCAAAAACAATAACCGCTGGCAAATTGAGATGTTCGTATGGAGGAAACGTATACCCCCGGGCTGACATCCTCCACACAGCCTGGGGTTAGTGGTTCCGACGGTCTTTTGTTTTTGAGAAAGGAAGGACAGACATTAATGAAATGACCCCTCCCCCCACAGAAAGAACAAACCCCACGCCTACGGCGAGCCTCAGGAGGACGGACCTGACGAGTAGTTCCTCCTAGCTGCATAGGCTCTTCTAGGTCCGTACAGACTAACTGCTGCTTCGGAGGGGTTACCAATTGCTCAGGATTTTTCAATCTGTCCCTAAGACGTCTATCTATTCTGATAGAAAGGGACATAACAGCATCAAGGGAAAGGAGGGTCTCAAACAGCGCAAGCGCATCCTTAACTCTTTCGGAAAACCCAGAGCAGAACTGACTCCTGAGAGCCGGGTCGTTCCACTGAGTATCCGTAGCCCACCTACGGAACTCTGAGCAATATTCCTCTGCTGGCCGATCTCCCTGTAGGAGTCTCCGTAACTTCGACTCAGCCAGGGCGACTCGGTCAGGGTCATCATATATGAGACCCAAGGCCCCAAAAAATTAATCTACTGACCGGAGAGCCCGGGAATCAGTGGGTAAAGAGAACGCCCAGGATTGCGGGTCCCCCTGAAGCAGGGAAGTAACAATCCCCACCCGCTGTTCTTCATTACCAGAGGAGTAAGGGCGCAGCTTAAAATATAACTTACAGGCCTCACGGAACGTCACAAATTTGTCCCTTCTCCCAGAAAATCTGTCAGGAAGAACAACCTCGGGTTCCGCAGCAACCTGGTTACCGTTGCAACTGCTGGGCTTGCAGTCTGCTGCAATTGCTGCTGTTGCTGGAGGACCGACGCCTTCAATCTTGCCACCTCCAAAGACAGGCCTTGAAGTTGCTTTGTCAAAGCAGCAATAGGATCCTTACTGGATTCTAAATAGGTAGAAAAAAAATAAAAAAATACTTTTTCTTTCTACCTACACAAAATAAGGCCAGATATAATCTGACGACCAGCGTGCCGATCACATACGTGACGCAAAGGGAGGGAAAAGGGAAGGCCCTGTCCAAGGGAGAGGGAAAGGTGGAGACCCCTAACTCACCTTGAGGCTGGCACCTGACTGCCCTGACGTCCCTAGACGGGTTCCTCACCCGTACGCCGTTCACGTGCCTAAAACCCTGGCTTTCCCTAAGATGAGCCCTAGGTAGTGAATAGGGCGGTGGGAACAGTAGTCCACACCACTAACACTAAAGGAAAACACCAAGGAGAGGACAGACAATACAGACAAAACATATAACCCCAGGTGGGCGACAACAGTGGACAACAAAAGCCCAACAGGGATCCGGAGGGTAACGCTCTGGAATGACAACCAGGAATCAAAGCTACACCGCTCCAGTAGGTCAGTATAGAAGTCCAGGCAGGAAGTTCTATATCTGGCAACCAGAGAAGTGGGAGAGGAGAATATAAGGAGGTTGGGAGTGACAGGCAAGAAACAGCTGAGGAGATGAAGCTACAACCCCTGAGTGAGACAAAGAGGATTGCAAGGCAAACACAGAACGCTATCATTAAGAAGCAGCATGTTCTTTAGACATAGAGCTCGCAGCAACCCGCTGCGACTTCCTGACCCAGGGTATAACGGAGTCAGACGTGGCTCTTGACACCCTTGTGACACAAAATCTGCCTTCCAAAGACCAAACCGCGCACCTTTCACTCTACACCCTACTGTGTGGCCATACAGTCGTTTACGGCCACATATGGGGTGTTTCTTTAAACGGAAGAGTCAGGGCAATAAAAATACAGTCTTGTTTGTTAGTAGAAAATATGGGTTAAAATTGAAAATTAGGCAAAAAAATGAAATTCTCAAATTTCATCCCCATTTGCCAATAACTCTTGTGCAACACCTAAGGGGTTAACAAAGTTTGTAAAATCAGTTTTGAATACCTTGAGGGGTGTAGTTTATAGAATGGGGTCATTTTTGGGTGGTTTCTATTACGTAAGCCTCGCAAAGGGACTTCAGACCAGTAGTGTTCCCTATAAATTGGGTTTTGTAAATTTCAGAAAAATTTGAATATTTGCTTCTAAACTTCTAAGCTTTGTAACATCCCCCAAAAATAAAATATAATTCCCCAAATAATTCAAACATGAAGTAGACATATGGGGAATGTAAAGTCATCACAATTTTGGGGGTATTACTAAGTATTACAGAAGTTGAGAAACTGAAACTTTGAAATTTGCTAATTTTTCAAATTTTTTGGTAAATTAGGTATTTTTTATGAAAAAAATTTTTTTTTAACAATTTTAGCAGTACAATATGTGACGAAAAAAACAATCTCAGAATGGCCTGGATAAGTCAAAGCGTTTTAAAGTTATCAGCACTTAAAGTGACACTGATCAGATTTGCAAAAAATGGCCTGGTCCTTAAGGTGAAATAAGGTTGTGTCCTTAAGGGGTTAAGGTAAAAATGGCAAGGTCATTAAGGGGTTAATAGCAGAAAAGGCCTGTAATGCCTTATCCAACAGAAAAGTAAGCGCCTTTTTTAGTCATATCTGTCAAAGATTGGTATAACCCAAAATCCGCATCAGAGCTTTCTGTTTCTCTGGCCGGTCCCATTCCAGTACAGCCCGGACCTTTTCGGGGTCCATACGAAAACCAGAGAGCAGGTATCCTAAAAACGGTAGCTCCTTGGACAGCAAATACACATTTTTCCAATTTTGCATACAATTTATTCTCTCGAAGGATTGACAACACCTGTCTCACGTGATCCTGATGGGTCTCCAAATCGAGTGAGTAAATTAGTATATCATCAAAGATGGAAAATTTCATTGACAAATCGCTTAAAGACCGCTGGCGCATTAGTTAAACCAAATGGCATGACAAGATTCTCGAAATGAACTTCGGGTGTATTGAAGGCCGTTTTCCACTCATCTCCTTCCTTAATTCTGATCAGATTATAAGCTCCTCTTAAATCCAACTTGGAGAACAGCTTGTCTCCGACAATTTAATCAAATAGATCAGAAATCAAAGGAAGGGGATACGGATCACGGACCGTAATGAGATTCAATTCCCGGAAATCTAAACATGGTCTAAGTGATTCATCTTTCTTTTTTATGAAAAAGAAGCCCAAGGCTCTAAAAAATGCATCCACCGACCGAAGGGACACAGGGGACTTAGATGGCCTAATTTGTCCGTTTGCCAAACTCTCTGCAATATACTTCCGCATAGCTTCTCTTTCGGGTTGGGAAAGGTTGTATAGTCAAGATTTTGGCAGTTTAGCTCCAGGGATGAGATTGACTGGACAATCATATTCTCGATGGGGAGGCAGCTCCTGAGCTCTACCCTCTGAGAATACGTCCGCAAAATCTGAGAGAAACTAAGGTAGGACCACAGTTGACACCCCTGAGATAGAAGCACAAAGACAGTTGTCTGAACAAAATTCACTTCAGCTACTGATTTGTCTTGTTTGCCAGTCAATAGTAGGGTTATGCTTTATCAACCACGGTAAACCCAGAACCATTGGAACACGCAAGCCCTTCATAACAAAACAAGAAATGGACTCAACATGTGAATCACCCACCCTTAACTAAATGTCATGAATGATATGAGTAAGACTCTTGTGAGAGAGGGGAGGAATCAATAGCAAACACTGGTATCTCTTTATCTAAAGTGCTAGTTCTAAAATTAAGATTTTGGAGGAACTGAAAATCAATAAGGTTTACTCCCGCACCACTGTCAAATACCTCAAAATCAAAATTTTCATGAGTCTAGCGCCACCATCGCAGGCAGAAGGAAATAGCTATTGCAGGGAGAATGCATATTTGCTTGCTCAGAGTCCCCATTCACACTACCAAGAGTCAGGGAAGTCTTTTTTTGTTCTCTTTATGTGAATACCTCTGTAGTTTTTCATTACCGCTTTGAGGTTTAACTAAAGGACATGCACAAACATAATGACCTTCTTTTCCACAGAAGTAATATAGCTTATTCAGCTTCCTAAAATCCCTACCCCCTGAGCGAAAGGAAACCTGGCCCAACTGCATAGGCTCCTCTCCAACCCCAGATTCAAAAGTCATATTACCCCGGGGACTAGGTGGGATGGATCCACTTACAGACGGGATCCCCTGCTCGAGAGAAATCTTATACATTTCTCAAAGACGACTATCAAGCCGCACTGCCAAAGAAATGGCCATCTCCAATGAATCGGGATACTCATGAAAAGCAAGGGCATCTTTCAACCTCTCAGATAGCCCCTGACAAAACTGACTCCGGAGTGCAGGATCATTCCACCCCTAGTCAGTTGCCCATCTTCTAAATTCTGCACAATACGACTCCGCAGTACGTTCTCCCTGTAACAAACTGCACAGCTTAGATTCAGCCAATAGAGACCCGGTCTGGGTCATCATAAATCAAGCCCAAGGCTCTAAAAAATTCATCCACTGACCGAAGGGATGGTGAACCGGTCGTCAGAGAAAAAGCCCAGGACTGAGCGTTCCCTTTGAGCAGAGATATAATGATCCCCACTCTTTGATTCTCGTCACCAGATGACATCGACCTCAGACGAAAATACAACCTGCAGGACTCCCTGAACCGAATAAAGTCATCACCACCCCCTGAGAACCTATCAGGGAGAGCGACTTTAGGCTCTAAGCAAACCTGATTTCCTCCAACGGCGACATACGCCAAAGCATTCTGACACAGTGCAAAAGAACTGCGGAGATCAGCAACCTCCAGTGATAATCCCTGCATGCGATCAAGCAAGGCATCCATGGCATCAATTTCACAAACAGCAGGGATATGACAGTTTTTAGGCGGGTTATAATGTCACGATAGGTAGGTAAGCAGGGAAATAACCAAACACGGGAAAACAAACAGAACAAACGACTAGGCCCAAAAGCTAGGGAGAAAAGGGTCACCTCCTAGCGATCCCTAAAAGCTTTCCCTAAACTGCTGTGCCCATGTGCATACCCTTAGGGTGGATATGCACATGCCCTCGTGCCTAAATCTAAACACCCTGGGCAAACTATAGGCAGCAGGGAAAAGGGAAGAGGCAGCCTGCTTCTCTGGACCAGGAGGAAGCAAGCATCTCCTTAGAGGCCTAGATAAAACACACAAAGGGAAATGAAGGAGAGGACTTATCTTGAGCAGAGCTGGAGAAGATGATCCACCACAAATCAAGAGCTCCCAGGTAAGAACTATAACCTGCACAGGCCACTGGGGGGGGGGGGGGATAAATAGCCTCACTAACAATTAAACCCAGTACACCTGAGGGAAGGTGGATCCAGCTCAAACCCAAATCAAAACAAACAAAGAAGTCAGACATGTGCAGCCAGTCTGACAGATCTCCGCGCATTCACAGGGCAAGGCTTGACATACGGATATTGGCCGAGTATGTTCCGCATTTTGCGGCACGAACAGTGCCAGCGCTATGTTAGTTGTGGGTAGGGTTGCCACCTTTCCCAACAAAAAATATCGGCCATGTTAAGCCACACCAAGGGGTGATGGTCCTGTTGGGGCGTGGATTAATACTGGGTTGTAAGTCGATGTCATGCTGTGGCTCCTATTAATTAGTGCTCCCAGTAATATTAATGTCCCCATTAGTGCCGCCCATAATTAATAGTGACCCCATTAGTGGCCTTTAGTATTAATAATACCCCATTAGTGCCCTTATTAATAGCAATGCCTCCATTAGTGCCCCTAGCAATAGTAATTCTCCTACTAGTGCCCCCCCCAGAATTAATAATGCCCTAATTAGTGCCCCCAGTAATAGTAATGCCCTCATTAGTGCACCCCAGAATTAATAATGCCTCCTATTAGTGCCAACCAATAATAGTAATGCCCCCATTAGCGTCGACCAGAATTAATAGTGCCCCCATTAGTAAGTCGCACTACATTTTTTCCAGAAGAGTAAAAATACTCCTCTTAACAATTTTGAGGAGTATTTTTAGTCGAGGAGGAGTAGGAATTTTTTGGTAATTCACATATATAATGCAGTCTCCTGATATTTCTGCAGAGAACCATTGCTAGTCTCCCATTCAGAAATACATGTAGACATTTTTTTAATTTTACATTTATCCAAAATAAGCTACACACTGCCCCCACCTGACACTGCTACACACTGCTTCCACCTGATGCTGCCATAAGCAGCACCCACCTGACGCTGCGATACACAGCGGCCACCTGACGCTGCCATACACAGGGCCCACCTGACGCTGCCATTCACAGCGCCCACCTGACTCTGCCATACACAGGGCCCACCTGTTTCTGCCATACACAGCGTCCACCTGACGCTGCCATACACAGGGCCCACCTGACGCTGCCATACACAGCGCGCACCTGGCGCTGCCATACACAGGGCCCACCTGACGCTGCCATACACAGCGCGCACCTGACGCTGCCATACACAGGGCCCACCTGATGCTGCCATGCACAGCGCCCACCTGACGCTGCCATGCACAGCGCCCACCTGACGCTACCATACACAGCGCCCACCTGACTCTGCCATACACAGGGCCCACCTGACACTGCCATACACAGTGCCCACCTGACACTGCCATACACAGTGCCCACCTGACGCTGCCATACACAGCGCCCACCTGACGCTGCTATACATAGGGCCCACCTGACACTGTCATACACAGCGCCCACCTGATGCTACAATACACAGGGTGAATGCACCCTAATGCTTATAACTCCTCCACTGTCTTGCTGGGTGAGATGTACACAGCAACCTGGAGGAAGCCAGGACCCAGGGGAGAGAGGTAGATGTGCGCTGCGTGAGGCAGGGGAAGCTGAGCTGCTGAATGAGCAGGTTCCAGGGGCTCTGGCTCTGTCAGCCACAGGGCACACACGGAATAGGAGATTCCGGGGCTGATATACCGACAGGGCCAGGGGCCAGCAGAGCACACCACGGAATACCAGGGAGTCCTGAGAGGACCTAGTGATGGCCAGCGGCCATAGTGAGACGCATGTGCAGGCAGCAACAGTGAGCGTAGCATTCCCCAGAGCACGGAGAATAGGAGGTATAAGTTGGTTAGACACACTGTCATTTCAGAATCAGCTCCCAGCGGCTTAGTTGTTGTTAAAAAGACAATGTTCATTGCTATACCCTGAAAGATGACGAGTGGGGGAGGGAGAGACTCCGCGTACACAGGAGCGTGGCTGAAGACAGGGTAAATGTCTGATTATGGTAAACCCTGAGAGACTAGATGTAAGGCTAGGTCTACACGACGACACATAGGGCACAACTACACTGCTACATTTTGTCGCACCAATGTCATGCGACAATTTTTATAATGATAGTCTATGGTGACTGCGACATGCGACTGCTACGTGACAGTCGCAAAAAAATCTATTTTGAATGGTCGCGTCGCAGTCAGAAAATGTTGCATGCCGCAGCGCAGCACCATAGACCATCATTATGAAAATTGTCGAGCGACTCTGTTGCGACAAAATGTCGCACGACAAGTTTCGTCATGTACACCTAGCCTTAGGGAGAAGGAGACTCCTCTCACACAGGTGTGCCACCGAAGACAGGGTTAACCCAGAGTTATTTGTCCCATATTACTGTCCACTAAGTGTTATCCGTTATGTACTGCCAGTTTTAGGGTGCATTCAGAGGACCGTATTTCTGGGTCCGCCTTCGTTCCACAATTTAGCGGAATGGATGCGGACCCATTCATTTTAATGGGGCATCCATAGTTGCGTTCTGCGTCTCCGCAAAAAATATAGAGCATGTCCTATTCTTGTCCTTCTATATAGTGCTGGCCCTGCGTGTTCCACAAAATGCAGAACGCACACGGTTGTCTGAATGTAGTCTTACAGGAAAATCCTATCTTAAGAAAAAAACGCTTCCAGTTTCCTGCACGTGTCCTGCATTTTACACATGTGCCTTTCATGGCGTTGATGTTTCCTGATGCGATGGGAGAGTTTCTTAATAAAGATTCAGTTGTTGCAGTCTCTGCCTTCTCTGGTCTAGCACCTTATTTGTTTGTAGTGTCCATATGTCATATTTTAGTACTGAAATGTAAAAATGTTTATTTATTGTAAAGCAATGTGTGTTTTACCGATTGTTGGATAGATAGATATGAAGTAGATACATATTAGATAGTTAGATAGATAAGGCCTCTTTCACACTACCGTATGGCTATTTCATTGTTTTGCGGTCCGTTTTTCACAGATCCTTTGTTTAGTTTTTTGTTTCCGTTGTGTTTCCGTTTCGGTTCCGTTTTTCCTTATGGCATCAACAGTATACAGTAATTACATAGAACAAATTGGTCTGGGCATAACATTTTCAATAGATGGTTCACAAAAAACGGAATGGATACGGAAAACATACGGATGCATTTCCGTTGACTTTAATGGAGCCACGGAACGTGATTTGCGGCCAAATATAGGACATGTTCTATCTTTGCACAGAAAGGAGATACGGAAACACGGAAACGGAATGCATACGTCGTACATTCCGTTTTTTTTTTGCAGACCCATTGAAGTTAATTGTTCCGTATATGGACCGTATACGGAATGCAAATAACGGCCTGCAAAACTGAGAAAAATTAAAAACGGTAGTCCTAAGAAAATAGCAGCACAAGATTAAAAAAAAAAAAAAAACATATGCCAATTAGAGGTGAAAGACAATCGCCCAAAAATATGAAAACGTAGGCAGGCAGCACTTTCGAATAAAATAAATAATCAACACCGTTTATTCACCCATGCAGGAAGCACCGTGTTTTGGCTCTATACTGAAGCCTTTGTCAAGCTTGAGAAAGGCTCCAGTATAGAGACGAAACGTTGCCCTTCCTGCATGGGTAGGTAGGTAGATATGAGGTAGATAGGTAGATTGATAATATGAGATACAATAGATAGATAGTTTTATATTATTCTGTTATATTACTCTTATGAGAAACTGCACTTCGTTTCCACTAGGTGGCTCTCCAGTGCTCAAAGTTACAGAACTTCTCATTCTATACATGTTAGGGATTGTTGGACTATTTTATACTTCTTCTGTTCTTAAAATTAATTAAAAAAAATAAAAAACACTTACACGATGAGAGAAATGTCAGCTTATCATGAAGCATCCACAGTTTGTACAATCATCAAGTCAGTCTGGACTTGTTCTAGCGCTATTTCTGCAATCAATACACAGGGCTAGGCTTCTCTGCCTGAGACGGCTGGGTGTGACACCGGGAGTAGTAGCCGCGGGCAGGGACAGAACTGCATTGCAGTGCATAAATATATCAATTTAATCTCCTGATCATCTGTGAGATGTTTCTACACCTTGATTGGATTCACCTGTGGTAAATTCAGTTGATAGGACCTGCTTTGGAAAGACACAGCCCTGTCTATATAAGGTCTCACAGCTGACAATGTATATCAAAGGAAAATCCAAGCCATGAGGAGGAAAGAACTGCCTGTAGAGCTCAGGAAACATGATTATGTAGAGGTACAAATCTGGAGAAGGGTTCAAAAAATTTCTGCTGAATTGAAAGTTACAAAGAGCTCAGTGGCCTCCATACATCTTAGGCTAGGGCAATACGATGACATTTGTCACGTGACATTTTGTTGCACCAATGTCACGTGACAATTTTTATAGTGACCATTGGGTTCTTGGTGACCCCTCTGTCCAAGGCCCTTTCCCCCAAATACTTAGTTTTGTAGGGCAGTCAGCTCCAGGAAGCATCCTGGTTGTTCCAAATGTCTTCCATTTAAGGCTAGGGCTACATGACGAGATGTGTCACTCGACACATAGGGCACAACTACACTGCAACATGTGTCAATGACAATTTTTATAATCATAGTCTATAGTGTCGCACTGTGACATGTTGCGAATGCAACACAGTCGCAAAAAAACATCCAAAGTGGATTTTTCTGCAACTGTCACGTCGCATTCGCAGCATGTCGCAGTGTGACACCATAGACTATAATTAGAAAAAAAATTACTACGTGACATTGGTGCGACATCAATGTCGCAGTGTAGTTGTGCCCTATGTGTCGCGCAACACATGTCGTCGTGTAGTCCTATCCTTAAATGGAAAACATTTGGAACAACCAGGATGCTTCCTGGAGCTGACTGCCCTACAAAACTAAGTATTCGGGGGAAAGGGCCTTGGACAAAGAGGGGACCAAGAACTCAATGGTCACTCTGAGCTCCAAAGATCCTGTGTGCAGATAAGAGAAACTTCCAGTAGGTCAGACATCACTCCACCAATGTGGGTTTTATGGCAGAATGGTCAGAAAGAAGCCTCTCCTTTATAAAAGACACAATGAAGCTTGCCTGAACTTTGCTAAAAAGTACTGATGAGTGGCAGTGGCAATATTCGAAGTTGCGATATTTCGCAAATATTTTGTAGAATATTTGTCATATATTTTCGAATCTGAGAATTCACTATTATTTTCCTGATTATGAAAACCGGCAATGTAATATTCGCGTAAAGCGTGCCCAATACAGGCGTGGGTCACTTTTGCTACATTTTCCAAGCTGCTAGAAATTTCCTGAGACTGGAGAAAATGGTTGGCACGGCAGAACATTAGAATAGCTTTATATGCAGATAGAGTGCTCCAATATATTCTCAACTGCGCTAATCGGCAATTAATGATGTGCATATTTTGGCATAATATTTGAAACTTCACATTTTAGCAGGTCTGACTACATAATACTGATTGGTACACTATATCAGGATATATCCTACACTGACTATCTCCCACTAATTATCTGTATTATATATATGAGCTAACTAACTAACTAATGTAATGACACAGCAAAGCACAGAGCTAGAGTTGAGCGAACACCTGGATGTTCGGGTTCGAGAAGTTCGGCCGAACTTCCCGGAAATGTTCGGGTTCGGGATCCGAACCCGACCCGTACTTCGTCCCGAACCCGAACCCCATGGAAGTCAATGGGGACCCGAACTTTTCGGCACTAAAAAGGCTGTAAAACAGCCCAGGAAAGGGCTAGAGGGCTGCAAAAGGCAGCAACATGTAGGTAAATCGCCTGCAAACAAATGTGGATAGGGAAATGAATAAAAATAAAATAAATAAAAATTAACCAATATCAATTGGAGAGAGGTCCCATAGCAGAGAATCTGGCTTCACGTCACCCACCACTGTAATAGTCCATTGTCATATATTTAGGCCCCAGCACCCAGGCAGAGGAGAGAGGTCCCATAACAGAGAATCTGGCTTCATGTCAGCAGAGAATCAGTCTTCATGTCATAGCAGAGAATCATGCTTCACGTCACCCAACACTGGAACAGTCCATTGTCAGATATTTAGGCCCAGGCACCCAGGCAGAGGAGAGAGGTCCTGTAACAGAGAATCTGGCTTCATGTCAGTAGAAAATCAGTCTTCATGTCATAGCAGAGAATCATGCTCTACGTCACCCAACACTGGAACAGTCCATTGTCAGATATTAAGGCCCAGGCACCCAGGCAGAGGAGAGAGGTCCCGTAACAGAGAATCTGGCTTCATGTCAGCAGAGAATCAGTCTTCATGTCATAGCAGAGAATCATGCTTCACGTAACCCAACACTGGAACAGTCCATTGTCAGATATTTAGGTCCCGGTATCCAGGCAGAGGAGAAAGGTCCCGTAACAGAGAATCTGGCTTCATGTCAGCAGAGAATCAGTCTTCATGTCATAGCAGTAAATCATGCTTCACGTAACCCAACACTGGAACAGTCCATTGTAAGATATTTAGGCCCCGGCATCCAGGCAGAGGAGGGAGGTCCCGTAACAAAGAATCTGGCTTCATGTCAGCAGAGAATCAGTCTTCATTAGGGATGAGCGAACTCGAACTTTATAGTTCGGGTTCGTACCGAATTTTGGGGTGTCCGTGACACGGACCCGAACCCGGACATTTTCGTAAAAGTCTGGGTTCGGGTTCGGTGTTCGTCGCTTTCTTGGCGCTTTTTGAAAGGCTGCAAAGCAGCCAATCAACAAGCGTCATACTACTTGCCCCAAGAGGCCATCACAGCCATGCCTACTATTGGCATGGCTGTGATTGGCCAGAGCACCATGTGACCCAGCCTCTATTTAAGCTGGAGTCACATAGCGCCGCCCGTCACTCTGCTCTGATTAGCGTAGGGAGAGGTTGCGGCTGCGACAGTAGGGCGAGATTAGGCAGATTAACTCCTCCAAAGTACATGATTATTGATCGATCTGCAGCTGTGGATCATTGAGCTGCTGATACTCAATTGCTCACTGTTTTTAGGCTGCCCAGACCGTTTGTCAGTCACATTTTTCTGGGGTGATCGGCGGCCATTTTGTGTCTTGTGGTGCGCCAGCACAAGCTGCGACCAAGTGCATTTAACCCTCAATGGTGTGGTTGTTTTTTGGCTAAAGCCTACATCAGGGTGAAGCTGTCACACCAAGTGCATTTAACCAGCAATAGTCTGTTTATTTTTTGGCCATATACTACATCAGGGGCAAGCTGCGCCTGTCACCAAGTGCATTTAACCCTCAATGGTGTGGTTGTTTTTTGGCTAAAGCCTACATCAGGGTGAAGCTGTCACACCAAGTGCATTTAACCAGCAATAGTCTGTTTATATTTTGGCCATATACTACATCAGGGGCAAGCTGCGCCCGTCACCAAGTGCATTTAACCCTCAGTAGTGTGGTTGGTCAAGCTGTCACACCAAGTGCATTTAACCAGCAATAGTCTGTTCATTTTTTGGCCATATACTACATCAGGGGCAAGCTGCGCCTGTCACCAAGTGCATTTAACCCTCAATGGTGTGGTTGTTTTTTGGCTAAAGCCTACATCAGGGTGAAGCTGTCACACCAAGTGCATTTAACCAGCAATAGTCTGTTCATTTTTTGGCCATATACTACATCAGGGGCAAGCTGCGCCCGTCACCAAGTGCATTTAACCCTCAGTAGTGTGGTTGGTCAAGCTATCACACCAAGTGCATTTAACCAGCAATAGTCTGTTAATTTTTTGGCCATATACTAAATCAGGGGCAAGCTACGCCCGTCACCAAGTGCATTTAACCAGCAATAGTCTGTTCATTTTTTGGCCATATACTACATCAGGGGCAAGCTGCGCCCATCACCAAGTGCATTTAACCCTCAGTAGTGTGGTTGGTCAAGCTGTGACACCAAGTGCATTTAACCAGCAATAGTCTGTTCATTTTTTGGCCATATACTACATCAGGGGCAAGCTGCGCCCGTCACCAAGTGCATTTAACCAGCAATAGTGTGGTTATTTTTTGGCCATATCCCAGTCTAATTCTGTCACTAAATCCATACCGGTCACCCAGCGCCTAAATACTAGGCCTCAAATTTATATCCCGCTAAATCTCTCGTTACCGCTGTCCTGTTGTGGCTGGGAAAGTTATTTAGTGTCCGTCAAAGCACATTTTTTGTTCTGGTTTGAAATACAATTCCCAATTTAGCAATTTCATAATTTAGTGGTTCCTGCTATATCAGAGCTATTTGAAATCTATCCCTAAAAGGGTATATAATATTCAAGGTGCACATAGGGTCATTCAGAATAACTTCACACACACGCTACTGTGCATTTTCAAGTCCAATTCTGTTAGTAAATCCATACCGGTCACCCAGCGCCTAAATACTAGGCCTCAAATTTATATCCCGCTGAATTTGAATACAATACATTGGGCCAAATAATATTTTTGTTGTTGTGGTGAACCATAACAATGAGGAAAACATCTAGTAAGGGACGCGGACGTGGACATGGTCGTGGTGATATTAGTGGACCCTCTGGTGCTGGGAGAGTACGTGGCCGTTCTGCCACATCCACACGTCCTAGTGTACCAACTACCTCAGGTCCCAGTAGCCGCCAGAATTTACAGCGATATATGGTGGGGCCCAATGCCGTTCTAAGGATGGTAAGGCCTGAGCAGGTACAGGCATTAGTCAATTGGGTGGCCGACAGTGGATCCAGCACGTTCACATTATCTCCCACCCAGTCTTCTGCAGAAAGCGCACAGATGGCGCCTGAAAACCAACCCCATCAGTCTGTCACATCACCCCCATGCATACCAGGGAAACTGTCTCAGCCTCAAGTTATGCAGCAGTCTCTTATGCTGTTTGAAGACTCCGCTGGCAGGGTTTCCCAAGGGCATCCACCTAGCCCTTCCCCAGCGGTGAAAGACATAGAATGCACTGACGCACAACCACTTATGTTTCCTGATGATGAGGACATGGGAATACCACCTCAGCATGTCTCTGATGATGACGAAACACAGGTGCCAACTGCTGCGTCTTTCTGCAGTGTGCAGACTGAACAGGAGGTCAGGGATCAAGACTGGGTGGAAGACGATGCAGGGGACGATGAGGTCCTAGACCCCACATGGAATGAAGGTCGTGCCACTGACTTTCACAGTTCGGAGGAAGAGGCAGTGGTGAGACCGAGCCAACAGCGTAGCAAAAGAGGGAGCAGTGGGCAAAAGCAGAACACCCGCCGCCAAGAGACTCCGCCTGCTACTGACCGCCGCCATCTGGGACCGAGCACCCCAAAGGCAGCTTCAAGAAGTTCCCTGGCATGGCACTTCTTCAAACAATGTGCTGACGACAAGACCCGAGTGGTTTGCACGCTGTGCCATCAGAGCCTGAAGCGAGGCATTAACGTTCTGAACCTGAGCACAACCTGCATGACCAGGCACCTGCATGCAAAGCATGAACTGCAGTGGAGTAAACACCTTAAAACCAAGGAAGTCACTCAGGCTCCCCCTGCTACCTCTTCTGCTGCTGCCGCCTCGGCCTCTTCTGCTGCTGCCGCCTCGGCCTCTTCCTCCGCCTCTGGAGGAACGTTGGCACCTGCCGCCCAGCGAACAGGGGATGTACCACCAACACCACCACCTCCGTCACCAAGCGTCTCAACCATGTCACACGGCAGCGTTCAGCTCTCCATCTCACAAACATTTGAGAGAAAGCGTAAATTCCCACCTAGCCACCCTCGATCCCTGGCCCTGAATGCCAGCATTTCTAAACTACTGGCCTATGAAATGCTGTCATTTAGGCTGGTGGACACAGACAGCTTCAAACAGCTCATGTCGCTTGCTGTCCCACAGTATGTTGTACCCAGCCGCCACTACTTCTCCAAGAGAGCCGTGCCTTCCCTGCACAACCAAGTATCCGATAAAATCAAGTGTGCACTGCGCAACGCCATCTGTAGCAAGGTCCACCTAACCACAGATACGTGGACCAGTAAGCACGGCCAGGGACGCTATATCTCCCTAACTGCACACTGGGTAAATGTAGTGGCAGCTGGGCCCCAGGCAGAGAGCTGTTTGGCGCACGTCCTTCCGCCGCCAAGGATCGCAGGGCAACATTCTTTGCCTCCTGTTGCCACCTCCTCCTTCTCGGCTTCCTCCTCCTCTTCTTCCACCTGCTCATCCAGTCAGCCACACACCTTCACCACCAACTTCAGCACAGCCCGGGGTAAACGTCAGCAGGCCATTCTGAAACTTATATGTTTGGGGGACAGGCCCCACACCGCACAGGAGTTGTGGCGGGGTATAGAACAACAGACCGACGAGTGGTTGCTGCCGGTGAGCCTCAAGCCCGGCCTGGTGGTGTGTGATAATGGGCGAAATCTCGTTGCAGCTCTGGGACTAGCCAATTTGACGCACATCCCTTGCTTGGCGCATGTGCTGAATTTAGTGGTGCAGAAGTTCATACACAACTACCCCGACATGTCAGAGCTGCTGCATAAAGTGCGGGCCGTCTGTTCGCGCTTCCGGCGTTCATATCCTGCTGCTGCTCGCCTGTCTGCGCTACAGCGTAACTTCGGCCTTCCCGCTCACCGCCTCATATGCGACGTGCCCACCAGGTGGAACTCCACCTTGCACATGCTGGACAGACTGTGCGAGCAGCAGCAGGCCATAGTGGAGTTTCAGCTGCAGCACGCACGGGTCAGTCGCACTACAGAACAGCACCACTTCACCACCAATGACTGGGCCTCCATGCGAGACCTGTGTGCCCTGTTGCGCTGTTTCGAGTACTCCACCAACATAGCCAGTGGCGATGACGCCGTTATCAGCGTTACAATACCACTTCTATGTCTCCTTGAGAAAACACTTAGGGCGATGATGGAAGAGGAGGTGGCCCAGGAGGAGGAGGAGGAGGAGGAGGAGGAGGAGGAAGAGGGGTCACTTTTAGCACTTTCAGGCCAGTCTCTTCGAAGTGACTCAGAGGGTGGTTTTTGGCAACAGCAGAGGCCAGGTACAAATGTGGCCAGCCAGGGCCCACTACTGGAGGACGAGGAGGACGAGGATGAGGAGGAGGTGGAGGAGGATGAGGATGAAGCATGGTCACAGCGGGGTGGCACCCAACGCAGCTCGGGTCCATCACTGGTGCGTGGCTGGGGGGAAAGGCAGGACGATGACGATACGCCTCCCACAGAGGACAGCTTGTCCTTACCCCTGGGCAGCCTGGCACACATGAGCGACTACATGCTGCAGTGCCTGCGCAACGACAGCAGAGTTGCCCACATTTTAACCTGTGCGGACTACTGGGTTGCCACCCTGCTGGATCCACGCTACAAAGACAATGTGCCCACTTTACTTCCTGCACTGGAGCGTGATAGGAAGATGCGCGAGTACAAGCGCACGTTGGTAGACGCGCTACTGAGAGCATTCCCAAATGTCACAGGGGAACAAGTGGAAGCCCAAGGCCAAGGCAGAGGAGGAGCAAGAGGTCGCCAAGGCAGCTGTGTCAATGCCAGCTCCTTTGAGGGCAGGGTTAGCATGGCAGAGATGTGGAAAACTTTTGTCAACACGCCACAGCTAACTGCACCACCACCTGATACGCAACGTGTTAGCAGGAGGCAACATTTCACTAACATGGTGGAACAGTACATGTGCACACCCCTCCACGTACTGACTGATGGTTCGGACCCATTCAACTTCTGGGTCTCTAAATTGTCCACGTGGCCAGAGCTAGCCTTTTATGCCTTGGAGGTGCTGGCCTGCCCGGCGGCCAGCGTTTTGTCTGAACGTGTATTCAGCACGGCAGGGGGCGTCATTACAGACAAACGCAGCCGCCTGTCTACAGCCAATGTGGACAAGCTGACGTTCATAAAAATGAACCAGGCATGGATCCCACAGGATCTGTCCGCCCCTTGTCCAGATTAGACATTAACTACCTCCCCTTAACCATATATTATTGAACTCCAGGGCACTTCCTCATTCAATCCTATTTTTATTTTCATTTTACCATTATATTGCGAGGCTACCCAAAGTTGAATGAACCTCTCCTCTGTCTGGGTGCCGGGGCCTAAATATATGCCAATGGACTGTTCCAATGTTAGGTGATGTGAAGCCTGATTCTCTGCTATGACATGCAGAATGATTCTCTGCTGACATGAAGCCAGATCCTCTGTTACGGGACCTCTCTCCTCTGCCTGGGTGCTGGGCCTAAATTTATGAAAATGGACTGTTGCAGTGGTGGCTGACGTGAAGCCTGATTCTCTGCTATGATATGAAGACTGATTCTCTGCTGACATGAAGCCAGATTGTCTGTTACGGGACCTCTCTCCTCTGCCTGGGTGCTGGGCCTAAATATATGCCAATGGACTGTTGCAGTGGTGGCTGACGTGAAGCCTCATTCTCTGCTATGACATGCAGACTAATTCTCTGCTGACATGAAGTCAGATCCTCTGTTACGGGACCTCTCTCCTCTGCCTGGGTGCTGGGCCTAAACTTATGAAAATGGACTCTTACAGTGGTGGGTGACGTGAAGCCTCATTCTCTGCTATGACATGCAGACTAATTCTCTGCTGACATGAAGCCAGATTGTCTGTTACGGGACCTCTCTCCTCTGCCTGGGTGCTGGGCCTAAATTTATGACAATGGACTGTTGCAGTGGTGGGTGACGTGAAGCCTGATTCTCTGCTATGACATGCAGACTGATTCTCTACTGACATGAAGCCAGATTGTCTGTTACGGGACCTCTCTCCTCTGCCTGTGTGCTGGGCCTAAATATATGCCAATGGACTGTTGCAGTGGTGGCTGACGTGAAGCCTCATTCTCTGCTATGACATGCAGACTAATTCTCTGCTGACATGAAGCCAGATTGTCTGTTACGGGACCTCTCTCCTCTGCCTGTGTGCTGGGCCTAAATATATGCCAATGGACTGTTGCAGTGGTGGCTGACGTGAAGCCTCATTCTCTGCTATGACATGCAGACTAATTCTCTGCTGACATGAAGCCAGATTGTCTGTTACGGGACCTCTCTCCTCTGCCTGGGTGCTTGGCCTAAACTTATGAAAATGGACTGTTGCAGTGGTGGGTGACGTGAAGCCTGATTCTCTGCTATGACATGAAGACTGATTCTTTGCTGACATGAAGCCAGATTGTCTGTTACAGGACCTCTCTCTTCTGCCTAGGTGCTGGGCCTAAACTTATGAAAATGGACTCTTACAGTGGTGGGTGACGTGAAGCCTCATTCTCTGCTATGACATGCAGACTAATTCTCTGCTGACATGAAGCCAGATTGTCTGTTACGGGACCTCTCTCCTCTGCCTGGGTGCTGGGCCTAAATTTTTGACAATGGACTGTTGCAGTGGTGGGTGACGTGAAGCCTGATTCTCTGCTATGACATGCAGACTGAATCTCTGCTGACATGAAGCCAGATTGTCTGTTACGGGACCTCTCTCCTCTGCCTGTGTGCTGGGCCTAAATATATGCCAATGGACTGTTGCAGTGGTGGCTGACGTGAAGCCTCATTCTCTGCTATGACATGCAGACTGATTCTCTGCTGACGTGAAGCCAGATCCTCTGTTACGAGACCTCTCTCCTCTGCCTGGGTGCTGCGCCTAAATTTATGAAAATGGACTCTTACAGTGGTGGGTGACGTGAAGCCTGATTCTCTGCTATGACATGAAGACTGATTCTCTGCTGACATGAAGCCAGATTGTCTGTTACGGGACCTCTCTCCTCTGCCTGGGTGCTGGGCCTAAATATATGCCAATGGACTGTTGCAGTGGTGGTTGACGTGAAGCCTCATTCTCTGCTATGACATGCAGACTAATTCTCTGCTGACATGAAGCCAGATTCTCTGTTACGGGACCTCTCTCCTCTGCCTGGGTTCCGGGGCCTAAATATCTGAGAATGGACTGTTCCATTGGTGGGTGACGGGAAGCCAGATTCTCTGCTATGGGACCTCTCTCCAATTGATTTTGGTTAATTTTTATTTATTTAATTTTTATTTTAATTCATCTCCCTATCTACATTTGTTTGCAGGGGATTTACCTACATGTTGCTGCCTTTTGCAGCCCTCTAGCCATTTCCCGGGCTGTTTTACAGCCTTTTTAGTGCCGAAAAGTTCGGGTCCCCATTGACTTCAATGGGGTTCGGGTTCGGGACGAAGTTCGGATCGGGTTCGGATCCCGAACCCGAACATTTTCGGGAAGTTCGGCCGAACTTCTCGAACCCGAACATCCAGGTGTTCGCTCAACTCTAGTCTTCATGTCATAGCAGAGAATCATGCTTTACGTCACCCAACACTGGAACAGTCTATTGTCAGATATTTAGGCCCCGACACCCAGTCAGAGGAGAGGTTCATTCAACTTTGGGTTGCTCGCAATATAATGGTAAAATGAAAATAAAAATAGGATTGAATGAGGAAGTGCCCTGGAGTACAATAATATAAGGTTAAGGGGAGGTAGTTTATGTCTAATCTGCACAAGGGATGGACAGGTCCTGTGGGATCCATGCCTGGTTCATTTTTATGAACGTCAGTTTGTCCACATTGGCTGTAGACAGACGGCTGCGTTTGTCTTTAATGACGCCCCCTGCCGTGCTGAATACACGTTCAGACAAAACGCAGGCCGCCGGGCAGGCCAGCACCTCCAAGGCATAAAAGGCTAGCTCTGGCCACGTGGACAATTTAGAGACCCAGAAGTTGACTGGGGCCGAACCATCAGTCAGTACGTGGAGGGGTGTGCACACATACTGTTCCACCATGTTAGTGAAATGTTGCCTCCTGTTAACACGTTGCGTATCAGGTGGTGGTGCAGTTAGCTGTGGCGTGTTGACAAAACTTTTCCACATCTCTGCCATGCTAACCCTGCCCTCAGAGGAGCTGGCCGTGACACAGCTGCCTTGGCGACCTCTTGCTCCTCCTCTGCCTTGGCCTTCCATTTGTTCCCCTGTGACATT
Source organism: Bufo gargarizans (assembly GCF_014858855.1). NCBI lineage: Eukaryota > Metazoa > Chordata > Amphibia > Anura > Bufonidae > Bufo > Bufo gargarizans. The sequence goes on from NC_058083.1 coordinate 35,887,640, forward strand.
TGGGAATGCTCTCAGTAGCGCGTCTACCAACGTGCGCTTGTACTCGCGCATCTTCCTATCACGCTCCAGTGCAGGAAGTAAGGTGGGCACATTGTCTTTGTACCGTGGATCCAGAAGGGTGGCAACCCAGTAGTCCACACACGTTAAAATGTGGGCAACTCTGCTGTCCTTGCGCAGGCACTGAAGCATGTAGTCGCTCATGTGTGCCAGGCTTCACAGAGGTAAGAACAAGCTGTCCTCTGTGGGAGGCGTATCGTCATCGTCCTGCCTTTCCCCCCAGCCACGCACCAGTGATGGGCCCGAGCTGCGTTGGGTGCCACCCTGCTGTGACCATGCTTCATCCTCATCCTCCTCCTCATCCTTCTCCTCCTCGTCCTCCAGTAGTGGGCCCTGGCTGGCCACATTTGTACCTGGCCTCTGCTGTTGCAAAAAACCTCCCTCTGAGTCACTTCAAAGAGACTGGCCTGAAAGTGCTAAAAGTGACCCCTCTTCCTCCTCCTCCTCCTCCTGGGCCACCTCCTCTTCCATCATCGCCATAAGTGTTTTCTCAAGGAGACATAGAAGTGGTATTGTAACACTGATAACCGTCATCGCCACTGGCCATGTTGGTGGAGTACTCGAAACAGCGCAACAGGGCACATAGGTCTCGCATGGAGGCCCATTCATTGGTGGTGAAGTGGTGCTGTTCCGCAGTGCGACTGACCCGTGCGTGCTGCAGCTGAAACTCCACTATGGCCTGCTGCTGCTCGAGCAGGCTGTCCAGCATGTTCAAGGTGGAGTTCCACCTGGTGGGCACGTCGCATATGAGGTGGTGAGCGGGAAGGCCGAAGTTACGCTGTAGCGCAGACAGGCGAGCAGCGGCAGGATGTGAAAGCCGGAAGCGCGAACAGACAGCCCGCACTTTATGTCGCAGATCTGACATGTTGGGGTAGTTGTGAATGAACTTCTACACCACCAAATTCAGCACATGCGCCATGCAAGGGATTTGCGTCAAACCGGCTAGTCCCAGAGCTGCAACGAGATTTCGCCCATTATCGCACACCACCAGGCCAGGCTTGAGGCTCACCGGCAGCAACCACTCATCGGTCTGTTGTTCTATACCCCACCACAACTCCTGTGCGGTGTGGGGCCTGTCCCCCAAACATATGAGTTTCAGAATGGCCTGCTGACGTTTACCCCGGGCTGTGCTGAAATTGGTGGTGAAGGTGTGTGGCTGACTGGATGAGCAGGTGGAAGAAGAGGAGGAGGAAGCCGAGTAGGAGGAGGAGGAGGCAACAGGAGGCAAAGAATGTTGCCCTGCGATCTTTGGCGGCGGAAGGACGTGCGCCAAACAGCTCTCCGCCTGGGGCCCAGCCGCCACTACATTTACCCAGTGTGCAGTTAGGGAGATATAGCGTCCCTGCCGCAGATGGCGTTGCGCAGTGCACACTTGATTTTATCGGATACTTGGTTGTGCAGGGAAGGCATGGCTCTCTTGGAGAAGTAGTGCCAGCTGGGAACAACATACTGTGGGACAGCAAGCGACATGTGTCTGTGCCCACCAACCTAAATGACAGCATTTCATAGGCCAGTAGTTTAGAAATGCTGGCATTCAGGGCCAGAAATCGAGGGTGGCTAGGTGGCAATTTACGCTTTCTCTCAAATGTTTGTGAGATGGAGAGCTGAATGCTGCCGTGTGACATGGTTGAGATGCTTGGTGACAGAGGTGGTGGTGTTGGTGGTACATCCCCTGTTTTCTGGGCGGCAGGTGCCAACGTTCCTCCAAAGGCGGAGGACGAGGCCGAGGCGGCAGCAGCAGAAGAGGCCGAGGCGGCAGCAGCAGAAGAGGCCGAGGCGGCAGCAGCAGAAGAGGCCGAGGCGGCAGCAGCAGAAGAGTTAGCAGGGGGAGCCTGAGTGAGTTCCTTGTTTTTAAGGTGTTTACTCCACTGCAGTTCATGCTTTGCATGCAGGTGCCTGGTCATGCAGGTTGTGCTAAGGTTCAGAACGTTAATGCCTCGCTTCAGGCTCTGATGGCACAGCATGCAAACCACTCGGGTCTTGTCATCAGCACATTGTTTGAAGAAGTGCCATGCCAGGGAACTCCTTGAAGCTGCCTTTGGGGTGCTCGGTCCCAGATGGCGGCGGTCAGTAGCAGGCGGAGTCTCTTGGCGGCGGGTGTTCTGCTTTTGCCCACTGCTCCCTCTTTTGCTACGCTGTTGGCTCGGTCTCACCATTGCCTCTTCCTCCGAACTGTAAAAGTCAGTGGCACGACCTTCATTCCATGTGGGGTCTAGGACCTCATCGTCCCCTGCATCGTCTTCCACCCAGTCTTGATCCCTGACCTCCTGTTCTGTCTGCACACTGCAGAAAGACGCAGCAGTTGGCACCTGTGTTTCGTCATCATCAGAGACGTGCTGAGGTGGTATTCCCATGTCCTCATCATCAGGAAATATAAGTGGTTGTGCGTCAGTGCATTCTATGTCTTCCACCGCTGGGGAAGGGCTAGGTGGATGCCCTTGGGAAACCCTGCCAGCGGAGTCTTCAAACAGCATAAGAGACTGCTGCATAACTTGAGGCTCACACAGTTTCCCTGGTATGCATGGGGGTGATGAGACAGACTGATGGGCTTGGTTTTCAGGCGCCACCTGTGCGCTTTCTGCAGAAGACTGGGTGGGAGATAATGTGAACGTGCTGGATCCACTGTCAGCCACCCAATTGACTAATGCCTGTACCTGCTCAGGCCTTACCATCCTTAGAACGGCATTGGGCCCCACCAAATATCGCTGTAAATTCTGGCGGCTACTGGGACCTGAGGTAGTTGGTACACCAGGACGTGTGGCTGTGGCAGAACGGCCACGTCCTCTCCCAGCACCAGAAGGTCCTCTAACACCACCACGACCATGTCCGCGTCCGCGTCCCTTACTAGATGTTTTCCTCATTGTTACCGTTCACCACAATAAGAAAAATATTATTTTGCCCAATGTATTGAATTCAAATTCAGGCCTTTTTTTACAGACACCTAACACTATCTGGCTATCTATTTAGGTACCGCATTAAACTAATAAAGGCACAGCAGTAATAACAGATTTAGCGGGATATAAATTTGAGGCCTAGTATTTAGGCGCTGGATGACAGGTATACGTTTACGGACAGAATTAGACTTGGAAATGCACGGTAGCGTGTGAAGTTATTGTGGATGACCCTATCAGCACCTTGAATCTAATATACCCTTTTAGGGATAGATTTAAAGTAGGTCTGATACAGCAGAAACCACTAATTTAGGAAATTGCTAAGTTGGGAATTGTATTTCAACCCATAACAAAAACTGTGCTTTGACGGACACAAAATAACTTGACCAGCTACAGCAATAACCACAGATTTAGCTGAATATAAATTTGAGGGCGATTATTTAGGCGCTGGGTGACAGGTATACGTTTACAGATAGAAGTAGACTTGGAATTGCACAGTAGCGTGTGTGTGAAGTTATTGAGAATGACCCCATCTGCACCTTTAATCTAATATACCCTTTTAGGGATAGATTTAAAGTGTGCCTGATACAGCAGAAACCACTAATTTAGAGAATTGCTAATTTGGGAATTGTATTTCAACCCAGAACAAAAACTGTGCTTTCATGGACACAAAATAACTTGACCAGCTACAGCAATAACCACAGATTTAGCTGAATATAAATTTGACGCCTGTTATTTAGGCGCTGGGTGACAGGTATACGTTTACAGACAGAATTAGACTTGGAATTGCACAGTAGCATGTGTGTGAAGTTATTCAGAATGACCCTATCAGCACCTTGAATCTAATATACCCTTTTAGGGATAGATTTAAAGTGTGCCTGATACAGCAGAAACCACTAATTTAGAGAATTGCTAAGTTGGGAATTGTATTTCAACCCAGAACAAAAACTGTGCTTTGACGGACACTAAATAACTTGAGTAGCCACAGCAATAACCACAGATTTAGCTGAATATAAATTTGAGGCCTATTATTTAGGCGCTGGGTGACAGGTATACGTTTGTAGACAGAATTAGACTTGAAATTGCACAGTAGCGTGTGTGTGAAGTTATTGAGAATGACCCTATCAGCACCTTGAATCTAATATACCCCTTTTAGGGATAGATTTAAAGTAGGCCTGATACAGCAGAAACCACTAATTTCGAGAATTGCTAAGTTAGGAATTGTATTTCAACCCAGAACAAAAACTGTGCTTTGACGGACACAAAATAACTTGACCAGCTACAGCAATAACCACAGATTTAGCTGAAAATAAATTTGAGGCCTATTATTTAGGTGCTGGGTGACAGGTATACGTTTACAGACAGAATTAGACTTGGAATTGCACAGTAGCGTGTGTGTGAAGTTATTGAGAATGACCCTATCAGCACCTTGAATCTAATATACCCTTTTAATGAAAAGATTTAAAGTAGCCCTGATACAGCAGAAACCACTAATTTAGGAAATTGCTAAGTTGGGAATTGTATTTCAACCCTGAACAAAAATATATCCTTTGCCAGACAGCAGACAGTATTACAATTGGCTGGCCACAGCTGAAACACCAGATTTAGGGTTCTGCTATTTTGGCAATTGTATTTCATCCCTCAAAAAAATAGCAAGCACAGCCAATCCCCTGATGTAGGATATAGCTAAAAAATAACCACACTATTGATGGTTAAATGCACTTGGTGACAGCTTGACCCTGATGTAGGATATAGCCAAAAAATAACCACACTATTGATGGTTAAATGCACTTGGTGACAGCTTGCCCCATATGTAGGATATAGCCAAAAAATAACCACACTATTAATGGTTAAATGCACTTGGTGACAGGTTGACCCTGATGTAGGATATAGCCAAAAAATAACCACACTATTGATGGTTAAATTCACTTTGTGACAGCTTGCCCCATATGTAGGATATAGCCAAAAAATAACCACACTATTGATGGTTAAATGCACTTGGTGACAGCTTGCCCCTGATGTAGGATATTGCCAAAAAATAAATACACTATTAATGGTTAAATGTACTTGGTGGCAGCTTGTGCTGGCGCACCACAAGACACAAAATGGCCGCCGATCACCCCAGAAAAAAGTGAATGAAAAACGCTCTGGGCAGCCTAAAAACAGTGAGCAATTGAATAGCAGCATTTCAATGATCCACAGCTGTAGATCGATCACTGACTAAAGTCTTTTGGAGGAGTTAATCACTGCGTAATCTCGCCCCAACAGTCGCAGCTGCAACCTCTCCCTACACTGATCAGAGCAGAGTGACGTGCGGCGCTACATGACTCCAGCTTAAATAGAGGCTGGGTCACATGCTGCACTGGCCAATCACAGCCATGCCTACTAGGCATGGCTGTGACGGCCTCTTGGGGCAAGTAGTATGACGCTTGTTGATTGGCTGCTTTGCAGCCTTTCAAAAAGCGCCAAGAAAATGACGAACACAGAACCCGAACCCGGACTTTTACTAAAATGTTCGGGTTCGGGTCCGTGTCACGGACACCCCAAAATTCGGTACGAACCCGAACTATACAGTTCGGGTTCGCTCATCCCTACACAGAGCACAGCAATGTCACTGCCGTCTCTCTCAGATCTGCAAAAAACAACAGAAAATGGCTGCTGGGGAGGTTCTTATATAGTAAGGGGTTGGTAAATTTCCTATTGGTTGCTAGGAATTTTGCTAAGCTCTGACAAAGACTTTGCAGCATTCTCATTGCCCCACAAGCAAGAACTGATGAAAAAAAATCTAGAATAATCGAAAATACGAATATATATCACTATATTCAAAATAGTTGCGAATTCTCAAAGTGCCGATATTTGCGATTAATATTCGCTATTCGAATATTCGCGCCCAACAGTACTTAACCGCCTCTGGACCGCCTAACGCAGGATCGCGGTCCAGAGGCGGCTGTCACATGTGTGACACTTTTTTGCAGCCTAGGTGGGCAAAGGGGCACAAATTCCAAAGAGCACCTTTAGGATTTCACAGGGCATTTTTTACACATTTTGATTTCAAACTACTTCTCACGCATTAGGGCCCCTAAAATGTCAGGGCAGTATAAATACCCCACAAGTGACCCCATTTTGGAAAGAAGACACCCCAAGGTATTCTGTCAGGAGCATGGCGAGTTTCTAGAATTTTTTTATTTTTTGTCACAAGTTAGCGGAAAATGATGATTTTTTTTTTTCTTACAAAGTCTCATATTCCAATAACTTGTGACAACAAAAAAAAAAAAAAATTAGAGGAACTTGCCATGCCCCTCACGGAATACTTTGGGGTGTCTTCTTTCCAAAATGGGGTCACTTGTGGGGTAGTTATACTGCCCTGGTATTTTAGGGGCCCTAATGCATGAGAAGTAGTTTGAAATCAAAATGTGTAAAAAATGCCCTGTGAAATCCTAAAGGTGCTCTTTGGAATTTGTGCCCCTTTGCCCACCTAGGCTGCAAAAAAGTGTCACACATGTGGTATCTCCGTACTCAGGAGAAGATGGGCAATGTGTGTTGAGGTGTCCTTTTTCATATACCCATGCTGGGTGAGAGAAATATCTCGGCAAACGACAACTTTTCCCATTTTTTTATACAAAGTTGGCATTTGACCGAGATATTTATCTCACCCAGCATGGGTATATGTAAAATTACACCCCAAAACACATTGCCCAACTTCTCTGTATGGCGATACCACATGTGTGACACTTTTTTACAGCCTAGGTGGGCAAAGGGGCTCACATTCCAAAGAGCACCTTAAGGATTTCACAGGGCATTTTTTACACATTTTGATTTCAAACTACTTTTCACACATTACGGCCCCAAATATGCCAGGGCAGTATAACTACCCCACAAGTGACCCCATTTTGGAAAGCAGACACCCCAAGGTATTTCGTGATGGGCATAGTGTTCATGGAAGTTTTTATTTTTTGCCCATCAGCGAATACCTTAGGGTGTCTACTTTCCGAAATGGGGTCATTTGTGGGGTTTTTCTACTGTCTAGGTATTGTAGAACCTCAGGAAACATGACAGGTGCTCAGAAAGTCAGAGCTGCTTCAAAAAGCAGAAATTCACATTTTTGTACCACAGTTTGTAAACGCTATAACTTTTACCCAAACCATTTTTTTTGTACCCAAACATTTTTTTTTATCAAAGACATGTAGAGCAATAAATTTAGAGAAAATGTTATATATAGATGTCGTTTTTTAAAAAAAAAATTACAACTGAAAATTAAAAATGTCATTTTTTGCAAAAATTTCAGTAAATTTCGAATAATAACCAAAAAAGGAAAATCGTCAGCAGCAATAAAATACCACCAAATGAAAGCTCTATTAGTGAGAAGAAAAGGAGGTAAAATTCATTTGGGTGGTAAGTTGCATGACCAAGCAATAAACGGTGAAAGTAGTGTAGTGCAGAATTGTAAAAAGTGGTCTGGTCATTAAGGGTGTTTAAGCTAGGGGGGCTGAGGTGGTTATAAGCAACAATAATCCTTAGCACACAGCTTCAGCTTCTTCTAAGCACACACCAACTCTGTCAATGCCCTTGAGTGGCCCAGCCACAGCCCTGACTTGAACTCAATCAAGCATCTCTGGAAACACCTGAAAATGGCTGTCCACCGACGGTCTCCAAACTACCTGACAGAGCTTGAGAGGATCTAACCGGCAGAATGGCAGAAAACCCCAAAATCCAGGTGTGCAAACCTTGTGGCATCATACCCAAGAAGACTGGAGGCTGTAAGCTTTCTTAAACTTAACATGGATAAGACAGAATTCATAATCTTTCCGCCATCTTGTTCAACCCCCCCCCCCCAACCGACCTATCTATCATGATTAATGGCTGCACACTCTCCCCAGTCAACAAAGCCCGCTGCCTTGGAGTAACCTTGGATTCTGCCCTTTCCTTCCGACCGCACACCCAAGCCCTTTCCACCACCTTCTGCCTCCAACTCAAAAACATCTCCCGCATCCGTGCTTTCCTTAACTTTGAATCAGCAAAAATACTTGTACATGCCCTCATTATCTCCCGCCTAGACTACTGCAACATTCTCCTCTGTGGCCTTCCGTCTAGCACTCTTGCACCCCTCCAATCTATCCTCAACTCTGCTGCCCTACTAATCCACCTCTCACCCTGTTACTCCTCTGCCTCTCCCCTCTGCCAATCCCTTCACTGGCTCCCCATTGCCCAACAAATTCACTTCAGAGTACTAACAAATACATACTGTACAAGGCCGCCCATAACCTGTCCCCTCCATACATCTCTGAGCTAATTTCCCGATACACTCCCACACACACTCTCCGATCCTCACAAGACCTCCTTCTCTCCTCTCCTCTTATTGCCTCTTCCCACAATCAGCTCCAAAATTTCTCCTGTGCATCCCCCATACTCTGGAACTCGCTACCCCAACATATCAGACTCTCACCTACAATGGAATCCTTCAAAAGAAACGTGAAAACCCACCTCTTCAGACAAGCCTACAACCAGTGACCCTGCTGCCTCTATACTGCCATGACCAACTTAACCCGCACCTACTGTGTCCTTTTTTCATACCATGTAGATTGTAAGCCCTCACGGGCAGGGCCCTCTCTCCTTCTGTACCAGTTTGTAACTTGTCTTGTTTATGATTAGTGCAATTGTCTGTATTATGTATGTGCACCCCTTATCACATGTACAGCGCAATGGAATGAATGGCGCTTTAATAATAAATAATAATAATAATAATAAGCGCTGCCAAAGGTGCTTCAACTAAGTCCTGAATAAAGGGTCTGGATACTTATGTCAATATCTGTAAAGAATAAATCAAGGCAATTGGACGTACTGTAGATTTCTTGAAATGAGAACCTTCACAGACACTAATGTCAATGCAAGATTTTAGTTTCCATTTTTTAAATTAGCGGAGGTTTTAAACATTCTGTTTTGACTTTATGAGGTATTGAGTGGAGAATGAGGGTGGAAATGTTGAACTTTTTTTTAAGCACAGGGCTGCAACATGACAAAATATTAAAAAAAATATATATGAAAGGGTCTGAATATTTTTTAATGCTTTGTGTGTGTGTAAAACACACACATATATATGTCAACATGACTGTTTCTCTAGTAAAACACCTGTGTTGTTTGTGTAGTAGCTCCTCTCTACAGTGCAAGGTGTTCTGTTTGTAACAGGATGAGTTTCTCTTTCCGTACCAGGTCAGGATCATGTTTCTAGTACACTGTGTGCTGTACAGGACCCTGAAGACACCCCTGTCCTCCTCATAGAAATTTATTTACAGCCTCCAACATCTATTCCTGACTGTTTTATATGTAAGCACTTATCTTAGTTATGTTTCTTTGAGGGTTTTCTGAGAATTTATAACTGATGGCCGATCATTGTGAGATGCTGTGCGATGTTACTTGTCAGTGACAACATGTTCATCAGTCACATCGCCTAGGAGCAGCTCAGCCATATAGAAGTGAATGGTGTTGAGCTGCAATACCAAGCACAGTCACTATGCAATGTATGGTGCAGTACTTGGTAAGCTGCGAGAAGGCTGCAGTGCTCACAATAGTGCAACTGCCTTCTCAACCAGCTGATCCCACCAATCAGATACTGTTTGCCTATCCTGAGGATAGGTCATCAGTTATAAAATGTTGGAAAACCCTTTTAAATCTTTATTTTTTCCTAACTTGGGATCACATTTGGGTCTTTACAACCAACTATTAATTTTCCATAGAGTTATGAACTCGTTACAATGGTTTCAACTTTCAATGGTCTCTTGTAAGTAATTAATATTGTAATATTGTTGCTTTTTTATATTGGATGATCTCCTGCACTGAATTTATTGCTTGGACCTGCAGGCCGCAGTACTCAGCAGTGTCGCTATGGCAGGTATGTTACTGTCTGCGAGAATGATAGTTTTTTTTATGTGACAGGTGGAGGTTCCAACATCAAGGAAAGCCCAAGAGGAGCCTGGTGCTGACACTAGAATGTTGAGCTACAATGCAAGTAGGAAGACCAGAGGGAAGCTGATGAAAGGGAGTGGTTTAGTTAAATGCAAGTGAGCTGCCTGCAAATTGCCTGTAATTGTTAGGTCTCAGCTTGTCTATCATGGGAGTGTTGGAGAGCTGGAAGCCAGAGTGGGAATGTTCATTGTGAAAGCGTTCATAAGCTGGAAGTTGGTAAAAGAGTGACAAGTAGCCTATGAAAATGCTTGGTCACCTAGCATACTTTTTGGAGTTTCACAAGTGAGAGAAGCCATCATGGTGTCGCCTAACAAAGTCTGGAGCATGTCACTGAGGAGCAGACAGTAAGAAGATGAGTGGAACTATTCCTGTTTTACAGTATTGGACTGAGATTGGCTTAAGCTGTGGAAAGGGACAGTCACTTTGATGGTATGGGCAGAGTGCATTGCCAGTCCTCGGAGATGTAAGTTCCCCTACAGGCTCAGAAATAGGTCATCCCAGAGGGTTTGGGTTGTTGGAGTCCTCAATCCTGAAATTGGCTATGGCGGGGCCTAGATAAAGCTACAGTGGATATAAAAATTCTACACACCCCTATTAAAATGTCAGGTTTCTGTGATGTAAAAAAATGAGACAAAGATAAATCATTTCAGAACGTTTTCTACCTTTAATGTGACCTATAAACTGTACCACTCAATTGAAAACCAAACTGAAATATTTTAGGTGGAGGAAAAAAAAAACTAAAACTAAAATAATGTGGTTGCATAAGTGTATACAACCGGGGATGTAGCTGTGTTTAGAATTAAGCAATCACATTCAAAATCCTGTTAAATAGGAGTCAGCATACACCGGCTATCATTTAAAGTGCCTCTGATTAACCCCAAATAAAGTTCAGCTGCTCTAGTTGGTCTATCCTGAAATTTTCTTAGTCGCATCCCACAGCAAAATCCATGGTCCACAGAGAGCTTCCAAAGCATCAGAGGGATCTCATTGTTAAAAGGTATCAGTCAGAAGAAGGATACAAAAGAATTTCCAAAGCATTAGATATACCATGGAACAAAGTGAAGTGAAGAAAATATGGCACAGCAGTGACATTACCAAGAACTTGATGTCCCTCCAAAACTGATGAAAAGACGAGAAGAGGCATACAGCAACATTAAAGGAGCTGCAGGAATATCTGGCAAGTACTGGCTGTGTGGTACATGTGACAACAATCTCCAGTGTTCTTCATATATCTGGGCTATGGGGTAGAGTGGCAAGACGAAAGCCTTTTCTTACGATAAAAAACATCCAAGCCAGGCTACATTTTGCAAAAACACATCTGAAGTCTCCCAAAAGCATGTGGGGAAGGTGATATGGTCTGATGAAACCAAGGTTGAACTTTTTGGCCATAATTCCAAAAGATATGTTTGGCGCAAAAACAACACTGCACATACCCAAAAGAACACCATACCCACAGTGAAGCATGGTGGTGGCAGCATCATGCTTTGGGGCTGTTTTTCTTAAGCTGGAACTGGGGCCTTAGTTAATCTAGAGGTGATTATGAACAGTTCCAAATACCAGTCAATATTGACACAAAACCTTCAGGCTTCTGCTAGAAAGCTGAACATGAAGAGGAACTTCATCTTTCAGCATGACAATGACCCAAAGCATACATCCAAATCAACAAAGGAATGGCTTCACAAGAAGAAGATTAAAGTTTTGGAATGTCCTAGCCAGCATGTCATGTTTTTGGGATTCCTTAGTATTGAGAAGGTGATGTCATTAATGTCAATGCATTGGGACTTACTACAGGTATTCATTCTGGAGTTAAGAAACACTGGTCTAGTGGACTAAATGGAATTTGAAGGAGAAGCTGGCTCAAGGAGGACTCTTAAGGTCCCTTTACACAGGATGATGTACAAGCATATTGTTGGGGAGGAAACTGTCACGGTACCTCCTGTTACAGAGGTTAGAAATTCTCAGAGACTGGCTGCACGCGGGGTTAACTGATAGTCTCTTAATTCTCAGTATTGTTGCTTGGTAATGACACCTCTTGTCAGGTGCAGCTGTGGTCATTACTGCATTCCCTATTTAGTTTGGTCTCACACTTCATACCATGTGGTTGATATTCTCTGCTTGGATTTGGAAGAGTTGGTGTGTTGACCTTTCCTGTGTTCCTGCTCATTCATTTTATTTAAGTTAAGTTGTAATGCTCTTTGCATTTGGTTGTTCCCCTGTGCTTGTTGTTACTAGGCCTCAGGGAGACGCTGGTTCATTCACCTGGGAAGGAACCAGTAGTCTCATTCCCTTTCACTACATTGAGGGAATTTCAGGGCTCCTAGGGTCTAGGTTCCGGCGTATGTATTTTCCCACCTCGGGGTCTATACATACAGACAGGAGTCAGGGCCAGATATAGGGGTTTCCTAGGAGGTGACCTTTCCCTTCTCCCTAGCCTTGAGGCCTAGTTCTTCCCTAGTTCTTCCCTTTAATTTTGACAGAAACATTCCTTCCTCACAATCTGCTGATCAATAGCGTAGGAGACTGATGTATGTAAATGATCTCCTTTAGCTCCTCCGGAGTATGGGGAGGTGCGATCGCTATTCCAATTGTTCTTACCCATACAGAATCTCTTCCCAGCAGCAGATCGTGTTTACAGAGCACAATCTACTATCGGGAAACAAGGATCCTTGTGCTGCCCAAACGATCCATTTTTCTGATGAACGAGCGTTTCACTCATTCATCGGGTAATCGGTGGTGCATTTACATTGCCTCATTAGCCATGATCTGTTCAGTTCTCTGCCTGTGTAAAGGGTCCTTTAGTAGAGTAGCACCAGGTGTCAAAGTGACCCTCCTCCTGATCATCTGATAAAAAGCTGTTTTGTGCAATTTCTAGAGGCCCATATAATGGTAACACTAATCAGAGGTCTTTGTGGCATCAACACTGACCTGTCATGAAGTTAGAACTTCTTTGTTTATTGCACTGTTAAAGTTATCTTATATAATGCTCAAGTATTCCAAAGTCACCACCAACATCAATGTGTCTTGGACTATACATATTAAAACCACCAAGTGTTCTGTGTCTTGTATGTGGCCATCAATAGTTTTGTACCACTGTGATGTGAAAATAGTAACATTTCCTGTTCAACTAATATAGTGTTGAGCGAATCAAAGTTAATCTAGTGGAATTCAATCTGAATTTGAGGAGAAATTTGATTTGTCATGAATCCGAATTTCTTTGCGCTTCATGATAACATATCAAGTTTTCAGAGACTTTATAACTAATGACCTATTATTAAGATAGGTGATTAGTATTTTATTGGTGGACGTCCAACACCTGACACCTTAACGATCAGCTGCTTGAAAAGGCACTGGTGCTTCTGTGAGGGCCATAGCCTTCTTGCAGCTTACCAAACACAGCTCCGTCCATTGTATAGTTGTTGTGCTTGGTATCACACCTCAGCCTCATTTATTTCAATGGAGCTGAGCCTAGTCAATGTGATCGATGAACATGATGTCAATGGCCTGGGGAAAGCTGCAAGAAAGCCGCAGCACTTACAGAAGTGCTAGTGCCTTTTCAATCAGCTGACTAGCAAGGTTAGTGGGTCATCAGTTAAAAAGTCTCGGAGAACCCCTTTAACAATGAACTTCATAACACAACTAGCTGTTCACTCTTCATGCTGTGAAAATACTAATATTCATTAAAAAAAGAGTGCTGCAATAAATTTACCCCACCAGGCCTACCCCAACCACCAGCAACACCAAAACAGAAATTAATTGCAACAGAGGGCTGTACAGTACCTGGATTACACTAAAGTGACATCACTGTGCCTGTATGATGATGTCACTCTCAGTAAAAATTCTTCTCCAGAATGCCTAAATATTTGGTAAGATACACATATTGAGGGGAAAAATTTGGAATCTACGCCTGAATACATACAATTGATGAAAAAATTAATACAATTTTGGAATTTGGCTGTATAACCCTTATATTTTTCATATGCATGCTATACTTGTGTGGAAAAATTATCATGTACAGTACATGTCATTTTGACTATTTTATAACACCCCATTTCCTTCCTTGAAACATCACTTAAAACTTATCCTCTTATTAAGCAGAACATCCAAGTAAACATAACTGAGTGTGGAATCCTAGCATAAGGACAAATAGAAGACAACCTCAGGCCACAATTTGATTTGTGTCCAAATTTGTAACCGAGAAATACAATGAAAACAATAGAGGAATTATTGCTTTAATTGGAAGATTAAATATTGTTAATCCTCTTCCTTGTCAACACGAGGTGAGCACACATAGTGACCTACTTTTCACCAGGAAATACATTATGTAAAAGAAAGTGAGTCTTCTTCCATTAAGTATTGCAAGTCATTTCACATAGATGCGTCCTTCCTTACCTTTTCTCTTGGTTGGATATATATCCCATGAAGAGTAGCACAAGATGACCAGTAGAGATGAGCAAATTTCTTCAAAATTCGATTTGGCCACTTCGCTAAATTTCATTAAAAAAATTTGCTTAGTGACGAATTACTTCGTCACAAAGCGCATTTTTTTGTAAGTAGCGGGTGAAATTAAAGGGAGCTGCATAGCACTGGCATCTGAGTTTAAAAACAGTGTAAAATTTACAATAAAAAAGAATTACATCAAACTTACCACCTCCATTTGCTCATGGATGGGCCAGCTGCCACCATCCTGCTTGAAGATCTCAGCCGAAATCCCGTGCGGCACGAGATTACGTCATCACGCCGGCTGGTGTGGTGACGTATGACATCATCAAGCCTGCCCGCGTGATGATGTAATCTCACGCCGCACGGGATTTCGGTTGAGATCTTCAAGCAAGAGTGAGGCTGGCGGCCCGTCACGAGCAAATGGAGGTGGTAAGTTTGAATTTTTTAGTTTTTTATACTATTTCAGGATAAATCGATTCGCTGACACGAAGCACGGGGAAATTCTGCTTGTAGGCAAATCAAATTTATCCTGAAATTCAGATCGAATTACATTTAGTGGGATTCGATGCACTCATCTCTAATGACCAGCTTTAAATAAAAAAAATTAAAAACATTATAAAATTTATTTCTAACACTACTCAGGACAAAAATTTCAGACTTGACTATAGAAAAATTCAAATCATCCCCGACGGGATTTTGAAAAACTTGGATGATTGGGAGATGTTAGATGAGATTCTAACTCTTTAGTGCTGCTTTAGCCATCCTGATATCTGCCTGAGGGATGGTGCGTATCTCTTTTTCTCCTGACTAAAAAAATTGGGGATAAAAACATTTTGATCTTTTGATCTTGATCCCCCAGAGCCAGTGTTGGACTGGGGTGCCTAGAGCCCACCAGTAAAATTTATTTTGGGGGCCGACCATACAGATATATTCAAATATTACCTGCTCACACAGCTGCAAGATGCTACCAGATGATTGAATATGGGGGTCTCTGCAGTGACCATGAGAAGGTAGGTCCTGGGGAAAAGAAGATACTCGCTAGCTTTCTTCTATACATAGAAGTCATCCCAGCTCTGATCATGTCTATAATAATAATAAACTGGGGAATTTCTTTAATAATATATCAAGTTTTTTTTATATGAACATAGGCTGGTGGAGGGGCTGTACATTGGAGATATGTATGTAGTGCAGTAAGTCTACTGTGTTATGTGCCACAGGGGCTGGAAGACTAGGAGCCCACCAGGTGATTTACCTTTACTCCTGTGGGATAGTCCGAGCCCGCCCAGAAACCAGCAACCTGTAAAAAGCTGATTCAACAAATGTAAAACTTACTGACTAATAAAAGCCCACAAACTGATTCTTTGACCTCATATTTGCTGCTTCCAACCATGGAATTAGGAAGTTGAAATATAGGGAGATGTTTGATGAGCACTTCACACTTCAAACTGTTTCAGATCTCCAATTGCTTTCCATGCATAGTGTCTACAGTGTCAAAAATATTGATTTCTCTGAAATGTGAATTAATTACTGGGAATAATTAACATTGCCAATAGATTCTATCTTCTAATACTATATTCACCAGATCTTGGAGGCTGAGATCTAGAGATCTATTTAATGGAGGAGAGGGTTGATGCAGGTTGTTGACCCAATAAATGGATGAACACAATAAAAAAAAAAGAGTGTTGTTTACCCTTCTAGCTATTTTTCCACCATGGGTTCTCATTTGATTCCTCAAGCTACAGACCTCTTTTGACACCTCTAATACTGTATAAAATAGACTTGGCAGAGAAGAGTCTGAAGTGCTGGAAGTCAAAAGGGGCGCTCAGTTTGAGAGGTTAAGGCTAAGTGAAGGTGATGGACTTTCTTCTGCTGATATGTTCTATGGGCCCACATACCCAATGGGATTTACCACGAAGTGAGAGGAAATTTGGCTTCGTGAAAAATTAACTTTTTCCTGAAATTCAGATTGAAGTCCACTTTAGGTACTTTGATTCGCTCAACACTAGACAGAGATATAGCTAAATATTTCTATGATTTTTGAAGTAGGGATTAATGAATTAAAGGTGTCTGGTTTGCTCTACCTGCATCTCTGTGAGATCACTACACAAGCACTTAGGTAAAGGAAACCATTGAGAATGTTAGCCCACCTCTGCAGGAGACGGTGGAGCAGAAGGATAAACAGAAAGGAAAATGAAATGCTAATAAAAATAAGATAATAAATTGCCTGAAAATATGTCACTATACGCAGGCATGTGCTCTGGATGTCCTCACTCCTCCCCGCTGCCGCGCGCCATGCTGACAGGTGCTGACAGTTTCTTAGCTGTGGTCTGCGCTCCTGCTTCCGGCTCATAGTTCCATGCATGCATATAGGGTGTGTGCGGGCACACGCCTACTATCTTTCCCAGCCTATGGCTTGTCTGTAGGATGTATTTAAAGGCACTTCCTTCTACAGGAAGGGGCCTGAGCAACTTGGTCACTAGATTGTCTAGCCCTATTGTGTGAAGGTGTTTAGTGTGATTCTGCTTTACTGTGTAACGGACCCTGCTTCTTGTGTAAACTAACTTTGCTGCCTGCCTCTGACCTAGGACTATGTTCACAGACTTTGATTCATTGCTGCCTCGGCCTTCAAATCCTGACTATGCTTCCGTCTGATCAGCCTCTGCACTCCCAGGGCCCTCTGGGTGTAGTTTACCACCTGGAGGTCAGTCCACACCCAGGTCCCAATTCCATCGTGTTCCAACCCCCTTCAGAGGTAGCACCTTGTACACCCATCGGGAAAGTCTATACTCACCATCAGAGGTATTATGAAGAAAGAGGGGTGTACTTAGACATCAACCTCTGAAGGAGTTGGTCTCGTGGGACATCGGGTTTGCACCCGCTAAACATATAAGCAACCTTCAGTGAAAAATGCATTGTATCCGGATTACATCCTAATGACATTTCTGAACGCAGAAATGATGCATGAAAAACAACGCTCATCTGCACAGACTCATTGAAATAAAAAGTTCAGGATTCAGTCCGGATGCTATGTGTTTGCTTCATGCATCGCACCTGGACGG
Source organism: Bufo gargarizans (assembly GCF_014858855.1). Lineage (NCBI taxonomy): Eukaryota > Metazoa > Chordata > Amphibia > Anura > Bufonidae > Bufo > Bufo gargarizans. The sequence goes on from NC_058083.1 coordinate 35,905,047, forward strand.
AAAACTTGCTTGTGTGAAAAAGGCCTAAGAAGGTATTGTATTCCCCAAATCTTGACCTAGGCTTCTCACACAGTTAAGCCAGTACTCTGTTCTCTGCACTGATTACGGGAAACCACCCCGAAACATAGAAACATAGAGCTTGTTATGAACTAGGGTAACTTAAAATAAGTATAAAACAATTTAAAAAGGTTTAAAATTTATATACATACATATATACACTCACCTAAAGAATTATTAGGAACACCATACTAATACGGTGTTGGACCCCCTTTTGCCTTCAGAACTGCCTTAATTCTATGTGGCATTGATTCAACAAGGTGCTGATAGCATTCTTTAGAAATGTTGGCCCATATTGATAGGATAGCATCTTGCAGTTGATGGAGATTTGAGGGATGCACATCCAGGGCACGAAGCTCCCGTTCCACCACATCCCAAAGATGCTCTATTGGGTTGAGATCTGGTGAATTTGGGGGCCATTTTAGTACAGTGAACTCATTGTCATGTTCAAGAAACCAATTTGAAATGATTCGAGCTTTGTGACACAGTGTATTATCCTGCTGGAAGTAGCCATCAGAGGATGGGTGCATGGTGGTCATGAAGGGATGGACATGGTCAGAAACAATGCTCAGGTAGCCCGTGGCATTTAAACGATGGCCAATTGGCACTAAGGGGCCTAAAGTGTGCCCAGAAAACATCCCCCCCACCATTACACCATCACCAGCCTGCACAGTGGTAACAAGGATGATGGAAACATGTTCTCATTCTGTTTACGCCAAATTCGGACTCATTGAATGTCTCAACAGAAATCAAGACTCATCAGAGCAGGCAACATTTTTCCAGTCTTCAACAGTCCAATTTTGGTGAGCTTGTGCAAATTGTATCCTCTTTTTCCTATTTGTAGTGGAGATGAGTGGTACCTGGTGGGGTCTTCTGCTGTTGTAGCCCATCCGCCTCAAGGTTGTGCATGTTGTGGCTTCACAAATGCTTTGCTGAATACCTCGGTTGTAACGAGTGGTTATTTCAGTCAACGTTGCTCTTCTATCAGCTTGAATCAGTCGGCCCATTCTCCTCTGACCTCTAGCATCAACAAGGCATTTTCGCCCACAGGACTTCCGCATACTGGATGTTTTTCTCTTTTCACACCATTCTTTGTAAACTCTAGAAATGTTTGTGCGTGAAAATCCCAGTAACTGAGCAGATTGTGAAATACTCAGACCGGTCCGTCTGGCACCAACAACTATGCCACGCTTAAAATTGCTTAAATCACCTTTCTTTCCCATTCTGACATTCAGTTTGGAGTTCAGGAGATTGTCTTGACCAGGACCACAACCCTACATGCATTGAAGCAACTGCCATGTGATTGCTTGACTAGATAATCGCATTAATGAGAAATAGAACAGGTGTTCCTAATAATTTTTTAGGTGAGTATATATTATATATATATATATATATATATATATATATAGTACAGACCAAAAGTTTGGACACACCTTCTCATTCAAAGAGTTTTCTTTATTTTCATGACTATGAAAATTGTAGATTCACACTGAAGGCATCAAAAACTATGAATTATCACATGTGGAATTATATACATAACAAAAAAGTGTTAAAATAACTGAAAATATGTCATATTCTAGGTTCTTCAAAGTAGCCACCTTTTGCTTTGATTGCTGCTTTTCACACTCTTGGCATTCTCTTGATAAGCTTCAAGAGGTAGTCACCTGAAATGGTTTTCACTTCACAGGTGTGCCCTGTCAGGTTTAATAAGTGGGATTTCTTGCCTTATAAATGGGGTTGGGACCATCAGTTGCGTTGTGGAGAAGTCAGGTGGATACACAGCTGATAGTCCTACTGAATAGACTGTTAGAATTTGTATTATGGCAAGAAAAAAGCAGCTAAGTAAAGAAAAACGAGTGGCCATCATTACTTTAAGAAATGAAGGTCAGTCAGTCTAAAATATTGGGAAAACTTTGAAAGTGTCCCCAAGTGCAGTCACAAAAACCATCAAGCGCTGCAAAGAAACTGTCTCACATGTGGACCGCCCCAGGAAAGGAAGACCAAGAGTCACCTCTGCTGTGGAGGATAAGTTCATCCGAGTCACCAGCCTCAGAAATTGCAGGTTAACAGCAGCTCAGATTAGAGACCAGGTCAATGCCACACAGAGTTCTAGCAGCAGACACATCTCTAGAACAACTGTTAAGAGGAGACTGTGTGAATCAGGCCTTCATGGTAGAATATCTGCTAGGAAACCACTGCTAAGGACAGGCAACAAGCAGAAGAGACTTGTTTGGGCTAAAGAACGCAAGGAATGGACATTAGACCAGTGGAAATCTGTGCTTTGGTCTGATGAGTCCAAATTTGAGATCTTTGGTTCCAACCACCGTGTCTTTGTGCGACGCAGAAAAGGTGAACGAATGGACTCTACATGCCTGGTTCCCACCGTGAAGCATGGAGGAGGAGGTGTGATGGTGTGGGGGTGCTTTGCTGGTGACACTGTTGGGGATTTATTCAAAATTGAAGGCATACTGAACCAGCATGGCTACCACAGCATCTTGCAGCGGAATGCTATTCCATCCGGTTTGCGTTTAGTTAGACCATGACTGTGTAAGGGCTATTTGACCATGAAGGAGAGTGATGGGGTGCTGCGCCAGATGACCTGGCCTCCACAGTCACCGGACCTGAACCCAATCGAGATGGTTTGGGGTGAGCTGGACCGCAGAGTGAAGGCAAAAGGGCCAACAAGTGCTAAGCATCTCTGGGAACTCATTCAAGACTGTTGGAAGACCATTTCAGGTGACTACCTCTTGAAGCTCATCAAAAGAATGCCAAGAGTGTGCAAAGCAGTAATCAAAGCAAAAGGTGGCTACTTTGAATAACCTAGAATATGACATATTTTCAGTTGTTTCACACTTTTTTGTTATGTATATAATTCCACATGTGTTAATTCATAGTTTTGATGCCTTCAGTGTGAATCTACAATTTTCAGTCATGAAATTAAAGAAAACTCTTTGAATGAGAAGGTGTGTCCAAACTTTTGGTCTGTACTGTATATATATTCCAAAAAACGGGCAGCACTCCCAAACAAAATGAATGAAAATAAGTTTATTCACCCATATGGAAATGCGACGTTTCGGCTCAGTACTAGAGCCTTCCTCAAGCAAAGTGTTAAGACAAAGTGCTTAGTGTATATAGCAAACACAATCAATGTGCCAATTACAATCAGATTAAATTCAATAACACCAATTAGTATTAAAAAGCGACATATAATAAATAGAAAAGCATAATAAATATCTAGTATAAAAGTGATTACAATACTCATTTAATCATTTAAATACCTATTTAATTTCTTTACAGCAACTTATGTTTCTAGAAAATATTCAACATGATTAGCAATTAAAAATTAATAAAGCCACATGTGCACTGTGATAATGTGACATGTGCAACCCATTACCTAAAGTGACAAGTGCTTACCAGACTTGGACTGGCCCACAGGGGTACAGGGGAATCCCTCGGTGGGCCCCTGACCAAGGTGGGCCCCTAGTCTCTCACCCCCTGCCCAAGTGGCACATAACACAGTAGACTTACAGGACTATATACATATATTTAATGTACAGCACTAATCCAGCCTATTTTCATATAAAAAAGTTATTAGATTATTTATTATATTTGAATGTATCTGTACGGTGGGCCCCCAAAATAAGTTTTACTGGTGAGCCGTAGGCACCCCAGTCCGACACTGGTGCTTACTACATGATGTATCAAACATGAAATAGGTATTTAATCATGTATTGTAATCACTTTTATACTAGATATTTATTATGATTTTGTATTTATTATATGTCACTTTTTAATACTAATTGGTGCTATTGAATTGAATCTGATTGTAATTGGCAGATTTCATCAGACATTGACATTGATTGTGCTTGCTATATACACTAAGCACTTTGTCTTAACACTTTGCTTGAGGAAGGCTCTAGTACTGAGCCGAAACGTCACATTTCCATATAGGTGAATAAACGTATTTTCATTTATTTTTTTGGAGTGCTGCCCTTTTTTTGGACTTTATATACAGGGTTTGCTCATCCCCATTTGGGCTATTTGCACCCTTTGTTTTTTGTTTTGCTTTGACGGTGCCGCCATCTCTTTTCTTTATATATGAATATATATATATATATATATATATATATATATATATATATATATATATAAATGATGAAAAGAAGGGCAGCACTCCAATGAATAAAAATTGAAACAAACTTTAATTACCCATAAGGCTATAGCAAATATATATATATATATATATATATATACACACAGTTGCAAGAAAAAGTATGTGAACCCTTTGGAATGATATGGATTTCTGCACAAATTGGTCATAAAATGTGATCTGATCTTCATCGAAGTCACAACAATAGACAATCACAGTCTGCTTAAACTAATAACACACAAAGAATTAAATGTTACCATGTTTTTATTGAACACACCATGTAAACATTCACAGTGCAGGTGGAAAAAATATGTGATCCCTTGGATTTAATAACTGGTTGAACCTCCTTTGGCAGCAATAACTTCAACCAAACGTTTCCTGTAGTTGCAGATCAGACGTTCACAATGGTCAGGAGTAGAGTTGAGCGAACACCTGGATGTTCGGGTTCGAGAAGTTCGGCCGAACATCCCGGAAATGTTCGGGTTCGGGATCCGAACCCGATCCGAACTTCGTCCCGAACCCGAACCCCATTGAAGTCAATGGGGACCCGAACTTTTCGGCACTAAAACGGCTGTAAAACAGCCCAGGAAAGGGCTAGAGGGCTGCAAAAGGCAGCAACATGTAGGTAAATCCACTGCAAACAAATGTGGATAGGGAAATTAATTAAATTAAAAATTAAATAAATAAAAATTAACCAAAATCAATTGGAGAGAGGTTCCATAGCAGAGAATCTGGCTTCCCGTCACCCACCACTGGAACAGTCCATTCTCAGATATTTAGGCCCCGGCACCCAGGCAGAGGAGAGAGGTCCCGTAACAGAGAATCTGTCTTCATGTCAGCAGAGAATTAGTCTGCATGTCATAGCAGAGAATGAGGCTTCACGTCAGCCACCACTGCAACAGTCCATTGGCATATATTTAGGCCTAGCACACAGGCAGAGGAGAGAGGTCCCGTAACAGAGAATCTGGCTTCATGTCAGCAGAGAATCAGTCTGCATGTCATAGCAGAGAATGAGGCTTCACGTCAGCCACCACTGCAACAGTCCATTGGCATATATTTAGGCCCAGCACACACACAGGCAGAGGAGAGAGGTCCCGTAACAGAGAATCTGGCTTCATGTCAGCAGAGAATCAGTCTGCATGTCATAGCAGAGAATGAGGCTTCACGTCAGCCACCACTGCAACAGTCCATTGGCATATATTTAGGCCCAGCACACACACAGGCAGAGGAGAGAGGTCCCGTAACAGAGAATCTGGCTTCATGTCAGCAGAGAATCAGTCTGCATGTCATAGCAGAGAATGAGGCTTCACGTCAGCCACCACTGCAACAGTCCATTGGCATATATTTAGGCCCAGCACACACACAGGCAGAGGAGAGAGGTCCCGTAACAGAGAATCTGGCTTCATGTCAGCAGAGAATCAGTCTGCATGTCATAGCAGAGAATGAGGCTTCACGTCAGCCACCACTGCAACAGTCCATTGGCATATATTTAGGCCCAGCACACACACAGGCAGAGGAGAGAGGTCCCGTAACAGAGAATCTGGCTTCATGTCAGCAGAGAATCAGTCTGCATGTCATAGCAGAGAATGAGGCTTCACGTCAGCCACCACTGCAACAGTCCATTGGCATATATTTAGGCCCAGCACACACACAGGCAGAGGAGAGAGGTCCCGTAACAGAGAATCTGTCTTCATGTCAGCAGAGAATTAGTCTGCATGTCATAGCAGAGAATGAGGCTTCACGTCACCCACCACTGCAACAGTCCATTGGCATATATTTAGGCCTAGCACACAGGCAGAGCAGAGAGGTCCCGTAACAGACAATCTGGCTTCATGACAGCAGAGAATCAGTCTGCATGTCATAGCAGAGAATGAGGCTTCACGTCACCCACCACTGCAACAGTCCATTGGCATATATTTAGGCCTAGCACACAGGCAGAGCAGAGAGGTCCCGTAACAGACAATCTGGCTTCATGTCAGCAGAGAATCAGTCTGCATGTCATAGCAGAGAATGAGGCTTCACGTCACCCACCACTGCAACAGTCCATTGGCATATATTTAGGCCTAGCACACAGGCAGAGCAGAGAGGTCCCGTAACAGACAATCTGGCTTCATGACAGCAGAGAATCAGTCTGCATGTCATAGCAGAGAATGAGGCTTCACGTCACCCACCACTGCAACAGTCCATTGGCATATATTTAGGCCTAGCACACAGGCAGAGCAGAGAGGTCCCGTAACAGACAATCTGGCTTCATGTCAGCAGAGAATCAGTCTGCATGTCATAGCAGAGAATGAGGCTTCACGTCACCCACCACTGCAACAGTCCATTGGCATATATTTAGGCCTAGCACACAGGCAGAGGAGAGAGGTCCCGTAACAGACGATCTGGCTTCATGTCAGCAGAGAATCAGTCTGCATGTCATAGCAGAGAATCAGGCTTCACGTCAGCCACCACTGCAACAGTCCATTGTCATAAATTTAGGCCCAGCACCCAGGCAGAGGAGAGAGGTCCCGTAACAGACAATCTGGCTTCATGTCAGCAGAGAATTAGTCTGCATGTCATAGCAGAGAATCAGGCTTCATGTCAGCCACCACTGCAACAGTCCATTGGCATATATTTAGGCCTAGCACACAGGCAGAGGAGAGGTTCATTCAACTTTGGGTAGCATCGCAATATAATGGTAAAATGAAAATAAAAATAGGATTGAATGAGGAAGTGCCCTGGAGTCCAATAATATATGGTTATGGGGAGGTAGTTAATGTCTAATCTGGACAAGGGACGGACAGGTCCTGTGGGATCCATGCCTGGTTCATTTTTATGAACGTCAGCTTGTCCACATTGGCTGTAGACAGGCGGCTGCGTTTGTCTGTAATGACGCCCCCTGCCGTGCTGAATACACGTTCAGACAAAACGCTGGCTGCCGGGCAGGCCAGCACCTCCAAGGCATAAAAGGCTAGCTCTGGCCACGTGGACAATTTAGAGACCCAGAAGTTGAATGGGGCCGAACCATCAGTCAGTACGTGGAGGGGTGTGCACACGTACTGTTCCACCATGTTAGTGAAATGTTGCCTCCTGCTAACACGTTGCGTATCAGGTGGTGGTGCAGTTAGCTGTGGCGTGTTGACAAAAGTTTTCCACATCTCTGCCATGCTAACCCTGCCCTCAGAGGAGCTGGCCGTGACACAGCTGCCTTGGCGACCTCTTGCTCCTCCTCTGCCTTGGCCTTGGGCTTCCACTTGTTCCCCTGTGACATTTGGGAATGCTCTCAGTAGCGCGTCTACCAACGTGCGCTTGTACTCGCGCATCTTCCTATCACGCTCCAGTGCAGGAAGTAAGGTGGGCACATTGTCTTTGTAGCGTGGATCCAGCAGGGTGGCAACCCAGTAGTCCGCACAGGTTAAAATGTGGGCAACTCTGCTGTCGTTGCGCAGGCACTGCAGCATGTAGTCGCTCATGTGTGCCAGGCTGCCCAGGGGTAAGGACAAGCTGTCCTCTGTGGGAGGCGTATCGTCATCGTCCTGCCTTTCCCCCCAGCCACGCACCAGTGATGGACCCGAGCTGCGTTGGGTGCCACCCCGCTGTGACCATGCTTCATCCTCATCCTCCTCCACCTCCTCCTCATCCTCGTCCTCCTCGTCCTCCAGTAGTGGGCCCTGGCTGGCCACATTTGTACCTGGCCTCTGCTGTTGCAAAAAACCTCCCTCTGAGTCACTTCGAAGAGACTGGCCTGAAAGTGCTAAAAATGACCCCTCTTCCTCATCCTCCTCCTCCTCCTCCTGGGCCACCTCCTGTTCCATCATCGCCCTAAGTGTTTTCTCAAGGAGACATAGAAGTGGTATTGTAACGCTGATAACGGTGTCATCGCCACTGGCCATGTTGGTGGAGTACTCGAAACAGCGCAACAGGGCACACAGGTCTCGCATGGAGGCCCAGTCATTGGTGGTGAAGTGGTGCTGTTCTGTAGTGCGACTGACCCGTGCGTGCTGCAGCTGAAACTCCACTATGGCCTGCTGCTGCTCGCACAGTCTGTCCAGCATGTGCAAGGTGGAGTTCCACCTGGTGGGCACGTCGCATATGAGGCGGTGAGCGGGAAGGCCGAAGTTACGCTGTAGCGCAGACAGGCGAGCAGCGGCAGGATGTGAACGCCGGAAGCGCGAACAGACGGCCCGCACTTTATGCAGCAGCTCTGACATGTCGGGGTAGTTGTGAATGAACTTCTGCACCACCAAATTCAGCACATGCGCCAAGCAAGGGATGTGCGTCAAATTGGCTAGTCCCAGAGCTGCAACGAGATTTCGCCCATTATCACACACCACCAGGCCGGGCTTGAGGCTCACCGGCAGCAACCACTCGTCGGTCTGTTGTTCAATACCCCGCCACAACTCCTGTGCGGTGTGGGGCCTGTCCCCCAAACATATGAGTTTCAGAATGGCCTGCTGACGTTTACCCCGGGCTGTGCTGAAGTTGGTGGTGAAGGTGTGTGGCTGACTGGATGAGCAGGTGGAAGAAGAGGAGGAGGAAGCCGAGAAGGAGGAGGTGGCAACAGGAGGCAAAGAATGTTGCCCTGCGATCCTTGGCGGCGGCAGGACGTGCGCCAAACAGCTCTCCGCCTGGGGCCCAGCTGCCACTACATTTACCCAGTGTGCAGTTAGGGAGATATAGCGTCCCTGGCCGTGCTTACTGGTCCACGTATCTGTGGTTAGGTGGACCTTGCTACAGATGGCGTTGCGCAGTGCACACTTGATTTTATCGGATACTTGGTTGTGCAGGGAAGGCACGGCTCTCTTGGAGAAGTAGTGCCGGCTGGGAACAACATACTGTGGGACAGCAAGCGACATGAGCTGTTTGAAGCTGTCTGTGTCCACCAGCCTAAATGACAGCATTTCATAGGCCAGTAGTTTAGAAATGCTGGCATTCAGGGCCAGGGATCGAGGGTGGCTAGGTGGGAATTTACGCTTTCTATCAAATGTTTGTGAGATGGAGAGCTGAACGCTGGCGTGTGACATGGTTGAGACGCTTGGTGACGGAGGTGGTGGTGGTGGTGTTGGTGGTACATCCCCTGTTTGCTGGGCGGCAGGTGCCAACGTTCCTCCAGAGGCGGAGGAAGAGGCCGAGGCGGCAGCAGCAGAATAGGCCGAGGCGGCAGCAGCAGAAGAGGTAGCAGGGGGAGCCTGAGTGACTTCCTTGGTTTTAAGGTGTTTACTCCACTGCAGTTCATGCTTTGCATGCAGGTGCCTGGTCATGCAGGTTGTGCTCAGGTTCAGAACGTTAATGCCTCGCTTCAGGCTCTGATGGCACAGCGTGCAAACCACTCGGGTCTTGTCGTCAGCACATTGTTTGAAGAAGTGCCATGCCAGGGAACTCCTTGAAGCTGCCTTTGGGGTGCTCGGTCCCAGATGGCGGCGGTCAGTAGCAGGCGGAGTCTCTTGGCGGCGGGTGTTCTGCTTTTGCCCACTGCTCCCTCTTTTGCTACGCTGTTGGCTCGGTCTCACCACTGCCTCTTCCTCCGAACTGTGAAAGTCAGTGGCACGACCTTCATTCCATGTGGGGTCTAGGACCTCATCGTCCCCTGCATCGTCTTCCACCCAGTCTTGATCCCTGACCTCCTGTTCAGTCTGCACACTGCAGAAAGACGCAGCAGTTGGCACCTGTGTTTCGTCATCATCAGAGACATGCTGAGGTGGTATTCCCATGTCCTCATCATCAGGAAACATAAGTGGTTGTGCGTCAGTGCATTCTATGTCTTTCACCGCTGGGGAAGGGCTAGGTGGATGCCCTTGGGAAACCCTGCCAGCGGAGTCTTCAAACAGCATAAGAGACTGCTGCATAACTTGAGGCTGAGACAGTTTCCCTGGTATGCATGGGGGTGATGTGACAGACTGATGGGGTTGGTTTTCAGGCGCCATCTGTGCGCTTTCTGCAGAAGACTGGGTGGGAGATAATGTGAACGTGCTGGATCCACTGTCGGCCACCCAATTGACTAATGCCTGTACCTGCTCAGGCCTTACCATCCTTAGAACGGCATTGGGCCCCACCATATATCGCTGTAAATTCTGGCGGCTACTGGGACCTGAGGTAGTTGGTACACTAGGACGTGTGGATGTGGCAGAACGGCCACGTCCTCTCCCAGCACCAGAGGGTCCACTAACACCACCACGACCATGTCCACGTCCGCGTCCCTTACTAGATGTTTTTCTCATTGTTATGGTTCACCACAACAACAAATATATTATTTGGCCCAATGTATTGTATTCAAATTCAGCGGGATATAAATTTGAGGCCTAGTATTTAGGCGCTGGGTGACCGGTATGGATTTAGTGACAGAATTAGACTTGGAAATGCACAGAAGCGTGTGTGTGAAGTTATTCTGAATGACCCAATGTGCACCTTGAATATTATATACCCTTTTTGGGATAGATTTCAAATAGCTCTGATATAGCAGGAACCACTAAATTATGAAATTGCTAAATTGGGAATTGTACTTCAACCCAGAACAAAAAATGTGCTTTGACGGGCACTAAATAACTTTCCCAGCTACAACAGTACAGCGGTAACGAGAGATTTAGAGGGATTTAAATTTGAGGCCTAGTATTTAGGCGCTGGGTGACAGGTATGGGTTTAGTGACAGAATTAGACTTGGAAATACACAGTAGCGGGTGTGTGTGAAGTTATTCTGAATGACCCAATGTGCACCTTCAATATTATATACCCTTTTTGGGATAGATTTCAAATAGCTCTGATATAGCAGGAACCACTAAATTATGAAATTGCTAAATTGGGAATTGTACTTCAACCCAGAACAAAAAATGTGCTTTGACGGGCACTAAATAACTTTCCCAGCTACAACAGTACAGCGGTAACGAGAGATTTAGAGGGATTTAAATTTGAGGCCTAGTATTTAGGCGCTGGGTGACAGGTATGGGTTTAGTGACAGAATTAGACTTGGAAATACACAGTAGCGGGTGTGTGTGAAGTTATTCTGAATGACCCAATGTGCACCTTCAATATTATATACCCTTTTTGGGATAGATTTCAAATAGCTCTGATATAGCAGGAACCACTAAATTATGAAATTGCTAAATTGGGAATTGTACTTCAACCCAGAACAAAAAATGTGCTTTGACGGACACTAAATATCTTGCCCAGCAACAACAGTACAGCGGTGGGTAACGAGAGATTTAGAGGGATTTAAATTTGAGGCCTAGTATTTAGGCGCTGGGTCACCGGTATGGATTTAGTGACAGAATTAGACTTGGAAATGCACAGAAGCGTGTGTGTGAAGTTATTCTGAATGACCCTATGTGCACCTTCAATATTATATACCCTTTTAGGGATAGATTTCAAATAGCTCTGATATAGCAGAAACCACTAAATTATGAAATTGCTAAATTGGGAATTGTACTTCAACCCAGAACAAAAAATGTGCTTTGACGGACACTAAATATCTTGCCCAGCAACAACAGTACAGTGGTGGGTAACGAGAGATTTAGAGGGATTTAAATTTGAGGCCTAGTATTTAGGCGCTGGGTCACCGGTATGGATTTAGTGACAGAATTAGACTTGGAAATGCACAGAAGCGTGTGTGTGAAGTTATTCTGAATGACCCTATGTGCACCTTCAATATTATATACCCTTTTAGGGATAGATTTCAAATAGCTCTGATATAGCAGAAACCACTAAATTATGAAATTGCTAAATTGGGAATTGTACTTCAACCCAGAACAAAAAATGTGCTTTGACGGACACTAAATATCTTGCCCAGCAACAACAGTACAGCGGTGGGTAACGAGAGATTTAGAGGGATTTAAATTTGAGGCCTAGTATTTAGGCGCTGGGTGACAGGTATGGGTTTAGTGCCAGAATTAGACTTGGAAATACACAGTAGCGGGTGTGTGTGAAGTTATTCTGAATGACCCAATGTGCACCTTGAATATTATATACCCTTTTAGGGATAGATTTCAAATAGCTCTGATATAGCAGAAACCACTAAATTATGAAATTGCTAAATTGGGAATTGTATTTCAACCCAGAACAAGAAATGTGCTTGAACGGACACTAAATAACTCGCCCAGCTACAGCACTAGGGACAGATTTAGCTGGATATAAATTTGAGGCCTAGTATTTAGGCGCTGGGTGACCGGTATGGATTTAGTGACAGAAGTAGACTGGGATATGGCCAAAAAATGAACAGACTATTGCTGGTTAAATGCACTTGGTGTGACAGCTTCACCCTGATGTAGGCTTTAGCCAAAAAACAACCACACCATTGAGGGTTAAATGCACTTGGTGACAGGCGCAGCTTGCCCCTGATTTTGTATATGGCCAAAAAATGAACAGACTATTGCTGGTTAAATGCACTTGGTGTGACAGCTTCACCCTGATGTAGGCTTTAGCCAAAAAACAACCACACCATTGAGGGTTAAATGCACTTGGTGACAGGCGCAGCTTGCCCCTGATTTTGTATATGGCCAAAAAATGAACAGACTATTGCTGGTTAAATGCACTTGGTGTGACAGCTTCACCCTGATGTAGGCTTTAGCCAAAAAACAACCACACCATTGAGGGTTAAATGCACTTGGTGACAGGCGCAGCTTGCCCCTGATTTTGTATATGGCCAAAAAATGAACAGACTATTGCTGGTTAAATGCACTTGGTGTGACAGCTTCACCCTGATGTAGGCTTTAGCCAAAAAACAACCACACCATTGAGGGTTAAATGCACTTGGTCGCAGCTTGTGCTGGCGCACCACAAGACACAAAATGGCCGCCGATCACCCCAGAAAAATGAGACTGACAAACGGTCTGTGCAGCCTAAAAACAGTGAGCAATTGAGGATCAGCAGCTCAATGATCCACAGCTGCAGATCGATCAGTTAATCAAGTCCTTTGGAGGAGTTAATCTGCCTAATCTCGCCCTACTGTCGCAGCCGCAACCTCTCCCTACGCTAATCAGAGCAGAGTGACGGGCGGCGCTATGTGACTCCAGCTTAAATAGAGGCTGGGTCACATGGTGCTCTGGCCAATCACAGCCATGCCAATAGTAGGCATGGCTGTGATGGCCTCTTGGGGCAAGTAGTATGACGCTTGTTGATTGGCTGCTTTGCAGCCTTTCAAAAAGCGCCAAGAAAGCGTCACAAAAGCGCGAAGAAAGCGACGAACACCGAACCCGAACCCGGACTTTTACGAAAATGTCCGGGTTCGGGTCCGTGTCACGGACACCCCAAAATTCGGTACGAACCCGAACTATACAGTTCGAGTTCGCTCATCCCTACTCTACAATTCTTTAATGGAGGAAGCTTGAAACAACTAGGACTCTTCCTAGAGCTGGCCACCCCATCAAACTAATTATTTTGGGGACAAGGACCTTGGTAAGAGAGGTAACAGATAGGAGAGACTTCCATAAGGCTGACCATCACTGCAGCACTCCACTAATCTGGGCTTATAAGAAATCTAATATATAAATCTGAGTGTGTGTATGTCCGCTAAAGGAATCCGCACCGTCACATTTACCATCCCCAAATTTTGCACAGCCGCCTTTTGTGACAGTGGGGACCGTCATAGAATATGTTTTGAGTGGAAATTTTCACCCCGCAGTAACCTAACCGCCAAATTACAGGAGTTGTAATATGAGTTCTGATTGTTTGCCCCGTAAGTAGTGATGAGCGAACTTCTGTTTTAAGTTCGGCGTCTAAAGTTCGGCTTCCGGTTAGCGGAGAATCCCGATATGGTTCCCGATATGGATTCCGACTTCCGTTGTGGTCCGTGGTAGCGGAATCAATAATCGGCCATTATTGATTCCGCTACCAGGGACCACAACGGTATTCGGAATCCATATCGGGATTCTCCGCTAACCGGAAGCCGGACTTTAGACGCCGAACATAAAACACAAGTTCGCTCATCTCTACCCGTAAGAAAAGGAATTCGATTGGATGATTGTCCGGCCTCTGTGGAGGTCACTGTTAAGAGGTCAGGGGACTGTGGAGGCCACTATTAAAGGGGCAGCTGCTGTGAAGGTCACTGTTAAGGGTGATGGGTACTGTGGCAGTCATTGTTAAATGGGCAGGCCCTGTGGAGGTCTCTGTTAAGGGGGCAGGGAATGATGGAGGTCACAGTTAAAGGGACTGTCCCCTATGAAGGTCACTGTTAAGGGGCGGGGAGGTGTAGAGGTCACTGTTAAGGGCGCGGTCCCCTGTGGAGGTCACTGTCAAGTAGTTGGGGTGCTGTGGAACTCACTGTTAAAGGGGTGGGCTGCTGTGAAGGTCAAAGTTAAGGGGGTGGGTTGCTGTGGAGGTCCCATTTTAAGGAGGTGGGGCACTGTGTGGGGGTCAGTGTTAAGGGGTGGGGTGCTGTGGAGGTCACTATAGAGGTCTCGTCATGGGGGGATACTGTGGATAGCTTTTAACGACACACACAAACATTAAATGAAATTGATAAAATATACTGGTGCAAAGCCGGGTCCTTCTGCTAGTAAATTATATTATATGATTTTTAAAGAGGTTTTCTAAGATTTACATATTCATGGGCCTTTCCTCAGGAGCTGCAATGCCTGGTAGAGCTGCTATGAAACGTACAGCATTGTGCTTGGCAAGCTGCAGGCAGGATGGAACTCTCACAGAAGCTTTGGTGAGTGTAGCGACTCCCTCAAACAGCTGTTCAGTGGGGATGTCGGGGTCAGATCCCTGCAGTCACTCTGGATCAGCTACAAAGATCCTGTGTGCAGATGTGAAAAACTTTCAGAAGGTCAAAAATCACTGCATCATTTCACCAATTTGGTCTTTATGGCAGAGTATAAAAAAAAATAATAATACATGAAAGCCCTCCTGGAGTTTGCAAAAACAGCATATAAAGGACTCTAAGACTGTGAGAAACAGGATTCTCTAGTCTGATGAAACCTAGATTTACCTTTTGGGCCACTACTCTAAGCATCATGTGTGGAGGAAACCAGGCACTGGTCATCACCTGCCCAATACAATCCCTAACAGTGGAACATGGTGATGGCAGCATCATGCTGTGGGGATATTTTTCAGTAGCTGGGACAGAGAGACCGGTCAGGGTTAGAGAAGGCGGAATGGAGCAAAGCAAAGATATATTCTTAATGAAAACCTGATCCAGACTGGTCTGGATCTCAAACTGGATTAAAGGTTCTTCTTTCAACAAGATAATGACCATAAACACATAGCCAACAGTAGCCCAGCCAGAATTTTGACTTGAACCCAATTGAACAGCTCTAGAGAGACCTGAAAATGGCTGTCCTCTGATGGTCTTTCATCCAACCTGATAGAGTTGGAGAAGATCTACAAAGAAGAATGGCAGAAAATCCCCAAATCCAGGTGTGCAAACCTTGTGGCATCATACCCAAGAAGACTGAAGACCTTAATCATTGCCATAGGTGCTTCAACTAAGTCCGGAGTAAAAGGCTTTTAAGTCAATGCAAAAGTTTAGTGTTTCCTTTCCCAAAAAATTGCAAAAATTCATAACATTCTCTTTTCACTTTTACATTATGATTATTAAGTGCAAAATGATGGCGAAAAATGACATATCGTCCAGCAAAAAAAAAATATATTCACCCCCCCACCACCTTTAAATTTCCTATTTTTTCAGTAGTAAAAAAAAAACTAAGAAATAATAAGCATAAATGTGGTAACTTGTAGAAACAGAGGAAACCATCTGCTTCTATTAAAACACATTATTTTTGGAACACTTGTTGAGAACAAGATACAGTTATTTCCACAAGCTGTATTTTTAAACAATCTGCCTCTGATAAGGGACAATTTTCATAACATTTTTTTTTTTACTTTAACCTCTTTAGCACACATGACATACCGGTACGGTACTTAAGGACACATGACGTACTGGTACGTCATGTATAGTTCCGATCACCGCCGCCCAGCGGGCGGTGATCGGAACCCGGTACATGCTCAAATCATTGATCAGGAACCTTGGCTAGATGCGCTGGGGGTTCCTATTACCCCCCCAGGTCGGCGATCGCGGCAAACCACAGGTTAATTCAGACCTGTGGTTTGCTGCATTTCTGGGTTATTCGGGTCTCTGAGGACCCAATAACCCGGAACAGGATAGTGATCGGTGGTGTGATTTTACCCCACCAATCACCGTCCTGCGATCCTGAGAGGTGACATCACCTCTCAGGATCGCCTCTGATTGGTAGGTGGGCGGGAGATTCAAATGTTGCCAGCGCTCCTCTCCTCCTCCTTTTGTGTCCCGGAGCGGAGGAGAGAGGAGCGCTGCCTGCACGTTGGTCGAATTTGAGCCAGCATGCCCCATCTGTGCCCCAGCACCCATGCTTGCCCCCCAGGACCCGATCTGTGCTCCAGCACCCCCATCTGATCAGCAGGTAATTAGGGAAAGTATAGGGAAAGGTTAGGCTAGGCAGGGATAATAAAGGGAAAGTTAGTGTGAAAAAAAGTTTTATTGCATCACCCTAAGTAGGGTGTCTGAGGTCCACAGCACAGCTGTGTTGCCCTAGACCCACCAGGGGTGCTGCCGCTTGCCCCCCTGCCCCCCCCCCAACTTTTTTGGAGTGCAGGCAGTTATTTTTGTGTGCATACGCTGACTGTGGCAGGGCACTCTTAGCGCCTGGCCACTGTTAGCGCATTACACACCCCACCACTGATCAACTTCGGATGGTTGATCAGCGGTTTTGAATTTTTTTTAAACTTATTTTTCACATTTTTTGCCCTTTTTTAGTTAGTCTTTTTTTTCTGTTAGTTTTAGGGATAAGTCTGCAAACACCCATGCCACCACACACACACACACACACACACACACACACACTAAATAAAGATTTACACACACTCACATACACACAATCTCCTATGGCCCGCCGGATGTTCTTGGCCGAGGAGGCATACGCCAAGCTTGCCTCCAAGTCCGAGAGTCCCAGTGGGGACAAGGATGACCCCACTTTCCTGTTGTCATCCGCGTCCTCCTCATCATCTAGCGATGATGATGAGCCCCCAAGGCGGCAGAGACGCCACCAGGCGGAGCAAGGGGACCGCCATGTTAGGGACCCTGTGGCCCACCCTAGTACGGGCAGCTCTGGGGATCGTACTAGTTTTCCGGCCTACCAGTTAAATCCACCGGAGCCCGCTGCCGGTGAACTTGTCTGGTATACCCCAGAGCGATTTGAGCCTGTGATTCCTGATTTTGTAGGCCAACCAGGAATCCAGATTTCCACAGTGGGCTTCACTGAATATGACTTTTTTTTGTCATTTTTTCAGTGACCAACTGGTAAATCTGATGGTGGAGCAGACGAACCTGTACACCCAACAGTTTGTTGCTCAACACCCGGGCTCCTTTTTGGCTAGGCCCGGTGGCTGGGCGCCGGTCAGTGCAGCCTAGATGAGGACATTTTGGGGCCTCGTGCTGCATATGGGACTAGTCAAGAAACCTAGTGTCAGGCATTACTGGAGTGGGGACGTCCTCTACCAGACCCCACTTTACAGTACGGCCATGACACACTCTCGGTTTGAGGCCATCCGGATAATGCATGTCCCCCCCCCGAGGTGATCCTGCCTATGACCGCCTGTACAAAATAAGGCCGGTCATCGATGCCTTTGGGGCCAAATTTGTGCAGGTCTATGTACCTGGAAGGGAGGTCGCGGTTGATGAGTCTCTTATTGCGTTCAAGGGGAGACTCATTTTCCGCCAGTATGTTCCCTCAAAGCGGACGAGGTATAGCGTGAAGCTGTACAAACTTTGTGAGAGTACCTCAGGGTACATTTACAAGTTTCATGTGTACGAGGGGCGAGATCCCCATATTCAACTCCCAGAATGTCCCCCCACTCTGTGTATTAGCGGGAAACTTGTGTGGGACCTTATGCACCCACTGCTAGATAAGGGTTACCACCTTTACGTGGATAACTTTTATATATATGGGAGGAGTTGATCTCTCTGATCATGTCCTCAAGCCATATAATGCCATGCGCAAAACCCGGGCATGGTACAAAAAAGTTGCGGTCTACTTGGTGCAGGTTACCATGTACAACTCTTTTGTGCTGTCCCGGAGCGCTGGCAACATAGGGACATTCCTTCAGTTCTATGAGGCAGTCCTCAAGGCCCTGATTTTTTTGGACCGAAAAGGGCAGGCCGGAGTACCTCGGGAACTGGAGGCGCCCGGATCGCCCCTGGCCAACACTTTCCAGGTGTGGTCCCCCATACTGGAAAGAAGGTACGGACCCAAAAAAGGTGCAGAGTGTGTCACAGGAGGGGGATATGGAAGGACACCACTACTTAATGTGACACGTGCCCCGATCATCCGGGCCTCTGCATTATTGGTTGCTTCAGGGCGTACCACACTTCCATGGAGTACTAAATTTATATCCTAATGTAGCCACTGACAATCGGATAAAAAAAAATCTATGGTTCTCAGACTTGAGACACCCAAAAAAATTGTAAAAACTAAAATAATTTTAAAAAAGTATACAAATTAGGTTTCTTCGCGTCGGTAATAATCCCCTCAGAGGGGGGGGGGGGGGTGAAACAGGACAGGGTGTAAATAAAACGATCCATAAAAATCAGCCCTCCAAAAACCACACGGCGCTCCTTTCTCTGTACGCCCAGCTGCGTGGCTGCACAGTAGTGAGCGACCACATATGGGGTGTTTCTGTAAACGGCAGAATCAGGGCAATAAAGATACAGTCTTGTTTGGCTGTTAAACCTTGCTTTGTTAGTGGGAAAAAAAATCTAAATTCTGAAATTTTTTCTTCATTTGCCATGAACTCTTGTGGAGCACCTATAGGGTTACCGACGTTTGTAAAATCAGTTTTGAATACCTTGAGGGGTGTAGTTTCATTTTTGGGTGGTTTATATTATGTAAGCCTTGCAAAGTGACTTCAGACCTGAACTGGTCCCTAAAATTGGGTTTTTGAAAATTTCAGAAAAATTTCAAGACATATGATCCAAACATGAAGTAGACATATGAGGAATTTAAAGTAATAACTATTTTTGGAGGCATTACTATGTATTATAGAAGTAGAGAAATTAAAACTTGGAAATTTGCAATTTTTAAACATTTTTTGCTAACTTTGGTATTTTTTTTTTAAATACAAAAGATTTTTTTTTACTTTATTTTACCAGTGTCATGAAGTACAATATGTGACGAAAAAACAATCTCAGAATGGCTTGGATAAGTCAAAGCGCTTTAAAGATATAACCACTTAAAGTGACACTGGTCAGATTTGCAAAAAATGGCCTGGTCCTTAAGGTGAAATAAGGCTGTGTCCCAAAGGGGTTAAAAAGCATAACAAATATCATGATGCAGTGTGTTTTTAAACCGGATGTTTGTTAGCATCATCAAGGGACTTCCTAAAATCTTTTTCGGGTGGCTTATCACATCTCCTAAGCTAACTCTTCCCCAGTCACCCCACACCCACTTTCCTAATCATTCTTCTGAACCTGATCCTTCATCAAACACTACCCCCCTCCCCCATGAACTCAGAAGCACTACAGATATCAGCTTATGGCTGGCTCACACAGCCTTATCTACTCCCCTATTGTGTTAAGATGGGCGGACCACAGTTGTTACCTTCTGTTTCACCCCTATTTCCTGATAGATTGTAAACTCTTGTGAGCAGGGCCCTCACTTCTCTTGTTTTAATTGTTGATCTCGGTGCACCTCGGCTCCTCAGTTTTTCAGCACTGGTCACACCCCTCAATGCACGGAATCCCTAATTTGCATAAGGAATAAAAGCATTTTTGCTGGGGAACACTGCAACTGATTTTCATAAGACAAGTATCATATTAGTCAACAGGGTTAACCCTACCATGCAGTATGCCTGATTTAACAGAGCTGATTCTGCTGACTGGTGCTCTTTACATCGTCATATATAATTGGTCTCTGGACCCCTGCACTGTAGTTGGTCACAGCTCTTATATGTTTTAGTTGTATTCTTTAAAGGCTATGTACATCTTGGCATGGCATTTTTTTACTACTACATTTTACTAATTCTAATAATTTCAGTTAGTCATTTTTTTTAATGTTCAGCCTCTTTCTCTGTACTGCCTTAAGATTTACTAATAGTATGGTCTATATTTGTACTCTCTTCCATCAGAGCTCAGCTGATGGGCTCCTTATCTCTGATCTCTGAATAGTCATTATAGCGTAATTCTTATCTTAGTGATAAGGATGTGGCTTACATACAGATGTACCCAAACTAAAATTGACTCTGATAACTCTGATAACACATTTCACAGTGTTATCTCCTGCCATCTTGTGACAAAAGCCATTGAAATACAGTGAAATAATTAGTTAACCTTTTTGTGCCATTTTTTACTTAACACACTAATCATCAAGTTTAGCTTGGCTGCATCTGTAAGTGTGAGCATTGACATGTGAATACACACTTTGCCCTTCTATAATAATAAAATCCCTGTGTGAGTGCGCTGTGTCAGTGTGTGTGTATAACACCCCAGAGTTTTGTTACTAAACTCTTTTAACCCACTACAATTTCCTAAGGTCATTAACTTTGTCATCAGATGTAATTTTACATTATATCCTTACAACTGTGCATTATAAACCATGTTAAATGTATATTGCTGTTATTTCCATGTTCACCAGCAGATGGCAGCAATGTGTTAGCAAGGACTTAAGTTCAGTTTAGTACATCTAGGCTGGAATAGTTAATTCCAGCTTAGCTTCCCCTCTGTGAGCAGAGTTGGCTGTGCCCAGATCCTGCAGCATGGGGAGAGAAGGAAGTTAGACAGGAGTGTAGCCCACTCCCTGCTAGGGGTAGGGTGTGCATGTTAGGAGCTCCCAGAATCTTGTCTCGGCTGAGACATTGACCACATCCCTAGCATGAGCCCTGCAGTCTTGGCTGTATGAAGCAAGCAGATAACTCCAGTTCCAGGAAGAAATCATACCCTGTGAAGATAACTGTGAGTAAAGTCCAGAGACACAAGAGAAGCCATAATCCTCCTCAACTAGTCAGTCCCCATACAGCAGAAGATAGAAAGTCCAGAAGCCAAATTTCTGCCACAGTATAGAGCTAACAAGCAGGTGTCCTTTCCTGCAAGCTCCAGGTACATGAGAGAGCAGAAGCATCAATTCCTGCCAACCATTGCCAATACCTGCTGGGACCTAAGACAAAAGCTGTATCTTGCTTGGATGAAAGTTACAATCAGTAAAGACAAGTTTGAACTTTACCAAAGGTCTGGATCTCAATTTCTGCTTCAAAATCCCTCTATTATTCTTACTAGCACTACACTCAATTTATTGCAAGTGAGCCAGGATCCAGGAGTCCAGCCATACCCAGGTAGAAGACACCGTTCACACCATTATTACCACCATACAGAGACATTACACCACTCTGGCATTCCTAAACTGGGACGTGCGTTATAACATCTTTAAAGGGCCCTGTGATTGTACCCTGCACACGCTGCAATTGGCGTCACAAACAAAACTATAGACTATCACCTACACATGACCCAGCCATTGCATAATTTAGCGTCAGAGTGCATACCTCGGTCCAGCTCATTGCAAATTTGGCATCACTGGAACAGGATCAGATCCAACTGTGTGCCAACAGAACTGGATCCAATTGTGTGCCTTTACAGGATCAAGTTACATGTTTAATACTGCTACAAGGCCTGCGGATTGTGCAAAACCCCAAAAATTGACTTTATTGACTTAATTGCTGTGCCAGAAAGCGCTATACGGTGCACACCAGCAGTCCAAGGGTTAATTCGCCATATTTCTGTAATGGCGCCGCTTCTTCATGCCCTTCAGAAGCGGTAAAACTCAAAAGCGCCCTCTCAAGAGTGCAAAATTGCCGAATACGCCCCCCTAGAAATGGGAACTCTTAAGCCTGCCTACCAAGAACTTTGCAATGTGAGCCAAGGGAGTGAAGACTCCTCCCTCTGGGCTCCACCCTCATTCACTGTACCAAGTGAGAGAGGATACGCAGGGAATATGGCACTCCCATCACCTAAGTGGGACCAGATGGCAATACAAAGAGAGCTAGTCTACGAGGCTACCTTACAAGAGATCCGGGTCTCCCAGCTCGTGAAGAGAGCTGGCCCCTGCACGTTCGGAGTGTCCCCGGAGCCTGTGCATGCTGCGACTGGTGGAGAGACAGCCGCTGATGTCCAAACCAAGATGGATGCCGTTTCCAAACCCGCTCCCACTGAAGAGGACATCGCTACTACAGTCCAGACCCTGGAGGCTGTGGATGCCTTTGCAAAAGGCCGAGTGCACGGACCAGACATCCCCCAAGATGGCCGCTGACACCAAGCCTGCTCCTGCGAAAGATGCCGCCGACCAAGTCGCCCAGGCCTTGGACCAGCCTGCATCGCTGACGGCACCTGAAGCCCCAGATGACCACCAGGAGGCACCGGAACCGCCCGCCCGGCCGCAACATCAGGTTGCATCAGGCCCAGTGGACTCCGATATCCCTGGTAGGCCCTAGTCAGCTCCGCCATGCACACATGCTGGTGCAGTGGAGGCGGACGTAATTTCCACTCCGCCTAAATCCGGAAGTCCCATTTGAAATCACCCCTCACGCCCAGATGGCCTGGGAATACAAGTTGGCCTTAAAGGAATGGGTCAAGCAGGTTCTAGATGACCCCCGGCCGGTGACCGAAAGCTCTTCAGGCGCACTGGGGCCATACTGTGATTCGCAGTGGAGAGAGGATTTGGATTCCTGCAAGACAGTTACAGTGGGGAAGAAATATTTGTGGGCCGCCGGTCTGTCAAGCACCACTACTTACCACAGGCCTGTCACAACCTGTACGCAGGGGATCAGGTGGAGTATTCCCCCATGCGCTCCATCCAAGGCCGTTTGCTGTCGGTGTAACTTTACTTGCCAAACTCTATCCCCTGCTTTAACCCCAGAGTCCTGGCAAGTGGACCCAGGCTCTGCAGGGAGAGTCTGCTGCCTTCAGGAGACATAAGACCGCAGGTTGCGGTTCAAAGAACAACTCCAGCCAGAACCTGAACCCCTCATCCCTGACCTGGCCGCACCACCAACCCTACGGGTGGGCTAGATCAACAATTCGGTTCTCACCTTCAACCCCAGGGTACAGCCATATATCCTGCCCTGGAAGCTGCCCCAGACACCCCCAGTTTGCCTGCCAGAACCCCTTCAGCCAGAAGTATTGACCACCTCTGCACCGGCTAGGGATCCCGATTTGCTGCATGTCAAAGCTGCATTCACCAGGCTGACTGCTCAGCCAATTCCAAAAGACACCACAAGAGGACAGTGGCGCACCACTACAGTTGCAAAATTAAGCTACCAGAGGCAAGAGCGCCCTATAATGAGCTTCAGTAGCTCTAGCAGTGAGGAGGACCTGGACATCCTACTCTAAATGCCTTCCTTTTCTAAAAATAAAAGTCTAATGGAAGCCACGTCATAGATTGTTCCTGATGGGTGAGGACCCGTTGGCATTGTTTTAATGTTTTCCTTTACAGGTTGCCTTATTTCGTCCTCACCCTGATGGCCATGTGTAGTAAGGACTCCCCCCCATCTTCAACTACATTTAACCCCATCTTCACCTTCAACAACCTTTCACATCCTAGGTTGTGCCAATGTTTGCACATTGTTTTATCCCCTTTTTCAGGTTACTTGATAGCCTGTTACTTCAGGTGCCGCAATGTGATCCTGATGCACTTATTGTGAAATTGCACTTTACTTTTGCACTTAGCCAGATATGCAGCACCTTACTTCTGTGTGCCTTGCTTTACAGCTCTTGTTCTCTCCCCTCTTTAAACGGACTGCCTATATGGACACTTAATACTTATGGCCTACATCCGGTGTTATATACCCGGGTATCCAGGTAGGATCAAGTAGTAAGTCCTGGCAGGTCTAGCTTCGGGAATGGTTAGAAGAGTTTTTGACCCATCCTTTCTGCTTGTTATGTGTTCAGGATTGCTCCCATCCTGAGGTGTCTTCCAGGAGTTTCATGGGATTATCATACCCTCCTCCTGCGACTGCCAGAAGTGCATGGAGAAGCTAATACCTCCCCTTCTGTGCCTTTGCCTAAGGTATGGTACCGCAAGCCTTAGAGCATTTTAGCTACTCATAGTCACCATAGTGATCGTGCTATAAGCCTTATATTTTGACTTTGGTGCAGGGAAGGGTATACAGGATAAAGCCACTATTCCATTTGCGGGCATTTCATAACATAATGGTGGGACTACAGAGTAAAGACACCCCCATACTTTCTTTGGTATTCTAATCCAAAACACTTTAAAGTCAGTTAGTAGTGATTGCTTAGTTCAGACCTTTGGTTAACTGATTATACCGAGAGGAAAACTGTTGCTTAGGACACCCTACTCATGCGGGCAGGAACCTAGGGTAGCCATTTTGTGTAAGTCTTTGTATGTCTTTATATGTATTACGTGCAGTATTTTGTATTTATTTGGGAACCCCAGAGCTGGTTCTTCTCCCATCCTAAGCATAAGCCGAGGACGGCTTAACTCAAAGTAAGGAAGAATGTAACACCCCAGAGTTGTGTTACTAAACTCTTTTACCCCGCTACAATCTCCTAAGGTCATTAACTTTGTCATCAGATGTAATTTTACATTATATCCTGACAACTGTGCATTATAAAACATGTTAAATGTATATTAATGTAATATTCATGTTCACCATCAGGTAGCAGCAATGTGTTAGCAGTGACTTAAGTTCAGTTTAGTACATCTAGGCTGGAATAGTTCATTCGAGCTTAGCTCCCCCTCTGTGAGCAGAGAAGGCTGTTCCCATATCCTGCAGGATGGGGAGAGAAGAAAGATAGACAGGAGTGTAGCCCACCCCCTGCTGGGGGTAGGGTGTGCATGTTAGGAGTTCCCAGATATAGGCAACCAAACCAGGATCTTGTCTCGGCTGAGACATTGATCACATCCCCAGCCTGAGCCCTGCAGCCTTGACTGGATGAAGCAAGCAGACAACTCCAGTTCCAGGAAGAAATCATACCCTGTGAAGATAACTGTGAGTAAAGTCCAGAGACCCACGAGAAGACATATTCCTCCTCAGCTAGTCCCTATACAGCAGAATATAGAAAGTGCAGAACAAGCTCTAGGTTAATAGAGCAGAAGATAAATTCCTGCCAACCATTGCCAATACCTGCTGGGACCTTAGACAAAAGCTGTATCTTGCTTGGATGAAAGTTACAATCAGTAAAGACAAGTTTGAATTTCAACAAAGGTCTAGGTCTCAATTTCTGCTGCAAAATCCCTCTATTATTCCTACTAGCACTACACTCAAATTATTGCAAATGAGCCAGGATCCAGGAATCCAGCCATACACAGGTAGGAGACACCGTTGACACCATTATTACCATCATACAGAGACATTACACCACTCTGGCATTCCTAAACTGGGACGTGCGTTATAACACCTTTAAAGGGCCCTGTAACAATACCCTGCACACGCTGCAATTGGTGTCACGAACAAAACTATAGACTATCACCTACACCTGACCCAGCCATTGCATAATTTGGCATCAGAGTGCATACCCCGGTCCAGCTCATTGCATGTGTTACTAGTTTTGCAATGGGCATGCGCAATCAACCAATCAGAACACAGTGCTCCACACGCTGCTGCACCGCCCACAGCATTGCGCCGGTAAGCATGTCGGAAGGCCATTTCAGTTCACCTGCACTGCCCACACCAGAGCCCCCACCAATCAGCACATGGCGCTCCACACGCGCCGTGTGAGGGGGGGAAACTGCCGCTGAGGAAAGGGGTGTGGAGCCTGGAGAGCCCTCCTCTCTGTCCTCCCTCATAATGGAGCCCATTCCCCCAGTGTCCCTACATAACTCCACTACCCTCAGCCCTGCACTGCCCGGCTGCCGATGTTTGGTGAGACACTCTCAGTTGATGGCTATTGGCCACCGCAACAGGGAATGGCGGACGTGGTGGCTATCAGCAGAGAAGACAAGGAGGAGAATGGAGGGCGAAAGACGATGAACAGCACCGCAGGCCCGGCGGAGACCATGGGCTTCTATGAGCGGAACGACAGCAGCAGGCGGCCAGAGGGAAAGAATTACAACCTGTCACGTAATTCACCGGGGGTAGGTGATTGGCAGATTGGGGGTTAACCCTGTACTGGCCGGGACAGTGTAAAGTGACAGTTGCTCCTGTCATACCAGGGAGTGGTTTCCTGCACCTGACAGCTGTGTCCTGAGCTACCACCAAAGGAGGCTCCTCAGTGACCAGCCAGTGTGACTGTCATCTGCAGCATGGGATTGGATTTATTTGGTTACCCATCAATGACCCCAAAAAGTTGCCCCTGCCCCCTTCACTGCCTGGCTGCTGGCCCCTGACTTCTCGTAATTGTCCTGCATAGAGGTATGTGTGATAAGCAGCTGCCAGATACTTCCTGTGATGCTGATCACCTGGGTAAACAAAAGATAAAAGGTCTAAGAGACCCCGAGAGACTGACACACTGCCCCCATACAAACTGCGCATGCGCGGCGCACCGGCCAAACAACACACGGCACTCCACACGCATCCCGCACCGCCCACACCTGCACGCCGGCCAATCACTGCCGCCGCTCGCAGGTTATGGTGTGCTCTCCCCATCGGAGCGCCGCCATTACTGTCTGTGCATCACAGATCCGCACAGTACCAGCACTCTCAGCCACAGACAACAGCTGTTTCCAGCAGTCTCAGCCACCAGTCAATGCCAGCCGTCTCAGCCATCAGTCAGTGCCACCAGCCACAGCCACCAGTCACAGTTCCAGCAGTCTCAGCACCACCAGTCAGTGCCAGCCATCCCCTTGCCATTTAATATAGACTGTTCCTACTAATGTTTATGCACTACTGTTCTAGCGCCCGTTATTGTAACTGGCTTAATGTCTAGTAAAAAAATAATTGTTTACATATTCCTCCATTTAAATTGATAACTGTGTGTCACAATTCCCCTTGTCAATGGGGAATCTGCGTACGCATTCTGACACTGTCCAACCAGAGATTATCTGCACATATTTGGAAGCCATGGGGCCCTGTCTGTCAGGGCATGGAAGCAGAACAAATGATGGAGTCATACAGGTCACTATAACCACCATGCACTATTATCTTTATAGCATTGTTTCCTGCAATCCTGTTGAATTTATATATTTGTCATTTGCTAATTGCTCTTCCTTCCTTACCGCTAATAATGAACCGGTCCCGGATTATTTACAGGTCATGTAAAACAGGACATAAAAAAGGAGGAAACAGGTGTAAATTATCCTAAATGCTCAGGTAACATGAGCTCAGGGTTGCCAACCAGATTTTGGCAAAGTGGGCAAAACTATAATGAATGATAAAAATTATAAGTAATACATATCTATAACTAAATATACTTATAAGCACACATTACCAGCATTTACTATTAGCTGTAAAATGATGATAATTGCCACTAAAACAATCTAGTCAAGTACCACCCGCCTCAAAAAAATCATGGACACATCAATTTTTTTTTCACGGACAGAGTAAAAAGGGTTGCTTAAATTAATGGACTGTCCAGAAATTTCTGGACGGTTAGCAACCCTGCATGAGCTGCCATCTTCCTTCACAAGAATAAGACCTCATGCACACGACCGTTTTTTTTAAGGTCAGCAAAAACGGGGTCCGTAGGTCTGTGATCCGTGTCCGTTTTTTCTTCCGTGGGTCTTCCTTGATTTTTGGAGGATCCACGGACATGAAGAAAAAATCGTTTTGGTGTCCGCCTGGCCGTGTGGACCCAAACAGATCCATCCTGACTTACAATGCAAGTCAATGGGGACGGATCCGTTTGACGTTGACACAATATGGTGCAATTGCAAACGGATCCGTCCCCCATTGACTTTCAATGTAAAGTCAGGAGTCCCTATTATACCATCGGAGCGGAGTTTTCTCCAATCCGATGGTATACTTTAACTTGAAGCGTCCCCATCACCATGGGAACGCCTCTATGTTAGAATATACTGTCGGATATGAGTTAGATCGTGAAACCCAGATCCGACAGTATATTCTAACACAGAGGCGTTCCCATGGTGATGGGGACGCTTCAAGTTAGAATATACTAAGAACTGTGTACATGACTGCCCCCTGCTGCCTGGCAGCACCCGATCTCTTACAGGGGGCTGTGATCAGCACAATTAACCCCTCAGGTTCCGCATGAAAGTAACCTACGGCCACGGATCACGGACGCGGATGTCAATCTTGTGTGCATCCGTGTTCTTTCACGGACCCATTGACTTGAATGGGTCCGTGAACCGTTGTCCGTCAAAAAAATAGGACATGTCGTATTTTTTTGACGGACAGGAAACACGGATCACGGCCGCTGATGAACAAAGGTGCATTTTCCGAGTTTTCAACTGACCCATTGAAAGTCAATGGGTCCGCAGAAAATCACGGAAAACGGAACAACGGCCACAGATGCACACAAGGGTCGTGTGCATGAGGCCTTAGTAAGAGACCACAAAGACAATGATGCAATGGCATTGAAAGAGTTAAAGTTAAAGCAATCTTCCGAAAAATAATTGAACAGAACAATTGCCTGTTGTCCTTTTTATATTTTCCTCTTCTGCCATCCAAGAGGGCTGCTCAGTTTCTCAGACTACTTGATGTATACTGAGCATTTGGTGGTCCAAAACATTCCTTACTGACCTTAACAGACCTGTGACTTTTTGTTTGGTAACCTACTGGCACAGCACGATCTAGTTTCAAAATACCAAAGGGTTAACAGGTAAAGTGTCCTATATCTGTCAACCTTAATGGGGCTGTCCGACCATATACAGTATATTGATAATCTATCCTCAGGATAGGTCAATACCTGATTGGTCGAGGTCCAACACTCGGGACCCCCGTTGATCAGTTGTGGGAAGAAGAGGAATCATGCCAGCACTGCTTCCTCTTCATTATACTGCATGTTGTCCCAGAAGTGTAGTATAATACAAGTACCCGCTCCATTCAAGTGAATGGAGCAAGTGCTTGGAATTACACAATGCCGTCACTCCACAGGAGATGAACGTAGTGAACAAGAAGCGGCACTTGCATGGAGTGCCAGATTTCGCCAAACAGCTGGCTGGCGGGGTGCCAGGTGTCAGACCCACATCGATCTGATATTGGTGACCTATCCTGAGGATAGGTCATCATTTTATATGGCACTTTTAATTACACTGGCCCGATGATCGGCCAGATTATCACTAACAAATGTTTGCAATCCTGATTTGCTGCAGGCAAACAACGAGTCAATACGGGGATGAATGTTGACATTAGCGATCGCTTCTCACCATATTGTGGAGGAGATTGTTACATGTAATAGTAGCGGTCCCCTCTACTAGTACTAATGAGCAGGAACACTACTTTCCCAACAATCGCCTGCCTAATCATATACTGTAGTGTATTGCAACCCTTAGATGATTCAATGGTTTCATTTTGACTCCAAAAGGTTCCCTCACAGATTTCAGTGGTTTACCAAAGTTCCCAAAAGAGGGACACCCTGTGATCACCTTAGCATTGGGATTTTCTTGAGTGGACAACTCCTTTAACAGTTAACTCCTGTTGGACCCCAAACCTTTACCTTTGATATTGTAAGAGAAGGAGAAGAGACCACAAGACATTGAATAATGCTTTGAGCCATATATACCAGAACATCTCTAACCATATCTAGCCTCATTTTTTATGACGGTCCTTGGGGATTCATGAGGCCATGTCTGCTGCAGTAGTGAGATGGAAAACTGACCATCACGAGCCTAAATGCCTCAAGCCAGAGAAAGGTTACAAACAGGTAACTAGTATCATGCTTGCACCACGACATGTTTTAAGACTAAGTTACTTGTTGTCATACATTCTTGGAAACACCATGTAGCTCATGTTATTTAATATTTTACGTTACAAGAATGTACCCACATAATTGATTAGAATAAAAAAAAAAGTCAGACAGGAAATCTTCCTGATTCCCGCCTTATATATACACCTTTCAGACCTGCTAAAATTTACATTACCTGAGGCTTTCCTCCAACACACAGAGCTCTGAGAAGAAGACAAGATTCAAATTCAGGTAACAGACACCAGAAAGGATGATTACTTGAGAATACACTGCCTATGTTCTTAGTTATTATAGGTTATTAGAAGTTACTCTATTTATGATTTTACATATATATGTATATATATCCCAGAAACATCAGAAATATGTAAATGACTAGATTACTAGTATAAGGACAATGGTAGAACCCTAACCTGATCTGTAGATTTATTCCAGTTCTCTACATGACAGTGACCAAATGAATTAACCTAATCTATACATAAAGGGAGTGTCTATCATTTATCTAATTCAAAAAAGCTTTATTGGCAGGACTACACAAATATTAGCATTGCCAAAGCAAATAGGAAATAATTCTGTAGGGATGAGGATAGGGACAGATCTAGTTTGGGGGTATAGAAGTCCATGGAATTCCATGCTCTTCTCAGTCTATGGTAGGGGATGATATATTGTGCTGCTATGGCTACCGTGTCTTCCTCTTCCCCTAGCAGTAGGGAAAATCGCTCCTCCTCCATGGTGGTGAAGTCTGAGAAGAGATAAGACAGTCTCCTGAAGTGAATGTCCCTCACTGCTGAATATTTGAGTCACCACAGCAATACGTAGGACTCAACCTCCATGGTCACACTTCTGGCACAGTCTTGCTTTTCTGTATTGTTTTCCAGAGTCCCCCTTTGTCATACTGTACTGGTTGGTGGTATGGTCAGGCTGGGTTTGGCTCACTTGTTCCTGGGTGCTTCATTTTTCTGCAGCTTCTTGGTGCAGCAAGAATCTGTGATGATAGATGTTTAGACTACTGCTTTGCAGATAGGTCAGTTCTGAATGATAGCACCCTTTACGTGTAGTTTAGAATCTGCCCAGCACTGCTTGTATGTGCTGTTTGAGGTGCTCTGGTGGACATGGAGATGATGTTTGAGAATTCCTGAAGAAATATTTCTGTGGGTCCAGAATCCAACTTTGGCAAGTCTGGGTATGTATTTTTGGTCAACTCTGATGAAATTGCTGAAGGAGGCTCTGAACAGAACCTCTGAAGGGGATACAAGTTTGTATCAAGTGAGACTTCACCCACCCTAGTCTGCAGAGAGACCATTACCTTTAATGACCATTGAATAATGCTACATTTCCCCAACTGAAGTTTCACCTTAAGTTTTACACTGGAGTTTTCTTTTCTCTGTGGTCAGTCAAACAAACTAAACAACTTCTTAGTGTTAAACAGACCTTCGAGCAGAGACTTGAAGTGCAATGGAAATTAGTCTTAAGTCTTCCTGTTTTACAGAGAGATGAAGCTGCATCTTGAAAAGCTGCTGATGCTGACACTAATACAGGTCTGTTTAGGATACAAGCAAAATCTATATCATAAATATAAACCACTGTGTAGATACTGATCCATTGTAACCAACTGCATAATGTACTCACAGGGGGAGATTTGTTTCATCTTCTCCTTCCCTGATCACAATGCTGTGGTTTCCAACTCCGATGAAACAGATGCAGAAAATCCTGATGACATCCCAAATCCAGTGAGTATTTCCTAAAGGGACACTAAGCCATAATCGTTTATGGAATAATTACTTTTTTCAGTGTTTGACAGTCTTTTTTCTGATACCACTCTTCCGTATGATTTGGTTGATTGGTCTATTTTATTAGATATATATTGGGCAAACTAATATCAGCTAGACTTGTAAACCTCGTAATGTGTAAGGTGTCCCAACTCTCCTTGATGGCATATTGTGTTCCCAACAGAGAAGAATCAGACTGTTGGATTTCCATATTAATGTAAGGAAAGAAGAAAAAATAAAATTCTTTGAAAAATAGAGGTTGACGTATACTGTATATTAAGGGTGTATACCCAAAATTTATAGCGTGACGGGCACCAGGAGGGTGGATAGGACACCAAGTAAAAAGCCGATGTTGACAAGGATGTGATAAGGAATATTAGAGGGAAGGCTACCTAGTGGTCAGGGTATAGCAAGGCTAACCTGCAAAAATGAATGGGTACACGGCATAGGATGGATATTGGAGGCTCAGAAAAAAAAGGAGGGCACCCCGAAATACCACAAATAACCGTCAAGTTGTGACCCACTAAAATGGCGCCATTTTTGTGTCAGAGTAAATGAGTACTAATAATATAGCACGAGGAGGAAAAAGTAATATTAAAATGTTATACAACCATAAAAAAATTCTGAAAGAGAGCACTGTACGAAAAACTTAAAACATAAGTAGAACTCACTTCACTAGGAGGATGTCTGTCGGATAAAGCTCAAGACACCTTCAGACAGAGCTCCTTCTTAGCCGGGTTTGCTTCTAGAATGGTAGAAATGATGGCAGCCAGGTATCCAGCGTTTGGTCATTTTTCCTTTATTCAAAACTCAGGGCACCCGCATTTCGGGCATCTGAGGTAAAGCCCCCTTCTTCAGGAGTGATATTGATACAGTATATACAAACATACCTATAGCTGCAACTTATATATCATCATGTGTATTTAAAAAAAAGCATAAATTCTAATACCGGAAGTGACGCCATGAGGTACGTCACTTCCGGTTGCATGCTTTCCACAGTGGAACCCACGCTAAAATTAAATAAGTTAATAATAGTAAAATCAGTAAAAAAGAGAGAGAGATCCTCAGTTATAAGAGACCTATATGGTGGCACAATGGGGGGTATAATTAGTGAATATGTATGTGCTGGGGAATGAGTGTAGGAAGACGCAGTGGTCAGGGCGCCGCTTCCAGTCCTATGCGCTCCAGGGTGGAACACAAGGAGACGGATGTGTAGGAGGCTGGATGATGGAAGGGACGTCAGCAGAGATGTCACTTCCGTTCACGTGCCCTTGGAACGCAAGGAGAGCATGACCCAGGATACCACACAGTATCAGACATGCGTTCCACTGTGGAACACAGAAGTATTTCATGCAATTTATGTATATTTAACATAATGTCATGATTGGATAAAAAACTAAATACCATAATGAGGTAAAATATTCCAAGGTACTGTAATGCTTTTTAAAATATTTTTATATTAAAGGGTGCAGTTATAGTAAAAAATAAAATATACATTTCATAAACACAAAAAAGTTAAAATTAAAGAAAGAGTAAAAAAGGGAGATAAGAAATCCCTCATGAGTCCCTAAAAAACATGGGATGGGATTGTCAGTCACCCAGAGGTTAAGAGAAATCAATATATTATATAAAGGGTGAGAAGTATGTACATATATAAAAAAAAAAAAATTATATATATATATATATATATATATATATATATATATATATATATATAGTGCATAAATATATAAATATGTAATAAAAGAACATAAATACAAAAAAATACACCAATATATCTGATCAAGGTAAAAATTGGATTTGTATATCTATA
The DNA here is from genome assembly GCF_014858855.1 of Bufo gargarizans. Lineage (NCBI taxonomy): Eukaryota > Metazoa > Chordata > Amphibia > Anura > Bufonidae > Bufo > Bufo gargarizans. The sequence continues at coordinate 35,938,586 of NC_058083.1, forward strand.
GTGCATAAATATATGTAAAAGTATACATGACTTGAAAAAGGCTCCATGGAGGGAGCTGAAACGTTGCTGTCTACACATGGGTGAATAAAATACCCTTTTTTTTCACGGATATTTGCGTGCTGCTTTGGCCTTTTACATATATCTAGTAGGATCAAGTCCGTGATCCGCTTCAAGGAATTGCACCGCTTTTTGGGTTTTGTGTGCTGCTCATCAATTTTTCTATACATATGTAAAAGTATAGATATGTAAATAAAGGAACATATAAACACATACTGTAAATATATCTAAATCGAGGTATAAATAGAATGAGTCAATAGTTTGTATATTCCAGTGACTCATTTAGATCAAATGGTGTCAAGGTATTAAGACGAAATATCCAAAACATTTATTTTCGACACAACTGTTGATAAGATAAGATTGCGGTGACCAATCAATCGGGGTCACTCGTAGGGGAATAGGGTCTCCATTAGGGAATAATGTGAAATGAGGTGAGATGCTATGAGTCACTATTTTCGATGCTCATTCATTTTCTCCCTTAGTGTCCGAGTAGTACATCCCACATAAAGTAACTTGCGGGGGAATTGTAGTAGGCATACAACATTGGTTGTTCAGCATTCCATTCTGTAACAGATGTTAATGGTTTCTTTGTTTTGTGCAACTGAAATTTCTTTTGTATTATGTGTAATGATGGTGCAGCATTTACATCTTCTAATTCCACACTTGAAGGCCCCTGCATCTTTTTGTTTCTTGGTGTGCCTATTAGCAATATTAAATTTCAGACAGGAGGGGGCTATTAGATATTTTAGCGTCTTCGCTTTACAGAAGATGATGGTGGGTACTCGAGGAATAATTTTGCCTAAGATGGGGTCTTTTAGTAGGACTGCCCAAATTTTTACTAGGCAGTTTCTAATACGAGTGTGTTGAGAGTTAAATCTGGTAATTAGACTAAGCTGATGGGTTTGTATTTGTGGCTCCTGCTCTTTAGATTTCTTTTTAATGCTATCACGTGGTAATAGGCTCTCATTCTGGGAAACTTTAAGGATTCTTTTCATGAATTGCTCCAAAAGTTTTTTTGGGTACCCCTTATCTTTAAAACAATTTTTTTATAATATTTATTTGGTTCCTCATTATATGATTATCGGAGCAATTTCTCCTAATTTGCTTAATTTGGCTAAATGGAATGTTTTGTTTCCATTTTTGGTGATGGCAGCTACTATATCCAAATGACTATTAGCATCTACGGTTTTAAAGTATGTCTTGGTGGAGATCTTCTTATTGTAAACAGTAAGGTGTAAATACAAAAAAAAAAAAACTATCTCAACAGGGTTATATTCAAGGGTAAAATATAGGTTCCAATCATTAGAGTTAAGAGATTTAACAAATAGATTGAGTTTGTCTATCTCTTCTTGCCAAATAAAATTGATATTGTCAATATATCTGCAATAAAATTTCACTTTGAGGTGTAATAGTAGTCCAAATGTCTCTTCAAAGATGCCCATAAAAAGGTTTGCATATTATGGGGCAAATTTAGTCCCCATCGCAGTACTATTTATTTGGATGTGGTAGGTATTATTGAAGACAAAATAATTATGGTGGAGTATGAAATCAATGGCTTCGAGAATGAACTCTTTCTGGGATTTTGACATGGCTAAATCATTAGTGAGAGTATGGGTTATGGGTCTGATTCTTAGGTCGTGTCTGATGTTGCTATACAGGTCCGTCTAAAAAAATTAGCATATTGCGATAAAGTTTATTATTTTCTGTAATGTACTGATAAACATTAGACTTTCATATATTTTAGATTCATTACACACCAACTGAAGTAGTTCAAGCCTTTTATTGTTTTAATATTGATGATTTTGGCATACAGCTCATGAAAACCCAAATTTCCTATCTAAAAAAATTAGCATATTTCATCCGACCAATAAAAGAAAAGTGTTTTTAATACAAAAAATGTCAACCTTCAAATAATTATGTTCAGTTCTGCACTCAATACTTGGTCGGGAATCCTTTTGCAGAAATGACTGCTTCAATGCGGCGTGGCATGGAGGCAATCAGCCTGTGGCACTGCTGAGGTGTTATGGAGGCCCAGGATGCTTCAATAGCGGCCTTAAGCTCATCCAGAGTGTTGCGTCTTGCGTCTCTCAACTTTCTCTTCCCAATATCCCACAGATTCTCTATGGGGTTCAGGTCAGGAGAGTTGGCAGGCCAATTGAGCACAGTAATACCATGGTCAGTAAACCATTTACCAGTGGTTTTGGCACTGTGAGCAGGTGCCAGGTCGTGCTGAAAAATGAAATCTTCATCTTCATAAAGCTTTTCAGCAGATGGAAGCATGAAGTGCTCCAAAATCTCCTGATAGCTAGCTGCATTGACCCTGCCCTTGATAAAACACAGTGGACCAACACCAGCAGCTGACATGGCACCCCAGACCATCACTGACTGTGGGTACTTGACACTGGCCTTCAGGCATTTTGGCATTTCCCTCTCCCCAGTCTTCCTCTAGACTCTGGCACCTTGATTTCCGATTTCTGCCGCTGTTTCTGGTTCAAAAGTGGCTTGACCTGGGGAATGCGGCACCTGTAGCCCATTTCCTGCACACGCCTGTACACGGTGGCTCTAGATGTTTCTACTCCCGACTCAGTCCACTGCTTCCGCAGGTCCACCAAGGTCTGGAATCGGTCCTTCTCCACAATCTTCCTCAGGGTCCGGTCACCTCTTCTCGTTGTGCAGCGTTTTCTGCCACACTTTTTCCTTCCCACAGACTTCCCACTGAGGTGCCTTGATACAGCACTCTGGGAACAGCCTATTCGTTCAGAAATTTCTTTCTGTGTCTTACCCTCTTGCTTGAGGGTGTCAATGATGGCCTTCTGGACAGCAGTCAGGTCGGCAGTCTTACCCATGATTGCGGTTTTGAGTAATGAACCAGGCTGGGAGTTTTTAAAAGCCTCAGGAATCTTTTGCAGGTGTTTAGAGTTAATTCGTTGATTCAGATGATTAGGTTAATAGCTCGTTTAGAGAACCTTTTCATGATATGCTAATTTTTTGAGATAGGAATTTCGGGTTTTCATGAGCTGTATGCCAAAATCATCAATATTAAAACAATAAAAGGCTTGAACTACTTCAGTTGGTGTGTAATGAATCTAAAATATATGAAAGTCTAATGTTTATCAGTACATTACAGAAAATAATAAACTTTATCTCAATATGCTAATTTTTTTAGAAAGACCTGTATAAGGATGAAACGTCAAGTGTAACCCATATGTAATCATCTTCCCATGTGAGCGGTCAAGTAGCTTAATAAGATGGGAAGCGTCTCTTAGATATGAAGGAAGCGCTGTAACATAATTCTGTAAAAAACTGTCCACATACTCTGACAGATTGGAGGTCAAACAACCTATCCCAGAGATGATGGGTCTACCAGGGTGGTTTTCAAGAGATTTGTAGATTTTTGGTAAGAAGTAAAACCGGGATACGGATGGGTGTAAAATTTTTACAAAAGCTCTTTATTTTTTATTAATAATATCTTGTCCATACCCTGCATCTACTAATTCAAAAAGTGATTTTTGGAAAACCTTTGTTGGATCTTCTTTCATGATTTTATAGTAGCCTTGATCAGATAATATTCTCTGTGACTCTGTTAAATATTAATAATAATCCGCTCCCATGATGACCAAACCTCCTTCCTTATCTACACTTTTTATTACTATCTCTTTATTTTCCATAAGGTTCTTTAGAGCCAATTGTTCCTCAACAGTGAAATTGTTTTGGTAATCCTTCCCTAAATAACAATGAGAAACCTAAAAGGAACAATCTTTCAAGTCATCCATAACCATGTTTCTGAACTTACAGACATTCTATTCCCTTCCACCTCTTACCTATTTCTATCCAACCAATCTGTTCGACTGGCAGGTATATTTATCTGTCAGTTTTAACGTATATTTTTTTGTTGTATGTTGTTTAGAATAAAACTAACAATTTAATCGTTCCAGTTTTGCCCTTGTTACTTGGTTATCTGGTCTATGCTAAGAACTCTGTCCTCAGAAGAGACATACTACCGCATTGTCTAATTTCTATAAATTGTTAATTGGTTAGCTAGGTTGCAAATAACTGTTTCTTCCCTTTAGGATTAGCTATCCGGGGTCTCTTTACATCGATTTAATACGAAGAGTGGTGGCAGCAAATTAATTTGATTTCTAGCGCAAAATCAATCATTTTATTTTACCGATTGTACATACAATTGTGATTGTATCATGTATGGGCACACCAACCAATCTTAAACATCTACTGTGCTCACAGTGGCTTTGCCTCCAGAAGTCTCTAGTGGACGAGACCTGTATGGCAACTGTGGCATAGTACGACGGGATTGGCGGGTGGTTGTCACATGTGACAAAAGGACTTTCTGATAAACTCATAGGTAGTGCTAGGAAGTTGTCCGGACTATTGGGGGATATATAGTGGGTGGATATGTTGGTTAGAGAGTCATTAGACTGGCAGATCAAAATGGCTGTATTTAGAGTGTCAGTGGGGAAATCGTTATCAGACTAAGAAGTTTAGAACTTAGACGTTTTGCTTGCTGTTGAGGGTAAGGTGGACATTGGTGTTTTATATATGGCCATAGGGGTTTTGTAAATGAAATTGTTCAGGTCCTCCACTGGGAAACCCACAATCTGTTCTAGTATTGCTGCCTGGCATGAATTTGAAATAAGGGTCTTATCTTCCCTTGGTGTATTGCCCCCAGAGCCAAGTCTTCTGGTATTGGCAGTATTGGGGTGCTCCCTAAGTTCAATATCCACAGGGGGATTTTTTGGAGGTTCATGAATGGAGTGTTGTTGTAGGTCCTAAACTGTAGGGTCACCGTATACCCCAGAGGAAGTGTTTCGGTGACTAGTGATGGGCATATGTAAAGGGATAGTGGTCCCTGACTTGGAATCATTTTTTCTCCTAGTGGCGGAGATATAAAGGGTATCATTTATGCCGGGAATGGCTCCAGTAGTATGTTTGTGATGTTGCTTGCTCGTACTACTATTGTATATAGTTCTGCCTTTATAGTGTCTGCTGGAAACCTGAGCATAGGTATAGGGAACCTTAGTGTTAGATCGGTGTGTGGCAAGTGGAGTAATACCAGTCCCCAATGGACAACTATGTGATGTTCTGTTGTGAGTGTTTTGTGCTGGGATGACCCTGTTATCTTTCCTTTCCCATATTCGTACAGTTTTGTTTTTATAGTCCAATAAATCTCTCACAGTTTAGAACATTTATTCCTCACCACATTATATTCAAAGACCCTAACGGTCCTACGTTTAAAGGATAAGGGCGGGAAAGCATTTTTGTTCTTATCATAGAGGTATAAATAATGTTTTAGTGTTAGAATTAGGTCAGAGAAAATTGATCGACGTTTAGTTATAGGGTGTCAACTTGATGGTCACAACTTGATGCTTATTTATGGTGTTTCGGGGTGCCCTTTTTTTCTGGATTTCCATATTCCCAGTCCTTTTGTTCTCAAGAAGATAAGCCCTTATCAGAGGTGTCTAGCAGTGAATCATTCTCTACTTTCCTTTCAGAACACATTACTAGGATGCACCATTCATTTATGATCAGTGGAGGTTCAGTACCCCAGAATAGGGTCACTGCTAAAATAAAATGAGAAAGAGTACCCCCAAGACCCCAACAATGGCCACTCAGCTAACCTAGACAACTTTTTCTTGTTCCTTTGGAAGTAAACTGGCATGAATTCCTGATGCAGAGAAGTGTTATACAGGGACACTCAGTACTCTGGTCTTTTGTAAGCAGCACTGGCTTGCACTTCTTTTTTCCAGTGGGGTATTATGCGTCTTTCTGATTTGCCCTAAATGAACCACAAGAAATTCAGGATGAAATACTTATTTACTTTCAATATACTCATCTCTAGTATTATATACCAGACTTCCTTCCAAAAGGGAAAGAAAACAAAAAACGAACCATCGGACACACCACCTGTAATGTTGTTGCACAAAGTCAATGCTCAGCCTTTTAACCACTTAGTTACCACTAATACGCCTTTTTACTGAAGTAAACAAAGAGGGTTTAAGCTAAACGACTGGCTTTATTGATTATATGTACCCAAAATGGTGCATTAAAAACTATAACTTGTCCTACAAAAAATAAGCCTTTATATAGCTACATTGAAGAAAAAAACTAAAAGGTTATAGCTCTTGGAATGCGATTCTGAAAAAATGAGCATGGTCACTACTGGCCATAACCTCATTGCTTGGGATAGGGGCATTCCAGGGAATTTTTTATTTTTTTAAAATAAATCTTTATTAAAATTTTTCCAATTCTTACATAGTTTTTTACTAATCATCTTATTCTTACATGATTATATTAATTAAATACATATATTTATTTCCCCACCCCCCCACCCTTAGTATGTCGGTTGCTGACAAAAAAAATAAATAAAAAATACCATCCTCACTCCATTGCCCCTCCCCCTCCATCCCTCAGTTTTTATTGAGCCATTTCTGCCAAATCCTGGCGATTCTATGCTTTTTCTTAAACCCGGTGAAGTGGGACTCCTAACTGGCTATCATCATCCTTGTGCGATTTTCCCATTCTTTAACTGTAGGGACCTCGCTCCCGCCCCCAATGCCCAACTATACATTTTCTGGCTTGGAATAGAAATTTAGTTGCAATTTCTCTGTGTTGGGGCACTTCCACACCATCCATCACCCCTAAGATGCATTCCTCAAACTGTCTGGGTACTGTAAACTGGTGGTATTCCTCTATTTTTTCAATTATCTTTGCCCAATAATTTTGGATTTTTATGCATGTGCATAATATATGTATATCGTCCCCTCCTACTTCTCCACACTTCTGACAAGTAAAGACTTTAGTTCTATAATACTTTATTAACTTTTTTGGAGAGTAGTAGAGACGATACAATATATTAAATTGAATTATTCTATAAGAGAAATTCCTTGAAACCCTGGTCTTTGCCTGTATAGCTGAATCCCAAAAGCCTTCCCGCATGGGTTCCAGAATATCCTGCCATTTTGTGTGCCTTTCCCTATCATCTTATACAGTGCAAGTTTTAGTTGTAAGTAATAAAACCTCAACCCTATATTTTTCTGTTGGTATTTCCTTTTTAACTCTTCATAGGGTATTATATCCCCCACCTCCCATACCTGTCCTAATTTGTATATTCTGTGTTTCCACCAGATCTTCTGGTCAATTAACTTTAATTCTGTGAGGCCGATATTGTCCCATAGTATGGTGTCTGCATAGAGTCCAGTTTGGGACCATAGTTCTTTTACCTCTTCAAATATTTGTAAAAAAATTATATTTAACAACACATATATCATTAAAATATAATTGCATAGATATTGGTAGATGTAACTGATGAATATAAATCTAGCTGGTAACTATAGTTAATATATCGCTAATAAATATCGCTGAACTCTTGGTGTCCAGAATAAATAGCTTGCCTCAGGTATACCTAATGCATTAGCACCATGTGTGATAATAATATATATATATATATATATATATATATATATACACAAATAAATGTGTTAGAAGGTATCAAGAGGTATCAAAAAGTATTTCCAAAAGTGTTCAAATAGTTCCAAAGATTTCAAAAGATTATTTGCCGAAAAATATTAGTTCGCAAGAACAAGTGTCAAAGTAAATGCTGCAACAAAGTATCAAAATATTATTCAATGTGAGAAGAAAATCCTCGTGCAATAAAGTATCCAGACAAGCAAATTGAAGACTTAGAATAGATGTTTGACTCTCCCAATATCCGTCAGTGTTTCCAATACTGGCAATCAATATAGCATGGAGGTTAGATGTTAATATATGGGGTTAGGTATTAGTATATAGGGGTTGCGTCTGGGGCGTCCCCCTGATGCTCACCCTCTTACCTTCCCCTGCGAGATGTTCGCTGCTTTTAGGTGGTAAGCTTCGGTACGACTCGCTGTGTATCACCGCTGAGTATGATAGAGACGATAGTTGCTTTCGGCGTTGTTTGTTGGTCTCATGGCCTTCTTCTGACGTCATCAAACCTCGTCTGGTTTGTATGTCATTCTCCCGGCAACTCTCGTATTAGCTCGCAATGAGTTCGAGCCCTGCTTCTGATTAAGGATAGGTGTATGCGTCGATCCGTATAGGGAACGATCTGCTCCAATATAATTTCTTTTGATTCTCTCCTAGGTCTAGATGGGTAGTTGGTCCTCTCCAAATCAGGCCAGACGCGTTTCGAGGGTTAATCCTCTTCCTCGAAACGCGTCTGGCCTGATTTGGAGAGGACCAACTACCCATCTAGACCTAGGAGAGAATCCAAAGAAATTATATTGGAGCAGATCGTTCCCTATACGGATCGACGCATACACCTATCCTTAATCAGAAGCAGGGCTCGAACTCATTGCGAGCTAATACGAGAGTTGCCGGGAGAATGACATACAAACCAGACGAGGTTTGATGACGTCAGAAGAAGGCCATGAGACCAACAAACAACGCCGAAAGCAACTATCGTCTCTATCATACTCAGCGGTGATACACAGCGAGTCGTACCGAAGCTTACCACCTAAAAGCAGCGAACATCTCGCAGGGGAAGGTAAGAGGGTGAGCATCAGGGGGACGCCCCAGACGCAACCCCTATATACTAATACCTAACCCCATATATTAACATCTAACCTCCATGCTATATTGATTGCCAGTATTGGAAACACTGACGGATATTGGGAGAGTCAAACATCTATTCTAAGTCTTCAATTTGCTTGTCTGGATACTTTATTGCACGAGGATTTTCTTCTCACATTGAATAATATTTTGATACTTTGTTGCAGCATTTACTTTGACACTTGTTCTTGCGAACTAATATTTTTCGGCAAATAATCTTTTGAAATCTTTGGAACTATTTGAACACTTTTGGAAATACTTTTTGATACCTCTTGATACCTTCTAACACATTTATTTGTGTATATATATATATATATATATATATATATATATATATATATATATATATATATACACAAATAAATGTGTTAGAAGGTATCAAGAGGTATCAAAAAGTATTTCCAAAAGTGTTCAAATAGTTCCAAAGATTTCAAAAGATTATTTGCCGAAAAATATTAGTTCGCAAGAACAAGTGTCAAAGTAAATGCTGCAACAAAGTATCAAAATATTATTCAATGTGAGAAGAAAATCCTCGTGCAATAAAGTATCCAGACAAGCAAATTGAAGACTTAGAATAGATGTTTGACTCTCCCAATATCCGTCAGTGTTTCCAATACTGGCAATCAATATAGCATGGAGGTTAGATGTTAATATATGGGGTTAGGTATTAGTATATAGGGGTTGCGTCTGGGGCGTCCCCCTGATGCTCACCCTCTTACCTTCCCCTGCGAGATGTTCGCTGCTTTTAGGTGGTAAGCTTCGGTACGACTCGCTGTGTATCACCGCTGAGTATGATAGAGACGATAGTTGCTTTCGGCGTTGTTTGTTGGTCTCATGGCCTTCTTCTGACGTCATCAAACCTCGTCTGGTTTGTATGTCATTCTCCCGGCAACTCTCGTATTAGCTCGCAATGAGTTCGAGCCCTGCTTCTGATTAAGGATAGGTGTATGCGTCGATCCGTATAGGGAACGATCTGCTCCAATATAATTTCTTTTGATTCTCTCCTAGGTCTAGATGGGTAGTTGGTCCTCTCCAAATCAGGCCAGACGCGTTTCGAGGGTTAATCCTCTTCCTCGAAACGCGTCTGGCCTGATTTGGAGAGGACCAACTACCCATCTAGACCTAGGAGAGAATCCAAAGAAATTATATTGGAGCAGATCGTTCCCTATACGGATCGACGCATACACCTATCCTTAATCAGAAGCAGGGCTCGAACTCATTGCGAGCTAATACGAGAGTTGCCGGGAGAATGACATACAAACCAGACGAGGTTTGATGACGTCAGAAGAAGGCCACGAGACCAACAAACAACGCCGAAAGCAACTATCGTCTCTATCATACTCAGCGGTGATACACAGCGAGTCGTACCGAAGCTTACCACCTAAAAGCAGCGAACATCTCGCAGGGGAAGGTAAGAGGGTGAGCACCAGGGGGACGCCCCAGACGCAACCCCTATATACTAATACCTAACCCCATATATTAACATCTAACCTCCATGCTATATTGATTGCCAGTATTGGAAACACTGACGGATATTGGGAGAGTCAAACATCTATTCTAAGTCTTCAATTTGCTTGTCTGGATACTTTATTGCACGAGGATTTTCTTCTCACATTGAATAATATTTTGATACTTTGTTGCAGCATTTACTTTGACACTTGTTCTTGCGAACTAATATTTTTCGGCAAATAATCTTTTGAAATCTTTGGAACTATTTGAACACTTTTGGAAATACTTTTTGATACCTCTTGATACCTTCTAACACATTTATTTGTATATATATATATATATATATATATATATATATATATATATATATATATTATTATCACACATGGTGCTAATGCATTAGGTATACCTGAGGCAAGCTATTTATTCTGGACACCAAGAGTTCAGCGATATTTATTAGCGATATATTAACTATAGTTACCAGCTAGATTTATATCAGCTATATTCATCAGTTACATCTACCAATATCTATGCAATTATATTTTAATGATATATGTGTTGTTAAATATAATTTTTTAAAAAATATTTGAAGAGATAAACAATTGTTAGTACATCAGGTGGTGAGTGCTTATTTTATTCATTTCTTAATTTTAACAATTTTTCGGGGTGGACGGGTGAACCACCAATAAAATATAGCACCATTATCATACACCAGATACGGGTGAGCCACGATACACAGATTTTCTTTCTCAATAGTTCTTTTACCGTCTCCCAACTCTTGGCCATCAACAGAATCAAAGGTTTATATTTACATTCCTGTTGGGCCAAAGTACCTGTTTCCATAACTTGGAAGATATTACATTTCTCCAGTCTTTTATTTATCCCTGCTATTAAATTTTTCTAGCTTTGCGTGTTACTCCATGTTATCATGTTTTTTATAGACCCTGCACTAAAATAGAGTTCCAAATCTGGTACGGATAATCCACCCTCCCTCTCTTGTGCCTTTGTGCCTTTATCCTCGTTTTTTTTCCCTCGCCATATTAAATCAGTTAATAGGCTGGGTATTTTTTTAAAGTATCTTTTGGGGATTATCACTGGTGTATTCCACAGGGTATAATTCAAAGCGGGTAATATGCACATCTTAACCAGTGAAATACGTCCTGCCATCGACATGTACAGTTTTTTTCCATACCTCTATTTTCTTCCTGATTTTCTGGATTTTCGGGATCACATTTAATCTAACATAATCATTGGGATCCGGAGTAATCTGAATTCCCAGATATTTAACGGGTTCATCAATCTTCTTAATTTCCAGCTCCCCCGGTCTGAACTCATTCAGCGGGTCAATCGGGATACACGCCGATTTGGACCAGTTTATCCTAAGTCCCGCATGTTTACCAAATTGCTTGAATACCTGAAATATCCTATTTAGTTATCCGTGTGAACCCACAAATAGCATATAAGGCAATTTTTTCCTCATGGGTGCAATATCTGAACCCCACAATTTCCGGATCCTGTCTAATCATATCTGCAAGTGGTTCAATAGCTATAGCAAAGGTGAGAGAGGACATCCCTGTCTAACCCCTCTGCCGATTGGTATGCGTCCTGAGTGTTCTCCGTTTACTATCACCCTTGCAGAGATTTCCGTATACAATAGTTTTACCCATGCAACAAAGCGGTCCCCGAATCCCATTTTCTTCATTGTGTTAAACAAAAAGGGCCATTCTATCGTGTCAAAAGCCTTTGAGGTGTCTATAGTCACAATCAGCCGTTCTCCGCAATTTGTGGGTTCAAACTGAGTATTCACAAAGTATCTCATGATGTTCTTTGTAGTAGTTTTGCCCAACATGAATCCCGATTGATCCTCATGAACAAGCACCGAGATCACACACCGAAGTCTGTTTGCCAAAATCTTAGCTAGTATTTTATTATCTGTGGTGATCAATGAAATAGGACGGTACGAATCCATCAGGGCCGGGTCCTTACCTAGCTTTAAGATGAGTGTCATCAAGGCTTCTCGCATAGAATCTGGAAGTTTTCCCACCTGCTTTGCTGACTCCCAGATTCTAAGCAGTTTCGGAATTAATATTTCTTTATATTGAGCGTACACCTCAAATGGGATGACATCTATTCCTGGGGCCTTGTTTTTTGTTATCCCTTTTAACATATCCTTCACTTCTATCGGGGTTAAGGGAGCTTCCAGGGACTTGCATTGATCTATTGTTAACCTCAATATAGTAATTTGATCCAAAAACGGTTGTATTTGCTCTGAATTTTTATTTATCTTGCTTCTATATATACCTGCAAAATATTTTTGGAGTAACTCTATTTTGGCTGTTTGCTCCGTGTTTTTTATGTCCCGTTTCATCCATTATACAGTGAATATAATTATTCTTTTTTGTTTGGGTCGCTACCAGGGCCGCTAATTTTTTTCCCGGGGATGTGTGCATATCTGTACTTGTCCCTTACGTAGTTTTCTTTTTGTTGTTCTGCCAATAGGAACATATCATCATTTAACCACCTGCCGCCACGCTAACGCCGAAAGGCGTCATTGCGGCGGCACTCCCAGGTCACACTAACGCCGATTGGCGTCATCTCGCGTGAGCCGAGATTTCCTGTGAACGCGCGCACACAGGAACGAAAGGTAAGCGAGTGGATCTCCAGCCTGCCAGTGGCGATCGTTCGCTGGCAGGCTGGAGATGCGATTTTTTTAACCCCTAACAGGTATATTAGACGCTGTTTTGATAACAGCGTCTAATATACCTGCTACCTGGTCCTCTGGTGGTCCCTTTTGTTTGGATCGACCACCAGAGGACACAGGTAGCTCTGTAAAGTAGCACCAACCACCACTACACTACACTACACCCCCCCTGTCACTTATTAACCCCTTATGAACCCCTGATCACCCCATATAGACTCCCTGATCACCCCCCTGTCATTGATCACCCCCCTGTCATTGATCACCTCCCTGTAAGGCTCCATTCAGATGTCCGTATGTGTTTTACAGATCCACGCATCCATGGATCGGATCCGCAAAACACATACGGACGTCTGAATGGAGCCTTACAGGGGGGTGATCAGGGAGTCTATAAGGGATGATCACCCCCCTGTAAGGCTCCATTCAGACGTCCGTATGTGTTTTACGGATCCACGCATCTATAGATCGGATCCGCAAAACACATACGGACGTCTGAATGGAGCCTTACAGGGAGGTGATCAGTGACAGGGGGGCTTATCAGCCCATATAGACTCCCTAATCACTTCCCTGTCATTGATCACCCCCCGTAAGGCTCCATTCAGACGCCCGTATGTGCTTTACAGATCCACGCATCTATGGATCGGATCCGCAAAACACATACGGACGTCTGAATAGAGTCCTACAGGGGGGTGATCAGTGACAGGGGGGTGATCACCCCATATACACTCCCTGATCACCCCCTGTCATTGATCACCCCCCTGTCATTGATCACCCCCCTGTAAGGCTCCATTCAGACATTTTTTTGGCCCAAGTTAGCGGAAATATTTTTTTATTATTTTTTTCTTACAAAGTCTCATATTCCACTAACTTGTGTCAAAAAATAAAATCTCACATGAACTCACCATACCCCTCATGGAATCCAAATGCGTAACATTTTTTAGACATTTATATTCCAGACATCTTCTCACGCTTTAGGGCCCCTAAAATGCCAGGGCAGTATAAATACCCCACATGTGACCCCATTTCGGAAAGAAGACACCCCAAGGTATTCCGTGAGGGGCATATTGAGTCCATGAAAGATTGACATTTTTGTCCCAAGTTAGCGGAAAGGGAGACTTTGTGAGAAAAAATAAAAAAAAAATCAATTTCCGCTAACTTGTGACAAAAAAAAAAATTTCTATGAACTCGCCATGCCCCTCATTGAATACCTTGGGGTGTCTTCTTTCCAAAATGGGGTCACATGTGGGGTATTTATACTGCCCTGGCATTTTAGGGGCCCTAAAGCGTGAGAAGAAGTCTGGGATCCAAATGTCAAAAAATGCCCTCCTAAAAGGAATTTGGGCCCCTTTGCGCATCTAGGCTGCAAAAAAGTGTCACACATGTGGTATCGCCGTACTCAGGAGGAGTTGGGCAATGTGTTTTGGGGTGTCATTTTACCTATACCCATGCTGGGTGAGATAAATATTTTGGTCAAATGCCAACTTTGTATAAAAAAATGGGAAAAGTTGTCTTTTGCAGAGATATTTCTCTCACCCAGCATGGGTATATGTAAAATGACACCCCAAAACACATTCCCCAACTTCTCCTGAGTACGGCGATACCACATGTGTGACACTTTTCTGCAGCCTAGGTGGGCAAAGGGGCCCACATTCCAAAGAGCACCTTTAGAATTTCACAGGTCATTTTTTACACATTTTGATTTCAAGCTACTCACCACACATTTGGGCCCCTAGAATGCCAGGGCAGTATAACTACCCCACAAGTGACCCCATTTTGGAAAGAAGACACCCCAAGGTATTCCATGAGGGGTATGGTGAGTTCCTAGAATTTTTTTATTTTTTGTCCCAAGTTAGTGGAAACTGATGATTTTTTTTATTTATTTTTTCTTACAATGTCTCATATTCCACTAACTTGTGACAAAAAATAAAAAAATCCATTAACTCACCATACCCCTCACGAAATACCTTAGGGTGTCTTCTTTCCAAAATGGGGTCACTTGTGGGGTAGTTATACTGCCCTGGCATTCTAGGGGCCCAAATGTGTGGTAAGTAGTTTGAAATCAAAATCTGTAAAAAATGGCCGGTGAAATCCTAAAGGTGTTCTTTGGAATGTGGGCCCATTTGCCCACCTAGGCTGCAAAAAAGTGTCACACATGTGGTATCGCCGTACTCAGGAGAAGTTGGGGAATGTGTTTTGGGGTGTCATTTTACATATACCCATGCTGGGTGAGATAAATATCTCGTCAAAAAACAACTTTTCCCATTTTTTTATACAAAGTTGGCATTTGACCGAGATATTTCTCTCACCCAGCATGGGTATATGTAAAATGACTCCCCAAAACACATTGCCCAACTTCTCCTGAGTACGGCGATACCAGATGTGTGACACTTTTTTGCAGCCTAGGTGGGCAAAGGGGCCCACATTCCAAAGAGCACCTTTAGGATTTCACAGGTCATTTTTTACAGATTTTGATTTCAAACTACTTCTCACGCATCTGGGCCCCTAAAATGCCAGGGCAGTATAACTACCCTACAAGTGACCCCATTTTGGAAAGAAGACCCCCCCAAGGTATTTTGTGATGGGCATAGTGAGTTCATGGAAGTTTTTATTTTTTGTCACAAGTTAGTGGAATATGAGACTTTGTAAGGAAAAATAAATAAATAAAAAAAATCATCATTTTCCGCTAACTTGTGACAACAAATAAAAAGTTCTATGAACTCACTATGCCCATCAGTAAATACCTTAGGGTGTCTACTTTCCGAAATGGGGTCATTTGTGGGGTGTTTGTACTGTCTGGGCAATGTAGAACCTCAGGAAACATGTCAGGTGCTCAGAAAGTCAGAGCTGCTTCAAAAAGCGGAAATTCACATTTTTGTACCATAGTTTGTAAACGCTATAACTTTTACCCAAACCATTTTTTTTTTTTACCCAAACCATTTTTTTAAATCAAAGACATGTAGAACAATAAATTTAGCGAAAAATTTATATATGGATGTCGTTTTTTTGGCAAAATTTTACAACTGAAAGTGAAAAATTTCATTTTTTTGCCAAAAAATCGTTAAATTTCAATTAATAACAAAAAAAAGTAAAAATGTCAGCAGCAATGAAATACCACTAAATCAAAGCTCTATTAGTGAGAAGAGAAGGAGGTAAAATTTATTTGGGTGGTAAGTTGCATGACCGAGCAATAAACCGCTAAATTTGTGGAGTGCCGATTTGTAAAAAAGGGCCTGGTCACTAGGGGGGTATAAACCTGTGGTCCTTAAGTGGTTAATTCAGAGGCCTTCTCTATCCAGAGAGTATAGTTTTGCAGTGTAATTTTTTTCACTTTTTTCTGTTTCGCCTTCCAGTTTTGTTATTTTCTCCCTTATTCCTTTCTTATATAAAACACTGTATACTTTGTAATGATCCCTCTAATAAAGGCCTTAGCAGCCTCCCATACCATATTGACTGTCGTTGATCCATCGTTTATCTCAAAGAACTATCTTATCTCTCGCAAGATCTTGTCATGTGTATCCATCATATTTATCCATCCTATAATTATGTTCATCCCTCTTTTTTTTTATTTTTTGTGTTTTAATATCTATATTAACTGGATTGTGATCCGAAACACCCCGTTGCCCATATTTCACCCCTACAATTTCCAGTGAGCTTTTCTCATTTGTGAAAACTAAATCGATCCGTGATAGACTCCTATGAGTCTTTGAAAAACACGAGTATTTCCGTAAATTAGGGTGCATGACCCTCCAAATGTCAATCCAACCCATCTCTTTAGTGATATTTTTTAATTTAGATCCCATACAGGGTCCCTGATTATTCCCCATTTTACATCTATCTATTCTTGCATCCATAACAGTAATTTATCCCCTGCCTTAAGTGCAATATCATACATTTTTAAAAGGATGTCGATTTTAAAGGGTGGTGGTATATACACACTTGCCATTAACCACGCTCTACCTTCCAGTATATAGTCCAACAGGACATAGCAGCCCTCCTTATCTATAGTTACTTTCCCTATTTTTATATATGTCCCGGTGTATTAATATGCTTACTCCTCTCGCGTATACTGAATATACTGAGTGGAAAGCATATTCCATCCTTGGTCTACCTATCCCATCCGTTGTCTCATTCGTGAGGTGTGTCTCCTGTAAACAGACTATTGCTGGGAGAGATCTATGTATTGCATCAAAGACCGCAACTCTCTTTGAACCCCTACTCAACCCCCTAATGTTCCATGAGATGATTCTCGTGTTTTTTTTAAATCATATTCCTATCCATTACAAAAAAATAGCAGGCCCCCAATATTATAGAAGGGTCAAAAACCCTAATACAGGAGAAGAAGAAGGATGGTACAACGAGGATAGGGGAAGGAGACAATGAGGAAAGAAGAAGAAAAGTAAAGAAATTAAAAAAAATTAAAAATTAAAAAGCAGCCGGCAGACCTCTCCCATCCCTCACAAATGATCCAGGAAACCTAAGCCCTGGTTCTCTAAACTAGCATTCCCCCCTACAGCGCCCCATCCATCCCAGCCCCCGCTCGGCCCTTTATCTTTTCCTTGACCCATTCTCCCGCTGCCTCTGCTGTGTCAAAAAACCGCGGTTTATTTTCCCATTCTATCCTCAGCTTGGCCGGAAACATCATTGAATATTTCACATTGACTGCAATATTGTTTTCACCTCCATGAACTGGCTTCTTTCATTTACTGTTTCTTTTGCATAATCGGGAAATACCATGACTGTTATGCCCGCATAGTCCAGCCTCCCTTTCCTTCTTGCGCTGCGCAATATCTCCTCCTTATCCCTGACCGAGAGCAGATTCTGAATCATTACCCTCGGTCTCGTTCATGGGGGGGGGGGTATCTTTGCCGGCACTCTATAATCGCTCTCCACAAAGTTTTTATATTCGGAAATATCCTGGCCCAATTGTTCCCTCAACCACTCTTGTATAAAAGTGCGGGGTTCTTGCCCCTCTGCTCCCTCTGGGATCCCCAGGCATCTCAAAGTTAACCTCCTGACCCTATTTTTTAACTGTATTAGTTTATATTTTATTCCCTTGTTTTCTGCCACTAACCTGTTTTTCTCCTTAACCACTGTCTGCACTACATCCTCCACTTCCGATGTTCTTTTCTCCACTTCTGTCAGTCTATCTTTGTAGTTTTGTAGGTCCGCCCTAAGGAGTCCGACCGATTCCCTAATACTACCAATCTGGAGAGAAAGGTCACGTATCGCCGTGTTGCATTTTTTTATTTCCTGAAATATATCTTCCAGGCTGGGAGCCTGCTCGAAGACATCTCTTTTTTTTTCCCAGCCTCATCAGGCTGCCCACCACCTCTCTCCCCAGACTGGGAGCATTCCCCCACTAACAGCGACTCCGAGTTTCCCTCCATGAGCGGTTCCCCCTCCTGATCTAGTAACCCGTCCTCTTTTTTTTTTTTGCAGGGCTAAGCCCGCGCATGCTAGTCAGGAGTAGCTGTTTGGATTTTTCATTTCTTTAAGGCATTGGGGAGACCGACGTATTCAACTCTGCTTGCCCCTTTACCCTTTTCCCTGTGCCCTGTCTCGACATTCTCCTACTTTGCCCCTATCCAGACTAACCCAGATATTCTATCCTTATAAGACACACATGGGGAAACCATTCACATTCCCACAATAGTATAGCAATAACTCTATAGCATATACTTAAGTAGGCAACTTTTGATATATCAACAGGCAGTTATACATTAACAGTCCACCTTTGCATGTTAGTAGTGTAGTGCAGTTAAGAGCCCAGGAGCTCTGCAGTTAGTAACAACAGCAGTTCAAAGTTATTAGTTTGCAGGGATTAGAAGCAGTCTCTTGGTTATTTATATTATTTAGATTGATTCCAGTTAGCTCACAGTGACTAGTCCCCGTACTTTCTCATGTGGTTAAGTAGTACTAGCATGCTGTACTGGTTCCAAGTTCCTTACCGTCCTGACCATGGACAATTAGGCCTTGGGACAAATTAACGATATCCCCTTTATAGCAAATTATCTGACCATCTATTTCATAAGGTTAGTAGACCATAGGTCATTTAGGTTAATTCATATTAGTTCGTATTAGTTCGTTGTTTGCCAATGTTCTACCATATCTTGTGTAACATTACTCTTCAGTAGCAGCTCCCATATGTAGTGGCTTCTCAGTCTTCCCCAAGTGCATTGAGGATTAGCTCATAAGAGTAAATTTGAGCAGGTTCCCCTTAGTGTGTCACCAGTTTTTCCTATTGCTCCATGTACAGGCTAATCAGAGTCATCTAAATCGATTCAACTTTGTCCCACCAGTCGTGGACTCCCCCTGCCACCTGTAGCCCGCCGCTTAAGTTCTTATAGCCCGGAGCCCACAATCAATGGCGTTCCTCCTCCTCTGCCATGATCTAAATTCAGGGTGCCTACTGTATGTAAAGGGGGGTGGGGAAACCACTCAAATCCCTCCTGTATGTTTTAGGACCTGCTATCATGAACCCCTCTAGCCCTCCAGTCCGCACCCTCACTTGCTGTTATAACCAATTTTGAATAACATAATTCCAAAGATAAAATAAAGGGACATCTGTCTTCTCACCACACTGCCGGAGGATGGAGGCAGTAAAAAAGACACCTACGCCGGTCAGTCCGAGTCACCTACTGTCGCTCCTGGATCCCACATGCTGCTCCACTATGCTCTCGATCTCCTCAGGCAGGGGGCACTCCGTATGCTTGTTCCACATACGGAGGAAGAAGACAACAGCAGGCGGCAACAGGCAATGGCACAGGCGGCAGGGCGGTAGACAGCCGAGGCTCGAGGGAACTTGTGGCCGAAGTGATAACAGTAGCAACTTCAGGGCTGTAATCAGGACGGCCCCAATCAGAACTGTCTCAGTGCGGCAATTGAATCAGCCAGAGCGGCCTAGAGGCAATAGCTGGAACAACCTCAGAGCGATGGTCGGAGCGGCGTCCTAGTGTCGGGTCAGAGCGGGCTCACGTCGGGCTGGTAGCTCGAGCGCCGGAGGGGGGTGCGTACGTCACCTGCGTGCGTCCGCACGCATGCTCCTCCCACTCCCTATGTGTCGCACCCTCCAGAGAACTATTGAAGCTTATTAGAAGTCTTGAAAATGGGAGTGAGAAGTTTGGATTTGGATTACGGTGGATGTTAGTCTTAAAGGGGTTTGTTCGGGTTCAAAGCTAAACCCAGACATATCCCCATTTTTTCCCAGGCAGCCTCTCTGACATCAGAGCAGTTTATGCTCCGATGCTCTCCTTCTACCTGCCACCCTATTGGTGCTTTACGTTCTGCAAATTATTTAAAGGGGTTGTCCGGGTTCAGAGCTGATCCCAGGCATACTCATAATTTCACCCAGGCAGCCCCCTTGACAAGAGCATCGGAGCATTTTATCTAAATCGCGCAGGGCAAAGGCATTTTCTGGAGTTCTGGTGATGAACTGGGCTCTCCATAGGGCTGCCAGTGAGCTCGGTGAAGTCACCGGGACTGATGGGCATGCTTTAGCGCTGGCTTAGCCTGTAAAAAGGTTAGGGCCCGCCCGGCAGTGTGCTATTGTAAATAAAAGAGCCCTAGCCCTGCTATATCCAGCGCAGGGCAAGGGAGCACATCGGAGCATAAAATGCTCCGATGCTCTTGTCAGGGGGGCTGCCTGGGTGAAATTATGGGTATGCCTGGGATCAGCTCTGAACCCGGACAACCCCTTTAAATAATTTGCAGTGGTGTGATATAACTGTTGTGGCAAAAAAAATAATTAATGGGTGTGATATACCTGCTTCCACAAAATATTGATTAAGGGGTTCAATATACCTGCTTCCACCAAATATTGATTGAGGGCTGCGATATACCAGCTTTTCGCAAAATACTGATTAAAGGGTTTGATATGCCTGTTTCCACCAAATATTGATTGCAGGGTGCGATATACCTGCTTTCTCAAAATACTGATTATGGTGTTCGATATACGTGTTTCCACCAAATATTGATTGACGGCTGCGATATACCTGCTTCCACAAAATACTGATTAAGGGGTTTGATATAACTGCTTCCACAAAATACTAATTGAGGGCTAAGATATACCTGCTTCCACAAAATACTGATTAAGGGGTTTGATATACCTGCTTAGACAAAATACTGATTGATGGCTGTGATATACCTGCTTCCACAAAATACTGATTAAGGGGTTTGATATACCTGTTTCTACCAAAATATATATTGAGGCTTGCAAAATACCTGCTTCCACAAAATATTGTTTAAGGGGATTGATATACCTGCTTCCACAAGATACTGATTGAGGGCTGCCATATACCTGCTTCCACAAAATACTGATTAAGGTGTTTGATATACCTGTTTTCACCAAATATTGATTGAGGCCTGCAATATACTGATTAAGGGTTTCGATATACCTGTTTCCACCAAATATTGATTGAGGCTTGCGATATACCTGCTTCCACAAAATAACTGATTAAGGGGTTCGATATACCTGTTTCTACCAAATATTGATTCAGGCCTGCAATATACCTGCTTTCACAAAATAATGATTAAGGGGTTTGCTATACCTGCTTTCACAAAATACTGATTAAGAGCTGCAATATACCTGTTTCCACAAATAAACAGGGTGGTGTGATATAACTGTAGTGGCAAAAAAAAAACAATTGAGGGGCGTGATATACCTACTTCCACAAAATACTGATTAAGGAGTTCACTATACCTGCTTCCACCAAATATTGATTGAGGGGTGCGATATACCTGCTTCCACAAAACACTGATTAAGGGGTTTGATATACCTGCTTCCACCAAATATTCATTGACGGCTGCGATATACCTGCTTCCACAAAATACTGATAAAGGGGTTTGATATACCTATTTCCACAAATACTGCTCTTACCTAGGGACTTAGGCAGAGAGTAATTTTGAAAATAACAGGCAGAGGAAGAGACAGGCCATTCCACAGGGGAGGTAGGGGTCGGGAAGGTGCACCAGGCCGGAGCCTAAGCAGGGAGTTGGAGAAAACACGTGAGATTACTTCAAAGGATGCACCTGAGTTGGTTGAGTGGTTCACTCAGCCTTCCGCTTCTGCACCCTCCTCACACTCCGCTGTGTGCACCCCCAAATACACCACCACCACCATAGCCCCTCTACTCGAGTCAGGAATTATTTTCCCATCCATTCCCAGACCTTACCAATGCGCAGCCATTCTTGACATCGCATGAGGAAGAGGAGGTACCCAGCAGTCTGACGACAGTACCCAGATCATCCCAAGGAGGAAGGTCCCCGATGTTGCTGCCTACTCCGACATCTCAAATGTCAGTGTTGGTGAGGGTGACGATGATGACGTGTTGATGGATGTCATGTGGGTGCCCACAAGAAAGGAATAGGAGGGGAGTTCAGAGGGAGAGACAGAGCAGCAGAGAGGGAGGAGAAGGAGTAGAAGCAGGCAGAGCTCGCAGGGCACAGTAGGCAAAAAGCAGACTGCAAATGAATCTGGAGCGAGCCATCCACCATGCATGGTCACTTCTGGTGCTTCCAGGACGCCGGCACATGGCTCCGCAATGTGGGCTTTTTTTTACGTGTCAGCTGCTGACAATAGTGTTGCCATCTGCAGCCTGTGCTGTCAATGCATTGGGAGCAACGCAGTGGGAGCAACGCTGTCAGAACCCACAAAGCCACACTCTTGGCGCTCCACGTCCTGGTCCTGCCTCTTCTCATCTCTCCTCCTATTTGTCCTCCACTCCACCTTCCACCATGCAGTTGTCGCGTTCATCTGGCAGAAGGCAGGCTTCCATGACCCAAATGTTCGAGCGTAAATAGTTGAAGACACCGGATAACCCTCTTGCCCAATGGCTGACCACTGGCTTGTCGGAATTGCTAGCCCGCCAACTACTTACATATAAACTGGTGAACTCAGAGGCCTTTACAAAATTTGTGGCCATTGGCACACCGCAATGGAAGGTCCCCGTAAGTAAATATTTCTCCCAGAAGGGCATCCCAGAACTATATGGCCATGTTCAAGTGAATATATCTCTGGCACACAGTGTCGGTGCCAAGAAACATCTGACCACAGACACGTGGTCTAGCAAACACGGGCAGGGAAGGTACTTAACTTTTACTGCCTACTGGGTGAACCTCCTGACGGCTGTCAAGCATGTAACCCGTGGCTCCCGTGTGAATTTGATGTTACCACCAAGGATTTCATGCAGGCCTGCCTCTGCTTCTCCTCCTCCTACTCCATCCTCGGCTGACTCCTCCTTTTCCACTGCTACCGCCTCTTCCGCTGCGCCCCCAAGCTCCCCAGAACCTATTCGACATCCGAGGTGAGACGTTGACATGCTGTGCTGCGGCTGTTGTGCCTGGAAGCCAAGAGCCACACCTGTCCTGCACTGCTTTCAGCTCTGCGGTCACAAGCCACTCAGTGGCTAACCCCGCTCAATTTGACAGTTAGTAAAGTGCTGAGCGTGCTGAAGGAGGGCAAAATGACACACGTGCCATGCATGGCACACGTCCTGAACTTAGTCGTGCAGCGATTCGTTGTCAAATACCCCGGGGTCCAGGATGTCTTTTGGCAGCCCAGGAAAATCTTACACGGCCATGGCTCGCCTCGCTGACGTTCAGCAGAGAAACGACTTGCCCGTCAGACGTCTGATTTGTGACAGCCCGACGCGCTGGAACTCCACATTGTATATGCTTGATAGGCTGCTCCAGCAGCAACGTGCCGTTAACAACTACCTGTACGAACTCCGTAGCAGGACAGGTTCTGGAGATCTTGGTTTCTTTCCCCCGCACCAGTGGCTGCTCATGCGCGACTCATGCAGACTTCTGTCGCCGCTTCCAATTTAGTGCAAATTGGGGCCTTCATGCTCCAGTGTTTGAAGAGGAACCCCATATAAAAAGCATAAAGGGCAAGGACCAATACTGGGTGGCAACGTACTTAGATCCCCGGTACAAACACAAAATGGCGAACATGTTACCAGCATCACAGAGGAATGGCAGAATGCAGCATTTGCAGGCCTTGCTGCGAGAGATGCATTCTGCTGTTGAGGGTGCTGGCAGAGGAATTTCCACCCACAGCAAAACAGGTGCAAAAACCAATCCTACCGCGCCTGCAAGAAGAGGGTAGTTTGAAGATGTGTTTGTCACTTCAGAAATTTGATCATTCTTGCAGCCAACCCATCGACAGCTGCCCTCCGGATCCAGCCTCAGGGAACGCCTAGACCGACAGGTGTCCGACTACATCGGGTTAACGACCGATGTGGACGCTCTGAGAAGTGAGGAATCCCTGGACTACTGGGTGTGCAGGCTTGACCTATGGCCAGAGCTGGCACAATTTGCCATGGAACTCTTGGCTTGCCCCTAGTTGAGTGTTCTGTCCGAAAGGATGTTCAGCGCAGCAGGGGGGATCGTGACCGATAAGCACATTTGCCTAGCTCACGACAGTGTGGACTACCTCACATTATACAAAAATAAATGAGGCATGGATCTCGGTGGAATGCAACACCTGTGACGACCATGTGTAATTGAATTTCCTCATGCCAGCCCACACATATCCTCCACCACCCAGAACAAAGAATAGTCCTTGTCTTACAGTATGTATATACAGAGGCATAGAAGGCCTTTTTCTGTCAGGTCAATGCTTAATTTTTGGAACCTTTACGCCAGTGGCCTTAAGTAAAATTTTTATCCAGTGACCTGACTACCTAATCTACCTCCAGCCACATAATCACTTGTTCTTTTATGTCAGGTGAATTCTTAATTTTTTAGGCCTGTACTCCTGTGGCCTACAGTAAAATTTTTATCCAATGACCGCCTAATGTACCTCCAATCACATCGTCACAAGTTATTTTCTGTCAGGTGAATGCCTCATTTTTGAAGCCTGTACTCCTGTGGCCGAAAATAAAAATGTTCTATGCTCCAGCAAGGAACATTTTTGAGAGTTTACCATTTGTGACGGTCACATACACTACACACAGGGGGGAGGATAGTGACCACTGCGCTCCACCGTCACCCCTGGCCCTGCCTACTTGCCTCGCAAGTCCTAATGACAGAGGACAACTAGACGGCAGTCCCTAACTTAGGATACGTGCTGGGAAGACAGACAAGACAAATAACGGAACGTGAACAGACCGGGTCAATACCTAGAGAGCTACGCAGTACTATGGAATGAGCAGAGAATAGTCAGGAAAAGCCGAGGTCAAATACCAGGATAGAAACGAAGTACAACAGGAGTCCGCAAAGAATCGTCAGGTGGAAGCCGGGGTCAGGATACCAGGAGAGAGGCGCAGTACAGGAGAAGCAGGCAAAGGATCGTCAGGGAACAGGGTCAGGTAGTATTCAGTAGTCCAACAAAATGCCAGGAACCTAGAATTAACAGGCAACCTGTGGCCAGCAGGCTGCCTCTATTTATAGTGGGGAGTGAGGGTCATGTGACGTGGCCAGCGTCACATGACCGACAGACCGACCAGTCAAGCGCCGAGTGATCAGCTCGGCGCTTAAGGCAGACCTAGGAGCAGGGAGCCTCCCAGCTAGCAAAGCCTCCCTGGGAACGAGGTCAAACACAGATCCTCGCTCCCAAAGCTAAGCAGCAGGTCTGCGGCTGATGGGAGACCAAGTGCGCCTTCGGCGCCCCGTTACACCATTAAGACGCATAAAAATGGCCCCTGATTAAAATATTTTTGTGGGAATTTTTGCCAATGATCCCTCTCTGGTATATCACTGTCCATGTTGTGGGACTATTTGTGCACTTCTAGTAAGTATTTGGTGGCTGCAAATATGACCTGAAGGTTTTTCAGGTTAGCCTGCCATTACAGTTAATGGGGCCCGATGTGAACGTGCGGTTCGCGAACATTTGATTGCGAACGTGCATTCGCGAACCGTCCTGGCCGATGTTCATCCATCACTATTGAACAACTTTGGTAGTTGATTTTTGAAGTGAAAACCACTTTAAAACTTGAAACTAAACTCGGCCTTGGTTCCAAGGTACTAGTTGGAACCTAAGCCACGTTGCTATTCATGCATTGCTATTGGGAAGGAATTGTGATCTGCTGAAATGCTCCAATGCTCCACTCATACGGGCTGAATAAGTGACATCAAGGGCACCACAATCATAACCAGGCAGAAGCCCCAATACCAAGGTGTGCGCAAGTGGAAAAAAGGTGTGCCCTCCTGTCACTGTATGGCCTCAGGGAGAGACAAAAAGAAGAAATTGCCACTGTGAGTACTACTACCACTCTCTGCTCCCCTCTACTGGGCAATCTGACACGGAGGTCCTATCTCTAAGAATTGGGCCACAACATTGGTGCATTACATGCTTTGTTTTCCCCATACACACTTGTCTTTTCAGCACTGGTTTTATGTCTCACATATGCTCTTATTTTACAGAAGAAAGCTTATTTACCTCCTCATGTCAACGAGTATGTCAATGTGAAGAACAGAAAGACTGTGCAAAAACGAGCGATTGGAAGACAAGTGAATATCCCTGCTTCGGTTATTGAGAGCATGGTAAGTGTAATGCCTATAAGCGATAACTGGTAAATACTATGGAATACTGGTATACATTACTATGGATCCTAGAGGGAGACTTCTGCTGTTCAAACTCTTCAGGAACAGCTTCCCGGTTTACAAATAACTCCCAACATTTCCATGCTAAATCTCTAGATATTTTAAACTCCAGCCTATCCCATCTTACTTAGTAATGCCCCAAGATCACATAAAACATTTCTTTTTACATACCTGTTTCACATTTGCCAACATATCCTGTGACATTTAAGGCACAAAAAAAAAAAATCACTGAAAAAGATTGAAAAAATAAATAAAAAAATCCTGCACAATGTGATAAATACATATGTGGATGTACATGGCTACATTAGAAAATGAAAAATCACTGAAAATAATGCATGAACACAAAAACTATATATAGACTAAACCCTCATTCTAATATGATAAAATCTGAGATTCATAGACAATAAATTTTGCTCAAAACACATCTGTGCCCGCCTACCCGCGCCAAGGTGGTCTCAGTCAGGCAGGTCCTACTCTAATGCCTACCTCTATGCCGTTGGGCATCTACATTCAGGAGAGCAGACCCTGCAGATATAGGGTCACATTTATTAAGACCGGCATATCCAGCACCAGTTCTAAATGTAAGACAGCTTCCAAGCTGTGTAACATTTAAACCTTTTTCTATGCCTAAAACAGGGGTAGAAAATGGTGAAAGAGACAGGCCACAAGAGACGGACGCCACACTTTTTTTTAGATCTGGCCTGAGTGGGGAGAAGTAGCCATCTGCGCATAAAATACGCCTAATTTAGGGGAATTTCAGCTTAGTAAATGACCCCTATATTGTGTTACTTGTTACCTCTATTTGCAATCAAGGAACCAATGAGAAGAAGAGCACACATAGTTATATGTACCTCTTAATCAAAGTCACTTGTGAAATAGGCGGGGCAAATGTGCACAAAAAACTGCTACTCCCAAGGTGGGATAATAGGAGTGCATTCTGACTTGAAGATGCAACTCCTTCAAGAGTATACTAAAAACATAATCTCAGATTTTATCATATCAGAATGTTAGTCTTTAATCAGAAGGTTTAGTCTGTATATAATGTTTGCGACTATTGTGTGAGTGCAATTATTTTCATTGATTTTTATTTTTTAAATGTAGCCATGTACATCCGCATATTTATTTATCACATCATGCAGGATGTTTTATCTTTTCAGTGATTTCTTTTGTTTGCAGTACATACTTGAAGGAGTGGCACCTTCAAATTTGAATGTGCACCTATTCCACCTTGGAAGTAGCAGTTTTTTGTGCACTTTTGCCCCTCCTATCTATCAGGCGACTTTGATTAGGTGGTACATATGGCTGTGTATGCTTCCTCTTATTGGATGCTTTACCACACACAGAGGTAACAAATAGCAGCACATTTTATGTACAGGGTCTGCTCTCCTGCATGTATATGCCCAATGGCATAGAGGTAGGTATTAGAGTAAGTTCCTGCCTGACTGAGACCACCTTGGCACTGGTAGGCAGGCACAGATGTGTTTTGATCAAAATATATTGGCTAAGAGTTTTTCAGATTTTATTATATCAGAGTGAGGGCTTAGTCTATATACAATTTTAGCATTTTGTGCAAGTGCATTATTTTCAGTGATTTTTCTTTTTTGACATTTAAACCCTACCCACTTGACTGCTCACCCATTACATTGGGACCAATCAGTCCCGCCACCCCAGGAAATTCCCGTCCGGCTTTTTACTCCCACTGGCCACTGATTGACTGATTTTTTTTTCCAACTGAGTTAGCAGCAGCGGGTGGAGAAAAGCAGGATCTCATGGATATTCAGGACTTTTTGGAGCTCTTCAGTACAAATGACCTGGCATTTTATTAAGGGGATATGTCACTAGTTTATGTTGCCCTTAGTTAGGACACCAGGAAACTGGAGACAGATTCCCTTTAAAACTTTTTCAGTCCCATACCTAGAGAACTTGCTTACCTCATCAAGCACCTGCATCTCCCAGGATGGATTGCAATTAGCTCTTGTTAACTTCTTCCCCCGCATAAAAAATAATTCCTCACGTATAGTCCCAGAGATACCTATGGTATGTAATGCCCCCACAATTCCCTTCTCCACTTTCTAGAAAGAGAGAGTCATACATTTGTATGAATTAAGAAGTAGGCATGAATGAATAAAAGGTGTCTGGGCCGCTCCAGCTGCTTCTCTAAAAGATCACTATGCTGTTTCTGAGAGGAGAAAACGAGAAGGGAAGCTACTGAGTATGTTTGTCTACCACTAAAGGTAGGAGAAGATAAACTAGAACTTTTGTCTGTAGGAAAAACAGATAAAATGCAGATAAAAACCTGCCATTGTGTCTTTGGCAGATCTGATACATGTGAACATTTACCACAAAAGGTTAGATTGCCACTAGAGGGTAGTGGATTTACACATGCATCAGACTATGCAGGATTTGCTTCTTGTAGTCTGGAGCCATGGAATCAGAATTCTGCATAGTAGCTGAAGACACAAACAGTGGAGAATTTTAAAACTGTTGACAAAATCGCTTAATTTTTTTAAATCTTAGGTACCCGGGAGTAATACAAAATTTTTTTGCAAACTGTACCCACGCTTTAATCAGGCTAACATATTTCGATATTACAGGCTAATACCCCAGTTTCAGCTTTGTCAACCAAGATCCCAGCTAACCAGAAAATCATTCTTGATTCTCACAATAACTATAGAAGAAATGCTAGTCCAAACGCAAGAAATATGCTGAAGATGGTAAGTAAAAATTATGTAAAATAAGATATATAGTAGTGGTACAGTAATTACGGCTTCATAATAGATTTACTTACCTATTTGCTTCTATCAGATTCTAGTGGCATAAAAAAAAATGCTCCTTGGCACCGTCTAGTTGTAAGTCCAGTGAACCTTTCCACGTTCCTGGAAGTACTATATGCTTAGTTCCTTAATAACTTTATGTAGTTAGGAATTATGTAGATAGCTAGATAGATAAATAGATAGCTGTCATATATGTCTCCACTTTAGTATATGGAGGTTATGAGGGCTTGGTTCCAGCAATGGGCGAAGGAGGTAGCTCTCAAAACAATACTGAATAGTTTTGCTATTGTGGCCTGGTGTCACGGCTGTATCTCGGTCTTGTTGTTGTGCGCTGTGACAAGTTAGTCGTGCATGCTGTTTGCCAGGGGCAACGTGTTGTTTTGCAGCATGTGTGTGCTTTCCTCCTTTCAACTGCTCCCTTTTCCCTGTGTCCAGGCCTAGTTGCTTCTCCATTTCCCTCTTGGTGTTCGGTGGGGATTTTTCCCCACTCCCCACCGTGACAGTATGTCCCACTAGGTGGCCCTCAAGGACTGGGCAGATGGAACACCCAGGACAGGAGCATAGCTCCAGCACCAACAGAGGCTGGAGGACAACTGACTCTAGCCTACAAGCCACAGGCAATATAAACACCTAGTGACAACACCCAGCCAGGTAGTTAACCCCTCCAGCACCAGACAGAGAAGAAACCAGGAGAAAGGAGGAAAGCACACACATGCTGCAAAACAACACATTGCCCCTGGCAACCAGCATGCATGGCTAACGTGTCACGGCACACAACAACAAGACCAAGACACAGACGTGACACCTAGATACCGTATTGAGCTGTATTTGATCTTTTTTTATATTATCCAATCTGGGCCACTGGATTGTTTTACCCTTTATCAACGAGATCCTCTGTTATCTCCTGCAGTGTGATTGATTTATCTAGAGGGTTTTCGAAAATCTTAGATTTTTTTCCCTCCATATCATTCAGTTTTTTCATGATCTCTTTTTGTTCCGGGCTTTGATCCTCATTCAGGATGTATTTTTACAGGTCCATTAAGTACTGGAGCCAGATTTTGTCATTGTGAATATAGAGGTTGTTGTTCTTACAGTTTGTGGCCATGTGGTTCCAAAGTTCTCTGAAGGAGTTGTCTTGGAGGCCATCTTGAATTTGGAGAAGTTTGGTAGAGATGTGACTTTGCTTTTTCTTTTTGAAGATGGCTATGTTGTACAGTTGTGTAGTGTAGTAGACTTCCATCAGCCCAGAGTTGTTTGGGTCTGTGTGTTTTATATTTAAAGCCATTCTTAGGGCCTTCCTTATGGCTTTACACTCCATGTCAAACCAACTGCTGGGATGTTGTTTACTTAGTTATTGCATCTTTTCAAGTTGGACATTTCTTCCATGGTATAAAGTAAATTGTTGAGTTCTTTTACTGCTAGATTTGCTTCTTCTGGGTTCAGCTCATACACATTATTATAGAAGTTATGGACTTGTGGAGCATCTCTTTGATCTCCGGCCTGTTGAATGCCTCTGTATATTTTGGAGGCAACATCTTGGACCATTTAAAAGATGGAGTAAGGCTGGAGAAACCAGTCTTCTGGTGTGTTTGTGTGGGTGGTTCTCTTGTGTATTTAATGTATTGGGGCAGTTTTTGTGGTCTGAGAGGTGAATTTGCAGAGTGACTATGAAGCACCAATGTTTGCATTGTCCATATCTGTTATGGGGTAGTCTACCACACTGTTGCCTACATGGCCCCATATCTGGAAATAACTAACCCCAGAGACCTATAGATCCTCAGTCAGCACAGATAGATAGATAGATAGATAAATAGATAGAAAAGGGGACTCATAGCGAAAACTGAGACATTTGCATGATGGCTATAGGTCAGTCAATGGGTACAACATAGTTGTAGGCTACTGCAGGCATTGGGACAAAAATTCAAGAATTCAACTTGCTTTTTAAATACCTTGCCCATATAGATATATCAGAGATACCAAGATCCACATTTATGCCCTCTTGCCAAAAAATATATAACATTTTGAGAATTTTGCTCCCCACCTGCCAATTTTACAGCAGGACATACAGGACCTAGTGGGCCCAGCCTGATTATTATAATTTATATGCTAAAAAAAGGTATACTTTACTTAAAATTTACACAAGTTCTTTATTGGTTTAGATTTTGGTTCTGATGCAAGGCGGGCCGATATGAGCCACATAGCTTAAGAATGGCATACAAAATACTGGTATTAATAACTCTCCCCCCCCCCCCCCCCCCCCTTGCCAATAGCTTTTCTATTCTATAAAAAATTATAATAAATATGTAGCATTTTCTTTTCACAGATTTGGAATGCAGAGGCTGCAAATACAGCTGAAGCTTGGGCCAAAAAATGCATACATGGACACAGTCCTAAAAATGAAAGAGTAATAACCGGTAAGCATTAATAGAATATATTTGTTTGCCTAACTTTGATATAGTATGGTGATAATAGTGGATTTTGGCATTGATTACAAATAAAATGTGGTGAGTCACAATTATAGGCATACACAATCTAACATAACTAATACTGCACAAACAGTTGTTCGGGTTATGCCTTTTATTGAGCTTATTGAATTTATATCAGTGAGAAAAAGTAAGTGAACCCTTGAATCTAAACACCTGCAGATCCTCCTTTAGCAGCAATCACCTCCATCAAAAGTCTTCTGTAGTTGCAAATAAAATTTGCATAAGGTTGAATTTTGGACTATTCCTCACTGCTAATGTGCTTCATGCACAGCCCTTTGCAGCTCATGCCACCACATCTCGATATGATTCGGCATTGGAACGGCAGGGGTCCAACACTGGGGACCACCGCTGATCAGCTGTTTGAGAAGGCAGCGGATGTAGCTTTCTCGCTGTCTCCCGTAGGCCCAGTGATGTCATGACTATTATGACTGGCCTGGGCGTGCCTGAGCCCCGTTCACTTCATTGGCCCAGGCCTGTGATAACAGTCGTGACTTCACTGGGTCTGCAGGAATCAGCGAGAAGGCCATGGAACTACTGTGCGCGTCACTGCTTCTTCAAACAGCTGATCGGCGGGTGTCTGAATACCACTAATAAGATGCTAATGAGCTATTCAAAGGATAGATCATCAGTAATAAAAATGTGTAGAACCCCTTTAAAGCAAAGACTCGGGCTTCAGCATTCCAAAACACAAATCTTCTTTTCAACCATTCTTTAGTTGATTTACTAATATGCTTTTGGTGATTGTCTTCTTGTATTTCCTAATATCTCTTGACGTCATGGACGTCTGCCATTATATTCCTCTGTAAATTGTTCTCACACACCTTTGAATTCATTGTTCCCTCAATGATCACAAGGTATCTAGATGCTATGGCAACAAAGCAGCCCCAAACTATGATGCTTGCTGTTGACAAAGTCGCTTTTTTGCAGGTTGTAGTGTCTTCTGTAGGTCTTTTGTTGTTACGCTTTGGTTCTTTCTCACCTCTTTCAGGATTGCCCCTTGTGCTCTTGGAGTGATCTTAACAGATTGTCCAACTCATAGGAAAAGTAGCAACAGTCCTTAATTTTCTCTATTTGTGGATAACTTGACTAATCATGGATTGTTGTGCTCCCAAAGATCTTTAGCAATGCTCTTGTAGTCTTTTCCAACTTCCTCTCTATCACAGGTCTTCTGAAAATTGTTGACATCAAGGGATCATTCACACTGATCAATCTTTCTGGAGAAAAACAGATTGGTCAGTAACCAGCCTTTGTGTCCCTTTATTTATGGAGAAAAACACTAGTGAAACCCACACTTCCAAACTTGTTTTCCGAACTGAAATACATTTTAACAATTAGCTCCTGAAGAAGTTATTAACACAGAGGTTCACTTACTTTTTCCTTCAGCTCTGTGGATCTTTACTCAATAAAAGTCATGTTTGTGTTATTCGTTTAGATTGTTGTTGTTTTTAATGGTGGCTGAGATAAGAACCAGACCACGTTTTATAAGTAATAAATATAAAAATTCAGATAACACCAAATTAGTAATCAATTAAAGAATCCAGGTAATTCTAAAAAGTTCACTTATGTTTTCTTGCTACTATAGCTCTTTGAAGAGAAGTTGAACCCCTCAGCTCCACTACATCACATACTTTTTCCATTCTGTCTGATTTTCCCCTTTTCTCAGTTCCAAATTAAGGGTGTGTGCACACTGCAGCAAAGAGAGTCCCTATGGCTCTGAATTATACTTCACATGCTGCTATATTATTATATATATATTTTTTTATTTGAAAGCACCATTACATCCATGGCGCTGTACATCAAGATAGGGTTACACATAAATAATATGGGAAGAAAGGGATCCCCAGAATTCCAGAGGGGCATGTATGGCCTATAAGTAGGCCTACATGCCGATTAGGGCACTCTCTTCCCAAGGAGAGATAGTACCCCCAAAAAACATAAATATAAACTTCAGTAAACAAGAAACTATTAGAACACTGGTACAAAAAGGGAGAGGACCCTGCCTGCAAGAGCTTACACTCTACAAGGGAAAGAGAAGGAACACAGTAGGTGAGGGTAAAGGCTATTTATCTGGCTGTGGGGGGAAGCGTGCCTATTGCAGGTGGTAGGCTTTTCTGAAGAGGTGGGTTTTCAGGTTGCTTTTGAAAGTTTGGATGTTGGGGGAGAGTCTGATGTGCTGGAGTAGTGAGTTCCAGAGTAAGGGAGAGGCACCTGAGAAATCTTCTAGTCGATTGCGTTATGAACAGATGAGCTTAGAACAAAGCAGAATGTCTTGTGAGGATTGGAGATTATGTGTGAGGATGTATCAGGAAAGCAGGTCAGAGATGTAAGGAGGGGACTGGTTGTGGACTAGCTTATATGTAGTTGTAAGTATTTTGAACTGAATTCGCAGAGCAATGGAGAATCAATGAAGGCATTGGCAGAGGGGAGCAGCAGAGAAGAAAACAGGGTAGAGGTAGATTAACCGGGCAGCAGAGTTAATAATAGGTAAGAGGGGTTGGTAGTGCTAGATTGGGGGGGCCACATAGGAGAATGTTGAAGTAGTCCAGTTGGGAGATGCACTAACATTTTAGTTGACACAGGAGAGAGGATTGAGCGAATACGAGAAATGTTCTTGAGTTGAAAGTGGCAGATATCGGTGAGGGTTTGGATGTGTGGCCTAAAGGACAGAGCAGACTCAAATGTTATCCCCAGGCAGTGAACCTGCAAGACTGGAGAAAGTGCCATGCTATTAACTGTAGTAGATTGGTCAGGTAGGGGGGACCGAGTGATATGGGGGAAAGACAATGAATTCCATTTTCTCCATGTTGAGTTTTAGGAAGTGGGAGGAGAAGCATAAAAATATACAGTAGTTGACAGAAATGCTGGGATTTTAGTTGTCAGGGAAGTGACATCTGGGCCAGAGAGGTAGATTTGAGTGTCATCAGCATAGAGGTGGTATTGAAAGCCATGGAACTCTATAAGCTGTCCCAGGCCAAATGTGTAAATGGAAAAAAGTAGTGGACCCAGGGCACACCCTAGAGGGACACTAACAAAGAGGGAGAATGATGAGGAGGTGGTATATGAATAGGAAATGCTGAAGTCTGGTAAAGTATGAGGAGATTCAAGAGACGGCCAGATCTTTGATGCCAAGGGAAGAGAGAGTTTGTAACAAGAGAGAGTGGTTGACAGACAAGGAAGAGAAGCACATAGTAGTGACAATATGGTGCCAATCAACCTGTAACTGTAAATGTGTATTACAAGTAATGCAGCTATAAATAGTCCTGTTGAGTTGTTTTTTTTTCCATCCCTCTGACACACTCTTCCTGGTGTATAAGATTTAAAGTGGTTGGTTCATAAACAATATTTATCACCTATCTACTTGTATGATCACTGCAGGTCTGATCACTGATATCCTCACCTATCATGAGAAGGGATGGGGTGGTAGTACACCAGAGACCTATAGCCATAATTTCCTCCAGATCCCTCCTAATTTTGACTGGAAAACAGCAAAATGGCCAGTATTCACTTAAGGGTGAGGCCTATTATGTTAGTTTTTTCCCTAGAGCAGACAGAATAGTGTTGGAGGGCTTGTAGTGCCTTCAGTTGCCTTACAGCCTGAGACAGAGCTGATCTTAGTTGATCTTCTTACACAGTTATCACAGTTTTGATTGCAATCAGACACAGGATCAGATCAATAGGAAAATTTGTTAGTTTATTTATTTTTGTGTATTTTCTCAATGTAGCATATTGTTTGTTTAACTATTACATTCATCTTTTCAGATTTATCATGTGGCGAAAATATATTCTACTCTGGCTTCCTAGTCCCCTGGTATATAGTGATTGATTCTTGGTACAGTGAATATGTGGACTTTAAGTATGGAACAGAGCCCCCATCAGAACCAGAGGTCGGTCACTTTACACAGGTAAGTAACCCCCTAAAAGTACTTTTCTTGAGGCTGACAATAAGACATTAGGAGTGACAATGAATTTGCTCTATAGTATCCGTGTCTATTTTGAGTGGTGTCTCAACTATGTTGGGCTTAAAAGAGCTGGAGCGGAAGCTAAAAAAATGTGGGCCATATCATATTGGAAATATTTTTTTCTTGGCCTGCGTCTGGTATTACAGTTAGAGATGAGCGAATTTTTAAAAAATTCGATTCGGCCAGTTCGCAGAATTTTTCTGAAAAAAATTGGTTTGATCCAAATTTACTTGCAGTTAACTGGGTAAAAAAATGACTATTTCCTGGCTGCAGAGAGCCTTTATAGTGGTTTAGACCACTGTGCCTTGCAGTAACACGCATAGGGAGTCTGCTGTGGTAGTGAAATAATACTGTGCGTCAGTATGACATGCAGATGACAGGCGTCACTCTTAGAATCACTGCACACTTCACCTAGGGCTCATGCACACGGCTGTGTTTCACGGCCGTGAGCGGTCCGTGGAACCACGGGCTGGATTCCTGCTGAGAGCAGGAGCGCATGGCGTCATTGGTTGCTATGATGCCGTGCGCTCCCTGCTGCCGCCGCAATACAGTAATACACTGGTATAGATCATACCAGTGTATTACTGTATTGCGGCGGCAGCAAGGAGCGCACGGCATCATAGCAACCAATGACGCCGTGCGCTCCTGCTCTCAGCAGGAATCCAGCCCGTGGTTCCACATTCAGCCTTATTTGGGCAATCACAGGGCAAAAACTGACCTAATAACTCAAGTAAGAACTCAGCCTTACAGCTCGATGTTAGCATCAAGAAGAAGCACACTCCTTTTACTCCATCGTCAGCTGATTCCACCTACAGTAGATGTCTACAGAACCTCTTCAATTAAACGCTTATACAAGTAGAGTTCCCCCGACAGAGTGGAGAGGGTGTCAGCAGTAAGTTTGTGATCCATCAGAACAATAACCCCCATAAAACGGATCCTGTCTGTGGAGCATCCGCCTTTACTCAGTCAGCATTTGGTCAGTAATCCATCAGTATTGCTAATGCCAAAAAAAACAGAGTGGATCCAAAACAGAGATGACACGTGAATGGAATATTTGCATTTCTTCTGTGTCTTGTACCCACTCATGTTTTTGGCTACCAAATCACAAACCAATACTAATGGGATCATACAGGCCTTACAGCTGCTACACGGACAGGATCCGTTGTGCGTCTAATTGTTCCTTCCTTCTGACAGATCAGAAGGGTCAAATAAATAATGATGTCAGCCAGGCCAAAAGGCAAAATAGTGGCCCAGTCATGAAGTGGGGAGGGTGGGAATAGCATTAGAAGTCCACAGAGTGGATGTCACGGCCACGGTTATGGCCGTGACTCCTTGGGAGCCGCATACAGTTGCCCGCGGTTTGGGTTGTTGTTTCAACCGCAGCTTGAGGCATGATGTTGTTTGCCTCAAGTGCGGTTGCTGCGGACAACAGGTATGTGTGCAGTTCCCTTGGAGTTGTGTGCGTGTTTGTAAGCACTTTTGGTATGTCTGTGTGCACTTTGTTTATGTGTGGTGTGCACTGACATCGTTCCTTCACTGTGGTTGCCCGTGGCAAAGTTTGGTTGTATAGTGTACATGTGGTGGCAGTGTCCCGGTCTTCGGGCTGACTCCCTGGACACGGTTGCCATCCATGTCGTTGCCTGCGGCAACAGCCACAGTTGTGTTGGCATCCTCTCCCAGCACACACTCAGCCAGTCCGAAGACCGGGACACTGCCACCACATGTACACTATACAACCAAACGTTGCCACGGGCAACCACAGTGAAGGAACGATGTCAGTGCACACCACACATAAACAAAGTGCACACAGACATACCAAAAGTGCTTACAAACACGCACACAACTCCAAGGGAACCGCACACATACCTGTTGTCCGCGGCAACCGCACTTGAGGCAAACAACATCATGCCTCAAGCTGCGGTTGAAACAACAACCCAAACCGCGGGCAACTGTATGCGGCTCCCAAGGAGTCACGGCCATAACCGTGGCCGTGACAGTGGACCTATGACATAGTGCTGAGGTAGAAGCAGCATGAGGAGAACACAGAGTGGCCCAATGTCAGAGTCTAGAGGTGGCAGCAGCATCAGGAGGAGGCCACAGAGTGGCACAATTACAGTGTGGAGGTGGCGGCAGCCTCAGGAGGCCATAGAGTGGCAAGGTGACATAGTATGGAGGTGGCAGCAGCATCAGATGACCACAGAGTGGGAAGATGACATAGTGTGGAGGTGGCAGCAGCATGAGGAGACCACATAGTGACCCAGTGACAGAGTATGGAGGTGGGTGGCAATAACAGTACCCGCTGACGATGGTGGGTGTAAGAAGGAGCAATTGGCATCAGATGTGTGGCATCAGAATAGTAGCTGAGACAGTAGTGTGTGGCAGCCTCAGAATAGTAGCTGAGACAGGTAGCCAGAAGAAACCGGTCTCTTTTGTTAAAGTGTTGGTGTGGCACCATGGATTATGTAGTCTGATGCATCAGGCATTGGTGGGTGGAAATCCTGGCTGATCCACGCCTGATTCATCTTGAAAAAGGTCAGTCTCTCCACATTTAGGGTGGACACGCAAGTTCTTCTTGGGGTAACTATGGTCCCCGCCGCACTAAACACGCGCACTGATGCCACACTACTGGTCGACCAGGACAGCTTTTCCAGGGCAAACTCTGCCAGTTGCGGGCACAAATCCAGTGCAGATCTTCAATGTGTGGTGGCAGGGTGCTGTCCAAGTATACCATCACCTGCTGGTTCAGGTCCTGCTCCAGGTCTAGCTGCTGCTGATGCTGGTGAGTAGTTTCTTCACTAGGCAGGTGAAGAAAGCTTCTCATCAGCAACTCTAGACTCAAGTTGCTGCTGATGGAGCTGGAACTGCTCCTACCCCCCCTACCCTGCCACAGCAGCCATGGCAGAGGAATGTGGGCGCAGAGGGCCCCCCCGGTCAGACCTGCAAGATGATGGACTATGGCACAAATAGGCAGCGGCCAACTGAATACATAGGATGTCTCTATAGTAGTTCAGTTTGTCCTCCCTCTCAGCGGGTGTGAAAAAGGCCTCCATTTTGGACCGGTAGCGACGGTTCAGCAAGGTGGAGAGCCAGAAGTCATCCCTCAGCCGAATGGTGAGAATTTGACTGTCACAAGCAAGTGAGCATGCATTGGGCCATTTGTGCAAGTGACTCAGAGGGACCCCCTGCCTCCATCTCCACTGCATGCATACTGCCACGGTGTGTCTGGGTCCTCTGCCTCCTCATCACCCTCTAGCTCCTCTGGCTGCTCCTGCTCCTCCTCTCCTGTCACCTGTGTATAAAAATTGCCCATTTTTCTACACATTGCTTGTGCTCCAATGTCCTTCTCCCCTGGCTGCTCCTGCTCCTCCTCTCCTGTCACCTGTGTATAAAAATTGCCCATTTTTCTACACATTGCTTGTGCTCCAATGTCCTTCTCCTCCGCCTCCTTCAGTTCAGCCCCCACAGGGCTCATGTGGCCGTGAGATCTTGACCAGTCAGATTTACCAGCATCTGTTCCAGGACATGAAGCAGTGGAATGACATTGTTCATCCCGTAGTCCTAGCGACTGACCAATAACATGGCCTCCTCAAAGAGCCTGATCAAATGGCAGGTGTCATGCATGAGTTGCCACTGGCTGTCATCGAAGTTACACAGGGGAGTACTCCTATCTGCTTGGATCATCAATAAATCGTTTATGGCCTCTCTCTGTTCGAATAGTTGTTCCAACATATGGAGGGTGGATTTCCAACGGGTGGAAACGTTGCATATCAGCCTGTGTTGGGGAATGCCATTCTGCTGCAGCTCAAGGAGGGTGCGCTTTGTGGTGTACGAGTGGCTGAAGTGCATGCAAAGTTTTCTGGCCATTTTTAGGATGTCTCACAGATGGGTGGAAGACTTCAGGAACCGCTTCACAACCAGATTGAACACATGTGCCATGCAGGGTGCATGGCTCAGCCCTCCTTGACAGAGTGCCGACACAATGTTCTTCCCCTTGATGGTCACCATGGTTCTGATTTTGAGTTGTCACAGAGAAAGCCAGGATTCGATTTCTTGCTGAAGGACACAGAGCAGTTTCTCCCCTGTGTTACTCCATTAACCCAGGCAAACGAGGTGCAAAACAGCAGGAGGATGAGGAGGCAGAGGCGGACATTGTCACAGGACCAACGGCGTAAGAACGTGGAGACGGAAACTGCATCACCTGGCCAAGTTGCTGGTGCTGCAGTCCCTCCCTTTCCAAGTGGTGGATTCTGCACCTTTCAGAGACATAATAGCAGGAGCACATTCAGCTTCTGCACCGTTGGACAAGTTCATGTATACTATTGTCTCTTGGCAATCGCTTCGGTCATCGATTGCTGAGGGAATGACTGACGAGGAGTAGGAGGGCGAGGAGCAGGAGCATCAGGACCAGCAGATGATGGGAAGGACAGACAACTCCCTTCGGCTGAGGTGGTGGAGGCTTGACTGCCTGAAATCGGCTGTGTGCCACTGGGTGATGCAGCGGTTGTGTGGCAGACTGAGCAACCACATCGGTGACACAGTTCTCCCAGGCAACTTTATGGTGACGCTACATATATTGACGCAGGGCCGTGGTGCCAACATTGACACCCTGGCCACGCTTCACCTTCTACCCACAGATTCTACATATGGATGTGCTTATCTCCTCCGGCTGCTTAACAAAAAACTGCCACACCGCCGAGTAGGTGATTTTAACCCCAACACTACGCACTGACTGACTGCTAACGCTGCTGCCATCGTAAACCGGTGCGCCGCTACTTCCCGGGCAGGTAGGCTCCTGCGATGCGAGTGGTCTACCCCGGGCACATTTGGTCCCGACCTCCCACTGCTGTCACCCTGCTGACTTCTATCCACGCTAGCAAATTGCTGGCTCCACTGCTGCCTCACAGGCAAGCTGCCACCCTCTTCTCCCAATGATGAGGAACCCCCTTCATCACCCGGCTCCCAAATGCAATCAGCTACATCATCATCATCGAGTAATGTCTGCATGTCACTGATGTCCTCCTCAACCGTCTCTGGGTCAGGAGCCTGACCGCTCACAACACCAGCTCCCACTCCACTCTCCTCATCACTACTTGCCCGCCTAGTGGAGGAAGCGGTAGATGTGTCCTCCACATCTTCGCTTGCCAGTAGCTACTGACTGTCTTCTAATAGCTAGTCCTCACTGTATAGAAGAGCTGAGCCCACAGCATACAATACTTCTCTGGCTGAGGGAACAGAAAATGACAGAGGCAGGTTCAGGACAGGTGAGGGCACAGGGCCTGCTCCCAAGCCATGCAAATGAAGGGTTGTGTCTGACGAACCCACTGACTCTTGGCTGATGTCACTTGCGACAAGGTCGAAGATCGAGTTCAAGCCTCTCGAAGTGACCCCTGCTGCCACGGCCTCTTACTCTGATGCGACCTCTGCCTGGGCCAGAAATATTTAGGCTTCTGCCACTCCCCTGTTCAGGGCCTGGCACTTCTCTGTCTGACATACTGTTAGATCAAATAAATAAATAAATAAAAAGGAAATTAAAACACCCTAAAAAAGTCAGTCATTTTCTCACTTCAACACACAACGGACAATAAGCCCTTTTTTTCACACTAATACACACAAAAAAGGGCTTGAGAACATATAACTGCACCACTGAACAGCAAATATATTTTTATTTTGCCACTATTACACTACAAAAAAAGCTTTATAACATATAACTACACTTCTGAATGGCAAATGTATTTTACTTCTGCCACTAATACACGCCACAAAAGGCTTTAGAACATATAACTAGAGATGGCCTTGCTGTTCGTCCGGCGGACGTTTTGCGGCGAATATTGCTTGCATATTCTTTAGCATTGCGCCAAACTTTGACCCATGACACATCCATCAGGTGGAATAGAACAGCCAATTGAGACGTTTCAGCACATGGACACATCCCCACCCTATAACAGAACCTGATCTTGCAGCCATTTTACATTCTGTGTTTTGCCAGTGTAGGGAGAGGTTACTTTGTGGAGCAGGAACACCAAACGCTAGCTAATAGGGCCACAAAAGTCCTTTTAAGGACTGGTATAGGTGTGCTATCGATTGGTGTGATATACTGAGGGGTGTGATATACTTATAATGTACTTTCTAACATAGAAAGTATATTATAGTGCATTTGTATTGTGCAGCAGTTGTGTGCGGTTCTGCTGCAATACCACAGGTATATAGAGGGACAAGCGTTATTGGAACAAAAATTTGCAACGGATGTGATATACCTGTTGCCCCCCAAAAAACTGATTGAGGGGTGCAATATACCTGCTTTTACAAAATACGGATTAAGGGGTTTGATGTACCTGTTTCCACAAAATATTAATGAGGGTTGCAATATATCTGTTTCCACCAAATATTGATTCAGGTGTTCTATATACCTGCATTCACAAAATACTGATTAAGGGGTTTGATATACCTGCTTCCACAAATAACTGATTGAGGGGTTTGATATACCTGCTTCCACAAAATACTGATTGAGGGGTGTGATATACCTGCTTCCACCAAATATTGAATCAGGTGTTCTATCTATATAACTGCTTTCACAAAATACTGATTGAGGGGTGGGATATACCTACTTCTACAAAATACTGATTAAGGGTTTCTATATAACTGCTTCCATAAAACACTGATTGATGGGTGCAATATACCTGCTTCCACAAAATACTGATTGAAGGGTTTGATATACCTGCTTCCACAAAATACTGATTGAGGGGTGCGATATACCTACTTCTACAAAATACCCATTAAAGGTTTCAATATACCTGCTTCTACAAAATACTGGTTGAGGAGTCCGATATACCTGATTCCACCAAATATTGATTGAGGCCTGCGATACACCGGCTTCCACAAAATACTGATTGAGGAGTGCGATTTACCTGATTCCACAAAATACTGATTGAGGGGTTTGATATGCCAAATTCCAGAAAATACAGATTGAGGGGTGCGATATATCAGCTTCCACCAAATATTCATTCAGGGGTTCTATATACCCGTTTCCACAAAATACTGATTGAAGGGTGCGATATACGTGTATCTACAAAATACTGATTAAGGGGTTCTATATACCTGCTTCCACCAAATACTGATTGAGGCCTGCGATATACCTGCTTCCACAAATACTGCTCTTCTCTAGGGACTTTGGCACAGGGTCGTTTTGAAAATGAAAGGCAGAGATAGAGGCATGCCGTTCCACATGGGTGGTAGGGGTCAGGCAGGTGCACCAGGCCAGAGCCTAAGTGGGGAATTGGAGAAGGAATTATTTTCCCATCCATTCCTAGAACTTACCGATGTGCAGCCATTCTTTGCATTGGATGAGGAAGAGAAGGTAGCATCGGCCGCCACCCAGCGGCCTGATGACAGTACCCAGATCAGTCCAAGGAAGGTGGTCCCCGCTGTTGCTGCCTACTCCGAGATCTCTAATGTCAGTGGTGGTGAAGGTGACGTGTCGATGGATGTCACGTGGGTGCCCACAAGAGAGGAAGAGTAGGGGAGTTCAGAGGGAGAGATGGAGCAGCAGAGAGGGAGGAGAAGGAGGAAAAGCAGGCAAAACTTGCAGTTCACAGGAGGCAAAAAGCAGACTGTAAATGTATCTGGAGTGAGCCATCCACTATGCTTGCTCACATCTTGCACTCCCAGGACCCCGGCACATGGCTCTGCAGTGTGGGCTTTTTTTAACGTGTCAGCTGTAGTGTTGGGCGAGTACCAAAGTGCTTGGGTGTTCGGGTGCTCGGGTTGAACCCCTCTACTGAGCACAATGGAAGTCAATGAGAGAACCTGAGCATTAAAACAGGCACCCCCTACTCTGAAGAGGGGAGGGTGTCTGGTTCATAGGAAAAGGTCAGAAATTGATGAAAACTCCACCGAAATGGTTCGGGAACAGCATGGGGAGGATGTCTGGATGCATCTTGGGCTCCTAGGTAGCTGCTGGGAATGATGTCTGAGTAGTACGCCACTTTTACAGACTGACAATAATACGCACAAAACTGAAGATAAAATCGATTTTATATGAAAAATTGTTAGGAAACAATCTTTTCTGTATATTTACTTGTATATAAAGGGCAAGTGCTGCCAAAAATTACAAGGAAGAGGCACTCCGGTACAACTTGTATATCACAAAATGGAGGGCCTCATTCACATTTTGGTACAATTGTTCAGGTAGTGGGACTCCTACACTCAAAAAGTCTATGCACTAAGTGAAAGGGCTTCCAAAAATTACAAGGAACCGTCACTCCAATACACCCTTTATTACACATAAAGGAGGGCATCATACACCCTTGAAAAATTATGATGGATGGCCTGCTGGTGACCATCCAAAACATTAGGAGCAAGGGCCTGCTGCTGATCTGACCATCCAAAATATTAGGGGTGAGGGTCTTCTGCAGAGCTGACTCTCTAAAACATTAGGGACGAGTGCCTGCTGCTGATCTGAGCATCGAAAAAATTATGGCCGAGTGCCTGCTGCTAAGCTGACCATTGAAAAAATTATGGGTGAGTGCCTGCTGCTTAGCTAACCATTGAAAAAATAATGGTTGAGAGCCTGCTGGTGAGCTGACCCTGTAAAACATTATGGTCGAGCTCTGAGCCGGTGTGCTGTTTGTCACCTAAGCAGATCAGCCTAAGCACGCACTTGACGTTGACGCTTCCCCACTGCAGTGCTATACTGTTTCCAGATACCTACCGACTGATGGCTGACTGGTGCTGCAAGAGGATAATTCTTAGGTGGAAGTGGAGGAGGAGAAGTGGGGGTTGGAGCCACTAACGTAGTTGGTGGCGGAAACCCTGATGGAATTAGGGTCCGCAATCCTTGGTGTCGGTAGCACCTGTGCCATCCCAGGGTACGACTCGCTCCCGGCCTCCACAAAGTTTACCCAGTGTGTCATCAGGGAAATGTAGCGTCCCTGGCCGAAAGCACTTGTCCATGTGTCAGTGGTTAAGTGGACCTTCTCAGTAACTGCGTTGCTCAGGGCACGGGTGATGTTACGGGAAACATGCTGGTGTAAGGCGGGCACAGCACACAGTAAAAAATAGTGGCGGCTGTAGTGGCGGCTGAGGATTAGATAACGAGGGACGGCCGCCGACATCAGGCTGAAGAAGGCCTCAGTGTCCACAAGCCTAAATGGCAACATTTCCAGGACCAGTAATTTGAAAAGTTGCCCATTTAGTGCTATGGCCTGTGGGTGGGAGGCTGGGTATTTGCGCTTGCATT
This sequence comes from Bufo gargarizans, assembly GCF_014858855.1. Taxonomy (NCBI): domain Eukaryota; kingdom Metazoa; phylum Chordata; class Amphibia; order Anura; family Bufonidae; genus Bufo; species Bufo gargarizans. The sequence continues at coordinate 35,983,387 of NC_058083.1, forward strand.
CACATGCCTGGGGTAAGGACATTTGTACGCTGGGACACGGAAGTGGTTGCTGATGGTGCTTGCAAAGGTCCAGTTGCAGGGCGGGAGGCATCCGGGCCTGAGCCTTCAACAGGAGATTGGCCACACGTAACACAGGAGAAGAGGAGGCAGTGGTTTGACCCACAGACACAGATTGTGGACCCAGGCGTTCGGCCCACCTATTTGGGTGCTGTGATGCCATGTGGCGGATCATGCTGGTGGTGTGAGGTTGCTAGTGTTCACGCCCCTGCTAATTATTGTATAGCACAGGTTGCAAATTACAATTCTTTTGTCGTCCGCACTTTCCTCAAAAAAGCGGCAGACTGCGGAACACCTACCCCTTGGCAAGGTAAATTTCCGCAAGGATGTGCTTTGGGGAATAGATGCGGGCCTGTTTGGTGTGGCCCGCCTTCTCCCTTTTGCCACCCCACTGCCTATTCCAGCCTGTTGCAGTGCTGTGGATCCCTCCCCCTCTGTAATGCTTTCCTCGCTCGGCTTGCCACCTTCCAAGGTTGGGTCAGTGACTTCATCGTCCACCACCTCCTCTTCCACTTCCTCACTCTGCTCTTCCTCCTGACTTGTTGACCTAACAACAACCTCAGTTATTGACAACTGTGTCTCATCTTCATCATCAACCTCTTGAGACACCAATTGCCTTTGACTTATTGGCAACTGTGTCTCATCATCATCCACCTTGTCAAACATTAATTGCCGTTCCCCACCGTCATCTTCTTGCGACTGTGGATGCTCAAGAATTTGGGAATCAGGACACAAGATCTCATGTCCCTCTTCAAACAGGTTTGTCGAGAGGCCGAAATGAAGGAATGGCGCTAAAAAGAGCTCCTCAGAATATCCGAGTGTGGGATCACTTTTTTGGAAAGACTCTCCATTGTGGGACAAAGGACGATCAGGGTGAGGATTGTGTTGACCCGACTCTTGGCTACTGAGACTGGACCTGGTGGAATACAGGGTGGTGCTTAACTGACTGGAAGCATTATCTACTGCAATCCAACCGACCACCTGGTCGCACTGGTCTGACTTTGCGAGCGTTGTCCTGCGCCACCCTGCAAACTTGGACATGAAGCTAGGTATCGTGGATGATTCTTTTACTTGTGCTCTGCTCTGGCAGCAGGCACAGTTTCAATGCGCCCAGGGCCACGGCCTCTACGTGCACCACTATCATCACAGCCACTTCCCTGTCCCTTATTGCTCGCCTTCTTCATATTAAATGTTATATGTGCTTGAAAGTATATCACACGTACAATAGCGTAGGATTTGTAAGTGTATGCGCAAAAAAATAAAATAAGGTATTTGGAATGTGGAAACGTCAGGAAATATACCGGAAATATACCGCAGATAATGTCGCTGATATCAGCAGCGGCTAATAAAAAATTACAGGCAATGTCACAGGTATTTGGGATGTGGAAACGTTACACAGGAGAAATACCGCAGATAATGTCGCCGATGTCAGCAGCGGCTAATATAAATTTACAGAGAATGTCACAGGTATTTGAGATGTGGAAACGTTACACAGGAGATGTACCCCAGGTAATGTCATTGTCCACAGCGGACATCATCTACGGAAAAAGTAAACTGGATGTCACTGATATTTTTTGGATGTGCACACGTTACACAGGAGATGTAGTGCAGCTAATGGCACTGTCCGCAGCGGACACCGTCTGCGGAAAAAGTACAGTGGATATCACTGATATTTTTGGGATGTGCACACGTTACACAGGAGCTGTACCCCATGTAATGTCACTGTCCGCAGCCTACATCGTCCACGGAAAAATACACTGGATGTCACTGATATTTTTGAGATGCGCACACGTACCACAGGAAATGTAGCGCAGCTGATGTCACTGTCTGCAGCGGACACCGTCTACGGAAAAGGTACACTGGATGTAACTGATATTTTTGGGATGCGCACACATTACACAGGAGATGTAGCGCAGATAATGTCGCTGTCTGCAGTGGCCTAACTATTGCACGCTATTTAGAGCAGGATGCACTAAAAATAAATATTGCTGACACATAATAGTCCATAAAAAGACTTTTGGGTCTGTAAAGTTTTAGCAATTTAGCTCAGGTTGCACTAAAAATATATATTGCTGCTGCCACACACAACAATAGTCCTTAAAAGGACTTTTGGGTCTCTGAAAAGTTTTTCAACTTAAAAACTAAATATAAAACATCACTCCCTACACTATCTTTCCTTTCTTCAGCACAGCTCTTCCTGACTAACACTGAGCCGAACACGTCATTGCGTGCTATATAGCACCCGATGGCGCTTTTCGGCCAGCCAATCACTGTATTGCCAGTAACCAACGTGGCTACGGCTCTACAGTGAAGAGCAGTACTTGCCTGCATGTTTATTGGCTGCGTAGCAAACAACAAACGTGCGTTGAGGAGACTCGAGCATTGCGCTCGAGCACATGCGATATTCGGCCGAATACCGCCATGTGCCGAGCATAGAGACGTTGGACCTGAACTTGTGTTCGGCCAAGCATGCTCGATCAACACTAGTCAGCTGCCTGTGCTGCCAACGCATAAGTCGCGGTAAGCCCAACACTCACCTAGGGAAGACCGAATTAAGAAGGCACCTGGCCTCCCATCACCGAGCCCAGTGGGAGCAACACTGTCAGAACCCACAAAGCCACACTCTCGGCGCTCCACGTCCTGCCTCTTCTCCTTCTCCTATCTCCTCCCATTTGTCCTCTACTCCCCCTTCCACCGTGCATTCATCGCGTTCATCTGGCAGAAGGCAGGCTTCTGTGGCCCAAAAAAGTCGATGACGCCTGATAACCCTGCTGGCTTGTCAGACCTGCTAGCCCGCCAACTACTGCCATATAAACTGGTGGACTCGGAGGCCTTTAGAAAATTTGTGGCCATTGGCACACCAGAAGGTCCCCAGAAGGAAATATTTCTCACAGAAGGGCATCCCAGAGCTATATGGCCATGTTCAGCAGCAAGTAAATATAATCTCTGGCACACAGTGTCGTTGTCAAGATACATATGACTCGTGATGGACGAACATCGGCCAGGACGGTTCGCGGCGGGCCCCATTCACTTTAATGGCCACAGGAGTACGGGCTTAAAAATTAGGCATTCACCTGACATTAAATAAATTGTGATTATGTGGCTCGAGGTGCATTATGCGGCCACTGAATAACAATTTTACTGTAGCCCACTTTTTTTTCACTTTTTTGGGGGGGCAACTGGTATATCACACTAGTAGAAATGATTTGTTCCCATGGCGTTTGTCACTATCTGTAGCTGAGGTAACGCAGCAAAACCGCAAACAAATGCTGCACTAGCCAACTGCACTATATAATACGTATATTATTGGTATATAACACCCCTGCTTCAATCAGTTTTATTGGGGGGCAACTGGTATATCACACCAGTAGAAATTATTTTTTCCAATAGTGTTTGGCACTCTGTGTAGCTGCAGTATCTCAGCAGAACCGCACACACCTGCTGCACAATACAAATGCACTATAATATACTTTCTATGTTAGAAAGTATATTATAATTATATTACACCCCTCAGTAAGTCACACCTATCAATAGCACACCGATACCTGTAAAAGGACTTTTGTGGCCTTATTAGCTAGAGTTTTGTGTCCCTAACAGTCTGTCCCTGCACCACACAGCAGCCTCTCGCTAAACTGGCAAAAAAAACTGAATGTAAAATAGCAGCCAGATCAGGTCCATTTATAAGGTAGGGGGTATGTCCATGTGCTGAAACATCTCAATTGGCTGTCCTGTAACACCTGATGGAGGTGTCATGGGTCAAAGTTCTTCACAATGTAAAAGAATAAGACGTCGGCGGACATCACCATATGTTTGCCTGTTCGGTGAACCACGAAATGACCGCTGGGCGAACCGCAAGGCCATCTTTACCATCTGACCACAGACACATGGTCTACCAAACACGGGCAGGGAAGGTACATAACTTTACTTCCCACTGGGTGAATCTTCTGACAGCCGTCAAGCATGTAACCCGTGGCTCCCGTGTGGATTTGGTGTTACCGCCACGGATTGCATGCAGGCCTGCCTCTTCTTCTCCTCCTCTTACTCCATCCTCCGTCTCCTCCTCGGCTGACTCCTCCTTTTCCACTGCTACCGTCTCTTCCGCTGCACCCCCCAAGCTCCCAAGAACCTAGTGCTACTGCATCTGAGACAAGTCAACAGGAGTCTGAAGAAGAGTCAGAGGAGGATGGTGGCTGGGGGGAGGAGGAAGAAGAGGAGCAAAAAGAGCAGGCTTTGAGGGGGACTTTAAACTTTTCGGGGATCCCTGGTGTTGTCTGTGGCTGGGGGAAGGAGACCGAGGACAACATTCTCCTGGGCGATGAGCAGTAGCCAGTGCGCTCCACCGCTTACAATTTAGTGCAAATGTGGGCCTTCATGCTCCAGTGTTTGAAGATGAACCCCTGTAAAAAAAGAATAATGGGCAAGGACCAGTACTGGGTGGCAACGTACTTAGACCCCACTGTACAAACACAAAATGGCAGACATATTACCAGCATCACAGGGGGCTGTCCAAATGAAGCATTTCCAGGCCTTGCTGTGAGAGATGCTGCTTTCTGCTGTTACGGGCCCTGGCAGATGAATTTCCACCCACAGCGAAACAGGTGCAGGTACCAATTCTACCTCGCTTGCAAGAAGAGGGTAGTTTGAAGATGTGTTGGTCACTTCAGATATGATATCATTCTTGCAGCCAACCCATCGACAGCCGTCCTCTAGATCCAGCCTCAGGGAACGTCTAGACCGACAGGTGTCTGACTACATCGGATTAAAGGCCAATGTGGACGCTCTGAGAAGCGAGGAATCCCTGGACTACTTAGTGTGCATGCTTGACCTGTGGCCAGAGCTGGCACAATTTGCCATGGAACTCTTGGCTTGCCCCTCATCGAGTCTCCTGTTCGAAAGCACATTCAGCGCAGCAGGGAGGATCGTGACTTATAAGCGCACTTGCCTAGCTCACGACAGTGTGGACTACCTCACATTTCCCAAAAATTAATGAGGCATGGATCTCGTAGGCGTCAACACCTGTAACGACCACATGTAATTGAATTTTCTCATGCCAGCCCACCCATATCCGCTTTCACTCAGAACAAAGAATGGTTCTTGTCTTATGTATATACAGCGGCATAAAAGGCCTTTTCTGTCAGATGAATGCCTAATGTTTGAGGAATGTACTCAACTGGCCTGCAGTAAAATTGTTATCCACTGACACCCTAATATACCTCCAGCCACATAATCACTTGTTATTTTCTGTCAGGTGAATTCATAATTTTTGGGGCCTGCACTCCACTGGCCTACAGTAAAATTGTTTTTCAGTGAACGCCTAATGTACAGTCGTGGCCAAAAGTTTTGAGAATGACACAAATATTAGTTTTCACAAAGTTTGCTTCTAAACTGCTTTTAGATCTTTGTTTCAGTTGTTTCTGTGATGTAGTGAAATCTAATTACACGCACTTCATACGTTTCAAAGGCTTTTATCGACAATTACATGACATTTATGCAAAGAGTCAGTATTTGCAGTGTTGGCCCTTCTTTTTCAGGTCCTCTGCAATTCGACTGGGGATGCTCTCAATCAACTTCTGGGCCAATTCCTGACTGATAGCAACCCATTCTTTCATAATCACTTCTTGGAGTTTGTCAGAATTAGTGGGTTTTTGTTTGTCCACCCGCCTCTTGAGGATTGACCACAAGTTATCAATGGGATTAAGATCTGGGGAGTTTCCAGGCCATGGACCCAAAATGTCAACGTTTTGGTCCCCGAGCCACTTAGTTATCACTTTTGCCTTATGGCACGGTGCTCCATCGTGCTGGAAAATGCATTGTTCTTCACCAAACTGTTGTTGGATTGTTGGAAGAAGTTGCTGTTGGAGGGTGTTTTGGTACCATTCTTTATTCATGGCTGTGCTGTGAGCCCACTCCCTTGGATGAGAAGCAACCCCACACATGAATGGTCTCAGGATACTTTACTGTTGGCATGACACAGGACTGATGGTAGCGCTCACCTTTTCTTCTCCGGACATGCCTTTTCCTGATGCCCCAAACAATCGGAAAGAGGCTTCATCGGAGAATATGACTTTGCCCCAGTCCTCAGCAGTCCATTCCCCATATCTTCTGCAGAAGATCAATCTGTCCCTGATGTTTTTTTTGGAGAGAAGTGGCTTCTTTGCTGCCCTTCTTGACACCAGGCCATCTTCCAAAAGTCTTCGCCTCACTGTGCGTGCAGATGCGCTCACACCTGCCTGCTGCCATTCCTGAGCAAGCTCTCCACTGGTGACACTCCGATCCCGCAGCTGAATCCTCTTTAGGTGACGATCCTGGTGCTTGCTGGACTTTCTTGGACGCCCTGAAGCCTTCTTAACAAATATTTAACCTCTTTGCTTGAAGTTCTTGATGATCCTATAAATTGTTGATTGAGGTGCAATCTTAGTAGCCACAATATCCTTGTCTGTGAAGCCATTTTTATGCAACGCAATGATGGCTGCACATGTTTCTTTGCAGATCATCATGGTTAACAATGGAAGAACAATGGTTTCAAGCATCACCCTCCTTTTAACAGGTCAAGTCTGCCATTTTAACTCAATCAGACTGACATAATGATCTCCAGCCTTGTGCTCGTCAACATTCTCACCTGAGTTAACAAGACGATTACTGAAATGATCTCAGCAGGTCCTTTAATGACAGCAATGAAATGCAGTGGAAAGTTTTTTGGGGATTAAGTTAATTTTCATGGCAAAGAAGGACTATGCAAGTCATATGATCACTCTTCATAACATTCTGGAGGATATGCAAATTGCTATTATAAAAACTTAAGCAGCAACTTTTCCAATTTCCAATATTTATGTAATTCTCAAAACTTTTGGCCACTACTGTACTAAGTACACTGGAAAATGGCAGAATCCAAGATGGCTGAGGCTATTTATAGGGCTGTGACATCACAGGGCTGGCAGGCTGCTGATTGGCTGCATGTATGGCATTATGGGTGATCCGGCCTTCCCAGAGTTCCTTGCTCCATGTCCTCACATGTGCAGCAGCCATTTTAGGGAAAAATGTGATTCGTTACGAAGAGATTCGCTCATCTCTAATTACAGTTCATTCAAATTAAACAGGCAGAGCTGCAATACCAGACATATCCCATGGACAAATGTGGCCTTGTTTTTTTGGGGAAAAAAATTTGATCCTTTAATCAGAGGTATATCAAGGGGAGAAACAGAGCTGGATCGCACATCCACAATGCTATGCTTTGATCTAATTAAACTCGCTTCTCACCGTAATATTAAAGTGTACAAGAGGCATTAGTGTACATTTTGATCAAAAGGCATAAGCCCACTCACCACGCCAAGGTTGCCTCTTTGAGTGGGACCTACTCTGACAAATAGGCGCAGCACAGTGCAGTGACAAAACGGTACTGCCCTAGTAGGCGGCAGGACCCAGGAGTCAAACGGCAGCCCTGCGATCTGGCAATGCCACCATGGCACTGGGTCCCACCGACCCACCAGTACAGCGTCACAGAAACAAAGGCCACCACGCAGTACTGCACCATGTGAACAGTTGTAACACAGCAGTTGTCTAATTGACTTGCAGTTCCTGATAGCAATGGACATGTTGTGTTAGGCAACTGTTCACATGGTGCAGTATTGCGTGGTGGCCTTTGTTTTTGTGCCACTGTGCTGGTGGGTTGGTGGGACCCAGTGCCATGGGTGGCATTATCAGACAGCAGAGTTGCTGTTTGACTCCTGGGTCCTGCCGCCCTCTAGGGCAGTACCGCTTTGTCACCACATTGTGCTGCGCCTTTTTGTCAGAGTAGGTCCCACTCAAAGAGGCTACCTTGGCGTGGTGAGTGGGCTTATGGATGATGTTAAGCTCCTGGGCCCCAATGCACAATCTGTGACAGCATCACCATTTATGATGTAAAACGTACAGATCTAGTCTCCTCAAAGGGTGCAGAGGGGCCTTTTTGGCCCCTTCACAGTTCAAGTATCACATTGCTCTACTTAACTCTCAGGCTCCTTGTTCAAGGAATCAGTATGGGTCCTAGACTGATGATGTCATCAACCAAATCACTATATAAGCACAAGAAGGGCCAGTATGAAAGGTAGGCAGAGTAGAGGACAACATCCCAATGAAGGAGGGGCTCTGACTTTAAATTTCTTTATATACAGCCAACCAAATATGGTGTCTGGTAATTCTTCAGTTACTGGATGAATGGTTGTAGCTCTGGTGCACCCAGAGAGTTTGTCCCAATAAAGCAAAGACCTCTTTAAGTTTTCACCATATAATTTGCCTTGGAAGTACAGGAATAATTTCCACCTAGAAAAGAGGTTGTCAGAAATTTTTTGGGAAAAGGCAACCAATGATATAAAACAACAATAGATCGCCGATATAGCATCACCCTTCTTGTGCTCCCCACCAGTCTTTGCTTACTTGGCTGCCATGATGAAATACTCTTCTAAACACGTGATCACTGCAGTCAATTACTGGCCTCAGCAGTATTTTGCCATACACTATTGGGTCCAGTCATTGGCTGCACTGGTCATAGATGAGTATGTCATCATGGCAGCCAAGTAAACAAAGACCTGGGAGGATCCAAGGATCTAACAGGTAAGTATAGATTTTTATTTTATTTTATCAGATTATCTGATCTCAAACAACCTCTTTAATGAGGTGCCCCTACAATTGTACAGTGATTTTTTTTTCATGTATATATTATGACTTATCCAGAGATTGTGCCCCTGCTCCCTACCTGGCCTACAGAGTCTAATAGGATATTACCTCCTTTATCTTCTGCTGATGGTTTTAATCTATTGCTAATTAAATTATGTATATTTCAGTTGATGTGGGCCACTTCCTTTGCACTGGGATGTGCCATCGTGGAATGCCCAAACTCCGTAAACAGATATGTCTACTGTTGCCACAGCTGTCCAGCGTAAGTATAACAACGGCAATAATTTATGCATTACATGTTCCTGTATTCAACACGGTTCACTTCCCAAGCCCCCTATTGCAATAGCCTGGGCAAAGACCAGCAGCTTGTTGGCGCCCCCTCCTGGCACCCAGCACCAGGGTAAATGCTCCTATAACATCCCTCCCCTATGAACGCTCTTCCAGGTATGTTTATTTAACCATTTATCTTTCCATTTACAGAGGAAATAAGGGCTCCAAAAAGAACCCCTGGAAAGAAGGGAAACCATGTGCAGATTGCCCCAACTCGTGTGAAAACAACCTGTGCAGTAAGTCCATGATCTGTTCTCCAGAGGTTTACAAACTTCACAGCCCATGTCCCAAGTACTTCAGCCAACAAGCTACTGTATCCACCATACAAAATCCCTGCTATGTTAGCTTCCACAGTGCCCCATTACATTGCCAGAGACAGTACCTCCATAAGTACGAGAAGCCAAGTTGTCACCATAACATTAGTTTCCACATTTGTAGGTCAAGTACCCCATACAGGACACCACACCCACATTAAATTACTTCATATGCTCAGGAAGCCCACATAACTTTAGCTTCCCCATTGTCAGATAAAGTACCCTCATACTGTAAGTGCAGAACAAGACATTTGCATTATTACATTTGCTTTTACATTGCCCATATTATAGTGGCCATTTGTCAGATAATATGCACCCATGTGAACGGGAAGCCATATTGACCCCATAACATTAGTTTCTAACATCCCAACATTACATTGTTAAGTAAAATACCTCAAGAGTGCATTAAAGCAATTTGCCCCATAATATTAGCTTCCACATATGTACAGGACACTATTGTCTCCATAATATTAGCTCCAAAATACTGTCCCAGCAGCAGAAAATTCCTCCCTAGAAGTACCTGACATTCACAGCTTCATTAAGACTAGGAGAATCAGGTTGTTATTTATCTGGCTGGGGGTCACAAGGAGAAGTCAGGCAGAACTTCCTGAACGTTGGCCCACCAGGAAGTTTCCCTGTAGAGTCTATGGCCATTCCACCCATGCCTGCATTTGTCCTGCAGTCTCCTCTCGTCTCAGGAGAATGTAACAAATGGTCACACTGAAATCTCCAAACTGGGAGCCGTTCCTCGCAGTGGCTCTCCGCTCTGGCTATGATGCTTATATGACTTATTAGGGGACCGTCATTTCTTTGGTGATGATGAAAGATGAATTAAAAAGGAATCTGTTTTTTTTCCCCCTTTTTTAAGCAAATCCTTGTCGGGTTGAAGATAAATATAACAACTGTGTGGATTTCAAAACTACTTGTTCAAGTAAACCATCCATGGCGAAGGACTGCACTGGTACCTGTCAGTGCACAAAGGGAGAGATAAAATAAGTGCTGTCGGCGGTCATTGATGTCGTCAGGCATGGAGATTGTGACCCCGGGAATTTCAGCTGATCATAATTTTATTCTACTATTAATTCATACATAAAGTAATGGAGGTTATTTATCGTATTATTAATCCTGGATGACTGTCACCCTCATTGTGACCACTGATGACATAAAGTGATTTTTTCCTTTTTTTTGTGAAACTGATATTTTGTTACTTTTTTATGAATTGAATGGATGTCCTCTTGCATGGATGTATGCAGGGTTTTGTAAAGCGTGGGGGGAGGGTTGGGAGCTCATGCTTTGAACATGTGAACACACATGGACATTTCCAGAACTGTTACGAAGAATCGGTCACCTCGTCATAAGTAATGGTACCAGACTGTGGATAAAACTGATCTGCGAGTGAAGTACGGTAGAGGTGCGTAGTATAGACGTACAAATATTATGGTGCCATGTTCTCCCCCAAAAACAAGAGGGTGGAAAGACCTGCTAAGATAGGATAGGTATTGAAGGATTCTGATATTTTATTTGTCACGGTTTCAAGTGGCACAGATACACAATGCTCAGATAACGCCTAGAAAACTTCACAGTTTTTACTATTAGAGTAAGGTACATGCACACATATGTACATCAAAACACACAACTACAATGACACCCACATCTATAAACTGTGACACATGCATATCTACATACATTTACACTAACATCTATACACCGTGCCACACACACAAAACATATTTACAGGCACACCTACAGTGTCACAAACGCAGACACACATTCTGTATTTCCCTGCAACATTTCTTTCTGGAAGACCTCCTCCTAAGGTAGCAGCATCCATTACTCCCTGCCCCCTCCCAGGGGAGGACTGGCAGCCTTAGTCCTGGGGGGCAAATCTAGTCAAGTGGCCCATTTTTAGCCCCGCCCATCATTAAAAGCCCCTCCTACATATAATAGGCCACTCCCAACACACACTGTACAGCTGACATTTTATAGTTGCGGCCTGTCTCTACACATCATACGGAGAGGGGAGGCCGTCCTGGCTGCACTGCCTGCTTATATAAAAAGCTACAGCCAGGAAGCTCCTCCGCTCTCCTCCCTACCCTGATCCTGCTCAAGGCCTGTGGTTCCCCCCACCATCTGCCACCCGCCCGTGGCCTGCTGCCCCCTTTCGTCATCCTCACCCAGTTCTGAATCCTCCTTCTGCAAATGGCAGGAGGAGGAGCCGGAGCATCTCCTCTCCTACATAGCACCACATACCTCTTACATCCAGTGATGTCACCTTTGTTGTAGACGTTCTCTTTCCTCATCTTCTCCATTCAGACCAGACCGCCATGATGATTTTTCTGCCATCTCCCTTCTCTGCAGAGATTGAGAAACAGACATTAGTTTCCTGCCACCCCCAATACTATACTGCAGAAACAGTCCCCCTGGAAATACAAACTACCACACAGATAGTGCCCCCAATACTGTACCCGCTATGCCCCCAATACTATACTGCAGAAACAGTCCGCCTGGAAATACTACTACCACACAGATAGTGCCCCCTTAAACAATTATTGGCACACAGCGCTCTAAAAAATAACTGCGCCCAGACACTAATAGTATAAAGATAATGTCCCCCAAAAATAATTGTGCTAAGCTGATACTATGCCAGGGTGCCCCCAAAGTAACAATGCTCCCCAAAATCCCACCAATAGAAATAATTCTCTGCCAGAGCACACTTAGTAGTAATAATGCCCCTATAGTGCCCTAGTAATCATGTTCTTCATAGCCCCTAGTAGTAGTAAAGCTCCCCATAATACCCCCTAGTAGTACTAATTTTCCCTATAATATGACAGTACATGAAATACCCTCGCTTAGTGCCCGCAGTTGAGCTAATGTCCCCATAATGTATGCCAGTATAAAATACCTCTATATAGTGCCCCAGTAAATGCCCTCATACTGCTCCTCTCCCCCTTCCCCATAGTGTCCCCATAATATGCCAGTAAAAAAATGCCCCTTAGTGCCCCCAGCAGATGCCCCTATAGTGCTCCTCTCCCCCACAATGTACCAGTAAAAAAATGCCCCTTCTTAGTGCCACCATATGCCCCAATAGTGCTCCACTCCCCCATAGTGCCGCTCTCCCCTATAGTGCCTTCCATAATGTGCCAGTAAAAAATGCCCCCTTAGTGCCACCAAATGCCATAGTGCCCCCCATAATGTTCCAATACAAAAGGCCCCTTTAGAGCCCCCACTTCCCCATAGTACCCACAAATAATGCCCCTATAGTAGCACCAGATGCCCCATAGTGCTGCTCTCCCCTATAGTGCCCCCCAGAATGTGCCAATAATAAAAAAAAGCCCCTTTAGAGCCCCCAGTTACCCCCATAGTGCTCCTCTCCCCCATGGTGCCCCCCCATAATGTGCCAGTAAGAAATGCCCCCATAGTGCCAGCTCCCCCAATAGTGCCAGCCCTCCCCCCATAGTGCTAGCTCCCCCTATAGGCCCCCCATAGTGCCAGCTCCCCCTACAGTGCCCCCCATAGTGCCAGCTCCCCCTACAGTGCCCCCCATAGTGCCAGCTCCCCCTATAGTGCGCCCCATAGTGCCAGCTCCCCCTATAGTCCCCCCATAGTGCCAGCTCCCCCTATAGTACCCCCCCATAGTGCCAGATCCCCCTATAGTACCCCCCCATAGTGCCAGCTCCTCCTATAGGCCCCCCCATAGTGCCAGCTCCCCCTATAAGCCCTCCCCCCATAGTGCCAGCTCCCCCTATAGGCCCCCCCATAGTGCCAGCTCCCCCTACAGTGCCCCCCATAGTGCCAGCTCCCCCTATAGTGCACCCCATAGTGCCAGCTCCCCCTATAGTCCCCCCCTATAGTGCCAGCTCCCCCTATAGTACCCCCCATAGTGCCAGCTCCCCCTATAGTACCCCCCCATAGTGCCAGCTCCTCCTATAGGCCCCCCATAGTGCCAGCTCCCCCTATAGGCCCCCCATAGTGCCAGCTCCCCCTATAGGCCCCCCCATAGTGCCAGCTCCCCCTACAGTGCCCCCCATAGTGCCAGCTCCCCCTATAGTGCGCCCCATAGTGCCAGCTCCCCTTATAGTGCCCCCCATAGTGCCAGCTCCCCCTATAGTGCGCCCCATAGTGCCAGCTCCCCTTATAGTGCACCCCATACTGCCAGATCTCCCCCCCATAGTGACAGATCTCCGCCCCCCCCCCCCCCATAGTGACAGATCTCCGCAAAGAAGAAAAAATAATAAAAAAATACTTACCTCCATCAGCAGCGTGTGCTGCCGGCTCAGGCGTCGCGATGATAATGACGTCATCGCGCTTTCTGAGCCGGCCTCTGATAGGCTGCAGGCATTAGTGCCTGCGGCCTATCAGAAGAACAGGGGAGGGACACGCCTCTCCCTCCCCTGCCCCACAGCACACAGCGGCCGCAATTACATCCAGGGCCGCGCCGCCTGTGGTGATCGGCGGTGCGGCCCTGAAGAATAAAAAAAAATTTATTTTTTTTTTAGACGGGCGGCCCAGCGGCCGTTTATTTAGGGAGGCCTGGGGGGCAATTGCCTCCCTGCCCCCCGGCCCAGTCCGCCCCTGCCCCTCCCATGGTACTCTTTCCAAACTCATGTCATTGAATAACGTTCCTACTTTCTATTTGCCTTTTATCAGTAGATGAAATAAGAAATAATAAGAAAACATACAGTCAGTCTAAATTTATAAGAGCTGGAGGAGAAGGACCACAGGAGGAGGGAAACGGTTGGAACAGCCAGGGAACATTTCCGAAGGGAAGGTTCTAGCCCCATTTTCCCTCGTGTACACCTCTGGCCTCATGGATGAGCAAGACAGCTTTAACCATTGAGCAAAGAGTGCACCTACACCTGGGCTCGAGGTGGGTCACTGCTGTCAACTACATTGGTGTCCTAAGGCCCGGTCATGGCCTTTTTTTCCCTTCCATTCTCTCTAGAAGGCCACAAGCACAGCAGGTCCACACAGGAGTCATGAGTTCATCAAAGCTGGAGGGATGAACCTGCTGCATCATTTACTACTTGAAGTCATGCCCGGCGCACGGGGTACTTTGCAGTGACTTCACTATTCCAACTTTTTGGTGCTTAATCTACTGTGTATACAGGGGTGTTCAACCTGAGACTCTCCAGCTGTTGCAAAACTACAATTTCCAGTATGCCCACACTGCCCACAGCTATCAGCCTACAGCAGGGCATGGTGGGAGTTGTAGTTTTAGAACACCTGGAGAGCCACAGGTTGGCTATCCCTGGTGTATAAGATGACAGATAATGGGCAAAATGTTAAGGAGGCGCCCCAGTCATAATTTTGCTCCTTTGTCTTGCTGCCACAGAAGGTCCTGCCATACTACAGTATACCACACTCGTGGTATAACATGACGGAGAGCCAGTAATCATCCCTCTGCCGAATGGTGATAATATGGCTGTCAATACGCAAGCAACTCAGAATACTTCTGGCCATTTGCACAAATCTGCCATGGTGTGTCGGGGTCATCTTCCTGGTCTTCCTCATTGCACTCCAGCTCCTCCTGCTCCTCTCCTGTCACTTGTGCAGATAAACCACCCATTTTAGTATACATTGCTTGTGTGTGAATGTCCTCCTCCTCCGCCAGTGCAACCCCCACAGGGCTCAGGTCTCCTGACCCCTGGCCAGCCAGATGTATCACTATCTGCTCCAGAACGTGAAGTGGAATAACATCATTCATCCCGTAGTCTTGGTAACTGACAAATAAAGTGGCCTCCTCAAAGGGCCTGAGCAAACAGAAGGTGTCACGCTGAGTATTCCTGTCCGCCTGTATCATCAAGAAATTGTTCATGGCCTTCCTCTACTCATATAGTTGGTCCAACATGTGGAGAGTGGAGTTCGAACGTGTGGAAACGTCACATATGAGGCGATCTTATCTTATAGATCTTATAGATAAGACGTCCCTATTATATAACTTATGAAACCAAATAAGTTTAAATATATTGCATTTTTTCAACCCAATTACAGAATGTAAAAAAAAAAACAATGTGAACACCCCAAAATCAGTAGTATCAGACCACAATTTTAACCGTATTATGGAATCAAGAATTAATGGAATTACTTATGCAAAAAAAAAAAGAAAAATGTGAACACCTCAAAATCAGCAGTATTATATATTTTTTTTTTAACCCCAATTAGTGCAGCAAGGTGTAATAGAATAGCTCCTATTACCCAGGCTTTACACTGTGCAATTGGTCCCTGCTCTCTTCTTTACAGTGTCTCCCTATTATCTCCCTACATTATGAATAATCTGTCCCTGAACATTTCAAAACTGATATTTTTGAAATAAAGTCTTTGCTAATCACTGTCCCTAGTGCCTGTAATGTCTCTCCCTGCACTAAGATCACTGGAAAAAGGCGGAGACCGAGCAGGAGGAGATTGCTGGCTGCACGGCATTATGGGTTATCCCTAGTTCCCGGACTTCTTACTTTCACTTTGTAACACATGCAGCAGCCATTTTGGGAAAAATCTGATTCATTACCACAAAGCACAAGAAAATTTGGATTCATGACAAATCAAATTTTTCCTGAAATCCGTATTAAATTCCACTTTATCAACTTTGATTTGCTCAACAGGAGTCGTATCCTAAGGGGAACCAATGACCCCTCTAACACATAAGAAGACACCAGTCATATAGACTGCATCTTGTATCTAGGAGGCCCCTTTATAGGTTTTTGCACTAGGGATCAGTAGCATTAAAGGGGTTATCCGAGTTAATAAAAAAAAAAAAAACACTTAAAATCCATCAGGATATACATATAATTTGGTTAGGCTAGATTTCATCAAGTTAAAACCCATACTTACAGCTTTTCATGGTTGTGTTATTGCTGTGTTTACATGCTGAAGTACATGCTGAGGGGGCGTGGAGGGGGCGTGGAGGGGGCGTGTACCAACAAAGCCTGAGCTCTGCCTCATGAATATTTCTGGGCGTGAACAACCTGACCTTTCCTTCACCCTGCTCTGCACTTGCGGATGGACGGATCCCTCTTTTTCACAGTATTCCCGGTTTGTGCATGTGCAGACCGGAAGGACGGATCCGCAAGGCAGCTCCATCGTCAGAGCTGCGTGCCTGCTGGATCCGCCGATCAGTGTGACAACTGACAGCATTTGTAGACGGATCCAGGTGCGGATCCGTCTAGAAATGCATTACAATAACGGATCCGTCTATCCGCTTGTCATGCGGATGGATGGATCCCTCTGTCAGTCTTTTTCACAGTATTCCCGGTTTGTGCATGCGCAGACCGGAAGGACGGATCCGTCCTTCAGTTGTTTTGCAATGCCGGATCCGCAAGGCAGCTCCGTTGTCGGAGCTGCGTGCCTGCTGGATCCGCCGATCAGGCTACTTCCACACTTGCGTTCGGGGTTCCGCTTGTGGGTTCCGTTTGAAATATATCACAAGCGGCCCCGAACGGATCCGTAGAGCCCCAATGCATTCTGAGTGGATGCGGATCCGCTCAGAATGCATCAGGATGGCTGGCCTCCGTTCCGCTCAGCAGGCGGACATCCAAACGCAGCTTGCAGCGTTCGGGTGTCCGCCTGGCCGTGCGGAGCCAAACGGATCCGTCCAGACTTACAATGTAAGTCAATGGGGACGGATCCGTTTGAAGTTGACACAATGGTGCAATTTCAAACGGATCCGTCCCCCATTGACTTTCAATGTAAAGTCTGTACGGATCCGTCTGACTAACTTTTACACTTTCTTTCTGAACTATAATGCAAACGGATCCGTTCTGAACAAATACCAATGTTTGCATTATAGGAGCGGATCCGTCTGTGCAGACATCAGACGGATCCGCTCCGAACGCAAGTGTGAATGTAGCCTCAGTGTGACAACTGACAGCATTTGTAGACGGATCCAGGTGCGGATCCGTCTAGAAATGCATTGCAATAACGGATCCGTCTATCTGCTTGCCATGTGGATGGACGGATCCCTCTGTCAGTCTTTTTCACAGTATTCCCGGTTTGTGCATGCGCAGACCGGAAGGACGGATCCGTCTATCTGCTTGCCATGCGGATGGACGGATCCCTCTGGCAGTCTTTTTCACAGTTTTCATGGTCTGCTCATGCGCAGACCGGAAGGACGGATCCGTCCTTCAGTTGTTTTGCAACGCCGGATCCGCAAGGCAGCTCCGTCGTCAGAGCTGCGTGCCTGCTGGATCCGCCGATCAGTGTGACAACGGACAGCATTTGTAGACGGATCCAGGTGCGGATCCGTCTAGAAATGATTTGCAATAACGGATCCGTCCAGCGGCACGGGCAAATAGCGGCAGGGCGGATCCGACAGGGTGAACAGCCTGTCGGATACGTCCTGCCGCTAGTGTGAAAATATCATTAGCATTATCTGTATCTAAGCAATATCTATATTATTCAAATATATATTCAATATGGATATTGCTTAGATAAATATATATATTGGTGGCAGATAAGGATTTTATATAGATGAATAATGATGATGATGGCCAATTATTTATTTATATTTCACAGGGGGTGTTCAATGTGTACTAGTGGGGGAGGGTGGGGGCAGGGCTGTAATAAGGATCCCCAGATGCAGAGGGGAACGTTTACAAAATGCCACCTCTAGCCCCAGGGAATGCTGGAGGGACAAACAGTCAAACATACCCTTCTGCCTGAGAAGAGATCACCTCGGCTCTGGTATGTACTGCACATGAGCGATCGCATACCAGAGCCGAGGCAGTGAGGAGAGCTGGAGGGGGGAGGGCACCAGAGCTCTGACGTCTCGTTTACACAGCCTGGCCACTCCCCCAAGCAGGGAGACGGCTGTAAACGAGACGTCAGAGCCGAGGCAGTGAGGAGAGCTGGAGGGGGGAGGGCACCAGAGCTCTGACGTCTCGTTTACACAGCCTGGCCACTCCCCCAAGCAGGGAGACGGCTGTAAACCAGACGTCATCAGCAGAGCAGAGCCGAGGCAGTGAGGAGAGCTGGAGGGGGGAGGGCACCAGAGGCTCTGACGTCTCGTTTACACAGCCTGGCCACTCCCCCAAGCAGGGAGAGCTGTAAACGAGACATCAGAGCCGAGGCAGTGAGGAGAGCTGGAGGGGGGAGGGCACCAGAGCTCTGACGTCTCGTTTACACAGCCTGGCCACTCCCCCAAGCAGGGAGAGCTGTAAACGAGACTTCATCAGCAGAGCAGAGCCGAGGCAGTGAGGAGAGCTGGAGGGGGGAGGGCACCAGAGGCTCTGACGTCTCGTTTACACAGCCTGGCCACTCCCCCAAGCAGGGAGACGGCTGTAAACGAGACGTCAGAGCCGAGGCAGTGAGGAGAGCTGGAGGGGGGAGGGCACCAGAGCTCTGACGTCTCGTTTACACAGCCTGGCCACTCCCCCAAGCAGGGAGACGGCTGTAAACGAGACGTCATCAGCAGAGCAGAGCCGAGGCAGTGAGGAGAGCTGGAGGGGGGAGGGCACCAGAGGCTCTGACGTCTCGTTTACACAGCCTGGCCACTCCCCCAAGCAGGGAGAGCTGTAAACGAGACATCAGAGCCGAGGCAGTGAGGAGAGCTGGAGGGGGGAGGGCACCAGAGCTCTGACGTCTCGTTTACACAGCCTGGCCACTCCCCCAAGCAGGGAGAGCTGTAAACGAGACGTCATCAGCAGAGCAGAGCCGAGGCAGTGAGGAGAGCTGGAGGGGGGAGGGCACCAGAGGCTCTGACGTCTCGTTTACACAGCCTGGCCACTCCCCCAAGCAGGGACAGCTGTAAACGAGACGTCATCAGCAGAGCAGAGCCAAGGCAGTGTGAGGAGAGCTGGAGGGGGGAGGGCACCAGAGCTCTGACGTCTCGTTTACACAGCCTGGCCACTCCCCCAAGCAGGGAGAGCTGTAAACGAGACGTCATCAGCAGAGCAGAGCCGAGGCAGTGAGGAGAGCTGGAGGGGGAAGGGCACCAGAGCTCTGACGTCTCGTTTACACAGCCTGGCCACTCCCCCAAGCAGGGAGAGCTGTAAACGAGACGTCATCAGCAGAGCAGAGCCGAGGCAGTGAGGAGAGCTGGAGGGGGAGGGCACCAGAGCTCTGACGTCTCGTTTACACAGCCTGGCCACTCCCCCAAGCAGGGAGAGCTGTAAACGAGACGTCATCAGCAGAGCAGAGCCGAGGCAGTGAGGAGAGCTGGAGGGGGAGGGCACCAGAGCTCTGACGTCTCGTTTACACAGCCTGGCCACTCCCCCAAGCAGGGAGACGGCTGTAAACGAGACGTCAGAGCCGAGGCAGTGTGAGGAGAGCTGGAGGGGGGAGGGCACCAGAGCTCTGACGTCTCGTTTACACAGCCTGGCCACTCCCTCAAGCAGGGAGACGGCTGTAAACGAGACGTCAGAGCCAGAGCAGAGCCGAGGCAGTGTGAGGAGAGCTGGAGGGGGGAGGGCACCAGAGCTCTGACGTCTCGTTTACACAGCCTGGACACTCCCCCAAGCAGGGAGACGGCTGTAAACGAGACGTCAGAGCCAGAGCAGAGCCGAGGCAGTGTGAGGAGAGCTGGAGGGGGGAGGGCACCAGAGCTCTGACGTCTCGTTTACACAGCCTGGACACTCCCCCAACAAGCAGGGAGAGCTGTAAACGAGACGTCATCAGCAGAGCAGAGCCGAGGCAGTGAGGAGAGCTGGAGGGGGAGGGCACCAGAGCTCTGACGTCTCGTTTACACAGCCTGGCCACTCCCCCAAGCAGGGAGACGGCTGTAAACGAGACGTCAGAGCCGAGGCAGTGAGGAGAGCTGGAGGGGGGAGGGCACCAGAGCTCTGACGTCTCGTTTACACAGCCTGGCCACTCCCCCAAGCAGGGAGACGGCTGTAAACGAGACGTCATCAGCAGAGCAGAGCCGAGGCAGTGAGGAGAGCTGGAGGGGGGAGGGCACCAGAGGCTCTGACGTCTCGTTTACACAGCCTGGCCACTCCCCCAAGCAGGGAGAGCTGTAAACGAGACATCAGAGCCGAGGCAGTGAGGAGAGCTGGAGGGGGGAGGGCACCAGAGCTCTGACGTCTCGTTTACACAGCCTGGCCACTCCCCCAAGCAGGGAGAGCTGTAAACGAGACGTCATCAGCAGAGCAGAGCCGAGGCAGTGAGGAGAGCTGGAGGGGGGAGGGCACCAGAGGCTCTGACGTCTCGTTTACACAGCCTGGCCACTCCCCCAAGCAGGGACAGCTGTAAACGAGACGTCATCAGCAGAGCAGAGCCAAGGCAGTGTGAGGAGAGCTGGAGGGGGGAGGGCACCAGAGCTCTGACGTCTCGTTTACACAGCCTGGCCACTCCCCCAAGCAGGGAGAGCTGTAAACGAGACGTCATCAGCAGAGCAGAGCCGAGGCAGTGAGGAGAGCTGGAGGGGGAAGGGCACCAGAGCTCTGACGTCTCGTTTACACAGCCTGGCCACTCCCTCAAGCAGGGAGAGCTGTAAACGAGACGTCATCAGCAGAGCAGAGCCGAGGCAGTGAGGAGAGCTGGAGGGGGAGGGCACCAGAGCTCTGACGTCTCGTTTACACAGCCTGGCCACTCCCCCAAGCAGGGAGAGCTGTAAACGAGACGTCATCAGCAGAGCAGAGCCGAGGCAGTGAGGAGAGCTGGAGGGGGAGGGCACCAGAGCTCTGACGTCTCGTTTACACAGCCTGGCCACTCCCCCAAGCAGGGAGACGGCTGTAAACGAGACGTCAGAGCCGAGGCAGTGTGAGGAGAGCTGGAGGGGGGAGGGCACCAGAGCTCTGACGTCTCGTTTACACAGCCTGGCCACTCCCTCAAGCAGGGAGACGGCTGTAAACGAGACGTCAGAGCCAGAGCAGAGCCGAGGCAGTGTGAGGAGAGCTGGAGGGGGGAGGGCACCAGAGCTCTGACGTCTCGTTTACACAGCCTGGACACTCCCCCAAGCAGGGAGACGGCTGTAAACGAGACGTCAGAGCCAGAGCAGAGCCGAGGCAGTGTGAGGAGAGCTGGAGGGGGGAGGGCACCAGAGCTCTGACGTCTCGTTTACACAGCCTGGACACTCCCCCAAGCAGGGAGAGCTGTAAACGAGACGTCATCAGCAGAGCAGAGCCGAGGCAGTGAGGAGAGCTGGAGGGGGGAGGGCACCAGAGCTCTGACGTCTCGTTTACACAGCCTGGCCACTCCCCCAAGCAGGGAGAGCTGTAAACGAGACGTCATCAGCAGAGCAGAGCCGAGGCAGTGAGGAGAGCTGGAGGGGGGAGGGCACCAGAGCTCTGACGTCTCGTTTACACAGCCTGGCCACTCCCCCAAGCAGGGACAGCTGTAAACGAGACGTCATCAGCAGAGCAGAGCCGAGGCAGTGAGGAGAGCTAGAGGGGGGAGGGCACCAGAGCTCTGACGTCTCGTTTACACAGCCTGGCCACTCCCCCAAGCAGGGAGAGCTGTAAACGAGACGTCATCAGCAGAGCAGAGCCGAGGCAGTGAGGAGAGCTGGAGGGGGGAGGGCACCAGAGCTCTGACGTCTCGTTTACACAGCCTGGCCACTCCCCCAAGCAGGGAGAGCTGTAAACGAGACGTCATCAGCAGAGCAGAGCCAAGGCAGTGTGAGGAGAGCTGGAGGGGGGAGGGCACCAGAGCTCTGACGTCTCGTTTACACAGCCTGGCCACTCCCCCAAGCAGGGAGAGCTGTAAACGAGACGTCATCAGCAGAGCAGAGCCGAGGCAGTGAGGAGAGCTGGAGGGGGAGGGCACCAGAGCTCTGACGTCTCGTTTACACAGCCTGGCCACTCCCCCAAGCAGGGAGACGGCTGTAAACGAGACGTCAGAGCCGAGGCAGTGAGGAGAGCTGGAGGGGGGAGGGCACCAGAGCTCTGACGTCTCGTTTACACAGCCTGGCCACTCCCCCAAGCAGGGAGACGGCTGTAAACGAGACGTCATCAGCAGAGCAGAGCCGAGGCAGTGAGGAGAGCTGGAGGGGGGAGGGCACCAGAGGCTCTGACGTCTCGTTTACACAGCCTGGCCACTCCCCCAAGCAGGGAGAGCTGTAAACGAGACGTCATCAGCAGAGCAGAGCCAAGGCAGTGTGAGGAGAGCTGGAGGGGGGAGGGCACCAGAGCTCTGACGTCTCGTTTACACAGCCTGGCCACTCCCCCAAGCAGGGAGAGCTGTAAACGAGACGTCATCAGCAGAGCAGAGCCGAGGCAGTGAGGAGAGCTGGAGGGGGAGGGCACCAGAGCTCTGACGTCTCGTTTACACAGCCTGGCCACTCCCCCAAGCAGGGAGACGGCTGTAAACGAGACGTCAGAGCCGAGGCAGTGTGAGGAGAGCTGGAGGGGGGAGGGCACCAGAGCTCTGACGTCTCGTTTACACAGCCTGGCCACTCCCTCAAGCAGGGAGACGGCTGTAAACGAGACGTCAGAGCCAGAGCAGAGCCGAGGCAGTGTGAGGAGAGCTGGAGGGGGGAGGGCACCAGAGCTCTAACGTCTCGTTTACACAGCCTGGCCACTCCCCCAAGCAGGGAGAGCTGTAAACGAGACGTCAGAGCCAGAGCAGGCTTGCTGACATCAGGGGTCACATGACCCAGAACTGAACTGGACAAATGGTGATATATAGCTTATGAAAGTGACTTTAATAAACTTTCAATGGACAACAATAAAAGCAATTAGAATAGATTTATTTAAGTCGGATAACCCCTTTAAGATATTCCTCTACATTACAGTACCCTACACAACTCTGTACTGCACTGTATAATACCACACTATACAATACTTTAGCATGCTACACTATACAACACATGACAACACCACTCTTTACTATACTGAACAACACTATACTCTACTGTACTACACAGCACAACACTATACTACATAACACTACACTGTACTATACAACAATAA
The DNA here is from genome assembly GCF_014858855.1 of Bufo gargarizans. Lineage (NCBI taxonomy): Eukaryota > Metazoa > Chordata > Amphibia > Anura > Bufonidae > Bufo > Bufo gargarizans. The sequence goes on from NC_058083.1 coordinate 36,006,581, forward strand.
ACTATGCAATACAATAGTAATCTTTATCATAGTACACTATACAACAGGTTACTATATTGTACTACACAACACTATTCTAGAGGCTTCACTTTTCTATTGTATACTACACAACACTATAATACACAACACTGTACTGCAAAATAAAATGCTACTCTTTACTATACTGAACCAGACTATACTTTACTGCACAACACAACACTGTACTACCCAATACTACACGACTCTACACTTTACTACATTATACTACACACTACAGATACTACAGTATACTACAATACAAAACACTATATTATAAAGTACAATATTACACTTTACTATAGTATACTACACAACAGTTCACTTTAATATACTGTACCACACAACACTATACTAGACAACACTACACTTGACTATAAAACGCTATACTATACTACACAACCCTGTACTACACAGTACAATTGCACACTTTAGAATATTATACTACACAACACTGTAGTACACAATACCATACCATACTATACTGTACTATACTACACAATACCATACTAAACTATACTACACAATACCATACTACACTATACTGTACTATACTACGCAATACCATACTACACAATACCATACACTACCATACTACACTGTACTATACTTCACAATAACATACTACACTGCACAATACCATACCACACTACACTGTACTATACTACACAATACCATACTACACTATACTACACAATACCATACTACACTATCCTACACAATACAATACTACACTACACTGTACTATACTACACAATACCATACTACACTGTACTATACTACACAATAACATACTACACTATACTGTACTATACTACACAATGCCATACTACACTACACTGTACTATACTACACTATACAATACTATACTACACTATACTGTACTATACTACACAATACCATACTACACTGTACTATACTACACAATAACATACTACACTGCACAATACCATACCACACTTTACTGTACTATACCACACAATACCATACTACACTACACTGTACTATACTACACAATACTATACTACACTATAATACACAATAACATACTACACTATACTGTACTATACTACACAATACCATACTACACTACACTGTACTATACTACACAATACCATACTACACTACACAATACCATACAACACTACACTGTACTATACTACACAATAACATACTACACTGCACAATACCATACCACACTATACTGTACTATACTACACAATACCATACTACACTACACTGTACTATACTACACAATACCATGCTACACTGTACTATACTACACAATAACATACTACACTGCACAATACCATACCACACTTTACTGTACTATACTACACAATACCATACTACACTATATTGTACTATACCACACAATACCATACTACACTACACTGTACTATAATACACAATACCATACTACACTACACTGTACTATACTACACAATACCATACTACACTATATTGTACTATACCACACAATACCATACTACACTACACTGTACTATACTACACAATACCATACTACACTATACTACACAATACCATACTACACTATACTACACAATACCATACTACACTATGCTACACAATACAATACTACACTACACTGTACTATACTACACAATACCATACTACACTGTACTATACTACACAATAACATACTACACTATACTGTACTATACTACACAATGCCATACTACACTACACTGTACTATACTACACTATACAATACTATACTACACTATACTGTACTATACTACACAATACCATACTACACTGTACTATACTACACAATAACATACTACACTGCACAATACCATACCACACTTTACTGTACTATACCACACAATACCATACTACACTACACTGTACTATACTACACAATACTATACTACACTATACTATACTACACAATAACATACTACACTATACTGTACTATACTACACAATACCATACTACACTACACTGTACTATACTACACAATACCATACTACACTACACAATACCATACAACACTACACTGTACTATACTACACAATAACATACTACACTGCACAATACCATACCACACTATACTGTACTATACTACACAATACCATACTACACTACACTGTACTATACTACACAATGCCATGCTACACTGTACTATACTACACAATAACATACTACACTGCACAATACCATACCACACTTTACTGTACTATACTACACAATACCATACTACACTATATTGTACTATACCACACAATACCATACTACACTACACTGTACTATACTACACAATACCATACTACACTATATTGTACTATACCACACAATACCATACTACACTACACTGTACTATAATACACAATACCATACTACACTATATTGTACTATACCACACAATACCATACTACACTACACTGTACTATACTACACAATACCATACTACACTATATTGTACTATACCACACAATACCATACTACACTACACTACACTGTACTATACCACACAATACCATACTACACTACTCTGTACTATACCACACAATACCATACTACACTACACTGTACTACACTACACTGTACTATACCACACAATACCATACTACACTACACTTTACTATACTACACAATACCATACTACACTACTCTGTACTATACCACACAATACCATACTACACTACACTGTACTATACCACACAATACCATACTACACTACACTGTACTATACTACACAATACCATACTACAGCTTACTATACTATACAGCACTATAGTACACTGATGTAAGCTATCCTACGATGTAATACACTACTAATAGTCTTACATATAGTATAAAAATACAAGATAAAATATAATTGATATATTTTATACAATAAAAACAGCAAACAATAATGAATGAGAACAAGAGGATGAGAAGTGACATTTCTGTTTGGACGGTGGAGAGCTGATCTTGGCGCCTTTCATCACACTTGTGCTATAAGGAGATAAGCCCGACTCCGAGGTTTTATCTCACATGACGGCACCAGAGCTGTTCCGATCAGTAAGCAGGTTTCTCTGCACACTGTATCATACTACTGAAGAGCTTTTTAGTTCCTAAAGAACAGCACAAGATCAGGGCGTGTTTTCAGCCTCTAAATGTGCACAGTGAATGTTTTGATTCCCTGACAGCAAACTGAGATCTTGAAGATGTTGGGGAATGGAAACACAAAGTATATTAGAAAGCCTGTTTGTTCCGCTCACATCTATGGCATGTTTCTGCTAATGCAGTTCAGCTGCATTCACTTGAATAGGGATCACATGCAGTACCATATGCAGCCCATGGGGGGGCACTGTTTCTGTGAAGCAAAAGCAGACCCTAATTCTCTAATCTTAGACAACCACATCCTTAGGGTCCATTCACACGTCCGTTTTTTCTTTCCTGATCTGTTCCGTTTTTTCAGGAACAGATCAGGACCAGATCTGAACCCATTCATTTTCAATGGGTCCTGGAAAAAATCGGACAGCACAATGTGTGCTGTCCGTTTCCGTTGTTCCGTTCCGCATGTCCGTTTAAATATAAAACATGTCCTATTCTTGTCCTGAAAAATCGGATCCTGGTACAATACAAAGTCAATGTATCCGCAAAAAACGGATGACATTCGGATGTCATTCCGTATGTCATCCGTTTTTTGCGGATTCCGTTCCTGGAAACACATAACAAATTTTTATTTATTTATTTTTTAATTTTTTTTAATTTTTTTTTCAAAGAAATCCAAACAACTTTATTTGATTATTGAAATGTATACATGTTCCCGTTTTTTGCGGATCCGCAAAAAACGGATGACATACGGAAACATTTTCAGGAACAACGGATCCGCAAAAAACGGACAAGGGATAGACAACCTGCGGCTGTCCAGCTGTTGTAAAACCACAACTCCCACCAAGCCCTGCTGTAGGCTAATAACTGTATGCAGACTGGGCATGCTGGGAGTTGTAGTTTTGAAACAGCTGGAGAGCCACAGGTTGGCCATCCCTGTTCTAGATTAACAAATAATACTATTTCTGAAACCTTACACCAGTCATGATTTCCCTCTCAGTGCCTGTACAAGAGTATCAGTCATAGAACTGCACATACAAAAACTTAAAGGGAACCTGTCATCAACTTTATGCTGATCTCACTGAGGGCAGCAAACAATAGTGACAGAAATGCTGATCTCAGCGGTGTGTCACTCATGAGCTAAAAGTAAGTGGTTGCTGAGAACCAGCATCATAATCATTGCAGCCCAGACCTTGAAAGAGTCAGATCTACCTGAGAAGAGTCCTGGTTATTCATAATCTCCTGCTCTCCCCGTCCACCTGCTGATGATTGGCAGTTCTCTCCTAGAGAGATATGGAGACAACTAGGTAGAAGACTGTCAGACATCAGCAGGTGGGCAGGAGAGTGGGAATTCATGAATAACCAGGACTCTTCTCTGGTGGCCGTGACTCTTTTCCAGGCCCAGTCTGCAATGATTGTGATGTTGGTTCTTGGCAACCACTTACTTTTAACTTATAAATGACAGACCGCTGAAATCAACTCGCCAGTCTGTACTTTATACTGCCGTTAGTATGGGCAGCATAAAGTTGATGACGGGTTCCCTTTAAAAAGGGCCTATTACCACAATGAACATAAATAGTTTATAAAAAAATATAAATAAATTACATATGAAATTACAGTTGTATATTTTGCCATCCCTCTATTGTTTGTACGTGAAGTTTATCAATGATATGCCAAATGGGTGATACCAGTGTGTCACTGCACAGTCTGACGCTTGGAGTTCAGTTTGGATAGTATGGTATACATTCCCAACGTTAACATCCAGTTGACCATTTGTCCGATTTTAGTAGGAATAATAGAGGAAAGATACAATATGGAGTCATGATATTAGAAGCTGCAGAATTGTTATTACATAGGAAAAGTCATGAGAGGTGACTAGTCTGCTCTAAGAAGGTAGGCTATGCCACTCGAGGATGGCACAGTAGCCCATACAGACTCAGCATGGTTTACAGGGGTTTCCTCAGAGAAGGTGCAAACTAGATGGTTACAAAAAAACTGTGGCACAGAGCTTAGCAGTTGTCCACACATAAATGTTGGGCAGAGGGTTTGCGGTTACACAGGTAAATGTGAGGCACAGAACTTGATAGTTACACAGAAATAAATGTTAGGCAGAGAGCTTTACAGTAAAACAAACATAACTGTGAGGCACAGAGCTTGATGGCTACACTCATATATATGCAGGTCCGGCATTGGCGGGGGGGGGGGGGCAAACTGAGCAATTTCCCAGGGTCCCTATTGTCTAAGGGGTCCCCTGCTTTAGTGCTGCTGTTCAGCTGAACATACGAGGAAGCAAACGGGCGGACAGCTGAACAGCTGCACTTTACAATGCGGTGTAAGGTCTCCTCCCTCACATGTAAGAGAAATCATTACCCTAGTGCTGACAGGACCTGCGATAAGGTCAGATGCAGGAGGCGGAACTCAGCAGAGAAGGGGGGATGAAGGATCGGCCATGACCTCATCATCATGTGACCAGAACAGGAGGCGGAGCTCAGCAGTGCAGTAAAGTAATGAAGAAGAAGAAGACCAGTCATGCATGTGAAGAAGTGTGGATTAAATGTAAAGGTCAGGGGAATGCTGGGAGTTGTAGTACTCTCCTATTATACCTCCTGCTATGTTATATCAGAGAACATTACAAGAGTAAGTATGAGGAGAGGAGTACAACTCTCAGCATGTCCAGGCCATTATTATATAGGCACAGAGCTACCTCAGCCATGTTAGCCCCCCCCCCCCATATAAAAAATTTTGAACAAAACATATGCAGTTGGTTAGATCTTTGTTAGATCAGGTTAGATCAATTGTTGTTTGCGTTAGATCTCATACAGAAGTAGAGATATTAACAGTTATTAGCAGGGGGGGCTAACCCGTCATCAGCCCCCCTTTATCAAACAATTGACCAAACAATTAGCTATTTTGGAAGATATTTGTTAGATCAGGTATGATCATCTAGTTGCTTTGTTAGATCTCACATAATTACAGAGTAATTATTAAGTGATTAATGAGGGGGGCTAGCCCTCCCACATGCAAATTTCAGGTAAAATTAGATTCAGGCTAATAGGCCTTCGTTAGATCCTGTAAGATCAAGTGGTTTCAATGTTAGATCTCATATAATTACAGAGATATTTCACATGAAAACACAGATATTAGGTAGTATTAAATAGGGGGTCTAGCCCCCCCACATAGAATTTTCGGGTAAAATTTGATTCAAGCTAATAGGCCTTCGTTAGATCCGGTAAGATCAAGTGGCTTCAACGTTAGATCTCATATAATTACAGAGATATTATGGATATTTGGTATTACGTCGGGGGGGCTAGCCCCCCACATGCAATTTTCTGGTAAAATTTGATGCAGACTAACAGGCCTTTGTTAGATCCTGTAAGATCAAGTGGTTTCAATGTTAGATCTCATTTAATTACAGAGATATTTCACATAAAAACACAGATATTTGATAGTATGAAATAGGGGGCTAGCCCCCCACATGCAATTTTCTGGTAAAATTTGATTCCGGCTAATAGGCCTTCGTTAGATCCGATAAGATCAAGTGGCTTCAACGTTAGATCTCATATAATTACAGAGATATTATGGATATTTGGTATTACGTCGGGGGGGGGGGGGTATTTGATAGTATGAAATAGGGGGCTAGCCCCCCCCCCCACACATGCAATTTTCAGGTAAAATTTGATTCAGGCTAATAGGCCTTCGTTAGATCCAGTAAGTGGTTTCAACGATAGATCTCATTTAATTACAGAGATATTTCACATAAAAACACAGATATTAGGTAGTTTTAAATAGTGATGTCCCGAACTATTCGCCGGCGAACAGTTCCCGGCAAACATAGCTTGTTCGCGTTCGCCGTGGCGGGTGAACATATGCGATGTTCGGTCCGCCCCCTATACATCATCATTGAGTAAACTTTGACCCTGTACCCAGGGCCGGCGTCATAACCCGGCATCCCCGGGCAAGTGCCGGGGCCCAATGCTCCCGGGGGGGGCCCACTGAGCTGCTATGAGCACTTCCATCAATACAGATGGGAGCTCTCACTGCTGTCATTTCACTTACGCAGTACCCCCCTGGTGGGCCCTCTGAGCTGCAGAGACTCAGGACACGCCCCCTCTACACAGGACACGCCCCCTCTACACAGGACACACGCTGCCTGAGGAGAGAGACGCAGGGCTGGAGCAGAGAAGACAGTCTGTGAGTTAGTCTGCACTGTAACTGTCTCTTGTCTGTGGGACAGAAGGGAGGGGGGGGGGACTCTTTGATCGGCTGCTGCTTCATTCTATTTAGTTCTGTTACTGTTTCATTAAGCAGTTTGCCTCCATGACACCTGCCCCCCCCCCCCCCCCCCCACATATCCTGTCCTATCTCATCCTCATGGAGCCCCTTCTGTCTCCTTTCCTCTCTCATGTATCCAGAGCTCCTGTTCCACCCTCCTATCTCCTATTGCTGCCCTGCACAGACCTCCTGCCCCTACTTGTTGTATGAATCCCCCTCAGAGCCCCTTCCACCTACTTGCTGTGTCCACCCCTCCTGTCCATCCAGGGGCCCGGTCACCTGTCTCACTCCTCTGCCTCTCATTATGGTGGCATCTGAACAGCATTCACCATAAGGACCTTCTAACGTCACAGGGTCATGTGACTGTGCCCCCCACCCCGTACTGTGCCCCTTTATACCCTGCATTGTGCCCTCTTACCGCACCCTGTGCAGTGCCCATAGTCATTCCCTGTACTGTGCCCTCTCATACCCTTTTATCCGGTCACTGAATGGTGGTTTTATCATTGTATGGCGGTGTTATCACTATATGGCGGTGGTATCCAATAACTGCCTGGCCATAACTGTATCCCCTCCACGCCCGCACCACTTTTTTTAGACCTGGCATGAGCGGGAAAAGATACAGATTGCGGTGCTAAGGACCTTTGCACTACAATCTGTGTTAGAAATACGCCTAATATAGACGTATTTCTATATAATAAATGACCCTAGAGGAACCTAGAGGACAACCTGTCCAAAATGGACGAGGATAAAGTCACAGCATTCAAGGTCAAATTACAGGCTAATCTAGAGAGTTATGAGAAGGAAGTCATGACGGGGAAGAAAAACAAATTTCAGAGGGACAAATCTGACTTTGAATGTAAACAGGCGTATAAATGGAAACATGCTGGTAACCCACGTAATATAAGTAGGGGTCGTGGGAATTACAACATCCCTAATAACCGCAGTGATAATATGGCATCCAGTTCTATTGGTATCAACAGCAATTCCAGTGATGTTTTTTTATCCGAGACAAGCGACGAAGGCGTACTAGGCGAGGATTACGTAAACCCAAGAAAGAGGACATTTGCACAGCAGAGGGGCAGCAATCATCATTATGCGACCCGCAAACAACGACCTCAGTACTAACGGGTGCCCCCACTTCCAATACCCCGACGGAGGAGGACACTTTAAGGATCATCAATCTCTCAACATATTCACTTACACCAATGGAAAGATCAGTGCTGGTAAGAGGCCTCTCCTTTTCCCCTATGAATACGCTTGATAAATTTGAATTCATTAAGGATATCTATCTGTTCTGTAGGCAATTGTGCTTTAGAGGGTTATATTCTCAACCTTCGCTTGTACAACAGCTACCTGAGGACGAAAGGGGTGTTTTCATGGATCTGATGGATCTATTGAAGGAAAGTGAGTGTGGGATTGGAAGGCGGCCATTTACACCACGCAAACCCTCCATTATCACTCCCACACTCAACCTCTTTCCTAACATTCAGTTGTTTTTTCAGGTCATGATAGTGGAAATTAGGAAATTACAGGCGAACAAAATCCGGGACAAAAACTTGTCTAAAGCAGAATTGTTGGCGATCAGGAGTTTACAGAATAATGCGGCCTTTGTCATCAAGGAGGCGGATAAAGGAGGTAATGTAGTGTTGTGGGAGATGGGGTTATATATTGCAGAGGCATGAAGACAATTGAGTAACCGCCATTTTTACACCCCATTACCCACAGACCCCACGGTTACGTTTATGAAGAAACTGGATAGACTCCTCACCTCTGCATGCCAATTTAATATCATTACCAAAAAGGAGAAGGGATTCTTGGAAGTCAACAGCCCTAAAATCCCCACTTTCTATATGCTCCCCAAGGTACATAAGGACTTGGCTGTGCCTCCGGGCCGCCCGATCGTGGCGGGGATAGGGGGTCTATGTGAACAAGCCTGTATTTATCTTGATTTTTATTTACAGCCTTATGTCTTGGGTCTTCAATCGCATCTCAGGGATTCCATGCAGCTGGTACAACACCTACAGGATATGCAATTTCCACCGGGGACATTGATACTCACGTGTGACGTCGAGTCCCTCTATTCGAACATCTCGCATAGTGATGGTTTACAAGCTACTCAGTACTTCCTCCACAAATCATCCTGCGGAGATCCGGCACACCACACATTTCTGGTGAGCCTCTTGGAGTTTGTCCTCCACCATAATTACTTTGTGTTTGACCGCACCTTTTATAGACAAGTATCGGGGACCGCAATGGGGGCACGTTGTGCGCCCTCGTACGCCAACCTATTTCTAGGTTGGTGGGAGGAGACACACGTGTACCCCACTGCAATGTATGGTAAACATGTACTCGCATGGTATCGGTACATTGATGACCTTTTGATTTTTTGGCAGGGCACAGTTGAACAGTGCACTGATTTTGTTAGCCTGTTGAATACCAATTCACTCAACATCTCACTCACTCATAAGATATCGGATATCACCGCTGACTTCTTGGATTTGCGATTGACACTTGACGAACAAGGTATCCGCACTTCACTTTTCCGTAAGGAAACTGCAACAAATAGTTTGCTACGCTTCGACAGCTTCCACCCGGCCCACCTACGGAGAGGGATCCCCAAGGGCCAATTTTTAAGATTACGCCGTAACTGCACCACCACCCCTGACTTCAGTGAGGACTCCATCGATTTGACGAACAGATTTAAAGCACGTGGCTATCCGAAGAAAGTAATATCGGGGGCTTTTGAAAGGGCGAAGTCAACTGATCGCCTTGAACTGTTGAGATCCAATCCTAAACGCCGAAGTACCCAGGTTCATCTTATCACGAAATATAATAACCAATGGCGTGATTTATATTCAATACTAAACACACACTGGCATCTCTTATTGGCGGATCCCAAGTTGAGCGACCATGTAAATCCAACTCCGAAGATTATTGCACGTAGAGCCCCAAATCTACGCGACAAATTGGTACGTAGCCATTTTCAGAGGCCTACACAGGGGTTGGGAAGGGGTGTTAGATTGCGCGGGACATACCCAATGCGGAAACTGCAATATCTGCCAATATATGATCTGTGCTGATTCCTTTTCTACCTGCAGGCTTCCGGCGGGGATACCTTTAGATCATTACATCAACTGTCGTACAAGAAATGTAATCTACGCACTCATCTGTGAATGTGGGAAGCTATACGTTGGACAGACAGGCCAGGAAGTACGGAAACGTATTCAACAACATCTATCAAGTATTGCTTTGGCCCGACGTGATAGGATTCAAGCAAAGAAACCGCTAACTTCAGTCGCTGTACACTTTTTGGATTGTCATCAGTGTATAATCTCCGGACTTAGGATTGCGGGACTTGACCTGGTGCACATGAATCTGAGGGGAGGATCGGCTACCTCTCAATTGTTGCGTCTCGAGTCCAAATGGATTTTCAATCTGGATACAGTTGCCCCACATGGATTAAATGAAGAATTGTTGTTTACTGGTTATTACCATACCTGATATTTGGGGGATGATCCCCTGATCATATTTGGGGCCACATATTCCCCCCCCCCCCCCCCCCGTCTAGATATCCGGGGTGTATCAAATAACTCAAATAACTAAACTATCCATGGCTAATATACGGGAATAGCAGCATATATTTTTGATGTCATCAGAGCACCGACAGTGGGGGTACATCAGGGGGTTTCGGTTTTAGGTGGAGGTATTGATTTTATTTCATTCCATTTCTCTTGACAGTGTATCCAGGTGGTATTTAACCACTGTATTGTTGCATATAATGGCCATACAGTATGGCATAGATTGGGCATTGAAACACCATTGCCTTTATAGGGTCTCAATTCAGGGGGTTGTAGGTAGGACACAGAAGGCTTGTGTTTGTTACTATAATTGGTCCCGTATCAAATAACTGTTTATTTGCGCTAACCCCTTTTCTCCACAGGCTCTTATCACACTTTCACTCGTATTCACGCTTTCACTTACACGGTTTGGGTATTTCTGTTTCTACTATTCCTTCACTTCTACACCAGTGGTCTTACCACGCTGGTCACATTTTATCACTAATTTTATTTTGCTCCCTTCCAGCATTATTATTATCTTTTAGGTGCTCATTAGATCGTGGATCTTATATCAGGTTCATGTATTATCATGCACGTATGTTGCTTTACATACATGTATGTTATCGTTCACATTATTTGAATGTCTATGCCTCTGTGGGGATATACATTGGGATTGCTGACAGCACCACGTATATAGGCGTGTATGTCAGATATGCTTAATATATCTATATATATGTATTGTTATATGCATCAATTGTATATTTTATATATTACCTGTCTTTATGTCCTCTTTATATATTGCACATTTGAATTTTGAATTTTGCATATTATGTATGTACATGTTCAATCCTCTGTTATGCATCTGTCATATTATATTATTATTATTATTAGTATTGCTGAACATGACCAGTATGTATGCATATATTAGTGCTCCACCCCCATCCTCCTTGTGTGTGCCTCCCCATGTGCCTTTCAGTGTGCTGCCATGCCCCTGGGCGTGTGCTGGACGCATTGTGTGCTCCACCATTCACAGTGGAGCGCACTATGCGTTCCACCATGCGTTCCATAGCGGCACGTCACTTCCGGTTTTACTATCTACTTCCGGTTTGTAAATATCGTCCGGATCATTTACCAGCTTACCTGGCACTGCCGATGTTGCTCTAAATAGCTACAGTTGTTCATTTGCCACATTATCTTCTAATGTTTAGTACAAATATGTTTGCCTTCCATGTCCCCTTGGTTATGTGGCTGTGTTTTGGCTGGTGGAACGCATATGCGTTCCACCATGAGTTCCACCAGCCGATCATGTGACTTACACTTCCGGTTCCTGATTCTGACTGGAATCTGATACGCTCACGCACTGACCACAGTTCCTGCTGCACAGGTGAACGCAATTACAGTTTATTCAATACCCTATATTAACTGACGCTCCAACACACAGTCCTTTACCCCTGAGGAAGCCGGATTGCTCCGGCGACACGCGTTGGGCGCTTGCTATGTTTCCAGGTCCACTGTACCAGCTGGCTATGTAGGTTTGGCTCTTGATATTTGACCCCATGTCGGTCTTATTGCACCTTTAATTCTAGTGGTCTTACCTTACCTTGCATTTGCTATATGTGATTTATTGTATCGCTTTATATGCTGGTTGATAACGCATACATTTTCTTGTGATAATTCAGTGGACCTGTGTGTGTCGGTTACATATATTTATTGCATACCGCACTTTGTTCCACATTGTATACAATTTTTTAATGCGTGTGTGTTGTTGTGTCTAATAAACTTTATAAATATATTTTTTATCCTACAATGGTTGGATGTGCATTTATGGGGTGGCTCTTTTGACTCTCTCTTGGGTTAGATTATTTGTAATAAATGACCCCTAATTGTATTATTATTCGGGGGTAGGGCTAATATCTTTATATTATATAGATTCTAGTGTATTATACTGTGCCCTGTATTTCCCAATAGATAAATGATCTTAGGGAAACACAGTCCTCATCCCTGACCACCAGGACCAGGTAGCGCTCTGTCAGTACATGGCGGCCTCCCCTCTCCGCCACGCTGCTCCTCTGTGTACTGGTGCTTATTCTGACACTAGGGCTGGGTTCACATCCCATTTGTGCCATCCATTTAATGTATACCAAAAATTTATTATCAGATGCCTCAGACTGATGCCGTACAGAGGCGTCCGTTCACCATACAGTTCCATGGTAGAAAAAACATATACGTTAACGTCTGCATTTTTTACTTGACTCTGCAGGATACAAAAACGTGGAGCGCTGTACATTTGTATACATCAAACCGATAGGAAAAACGTGATGTGAACACACATCGGGGGGAGGGGGGCGTACTAAAATTTGCTGTGGGGCCCAGTCAGTTCTAGCTACATCACTGCACATCTCCTTCTCTCCTCCAGGCCGGGCTCACTGCTGCAGCGGGCCGCCGGAGAGAAGGAGCGCAGGGAGCTGCGGTTAGTGAATGACAGGACTGCCGGCTCCCCTGCAATGATAGGTATGTGAGGGGGCCACTGGAGGGTCATTCATCACACTGTGAGGGCCCCTTACACAGTATAATGACTCCCAGTGCCCCCCATTTAGTATAATGATCCCCATTGACCCTCCATTTAGCATAATGACCACCAGAGCCCCCATTAAATATAATAACCCCTCGTGCCCCCTCCATACAGTATAACCCCCAGTGTGGGGACGACTGGGGGTCATTATTCTGAATGGAGGGTCACTGTGGGGTCATTATACTGTGAGGGCCCTTTACATAGTATAATGACCCCCAGTATCCCCCATTTAGTATAATGATCACCAATGACCCTCCATTCAGTATTCCCCCAGTGTGGGGGCTACTGGGGATCATTATTCTGAATGGGGGCGACTGGGGGTTATTATTCTGAATGGGGGCGACTGGGGGTTATTATTCTGAATGCAGGGCCACAGGTGGTCATTATATAGTGGGGGGGGGAATTGGGGGTTCATTATACTGTGTGAAGGGCCACTAGTAGTCATTATACTGTGTGAAGGGCCACTAGTAGTCATTATACTGTATAGGGGCCACTGGGGGTCATTATACCTGGTGGGAGCCACAGGGGGACATGTCAATGTAAAAAAATGCCTCATGGGGGCCCACTGGGATTTATCGCCCAAGGGCCCACATGAACCTGGAGCCGGCCCTGCCTGTACCTCACAGTCAGCAGACACATTCCAGCCAACCAGCAGCAGACCCTCCCTCCCAGACCCTCCCACCTCCTGGACAGCATCCATTTTAGATTCATTCGGAAGCTGCATTCACAGTGAGAGGAGGGACAGTGTAGCTGCTGCTGATTCAATAGGGAAAGCGTTAGCTAAGGCAGTGTTCTGTGTCCACAGACTCATCTGCTGTAAGGACAGCGTCCAGACAGCACCCCAAAAAGCCCTTTTCAGGGCTGGTACATCAGTGTGCTTTTATTTTTTATTTTTATATATATATATATTGCAGTTGCCTGGCTGCCCGTGTGTGAGAGGCTGCAGGCTCAGTCACAGACAGCACCATTCATACAGGGTGTGACAGAAAATACCTTGCAGATAAAAAAAAAATTCCATTTAATATTTTTCTGTGATATAATCACATTTGCAAGCCCGTGTGTGTCAGGCCCACACAGACTGTATTGTGGCCACTGGCTAGTGGCTAGGCCTCCATCTAACATTGAAACCACTTGATCTTACCGGCTCTAATGAAGGCCTGTTAGTCTGCATCAAATTTTACCAGAAAATTGCATGTGGGGGGCTAGCCCCCCTGACATAATACCATATATAGATAATATCTCTGTAATTAAATTAGATCTAACGTTGAAACCACTTGATCTTACCGGATCTAACGAAGGCCTATTAGCCTGAATCAAATTTTACCCGAAAATTCCATGTGGGGGGGCTAGCCCCCCTATTTAAAGCAAACCTTTCACCAGGATTTCACATAATAAACTATTACCAGTACCTTATAGATATCCTCACAGAGCGATCCTGTAACTGAATCGCACGTGAGGAAGAGAAGACAGGCAGGCATCAGGGACGGCGCATGCGCGATTCAGTTCCAGGATCGCGCTCGAGTCCGACGGCGCATGCGCCGCCTGTACAAGCGCGGTCCCGGCGACTGAGCCGGGTGTCAGTTACACTACTTAGAGGCGGGGTTAGGGCAGGGGAGGTACAGCCCGGAGTGAGGGAAGGGCTACCCCCTTGATTTCAGGAGCTGGAGACGAGGACTTTATAAGTCGTTTTTTTCATGAATATCCATCCCAGGAAAGCGGCACAAGAATGCATTGAAACATAATGAGGATATCTATAAGGTACTGGTAATAGTTTATTATGTGAAATCCTGGTGAAAGGTTTGCTTTAATACTAACTAATATCTGTGTTTTTATGTGAAATATCTCTGTAATTAAATGAGATCTAATGTTAAAACCACTTGATCTTACGGGATCTAACGAAGGCCTATTAGCCTGAATCAAATTTTATCAGAAAATTGCATGTGGGGGGCTAGCCCCCCACTGATGTAATACCAAATATCCATAATATCTCTGTGTGACAAACTGCCCTCTTTTGAGGTTGCCACGAGTGCTTGGAAGGGACTACTTGCCCACCTCTTACCATGCGATTATGGTCCCATGTTGAATGCACCGGTTTTGTGCAGAAAAGCCATAAGTACATCCAGGCCAAAGAGACTTGTACTAACTTTTGAATTCCTGGTCTAATTCGTGCCATTTTGGGATGTGTTAAATGTCTATGTGTATTGTAAAGGGTGGGACATTGTATGTTTGAGTAAGTGATGTCTGTTCCATTGTCTCTCTGTGTGTATTGGCGATTGTCCTCTGTCCTGGAGACAACCGAGTAGTAATTCGATTGTCTCTCAGGACAAAGGGCAATGTGTATTCTCCTGATTATGTTAACCATGGTGTCTATGTGGGTTGTAACCTTTGTGTTATGGGTTAATGTATGGTTGTTGTGGGTGTCTCCCTTGCATGGGAGCAGGGGATAAAAGCAATTGTATTTTTCAATGTGAAGTCTTCCAGTAAAGTATTTCTAGCATTCAGCTTGGGCTAATGTATAGACTTATTTGGCGATACCGGTGATACCAGCGATACTAGCGATAATAGCGATTTATTGCTCTGTGGATTACTTGGCTGTGCTATTTCAAGGGGAGAAGGTAATACTAGACGGTGACACGGATGATGCCGTCACAACTGGTGGCAAGCAGCGGGATTTTCCCGTCTTTTTCCCTGCACAGAGGATTCAAGGAAGGCACTAGTGTATGGTGCATGGAGGGCAACGCTGGCACTCGTGCAGCGACCCTGGCTTTGAAGGAGCTCAAGGGACAGAGCTAGCTACCAGGCAGCGTTCCTATCCACAGCAACATGGAAGATGAGTTTAACTGGAGGTTGCAGCAGTACTTGGCCAGACAGGATGGGCCTTTATCAGAGGAGGGCATACTGGACTACAGAGATGCCACTCGAAAGGGGCTGTGGTATGACGCTTTGGAGGAGGTACAGTGGCAGCGCAGAGAGAGTCTTCCCAATGAGGAACAGAGGCTCCAGGTACTCGTGTCCCTGCGGTCACCCTTCCTAGGAAAGCAACCCTTGGCTGAGTGGGTGACAGAACTGGAGACCCTGAGTTGGAGGGAGTTGTGGCTGGACAAAGCGTACCGGGCACTAAAGTGGTATGCCACCCAGCGCAACCCATGGATGACTAACCACTATCTGCCGGAGGGAGAGGATTATAATGGTCCGGGCTTACTGTGGGAAGCCTTTGATGAGGGCGATGACTTTGGATGCCCCACAGAATGTCGGTTCTGGGACATCCACGACATCAGGGAAACCGAGCTGGGCCTTCCCCGAGCGGACGACCTGGGGCCAGACCTGATTCATCTAGTCACCATGGCGTGGGAGCTGGAGCAGAGCTACCATCAACTGTTCAACCTAGCTCAACCACCATCCCTCAGCCCAGAGGATTGCCTGGAAATTATACCCTCGTTTGCCCAACCAACCTCAGAGGTGAGCAACCTCATAGACTTGTCCTGGGAGGACCCACAGATGGCAGGTGGAGATGGGACCGAGGTCTCTCTACCGGCCCTACAGGGATGCTGGGCTGCCTGCCCAGATCTCCAGCGGCAGTGCATATCACAGGGAGAGGAGACAACCGGTCTCTCTCCCCAGCGGCAACCAGAGTTCCAGGGGGAGGTGATGCTGGGTCCCTCTGCCTTACAGCAACCAGAGTCCTGGGGAGGAGAGGCAACCGGCCTCACCTTCCAACAGCAGCCGGAGATACCGGGAAAAGGGGAACACAAACCCCTCTACACGGGCGCAGATGAGACCGCGGGCTCGGTGCCAGTCCTACAGGGATGCTGGACGGTCGGTCCAGATCCCCAGCCATCTCCGCAGGGATACCAGGAGGAGGAGGTAAGCGAGCCATCCCCTTCCCAGCTACTTCCCAACCGAGTTCTGGGGGCAGGGGTTGAGCCTGCGATACCCACTGATCCCTCCAACCGAGTTCTGGGGGCAGGGGATGAGCCTGCGATACCCACTGATCCCTTCCCAGCAGAAGAGCTGGCATCCGGGCAGAGCGCCGCTAGCCTCTGCTCCACCGACCCCCTTGTTACAGGACTGGCTTGCACCCCCCTCACCCCAGCAGAAGTGCTGGCATCAGGGCAGAGCGCCGCTAGCCTCTGCTCCACCGACCCCCTTGTTACAGGACTGGCTTGCACCCCCTCGCCCCAGCAGAAGTGCTGGCATCAGGGCAGAGCGCCGCTAGCCTCTGCTCCACCGACCCCCTTGTTACAGGACTGGCTTGCACCCCCCTCGCCCCAGCAGAAGTGCTGGCATCAGAGCAGAGCGCCGCTAGCCTCTGCTCCACCGACCCCCTTGTTACAGGACTGGCTTGCACCCCCCTCGCCCCAGCAGAACTGCTGGCATCAGTGCAGAACACCGCTGGCCGCTGTTCCCCAAGTAGCCCCAGCGGTTTGCCTAGCTGCACCAGGGAGACTGAGGATGCAGAACTGTTTTACCACAACCTGGGACCTACAGACCAGTACAGTCCCTGGTGGGTGAGCTACCCTGTTAACTATTTACCGTGGGTGGGAAACTCTGCTAATGTTTCTGTGTGGTTGGGCTTCCCGACTAATCCAGGTACTGACCGACAGGAGGTCAGTTACCTGTTTAGTCTTAACCCCAAAGGGAAGATATGTGACAAACTGCCCTCTTTTGAGGTTGCCACGAGTGCTTGGAAAGGACTACTTGCCCACCTCTTACCATGCGATTATGGTCCCATGTTGAATGCACCGGTTTTGTGCAGAAAAGCCATAAGTACATCCAGGCCAAAGAGACTTGTACTAACTTTTGAATTCCTGGTCTAATTCGTGCCATTTTGGGATGTGTTAAATGTCTATGTGTATTGTAAAGGGTGGGACATTGTATGTTTGAGTAAGTGATGTCTGTTCCATTGTCTCTCTGTGTGTATTGGCGATTGTCCTCTGTCCTGGAGACAACCGAGTTGTAATTCGATTGTCTCTCAGGACAAAGGGCAATGTGTATTCTCCTGATTATGTTAACCATGGTGTCTATGTGGGTTGTAACCTTTGTGTTATGGGTTAATGTATGGTTGTTGTGGGTGTCTCCCTTGCATGGGAGCAGGGGATAAAAGCAATTGTATTTTTCAATGTGAGGTCTTCCTGTAAAGATTTTCTAGCATTCAGCTTGGGCTAATGTATAGACTTATTTGGCGATACCAGCGATACTAGCGATAATAGCGAACTATTGCTCTGTGAAATACTTGGCTGTGCTATTTCAAGGGGAGAAGGGAATACTAGACGGTGACACGGATGATACCGTCACACTCTGTAATTATTTACGGGATCTAACGAAGGCCTATTAGCCCCAATCAAATTTTACCTGAAAATTCCATGTGGGGGGGGGGGGGGGGGGGGGGGCTAGCCCCCCTATTGAATACTACCAAATATCTGTGTTTTTATGTGAAATATCTCTGTAATTAAATGAGATCTAACGTTAAAACTACTTGATCTTACCGGATCTAACGAAGGCCTATTAGCCCCAATCAAATTTTACCTGAAAATTCCATGTGGGGGGGGGGGGGGGCTAGCCCCCCTATTGAATACTACCAAATATCTGTGTTTTTATGTGAAATATCTCTGTAATTAAATGAGATCTAACGTTAAAACTACTTGATCTTACCGGATCTAACGAAGGCCTATTAGCCTGAATCAAATTTTACCAGAAAATTGCATGTGGGGGGGCTAGCCCCCCCTGACGTAATACCAAATATCCATAATATCTCTGTAATTAAATGAGATCTAACGTTGAAACCACTTGATCTTACCGGATCTAACAAAGGCCTATTAGCCTGAATCAAATTTTACCCGAAAATTCCATGTGGGGGGGCTAGCCCCCCTATTTAATACTACATAATATCTGTGTTTCTATGTGAAATATCTCTGTAATTAAATGAGATCTAACGGTGAAATCACTTGATCTTACCGGATCTAACGAAGGCCTATTAGCCTGAATCAAATTTTACCAGAAAATTGCATGTGGGGGGGCTAGCCCCCCCTGACGTAATACCAAATATCCATAATATCTCTGTAATTATATGATATCTAACGTTGAAGCCACTTGATCTTACTGGATCTCACGATGCAGCACGAGACATATATATGAGTCTGGGTTATCACTGAGTTATAGCACCCGGTTTATGGTTATAATATCCATTATCTCCTGCTGCAGGACTTGTTCTGATCCTCCGATAGATCATTTGATCAGTCATCTTATGTTCCATAATTCTCCTGGTACTGTCTAGGAGATAAGTACTTAAATTGGATAGGAAAAAATAGTAAAACAAGATAAAAATATTTTTATGTGTATATTATATTTAGATTAATTTTTTCTGGTGATAGGCACTTTTTTGTGTCAAATATGTCCCCTGATGAGCCTGACACCAACCAGGCGAAACGCGTAGGGACTGTATTGGACTTTTGACTTCTCTCACACAATTTAGTTCACTTTATATCTTTAATATTGGGGTGCCTTCTGTCTATAAGTCTGGGTATTCTACTATATACCCTAAAAATTTATTCTTTTTATTATTTTTTGTACTTTAGCCCAGGTACCTCTTCAGGGTCCCCCCTATAGGTATCCATCCCTTGATAGGGTTTAACCAGGGACACCAGGAGGTACGAGAAACGGGATCGCCCCTATCGGGGCGGCTATTCCGTATATAGGTAGGGAAGGTACACTAGGGCCAGATATAGGGATATTTCCCACTAGGTCTTATTAATACCTACTAACTAATCTGCTAACATCCTCTGACCCTAGATTTTGTTTTTCTTTTCTTTCTTCTATTTCATTTATGATTAAGAGGGTGTATTGACATTTTATATTGTAAAGATTAAAAGTTATATTTTAGAATGATGGTATTACTGTGATTCCCTGGATCTCACGAAGGCCTATTAGCCTGAATCAAATTTTACCAGAAAATTGCATGTGGGGGGGCTAGCCCCCCCCCTGACGTAATACCAAATATCCATAATATCTCTGTAATTATATGAGATCTAACGTTGAAGCCACTTGATCTTACCGGATCTAACGAAGGCCTATTAGCCTGAATCAAATTTTACCAGAAAATTGCATGTGGGGGGGGGGGCTAGCCCCCCCCTGACGTAATACCAAATATCCATAATATCTCTGTAATTATATGAGATCTAACGTTGAAGCCACTTGATCTTACTGGATCTAACGAAGGCCTATTAGCGTGAATCAAATTTTACCAAAAAATTGCATGTGGGGGGACTAACCCCCCAATTTAATACTACCTAATATCTGTGTTTTATGTGAAATATCTCTGTAATTAAATGAGATCTATCGTTGAAACCACTTGTTCTAACCACCGGATCTAACGAAGGCCTATTAGTCTGCATCAAATTTTACCTGAAAATTGCATGTGGTGGGGCTAGCCCGATGCGGCTTTCCCAGCCAATGTTCCACAGCCTCCTGGCTGTATAGAGCACAGTACACCCACTGTCTCAATTCCAATGTCTCTTGTGGGGGATTAAGCCTCAGTAGTCCGCCTGACTATGGCCCTGCGACCCTCCCAGGCGTTGCTGTGTCCCCTAACCCCAGGCTACCACCCAGCCTCATGGCCCCTCAGCCTTGCCCGGCTGAGACCACACTCCCAGAGCCTCCAGGCCTCTGTCCACGGGTAACACACTCCCCCTTTTACTGACACCCTGGGAGATGCTTTATGCAGGACTGAGTATCTTTAGTTGGTCTCACCTGTGGCGAAATACCATTCCTTCCTTGCCTCTAACCTGTGTGAGATCTGTCACTGTCTCACATACCCCCCCTTTGTTCAAGCCTGTGAGGGTGAACACATGCATAACCACCTGCCCTATAACCTTCCCTTTGTTCTGCAAGACCCATGCCGGCAGAGCCCAGTTTATCACAAACATCAAGCTCACAGACTTGCCACTCTTACCGTCAGATTCAACCGACGTTTGGTTGCCACTAGCAACCAACTTGGGTTCCCAGGACTTGGCCATCGATTGCAGAACCACCCTCAATGCATTCTACAGATGTTATTAATATCATCTGGCATGGGCGGTACACACTCTAGCACTGCCATATTTATCACCATTTTTACATCAGTGACATTTTTACCAACCAGGGCCGCTTCCCCCTGATCACAACCTGCAATGGAAAAAGCGTGTCATCAACATCGTCACATATTTCATATGACATCATACTTTAATTAGGCTCTGTAGACGACTGGGCACCTTTACTTTGCACCCTAGGGTTACCACTGTTTTCAATGGTCACATCACTTAAAGGGTTCAGTACCGATTCTGCAGGAGCTTCATCACTAGCTGCAGAAGGGTTTCTATTTCCCCACAGTCCTCATCCCAAAAAGGACACTGTGGCCCCACTTCACCTCATGTATGCACACTTTAGTATTACCAAGTTCATAAGTCCCAGTTCCCACTGGATTCTCGCATTCAGTGAGAGCCACCGGACAGTTCATATTATCCCCATGAATGTCCCGCACATAGTTTTCAGCCACCGGGCTGGTCTGAACCAGGATCACCTGACCCTCTGCAACATACGGAATAATAGAAATGCTCTTAACCACAGACGTTACGGGGTCGGCGCTTCCAAGGGCAGCACTCTGCTCCATCAACAACCGATCCTAACTCTGTACCAGCTGCCTCATGATTTCCTCCATGGCACTGGTTTTCCACCAGACCAGACCACATTTCACCGAGCAGTGGTTTCTCCTAGCAACAGCATCACGGTTCCAATGCAACTCCTCTCCAGGACTCGGTACAGACTGACATGGAATATAGGAACTCCTGAGAGCTGAACTGCTCTCCACCTCAGGTTGCTCCCGTTGGTTGCCCTTAGCAATGGCACATATCACCTCAGGTATAAGCACTTTCCACCACACCGGACCATCTTTCACCCAGATCGCCATTTTGACCACCACAACATTTTTCCACCGATCAGTCTCTTTCACGTTCCTATTGTGCCTAGCAACACTTTACTTTTCCGTTGCCTCTAGCAACCAAGTTGTGTCCCTTTGCCATGGACAATGCCCTTGCTGGTGTCCGCAGGTGCCCTGGTGCCCACTTCCTCCACCAATTGTGAGGGGTAGCTTTCTCTCATGGGATTATCCTCATAGATACGGCTTCAGGACACCAGGTTTAAGGTCCAAACAGTGCATTTATTGTGGCACATCAGCAAAAGCAGAACAACAAAACAATAAACACTCGCCCGTCCAGGCTCTAACTAATACATTAACATCTCTGACTCACCTATTAGGTACAGTTCACAACCTGTGAACTGATGCAGCTTTCCCAGCCAATGTCCCACAGCCTCCTGGCTCTACAGAGCACAGTACACCCACTGTCTCAAGTCCAATGTCTCTTGTGGGGGATTAAGCCTCAGTAGTCTGCCTGACTATGGCCCTGCGACCCTCCCAGGCATCGCTGCGTCCCCCAACTCCAGGCTACCACCCAGCCTTGTGGCCCCTCAGCCTTGCCTGGCTAAGACCACACTCCCAAAGCCTCCAGGCCTCTGTCCATGTGTAACACATGCCACCCTTTAACTGACACCCTGGGAGGTGCTTTATGCCAGTCTGAGTACCTCCAGCTGGTCTCACCTGTGCTGGAATAGGGGTGTGGACTGCACTATCCACCCCTTCCTTGCCTCTAACCTGTGTGAGATCTGTCACTGTCTCACAATACATACATGTAAGGCTTTGTTCGCATCACCATTCAGCCTTTCCGTTCTCCTGCTCTGTTTAGGAGCAGGAGAACGGAAAGGACGGAGAAGGCACATAACTGAGCTAAACGGAGCCTAAGGACCCCATAGACTATAATGGGGTCCGTTATCTTTCCGCTCAGGAGATGATTTTGGAGCAGAGACAAAAGTTGTGCATGCAGGACTTTTGTCTCCGCTTCAAAATCATCTTCTGAGCGGAAACAAAACTAACCCCATTATAGTCTATGGGGTCCTAAGGGCTTCGTTTGGCTCAGTTATGTGCCTTTTCCGTCCTTTCCGTTCTCCTGCTCCTAAACGGAGCAGGAGAACGGAAAGGCTGAATAATGATGTGAACGAAGCCTAAGGCACAGAGCTTGATGGCTATACTCACATAAATGTAATGCACAGAGCTTTATGGTTATACACATAAATGTTAGGCACAGAGCTTGATGGTTATACACATACATGTAAGGCACAGAGCTTGATGGTTATACACATACATGTAAGGCACAGAGCTTGATGGTTACATGCAACAATGTAAGGCAGAGAACTTGGTAGTTACACACACATAAATGTTAGGCAGAAAGCTTGATGCTTACACCCATAAATGTAAGGTAGATAACTTGGTAGTTACACAAACATAAATGTGAGACACAGGATTGTCGGTTACACAGGTAAATGTGTGGTGCAGAGCTTGGCAGTTAAACACATAAATGTTAGGCACAGAACTGAACTTGGTAGTTACACAGAAATAAATGTTAGGCAGAGAGCTTGGCAGTTAACATAACTGTGAGGCACAGAGTTTGATGGCTACACACACTGCCATCATATACTTGCTCACGGGGAAGCTGTCCGCTCCCGTCTTGATTAAAGAAAACCTGCCAAAGAACCTGCAGTGAGCGTGATGTACTCGCCACTTGATAACGCTGCCCGTGCGTGATGGCATTATCACTGATGATGTCACAGCATGCACCCAGTGTGATCACATTGTGACCTCATCTCACTCGCCACAGGTCCTTTGGTAGGTTTTCTTTAATCAAGACAGGAGCCGACTGCCTCTCTGCAAGCAAGTGGATGAGGCGAGTATAATTTTTATCTTTTTTAACCCCTAATAAGCTTAATGTGAGTCACAGATGCCACAATCATTGTCGAAAGTGGCATCTGAGGGGTTCAATGAAGGGGTGCAACACAATCGCCGTTCCCCATCATTGTGCCCACTCCGTACAATCACAAAGTAATTTCAAACAAATTGAATTTCTTGTCGGTTTGGTAAAGCAGACGCATCAAATTTTTCAAAACTTCGTTCATCTCTTGTGACTACCTCAACATGCTACGCTATGTATTTGACTTGATGGAACTGGATGTTTTCTCAGCCTTACCCGTTTACGTTTTTAACCATTAGCAAAAATGAAATGCCCCGACTGTGGCACCACCACCATTGTCATCATATTTCTTATCTGAAGTGTGACAGGGTTGATGATGTTAATAGTTCATTATTGTACCATGATAAGGAAGCATTGTCAGCGTCCAAAGCAAAAATAGCCCAGACCTGTAAATACAACCCGCAGCCATGACCACTTCCTGTTCAGCTAATTATCTTACAGAAGATGAAATGAGCCATCGCATAATCTAAGGGAGCACCAAATGTTGGAGCCTCCTGTCCTGGTCATTGTCTTTCAAGACCTCATTTAATTCTATCAAACATTACCCGCAACAACAACATCTTTACATTAGATTAAAGCAAGGAAATTCCAGTCCCTTCCCTTTCCATATTTACATTACAGGACTTTCATAAGCAATTGGAGCATTTACTTTATATGATGGCGACATCATGTTCAGTAATGAGCTTCAAAGGGTCTTCTAGATACTCTACAGTATGACCTTCATTAATGTCTGACCTATGCAATGAAAGAGTCATTTGTCCAGACATGGAGGCTTTTAGTAGGTGGGCATGTCCTCTGTTAACAGACCTAAAGTGGCAATTATGGGTCCTTTAATTACCAGTGGCACCACTATGCTCTTTGAAACGTAACCCTTGATTCAAATAGTGTTCACACTTCTAGACTGTAACCCCACTCGAGAATGGATTCAACATGGAGGTGAATGCAGCACATTTCAAAGGAACAGAACTTTACGCTGACTGGCTCACAGATCATCATGGTCACAGTCAAGGACACTTAACTTAGCAGTTACAGTCTCAGATGGGTTCAGAGCTTGACGGTTACAGGTAATGGCATACACTCGGCAATTCAGTCTATAATGGGCATGCAGATTGATGGTTACAGTCCCTATTGAGCTCACAGAGAAACTCATAGTGCTTAACAAACACAATACCACCAACACCTCGGGACTCTCTCTTGGCCTCTGTTCATAGCTACAAACCAGTGTGCTGGTACATGTAGCACTTGTCTGCTTTTGTGTATCAGCTATGGTGTACGGAGTCGGAGTTACTGGTCTAAATCATGACTCCTAAGTCCCAACCTTCCCAGATCCAGTGGAACAGTCCCACCATTCCAGGACTGCTGGTGGTTTGGCTGAGGGAGACGTGATACAATGACATCTCTGTGCCTGCTGCTCTGCTAATCTACAGACCGAAAGACTGGAGAGAAGAGCAGATCTTCTCTGAATCCTGGGTGCGTGAGTATTCAAACTAAGGGTGCATCACTGTGTATAGGGACACTTATGAGGGCCTCATACATTGTGTGTGGGGGCACTTATGGGGGATTTATACCATGTTGGGAGCATTTATGGAGGCCTCATACTGTGTGGGTGGCACTTATGGGTGCCTTTTACTGTGTACTTATGGTGGCATCATACTGTGTGAGTAGCACTTTATGGGGCAACTCCCTTTATGGAGTCACTTTAGGGGTATTATATTATGTGGGGCTCACTTAAGGAGTCACTGTGTGGAGGACACTTATGATAACTTTCAACTGTTTGGGGGACACTTACGTGGGCCTCATATTGTGTGTGGGGGACACTTATGGGGGCCCTATACTGAGGGTACTTATAATGGGCCTCATAATGTGTGATTAGCACTTTATGGGGCATCTCTCTGTATGGGGACACTTCAGGGGTATTATACTATATGGGGCACTTAGGGGCATCACTCTGTGTAGAGAACACGTATGAGAACTTTCAACTGTGGGGACATTCTTTTATGTGGGGGACATTTAGGGATGTCATACTCCAGATCTCAGTTTCAACATCATTCCTAGGTGCTACTTGTCTGGCACCTGACAGGTTCTCTGTATACCTCTCTTTAAGAGACTAAATGTTCAATAGCGTGCAAACAAATCTTCTCTTGCACTCATATTAAAAGCATCAGGAAGTCAAATACAGATGATCCACCTTGTGGATATGAGTAAGGACGTGTTGCTCTGTCCAAAACGCGTCACTGTCTGTATTTGACTTCCTGAGGCTTTTAATATTTAGAAATAAAGAAGTTTTGGATTTTATCCGGATGAGTGCTGGAGAAGATGTGTTTTCAAACTATTGAACATTGCTGCTGATATGGGTTTCCTGCCTCGCACCATCGGGATTTGAAGGATTGTGTAATAGATGTGGACTTACCAGTATTTATGCATAACATTTAAAGGCACAGTGCCTGCAAGATAAAAGTATTCTAATAAAACATGAGCACAACGTGAAAACATACCAGCTAACTTCTGTGGGGCATTGCAGTGCTTGTACTGGACTATTTCCAGCAGTCCAATAGAGTTGAAAGGAGCAGCAGAACACATGAATAACCAGGAACACAGGGCCCCTGTTTTGGGGGAGACCCAGTGGTCAGACCCATGCCGATCAGACACTTATCTCCTATGGATAGGGGATACGTATTTGTAAGGGGACAACCCCTTTAACTCATAGGGGATAGTATCTCATGGTTTCCAAAATTAATAGGAATAAAACTTGCTAAAAGGGGTTGTCTCAATTTACAAAAAGTGCCACTCTTGTCCATGGCTCGAGTATTGTACAAGTACTTTACCACAAGTCCTTCAAGTGAATGCCGCAGAGCTGGAATACCAGTCATAGTCCATGGATAAGAGTAGAGTTGTTTCTGGAAAAAAAACTTTGGCAAAATAGGCGTTAATTGGCCAATGTTTTTTGTGTCTCTCGTTTTGCTGAGGAACCGTCTTGGAGCAGGAAAAAGCTACTTTGTGCAGCGGAAAAGTGGAAAAAAGATTGAACCACCCAGCAAAAAGAAAGGGTTGCCTGCCATGCGCTACCTTCTGGATTGCAAAATATTGCAGAAAGAATAGCGAGACAAGGACGAAAACTATGACGTGGGACGACGAGCCTAAAGTGCTCTGTATTGTATAGGACATAGCTTCAGAACAGGAGAAGTTACTGCTCCCACCACCAGAGGTAGGCAGGGACCTGAACATTGCACATGTTATGTGCTATGCTGATGATCCCAGGACTTATAAAACTGCTGTAGAGGAGCATATGGATTTTCTTTTCTCCAGATCATTAAGTGAAAATATATCATTACATTCAGCTGAGCTAAACCTGCAAGACAATATCCCTGGTCTAACAGTGAATTTCTTGATAACAAACTCCCTTTAAATCAAGAGGGTGTAGAACAAAATACGGTATTCCAAGGGAGTGAAGTATTTATCCATTGTCAAGTTGCATTTACTATAGAGAGGGAATATAATATAGGAGAAACCCTTTGATCCTGAATAATTATTTCACTTTATTGGGAAATTTTTGATGAAATACTTGGAATTTTACTGTAGTCACTTTGGCCAGGACCCAGTGGTAATGTGACTGCCTTTCCATTAGTCACATGCATTGTTGACATGACTGCATTGTGTTTGACCCTTGTCCTGCCCATACTTTCTTCCTCAATAAAAGAAAAACAGATTCCTCCCGAGAAATGCTGAACACAAAGAGCCAAGAGGGAATATTTTTATTTTATTTTTAGCCATGACCGAAGGCGGGTCCTACAATCAGCACAGCATGAAGGATGGAGAATACACAGATTAAAGTGGAACTCAATGCATGCATTTCAACAGCTGGAAGTTCAACTGAACAAATACAAACTTTTCTTGACATTTTATCCTCCGGCCCCATGATAGTTTTGGTGCGTGTTGTTGCAGTAACTTCCTGATCGGGGTATCTTTCTTGATGTCACTAGCATCTGCTGAAAAGATATTTTTTCTCTATACAGGTAATGTCATTCGACAAGTCAAATCAAGTTTCCAAGCTGCATTGTAGATTAGTTGTTAAGCAGAGACAGGAAGGATTTTAGGAGTTCTATATAAAATGTTCATCTCTTAAAGGACAAACATCAATGTGGGTGCTTTACGGGTGGGGGGGGGTCAAGACCTGATTTTCTTTACTAAAAGTTAGCACTGCATAACAAAAACTCCATAAAAAATTTCCTCATCTGCAACAATGGCCGCCCTATAGTTGAAGTTCCTTCTAATGAAATAAACATCTTGAAATTCGAATTGGGTCAAGTTGATCGTCAGATTTGTTTGGGTCTGAACAAATTTGACTTGAATTAAAAGTGCCCCAAATGCCCTGAAAATCATGTATGACACTCTGAGGTCTCCTGGGACTGTATCCAACCTGTTTCAAGCTCATTAACAACCAAGACAGCATTAATAATGTCAAAGTGGTAGCCCGTGGTCCAAAAATGATCCTTTTTTTGTTGCAGAAGTCTTCTTCTGTGTCTTCTGACCTGCAAATGGTGTCCATTATTTGAGCGATTCATCGAAAATGAATTTCAAACATTTTGGACTTACTAGAATTCAAATTTTTTGTGAAATTCCTAATGAATTTGATTAGTCTAGAATCAATTTGGTCTAAGCTAAAGTAAGGGTGGACACCCTTAGAATAACAATCTGCTCAGCTGCTCCTAGTCTATAACATGATGATGGCAAGTCAAATACTATATTCAACGTGACACACTCTCTTTAAAATATGTAGGTTATACAAAAACTCTCTATTGCAACTGAAGTTGACTTATGTGCAGTTAGCAGGAGCAGGCAGAGTGACAGGAATAGATCAGATATTGACATATAATAAATCTTTCTAGAATACTACTCTTTAGAGAAGACCAGCCCTGATGTGGTAGATGTCTACAGTATGATAGATGGGCAATTCCCTATGTAATTGGCCTTTATTCCCATAAGCATATACCAGATGGTAGGACCTCGGGTTTATTTGACCTGAACTTACAGCATCATAAATGGGCCATGACATACATGACTAACACTGATGGATAATACATAAGGCTTGATGTGTAGCATCATCTTCTATGAGGCATTGGCTGAAAACACCAGATCTCCATAGAATATTTGGGCACATTTATTAAGACTGGCGTTTTAGGTATTAATAAAGCCCTGCACTGGCGGTGGATCTACTGAAGTTATGTATAGGAGCCAGCCTCTACATAACTTTGGCAGATCCACTGCCGCCTATAAATGTAACACAGCTTCCTTGCTGTCGTACATTTAGACCATTTTCTATTCCTCAAACAAGTATAGAAAATGGTAAATTAGATAGGCCTGCCGGCCCCTCCCCTTTCCTGCTAATGCCACACCCATTTTTTTAACCACTTAGGGACCGGGCTCATTTTCATCTGACCAGTGCCAATTTATGTGGTGATAACTTTAAAACGCTTTGACTTATCAAGGCTATTCTAAAATAGTTTTTTCATCACATATTGTACTTCATGACACTGGTAAAATGGAGTAAAAAAAAAAAAATTTTATATTAAAAAAAACAAATTAACCAAAAAGTTAGAATTTCTCTACTTCTATAATACATAGTAATACCTACAAAAATAATTACTACTTTACATTCCCCATATGTCTACTTCATGTTTGGATCATTTTGCGAATGACATTTTATTTTTTGGGGATGTTACAAGGCTTAGAAGTTTAGAAGCAAATCTTGAAATTTTTCAGAAATTTTTAAAAACCCACTTTTTAAGGACCAGTTCAGGTCTGAAGTCACTTTGCGAGGCTTACATAATAGAAACCACCCAAAAATGACCCCATTCTAGAAACTGCACCCCTCAAGGTATTCAAAACTGATTTTACAAACTTTGTCAACCCTTTGAATGGAAAATGGAGATAAAATTTCCAAATTTCACTTTTTGGGCAGATTTTCCATTTTAATAATTTTTTTTTTCCAGTTACAAAGCAAGGGTTAACAGCCAAACCAAACTCAATATTTATGGCCCTGATTCTGTAGTTTACAGAAACACCCCATATGTGGTCGTAAACTGCTGTACGGGCACACGGTAGGGCTCAGAAGGAAAGGAATGCCCCCCTGATGCACGCCTAGAATAGAAAATCCATAAAAGTGACCCCAACTAAGAAACTACACCCCTCAAGGTATTCAAAACTGATTTTACAAACGTCGTTAACCCTTTAGGTGTTCCACAAGAGTTATTGGCAAATGGAGATGAAATTTCAGAATTTACATTTTTTTGCAAATTTTCCATTTTTTTTAAAAAGCAAGGGTTAACCGCCAAACAAAACTCAATATTTATGGCCCTGATTCTGTAGTAAACTGCTGTACGGGCACACGGCAGATTTTGCTGGACTGTTTTTTTTTTTTGACACCATGTCCCATTTGAAGCCCCCCTGATGCACCCCTAGAGTAGAAACTCCAAAAAACGTACCCCATTTTAGAAACTACGGGATAGGGTGGCAGTATTGTTGGTACAAGTTTAGGGTACATATGATTTTTGGTTGCTCTATATTACACTTTTTGTGAGGCAAGGTAACAAGAAATAGCTGTTTTGGCACCGTTTTTATTTTTTGTTATTTACAACATTCATCTGACAGGTTAGATCATGTCATATTTATATAGACCAGGTTGTCACGGATGCGGCGATACCTAATATGAAACTACACCCCTTAAGGTATTCAAAACTGATTTTACAAACGTCGTTAACCCTTTAGGTGTTCCACAAGAGTTATTGGCAAATGGAGATGAAATTTCAGAATTTAAATTTTTTTGCAAATTTTCCATTTTAATAAATTTTTACCAGTAACAAAGCAAGGGTTAACCGCCAAACAAAACTCAATATTTATGGCCCTGATTCTGTAGTAAACTGCTGTACGGGCACACGGCAGATTTTGCTGGACTGTTATTTTTTTTGACACCATGTCCCATTTGAAGCCCCCCTGATGCACCCCTAGAGTAGAAACTCCAAAAAACTTACCCCATTTTAGAAACTACGGGATAGGGTGGCAGTATTGTTGGTACAAGTTTAGGGTACATATGATTTTTGGTTGCTCTATATTACACTTTTTGTGAGGCAAGGTAACAAGAAATAGCTGTTTTGGCACAGTTTTTATTTTTTGTTATTTACAACATTCATCTGACAGGTTAGATCATGTCATATTTATATAGACCAGGTTGTCACGGATGCGGCGATACCTAATATGTATACTTTTTTTTATTTATGTAAGTTTTACACAATGATTTCATTTTTGAAGCAATAATTTTTTCAGTTTTTGGGCGATTACCTTGTGTAGGGTATGATTTTTTCGGGATGAGATGACGGTTTTATTGGCAACATTTTTGGGTGTGTGTGATTTTTTGATCGCTTGCTATTACACTTTTTGTGATGTAAGATGACCAAAAATTGTTTATTTAGCACAGTTTTTATTAAAAAAATTTTTTACAGTGTTCATTAGAGGGGTTATGTCATGTGATATTTTTTTTATTTATGTAAGTTTAACACAATAATATCATTTTTGAAACAAAAAAAAATCATGTTTTAGTGTCTCCATATTCTGAGAGCCATAGTTTTTTCAGTGTATGCGCGATTATCTTAGGTAGGGTCTAATTTTTAGCGGAATGAGATGACAGTTTAATTGGCACTATTTTTGGGTGCATATGACTTTTTGATCGCTTGCTATTACACTTTTTATGATGTAAGGTGACAAAAAATGGTTTATTTAGCACAGTTTTTATTTTTTATTTTGTACGGTGTTCAAATGAGGGGTTAGTTCATGTGATATTTTTATAGAGCCGGTCGATACGGACGCAGCGATACCTAATATGTATACTTTTTTTAATTTATGTAAGTTTTACACAATAACAGCTTTTTTTAAACAAAAAAAAATGATGTTTTAGTGTCTCCATATTCTGAGCCATAGTTTTTTTTTTTGTTCCCATTACTGCCGGCCGCGCGGCGGTGATCGGAAGTACCTCGGTGACCTGTACGCCCTGTGTCCTTAAGAGGTTAAACCTGGCATGAGCATGGAAAAGTCGCAGATTGTGGCATAAAGGTGCTTTGTGCCACAATCTGCGCCAGAAATATGCCTAATACACCTATTGGCTTATTTCTGTTTCATAAATGACCCCCATTAGGTTCAAAGAAGTCACCTCTCCTAAGGCACAGCAATGTGGACATGACTGCATTATAGCAAGGGCAAAAGGGGCAAGTTCCTCTAGGACTTCTACTGTACCGCTTGACTGACAAAATGAAGGACCTGACCCTTTATCTGGGCCCCATATAGCAATATTAGGAAGTGTATTGGTATATGGTGTATTGGATTATTATGTTACTGTTAGATAGTCCCATTACTTTCAGTACAGTTTGCGTTAGTAAATATCCATTTCCAAAAACAGATAGGACACCCCACCCAACACTAGCAAAAAATGTGCATCCCCAGGAGCCTAAACAGACATTAACTTTGGCCGAGCTGAAGGATACATACTAAACACCAGCTAATCTTGTGACCCTCAATTCAATAGAAAAAAAAGTTATACAACAATGCTCCTTAAAGGGAGTTTGTCAGCAGTTCTGTCCATGCTAAACTGCTGACAGCACTAGGGCTGGGCTTGGCAGAGTAGGATATACCTTTTGTGGAGCTTTATTCATCAGGAGTAGTATGATTATAAAGTTTTATTCTGCCAGACTTTGCTCCAGCAAGTGCCCTGGAGGCAGGGTTTCACTGTGGCGTGCCCTCCGCATTAAGTGCTTCACAGCCCCTCCCCTTTGTCCTGAGTGACAGCTCAGTATCCAATTAGGAGACCACTACAGCTGTCAGTCAGAGCAGAAGGGTTGGGCCACGAAGGAACTCAATACAGAGAGCACTTCACAGTGAAGTTCCACCACAAGGGAACTTCTAGGAGCAAAGTTCTCCATAATCACACTACTCCTAACAAAAAAATATAATATAAATACTTAATCTACTAAAATCTTCTGCTTATAAAAATAGAAAAAACAATCAGGACACTGAATTTACATTCAGACCACTCAAAATAACCGAACAGTAGTAATAATATTTAGAGAAATACTTCTGTGATTAAGGGGGAAACATTGTTTCCTATGGACTCGGTGTTTCCGCTTATAACAAAAGTAATCTCCACAAAATGGCAGTGACATTTCCTCTTCACATTGGACCAGCCTTACTGTAATTTTAAACCTTTCATCACTCTCCCCCAAAAGGAAATTTTGTTAGAGCTCCATTATATAAGTAACTACAGATAATATTTGTTGTGCTTTCTTGCATAAGCCTGACATTGGGACATCAATGACGAGCAAAAGTGTTTTCTTTTGTAATCTGATTATAATCAATGGGTAAAAAAAATAAAAGGAATGAGGGACAAAAAGGTCTATTTTTGACTAACACCCAAGTAACCCCTTGTATGCTTACTAGATGGTAAAAATAGGAAGAAAGGACAACCAAATGTGGAACTTGTACTCTGAGAAAAAAATAAAAATTCTTGGTTTGAGGTGAATAAGCCTATTTGCTGTAATAAGGAAACCATGAGGTCAAACCTGCTCAGTTGGATAAATTTTTAAGGTGGTGTAAAATCTAAAGTATTTGTGTCCATGCTGAAGTCTTAGCAACAGGCCCCCTGGAGTGGTAGTGCCTAGTCAGCATGGTCTCATCCTCATTGAAACTGAAAATCTCAATGTGATTCACTAACAATCTGATGTCTATAGGGCTTGTTCAGTTAGTTTCCTAACCTCCACTGTCAGGTAGAATTGGTTAGGTTGGATCATTAATTTACAAACAGCATCCAGAATACACAGAAGGCACAATAGACCTTGAGGAACTACATATACCATAAAACACGCTAAACTAGGACAAGATCAGAAAAACGGAATCTGGAAGTATATGCACATGGCAAACTATTTCCAACAGTCTGACTGGTGTAAGACCTGAATATATAACCCTAACCCTAAGTTCACACCTGAGCGTTTTACAGCGCGTTCAAACGCGCTGTAAAACGCTCAACACGTGAAAACCAATGCTTCCCTATGGCCCTGGTTCACACTTGAGCGTTTTACAGCGCGTTTAAACGCGCTGTAAAACGCCCGACGCAAAAATAAGTTCTTGAGCTTTTTTTTTGGTCGTTTGTCGCGCGTTTGGGCCATAGACTCATTGGACAACACTGCAGTCAATCACACAAACGCGCGTCAAACGCGCGTTTACTATTGCGAAAAAACGCGCATAAAAACGCGCGACAAATACGCGCGTTTTACGCGCGTCTCAGAAACGCTCAGGTGTGAACCCAGGGTTAAGGCTAGACCATCAGCAACTCCACCCTAATCAACCAGACAAGCTTGGCGAAAACTAGACCAAGATTCAGATGTAAGGTAAAGGTGAATAGGTGAACATGAATCAGCAGGAGAGACAGCTAATTCCTTCATGGTTTTAATGGGTGATGAAAACCTACACATGGATTTGCTCTCCACGGTGAGAATGTACTTGAGTCATGAATAAAGAGTTTTGGCCATGAGAACTTCCTGTCTCAGGTGGTTAGGAGTGCGGTGTTGCCAAGTATCACCTAAAAAAGACCAAATTCTATTTTAGCTACCGTAATTGTAACCCAGCAATGTATGCCCTTAGATGACATGGTCAATGGTGTCATCTAAAGAGTTATGGAGAGAGAGAGGAGG
Source organism: Bufo gargarizans (assembly GCF_014858855.1). Classification (NCBI taxonomy): domain Eukaryota; kingdom Metazoa; phylum Chordata; class Amphibia; order Anura; family Bufonidae; genus Bufo; species Bufo gargarizans. The sequence continues at coordinate 36,041,686 of NC_058083.1, forward strand.
ATCCTTCTTCCTCCTCATTGGTCTTGCAGCAATTTGGTTGCAGTGTATTACATCCAGTAAGTGAATATAATACTGCATGTTCAAGTCCTACTGCTTGGGACATAAAAAAAGTTTTAAAAAGTGTTTAGAAAAACTAAAACTAAAATAAAAAATCCAATGTATTTTTCCCTTGTTGTATTGATTTTTTTTCATGATAAATTGGACTTCCTAACCAGAATAGAGCTAAGGTAAGGTTCAACACATCTGTATCTAATTGTGGTATTGTCCGAATCATAATGACCTGTGTAATAAAGTTACAATGTCATTTATTCCAGCCACTTAATGGTGCATGCATTGGCTGTGGTTTTTTACCCCTTCTTCCTTAAAAAAAAGTTTATAAATGTTACATTAGATGTACCCCAAAATAGTGCAATTTATAAATACACTTCCTGAAAAAATAATAATAATACAAGCCCAGGCTTTAGAAATGCAGTTTGAAGTACCATAGAACAGTGTTTCCCAACCAGTGTGCCTCCAGCTGTCGCAAAACTACAACTCCCAGCATGCCTGGACAGCCTTTGGCTGTGCGGGCATGCTGGGAGTTGTAGTTTTGCAACAGCTGGAGGCACACTGGTTGGGAAACACTGCCATAGAAGACTGCGTCTCATCTTAGATATTTGAAGAACATCCACAGAATATGCTATAAATGTATGATGGCTGTGGGTACCACCTCCCACTTATCTCTAGCATGGAAGCCCCCAACCTTGTCCCACCTCCCCTCTCCCATCCCACTGGTCACTGTGTCCAGGCCATGAGACATAGCCAGGCTTACAGAAACAGCTGAGTTCACTGTGTTACACTGTTTTCATAATATCTATGGAAGATATAGGGCTGTTTCACACGAGCGGATGTCGTGCGTGACATCCGCTGCGTGAATGACAGCCAAGACCCGATGCGGACTGCAGAAGCACGGAGCATTAACATGACTGATAATGCTCCGTGCCTCTCTATGATCTCTTTACTAAAAAATCATGGTGACAACTTTATCTCATTGTGATTTCGTAGTACAGAGGTCACAGAGAGGCACGGAGCATTATCAGTCATGTTAATGCTCCGTGTCTCTGGTGTCCGCATCGGGTCTTGGCTCTCTTTCACGCAGCGGATGTCACGCACGGCATCCACTCGTGTGAAACAGCCCTTACTGTAGCACAGTGGGCGTGACTGTTTCTACAGCAAGCCCCTGAGGTGCTGGTGCAGAGGATAATTTGCGGGACAGGTTCAGACCTATTCCTTTTCAATGGGGCCGGAATGTGCTGTCCGCTTCCGCATTTGCGGATCCGCACTTCCGTTCCGCAAAAAAATAGAACATTTCCTATTCTTGTCCACAATTTCGGACAAGAAAAGGCATTTTCTATAAGGGTACTTTCACACTTGCGGCAGGACGCATCCGACAGGCTGTTCATCATGTCGGATCCGTCCTGCTGCTATTTCGCCGCTACGTTCCCATTGGCTATAATGGGGACGGGGGCGGAGCTCTGGCGCAGCACGGCGTTGCACGGCAAAAGCCGGCGGACTAAAAATTCGGACATGCAGTTTGGCGGTCCGGCGGCACTGCGAAATAGCCGCAGGACGGATCCGACATGGTGAACAGCCTGTCGGATCTGTCCTGCCACAAGTGTGAAAGTGCCTTAAGAGTGCCGGCGATGTGCGGTCCGCAAAATGCGGAACGCACATTGCCAGTGTTTGTGTTTTGCGGATCCGCAATTTGCATACGGATGTGTGAAGTGAATAGACCCTAAGAGTAGTAGTGGCCCTGATGATATGTTGTAATGCTGTGTCACAGTGCAGTCAGTCCCTCCCTGGGGTGAAGGAACCAGGTAGAGATTATAGAACTAAGAATCTCTTTCTTCACTAAGTGCAGCACGTCCAGGAGCAGTTCTTACAAAGTGCACTTTCTCCTGCCAGATAATGGGGTATGGTGACTGGTAATGTGGCAGAAGATGACACTCAGAAGTCTACTAGCTGACAGTCTCTCTCGCTCTCGCCTGATTCCCTTCTCTACAGCTGTACTCTGCTACCTGTGGCTGTAGGTGTCCACTGCATGATGCAGGCTGCTAGCTATGCCTGTCCTGAACTACAGTAATGGGGTACACCACCATACACTACCGTACCACCACATACTGCCAGACCAATATATATTACCAAACGGCCATACACTACCATAGCACCATATGCTGCAATACTACAATATATTGTCATACTATTATATACAGCTATACCACCATACATTGCCATACTGATATACACTGGAATACAACTATATGTAGTGTCCCACTAGGTAAAGGTGGGCACTGCACAGGTTAATGTGTTGCATTGCATTAAATGTCATGTGTTTGTTTTCCCTGTATTATCTGGGTGTCAGGCCTGTCAGGGTGTAGTTTAGCCTCCCAGACGTTAGAGGGAGCTGGAGAGCCCTAGTTACATATAGGAAGGCCCAGACAGGGAAGTGGTAGTTCATTCCAGGGGACTAGAGGAGTCACCTCGTCCACCTGAAGCTCCTGAAGCTAGGATCAGCTCAGTAGAGACACCCCAGTTGTAGGATCCAACCTCCTGGGAGAAACTTACAGTTATTTACCTGATAAGAGGAGGCGTCCCAGGGTAAGTGAAGTGACCCTGATAGGCAGAAGATCTTAGGAATCATAGCAAGCAGTATAATACCTGAGGAAGGAGATAACCAAGGATATAAGCCACCCTTTTAGGCATCCGGGCCTTGGGAGTTATCAAGCCAGAGTGGGAGTTCTAGAAAGGACAGTGTAAAAGTACAACCTGCTGCTGAGTGCTTGTGGAATTTACCCTCAGTGTAACTTGCATGACTATTGCCTGCCATATCTGTGAATAAGCCCCTTCTGTGGAACTGTAATACAGAGACTATACTACTCCCTGCTGTACAAAGTTGGATTGTCCAGTAAAGTTTACGTTTGGTTCACTGCATACTTGTGTACCTTCATCTTTCCAACCACCCACCGGCGTGCCACCGGCCAAAGGCACTGGCGTCACGAATACCACAGGGACCTTGCCCCAGGCACACAAAATACCTATAACATCCAGGGCACCTCAACTACCATCAGGCCTGGTCCCTATCTACAGAGCGTGCCCCAGAGGAACTGTGTCTACCTCTCCTTCACTGCCACGCGCCTGCCCAGGGTTCCGCAAATATAGTGAGTACCCTCGATTGCCCATAACTGTGACCTCACTTCGTCTATACCCTGCAGGTCTGGCGTGTTGCATATATACTATCATACTGCTTTACACTGCCTTAATGGCAAATATACTGCCATACTGCCACCTACTGCCATGCTACCATATACTGCTAAACCATCATACATTGCCATAACACTATGTACTGCAATCTGGCCATCCATTGCCATACTGTCATATACTGCCAGACCATTACACTTTGCCATATCGCCATACATTGCCTTGCGAGTATATACAGCCATACTCCCATATACTTGTATACATTTACATATTGCCATAAACATGTATACTAACATACCACAATATCCTGCCATACCACCATATACTGGCATACCACCTCATACTGCCTTACTGCTATACACTGCCATACAGTACGTTAGGTAGAGGAAATAAAAAAAGGAAGGGGGGTTAATCTCTATTCCTCTACAGAAGCAGTTCGAGAATATCCAGCAGGGCGCCAGAGGAGGGACCTGTGAATGTAATAACGAAGGCGGAAGTTATGTATTTTCGGTTTTTTTGGTGTCGGAGGGATATTAGGCTGCCAGGGGAAAAAAACCATCAGGGGGATACCCTAATGGATGAGGTATAGACAAAAGAGATAGAACAAAATATATTTTTTACCCCTTTTGGCGGCGCCACCATCCCTCGGATGAGAAGTGTATATTAATATATTAAAATATAGCCCTTGGTGGGTTATTGTCTTCCAAAGATTATTATTATTTTTTTACATAAGTGTTAAAATTAAAATTACTGGCACGTACGTTAAAAAGACTCGATTAGGCTACTTTCACACTAGCGTTCGTCGGTCCGCTCGTGAGCTCCGTTTGAAGGGGCTCACGAGCGGACCCGAACGCAGCCGTCCAGCCCTGATGCAGTCTGAATGGATGCGGATCCGCTCAGACTGCATCAGTCTGGCGGCGTTCAGCCTCCGCTCCGCTCGCCTCCGCACGGACAGGCGGACAGCTGAACGCTGCTTGCAGCGTTCGGGTGTCAGCCTGGCCGTGCGGATCCGTGCGGATCCGTCCAGACTTACAATGTAAGTCAATGGGGACGGATCCGTTTGAAGATGCCACAATATGGCTCAATCTTCAGGCGGATCCGTCCCCCATTGACTTTACATTGAAAGTCTGGACGGATCCGTACGAGGCTATTTTCACACTTAGCTGTTATATGCTAAAATAATGCAGACGGATCCGTACTGAACAGAGCCTCCGTCTGCATTATTATGATCGGATCCGTTCAGAACGCTAGTGTGAAAGTAGCCTTAGAGGTAAATCAAATGATGTCATAACATAAATTCAAAGTAAAATTTTGACTCACTTCACCCAGGAGGTATCGGATGGGATAAACTCAAAACAGCCACCGGATCACCTCCTGCGCCTGGGTAGCCTGTAAGATCTCACGGAATAACAGCAGTCCAGTCGAGCTTCTTGTCAACCATTGAACCACAGGGTGAACCCAGGGTAGACGTATTTGTGGTCTTACGCTGATTTCCATGGGTATTTTCTTCAATAGAGTCTTTTGGTCCTTCAGATATGGTTAACCACACTTCTCATCCGAGGGATGGTGGCGCCACCAAAAGGGGTAAAAAATATCTTTTGTTCTATCTCTTTTGTCTATACAGTACATTGCCATACATCATATAGTACTATTCTGTCATACACTGCTATACTGCTATTCACTGCCATTCCACAACACTACACCACTGTCATGTGCATAAATGACACCGCTATACAATGTCTAGATAACATGGTTATATTTTTAGATGCCGAGCATCTCAGATTTGTAGTCAGTCCCTGCTAGGAATCATCCAGGAGAGTGGAAAGCCTCTTCTATGGCAGCGGCCCAATGGCCATGGCCTCCTGAAAGCATTAGCCATAGTCCATTATTCCACTGTCCTTACTTCCCCTTATCCACTCACATATTCGTGTATGGGAGGATGCAGAGCATGCCAACAAGTTCAGCCAAGGGAGTCATATCTGCTAAAATTAACATGATCCAGGAGCTTAACTGATAAAACTGCCATGTTTGTATATAATTTTTATCTCGTTCGAGGATTACAAGGAATTATGGGAAACCTCCAGAGACAACAATATGCTGTGCAGTACACCGGCAGCTCCATGATATTTATTTTATCAGACCATGGAATGAACAATTTACCGTTTATCGACTTTCATTTTCTAAATTCTTCTGGTTGATCAGCGCTGTGGTTGCACGCAATTCCTTTAACCCTGAAATATTCCAGGAATGTAGACATATTCTTATAGCATACCAATTTGGAATGCAGCATGACGGCTCAGGGGATAGCCCGGTTGCCATTCACACTGGGGTTTGAATCTGACCAGGGACATCTGCATGGAGTTTGTTATAGTTGCCTCCAAAAAACTTACTAACAAGTTAATTTGGAATTTAAATGAGGACTGGAGTGGAATGGGATATTCCATCGAAGAGGTCGATATTTGGTTGATAATTAAGTTGAGTAGAACCTGAATTGAAATTTTTGAAAAATTTGCACATAAAACGAATTTCACAAGCAGTGGTGATGCCCTATCAAACTGTTTGCAGAGACACATACTTGTGGTTCACCTGATTAACTCCTTCATGACATGTACAGTGGATGTTGGAACGGCATCCCGAGCGGAGCAGATGCCATAGCCGTTGGATGCCTGCAATGGAGACTCTCTCATTGCACCAAAGCAGTATCTCAGTTAAGTTGATTTCTGGGGGCTTTCTTGTCTTCAGGCTCAAACATGTCTCTCTAACCAGGGAATGGGGCCAGCCCTGGTAACTAGGCCAGTGTTACCTACTTGTTGCCCATTCATAACCTTTTGGCATATACATAGTGCCCAAGAAAATAAGTACTTCAACAATAAATCACAACATTAAACTCTCTATTATAAGATTAAAGGGGTTTTCTGAGATAGGTCGTCAGTATCTGATCAGTGGTGGTCCGACACCTAGGACTCCCGCCAATCAGCTATTTGAGAAGGCACCTGTTCTCGCAGTAGCTCCGCTGCAGTCTCTCAGCTCACCAAGCACAATGCCATACATTTTGGTATGACAGCTCACGCCAATTCACTTTAATGGTAGTGAGCTGCTCCTAAGCCAAATGACCAATGAACGTGAAGTCATTTAGCCTAGGGAACTCTATGAGAAGGCCATTGCACTACTGCGAACATCAGTGCCTTCTCAAACAGCTGATCTGCCGGAGTCCTGGATGTCGGACCCCCACCTATCAGAGGATAGGTCATAATTAAAAAAATCTTGGAAAACTATTTTAATTCTTTACCATTGAATTAACCCTTGCATTGATCCACTGGGTCACTGCACTAGCAAGGGAGGGTCATGGAGAATTTATTTTAGCTAGTCATCCTTGTGTAGGATATGATGTATTTTTTGTACCTTTCCTCAGTACCTGTAGTTGTGGGTTGTAGGTCACTACCAGTGGAACACGTTGGTTCTCTTTCTTTTCCTTGTATTGGAGAAGTTGACTCATGTGGATCCTGGTTGATCTTGTGATTTGATCTTCAATTGAAGCAGGATGATGGCCCTGATGTAAAAATGCCCTTTTCACATATTTTGCTCTATAAAGTTTTATATCAGGAGGCAGGATTCCAGCTGTAAAAATTACAACTCCCAGCATACTCCATTCACTTCTATGTGAGTTCCGAGAACAGCCAAGTAAGGGTGCATGCTGGGTGTTGCAGTTTCAGAGCAGCTGGAGTCCAGGAGGTTGTTGATCCATGATTTAGATTTTTGTCATTGTGAGTGCATTTTACCATCTCTTATCTCTAAGACGTTCCAAGAAGCTGTGAGAAGGATTACGCAGATAGTTATAATCAGGAGATGCGCTTTCACAAAAAAAAAAGAGGTCAGCAAAGGTCAATAAAGTATCCCAAAATATTGTTAAAATAGATGTAGTACTGTATTGTAGTTAGCCCTTATACCATAATGTTTACAGTGATAACAATATAGAAAGAATGTAAATAAATAAATCTATATATATAAAGAAGGACGTATATATGTGTGTATGTTCCGTGATCACTCAAAAACGCAACCATCGATTTCAACGAAACTTGGTATACACATCTCTTGCTACGTGGAAAGAAATCTTGTGGGGTCTCAGCTCTCTAGGACGTACCGTTCCCGAGATATTGCCAAAAAATGACCTGCATTAGCCAATACAAGCCTGCCAGACTTTCTCTTCATATCCCAACTGCCATACACACGGTCACATGTCCCTTATCAGCCAATAGACGATCGCAGGCCCTTAGTCTCCACATACACAGCTTTACTCCAGGTTTCCATAACAACCCAGGCAACCCATGTTGCACGACACATAGGGCACAACTACACTGCTACATGCATCCACCATAGCCTATCATTATACAAATGTAGCCCTAGTCTTAAAGGGGCAGGGCCCTGGGGAGGTTACTGTTAAAGGGGCGGGCACCGTGTAGGTCACTGTTAAAGGGATGAGCACTGTGCAGGTCACTGTTAAAGGGCGGGCACTGTGCAGGTCACTGTTAAAGGGCGGGCACTGTGCAGGTCACTGTTAAAAGGCGGGCACTGTGCAGGTCACTGTTAAAGGGCGGGCACTGTGCAGGTCACTGTTGAAGGGGCGGGGACTGTGTAGGTCACATAAAAGGGCGGGCACTGTGGAGGTCACTTAAAGAAGTGTAAGCCGTGTACCGGGGTTGGCTCCCCAGAATACAGCGAAGTCACAGACAAGGAAAGCGACACTGACACCAGCTTTATATGCAAGAATATAAACTTTACTTGGGAAACAGTATTAACACAAGTACAAACAGTATAAGTAATCATCAGCCAATAGAACTCACAGGTCCCACTTCTGGTTGCCATAACAACTGATTACAGTTTTTAGCAGTTTGGAGGTCCTCAAATATTCAGTCATATGACGTATGACTGTACAGCTACACTGCTACATGCAAGGGGGGCAGGGGCCACTATTAAACGGACGGGCGCTGTGGAGATCACTGTTAAAGGGGCTGCCACTGTGAGGGTCACCGTTAAAGGGGCGGCCATTGTGAAAGTCACTGTTAAAGGGGCGGTCACCATTAAAGGGGCGACCACAGTGAAAGTCACTGTTAAAGGGGCGGTCACTGTCAAAGGGGCGGCCTCTGTGAAATGCACTGTAAACGTGCGGTCACCGTTAAAGGGACGGCCATTGTGAAAGTCACTGTTAAAGGGGTGGTCACCGTTAAAGGGGCGGCCACTGTGAAAGTCACTGTTAAAGGGGCAATTACCGTTAAAGGGGCAGCCACTATGAATGTCACTGTTAAACGGGCGGTTACTGTTATATGGGCAGCCACTGTGAAAGTCACTGTTAAAAGTGTGGTCACTGTTAAAGGGGAGGCCAATGTGAAAGTAACTGTTAAAGGGAAGGCCACTGTGAAAGTCACTGTTAAAAGGGCGGTCACCGTCAAAGGGGCTGCCACCGTGAAAGTCACTGTTAAAGGAGCGGTCACCGTTAAAGGGGTGGCCACTGTGAAAGTCACTGTTAAAGGGGCGGTCACTGTTAAAGGGGCGGTCACTGTTAAAAGGGCGGCCACTGTGAAAGTCACTGTTAAAAGTGTGGTCACTGTTAAAGGGGCGGCCAATGTGAAATTCACTGTTAAAGGGGCGGCACAGTGAAAGTCACTGTTAAAGGAGCGGTCACCATTAAAGGGTGGCCATTGTGAAAGTCACTGTTAAAGGGGCGGTCACCGTTAAAAGGGCGCTCACTGTGAAAGTCACCATTAAACGGGCAGGCACTGTGATAGTCACTGTTAAAGGGGCAGTAACCATGGAAGCCACTTTTAAAGGGGCGGCCACTGTGAAAGTCACTGTTAAAAAGGGGGTCACTGTTAAAGGGGCGGCTACCGTGAAAGTCACTGTTAAAGGGGCGATTACTGTTAAATGGGCGGCCACTTTGAAAGGCACTGTTAAACATGTGGTCACCGTTAAAGGGACGTCCATTGTGAAAGTCACTGTTCAAGGGGCGGTCATCGTTAAAGGGGCAGCCACTGCGAAAGTCACTGTTAAAAGGGCAGCCACCGTGAAAGTCACTGTTAAAGGGGGGATCACCATTAAAGGGGAGGATCACCATTAAAGGGGGTGGCTACTGTGAAAGTCACTGTTAAAGGGGAGGATATTGTGAAAGTCACTGTTAAAGGGGCGGCCCTTGTGAAAGTCATTGTTAAAGGGTAGGTCACCGTTAAATAGGCGGCCACTGTGAAAGTCACTGTTAAAGGGGCGGTCACCGTTAAAGGGGTGGCCATTGTGAAAGTCACTGTTATTTAATATAAAATTGCAATAAATAAATACCTGAGAAACGCCGGGTCATCAGCTAGTAAATTATTAAAACTGATGCAGCAGAATCCAGTTGAAATCCACCTCTCGTTGTTCAGAGCCTCTGACCGGTTTCTTTGGGGCAGCAACTAGACTTTTCCTTTGTACTACTTTTGATATATTTATTCCCAAACCTATGATCTTGTACCTTGCAGCTGAGTGTGAATTCTGTCTTTGTAGGAGTTAAGATAATAAATAGTATTGCAAATGGACAACTCCAGCAAATGGGACAAGAACTCTACATAGTAGGATCTGTTCAGATCACACATCTGCCTTCTGTCAGAGGAGCCGAAGCAATCGTAAACTTGAGTGTGAGGTCAAATCACAAAAAGAATTGAAAGCCAATTGAAAGTCAATTAAATCTAAATTTCATGAAATAAAAAAAAAGTCTATATATTTTTTGCCATTGTTTACGTAAAAAGTTTTTTAGGAGTTTAATATTGATGGCCTATCCTCAGGATAGGTCATTAATACATGATCTGTGTGTGTCCGACTCCTGGCATCTATGGCGATCAATCTATTGACTGGTCACATGGCCTAGGTACAGCTCAGTCTCATTAACGTGAATGGGCTTGGGCTGCAATACTAAGCTCCACCACTACATAATGAATGGCTCCGCGCTTGATAAGAAGTGAGGATGTCCTAACTAGCCTGTCTGCCCCATAGGCTGATTTTAATTAGAGTAATTATAAAGCTGTAGCCTGCTCTCATTGTATTATTGGAAGCCATTTGGCACCAGGAGAAGTATAGAGTGGGCTCAGTATGCATGTTGGTACCTGCATCCCTGGATTTTTCCGCCTCCGGACCGCCTAATGCAGGATCGCGTTCCGGAGGCGGCAGCGCTGCGCACAATCACGCATATATGCGTCATCTCGCGAGACGCGAGATTTCCTGTGAACGCGCGAGTTCACAGGATTGGAAGGTAAGCGAGTGGATCTCCAGCCTGCCAGCGGCGATCGTTCGCTGGCAGGCTGGAGATGCGATTTTTTTAACCCTTAACAGGTATATTAGACGCTGTTTTGATAACAGCGTCTAATATACCTGCTACCTGGTACTCTGGTGGTCCCTTTTGCTTGGATCGACCACCAGAGGACACAGGTAGCTGTGTAAAGTAGCACCAAACACCACTACACTACACTACACCCCCCCCTGTCACTTATTAACCCCTTATGAACCCCTGATCACCCCATATATACTCCCTGATCACCCCCCTGTCATTGATCACCCCCCTGTAAGGCTCCATTCAGACGTCCGTATGATTTTTACGGATCCACGGATACATGGATCGGATCCGCAAAACACATACGGATGTCTGAATGGAGCGTTACAGGGGGGTGATCAATGACAGGGGGGTGATCACCCATATAGACTCTCTGATCACCCCCCTGTCATTGATCACCCCCCTGTAAGGCTCCATTCAGACGTCCGTATGATTTTTACGAATCCACGGATACATGGATCGGATCCGCAAAACACATACGGACGTCTGAATGGAGCCTTACAGGGGGGTGATCACCTCATATACACTCCCTGATCACCCCCTGTCATTGATCAAATTTTTTTATTTTTTGTTACAAGTTAGCGGAAAATGATGATTTTTTTTTTTGATTTTTTTTCTAACAAAGTCTCATATTCCACTAACTTGTGACTAGAGTTGAGCGAACACCTGGATGTTCGGGTTCGAGAAGTTCGGCCGAACTTCCCGGAAATGTTCGGGTTCGGGATCCGAACCCGATCCGAACTTCGTCCCGAACCCGAACCCCATTGAAGTCAATGGGGACCCGAACTTTTCGGCACTAAAACGGCTGTAAAACAGCCCAGGAAAGGGCTAGAGGGCTGCAAAAGGCAGCAACATGTAGGTAAATCCCCTGCAAACAAATGTGGATAGGGAAATGAATAAAAATAAAAATTAAATAAATAAAAATTAACCAAAATCAATTGGAGAGAGGTCCCATAGCAGAGAATCTGGCTTCACGTCACCCACCACTGGAACAGTCCATTCTCAGATATTTAGGCCCCGGCACCCAGGCAGAGGAGAGAGGTCCCGTAACAGACAATCTGGCTTCATGTCAGCAGAGAATCAGTCTGCATGTCATAGCAGAGAATCAGGCTTCACGTCAGCCACCACTGCAACAGTCCATTTTCATAAATTTAGGCCAAGCACCCAGGCAGAGGAGAGAGGTCCCGTAACAGACAATCTGGCTTCATGTCAGCAGAGAATCAGTCTTCATATCATAGCAGAGAATCAGGCTTCACGTCACCCACCACTGTAAGGGCCGTCACTGTGATTTCGAAGTAAAGAGATCACAGAGAGGCACGGAGCATTAACAGTCATGTTACTGCTCCGTGCCTCTGCAGTCTGCAGCGGGTCTTGGCACTCTTTCACGGAGCGGATGCCACGCACGGCATCCGCTCGTGTGAAGCGGCCCTAAGAGTCCATTTTCATAAATTTAGGCCCAGCACCCAGGCAGAGGAGAGAGGTCCCGTAACAGAGAATCTGGCTTCATGTCAGCAGAGAATCAGTCTTCATATCATAGCAGAGAATCAGGCTTCACGTCAGCCACCAATGCAACAGTCCATTGTCAGATATTTAGGCCCAGCACACAGGCAGAGGAGAGAGGTCCCGTAACAGACAATCAGGCTTCACGTCAGCCACCAATGCAACAGTCCATTGGCATATATTTAGGCCCAGCACCCAGGCAGAGGAGAGAGGTCCCTTAACAGAGAATCTGGCTTCGTGTCAGCAGAGAATCAGTCTTCATATCATAGCAGAGAATCAGGCTTCACGTCAGCCACCAATGCAACAGTCCATTGTCAGATATTTAGGCCCAGCACCCAGGCAGAGGAGAGAGGTCCCGTAACAGACAATCAGGCTTCACGTCAGCCACCAGTGCAACAGTCCATTGGCATATATTTAGGCCCAGCACCCAGGCAGAGGAGAGAGGTCCCTTAACAGAGAATCTGGCTTCATGTCAGCAGAGAATCAGTCTGCATGTCATAGCAGAGAATCAGGCTTCACGTCAGCCACCACTGTAAGAGTCCATTTTCATAAATTTAGGCCCAGCACCCAGGCAGAGGAGAGAGGTCCCGTAACAGACAATCTGGCTTCATGTCAGCAGAGAATCAGTCTTCATATCATAGCAGAGAATCAGGCTTCACGTCAGCCACCACTGGAACAGTCCATTGTCATAAATTTAGGCCAAGCACCCAGGCAAAGGAGAGAGGTCCCATAACAGACAATCTGGCTTCATGTCAGCAGAGAATCAGTCTTCATATCATAGCAGAGAATCAGGCTTCACGTTACCCAACATTGGAAAAGTCCATTGGCATATATTTAGGCCCCGGCACACAGACAGAGGAGAGGTTCATTCAAATTTGGGTAGCCTCGCAATATAATGGTAAAATGAAAATAAAAATAGGATTGAATGAGGAAGTGCCCTGGAGTAGATTAATATATGGTTAAGGGGAGGTAGTTAATGTCTAATCTGGACAAGGGACGGACAGGTCCAGTGGGATCCATGCCTGGTTCATTGTTATGAACGTCAGCTTGTCCACATTGGCGTTAGACAGGCGGCTGCGTTTGTCTGTAATGACACCCCCTGCCGTGCTGAATACACGTTCAGACAAAACGCTGGCCGCCGGGCCTGCCAGCACCTCCAAGGAATAAAAGGCTAGCTCTGGCCACGTGGACAATTTAGAGACCCAGTAGTTGGATGGGGCCGAACCATCAGTCAGTACGTGGAGGGGTGTGCACACGTACTGTTCCACCATGTTAGTGAAATGTTGCCTCCTGCTAACACGTTGCGTATCAGGTGGTGGTGCAGTTAGCTGTGGCGTGTTGACAAAACTTTTCCACATCTCTGCCATGCTAACCCTGCCCTCAGAGGAGCTGGCCGTGACACAGCTGCCTTGGCGACCTCTTGCTCCTCCTCTGCCTTGGCCTTGGGCTTCCACTTGTTCCCCTGTGACATTTGGGAATTCTCTCAGTAGCGCATCTACCAACGTGCGCTTGTACTCGCGCATCTTCCTATCACGCTCCAGTGCAGGAAGTAAGGTGGGCACATTGTCTTTGTAGCGTGGATCCAGCAGGGTGGCAACCCAGTAGTCCGCACATGTTAAAATGTGGGCAACTCTGCTGTCGTTGCGCAGGCACTGCAGCATGTAGTCGCTCATGTGTGCCAGGCTGCCCAGGGGTAAGGACAAGCTGTCCTCTGTGGGAGGCGTATCGTCATCGTCCTGCCTTTCCCCCCAGCCACGCACCAGTGAAGGGCCCGAGCTGCGTTGGGTGCCACCCCGCTGTGACCATGCTTCATCCTCATCCTCCTCCACCTCCTCATCCTCGTCCTCCAGTAGTGGGCCCTGGCTGGCCACATTTGTACCTGGCCTCTGCTGTTGCCAAAAACCTCCCTCTGAGTCACTTCGAAGAGACTGGCCTGAAAGTGCTAAAAATGACCCCTCTTCCTCCTCCTCCTGGGCCACCTCCTCTTCTATCATCGCCCTAAGTGTTTTCTCAAGGAGACATAGAAGTGGTATTGTAACGCTGATAACGGCGTCATCGCCACTGGCCATGTTGGTGGAGTACTCGAAACAGCGCAACAGGGCACACAGGTCTCACATGGAGGCCCAGTCATTGGTGGTGAAGTGGTGCTGTTCTGTAGTGCGACTGACCCGTGCGTGCTGCAGCTGAAACTCCACTATGGCCTGCTGCTGCTCGCACAGTCTGTCCAGCATGTGCAAGGTGGAGTTCCACCTGGTGGGCACGTCGCATATGAGGCGGTGAGCGGAAAGGCCGAAGTTACGCTGTAGCGCAGACAGGCGAGCAGCAGCAGGATGTGAACGCCGGAAGCGCGAACAGACGGCCCGTACTTTATGCAGCAGCTCTGACATGTCGGGGTAGTTGTGAACGAACTTCTGCACCACCAAATTCAGCACATGCGCCAAGCAAGGGATGTGCGTCAAACTGGCTAGTCCCAGAGCTGCAACGAGATTTCGCCCACTATCACACACCACCAGGCCGGGCTTGAGGCTCACCGGCAGAAACCACTCGTCGGTCTGTTGTTCTATACCCTGCCACAACTCCTGTGCGGTGTGGGGCCTGTCCCCCAAACATATGAGTTTCAGAATGGCCTGCTGACGTTTACCCCTGGCTGTGCTGAAGTTAGTGGTGAAGGTGTGTGGCTGACTAGATGAGCAGGTGGAAGAAGAGGAGGAGGAAGTCGAGTAGGAGGAGGTGGCAACAGGAGGCAAAGAATGTTGCCCTGTTATCCTTGGCGGCGGAAGGACGTGCGCCAAACAGCTCTCCGCCTGGGGCCCAGCTGGCACTACATTTACCCAGTGTGCAGTTAGGGAGATATAGCGTCCCTGGCCGTGCTTACTGGTCCACGTATCTGTGGTTAGGTGGACCTTGCCACAGATGGCGTTGCGCAGTGCACACTTGATTTTATCGGATACTTGGTTATGCAGGGAAGGCACGGCTTTCTTGGAGAAGTAGTGCCGGCTGGGAACAACATACTGTGGGACAGCAAGCGACATGAGCTGTTTGAAGCTGTCTGTGTCCACCAGCCTAAATGACAGCATTTCATAGGCCAGTAGTTTAGAAATGCTGGCATTCAGGGCCAGGGATCGAGGGTGGCTAGGTGGGAATTTACGCTTTCTCTCAAATGTTTGTAAGATGGAGAGCTGAACGCTGCCGTGTGACATGGTTGAGATGCTTGGTGACGGAGGTGGTGGTGGTGTTGGTTGTACATCCCCTGTTTGCTGGGCGGCAGGTGCCAACGTTCCTCCAGAGGCGGAGGAATAGGCCGAGGCGGCAGCAGCAGAAGAGGCCGAGGCGGCAGCAGCAGAAGAGGTAGCACGGGGAGCCTGAGTGACTTCCTTGGTTTTAAGGTGTTTACTCCACTGCAGTTCATGCTTTGCATGCAGGTGCCTGGTCATGCAGGTTGTGCTAAGGTTCAGAACGTTAATGCCTCGCTTCAGGCTCTGATGGCACAGCGTGCAAACCACTCGGGTCTTGTCGTCAGCACATTGTTTGAAGAAGTGCCATGCCAGGGAACTCCTTGAAGCTGCCTTTGGGGTGCTCGGTCCCAGATGGCGGCGGTCAGTAGCAGGCGGAGTCTCTTGGCGGCGGGTGTTCTGCTTTTGCCCACTGCTCCCTCTTTTGCTACGCTGTTGGCTCGGTCTCACCACTGCCTCTTCCTCCGAACTGTGAAAGTCAGTGGCACGACCTTCATTCCATGTGGGGTCTAGGACCTCATCGTCCCCTGCATCGTCTTCCACCCAGTCTTGATCCCTGACCTCCTGTTCAGTCTGCACACTGCAGAAAGACGCAGCAGTTGGCACCTGTGTTTCGTCATCATCAGAGACATGCTGAGGTGGTATTCCCATGTCCTCATCATCAGGAAACATAAGTGGTTGTGCGTCAGTGCATTCTATGTCTTTCACCGCTGGGGAAGGGCTAGGTGGATGCCCTTGGGAAACCCTGCCAGCGGAGTCTTCAAACAGCATAAGAGACTGCTGCATAACTTGAGGCTGAGACAGTTTCCCTGGTATGCATGGGGGTGATGTGAGAGACTGATGGGGTTGGTTTTCAGGCGCCATCTGTGCGCTTTCTGCAGAAGACTGGGTGGGAGATAATGTGAACGTGCTGGATCCACTGTCGGCCACCCAATTGACTAATGCCTGTACCTGCTCAGGCCTTACCATCCTTAGAACGGCATTGGGCCCCACCATATATCGCTGTAAATTCTGGCGGCTACTGGGACCTGAGGTAGTTGGTACACTAGGACGTGTGGATGTGGCAGAACGGCCACGTCCTCTCCCAGCACCAGAGGGTCCACTAACACCACCACGACCATGTCCACGTCCGCGTCCCTTACTAGATGTTTTCCTCATTGTTATCGTTCACCACAACAACAAAAATATTATTTGGCCCAATGTATTGTATTCAAATTCAGCTGAATATAAATTTGAGGCCTAGTATTTAGGCGCTGGGTGACCGGTATGGATTTACTGACAGAATTAAACTTGGAAATGCACAGTAGCGGGTGTGTGAAGTTATTCTGAATGACCCTATGTGCACCTTGAATATTATATACCCTTTTAGGGATAGATTTCAAATAGCTCTGATATAGCAGAAACCACTAAATTATGAAATTGCTAAATTGGGAATTGTATTTCAACCCAGAACAAAAAATGTGCTTTGACGGACACTAAATAACTTGCCCAGCCACAACAGTACAGCGGTAACGACAGATTTAGCGGGATATAAACTTGAGGCCTAGTATTTAGGCGCTGGGTGACCGGTATGGATTTACTGACAGAATTAGACTTGGAAATGCACAGTAGCGTGTGTGTGAAGTTATTCTGAATGACCCTATGTGCACCTTGAATATTATATACCCTTTTAGGGATAGATTTCAAATAGCTCTGAAACAGCAGAAACCACTAAATTAGGAAATTGCTAAGTTGGGAATTGTATTTTAACCCAGAACAAAAAATGTGCTTTGACGGACACTAAATAACTTGACCAGCCACAACAGTACAGCGGTAACGACAGATTTAGCGGGATATAAATTTGAGGCCTAGTATTTAGGCGCTGGGTGACCGGTATGGATTTACTGACAGAATTAGACTGGGATATGGCCAAAAAACAACCACACTACTGAGGGTTAAATGCACTTGGTGACGGGCGCAGCTTGCCCCTGATGTAGTATATGGCCAAAAAATGAACAGACTATTGCTGGTTAAATGCACTTGGTGTGACAGCTTGACCAACCACACTACTGAGGGTTAAATGCACTTGGTGACGGGCGCAGCTTGCCCCTGATGTAGTATATGGCCAAAAAATGAACAGACTATTGCTGGTTAAATGCACTTGGTGTGACAGCTTGACCAACCACACTACTGAGGGTTAAATGCACTTGGTGACGGGCGCAGCTTGCCCCTGATGTAGTATATGGCCAAAAAATGAACAGACTATTGCTGGTTAAATGCACTTGGTGTGACAGCTTCACCCTAATGTAGGCTTTAGCCAAAAAACAACCACACCATTGAGGGTTAAATGCACTTGGTGACAGGCGCAGCTTGCCCCTGATGTAGTATATGGCCAAAAAATGAACAGACTATTGCTGGTTAAATGCACTTGGTGTGACAGCTTCACCCTGATGTAGGCTTTAGCCAAAAAACAACCACACCATTGAGGGTTAAATGCACTTGGTGACAGGCGCAGCTTGCCCCTGATGTAGTATATGGCCAAAAAATAAACAGACTATTGCTGGTTAAATGCACTTGGTGTGACAGCTTCACCCTGATGTAGGCTTTAGCCAAAAAACAACCACACCATTGAGGGTTAAATGCACTTGGTCGCAGCTTGTGCTGGCGCACCACAAGACACAAAATGGCCGCCGATCACCCCAGAAAAAAGTGACTGACAAACGGTCTGGGCAGCCTAAAAACAGTGAGCAATTGAGTATCAGCAGCTAAATGATCCACAGCTGCAGATCGATCAATTAATCAAGTCCTTTGGAGGAGTTAATCTGCCTAATCTCGCCCTACTGTCGCAGCCGCAACCTCTCCCTATGCTGATCAGAGCAGAGTGACGGGCGGCGCTATGTGACTCCAGCTTAAATAGAGGCTGGGTCACATGGTGCTCTGGCCAATCACAGCCATGCCAATAGTAGGCATGGCTGTGACGGCCTCTTGGGGCAAGTAGTATGACGCTTGTTGATTGGCTGCTTTGCAGCCTTTCAAAAAGCGCCAAGAAAGCGACGAACACCGAACCCGAACTTTTACGAAAATGTCCGGGTTCGGGTCCGTGTCACGGACACCCCAAAATTCGGTACGAACCCGAACTATACAGTTCGCTCATCCCTACTTGTGACAAAAAATAAAAAAATCTAGGAATTTGCCATGCCCCTCACAGAATACCTTGGGGTGTCTTCTTTACAAAATGGTGTCACTTGTGGGGTAGTTATACTGCCCTGGCAATTTAGGTGCCCTAATATGTGCAAAGTAGTTTGAAATCAAAATCTGTAAAAAATGGCCGGTGAAATCCTAAAGGTGCTCTTTGGAATGTAGGCCCCTTTGCCCACCTAGGCTGCAAAAAAGTGGCACACATCTGGTATCGCCGTACTCAGGAGAAGTTGGGCAATGTGTTTTGGGGTGTCATTTTACATATACCCATGCTGGGTGAGATAAATATCTTAGTCAAATGCCAACTTTGTTTAAAAAAATGGGAAAGGTTGTCTTTTGCCAAGATATTTCTCTCACCCAGCATGGGTATATGTAAAATGACACCCAAAAACACATTCCCCAACTTCTCTTGAGTACGGCGATACCAGATGTGTGACACTTTTTTGCAGCCTAGGTGGGCAAAGGGGCACACATTCCAAAGAGCACCTTTCGGATTTCACCGGTCATTTTTTACAGATTTTGATTTCAAACTACTTTGCACACATCTGGGCCCCTAAAATGCCAGGGCAGTATAACTACCCCACAAGTGACCCCATTTTGAAAAGAAGACACCCCAAGGTATTTTGTGATGGGCATAGTGAGTTCATGGAAGTTTTTATTTTATGTCACAAGTTAGTGGAATATGAGACTTTGTAAGAAAAAAAAAATCAAAAAAAAAATCATCATTTTCCGCTAACTTGTGACAAAAAATAAAAAGTTCTATGAACTCACTATGCCCATGAGTGAATACCTTAGGGTGTCTACTTTCCGAAATGGGGTCATGTGTAGGGTGTTTGTACTGTCCGGGCATTGTAGAACCTCAGGAAACATGACAGGTGCTCAGAAAGTCAGAGCTGCTTCAAAATGTGGAAATTCACATTTTTGTACCATAGTTTGTAAACGCTATAATTTTTACCCAAACCATTTTTTTTTTTACAATAAATTTAGCGAAAAATTTATATATGGATGTCGTTTTTTTTTTCAAAATTTTACAACTGAAAGTGAAAAATTACATTTTTTTTTCAAAAAAATTGTTACATTTCGATTAATAACAAAAAAAGTAAAAATGTCAGCAGCAATGAAATACCACCAAATGAAATCTTTATTAGTGAGAATAAAAGGAGGTAAAGTTCATTTGGGTGGTAAGTTGCATGACCGAGCAATAAACGGTGAAAGTAGTGTAGTGCAGAAGTTTAAAAAGTGGCCTGGTCATTAAGGGTGTTTCAGCTAGGGGGGTTGAAGTGGTTAATGGAGGCCGTTATGGCAGCAAAAATTGTAAAAAGCAGAGTGGACCCAGCATGCATGTGGAACCTGCACTCCCTGAATTTTATGGTGGCCATTATGGCACATAATAGGTAGGATAATTATGGCATTATTGTACTTTATTTGTGTTGCATTGTATTTGTTTCCTGTATGTTTCTAGCCATGGCAGCGTGCACCTGCACATTGGGATGTGCTGACTGGCCCCCTTTTTTGCACCCCTATACAGTCACACATCTCCTACCATGTTCATCATGTTGAATACTGTGCTGCTGTTGTTGCTTCTACTAGATCTGCACAAGCACACATCTCCTGCTTTATCTATCAAATTATGCTGCGGCTGCTACTACTAAGAGCCCTACACAGCCACACATCCCTTGCCTTGTCTATCATGTATCTTACTTTGGGGCTGCCTCTATTACTACCTCTACACAACCAGACATATCCTGCCTTGTCAATCCTATAGAATACTGTGCTGCTGCTACACCTACACAACATTAACATCAAATGATTTCAGCTCACCCGCCTCTTGCCTGCCATGTGCATGGAACTCCCGGACCAGGATATCTTGTGAAAGTAGGCACATTTTCCAGCAATCAAATCCGCTGTTAAAATCCACTTTTATTTAAAGCATTAAAATATACAGAAACTTGAGCCAGTAGAAAGGTATACATGTTTTGGTACAAGGCCTTAATTATAACCCTCATAGTGTTCGACAGTGCTGGGAAATTTTCTTACTTTTACACCTACACAACCAAACATCTTCTGCCTTGTCCATACTGTAGTATACTGTGGTGCTGCCGCCGCTACTTCTGCCTTTGCATAGCCACATATCTCCTGCCTTGTCCATCATGTTTCATACTGGGCTGCAGCCACTGCTTCTACCTCTACACAGCCGGCCATCTCCCTGCTTGTTCATCATGTTCTATAATGTGCTTCTACTACTTCTTTGAGCCCTAGACAGCCACATAACTCCTGACTGTGTTGCCGCTTCTACTACATCTACACAGCCACATTACTACTGACTGTGCTTCCGCTTCTACTACCTCTAGACAGCCACATATCTCCTGACTGTGCTGCCGCTTCTACTACCTCTACATAGCCACAAATCTCCCGACTGTGCTGCCACTTCTATTACCTCTATATAGCCACATATCTCCTGACTGTGCTGCCGCTTCTACTACCTCTACACATCCACATAACTCCTGACTGTGCTGCCACTTCTACTACCTCTACACAGCCACATAACTCCTGACTGTGCTGCCACTTCTACTACCTCTACACAGCCACATAACTCCTGACTGTGCTGCCGCTTCTACTACCTCTACACAGCCACATAACTCCTGACTGTGCTGCCGCTTCTACTACCTCTACACAGCCACATAACTCCTGACTGTGCTGCCGCTTCTACTACCTCTACACAGCCACATAACTCCTGACTGTGCTGCCGCTTCTACTACCTCTACACAGCCACATAACTCCTGACTGTGCTGACACTTCTACTACCTCTACACAGCCACATAACTCCTGACTGTGCTGCCGCTTCTACTACCTCTACACAGCCACATAACTCCTGACTGTGCTGCCGCTTCTACTACCTCTACACAGCCACATAACTCCTGACTGTGCTGCCGCTTCTACTACCTCTACACAGCCACAAATCTCCTGACTGTGCTGCCGCTTCTACTACCTCTATACATCCACATAACTCCTGACGGTGCTGCCGCTTCTACTACCTCTACACATCCACATAACTCCTGACGGTGCTGCCGCTTCTACTACCTCTACACATCCACATAACTCCTGACTGTGCTGCCGCTTCTACTACCTCTACACAGCCACATAACTCCTGACTGTGCTGCCACTTCTACTACCTCTACACAGCCACATATCTCCTGACTGTGCTGCCACTTCTACTACCTCTACACAGCCACATATCTCCTGACTGTGCTGCCGCTTCTACTACCTCTATACATCCACATAACTCCTGACTGTGCTGCCACTTCTACTACCTCTACACAGCCACACAACTACTGACTGTGCTGCCACTTCTACTACCTCTACACAGCCACATGTCTCCCGATTTGTCCACCATGTTTCATACTGTGCTGCTGATTCTACTATCTATACGCAGCTACACACTTCCTGACTCTCCATCATGTTCCATACTCAGCTGTTGCCATTGCTTCTACCTCTACACAGCCACACATTTCCTCCCCTGTCTATCATGGTCCAATACTATGCTGCTGTTGCCACTACTACTACCTTTACTCCTACCTTGTCCATTTGCTTCCTTTAGTTAACCAGGAGTCAAGGTAGCTGCTTATCCTTCTTTTCCCACATGGGAATACATAGGTTCCCTCCACTGGGAAACTGTAACTCTAAAAAAATAAAAAAATAGATGCTCAGTTTACATATTACAAATAAAAAATGTGGGGGGTTCAGTCAGCACAACCCTGTATACAGGTGCACTTTGCTATGGCGAAATACAGATACAAACGCAATTTGCATTTGTGTTTTTTTCAGTTTACATATTAAAACATTTCAAGGTTCAAGGTATTGTGAAACACTTTTTAAACTTCATGTCCTGGAAGGAAATTGGGTGGTAGAGGCCCCATGACCATTTTCCACGTTGCCCTCTCTATAGTCTGGACCTGAACCACTTAGAAGTTGATTAGAAGTTTAAACTGAGCGACCATTATTAGCGCTGTATATCCCAGGAGAGGCCGCTAAGAAACTGGAGATACAGTGATTTAGAGGCCTAACAAAGACTATGACAAATGTTTACGTGTCGGGTGAAGCCGTCTTTTCCTGTCTTTGGGCTTTGAATACAATCTAGAAACTGTCAGAAGTGGAAAAGATTTCCTTTCATTTAACATTTTATTACCTTATTTATGCCATATTCATAGTGTTCCATATTTTGGTGACAGTTTTAAAAAGTGTGGTTGCTTGGCAGAAGATTTACTAATATCCATCGTCTGACCTAGAATTTCTGTGCTAAAAAAAAAAACAGACAGCAATTTAGAGAGTAAACCACTTTTACAGAAGTACTCCTTTCTTATCTACAGAATGATGTTGATCTATTATCTATCTATTTCTCATATCTATCTATCTAAAAAACCAAAAAGTAACAGTAGCACAGTGAAAAAAAGTAGTTAGGGTGCAAATCCTCTAAAAAGGTGGACAACCTTTCCTCCAGTACAGTATATCCAAAGAATAGGCAGCACTCCAAATGTTATAAAGGGTGATGACCCGTTTATTCCTAGGCAACGTTTCAGCCCACTCAATGGGGCCTTTGTCAAGCATTACAATAGTGTCACACATGGGTATAAATACCCAAATCAGGCCATGTGATGGAAGTGAGCAATTTACCATTCAGTGCATCAAGTGATTATAACAAATACTTGTAAAGTCAATAGTTATCAGAATTAATACAAAGAGTACATAATTACAATAAATAGACAAAATGTCTGCATGATTAAAATCGTGATAAAATATAAATACACAATATCGATCTGTATATACATAAAAAGTATAAAGTGCCAGTGCATCAAATAAGTGAAGGGTTAAAAAAGAGGTAGGCTAAGCTGATCTTGCACAGCTGACCTATATTAGATATAAGAAAAGAACAAAAACAGCGTACCATTGGTGGTTCAGTGTGTCAGCATGGAGTCGGCATTCCCCTGTAGTCACTGCGCAAGCGCAAAGTCAGATGAACCGCCCACCCCCTATGGACGCCAGCGGCGCTCCTCCCAAGCGACGCCCTCTAGACAGAAGGCGAGCTGACGAGGAAACGCCATCCACGTCAGAGGAAGAGGGCGGACCACGTGACCCAGCCTCGGCCAATCCTGGGCAGGGGTGTGTTAGTCACCCAGGTGACCACATCGTTTTTGCGATCCAAAAACCCCCCACAGTACTCTAACAGGAAATATCAGTGGGATCATTTGTAAGATATCAATGGATAAACGATGGATATAGGCAGGACTTACATGCAATGCCTTTTTCCTGTCTTTGGGCTTTGAATACAATCTAGAAACTGTCAGAAGTGGAAAAGATTTCCTTTCATTTAACATTTTATTACCTTATTTATGCCATTTTCATAGTGTTCCATATTTTTGTGACAGTTTTAAAAAGTGTGGTTGTTTGGCAGAAGATTTACTAATATCCATCGTCTGACCTAGAATTATTGTAACACCCGATCGCAAAGTGTCGCCCCCACGTCAATGTGAGGCGGCACATCACATGCGATCGGGTGTCGTGGGGCCCCTTCATTGGATGCCCTGTGGCGCCCCTGTAGCATCTCATGTAAGTCCTGCCTATATCCACCATTTATCCATTGATATCTTACAAATGATCCCACTGATATTTCCTGTTAGAGTGGTCGCCTTGGTGACTGACACACCCCTACCCAGGATTGGCCGAGGCTGGGTCACGGGGTCCGCCCTCTTCCTCTGACGTGGATGGCGTTTCCTCGTCAGCTCGCCTTCTGTCTAGAGGGCGTCGCTTGGGAGGAGCGTCGCTGGCGTCCGTAGGGGGTGGGCGGTTCATCTGAATTCCCGCTGGGGCAGTGACTACAGGGGAACGCCGACTCCATGCTAACACGCTGAACCACCAATGGTACACTGTTTTTGTTATTTTCTTATATCTAAAATAGGTCAGCTGTGCAAGATCAGCTTAGCCTACCTCTTTTTTAACCCTTCACTTATTTGATGCACTGGCACTTTATACTTTTTATGTATATACAGATCGATATTGTGTATTTATATTTTATCACGATTTTAATCATGCAGACATTTTGTCTATTTATTGTAATTATGTACTCTTTGTATTAATTTTGATAACTATTGACTTTACAAGTATTTGTTATAATCACTTGATGCACTGAATGGTAAATTGCTAACTTCCATCACATGGCCTGATTTATACCCATGTGTGACACTATTGTAATGCTTGACAAAGGCCCCATTGAGTGGGCTGAAACGTTGCCTAGGAATAAACGGGTCATCACCCCTTATCTATCAATTATCTATCTATCCATCTTTCTATCTATTATCTATCTATCTATTTATCTATCTAATATCTATCTATATCATATCTATCTATTGTCTATCTATCTATCTATCTATCTATCTATCTATCCACCTATCCATCTTTCTGTCTATTATCTATCTATCTATCTATCTATCTATCTATCTATCTATCTATCTATCTCATATCTATCTAATCAAATCAAATCAAATAAGCTTTATTGGCAGGACTAAATACATTTTAGCATTGTCAAAGCAAGTGTGAAATTATTGGGTAGGGTTGGGGCATGGGGACATATACAGGGTGGGGATATAGGAGTCCATGGTATATCAGGCTCCTCTCAGTCTATGGCAGGCAGTAATATATTGTGCTGCTGTGGCCGCTGTGTTCTCCTCTTCCCCCAGCAGTATGGAGAGTCTCTCTTCCTCCTCCATGGAGATGAAGTCTGGGCAGAGATTAGACAGTCTCTTGAAGTGAGTCTCCCTCACTGCTGAGTATTTGGGGAACATCAGCAGGAAATTAGCCTCATCCTCCATGGCCTCCTGGTCGCACTGCTGGCACAGTCTGCTCTCACTAGGAATGTACCTCTGTCGGTGAAGCCCGGATTCAATGAGCAGGCTGTGGGCGCTCAGTCTGTACCGGCTCAGAATCTGTCGGTCTTTTGGATTGGGGAGTTTCTCCAGATATGGGGCCAGTTTGTACTCCCTCTGCAGGCTCTGGTATACTGTCAGCTTCTGGGATGTTCTTATGTCGTTCCTCCAGACGCTAATATACTCCTCTTTGTATTTGTGTATCGTCCTCTGGATTTCGCCCTTTGTCAGGCTATATTGGTTGGTGGCTTGGGCAGGCTGGGTTTGGGTGACTTGTTTCAGGGTGCTTTGTTTTTCTGGGGCTTCTGGGTGTAGCAATGCTTTGTGATGGTAGGAGCTGGGACTGCTGCTATGAAGATAGGCTCTGAATGATAGCGCCCTCTTCTGGACAGCAAAGTAGAGTGGGAATCTGCCCAATTTTGCTCGACAGGCGCTGTTTGAGGTGCTCCTGTGGACCTGGAGAAAGTGTTTGCAGAGTTCTAGGTGGAATAGTTCTGTTGGCCCAGAGTCCCACTTTGCCCGGTCTGGGTATATGTCTTGGCCTCAGACTTCGCTGCCATACAGGAGGATAGGGGCAATGATGGTGTCAAGGATTTTAAGCCAGATGGTCACTGGTGCTTTAAGGTGATACAGACGCCTTCTGATGGCATAGAAGGTTTTGCTCGCCTTGTCTTTAAGTGTTTCCATGGCTTTCTTAAAACTCCCTGATTGGCTGATTTCTAGGCCCAGGTAGGTGTAGCTGTCGGTTTCTGAAAGTGGACAGTTGTTTATCAGGAAGGGAGGACACCCGGCTGCTTTCCGGTTTCTTTTCTGGAATACCATGATGTTGATTTTCTTTGGATTGATGGGCAGTTACTGAACTTCTCCAGGATTTTCAGGTTATCTTGGAGACCTTTCTCAGTTGGCGATAGTAGCAGAAGATCATCTGCATAAAGGAGAAATTTCACCTCAGTGTCATAGAGGGTGAGACCAGGTGCTGTGGAGGACTCCAGAGCCGCCGCCAGCTCATTGATGTAGATGTTAAACAGGTTGGACTGAGGCTGCAGCCCTGTCTGACTCCTCGGTTCTGCTGGAAATAAACCATTCTCCTCCCATTTACTTTCACGCTGCATCTGTTCTCAATGTAGGAACTTCTGATGACATCATATGTTTTTCCTCCTATTCCGCTTTTTAAGAAGTTTCAGGAATAGGCCCAGATGCCACACTGAGTTGAAGGCCTTCTTAAAGTCCACAAAGCAGGCATAGAACTTTCCATGCTTTGTATTGTGGACATGTAATAACACTGTTGACAGTGCTGAGATACCTGCACATTAAAGGGATCCAGCACTATTGAATTTATGACATTGCAGAGACCTCGCTAATCTCTAGTGTTACTATTAGCATTGGGAGGTCTGATACAATGTATAACATGTAGACACCTGTGAATCAATGTGATTTGTTTTGTGACCTGAATTTTGTTTGAAACACTATTGCTGTTGGACTGGAGCTTCACTAGGGCATTCAATGCATGGGATCTTTCCCGGGTATTGGTCCGGGCTTTGAGATATTTGTACATGGACAATAACTCTGATGTAATTCAGCCATGCACGCTTAAGTGTTTGTTTAACTAGACATCACCCCATGCTGTGTGACTAAGAGGCTAACTGAATCACATATTTTGGCATTTGAAGGGTTTTCCTTATCTTACCCTTCATTACTACCCATTGGTGGTATGATCTAGGGTCCTTAGAGCCAACATCATGCTCTTTCTGACCTGCCTTCACATACTATAATATATGCCTTGTTACTCCACCCTTGTGACTGGAGATATGTACCTTGAATAAAAGGGAACTCCTGTAACTCTATGTTTTTGTCTTTCCCTGTCCCCTGATGAATCTGATATCACTGAGGAAACGCGTCGGGACACTGTAATTTTTTGTTAGTGTATGTATGTGTATATTTATGTCGTCTAGAACACGCAATTCTGGTTACTAGGACGCATATATATACAGTGACATATATACATATATGGATGGATATGTGCGCGAGTAAAATTGAGTGCTGTTTCATGGGTGCCCTACATTCTTAGGACATCCATAATTGACCCCACTCACTGCACATATTAAACCAGTCTTTATGTCCTCTTTGCAATCCATTTGGCCTTTTACTAACAGGACTGTTTTCTGTCTTTTGGGCAAAGCTGGGCAGTCCACATTTAGGGAGGGTGACAATAGGTTCAGATTATCAGCCAGGTTTATTAAAAGAGACTGAAGGGCTACTTAGGGCTTCGTCCCAGCATTGTATCTTTCCATCTAAGTACCCCTCATCCTGTCTGTTAACAATTTTTTGCTATCCCTATATACGGTCCTCTCCCACCTCCGCCATCTATTAGGAGAATAGTGTGACCAGTGGCTACAATAATCTTGTGTTTAATACTAAAGGGCCTATAATTTTATTTCAAATACCATATTAAATGTTAAGTTTTAACTTTAATAAGCTACCCACTAATGTTAATATAATGTATTGTGGACATGGCCTTTGATGAGGCTCTGCAGGATGTAGATATGGTCCGTGGTGCGGTGGTTTGGTATGCGGCCTGATTGGTTTCTGCTGAGGATGTTGTGCTGGGTGAGGAACTGAGGATCCTCTTATTCAGGATGCTGCTGAGGAGTTTTTCCAGGTTGCTGTTGACGCATATCCCTCTATAGTTGGCTGGGTCGTACCTGTATCCGCCCTTGTGTATGGGGGTGATGATGCCCTGGTTCCAGCTCTGGGGGAAGTAGTCGGCACTCAGCACAACATTGTAGAGTTTTACTAATGCGGCCTGGATACCTGGCGGGCTGTATTTGATCATTTCTGCAAGGATCCCATCTGGGCCGATGGCTTTTTTACTCTTTATCATTGAGATCCTCTCTGTTATCTCCTGCAGCATGATCGGTGTCTAGAGGGTTTTGGAAATCTTTGATTTTTTCCTCCATATCCTTCAGCTTTTTCGTGATTTATTTTGTTCTGGGCTTTGGTCTTTCCTCGAGATGGCTTTGTAAAGATCCTTGAAGTACTGCCAGATGTTGCCGTTTTGGATGTGGAGGTTGGTGTTCTTGCTGGTTTTGTCCATCTGCTTCCATAGTTCCCAGAAGCAGTTGTCCTGAAGAGCATCTTGGAGTTGGAGGAGCTTGGTTGAGATGTTGCCTTGCTTTTTCTTTCTGAGGGTATTTCTGTATTGCCTTTGTATGTTGTAGGCTTCCCTCAGATTGGGGTTGTTCGGATCTTGGTGTTTCCTATTTGAGGCCATTCTTAGCACCTTCCTTATATCTTTACACTCCCGGTCGAACCAACTGTTGGGTTGTTGCTTTATTGGCCTTTTGTTGCATCTTTTGAGGTCAGACAATTCCGCCATGGTGCAAAGTATATTATTAAAGTCTCTTACCGTGAGATTTACTCCTTCTGGGTTCAGCTCATACAGTTTGCTATGGAAGTTATGGAGCATCTCCTTGATCTCTGCTCTGTTTATGGTCTCAGTATACTTTGGGGCTGACATCTTGGACCATTTAAAAGATGGAGGTAGGTTAAAGAGGCCGGTCTGCTGAGATGTTTGTGCCGGTAGTTTACTTGTGGATTTAAAGTATAGAAGCAGTTGGTGGTGGTCTGACAGGTGTGTCTGTGGGGTGACTATGAAGCCACCAACATTTTTGGGGTCTATATATGTGATGGCATAGTCTACCACACTGTTGCCTACATGGGAGTTTAGGGTATATCTACCAAGAGAGTCTCCCTTGGTGCGGCCATTGAGAATATGAAGTCCGAGGCTTCGACATAAGTTCAGCAATGTTCTGCCACTTTTGTTTACTGTGCTCTCATAGCTGTTCCTCTGGGTGTGCACTGAACTGTCACAGTCAGTGTCATCTATCTATCTCATATATATATATTAAGAAGAAGGTACAAACATTTCTTGGCACAAGAAGGGCAGGATGTTTCCCGTGCCTCACGTGCGTGAATTGTACGTATATGATGAAGGGTAATGTATTTACACACCCAGGTACTGGGGTACAGTACGACATTCGTCACTATCTCACGTGTGATAGCACGTATGTCGTATATGTGCTGAAATGCCCATGTGGTCTCCTCTATGTGGGGGAGACCACATGTGACATGAAAACACATCTGAATAATCATCGCTTCTCGATAAGACGTAAAAGACTGGATCTACCGGTCCCAAAACACTTTGTAGAACGTGGTCATACGGAAAAAGATCTAAAGTGTATGATTATAGATCAGGTCCAAAGAGGTAGACGAGGTGGTGACCGTACAGTGACCCTTAAACAACGAGAATTGCGATGGATACACCGCCTACAGTCACACAAACCACAGGGCCTGAATGTGGACTTTATATGGAATATAATGTAGTTTGCTGGAGCTTTTCTTGTTGTCCTTGACTCCCTGGGGGCTTGCTTTCCTCTTATTCTAATTTGGTTATGTGATCACCTTTGGTGTCTGGTATATTAACTATTATTTTTTTTCTACTTTCAGAACTGTCAGAACGGTCCGGGTCTGAAAGAGATTCTATTACTTTTCAAGAGGAAAATGATGGCGTGAATGGAGGAATTTATGAATTGTGGGGATGTGTGGGGGGTGGATGTAGGCTATAGGGATGTGGGGTGTGAAAACGCTCTGCACCCTGTAGTCCTACGGGTCTGCATGGATGATCACCCAGTGAGATGTCCATGTATACCACACCCCCTATTCTCCAGTATAAACATATAATGTCCTGTATTAGGATTGTATCCTCCGATATTTACAGCTTGATATCCTTATGATATCCTTATATATTTACAATAATCACTCATTATGAAGAAATTAATTAGGATTGATTAACGACGCGATCATTCCCTATGTGTTTCCCTTCTTTCCCCCTATACAAACCTCACCGCCCTGCTCTCTCCAACTCTGGAGGCTGCGGTGCGTTGGGGGTGAGCACTTCCTTGTTGCCGGGCTACGGTTCCCATGACAAGTCATGTGACCCCGGGGCCGGACATGGAGGCGTCACCTCCCGCATTACTAGGCTTCAGGGGCGGGGCTTGGCGGCTGGTGTGAACGTCACGGCTGACGTCATTGTAGAGCGCGGCCTGTGAGTGTGGACACCGGTTGCTAGGATACGGCGCATGCGCGGTGGAGGCCTGGGGACGCTGAGACGACTGCCATCATCTTGCTCCATGCTGTAAGTTTTTAAACCACGCGGCCAATTGACCGCTTAATTAGCACATGCAGGTGATCACGTTAACTGAAAGCACGAGGCACTTTATGAATATGGTAAATGTTTACATATGATCTATGAAGTCTCACTATGTACAAAATCGTGTTTTTATTGTATGATACAAAGTCAGGATTTCACAGATGATTTTTGAAAGAATTTGTATGTAATTCATGTTTTTTATATACTATTGATCGTGTTATTGTTAATCACTCTGTTAATTAACCCACTAAGGATTGTGGGTATAAATATATGCTGTGACACCGATTGTTATGCTTGAGAAAGACTGCAAGGAGCAGTTGAAACGTTGCACAGGGGAAATAAAGTGGGTCGTTTTTACTGTCTACCCTGGAGTGCTGCCTCTTCTTTGAAGTTTCTACAACCATATTTGACCGAATTGCCTAAGGTCAGAGGATTTTGCACCCGATTACACCTACAAGTGCTGCTGCTCTTTCTTTGTATTGTATCTCTCATATCTATCTCATATCTATCTCATATAAATCTATATAATATTAATCTATCTATCTATCTACCTTTTTTTCTTTCTTTCTTTCTATCTATCAATCCAAAATCGGTCTGGAGACGCACAGAGGGCCTGCAGTTTAGGTGAGACCAATCATCTGCTGCATACAAAAGGGAAAAAAATCTGCAGCATATCTAAATAAAGGGAAAAAATGAGTTTCTGCTCACCTGAGTAGCGACGTTTCTGTCCTCTTACTGGGACTATTACCAAGCAGGTGAATACATACAGGTCCTTCTAAAAAAATTAGCATATTGTGATAAAGTTCATTATTTTCTGTAATGTACTGATAAACATTAGACTTTCATATATTTTAGATTCATTACACACCAACTGAAGTAGTTCAAGCCTTTTATTGTTTTAATATTGATGATTTTGGCATACAGCTCATGAAAACCCAAATTCCTATCTCAAAAAATTAGCATATTTCATCCGACCAATAAAAGAAAAGTGTTTTTAATACAAAAAAAGTCAACCTTCAAATAATTATGTTCAGTTCTGCACTCAATACTTGGTCGGGAATCCTTTTGCAGAAATGACTGCTTCAATGCGGCGTGGCATGGAGGCAATCAGCCTGTGGCACTGCTGAGGTGTTATGGAGGCCCAGGATGCTTCGATAGCGGCCTTAAGCTCATCCAGAGTGTTGGGTCTTGCGTCTCTCAACTTTCTCTTCCCAATATCCCACAGATTCTCTATGGGGTTCAGGTCAGGAGAGTTGGCAGGCCAATTGAGCACAGTAATACCATGGTCAGTAAACCATTTACCAGTGGTTTTGGCACTGTGAGTAGGTGCCAGGTCGTGCTGAAAAATGAAATCTTCATCTCCATAAAGCTTTTCAGCAGATGGAAGCATGAAGTGCTCCAAAATCTCCTGATAGCTAGCTGCATTGACCCTGCCCTTGATAAAACACAGTGGACCAACACCAGCAGCTGACATGGCACCCCAGACCATCACTGACTGTGGGTACTTGACACTGGACTTCAGGCATTTTGGCATTTCCCTCTCCCCAGTCTTCCTCCAGACTCTGGCACCTTGATTGCCGAATGACATGCAAAATTTGCTTTCATCCGAAAAAAGTACTTCGGACCACTGAGCAACAGTCCAGTGCTGCTTCTCTGTAGCCCAGGTCAGGCGCTTCTGCCGCTGTTTCTGGTTCAAAAGTGGCTTGACCTGGGGAATGCGGCACCTGTAGCCCATTTCCTGCACACGCCTGTACACGGTGGCTCTGGATGTTTCTACTCCAGACTCAGTCCACTGCTTCCGCAGGTCCCCCAAGGTCTGGAATCGGTCCTTCTCCACAATCTTCCTCAGGGTCCGGTCACCTCTTCTCGTTGTGCAGCGTTTTCTGCCACACTTTTTCCTTCCCACAGACTTCCCACTGAGGTGCCTTGATACAGCACTCTGGGAACAGCCTATTCGTTCAGAAATTTCTTTCTGTGTCTTACCCTCTTGCTTCAGGGTGTCAATGATGGCCTTCTGGACAGCAGTCAGGTCGGCAGTCTTACCCATGATTGCGGTTTTGAGTAATGAACCAGGCTGGGAGTTTTTAAAAGCCTCAGGAATCTTTTGCAGGTGTTTAGAGTTAATTAGTTGATTCAGATGATTAGGTTAATAGCTCGTTTAGAGAACCTTTTCATGATATGCAAATTTTTTTAGATAGGAATTTGGGGTTTTCATGAGCTGTATGCCAAAATCATCAATATTAAAACAATAAAAGGCTTGAACTACTTCAGTTGGTGTGTAATGAATCTAAAATATATGAAAGTCTAATGTTTATCAGTACATTACAGAAAATAATGAACTTTATCACAATATGCTAATTTTTTTAGAAGGACCTGTATATGGTAAGTGTTGAGTATTTAAAGACACAGCCTAATTTACATACATCATTTCCTATACATGATTTGTGCAAAGAGTGATTAAAAATACATTGTAGCAAAAACATGATTGTATTTTCCAAGTTAAAGTGTGACTGTGCATACACATCTGATAATGATACAAAGTA
Organism: Bufo gargarizans; assembly: GCF_014858855.1. Lineage (NCBI taxonomy): Eukaryota > Metazoa > Chordata > Amphibia > Anura > Bufonidae > Bufo > Bufo gargarizans. The sequence goes on from NC_058083.1 coordinate 36,074,853, forward strand.
TAGATCACCTATTTTGAACGTAGTCAATTATACATGTGATTATAATCATCTGTGCAATTGTGATTACTCATAGCAACATTGGCTAGCTGACCTGCAAACCGTACAGAAGGCAAAAAGTATGGGGATGTAAGTAGCGGTCAGGGCCGGACTGGGACAAAAAATAGGCCCGGGCATTTTTGACTGAGCAGCCCAATCACATGACCCCCAACAGGCCCCACCCCCTTTCAGTCTAGGGGCGGAGCCAACACCGGAAGCACAATTGAGGGGCAGGGCCAGCCACCAGTAAGATAGGAAGGCTTCAGCCAACCTGTACAGCAAACGGAATGCCTCTTGCAGAGTCTGCACTGTACGAGAGAGAGATAGCAGTGGCTGTGAAGGGGAAAGTTCCAGAGCACAATGACAGCCCCAGAGCCTTTCTGCTGCCTGACCAACCGTATGCTGCCACAGCGCCAGCCTGCAGGACATCAGAGAGGCCTGGGGTCCACATTATAGCACCACTACATTTACTTATTATCAAAAAGCATCATACATAACCAAGCAAAAGCCAGAACATAATAAAAGACATAAACTTTAAACTACATTTATAATAAAACTATTTACTTACAAAAGAAGCTATTCAGTCGTCTGCTGTGCCGTCCTCTGCTTGCTTCCACTGATTATTTGCCCTCCTTTCTGTCTCTCTTCAGTGCGCAGGCGCACTGTTATGGGAGATCTGTGGACGACGCACTGTTATGGGGGACCTGTGGATGGCACACTGTTATGGGGGACCTGTGGATGGCACACTGTTATGGGGGACCTGTGGATGGCACACTGTTATGGGGGACCTGTGGATGGCACACTGTTATGGGGGACCTGTAGATAACACACTGTTATGGGGGACCTGTGGATGACACACTGTTATGGGGGACCTGTGGATGACACACGGTTATGGGGGCATCAGTGGATGATGTACTGTTATGGGAGATCTGTGGATGATGCACTGTTATGGGCATCTGTGGATGACACTATTATGGGGACATCTGTGGATGACACTATTATGGGGGCATCTGTGGATGACGCACTGTTATGGGCATCTGTGGATGACGCACTGTTATGGGGGCATCTGTGGATGACACTATTATGGGGGCATCTGTGGATGACGCACTGTTATGGGCATCTGTGGATGACGCACTGTTATGGGGGCATCTGTGGATGACGCACTGTTATGGGGGCATCTGTGGATAACGCACTGTTATGGGGCATCTGTGGATTATGCACTGTTATGTACATCAGTGGATGACACACGGTTAGTGGGGCATCTGTGGATGATGCACTGTTATTAACAGTGTGTCATCCACAGATCCCCCCCCCCATAACAGTATCATCCACAGACACCCCCATAAAAGTGTCATCCACAGATTTCCCCTTAATAGACTGTTAAGGGGATATCTGTGGATGGCACTGTTATGGGGGCATCTGTGTGGAATGATGGAATCTGACACAGATGCGGGGGACATCTGTGGATGACACTGTTATGGGTGGCCTGGGGGATCTGTGGATGACACACATATATGGCAGCGCAAGCATCTTGTGCTATATATGTGTCATCATCCACATGATCCACAGATATCTTCCCCCCCCCCCATCACAGTGTGTCCCTGACAGTGTCCCTATTGTAAGACGGACCCCGCCATTCCTTATGTAAGTGAGCTATTGAGCTAGTAAATAAACTTGTGCAAAGTATGTACTAGTTACTATCTAATAATCTATCAGTATAACTAACTTACTGGGACTGGGATGGGACAGTCAGGACTCCAGATAGTTCACAATTCACATTAGTTTTTCTTTTTACAGACAGTGCGCAAAAGACATCACACGATGTCATCACCAATCCATTCACTGGGCATGGGCAGCCACAGCCAACTTGGACACTGGGGCGGGCGGGCACGGGCAGGCAGCCTGGCTCTAGTCCCGCTCTTCAAACATTCAAACTAGGCGTCCGGCGGCAGCGTAACGTGACGTCACTCACTACGTCACGCCGCACGCGCATGCTCCTCCCACTTTATTAATGAAGGCGGAGCAGGCGCGTGACGTCGGAGTGAGTGGCACGGCTGGCCGCCGGGAGATGGAGTCACGGAGGCGGAGCACAGGAGCAGTGGGGGTGGAATGGATACATCTACTCTACAGACTCAGTATGTGTCTTTGATCGTGTCACTTATGATTGAAGCTGTGCGGTCGCCGGTCGGACACTAGTGCGACTGTGCGAGGCTGGTAGGCGGCAGTGCAGGAGGCGGAGCACAGGGGTGTGATTAGGGTGTGCCCAGGCACACCCGGCACACTCCGGCCTCAACTCGAGCCCTGAGGCGGCCCGGCCCACCGGGCAAATGCCCGGTCTGCCCTATGGCCAGTCCGGCCCTGGTAGCGGTCACAGTGTGTGTATTAATGGCGCTAGCAGCGTGTGTCAGTACATACAGCGCATCCCGTGACATTTCCATTTTGGCAAAATGAAATATCAAAGCCACTAGTAAAAAAATGCAGGAAGTAAAAAATAAAAAAATGCAAACAATAACCATATAATAGAGACATTAGTGAACCAGCAGCAAACCATTAAATCGGATAATAGGGACTCATCATGTCTTATTGCAAGGCTCAGAAAAATCACTGTAGAACAGAGTGTTGCTGCGGTCATCCGGACACACTCGGTCCTAGCGCAGCTACATAATATCCTCATATAGACATCGTTCACATGGGGTGCAACATATGCAGCCGCTCAGTAGACATCTAACCTGCAGACAGACACAGTACTGGCGTCCCAGCTGTAGAGTAAATATGCTCAGTAAAGCAAAAGTATTGTGTAACCCTTTGTGGGGGCACTATTGCACCAAAATGATGTCGGTCGGGGACTGTAAAGTACATCAGTTGCTATGTATAATACAATCAATGAAAGCAATGTATAACAATATAGTCACTGGTTGCAAAATAAATAGTAGTCTACAGAATAATCCCCCCCCAAAAAAAATAATATAAAATTTGAAAAAAAGAACAGGAAGCCAGCAAAAAACTATTCATATTGAACAAAAAAGGAGCAAAAATATGCAGGTGTGCTTTCTCCAATTGCCCATGGCAAATGGTTCTAAAAGAAAAAGAATATATAAAAAAATTATACATACAATGACACAATCTATACTATAACAGTAAAAAAGAAAAAACTGATGCAGGAAGGCATGCGGAGAACCCAAATATTCAGACCCAATGGTTTTAAAGATTTGAGTCTTAATATCATGGGTAAATCCATGCGCTTTTTTCGTATAGAGTATCTGTGGTGGTTCACCCATGTTTTGAGGTCACATGTTGTTTCACCTTCTGTATATGCAATGAAGGGCAGGGACACCATAATGCATATATAATGTATGTGGAGTCATAAGTTAAGTAGTGTTATATTTTGTATTATTCCTTGGTCACCAGATGCACAAATAATTGTCCTTCATTCATAATTTTGCAATTAATGCCATTAAGGCAGGGGTAGCTGTTTCGCAATGACCCACAATGTTTGTCTTAGTTTTTTTTTTTTGTGGGCCAATGTCATTCTTCATGAGTCTTTAAATTACATGGTCTTCTATAGGTCATCAATGGTCTATGTTGAATTTCTACAATGTCACTAAGTCCACTAGTCAGTATCATCCAATGTTTCACGACTCACCCTGGAGCTAATGTCCCTATAGGTGAAAACAAAGGGTATTCTCTGATTGTTATTACCAAAGCTTTTGTTCTGTAATAGCTGTGTTCTATGCACCTGTTGTAGCCATGCATTCTTTGCCTGTAATAACCCATGTGGATAGCCTCTCTCATCAAATTGTTTGATCATGTCATTGATAGTGTCCTCCAACTTGGAAGCATCTTCAATGATCCTTTTAGCTCTAATAAGTTGGCTGTAGGGCAATTACTTGAGCATACTTCGAGGGTGTGCACTATTGTATCTCAAATCGTGTTTTTTGTCAGTCGGTTTATCATACAGATGTCAAGTTTGGGTGTGGGAGGGAAACACCACACCAAACATAGGAGGAAAAGGGGTGAGGGAATAAGGCCTGGAAACTAGGGAAAGTTGATGGACACCTCCTAGTAAAACCCTAATCAAAGTCCTGACTAACTACCAGTATGAACAGACCCCAGAGGTAGGCAAGTTCATACACAGGAATACCTAGTGTCCTAACTCACCCTATAGGACCCTAGTACTAATGTCAGGACTGAGACAACCTGTTCATCCAAAAGGAAGAACGAACAGGAGACTCCCTATGGCCTTAATACGAATGACAGGGAAATGCAACACACAAAATAACCCAAACAAAATACAAAAGTGACAGAAAACACTTAACTTCAATTGGTTATGGCAGCACAAGGAACTCAGCCGAGAACCGCATTGTGGCGAAACCAACCTCGCCACTGGGTTTTGGAGGGGTCTGGCTACCAGCCTCTTGCCTCAGGATTATGGCCCATACTAACTTTAAAGGAGAAGACAGACCGGCCGCACAGCTTAAATCTGTCTTTGGAATTGTATTGTATGTTATGTGAGGGTACCCAGATAGCTAATTTTATTGTATTCGTGTAGTCTGAGTGCCATTCACCTAATAATATGACCCGACTGAAGTATCCACTGCTTCAGTACCAGCTACACAGGTAGGGGACCTCATAGACTGGTCCTGGGGGGAACCCCATATGGCAGGTGGAGATGGGACCGAGGTCTCTCCACCGGCCCTACAGAGATGCTGGGCAGTCGGCCCAGATCCCCAACGGCAGCCGGAGTTTCAGGGAGTAGGGACAGTTGGTCTCTCTCCAGAACCACAGTGAGACAGCACCCCTAACTCCAATGATGCAGTTGGGACCGCAGTCTCTGCACCAGGCCTACCGGGATGCTGGACGGCCGGTACAGAGTCCCCACCGACCCCGCAGGAATGCCAGGAGGAGGAGGTAAGCGATCCCTCCACTCCACAGCTGATCCGCAACAAGGTCCTGGGGGTAGGATTCCCTGACCCCATCCCAGCAGAAGAGCTGGCATCTGGGAAGAGCGCAGTTGGCCTCTGTCCTCCTCTATCCTCTTCTCCAGAGGCTGACTCCACACAGGCTTCCCCAGCGGAAGAGCTGGCATCGGGGCAGAACACATTTGGCCTCTGCCCTCCCCTATCCACTTCTCCAGAGCCGGACATCCCACATGCTACCCCAGCGGAAGAGCTGGCATCTGGGAAGAGCGCCGTTGGCCTCTGCCCTCCTCTATCCTCTTCTCCAGAGGCTGACTCCACACCGGCTTCCCCAGCGGAAGAACTGGCATCTGGGCAGAACACAGTTGGCCACTGCCCTCCCCTATCCTCTTCTCCAGAGGCTGACTTTCCACAGGCTACCCCGGCGGAAGCGCGGGTATCTGGGCAGAGCACAGTCGGCCTCTGCCCTCCCCTATCCTCTTCTCCAGAGCCGGACTTCCCACAGGCTACCCCAGTGGAAGAGCTGGCATCGGGGCAGAGCGCAGTCGGCCTCTGCCCACCAAGTACCTACAGCTCCAAGCTAGAGAGCAACAAGGAAGCAAGGAGTAGCAGATGCCCCCTCAACAGCTGGGGACATACAGAACAGAGCCAGGCCCCAAAATTCAACAGGTCCAGTATTGGGTTGTGGGTGGACTGCCAGACTAACTCAGATACCGACCGGCATGAGGTCAGGTATCTGGTTAGTCTTCCCTGGTAGGGGGAGATGTGTGGCGAAACCAACCTCGCCACTGGGTTTTGGAGGGCCCTGGCTACCAGCCTCTTGCCTCAGGATTATGGCCCATACTAACTTTAAAGGAGAAGACAGACCGGCCGCACAGCTTAAATCTGTCTTTGGAATTGTATTGTATGTTATGTGAGGGTACCCAGATAGCTAATTTTATTGTAGTCGTGTAGTCTGAGTGCCATTCACCTAATAATATGCACTCAGACTTGAGCTTTCTGAGGATATGTTAAATGTCTGTGTTTACTGTAAGGGTTGTGACATTGTATGTTTAAATGGTGATTTCTGTCCTGTTGTCCCCACATGTGTATTGGCGATTTCCCTTTGTCCTGAGAGATAATTTAATTACTTCTCGGGTGTCTCCAGGGCAGAGAGGAGGAAACCATGATGCATTGTGGGGATGTATTGTGTCTGTGTATCCTGAATTGCTGCATATCTGTCCTGTGTCACAGTCTTCCATCTGGTCCCCTAGGGGAGTGTCCACCAGATGGGGACCTGCATAAATACGGGCGGGTAGCCCTCAATAAAGAGTGCCTGTTTTATCCTTCATCATGTTGAGGCTGGTGTTTGGGTAACTGATCAACACTGGGGGATTGCTATACGCTGGAGATTTGCTATACTCCCCTGGCATAACTACTAGCTCTTGTAAGAGCTATTCCTGCTCTCTGGCTGTAGGAGAGGTTCACCCACTGGAGCCTGGAGCCTTGTCGTAGGTCTAGGGTGGGTAGGAGATGGCGAGGCCTCAACCAAGCTTCGGCGGTTCGTGGGGTCTGCAGCGCTTACGGTGTCAAGTGGAGTGCTTGGAGACCTCGGGAAGCACTAGGAGCATCTATCGACGGAGGTACCCGGTCGGGGTGCTAGGAGATCCGTTACACGCATAGCATAGTGGGACAAACAACAATAAATAGAGAAGGTTAAATGACCATAATAGCCACACCTGTGGAAAGAAGGTGTGGCAAGCACCAGAAACAACACAGACATCATTTGATCCAAACAGAAAACATGTCAGATCAAGCCACGTGTTGCCAGTCTCACCGATCTCTTGCCACCTATCGCGGGAATGTCCGTAACAACAGGTTAGTAGTATAGAGTCCCCTTTTAATGAAACATCAACCTCCAAAAAAATGTATAAGTTCTTTTGAGTATTCTAATGTAAACTGTATGTCAATGTAGATACTGTTAAGAAAATTATGATTATGAAAGTTTTGTAACTCAGCTATTGTACCAGTCCAAATAACAAAAATATAATTCATGTATATCCACCACCTCAGATTATAAATGTGTAGCTCGTCCATGTGGGCCATGACCGTGTTGGTGTAAGTCGGCGCCACATTCGACCCCATGGCCATCACCCTAATTTTCTTAACATATTAATCACCAAAAAGGAATTACAGTAGTTCCATGTCAATACCATATGTAATACAAATAATATGAAATCACAACATTCATGGGAATAATCAGATGTCTCTAAAGCATTTTTAACCACCTCCCATCCGCCCATAGACTATAAACGTCCGGGAGGTGGTTCTCTATTTCTGAACGGATGTTCCAGAATGTCCGTTCAGAAACTGCAGCTGCACGCTAATCGTGCAGCTGCTGACCGGGTTGCCCGCTGTCAGTGACAGCAGGGCAACCCTAAGAGAAGGCAGGGACAGTGTCCGGGTGTCCTGGCCTTCTGGATCGCTGCATACACAGCGCTCACCGAGCGCTGTGTATGCAGAGCAGGAAGCGCTATGCACTTCCTGTTCCGGCCCGGCGGTCATGTGATAGCCGGGACTGGAGAGTGCAGGAGCTGTGTGAGGTCTTTCAGAGACCTCGATCAGCCCTGCACTGAGGCTGTACAGCGCTGTATTGCGCTGTACAGCCTCTCTAGGGGGTGCATTTCTCCTGTAACTGGGGCTACTATGTCAGTACCAGTTACAGGAGAAATCAACAGTGAAAAAAAAAATGAAAAAGTGAAGTAAATGTCCCCCAGAAGTCTTGTATGACCTTATGGGGGACAAAAGCGTAAAATAAAAAATAAAAAATAAAGTGTTAATAAAATAAAATAAAAAAAGGTTTCACATGTAAAAAAAAAAATTCCCCAAGTAAGGAATAAAAAAAATGTTAAAAATAGAAAAAATAAAATCAAATAGAAATATTTGGTATTTCCGCGTCCGTGACGGGCGGCTCTATTAATATATCACATAATGGACCCAGTCCAATAAACACCATAAAAATAAAATAAAAATAACTGTTAAAAAAATCTATTTTTGTCACCTTACATCACAAAAAGTGCAACACCAAGTGATCAAATAGGGGTATGTCCCACAAAATGGTACCAATAAAACCGTCACCTCATCCCTCAAAAAATGAGCCCCTACATAAGAAAATCTATCAAAAAATAAAAATAAATATAGCTCTTAGAACATGGAGACACTAAAACATCGTTTTTTGGTTTCAAAAATGCTATTATTGTGTTAAAGCCAAATAAATTTTAAAAAGTATACATATTAGGTATTGCCGCATCCGTAAAAACCAGCTCTATGAAAATATCACATGACATTAACCCCTCGGGTGAACACCGTAAAAAAAAAAAAAAAAAAAAACTGTGTCAAAACAAGCAATTTTTGTCACCTTACATCACAAAAAGTGCAACACCAAGTGATCAAAAAGGCATATGTCCCACAAAATGGTACCAAAAAATTTAAGAATTGCTTCTAAACTTCTAAGCCTTCTATCGTCCTATAAAAAATAAAATGACATTTCCAAAATGATGCCAACATAAAGTAGACATATGGGGAATGTTAAGTAATAAATATTTTATGAGGTATCACTTTCTGTTTTAAAAGCAGAGAAATTGAAATTTAGAAAATTGTGAATTTTTCAAAATTTGGGGTAAATTTGGGATTTTTTCATAAATAAAGGTGAAATATATTGACTCAAATTTATGACTATCATGAAGTACAATGTGTCATGAGAAAACAATCTCTGAATGACTTGAAAAAGTAAGAAGTGAGATATGTCAGTTTTGCAAAATTAGGCCTGGTCAGGAAGGGGGCAAATGGCCCTGATGGCAAGTGGTTAAGAGTTTTCAGTCCTATATCATGTTTAATGGACATGTAAAGACTTTATGTGCTTCTTCAAGAGACATGGAAGTACAGTATCCATGACCACCACGGCACCACCCTTGTCAGCTGACATGATGGGAGTTATCGTAGATCAACACATTAAGTGCTGCTAAATCCTATCTGGTCCTGTTGGGGTGTAAGAAATATCCCTGTATGTACATGTCTCTCTGGCCTTGTATGCTCCTTAGTACAACATTAATAAGCAAATCAATAGCTTGTGAATCAACTTGCGGTGTAAAATCACTTTTAAAGTTGTGAACAGCGCCATATATTGGTTTCACAGTCTTATGACAAGAGTAAACTAATAGTTTTGTCAGAAGACTATGAGATCAATAGTTGGCTCTGTTCTTAACTCAATAGAGCCATCTATTGGTTTTCATAGTCTTATGACATCTGAAAAACAAGGCAGATTCTGCTCATTTTCATGTCTTTCCCATATGCCCATGTTTATGCAAATTAGTTTTTCCATGACAAAACTGTATGTAAAGGTTATTGAATATTATGTTAGGACAATCAGAAAACCTTTTTTCGCCCTAATGATATTGATATAGGTGCACAGGTCCACCCAAGCCATCCAACATATGCAAAATAACTTTGAGGTTTACTGGTTCTCAGTCAGATGAGAGCTGGTTTGAAATATCTCATAGTACACAAGGCTGCCATTGTAAGGTATGCTGGCTGTTATCTCTCTCATGGATAGATTGATGGCTTGCACATACCTGGCTTTTGGCATATACAGTAGCCTTTGTGTGGTTGTCTATTGTATGTCATACATAATAGGAGTCTAAGATGCATCCAGCTATCTTCTTAATGCTGTTTCCAAACTGTTTTGATGGGGTTTCCATCAATTTCTAACCTTTTTTTATGAACCAGACACCCTTTTCTCTTCTGAGCATGGGGTGCCTGAGGTTCTCCCATTGACTTCCATTGTGCTCGGGTGCCCGGTAGAACACACGAGCATACCGATGTGTTTGGCCAGAGCTCACAAGCACTTTGGTGCTCGCTCAACACTAAATTTCAACTGTCTGAAAAACTGGGGTAGGTTTGACTTCAAATGGAACCAGTCTACATCAATAGCAGGACAAAAAAATTAAACCTTTTTCTAGAACATATATCTGTTCTGGTGTAAGTACAAGAGAGGAGATATTTACCACCATTTCTCTGTATTGCTTTTTTCTTCTAATTCATCTGTCCCCTTGTTTTTACGGTATTGTTTTTGGTTAGGATCTCCATGTCTTGTGGCAATTTTTTATTGCTGGCCCCTAGGGGATCTAAAAAAGAGGGTGATACATCCTTCAACTGTGATTGGTTAGACTTATTATTATATATTCTGTAAGAATTATTGGTGCTCGGGGGCTTGGGCCGAACACAAGTATAATTTCCTTTTAATTTGCATTACTGAAATAAATGGACTTTTGCACAATATTCAAATTTTTCAAATTTCACCTATATAGTCCTATAGTGAGACCAGGAGTACTATAACTATAGAGTGCATTTGAAAAAGCCTTCAGACCCTTTCACTTTTTCAATTTTTTTTATGTTGCAGCCTTGTGCTAAACTAAAACATAAAATATGTTACTAACCATCATTCTGCAATCAATCCCCCATAGTAACAAAGTGAAAATAGAATGTTCAAAATCTTTACTAATTTCTTGAAAAGGGAAAAAAAAACATAAATGTTGCATTGATATAAGTATTTACACTAGTGTTGATCGAGCATTAAAGTGCTCTGGTGCTCTAGTAGAACACTCTGGGATGATCGGGTGATCTAAAGAACATCCGAGCACAATGGAAGTCAATGGGAGAACCCGAGCATTAAACCAGGCACCCCCTGCTCTGAAGAGGGGAGGGTGTCTGATTCATAGGAAAAGGCCAGAAATGATGGAAACACCACCTACATGGTTCGGGAACAGCATGGGGAGGATGTCTGGATGCATCTTGTACTCCCAGGTCGCTGCTGGGAACGATGTTGTCCGAGTAGTACGTCACTTTTATAGACTGACAATAATATGCACCAAACCGAAGATAAAATCGATTTTAGAGGAAAAATTGTTAGGAAGCATAATTTCCTGTATATTTACTTGTATATAAAGTGCAAATGCTGCCAAAAATTACAAGGAAGAGGCACTCCGATACAGCCTGTATATCACATAAAGGAGGACCTCATTCACATTGTGGTACAATTGTTCATGTAGTGGGACTCCTACATTCATAAAGCCTATGCACTAAGTGAAAGGGCTGCCACAAATTACAAGGAACCGGCACTCCAATACACCCTTTATTACACATAAAGGAGGGCATCATACAAACCCTTGAAAAATTATGATTGAAGGCCTGCTGGTGATCCTCAAAAACATTTGGATCAAGGGCCTGCTGATCTGACCATCTAAAACATTATGGGTGAAGGCCTGCTGCCGCTTTGTTGACTCTAGTTAACCTGGGGCTGATCGCACGTCCCCATGACGGCAACAATCCATTCGGATGTCTGGCCTATCAACTGTCGATGTTATTGTCAGCGCAAACAATTGTAACTATGGGTAATGGGGAATCAGTGTTTGATTCAGGAGAGGGAGCCTGAGAAACGGCTTCGGCTACCACATCAAAGCAAAGCAGCATGTGCGCAAATTACCTATTAGGTATAATTAGGTGAGGGCCTGTAGGTGAGCTGACCCAGCAAAAGATTTTAGGTGTGGGTCTGCAGGTGAGCTGACCCTGTAAAATATTTTAGGTGCGGGCCTGCTGGTGAGCTGACCCTGTAAAAAATTATATGCGAGCGCCTACTGGTGAGCTGACCCTGTAAAACATTATATGCAAGGGCCTGCAGGTGAGCTACGCTCTAAGAAAATTGTATACTAGGGCCTTCAGGTGAGCTGACCTGATTTGAGTTGCAGGCCTGCTGGTGAGCTGACCCAGTAAAAGATTGTAGGCAAAGGCCTGCTGGTGAGCTGACCTTCTAAAAAATTTAATGCAAGGGCCTTCAGGTGAGCTAAACCTGTAAAAGATTAGAGTTGCGGGCCAGCTGGTGAGCTGACCCTGTAAAAGATTGTAGGTAAAGGCCTACTGGTGAACTGACCCTCTAAAAAATTATATGCAAGGGCCTGCAGCTGAGCTGACCCTGTAAAAAATTATATGCGAGGGCCTGCAGCTGAGCTGACCCTGTAAAACATTATATTTGAAGGGCATATATGCGAGGGCATTATATGTGACGAGTGAAGGCGGATGTTCCACAAACAGGATCTGTTTTTTGGGGGTTATTGTTCTAACAGATTAGAGGAAGGGCAAAATAATCTGTGACGTCAATATAATTTTACTGCTGACACCCTCTCCACTCTGACGGTGGGTCCTACTTGTATAAGTGTTTAATAGAACAGGTTCTGTAGACATCTATGTGGAATCCGCTGACGATGGTGTAAAAGGAGTGCGCTTCTTCTTGGCGCTAACATCGACCTGTAAGGCTGAGTTAATACTTGAGTTAATTGGTCAGTTTTGGCCCCCTGACTGCCCAAATAAGTGTAGTGTGCAGTGATTCTAAGAGAGACGCCTGTCATCTGCATGTCTTATGGAGTCACGGTATTATTTCACTACCACATCAGACTCCCTATGCGTGTTACTGCAAGCCACAGTGTTCTACAACCCTATAAAGGCTCTCTGCAGCCAGGAAATATAATTTTTTTACGCGATTCGCCGCAAATAAATTTAGATCGAACAAATTTTTTTCAGAAAATTCAACGAACCTGCCGAATTGAATTTTTGAAAAATTCGCCCATCTCTAGATATAATTCTCAAATTCCTGTGTGGAAAAATATGTTTTTAGAAAGTCCTCCATTTTTATCTTCTTTAATAATGTAGATGAGAAATCTCTTTGCATGTTTAATAGCACCATACCACGTGCATATTTATTGGAAATGTGATAGTCAGCATTGTGTGAATACATAGATGGTTTGGGTTGCATACGCATCCCTCATGGTATCCGATTAGATTTGATATATTCCACTAGGGTAGTTGTAATGGATCACCTTGAGTCTCGTTCCCCGGCATGAGCATGTATCCTGAATTCTATCAATGTCGGTATAAGAAAAAATATCTGGTGAGGACTGATCCATGTTATCTTGTATAGAAGTCCAGGGACATGCCTGCTCCTTCAGGTCGCACAAACAATCCAAAATCAGGGCAGCACTGTCGGTGTGGAGATGCACAGAGAGCCTGCAGTTTGGATGAGACTAGAGATGAGCAAATTTCCGGCTTATGAAATTTGTTTGCGATTCGTTTACGGGTAAAAGCAGAATTGCGTTATGGATTCCGTTACCACGGACCATAACGCAATCCTATGACGGAATGCATAACGGAATGCCTTTTAGAGGCATTCTGTTATACTTTCCGTCATAATAGAAGTCTATGGCCTGCATAACGGATCCGTCCCGTTTCCGTTATGCAGGGGAGTCCTCTCCTGCATAACGGAAACGGGACGGATCCATTATGCAGCCCATAGACTTCTATTATGACGGAATGTAGAACGGAATGCCTCTAAAAGGCATTCCGTTATACATTCCGTCATAGGATTGCGTTATGGTCCGTGGTAACGCTCATCTCTAGATGAGACCAATCATCATATACATAACGAAAAAAAGCCGTGGCATACTGTATCTAAATAAAGTGAAAGAAGTAGTGTTCTTTATTCACCGGAGAAGTGACTTTTCAGTCCTCTCACTGGGATCATTATCAAGCAAGTGAATACAAACGAGTATTTAAAGGCACAGCCTAATTTACATAAATAATTAATACTTTAAGAGTGCTTATGTCCCCTGCAGCAAGATTGATAGATAGATAGACAGACAGACAGATAGATGTGAGAGATACGTAGATTAGTTTTTATTTCTTTTAGTGTGTTTGTAAATAATAGGTTTTATGTAGAAATGTATGTGTCTTTGCTTCATGCTTTACTTTGTTCTTCAGGTCTTCACTACTGTACGATATGAATTTGAGCAGAAACTCCAGACTTGGAGGGAGTGTCTCACTGACCAGACCCCTTTCTTTCTGCAGTGTCATCCATATCTGGTGAAAGCCATTAAATACAGGCTGCACACTCTCCCTTTATCAGTTTCTTGCAGGACTTGACTAGAACATAGTTACGTTGCTGTCATCATGGCGTATGACACTAATATGAGGTTTAAATTTTCTATATTGGCCATCGGACTCCAGATCCTGCTCATAGTCTTATTTGGGATATTTGTGCGATACGACACGCAGGGGCACACGACTTCTCAAAACGCCACTCGCAGTGAGTTTGTTGACTTGTATCCGTGTAAGTATCACTTTCATTTATTGTTCGGGTGTTTGTAAATTTGCGAGAAATTTTGAACTGCTATTTATTTTTATTGAGGAGGAATTTTGTAAAATGTATCTTTTTCTTTGTATTTTTTTCAAATTTTTGAAAAGTATTTCATTAAGGCCTCATGCACATGACCACTCTGTTTTTTGTGATCCGCAAACCGCGGATCCGCAAAAAACGGAAGCCGCAAGCGTGCCTTACGCAATTTGCGGAACGGAACGGGCGGCCCATTGTAGACATGCCTATTCTTGTCCGCAAAATGGACAAGAATAGGACGTGTTATATTTTTTTTTTGCGGGGCCACAGAACGGAGCGCTGTCCGCATCTTTTGCGGCCCCATTGAAGTGAGTGGGTCCACACCTGAGTCGCAAAAACTGCGGCTCGGATGCGGACCCGAACAACGGTCGTGTGCATGAGGCCTAAATGTAAGCATTTTATATTAGTTGTTATATACAGTATACATTGATATTAAATACATGCGAAAATGGGATTTCATTTTAAATCAGATTCATTGTAAAATTGAATTTAAATTTATTTTGGGTATTTTTTTTTTTTACTGAATTAATTTACAAAATCTATTTACACATCGTCCATTTCTTCTTTTCATTTTTCTGTTGGTAAAAGTGATGCTCAGTATAGCTGCCAATACATCTTATCACAGGAAATATTGCACAAGAAACTCGTCTGACTGTGTCTAATTACATCCACGGAGCAGGATTTCCTCTCTAGTGATAACTTTCCAAAGGCCAAAGTTTTACGTTAAGAGGAAAAACTATTGGCAATGTGACAATGAGCTCATCAATTACAGAGACAGACTGCTCATAGTGTTACTCTGCTGTCCGAAAATTATATTTATACTAAGTGTGTAGAATCTACTGCTCCTAAACTTTTAAAATGACAGTCATTATAAAAAATTGTTTTTATCTCTTTCTATTTCTTTCTTTCGTTCTTCTTTCTTTCTTTCTTTTTCTCGTTCTTTCTTTCTTTCTTTCTTTCTCGTTCTTTCTTTCTTTCTTTCTTTTTCTCGTTCTTTCTTTCTTTCTTTTTCTTTCTCGTTCTTTCTTTCTTTCTTTCTTTCTTTCTCGTTCTTTCTTTCTTGTTCGTTCTTTCTTTCTTTCTTTTTCTTTCTCTCTCATTCTTTCTTTATCTCTCACTCTCTCCATCTCTTCTCCCCCTTATCACCCCCTGTCCCTCACCCCCACCACGGATCTATTGTTTCAGGGTTTGTTGTCATGTAATGTCACATCTGTTAAAGGCATTCAGCGTGATGTTATCAACCATTGTCAGAGTCACAATATGTCAGTGCTTTCCCACAGTGAAGGGACCACAGAGGTATGGTGGTCTGCATATCCAGTCTATGGCTAGTCTAGTCAATCAGCTATGTACAGATGGAGCATTTCTTAGCTTGTGTGTGAAACACTTCATGAAATCTATTAAAATTAATTTAACAAGTCAATTACCCTGTTCCAGACCACTTTATGACTATAGACGTTGGTGGTCGAGACTTTAAACATGGAACCAGCCAGGTGCCGGGGATTGCTCTGGAGTAGCCCCTGGCAACTACCCTAACGGCTCAAGTCTATCCTCACTATCTGAGGCTCTAGTGAAAGCCAGGTAGTTGCTTAGACATGCCCCTCCAGAGTATAGCCAGTCAGTGGCACAATGGGTTCATACCCGCTGATCAATGACAGCAAATATTTTGAACATCCTGTTCTCACTTTCTCATTATGGGGGATTGAGTCCAGGATGATGGGGTGAAACATAGCATGAAGAGTGAGATAACAAAATGTGAAAAAAGTGAAAGTGAAGACTTTCAGAATGCATTGTATATCACCATCAATCCCTTGGTCACAGAATGTCACATTTTAAGGATCTGGCTCTGACATATATATTTTTATTTTTTTGGTGTGGTCATCTGATAAGGATGACATGGATTCCACTTATACATACTTATGGTATAGTTTATTGATATGATTGTTGGTATAATTAATGGGACTAGAGATGAGCGAATTGAAGCTGACGAAGTGGAATTCAATCCAAATTTCAGGAAAAATTAGATTCGCACCGAATTGGTAACAAATCACATTTTTTCCTAAAATGGCTGCTGCACGTGTGAGGACATGGAGAAAGGAACTCTGGGAACGAGGGATCAACCACAATGCCGTGCATGCAGCCAATCAGCAGCCAGCCAGCCGTGTGATGTCACAGCCCTATAAATAATGTCAGCCATCTTGGATTCTGCCATTTACCAGTATACTTAGTGCAGGGAGAGATGTCAGCAGGCGCTAGGGACAGTGGCAGAAAAATTTTATTGTGCTAAAAAAACGATTTACAAGTGCAGGGAAAGATTATTCAAGGTGTAGGGAAAGGATAGGGAGGAATCATTTGACAGCATTTATGCTGAATAGGGTTCAGTAAGGGAGGTTACAGCCTGGGTAATAGGAACAATCCTATTACACCTTGCTGCACTGACTAGAGACCCAAATTACCATTACATAGCTCTGTAATTCCAGCAAACCATTCTTATTAGGGTGCAAGTGCTGTTTGATACGGCCATTAACAGGGTTTATTACAAGGAAATATTTCTGTCTTATTTGCCCTTGTGCAGTTATATGTTAGTGGGAAAAAAGGGCTTAAAGGGTTTCTACCACCAGAAATACTGTTATGTAGCTGACTGACATTAGCGATGCGCCCATGTCACACGTACTTTTATAGATATGCTAATGAGCCTCTAGGTGCTATGTGGGCGTCATTAGCACCTAGAGGGCTCCGTCCACTAACCATTTCAGCTGCCCATCGCGTCCCTCCAGCCCGCCCCGCTCCTGTTGATTGACGTGAAACTTCTCAGTATCGAGTACCAATTCCCGCGCCTGCGCCGTGCACTTCTGTAGTCTCCCGGCGCCGGCTTCCTTACTGCACCTGCGCCAACTACGCTACAATGAGGAAGCCGGCACCAGGAGCGCGGCATTCACTCACTGCGCCTGCGCCGAATACAGAAGCGCACGGCGCAGGCGCGGGAATTGGTATTCGATACTGAGAAGTTTCACGTCAATCAACAGGAGCGGAGCGGGCTGGAGGGACGCGATGGGCGGCTGAAATGGTTAGTAAATGGAGCCCTCTAGGTGCTAATGACGCCCACATAGCACCTAGAGGCTCATTAGCATAGCTATAAAAGTAAGTTTTAACAAAAACGGCTGCAGGAACTACTGTTAGAAACATACTGTTGTGTAGTGCTGACATGGGCGAATCGCTAATGTCAGTCAGCTACATAACAGTATTTCTGGTGGTAGAAACCCTTTAATAGCCGTTGTGTGGTGAAGTGCTAAAATTACAGCCCTTTTTGTTGTGTATTAGTGGCAAAAGTAAAATATTTTTGCCTTTCAGCGGTGCAGTTATATGTTCTAAAGCCCTTTTTGCCGTGTATTAGTGGCAAAATAAAAATATATTCGTCGCTCAGCGTTGCACTTATATGTTGAAAGCCTTTTGTGAAGTGGAAAAGTGGAAAAATATTAGGGCCTAATTGCCTTTCAGCGGTGCAGTTATATGTTCTAAAGCCCTGTTTGCCGTGTATTAGTGGCAAAAGAAAAATACATTTGCCGTTCAGCGTTGTACTTAATATGTTAAAAAGCCTTGTGTAGTGGAAAAAATAAGGACCTATTTGCTGTTCAACGGTGCAGTTATATGTGTTAAATGGCCGGATTCTATTATCCTTCCATTTGTTAAATTTTCTATTTTAAACATGTTTTTTTCTGGAAAATTGATGGGTGATTGTAGACCTCCTTTTGCTGTATGGACCGAATTACAAAGGGGTGAAATTTTTTATGTGAAACAGGCTTTTTTGGGGAAAATTGATGGGTGATTGTAGACCTCCTTTTGCTGTATGGACGAATTACGTAGTGGTAATTTTTTTTTAATGTGAAACAGGCTTTTTGTGGAAAAATTGATAGGTGATTGTAGACCTTCTTTTGCTGTATGGACCGAATTACGTAGTGGTGAATTTTTTTTATGTGAAACTGGCTTTTTTGGGGAAAATGATGGACTATTTTAGACCTCCTTTTGCTGTTTGGACTGAATTACGTTGTCGTGGGTCCTACAGTAAACACAATGAAGACGCTGATGACAACACACCAGCAGACTTTTCCTTTACCATCTATTCACAATTAAATCAAGCAACTTCCGTAAGTTTAAAATATTCATGTGTTTTTATCTGCTCCGTCTGCATTCGATCTCCACAGCACACAAGACATGACAGGAGAGCCTCTGCTTTGGAATCTAAGTCCAGTTTCTTAAGATCAGGAGTTCCATCAGAATTGTGTGTAATATTCTTGCTCCCTGTGCAAAGCCATAACTAAAGGACTCCGTAGGCAAACACATCAGACGAAGCTGAAGATGGTTGCCCCAATTTTAATTAAGGAGCAGAAAACTGTGGAAATCAAATAGAGGAGGCTGAACTCCGCTGCTCTGTATCTCTTGCAAAGTCAATGTCTCCTACTATGCCCCTCTAACGATTTACAGCAAAAACATAATTTTCATGTAGAGATCCAAGAATTATGTTGGAGGCATGTAGTGTATGCAAGCCATGTGCGACCCCTCTCATCACTCTAACGCTGTTCTGCACCTGGTTTGCCTGGGTGAACAGAGTCACACAGGGGAGGATTAGTGCAGAGGTACAGAGACTGGTGCAGAGACTGCGGTCCCATCTGCACCATCGGAGTTAGGGGTGCTGTCCCCCTGTGGTTGGGGAGAGAAACCGGTTGACTTCTCTCCCTTTAAGGTACACTGCCGCTGGGGAATGAAGACGATGCTCTTCTCTCCCTGCAAAACATACTGCCGCTGGGCAGCAGGACCGACTGTCCCTACTCCCTGAAAATCCGGCTGCCGTTGGGGATCTGGGCCAACTGCCCAGCATCCCTGTAGGGCCAGTGGAGAGACCTCGGTCCCATCTCCACTGTTGTGGGGCTCAATGTCTCCCCCTGGTACGTTAAGCTGCCGCTGGCGAGAGGGGGTAACAAGCTCCTCTTCCATACATGCTTCCAGCCGCTGGGGAGGGCGACCGACTGTCTCCGCTCCCAATACAGTGTCCTGCTGCTGGGGAAAGGAGACTGGGCTATCTATTCCCTGCTGGACCCTCTGCCGCTGGGGTGGGAGGACAAAGCTCTCCCAATAAAACTCCCTGCTGCTGGGGGACAGGACCGACTGTCTCTGCCCCCTGTAACTCAGCCTGCTGCTGGGGAATGGAGTGATTAAATGATTCCACGCTGGGGAATGGAGACTGGGCTCCCAATTCCCAATAAATCACATTGACACTGGTGGGACAGGACCGACTGTCTCTGCCCCCTGTAACTCAGACTGCCACTGGGGAATGGAGACTGGGCTCCCAATTCCCTGCAGGACCGGTGGAGAGACCTCAGTCCCATCTCCACCGGCCCCCTGGGATTCTTCCCAGTAAACCTTCACAATATCTTCCAAGCTAAAGGGGTCTGGCTCTGGGTCTGTCACTCTGCTCTCCTGCTGAGCCTTCTCACTGGAGTGGAACAGCTGCTGGTAGCCCTGTTCCAGCTCCATCTCCCGGGTCACCAGGTGGACCAGGGCCTGCTCAATCTCATGAGTGTCGTCCCAGTCATACCTGCTCTCCCTCCATTCCAAGAGATCACGGAACCGGGCTTGTGTAGGGCTCCCAAACTCCAGCTCTGAAAAATACCGCTTGTGCTCGAGCGCGATGCTCGAGTCTCCTCCCTGCACATTTGTTGGCTGCTACCCAGCCAATAAACATGCAGGTGAGTACTGCCACTCACTGTAATGTCGTAGTCATGTTGGTTACTGGCATTACAGTGATTACAGTAATTAGCTGGCCAGAACGCGTCATCGAGTGAAAAGCACCCGATGACACGTGGTTCGGCTCAGTCTTAGGGAGAGCTGTGCTGTAGAAGGGACATATAGTGTAGGGAATTGAATTACATTTTTTTGTTAGGCAGGGTGTTAGAGAACCAAATGTCCTTTTAAGCACTATAGTTGTATCTGGCAGCAATCTATATTTTTAGCGCAACCTGCGTTAAATAGCTTGAAATTGTTTGGCCGCTGCAGACAGCGACACTATCTGCACTACATCTCCTGTGTAACATTTGCGCAGCCTAAAAATATCTGTGACATCCAGTGTACTATTTCCGTAGACGATGTCCGCTGTGGACAGTTATATTACCTGCGCTATATCTCCTGTATAACATTTGTGCATACTAAAAATATCTGTGACATCCAGTGTACTTTGGTTACAGCAGAGCCATTACCTGTGGTACCTCTCCTGTATAATGTTTCCGCATTCCAAATATCAGTGACATTGACTGTAATTTTTTCTTAGCCGCTGGTGACAGCTGAGACATTACCTGCGCTACATCTCCTGTATAAGGCCCCCTTCACACGGGCATTGCGGGTGAGGGCCGGATGCGATGCAGGTGCGTTCAGGGAAAATTGTGTGTGTAAGCACACAATTTCAGTCAGTTTTAACTGCGATTGTGTTCCGTTGTTGAGTTTTTTTCTGCTCGAGTGCAATGCGTTTTGCAAGCGCGTGAGAAAAAACTGAATGTGGTACTTAGACCCCAACCTGGACTTCTTTTTAATGAAGTTCGGGTTTGCGTTTGGTGTTCTGTAGATTTTATTATTTTCCACGATAACATGGTTATAATGGAAAATAATAGCATTCTTTAACCACTTCAGCCCCGCTAGGTGAAACCCCCTTCATGACCAGAGCACTTTTTACACTTCGGCACTACACTCCTTTCACCGTTTATCGCTCGGTCATGCAACTTACCACCCAAATGAATTTTACCTCCTTTTCTTCTCACTAATGGAGCTTTCATTTGGTGGTATTTTATTGCTGCTGACATTTTTACTTTTTTTGTTATTAATCAAAATGAAACGATTTTTTAGCAAAAAAATGACATTTTTCACTTTCAGCTGTAAAATTTTGCAAAAAAAACGACATCCATATATAAATTTTTCACCAAATTTATTGTTCTACATGTCTTTGATAAAAAAAAAATGTTTGGGCAAAAAAAAATGGTTTGGGTAAAAGTTATAGCATTTACAAACTATGGTACAAAAATGTGAATTTCCGCTTTTTGAAACAGCTCTGACTTTCTGAGCACCTGTCATGATTCCTGAGGTTCTACAATGCCCAAACAGTAGAAAACCCCCACAAATGACCCCATTTCGGAAAGTAGACACCCTAAGGTATTCGCTGATGGGCATAGTGAGTTCATAGAACTTTTTATTTTTTGTCACAAGTTAGCGGAAAATGATGATGATTTTATTTTTTTTATTTTTTCTTACAAAGTCTCATATTCCACTAACTTGCGACAAAAAATAAAAAATTCTAAAAACTTGCCATGCCCCTCACGGAATACCTTGGGTTGTCTTCTTTCCAAAATGGGGTCACTTGTGGGGTAGTTATACTGCCCTGGCAATTTAGGGGCCCAAATGTGTGAGAAGAACTTTGCAATCAAAATGTGTAAAAAATGACCGGTGAAATCCAAAAGGTGCACTTTGGAATATGTGCCCCTTTGCCCACCTTGGCAGCAAAAAAGTGTGACACATCTGGTATCGCCGTACTCAGGAGAAGTTGGGGAATGTGTTTTGGGGTGTCATTTTACATATACCCATGCTGGGTGAGAAAAATATCTTGGTCAAATGCCAACTTTGTATAAAAAAATGGGAAAAGTTGTCTTTTGCCAAGATATTTCTCTCACCCAGCATGGGTATATGTAAAATGACACCCCAAAACACATTCCCCAACTTCTCCTGAGTACGGCGATACCAGATGTGTCACACTTTTTTGCTGCCAAGGTGGGCAAAGGGGCACATATTCCAAAGTGCACCTTTCGGATTTTGCAGGGCATTTTTTACACATTTTGATTGAAAAGTTCTTCTCACACATTTGGGCCCCTAAATTGCCAGGGCAGTATAACTACCCCACAAGTGACCCCATTTTGGAAAGAAGACAACCCAAGGTATTCCGTGAGGGGCATGGCAAGTTTTTAGAATTTTTTATTTTTTGTCGCAAGTTAGTGGAATATGAGACTTTGTAAGGAAAAAAGAAAAAAAAAGAAAAATCATAATTTTCCGCTAACTTGTGACAAAAAATAAAAAATTCTAGGAACTCGCCATGCCCCTCACGGAATACCTTGGGGTGTCTTCTTTCCAAAATGGGGTCACTTGTGGCGTAGTTATACTGCCCTGGCAATTTAGGGGCCCAAATGTGTGAGAAGAACTTTTCAATCAAAATGTGTAAAAAATGCCCTGCAAAATCCGAAAGGTGCACTTTGGAATATGTGCCCCTTTGCCCACCTTGGCATCAAAAAAGTGTCACACATCTGGTATCGCCGTACTCAGGAGAAGTTGGGGAATGTGTTTTGGGGTGTCATTTTACATATACCCATGCTGGGTGAGAGAAATATCTTGGCAAAAGACAACTTTTCCCATTTTTTTATACAAAGTTGGCATTTGACCAAGATATTTTTCTCACCCAGCATGGGTATATGTAAAATGACACCCCAAAACACATTCCCCAACTTCTCCTGAGTACGGCGATACCAGATGTGTCACATTTTTTTGCTGCCAAGGTGGGCAAAGGGGCACATATTCCAAAGTGCACCTTTCGGATTTTGCAGGGCATTTTTTACACATTTTGATTGAAAAGTTCTTCTCACACATTTGGGCCCCTAAATTGCCAGGGCAGTATAACTACGCCACAAGTGACCCCATTTTGGAAAGAAGACACCCCAAGGTATTCCGTGAGGGGCATGGCGAGTTCCTAGAATTTTTTATTTTTTGTCGCAAGTTAGTGGAATATGAGACTTTGTAAGGAAAAAAGAAAAAAAAAGAAAAATCATAATTTTCCGCTAACTTGTGACAAAAAATAAAAAATTCTAGGAACTCGCCGTGCCCCTCACGGAATACCTTGGGGTGTCTTCTTTCCAAAATGGGGTCACTTGTGGCGTATTTATACTGCCCTGGCAATTTAGGGGCCCAAATGTGTAAGAAGTACCTTGCAATCAAAATGTGTAAAAAATGGCCCGCGAAATCCGAAAGGTGCACTTTGGAATATGTGCCCCTTTGCCCACCTTGGCTGCAAAAAAGTGTCACACATCTGGTATCGCCGTACTCAGGAGAAGTTGGACAATGTGTTTTGGGGTGTCATTTTACATATACCCATGCTGGGTGAGAGAAATATCTTGGCAAAAGACAACTTTTCCCATTTTTTTATACAAAGTTGGCATTTGACCAAGATATTTTTCTCACCCAGCATGGGTATATGTAAAATGACACCCCAAAACACATTCCCTAACTTCTCCTGAGTACGGCTATACCACATGTGTGACACTTTTTTGCAGTCTAGATGCGCAAAGGGGCCCAAATTCCTTTTAGGAGGGCATTTTTAGACATTTGGATCCCAGACTTCTTCTCACACTTTCGGGCCCCTAAAAAGCCAGGGCAGTATAAATACCCCACATGTGACCCCACTTTGGAAAAAAGACACCCCAAGGTATTCAATGAGGGGCATGGCGAGTTCCTAGAATTTATTTATTTTTTTGCATAAGTTAGCGGATATTGATTTTTTTTTTTTTTTCTCACAAAGTCTCACTTTCCGCTAACTTAGGACAAAAATTTCAATCTTTCATGGACTCAATATGCCCCTCACGGAATACCTTGGGGTGTCTTCTTTCCGAAATGGGGTCACATGTGGGGTATTTATACTGCCCTGGCTTTTTAGGGGCCCTAAAGCGTGAGAAGAAGTCTGGAATATAAATGTCTAAAAATGTTTACGCATTTGGATTCCGTGAGGGGTATGGTGCGTCCATGTGAGATTTTATTTTTTGACACAAGTTAGTGGAATATGAGACTTAGTAAGAAAAAACAAAAACAAAAACAAACAAAAAATTTCCGCTAACTTGTGCCAAAACAAATGTCTGAATGGAGCCTTACCGGGGGGGGGGGGGGGGGGGTGATCAATGACAGGGGGGTGATCAATGACAGGGGGGTGATCACCCATATAGACTCCCTGATCACCCCCCTGTCATTGATCACCCCCCCTGTAAGGCTCCATTCAGACATCCGCATGATTTTTTACGGATCCATGGATACATGGATCGGATCCACAAAACACATGCGGACGTCTGAATGGAGCCTTACAGGGGGGTTATCAATGACAGGGGGTGATCAGGGTAATCAGGGTGATTACCCCCCTGTCACTGATCACCCCCCCTGTAAGGCTCCATTCAGACATCCGCATGATTTTTTACGGATCCATGGATACATGTATCGGATCCACAGAACGCATGCGGACGTCTGAATGGAGCCTTACAGGGGGGTTATCAATGACAGGGGGTGATCAGGGTAATCAGGGTGATCACCCCCCTGTCACTGATCACCCCCCCTGTAAGGCTCCATTCAGACATCCGCATGATTTTTTAACGGATCCATGGATACATGGATCGGATCCACAAAACGCATGCGGACGTCTGAATGGAGCCTTACAGGGGGGTTATCAATGAAAGGGGTGATCAGGGTAATCAGGGTGATCACCCCCCTGTCACTGATCACCCCCCCTGTAAGGCTCCATTCAGACATCCGCATGATTTTTTACGGATCCATGGATACATGGATCGGATCCACAAAACGCATGCGGACGTCTGAATGGAGTCTTACAGGGGGGTTATCAATGACAGGGGGTGATCAGGGTAATCAGGGTGATCACCCCCCTGTCACTGATCACCCCCCCTGTAAGGCTCCATTCAGACATCCGCATGATTTTTTAACGGATCCATGGATACATGGATCGGATCCACAAAACGCATGCGGACGTCTGAATGGAGCCTTACAGGGGGGTTATCAATGACAGGGGTGATCAGGGTAATCAGGGTGATCACCCCCCTGTCACTGATCACCCCCCCTGTAAGGCTCCATTCAGACATCCGCATGATTTTTTACGGATCCATGGATACATGGATCGGATCCACAAAACGCATGCGGACGTCTGAATGGAGCCTTACAGGGGGGTTATCAATGACAGGGGTGATCAGGGTAATCAGGGTGATCACCCCCCTGTCACTGATCACCCCCCCTGTAAGGCTCCATTCAGACATCCGCATGATTTTTTACGGATCCATGGATACATGGATCGGATCCACAAAACGCATGCGGACGTCTGAATGGAGCCTTACAGGGGGGTTATCAATGACAGGGGGTGATCAGGGTAATCAGGGTGATTACCCCCCTGTCACTGATCACCCCCCCTGTAAGGCTCCATTCAGACATCCGCATGATTTTTTACGGATCCATGGATACATGTATCGGATCCACAGAACGCATGCGGACGTCTGAATGGAGCCTTACAGGGGGGTTATCAATGACAGGGGGTGATCAGGGTAATCAGGGTGATCACCCCCCTGTCACTGATCACCCCCCCTGTAAGGCTCCATTCAGACATCCGCATGATTTTTTAACGGATCCATGGATACATGGATCGGATCCACAAAACGCATGCGGACGTCTGAATGGAGCCTTACAGGGGGGTTATCAATGAAAGGGGTGATCAGGGTAATCAGGGTGATCACCCCCCTGTCACTGATCACCCCCCCTGTAAGGCTCCATTCAGACATCCGCATGATTTTTTACGGATCCATGGATACATGGATCGGATCCACAAAACGCATGCGGACGTCTGAATGGAGTCCTTACAGGGGGGTTATCAATGACAGGGGGTGATCAGGGTAATCAGGGTGATCACCCCCCTGTCACTGATCACCCCCCCTGTAAGGCTCCATTCAGACATCCGCATGATTTTTTACGGATCCATGGATACATGGATCGGATCCACAAAACGCATGCGGACGTCTGAATGGAGCCTTACAGGGGGGTTATCAATGACAGGGGTGATCAGGGTAATCAGGGTGATCACCCCCCTGTCACTGATCACCCCCCCTGTAAGGCTCCATTCAGACATCCGCATGATTTTTTACGGATCCATGGATACATGGATCGGATCCACAAAACGCATGCGGACGTCTGAATGGAGCCTTACAGGGGGGTTATCAATGACAGGGGTGATCAGGGTAATCAGGGTGATCACCCCCCTGTCACTGATCACCCCCCCTGTAAGGCTCCATTCAGACATCCGCATGATTTTTTACGGATCCATGGATACATGGATCGGATCCACAAAACGCATGCGGACGTCTGAATGGAGCCTTACAGGGGGGTTATCAATGACAGGGGGTGATCAGGGTAATCAGGGTGATCACCCCCCTGTCACTGATCAACCCCCCTGTAAGGCTCCATTCAGACATCCGCATGATTTTTTACGGATCCATGGATACATGGATCGGATCCACAAAACGCATGCGGACGTCTGAATGGAGCCTTACAGGGGGGTGATCAATGACAGGGGGTGATCAGGGTAATCAGGGTGATCACCCCCCTGTCACTGATCACCCCCCCTGTAAGGCTCCATTCAGACATCCGCATGATTTTTTACGGATCCATGGATACATGGATCGGATCCACAAAACGCATGCGGACGTCTGAATGGAGCCTTACAGGGGGGTTATCAATGACAGGGGGTGATCAGGGTAATCAGGGTGATCACCCCCCTGTCACTGATCACCCCCCCTGTAAGGCTCCATTCAGACATCCGCATGATTTTTTACGGATCCATGGATACATGTATCGGATCCACAGAACGCATGCGGACGTCTGAATGGAGCCTTACAGGGGGGTTATCAATGACAGGGGGTGATCAGGGTAATCAGGGTGATCACCCCCCTGTCACTGATCACCCCCCCTGTAAGGCTCCATTCAGACATCCGCATGATTTTTTACGGATCCATGGATACATGGATCGGATCCACAAAACGCATGCGGACGTCTGAATGGAGCCTTACAGGGGGGTTATCAATGACAGGGGGGTGATCAGGGAGTGTATATGGGTGATCACCCGCCTGTCATTGATCACCCCCTGTAAGGCTCCATTCAGACGTCCGCATGTGTTTTGCGGATCCGATCCATTTATCCATCGATCCGTAAAAATCATGCGGACGTCTGAATGGAGCCTTACAGGGGAGTGATCAATGACAGGGGGGTGATCAATGACAGGGGGTGATCAGGGAGTGTATATGGGTGATCACCCGCCTGTCATTGATCACCCCCCTGTAAGGCTCCATTCAGACGTCCGTATGCTTTTTGCGGATCCGATCCATGTATCCGTGGATCCGTAAAAATCATACGGACGTCTGAACGGAGCCTGACAGGGGGGTGATCAATGACAGGGCGATGATCAATGACAGGGGGGTGATCAGGGAGTTTATATGGGGTGATCATGGGTGATCAGGGGTTTATAAGGGGTTAATAAGTGACGGGGGGGGTGTAGTGTAGTGTAGTGTAGTGTGGTGTTTGGTGCGACTGTACTGACCTACCTGAGTCCTCTGGTGGTCGATCCTAACAAAAGGGACCACCAGAGGACCAGGTAGGAGGTATATTAGACGCTGTTATGAAAACAGCGTCTAATATACCTGTTAGGGGTTAAAAAATTCGGATCTCCAGCCTGCCAGCGAACGATCGCCGCTGGCATGCTGGAGATCCACTCGCTTACCTTCCGTTCCTGTGAGCGCGCGCGCCTGTGTGCGCGCGTTCACAGGAAATCTCGCGTCTCGCGAGATGACGCATATATGCGTGACTGTGCGCCAGCCTGCCACCTCCGGAATGCACATGTGCGTTAGGCGGTCCGGAGGTGGTTAATACAGAATGCTAAGTATAATGTCAATTGAAGGTTAAGAAATAATAAAAACATAACTCACTTCATCCACTTGATCGCACAGACGGGATCCTCTTTTTTGTTCTTCTTGAAGGACCTTCAAATGGACCTTCGCTGACGTCATCGCGCTCAGCACGTGGTGAGCGTGGTGACATCAGCACAGGCCCTGCTGAATGAAGATAGAAGGTCCTTCTATCGTCATTCAGCAGGGCCTGTGCTGATGTCACCACGCTCACCACGTGCTGAGAAAAATCGTGCATGTTTGGTACTCAAACCCAAACTTCTTCACAGAAGTTCGGGCTTGGGATCGATGTTCTGTAGATTGTATTATTTTCCCTTATAACATGGTTATAAGAGAAATAATAGCATTCTGAATACAGAATGCATAGTAAGATAGCGCTGGAGGGGTTAAAAAATAAAAATAAAAATTTAAGTCACCTTAGTCCACTTGCTCGCATAGCCAGCATCTCCTTCTGTCCTCATCTTAGCTTTGTGTATTAACAGGACCTGTGGTGACGTCACTCCGGTCATCACATGATCCATCACCATGGTAAAAGATCATGTGATGACTGTGACGTCACCAAAGGTCCTTGTTGCTACACAGAGCTAAGATCAAGACAGAAGGAGAAGCCGGGCTATGCGAGCAAGTGGACTAAGGTGAGTTAAATTATTATTATTTTTTAACCCCCTCCAGCGCTATTGTACTATGCATTCTGTATTAAGAATGCTATTATTTCCCCTTATAACCATGTTATAAGGGAAAATAATAAAGATCGGGTCCCCATCCTGATCGTCTCCTAGCAACCGTGCGTGAAAATCGCACTGCATCCGCACTTGCTTGGGGATGCTTGCGATTTTCACGCAACCCTATTCACTTCTATGCAGAATATAGAACATGCTGCGATTTTCACGCAACACACAAGTGATGCGTGAAAATCACCGCTCATGTGAACAGCCCTATAGAAATGAATGGGTCGGTATTCAGTGCAGGTGCTATGCGTTCAACTCACGCATCGCATCCGCGCGGAATACTCGCCCGTGTGAAAGAGGCCTAAGAGGTATGTGGCGCTGTATTACCCTATATGTTTTGTAGTGCTGTATGTAATGGAAGGAGGAAAGGGGTTAGATTGGTATTTGACATGTAGAGGGGAGGGGTGCATTTTAATTTTCAGTTCAGGCAACAGAACATGGTGCATGATGGGCTCCGATATCTTCCTGACAGGAATATATTGGCAAAAGTCTCAGCTTTTATTATCTGCTTGTATGACTAGCTAGTATAGTCAGTGGCATATCTGTTTGGTGCATTTTTTTCAGTGATTTATATAATTGTATTTTCATCCGCACAATGCTCCAGTCTGTGTAGGATGCTTTTGTGGTGCATGTGGACCGCGCTGGCGTCCTCCTTTGTATGCATTATTTGCTGGGGATAGTCGTTTGCTGCGGTCCACATGCGGTGGGACTGCTCCCCCAATGAGAAACACGCTACAGTGTTTGGGGTTTGAGCAGCTCCCCCATACTTGCCACTGTATTTTTGTGGTCCATATGTGGTGGGACTGCTCGCCCAATGAGAAACACGCTACAGTGTTTGGGGCTTGGGCGGTTCCCCCATATTGGCCACTATAGTTTTGTTTTATATGTATTTAATGTGTGCATTCTTTTGCACCTGGAGACCTCCATCACATGGTCTGATATGGGTGTGGCTCACAGTCTTGCTTTGTTCACATTGCATTAGTTGTCCTGCTATGCGGTTGTGTGGAAGCTTGGCTGTGAGCTGGATTTCATCACCTTCAGACCGTGTTCACACCATAGTTAATGCACCAGAGTTAGCGCAGTGGTAGGACCCCTTGCCATGCTAAGTAACCGTGACGTGGTGCATGATGGGCTCCGATATCTTCCTGACAGGAATATGTTGGCAAAAGTCTCAGATTTTAATATCTGCTTGTATGACTAGCTAGTATAGTCAGTGACATCTGTTTGGTGCATTTTTTTCAGAGGCCTAAGAGGTATGTGGCGCTGTATTACCCTATATGTTTTGTAGTGCTGTATGTAATGGAAGGAGGAAAGAGGTTAGATTGGGTATTTGACATGTAGAGGGGAGGGGTGCATTTAAATTTTCACTTCAGGCAACAGAACGGCTAGGTTTACCCCCGTTCCCTGCTGCAAAACCCATGGGAGTCAGTAAAGCCTTCCTGCAGGAGGACCTAACTTTTATGTATTGCAATTCATTTTTCCCAGAACATTTCAGTGTATCTTTTGTATGTCACATTGGACACAGCACAATGTTCATTTGAGATGTTTTTTCCCATCTACAGAAGTCCTTGATTAATAAAACAATTAAGGCACAAGTTCATCGGGTTCTTATCATGAATAGGTGGAGAATGGAGAATAAATTAAGCGGCTTTTCCTTACATATTATTTTGCTTTCCTTTCTGGCACCAGAACGATGGAAACTCCTTGAGCGACACCATGACTTCTTTTGTATGGAGGTTTTTCTTATGAACTTTAATCAAGAAGACTGTGACTTATGACATTCTTGCGTGTGTTCCATAGACCATGTAATTGCACGTGTCCTATCCTCTACACAAACAAGTTATAGATGGAAGTATCTAGGATAGCTACATTTTATTTCTTTCTGGAGACAGCATCCCACCTTTAAAGAGAAGGATAGTTTTTTTTACATTTACAACTTTGCACGTGTTTTATAGGTTTGATAATATTTATGTAGAACGCAGTTTAATGCTTCCCATATTGGAGCCTGTTGCAGCTCTTTAGCAATGAGGTGGCTGCTGGTCAAAAAACGTAGTTATGCTGCGTAAAGGGATTGTATATGGTTCTAGAAACCTGTCCAAACCCACTAAGACCACTAACTTTTCTTTTTATGACAGTACATTTAGTTCTGTTTTGCCCTCAACAAAACGCAGATCTGAAAAATACGGGTGATATCCATGTTTGTCTGTGTTGCATCTGTTTTGTTATTTTTGAGGCCCCATTAACTTCAATAGGTTTGTGAATGATCTGTGTGCTTTCTGCTTCCACATGTCCGCTCTGTAAAGGAACATGTCCTATATCCTAAGTCTGTAGGTGCACTAGATGTGTCATTCAGTATTAGCCACTGTAATAAATCTGGAGCAATTTGAGCCTGTCTATGTTTATGCAGTCTTACTTTTAGAGATTATTGGTAAATGTGAGACACTGAATGAGTTAAATCCTGTATTATACTCCAGAGCTGCACTCACTATTCTGTTGGTGCAGTCACTGTGTACATGCTTTACATTACTTATCCTGTACTGATCCTGAGTCACATCCTGTATTATACCTCAGAGCTGCACTCACTGCTCTGCTGGTGGAGTCACTGTGTACATGCATTACATTACTTATCCCGTACTGATGCTGAGTTAGATCCTGTGTTATACTCCAGAGCTGCACTCACTATTCTGCTAGTGGAGTCACTGTGTACATTACATTGCTTATCCTGTACTGATCCTGAGTTACAGCCTGTATTATACTTCAGAGCTGCACTCACTATTCTGCTGGTGGAGTCACAGTGTACATATATTACTTATCTTGTACTGATCCTGAGTTACATCCTGTATTATACTCCAGAGCTGCAATCACTATTCTGCTGGTGGAGTCACTGTGTACATACATTACTTATCCTGTACTGATCCTGCGTTACATCCTGTATTATACCCCAGAGCTGCAATCACTATTCTGCTGGTGGAGTAACTGTGTACATACATTACATTACTTATCCTGTACTGATGCTGAGTTACATCCTGTGTTATACTCCAGAGCTGCACTCACTATTCTGCTGTTGGAGTCACTGTGTACATACATTACATTACTTATCCTGCACTGATCCTGAGTTACATCCTGTATTATACTCCAGAGCTGCACTCACTATTCTGCTGGTGGAGTCACTGTGTACATACATTACATTACTTATCCTGTACTGATCCTGAGTTACATCCTGTGTTATACTCCAGAGCTGCACTCACTATTCTGCTGGTGCAGTCACTGTGTACATACATTACATTACTTATCCTGTACTGATCCTGAGTTACATCCTGTGTTATACTCCAGAGCTGCACTCACTGTTCTGCTGGTGGAGTCATTGTGTACATACATTACATTACTTATCTTGTACTGATGCTGAGTTACATCCTGTGTTATACTCCAGAGCTGCACTCACTATTCTGCTGGTGCAGTCACTGTGTACATACATTACATTACTTATCCTGTACTGATCCTGAGTTACATCCTGTATTATAACCCAGAGCTGCAATCACTATTCTGCTGGTGGAGGAACCGTGTACATACATTACATTACTTATCCTGTACTGATGCTGAGTTACATCCTGTGTTATACTCCAGAGCTGCACTTATTGTTCTGCTGGTGGAGTCACTGTGTACATACATTACATTACTTATCCTGTACTGATCCTGAGTTACATCCTGCAGTCATTACGTGTAACCTTCTAGGCTGGAGACCTGTAATATTAAAGAGAGTTGTCCAAACCGACCCCCACTTTACTTCTTCCGTTAGGAGCTGGCCCAGTGCTGCCAGCCTCTGGATCTGCTTCTGGAGGAGGTAGAAGTCCACCTCCCCGGTGTTTGGCACCCGGTGGTAGCAAGACATTTTAAATGCACATAAAAACACTTATCCTGATCCTGTATAAACAGAGTTATCAGTGATCCGCCTGATACATGGTGGGAGGATGTGCTCGGCTCATGCAGTGATAACGTGTCATTCCCCTGTAATTAGATAAGTCACTTAAAGGAGTTATCTGGTTTTTGAGAAATTAGCTTAAAATAGCTTTAAAAAAGCCGAAGGCTACATTCACATGGCAATGAAACAAAAACGAACACACTGTCAGAGTTAATGGCCATTTTTTACTGGGTTTTTAAGTTAAACCACAATGTCTACAGTGCCCTCACCATTGCTCCCCAGTGTCAATAATGGCCGCTGTGGTTATAAGTAATGGCTCCCAGCAGTGATGGTCAGTTCGCAGTGTTCGCCAGCGAACACATGCGGGCTGCCATCCTTGGTAAGGTAGACTCACCCGTCCGGCGATGCACAGGTAAGCGGGAGCAGGCAGTTCCAAGAACAGCCCGATGAAGGCCCCCGGCGGCTGTTCTCGGAACTGCCTGCTCCCGGTGACTGCATTTGATTTCCGACCGGCTCCCGGCACAGGTAAAGGGCTTACCTGTGCATCGCCGGATGGGTGAGTCTACCTTACTAAGGATGGCAGCCCGCATGTGTTCGCTGGCGAACACTGCGAACTGACCATCACTGGCTCCCAGTAGTGTCCCCATGTATATATGAGGGCTTTAGATACGGGGGCACAACCAGAGGATTTATGTATATGTTGCGCCCCAATATATAATTCCTTCACCTTCTCCCCCATCCCTACTTCTCGAACACTCACTACTCACTGGATGCAGCAGGACCTAGCGTCGTGATGTCATAACACTGGGAATATCAGGTCCTGCTGCACATTTAAGTGGATGAGATTAGTATTTTTTTTTTACTTGCCCTTGTAGTTCTTTTCAATGGCCAATAGACACCTGTCTACACGGCCCTTTAAAACCAGTCTTATTGATTGCATGACCATGACAAAGACCAAAAATAGGACATATCCTATTTTTTGACAGTTGCAATTCACTGGCCATGTGAATAGCCCCATAGACTTTAATTGGTTCGGAAAACAGCTGTGCAGAGACGGACTGACCATAGACCTTTCAGGGGGCCGCCCAAGCCCTCTTACGGTTGCCGATCTGATGCTCTGAGCCTTAATCAATGCTAGAAACATTAGGCACTTATTCGCTTGGCGGCCGGCTGTGGGTCCCTTCCTGAATCTAACTGTATCGCCATCCTCAGGGCAGTGTTACAGTGGAATGCTGCCAGCTTACGTGAGCTCCCACGGTCCCGGTCGCCAGAGAGGCCGGCACTTTTTCTTATAGTGTGAAAGCACGAGCACCCATGCTGGATTACAGGGTGGTTGTAACCATGGAAACAAGCTTTGTATAATGTGATGGTAAAATGAATCCAGCCAGCAAAGAAGGCAATATGGATAATAACAATACATTAGTAAGTGCCTTGTATTAACTTTCTCTACAAGATAAATGGATGCGGACAGCACACATATACAGATGTAGTAGAGTTAACACACATGCTTTATGAGACGTGTTATCTAAACTAAATGCGTTAAGCAAACACCTTTAATTGCTTTTCAGTGGCTTTTGTTTCAAGGTAACGCAATGAGTTAAGAAATTTGAGTTAAGAGTGTGCGTGTTACCCCTGCTACATCTGTAAAATTTGTGTGCTGTCGACATATTTTTTTGCGGCCCCATAGAAATGAATGGGTCCGTATTTGATCCGTAAAAAATGCAAGCTAAAAACACGTTTGTGTGCATGAGGCTTAAGTGTGTATACACACTGATAGGTGACCGGGGGCAGTCTTAAAGGGGATGTCTCACTTCCGCAAGTGGCATTTATCATGTAGACACAGTTAGTACAAGGCAATTACTAATGTATTGTTATTCTCCATATTGCCTCCTTTGCTGGCTGGATTCATTTTTCCATCGCATTATATACTGCTTGTTTATATAGTTACAACCACCCTGTAATCCATCAGTGGTGGTCATGCTTGCTTCCATGGGAGCACACATAAGCTGGTGCTTTTTCCATTGTATTCAAGGAGAAAAAAAAAAGTTTTTTTTAGGGGGAGTTCCAGCTCACCCCGTCCTATGGAGTCCCCATGTCTGTGCGCGGACACTGTGTCAGTTACATGTGTGTTAGGCCTCTTTCACATGACCGTATGGCTTTTTCAGTGTTTTGCGGTCCATTTTTCATGGATCCGTTGTTCCGTTTTGTTTCTGCTGTGTTTCAGTTTTTCCGTTCCGTTTTTCCATATGGCATATACAGTATACAGTATTTACATAGAAAAAATTGGGCTGGGCATAACATTTTTAATAGATGGTTCTGCAAAAACGGAATGGATACGGATGCATTTCCTTATATGTTTTGTTTCTTTTGCGGACCCATTGACTTGAATAGAGCCACGGAACATGATTTGTGGGCAATAATAGGACATGTTCTATCTTTCAACGGAACGGAAAAACAGAAATACGGAAATAGAATGCATATGGAGTACATTCAGTTTTTTTTGTGGAACCGTTGAAATGAATGGTTCATATATGGACCGTATACAGAACGCAAAAAACTTTCGTGTGAAGGATCCCTAAGCCAAAGATAGGTCCAGGACCAGGTCCGGAGAAAAAAGTCAATCTTTTATTGGAACATGATCATATCAATTGCATCCCTCAAAGTGCATAACTCTGTGCATTTCCCACATACACAGCCTCCTTAAAGAGGACCTGTCCCCTCTCCTGACATACCTTTGTTAATAGCTACATGCATTCCTAATGCAATAACAATTCTGGAGGATCTAGTCTTATGTCTCTATGTTGTGCCGTTCCTTTATTATTTCTACTAGAAGTTATGAAGGAATTACTAGCAGTCTGCAGTAAGGGTACAGAGGGGAGGTAACCAGTTGGGGGGGTGTCCCTGCACAGACTGAAAATAGCAGAACTGATTGGCTAGAGTCAGTCTGTGCAGGTACACCCCCCCAACTGGTTACCTCCCCTCGGTACCCTTACTGCAGACTGCTAGCAATTCTTTCACAACTTCTAGTAGAAATAATAAAGGAACGGCACAACATAGAGCCATAAGAATAGATGCTCTGGAATTGTTATCACATGGAGAATGCAGGAAGCTCTTACAAAAGGCATGTCAGGAGTGGTGACAGGTCCTCTTTAATCATGGCCTATAGGTAAAACAAATGATGGTCACCAAGAAGCTTTGGATCCGGATCACTTATGACACAATACTAGTGATGAGCGGCAGGGGTCATATTCAAATTCACGATATTTCACAAATATTTTGTAGAATATTCGTCGAATATTCAAAAATTCACAATTTTTTTACTCGAAAAATCGTCAAGGTAATGATTGTGTAATATGCAAATTTCCGTAATTCAAATTTTTATTGCGAATTTTTCAACTTACTAGTGTTGATCACGAATATTCGAATTTAGAATTTTTATCGCAAATATAGGTACTTCGAAAATTCGTGAATATTTCATATTTAGTTATATATATTCGTAATTCCAAATATTAAATTTTTTTTTCCTTTTTTTTTTATTAGATTTTTTTTTTTTTTATCAGTACACATGATCCCTCCCTGCTTCTAGCTTGTGGGCCAATAAGAAGGCTGCAATATACTTGACTTTAGGAGTAGTAGTGTTTGCAAATTTTGCTCTATATTCGTTTTTTCGAATATTTGCTATATTGCTATATATTCTTGTTTTAGAATATTATGAATATTCGAAAAAACAGTTATAGCAATACAGCGAATTTTCAAAAAAAGTTATATAGAGCAATTTAGCTAATATAGTGCTATAATCTTTTTTTTTATAGTTGTAATTTTTTTCCAATCTGAACTTCAGATGAGAAAACAATTACAACTATTAGACAAAGAAGATTATAGCACTATATTAGCTAAATTGCTCTATATTCGTTTTTTTTTTGAATATTCGCTATATTGCTATAACTTTGTTTTTTCGAATATTCGTAATATTCTAAAACAAGAATATATAGCAATATAGTGAATATTCGAAAAAACGAATATAGAGCAAAATTTGCAAACACTACTACTCCTTATGTCAAGTATATTGCAGCCTTCTTATTGGCCCACAAGCTAGAAGCAGGGAGGGATCATGTGTACTGATAAAAAAAAAAATCAAATAAAAAAAAAAAAAGGGAATTTTTTTTCCCGAATATTCGAAATTACGAATATATATAACTATATTCGAAATATTCGCTATTTTTCGAAGTACCTATATTCGCGATAAAATTTTGAAATTCGAATATTCGTGATCAACACTACACAATACTTGGCTTGGAATGTGGGCTTTGGGCAGCCCTAGACTGCAGCCATGATGGGAACTGTTGGGTAAAGGCAATTTTAATAAAAGCACAGATTAATCCTGTGGATTAAGTCAGATAAAAAATGATGTCATAAAATGCTATGCAGAGATGGAAGAAAATGTGGACAGAGCTTATAGCAGTAGTCAAGAGTCAAGCCTGTAGGGTGTATCATTTTATATATAGTGATATGGAGCATAATCATTTGATATACAGATGAAACTCCAAAAATTTGAATATCGTGCAAAGTTAATTTATTTCAGTAATGCAACTTAAAAGGTGGAACTGATTTGAGATATCACATGAGAGTAGATTAAAGAAATCACGGCACTCACCACTGTGTAGGAGAACTTCAAGGCTTACGGTATCCTGTAGTATGGAGGGTGCCATTTTCTATGGTAACTCTTACATCCAAAAAATCCAGGGAATCACCACCGAAATTGAGAGTAAATCTCATATTCATGTGGTTAGTATTATTCAAGTGATATATGAACTGCCTACACAACTCCTCACTGCCTGACCAGACCAGGAGCACATCGTCCACATAGCGCAGATAGAGGTGAATGTGTCTCAGGAAAGGGTTCCCCAATGAGAAGACATATGTCTCCTCAAATACCGCCAGATACAGGTTCGCGAAAGTGCACGACACTGGTGTGCCCATCGCTGTACCTAGTATCTGGCGGTACCACTGCCGATCAAATTGGAACACGTTATTGGTAAGCACCAAATCCAAAGATTCCTGTATGAATCTAGAGAAAATGGGGCCCTTGTCAGAGCGACTTAATACTATACCGATGGCCTTCAGTCCCAGATCATGGGGGATTCTTGTATGCAAACTCTCCACATCCACGGACACAAGGCGGAATTCCTCCCACCACTCAAAATTTTCGAGGGCGCGGCCCCGGTGTCCTTAAGGTATGTGGGAGTGCCCTTGAGTAAGGGCCTCAACAGCCAATCAATGTACCTAGAGATGGGTTTGGTCGCTGACCCTACCCTGGCGACAAAGGCATGAGGCACGATGGATCATTAAAACTAGCGCCACGGCCTCAATGATAAAAATGATATGGCAGTATATCCATGAAGTTGCTCAGCCTTTATGCAATTTTAAAATTGTTTGCAAAATGTAACTGCTTGTAGTCATATGAGGCTGTTTTGCCCATATACCTTGTTGCGCTCTATGTATGCACATATTGTATTCTTGTCCTTGCTTTGATTTTAATCACATAGTTGCGCACCTGTGGAGCGTCCTCTGGTTACCCCGGTGATGATCGGGTGTTCGCCCACATAAAGTACGGTGGTGCGTGCCTGTGTTAATAGCGGTCCAAGAAAGCGCTAGTCACGTGCAAAACGGCCATCACGCCTACTCACACTGAAGGGCCATCCCGCTCCCCAGCCTGCGAACTATCAGCAAGAAATAAAGCCTTGAAGTTCTCCTACGCAGTTCC
Organism: Bufo gargarizans; assembly: GCF_014858855.1. Classification (NCBI taxonomy): domain Eukaryota; kingdom Metazoa; phylum Chordata; class Amphibia; order Anura; family Bufonidae; genus Bufo; species Bufo gargarizans. Next base: position 36,113,262 of record NC_058083.1, read on the forward strand.
TAATTTGTTTCTGGTCAGGTTTAGAGATGAGCGAAGTATTGTAAAATTCGATTCGATTGCTTGACCGAATAAAAAAAAAAATTGCTTTGTGACAAATTACTTCCACACAAAGAGCATTTATTTGTAAGTAGTGAGTGCAATGACACGGAGCGGCGATTGTGCCGCTCCCCATCATTGTAACCCTCAGATGCCACGTTCATTGCTGAAAGCAGCATCTGACAGTAACAACACAGTAAAAAAAAAAAAAGAAATAAAAAATCATACTTAACTTATCCCTTTGATCGCGACAAGCCGGCGTGGTGACGTCACCGTGCATGGGATTTCGTGCCAGATCTTCAATCAAGATGGTGGTGGCCAGCTCGTTGCAATCAAATAGATGAGGTAAGTTTGGCTTTTTTTATTTTTTTTACCGCCATTCAGGGAAATTCGATTCGCTACCACGAAGCATGAGGAAATTCGGCTTTGCGGCAAATCAAATTTTTCATGCAATTCAGATTGTGGACTTCAATTCGCTCAACAGTAGTCATGTTAGCTTAGATATAGAACCTGATATCTTTAATAAAGTGGATGAGTGGGAGCAGTATGTGCAGACGGATATTATCCCATCACTGAGCCCTGTCTTTCTCTCCGCAGTTTTTCAAGATGTGCATGTCATGATCTTCGTGGGTTTTGGGTTCTTAATGACCTTTTTGAAAAGATATGGATTCAGCAGCGTCGGCATCAACCTACTTATTGCAGCTTTTGGTCTTCAGTGGGGAACACTAATGCAAGGACTGTGGCACTTACATGGGGGGAAGATTGAAATTGGCATCAAAAGGTAATTTGTGTTACTGCAATGTTTATTTTATTTTTTTCTAAATTGAAATTCTGTGCGTATCTGTATTGTAGCATTGTACTATCTCTATAAGGATGTGACTTCTGTATTCTGTAATATGTCTCCAAATCCTTCTTACAGTTGTATAATAAAATTTCAAGTTCCTGCAGTCACCACTAGTTGGCGACTTTCAGAAGATGGATTTACAATATATATATAGCTGCCGATAAATATGTTACGTCTTCAGCAAGCTACTAAACCTGAGGTGGTAGGTTAGGGCATGGTGAAAGCAAATACATTTGGAGTTCTGTAACAGGAAAATGTCCAGTAACTTGAAAAAAGAAGTCATCCTACAATTTCATTGTTAGATTACACAAAGCATGAAAAAGGTGGTGAGCAGCCAAGCAGTGAGGACGGCTCCCTCTGCAGCTCCCACTAACCGGACCCTATCCTGCGCCATCTAACCTGCTAGAAGCAGTGGCCAGACCCTATTCATTGCCAACAGGCCTCCTCACTGTCTACAAGAAAAACACTGTCCGTGGCTCTTAGGTCCACTGGAGCCCAAGATACAGCCGTGGCCTATTTAGGCCTAAGAACCCCCGGCCTTGATTTGCGGGGAGAAGCGGACATGCGGACGCCGGCCCTCCAACACAGCGCCCGTCCAGGACGAGATCCACTCAGAAAGGACCCCATACTTCTCACTACAAGTCTAACTACCAGCACTCTGCAGGCACCCCAAATCCTATTATCTGTACACGCTTTCAGAGCCAGCCGGCCATATTGGAAGACACACCATCTCCTTCCCACCTCAAGGCCTGCACAGGGGATAACCCCCCCAGAGTGATAGAGGCCCATACAGACTAAAAGGGAGTACATCTCCCAACAGCCTTAACCACCTCCCGACCGCTGTACGCACCGATGCGTCCGGGAGGTGGTTGTTTAGTTCCTCCTGGACGCATCGGCGCGTCCTCTCGCGAGACGCGAGATTACGTCACAGCCGGCCCGCGCATGCGCATCGCGGGCCGGCATTTCGCAGAAGAGTATTTCGTCAGCAGCCTGCCGGCCACGATCATTGGCTGGCAGGCTGCTGATTTTAAAAAAAAACAATCAGCAGCCATATAACCCCACATATTAGTAAATATGATGGGGTTATATGGCTGCTGTGCTCCTCTGCTCCTTCTTTTGGTCGGTTGGTTCCAGCAGAGGAGCAGAGGAGCACATCTACTGTGAGTACCCACCACACCACATTTAGCCCCCAGATCACCCCAATTAACCCTTTGATCACCCCTTTTATCCCCCCTGTCAATCACTAGTGAAAGGAAAAAAGTGATCAGTGCAAACTGTCACTTTTTTTTTTCACTGGTATTGACCGTTAGGTTTTAGGTATAGTTTAGGTCCCTTGGTTAGTCAGTTAGCGCCCAGCCCACCGCACCGCAGTCCGTTATTCGCTGATTAGCGTATCGCTAATCAGCATTTGTACTTTTATAGTATCTGAAAGTGATCAAAACTGATCACGGTCAGATCTATAATAGTACTAGTGTCACTTTAGTTCGCCCTCCACCCAAAACGCAGTGTTTGCCCGATCAGGCCTGATCGGTCGCCCACACGTGCGTTTGCCCACGCCCGCCCCACCGCAGTGACAAAAAAATTTTTTTTTTTTGATCACTGCACATTCACTTTACACGCACTGCGGCGATAAAAAAATCTGTTTTGATATTTTTTATCAACCGCAGCGGCCTCCGGTACTTCGCTAGCCTCCCATTTGTAAGACAGGCTTGCTTTTTTTTTCTTGGGTAGTCTCAGGGAATACCCCGAAATTTAGTTGCCCACATGTCTAACAGGGGGTATTCTTCTGAAGAGGCCTACAGGCTTCTGACCCAGTCGGATGAGGAGTGGGAACCCTCATCTGATGAATCCAGCGGGTCAGAATACGAACCTGTAGAAAGCAGTGGCTCTCTGACCCAAAGTTCGGACGAGGAGGCTGAGGTCCCTGATAGCACCAGGCGTACCCGGCCCCGTGTCGCTAGACCGCAGGTTGCGCAGGATCCGCTTCAAGAGCAGCAGAGTGGGGCTGGTGCTGTCGGATTACGTGGTGAGGCATACACCAGCAGCCCAGCCCTTCCTGGACCTAGTACCAGCACTGCCGTACAACCTGGTGAAGTAGCGAGCACCAGAAGGGCAGTTGAAGCTGGTACGGTGGCACGTGCAGTAGTGACCCCGTCGCAGCCACCGCAAAGACGTGCCCGTAGAGCCCCTAGAATCCCAGAGGTGCTGGCAAACCCTGATTGGCAGTCCCCAACTTCAGCCGCACCCGTAGTTTTCCCTTTCACCGCCCAGTCTGGAGTTCGGGTTGAGACAGCTCAGATCGATTCGGCCCTGGGATTTTTTGAGCTGTTCTTGACTGCGGAGCTTTTAGACTTAGTCGTGGCAGAGACAAACAGGTATGCCACACAATTTATCACCGCTAACCCGGAAAGCTTTTATGCCCAGCCTTTCCGGTGGAAACCAGTCCAAGTTTCCGAATTTAAAACTTTTCTGGGCCTCCTCCTCAACATGGGCCTGACAAAAAAGCATGAATTGAAGTCATATTGGTCCACGAACCCGATTCATCACATGCCCATGTTCTCTGCTGCTATGTCCAGGACACGATTTGAGGTCATCCTGCGTTTCCTGCACTTTAGCGACAACACCGCCTCCCGTCCCAGGGGCCACCCTGCTTTTGACCGGCTCCACAAAATTCGGCCCCTCATAGACCATTTCAACCAGAAATTTGCAGATATTTATACCCCAGAGCAAAACATCTGCATAGACGAGTCCCTAATACATTTTACCGGGCGCCTTGGCTTCAAACAATACATCCCAAGCAAGCGCGCCCGGTATGGGGTCAAATTGTATAAGCTCTGTGAAAGGGCCACAGGCTATACCCACAAATTTCGGGTCTATGAGGGAAAAGATCAGACCCTGGAGCTGGTCGGTTGCCCTGACTACCTGGGGAGCAGTGGGAAGACAGTTTGGGACTTGGTGTCACCCTTATTCGGCAAGGGGTACCATCTTTATGTGGACAATTTCTACACAAGTGTGGCCCTCTTTAGGCATTTGTTTTTAGAACGGATTGGCGCCTGTGGTACCGCGCGAACTAGTCGCGTGGGCTTCCCCCAACGGCTCGTTACCACCCGTCTTGCAAGGGGGCAGAGGGCCGCACTGTGTAACGAAGAACTGCTCGCGGTGAAATGGAGATACAAGCGTGACGTTTACATGCTCTCCTCCATTCACGCAGACACGACAATACAAATTGAGCGAGCAACCCGTGTCATTGAAAAGCCCCTCTCAGTCCACGACTATAACCTCCACATGGGAGGGGTCGACTTCAATGACCAGATGTTGGCTCCGTATTTAGTTTCCCGACGCACCAGACGCTGGTATAAGAAGGTGTCTGTATATTTAATTCAATTGGCTCTGTACAATAGTTTTGTTCTCTACAGTAAGGCTGGGAGAACTGGATCCTTCCTCAAATTTCAGGAAGAGATCATCGCGAACCTCCTGTATCCAGGAGGTTCCGTGGCCCCATCCACCAGTGTAGTTAGCTGTCTACACGAGCGACACTTCCCCAGTGTCGTTGCTGGTACCTCAAACCGACCGCCACCCCGAAAAAAATGTCGTGTCTGTAGCAGGAGTGGAATAAGGCGTGACACCCGCTATTTCTGTCCTGACTGTCCCGACCACCCTGCCCTATGCTTAGGGGAGTGTTTCCGAAAGTACCACACACAGGTACACCTAGCATAGGGATCATCTCACCAGGATAGGCACACAGGGCTATTAGGGCCCATTCACTCACAGCTGCTGCAAACGTCTCCTTTCACATGGGACAAAGTGCATAACGCACTTCGCCACATCTTTGGGCGATTTGCGCTTTGCACATTGACCCATGGGGAAGGAGAGGTTTGTTCTATAAAGGTAAAAAAACAAAAAAAAAAACAAAAAAAAAAAACAGGTAAGCAACAGGTTAATGTTTAGTTCCAAAAGTTAAAGTTACATGTTCTGTTCCAAAGTTAATAAAATTATTGCGTTGTGGCCTGGTTTTTTCTTTTATTTTTTATTTTTTTGTCTTTTTACCTTCCAGGTGGACCAACCGATCGACTAGCTGCAGCACCGATGTGCATTCTGACAGAAGCATTGCGCTGCTGTCAGATTACACGCAAGTCGGTGTATGCGGCGCTGCAAGACGGGATTTTCTCCTCTGCAGTGACAGATACGTTTGCCGAGGCATACGAGCTGAGGAGGAGGCGGCGTTCCTATGCTTTGGCAAGCACTTTGTATATATATATATATATATAAAAAAAAAAAATCCCGGCAATGATTTATTCATCCACATCGATTGATGCGAATGGAGAAATCTGGTTTGCCAGGGCATACGAGCTAAGTGGGTATGGATGTAGGGCGGAGCTCCTATGTCCTGGCAGACGCCTTTCCCCTCCATTTTTTTTTTTTGGCAGAGATTTTTTCATCCACATTGATCGATGCGAATGAAGAAATCTGTGCCGTTCATTTTTTTCTTTCAGCCCAGAGGCTGAACGGAAAAAAAAATCTCATTACCTGTATGCTCAATATAAGGAGAATAGCAGAAACTCCTAATGCTGGCCATACATGTAATGATTGCGGAGACCCTCAAATGCCAGGGCAGTACAAACACCCCACAACTGACCCCATTTTGGAAAGAAGACACCCCAAGGTATTTGCTGAGGGGCATATTGAGTCCATGAAAGATTGAAATTTTTGTCCTAAGTTAGCGGAAAGTGAGACTTTGTGAGAAAAAAAAATAAATAATCAATTTCCGCAAAAAAAAAAAATTCTATGAACTTGCCAGGCCCCTCATTGGATACCTTGGGGTGTCTTCTTTCCAAAGTGGGGTCACATGTGGGGTATTTATACTGCCCTGGCTTTTTAGGGGCCCTAAAGCATGAGAAGAAGTCTGGGATCCAAATGTCTAAAAATGCCCTCCTAAAAGGAATTTGGGCCCCTTTGCGCATCTAGGCTGCAAAAAAGTGTGACACATCTGGTATCGCCGTACTCAGAAGAAGTTGGGGAATGTGTTTTGGGGTGTCATTTTACATATACCCATGCTGGGTGAGAAAAATATCTTGGTCAAATGCCAACTTTGTATAAAAAAATGGGAAAAGTTGTCGTTTGCCAAGATATTTCTCTCACCCAGCATGGGTATATGTAAAATGACACCCCAAAACACATTCCCCAACTTCTCCTGAGTACGGCGATACCAGATGTGTGACACTTTTTTGATGCCAAGGTGGGCAAAGGGGCGCATATTCCAAAGTGCACCTTTCGTATTTCACCGGTCATTTTTTACAGATTTTGATTGCAAAGTACTTCTCACACATATGGGCCCCTAAATTGCCAGGGCAGTATAACTACGCCACAAGTGACCCCATTTTGGAAAGAAGACACCCCAAGGTATTCCGTGAGGGGCATGGCGAGTTCCTAGAATTTTTTATTTTTTGTCGCAAGTTAGTGGAATATGAGACTTTGTAAGGAAAAAAGAGAAAAAAAAAAAATCATCATTTTCCGCTAACTTGTGACAAAAAATAAAAAATTCTAGGAACTCGCCATGCCCCTCACGGAATACCTTAGGGTGTCTTCTTTCCAAAATGGGGTCACTTGTGGGGTAGTAATACTGCCCTGGCAATTTAGGGGCCCAAATGTGTGAGAAGTACCTTGCAATCAAAATGTGTAAAAAATGCCCTGCAAAATCCGAAAGGTGCACTTTGGAATATGTGCCCCTTTGCCCACCTTGGCAGCAAAAAAGTGTGACACATCTGGTATCGCCGTACTCAGGAGAAGTTGGGGAATGTGTTTTGGGGTGTCATTTTACATATACCCATGCTGGGTGAGAGAAATATCTTGGCAAAAGACAACTTTTCCCATTTTTTTATACAAAGTTGGCATTTGACCAAGATATTTTTCTCACCCAGCATGGGTATATGTAAAATGACACCCCAAAACACATTCCCCAACTTCTCCTGAGTACGGCGATACCAGATGTGTCACACTTTTTTGATGCCAAGGTGGGCAAAGGGGCGCATATTCCAAAGTGCACCTTTCGGATTTCGCCGGTCATTTCTTACACATTTTGATTGCAAAGTTCTTCTCACACATTTGGGCCCCTAAATTGCCAGGGCAGTATAACTACCCCACAAGTGACCCCATTTTGGAAAGAAGACACCCCAAGGTATTCTGTGAGGGGCATGGTGAGTTCCTAGAATTTTTTATTTTTTGTCGCAAGTTAGTGGAATATGAGACTTTGTAAGAAAAAAAAAAAAAATCATCATCATTTTCCGCTAACTTGTGACAAAAAATAAAAAGTTCTATGAACTCACTATGCCCATCAGCGAATACCTTAGGGTGTCTACTTTCCGAAATGGGGTCATTTGTGGGGGTTTTCTACTGTCTGGGCATTGTAGAACCTCAGGAAACATGACAGGTGCTCAGAAAATCAGAGCCGTTTCAAAAAGCGGAAATTCACATTTTTGTACCATAGTTTGTAAATGCTATAACTTTTACCCAAAGCATTTTTTTTTTGCCCAAACATTTTTTTTTTATCAAAGACATGTAGAACTATAAATTTAGCGAAAAATTTATATATGGATGTAGTTTTTTTTGCAAAATTTCACAGCTGAAAGTGAAAAATGTCATTTTTTTGCAAAAAAAATCGTTACATTTTGATTAATAACAAAAAAAGTAAAAATGTCAGCAGCAATAAAATACCACCAAATGAAAGCTCCATTAGTGAGAAGAAAAGGAGGTAAAATTCATTTGGGTGGTAAGTTGCATGACCGAGCGATAAACGGTGAAAGGAGTGTAGTGCCGAAGTGTAAAAAGTGGCCTGGTCATGAAGGGGGTTTCACCTAGCTGGGCTGAAGTGGTTAACCTGGAACAGTCACCTGTTAGAGGCTCACAAACACTTCTAGAGCCCGGCCAGCCGGCGGCAGGACACGCTTCCCCTTCCCCCCCTCATTTTCCCTCATAGTCCCTGTCATCACCCAAAGCCTGCTTCCTCAAGAAAAGACACCTTTGAAGGCACAGCCTTAATTTTTCTGACCCTTTCTTATTGCAATAGGGGTCTGCCTAAAAACATACTCAAACAGGGGCATAGCAATTAGCAATGTTGCACTAACCCGTTATAACCCAGCTACCTGGGGCCACAAGCGAGAAGAGATGCTATACTTTTACAACCACAGGCAGCGGAATACACACAAAGACCCAGCTCTACTTTGACAGTTATGGTGAAAATTGGCCCCCACAAATCCAGGAATACGTCCATCTCTCGCCACATGAGTTTTCTGGACTCTTTTGTGCAGATGTGCCAAACATCTGCTATACCCAGACCGGTTCATCGAAGTAAAAACTCCTCCAACAGAGGTATAGAAAGAGAACTTTCTCCCTCTAATTTGTGAGTATAGAAAAGGGATGACAGGGGTCTCCCCATTTCCAGATCCTTCTTAGGAAAAGCACCCTCCAAAGCCCTGGAACCAGTGGTAAAGGAATTGCAAGACATCAAACAGGACGTGAGGAATATTGGAGGCAGGGTCGAGCAACTAGAAACCACTCTATCTTAATTGATTTCTTACACCGAAGCTGCCTCGTCAACCTTCAGCTTCTGCCAAGCACATATGAATAAAATAGTAAACTGGATGGAGGACCAAGAGAATAGGCATGGCAAAACAACTTAAGTCTAAAGGGGATCCCTGAATCAATCACAGCTGAGGCCCTTCCCGACTCTGTCAAACAAATTTTTGCCTCAATCTTAGGAGACTCCTACCCCCTAGAGATCTCTTTTGAAAGGGTGCACAGATCCCTAAAGGCCAAACCCTCAACTCCTGAACCTCCGAGAGATGTAATCTGCCATCTCTTCCACTCCAAAGTTAGAGATGACATCTTGCGTTTGGCCAGGAACAAACCCTCCGTCCCTGTCAACGGCTCAACAATATCGATCTACCAAGATCTGGCCAGAGTTACACTTTCTAAAATAAATATTCTGAGACCACTGAGAGAAAGACACCGGGACATTCCTTATAGATGGCCAATTCCCTTTTGGTCTCTCCTTCACAGTGGACAGAAAGAGATTTAGTCCTCATGCACACGAGTGTATTTTGTTTCCGTGTCCGTTCCATTTTTTTTTCTGGATAGGATGCAGACCTATTCATTTCAATGGATCCGCCAAAAATCCGTATATCCGTTCCATAGCCCTCAAAAAATATATAGCATGTCCTATTCTTGTCTGTTTTAGGCATTGTTACAATGGATCCAGAAAAAAAAAAAAAAAAAACTTATGGCATATGGATGTAATCCGTTTTTTTGTTTGGATCTGCAGGTCGTGTGGATGTAGCCTTAGGCCTCATGCAGACGATGGTTGTGTGCATTCGTGGTCCGTGGAAAAATCGGAAAATGCACCGTTTTGCATTATTATTTAGCCGCATCCGTGATCCGTGTTTCCTGTCCGTCAAAAAAATACGACCTGTCCTATTTTTTTGACGGACAACGGTTCACGGACCCATCCAAGTCAATGGGTCCGTGAAAAAACACGGATGCACACAAGATTGCATCCGCGTCCGTTGTTGTAGGCTACTTTTACACAGACGGATCCGTGAAAACTCAGATCCGACAGTATATTCTAACACAGAGGCGTTCCCATGGTGATGGGGACGCTTCAGGTTAGAATATACTAAAAGAACTGTGTACATGACTGCCCCCTGCTGCCTAGCAGGTGCTGCCAGGCAGCAGGGGGCCTCCCCCCCCCCCCTGTATTTAACACATTGGTGGCCAGTGTGGCGGCCCCCCCTTCTCCCTCCCCTGTAGTTAACTCATTGATGGCCAGTGCGGCTGGCCTCTTTGTCCCTCCCCTGTAGTTAACTCATTGGTGGCCAGTGCGGCCGGCCCCACCCTCCCTCCCCTGTAATTAACTCATTAGTGGCCAGTGCGTCCGGCCCCCCCCCCCCTCCCTCCCCTGTAGTTAACTCATTGGTGGCCAGTGCGGCCGGCCCCCCCTCCCTCCCCCTCGTAATTAAAATCCCCCCCCCCTATCATTGGTGGCAGCGGAGAGTACCTATCGGAGTCCTAGTTTAATCGCCGGGGCTCCGATTGGTAACCATGGAAACCAGGACGCTACTGCAGTCCCGGTTGCCATGGTTACTTAGCAATTTGTAGACGCATTATACTTACCCGTGAGCTGCGATGTCTGTGTCCGGCCGGGAGCTCCTCCTACTGGTAAGTGACAGGTCTGTGCGGAGCATTGCTTAATGATCTGTCACTTACCAGTAGGAGGAGCTCCCGTGGCCAGTAGTAGGTAACTAGGGAGAATTTAATTAGGAGGGGGGGCCCACTGGCCACCAATGAGTTAACTACAGGGGAGGGAGGGGGGGCCGGCCGCACTGGCCACCAATGAGTTAACTACAGGGGAGGGAGGGGGGCCGGCCGCACTAGCCACCAATGAGTTAACTACAGGGGAGGGAGGGGGGGGCCGGCCGCACTGGCCAACAATGAGTTAACTACAGGGGAGGGAGGGGGGGCCGGCCACACTGGCCACCAATGTGTTAACTACAGGGGGGAGAGGGCGGGGGTCTGCCCCCTGCTGCCTGGCAGCACCTGCCTTGCATTGTAATTCAGGACGGATCCGTTTGGCTCCGCACGGCCTCCAAAAATCAAGGAAGACCCACGGACGAAAAAACGGTCACGGATCACGGACCTACGGACCCCGTTTTTGCGGACCCTAAAATAAAACGGTCGTGTGCATGAGGCCTTATACTGAGGGATCACTCTGAACTATCTGAGATCTTACAGCTTCTAAAGATTACAGACCTGGATATACTGGACTGGTCCCCGATACAAAACCTGACAGCCCTACCAACGGTCCCACCACCAACTCCAAATGGGCATAGAAAAGTGAAATAGTAATCACAAGCGCCAGGAAAAGCTGACTAGTAGACGGATTGACGTCGACCCCACCTGATCTACCTCGTCGTCGTGGGATAAGTGTTATTTTCACCTCATTGAGATTATATCTTTGTTTGTGTTTATATTTCCTGCTTCTTTGTAATATAGCAATACCTGTTGGTTGATGGTGGGCTGATGCCGTGACACAGGGATCGACTGCCCGTTATCTAAAACCCGGTAGACTCTGTACCTATGACAACAGTGGATTCGGATCAGATATAGCAAGTAGTGTTGTCTGTACCAACTCAATTTCTCCTCTTTTTCCTTTTAGGTGTTATACTACTACTAAAGTTGGCCCCTTAGCAGGCTCGCTAATTTGATAACAACATGTTTTCTATATTGATAGAGTGTAGTTACCTTACGGTATAAACTTACACTGGCGCTGGTAGGTAGAAATATAACAGATTGAGTACAGTGGCTAGATAAATGTTCCACTATAATAGAGAATAAGTATCAATTGTTTCTATATTGCTCTCTCAAAAGCAATGCTTACGTTATGTATGTTCTGTAGCATTTCTATTTCAATTGTTTCCCTCCCTCCCCCTTCCCCCCCTACCCTTCCTGGGCTTCACGGGCAGCGCATATCACTGACAATTTACACCACACCGTCCAGATCACTGTCTGGACGAACATCCTCACAATCTTAAAATTACTACTCTTGAACTGATCTGAACGCTGAAAAATACTCCATAATTTCAAGAAAGCTCGGGTAGACGTCCTCCTCCTTCAAGAAATTCACTTCTTGAAAGTTAAAACCCCCTCCTTCCACAGACACTATTTTAACTAATAGTTCCACTCTTATACACCCACTAAAAATTCCAAAGGAGTATCCATTGCCTTTGCTAAACACATTTCTTTTGAGCCCACAGATATACATTCGGACCCAGACAGCAGAACACTTATTCGGGGAGATTAAATGGCTCACTGATCACCCTGGCCAATGTTTACCCCCTAATACTCAACAAGCTCCCTAAATCTGCACTACTTTAATACTACTAGACAGCCACAAAGTAGGTGAACTAATCATCGGGGGTAACTTCAATATAGCCCTAGACCCCCTATTAGATAGCACTTCTGGAAATCTTCCCTCTTATATGAAGCTCTCAGACACATTACAAAAATCCCTACAACTTCTGTCAGTCAAAGAGGCCTGGCGCTTCATCCACCCCTCTGATAAAGACTGCACATTATACTCCGCCCCGCACAACTCCTATCACAAGATAGATATTTTTTTTCCTCCAATAGTCATCTCTCAGCAAAATACAGACATGTAAGCATTCACTCAGACTATTCCCCTGTGGAACTACTTGTGACTCTATCTGATGACACCTCCCCTAAACCACCATGGTGCCTAAACAAGACTCTATTATGCGTACCCTTGATCCTTCGATTTTGAAGTGCCTGGACCTTTTTATTCCAACAAAATCTGAACACAGGAGTCCCCACCCCGATGGTTTGGGAAGCACATAAAGCCACAATAAGAGGGGAATTCATCTCAGTGGGAACATTTCACAAAAAAACTGAGAGACCTACAAATACAAAACCTACAACTTGAGATCAGTAAATTTAAAAACACAAATAGTCATTGACAATCTCCCATCACCACTAACTCACAACTGCACGCCTACAACTACGTGACCTACTGAAGAAAAACTCCGCCAAGATCTACATGTTGGTCAAGCACTCATTTTACGCTCGTGGAGATAAAGCATCAAAACTAATGATGTCCCTTATCAAAAGACGCAAACCCTGCACACATATCGGAAATCCGAATAAAAACAGGACGTCTCACGTCTGACCCGGCAACGATTGAACAATTCATTGAATTCTATACCTCTCTATACCAACTCAACTCAACTCAGAGCAAGACAATAGCCCACAAGATAGAACCTCCTCCATCGCAAACTTTCTATCACAAATCACTCTACCCTCTCTCATACCTACATCACACTCAGAGCTACATAAGCCTTTCTCCCCTGAGAAGGTCCGGTCCACCCTGCAGAGATGCCCGAAAAGCAGGGCCCCAGACCCAGATGGCTTCACTTGCTCCTATTACGAAACCTTCTCCACTGTCCTTCTCCCTCAGCTGACGGACGCGTGCAATGCATATCTGTCTGGGGCCCCCATACCCCGACAGGCATTGGAAGCTTACATTACACTAATTCACAAGGAAGGGAAGGACCCTTCACAATGCTGTAGTTACAGACCTACAGGTGAAACTCGAAAAATTTGAATATCGTGCAAAAGTCCATTTATTTCAGTAATGCTAATTAAAAAGAATTGCATTAATGCAGCTTAAAATTAGAATTTTGTGAAAAAGTTCAATATTCTAGGCTCAAAGTGTCACACTCTAGTCAGCTAATTAATCCATACCCCCTGAGCAAAGCGTACTTCAAAATTATGACTTTGGGGTTTCATAAGCTGTAAGTCATAATCATCCAAATTATAACAAATAAGGATTTGAAATATCTCGCTTTGCCTGTAATGAGTCTATCTCGTATATTAGTTTCACCTTTTAAGTTGCATTACTGAAATAAATGAACTTTGCACAATATACAAATTTTTCGAGTTTCACCTGTATATCATTGCTAAACACAGACTTGAAGCTTTACGCCAGTCTACTAGCAAATAGAATAAGACCCCTGATTCCTACCTTGATCTCTCCAGAACAGGTGGTATTCGTAGTAGGTAGAGAAGATAAAGATAACAATATGCGAGCCCTATCCCTTCTACAGATTGCCGCACGGAAAAAACTGCTGGGGACCAATGCGGAAAAGGCCTTCGACAGGGTGGACTGGACCTACATGAGACAAGTACTGGGTCACTTTGGTTTTGCACAAATATTTATACATGCAATTTTTGTGATGTATGCCTCCCCCACTGCCAGACTACGCATTAACCAGTCACTATCCGCCCCTTTTAAGGGTTGCCCCCTGTGTCCTATCCTGTTCGTACTGTCCTTAAAACCCCTCTTATAAATGATCAGAGAGTACACAGCTTTAAAAGGCTATGATGATGGAAGGTTCACACACAATGTCGCAGCGTACGCAGACAATATTTTGGTGATACTAACGAACCCCACATCATCGCTACCCGCACTACAATCTATACTACATAATTACGGTTTTATCGCAAACTTCAAGATAAACACAACTAAATCGGAGGCCCTGGGGATCCATATTGAAGAGAGGGAGAGGAATGCCTTACAATCCCAATATCCCTTTCAGTGGTCCACATCATACATCACCTATCCAGGTCTTAAGATCAGCTCAGTATAGAATGACCTATACATCCATAACTATGCTCCTATCCCTCATACATTTCAATCTATACTAGAGTCATGGTCCCTCCCATTCCTCTCTTGGATGGGACACAATAACCTTAATAAAGCCATTCTGCTACCAAAACTATCATACCTATTTCAGACACTCCCAATACCCCTCCCAATCTCCTTTTCTACATTCAGGAAGCTTACAAATAAATATTTGTGGCAGGATAAAAGACCCCGTTTAAACCATGCTCTACTCACTCAACACAAAACACATGGAGGTATGGCACTACCAAATTGGAGACTCTATTACGAAGCAGTGCACCTGTCCAGACTGATGCAATGGGCAAGAACAGACAATAGTAAACTATGGGTCCCCCTGGAAGAACACCTAGCAAATAACCCTCTGAGGTCCCTTCTTTGGCTGAATGAAGGTTGGTTGTTAAGTCAATACACACAGAACTCTATCACTCAGGCCTCATTGAAGATTGTGGGAGTGCCAAAAGACAAACTCAGCCCCCCATCCCCACTCATGACAGTGGCAGACCTCCCAGGACTATACCACCCTAGATATACAGATACTAGTCTGAAAGTTTCCAAACTGAGATCTATATCTGTCTCCTCATTCTTAGACACTGAAGAGATTAACAACCCACACTCCCTACACAAAGCTCACACTTGGTTACTACTAGCCCCCTATCTTGCAAATTATGACCCTGAGAGGGATCTAACCCAGTTTGAAAAACTGATAGCTTCTAAGAACCCTCCTAAACACCTACCATCTCGGGTTTACAGCATCCTCCAACAACTAAACACCCACTTGAAAGAGAATACATCTCCAAATGGAGTAAAGATCTTGACACCACCTGGACAAAACCTGAGCTAAAGCAACTGTATCGCTTATCCCACGGAATCTCCCGCTGCTAGCGCCTCCAGGAAAACTTATTCAAACTAATTACCAGATGGTATCTCACACCAGTTCAGCTCCAACAAATAAATTGTCTGAGGTCTGACGATTGTTGGAGATGTCACCAACCACAAGGCTCTATGCCCGGTGATACAGCCCTTCTGGTCTGAGATCTTGGAATTGATTAAACATATGGGCTCCTTAGACAAAACCCCATCCCCAACATCTGTACTATTAAACATTAGGCTACACGACATACCCCATACTAAAAGGAGACTTTTCCAACACCTGACCTTGACGGCAAAGTCTCTAATCCCACAACACTGGAACCAATAGACTTCACCCACAATATCTCATTAGCTACATAAGGTGAACCACATTTACCACATGGAAGAACTCTCAGCCTGGGAATCCAGGTCACACGTTAGCTTTCAAAGGACCTGGGCAGATTGGGTCACCTACCGAAAAACCTTACCTTTCTTTAATAAGTTTGCGGAGGACGACCCCAACAATAGGATTAGTAGAACTACAGGTAACAGCACACTGCTAGTCAATTGCACAAAGATATACGTAAATATTAAATAAAAATAGTGGCTTAGTGGCCATACTTACTGCAAAAGCAGCTAGAAGCTCTTTGCGCATATAATTGATCAAACATACAGTACAGACCAAAAGTTTGGACACACCTTCTCATTCAAAGAGTTTCCTTTATTTTCATGACTATGAAAATTGTAGATTCACACTGAAGGCATCAAAACTATGAAGTAACACATGTGGAATTATATACATAACAAAAAAGTGTGAAACAACTGAAAATATGTCATATTCTAGGTTCTTCATAGTAGCCACCTTTTGCTTTGATTACCAGGTAGTCACCTGAAATGGTCTTCCAACAGTCTTGAAGGAGTTCCCAAAGATGCTTAGCACTTGTTGGCCCTTTTGCCTTCACTCTGCGGTCCAGCTCACCCCAAACCATCTTGATTGGGTTCAGGTCCGGTGACTGTGGAGGCCAGGTCATCTGGCGCAGCAGCCCATCACTCTCCTTCATGGTCAAATAGCCCTTACACAGCCTGGAGGTGTGTTTGGGGTCATTGTCCTGTTGAAAAATTAATGATTGTCCAACTAAACGCAAACCGGATGGAATAACATGCCGCTGCAAGATGCTGTGGTAGCCATGCTGGTTCAGTATGCCTTCAATTTTGAATAAATCCCCAACAGTGTCACCAGCAAAGCACCCCCACACCATCACACCTCCTCCTCCATGCTTCACGGTGGGAACCAGGCATGTAGAGTCCATCCGTTCACCTTTTCTGCGTCGCACAAAGACACGGTGGTTGGAACCAAAGATCTCAAATTTGGACTCATCAGATCAAAGCACAGATTTCCACTGGTCTAATGTCCATTCCTTGTGTTCTTTAGCACAAAAAAGTCTCTTCTGCTTGTTGCCTGTCCTTAGCAGTGGTTTCCTAGCAGATATTCTACCATGAAGGCCTGATTCACACAGTCTCCTCTTAACAGTTGTTCTAGAGATGTGTCTGCTGCTAGAACTCTGTGTGGCATTGACCTGGTCTCTAATCTGAGCTGCTGTTAACCTGCGATTTCTGAGGCTGGTGACTCAGATGAACTTATCCCCCGCAGCAGAGGTCTTCCTTTCCTGGGGCGGTCTGCATGTGAGCCAGTTTCTTTGTAGCGCTTGATGGTTTTTGTGACTGCACTTGGGGACACTTTCAAAGTTTTCCTAATTTTTCGGACTGACTGACCTTCATTTCTTAAAGTAATGATGGCCACTAGTTTTTCTTTACTTAACTGCTTTTTTCTTGCCATAATGCAAATTCTAACAGTCTATTCAGTAGGACTATCAGCTGTGTATCCACCTGACTTCTCCACAACGCAACTGATGGTCCCAAAACCCATTTATAAGGCAAGAAATCCCACTTATTAAACCTGACAGGGCACACCTGTGAAGTGAAAACCATTTCAGGTGACTACCTCTTGAAGCTCATCAAGAGAATGCCAAGAGTGTGCAAAGCAGTAATCAAAGCAAAAGGTGGCTACTTTGAAGAACCTAGAATATTACATATTTTCAGTTGTTTCACACTTTTTTGTTATGTATATAATTCCACATGTGTTAATTCATAGTTTTGATGCCTTCAGTGTGAATGTACAATTTTCATAGTCATGAAAATAAAGAAAACTCTTTGAATGAGAAGTTGTGTCCAAAATTTTGGTCTGTACTGTATGTCGAGCCCATTTACCAGACGACAAGGTGGCTTCTAATTAGATGGGGCCTACTCTAACATGCCTCTCCTGGGCTTACAGCCTACAATCTGGGCAAAGTAGCACCCAGCTATATCCTATGCATGCCTCTCCCAGGCTGCCAGCCTGCAATATGGGCAAGGTAGGATACAGCTATACAATCTTTCTAATTAAAAGCACATGGTAAATGGGCAGGACGAGCACGGTTCAAACTCACCACCAGGGGCGCCACCGCCCCAATGGCAGTGACAATAGGGAAGAAAAACAAACGAACCAGCACCTCCATAATAAGTAAATTTGAGAATGCAGGTGCACGCTACCATGGCTGAAACATAATGGGATTAGTAGAACTACAGGTAACAATTGTTGAGTGGGGCTAAGGTTGAAAGAGCCTCACTGATATTTCAATATTCTATATGCGTAAGGGCCCACCACAAAGATGTGTGGGGAAATATCCTTATTAAAATATAACTTTTATACGATATGCAATAAAAATACACCATGGGATGCATCAACATAACATACATACATACAAACCGGATTCCAAAAAAGTTGGGACACTAAACAAATTGTGAATAAAAACTGAATGCAATGATGTGGAGATGGCAAATGTCAATATTTTATTTGTAATAGAATGTAGATGACAGATCAAACGTTTAATCCGAGTAAATGTATAATTTTAAAGGAAAAATACGTTGATTCAAATTTTCACGGTGTCAACAAATCCCAAAAAAGTTGGGACAAGTAGCAATAAGAGGCTGGAAAAAGTAAATTTGAGCATAACGAAGAGCTGGAAGACCAATTAACACTAATTAGGTCAATTGACAACATGATTGGGTATAAAAAGAGCTTCTCAGAGTGGCAGTGTCTCTCAGAAGCCAAGATGGGTAGAGGATCACCAATTCCCACAATGTTGCGCAGAAAGATAGTGGAGCAATATCAGAAAGGTGTTACCCAGCGAAAAATTGCAAAGACTTTGCATCTATCATTATCAACTGTGCATAACATCATCCGAAGATTCAGAGAATCTGGAACAATCTCTCTGCGTAAGGGTCAAGGCCGTAAATCCATACTGGATGCCCGTGATCTCCGGGCCCTTAAACGACACTGCACCACAAACAGGAATGCTACTGTAAAGGAAATCACAGAATGGGCTCAGGAATACTTCCAGAAACCATTGTCAGTGAACACAATCCACCGTGCCATCCGCCGTTGCCAGCTGAAACTCTACAGTGCAAAGAAGAAGCCATTTCTAAGCAAGTTCCACAAGCTCAGGCGTTTTCACTGGGCCAGGGATCATATAAAATGGAGTGTGGCAAAATGGAAGACTGTTCTGTGGTCAGACGAGTAACGATTCAAAGTTCTTTTTGGAAATCTGGGACGCCATGTCATCCGGACCAAAGAGGACAAGGACAACCCAAGTTGTTATCAATGCTCAGTTCAGAAGCATGCATCTCTGATGGTATGGGGTTGCATGAGTGCGTGTGGCATGGGCAGCTTGCATGTCTGGAAAGGCACCATCAATGCAGAAAAATATATTCAGGTTCTAGAACATCATATGCTCCCATCCAGACGTCATCTCTTTCAGGGAAGACCCTGCATTTTTCAACAAGATAATGCCAGACCACATTCTGCATCAATCACAACATCATGGCTGCGTAGGAGAAGGATCCGGCTACTGAAATGGCCAGTCTGCAGTCCAGATCTTTCACCTATAGAGAACATTTGGCGCATCATAAAGAGGAAGGTGCAACAAAGAAGGCCCCAGACGATTGAACAGTTAGAGGCCTGTATTAGACAAGAATGGGAGAGCATTCCTATTTCTAAACTTGAGAAACTGGTCTCCTCGGTCCCCAGACGTCTGTTGAGTGTTGTAAGAAGAAGGGGAGATGCCACACAGTGGTGAAAATGGCCTTGTCCCAACTTTCTGGGGATTTGTTGACACCATGAAATTCTGATTCAACATATTTTTCCCTTAAAATGGTACATTTTCTCAGTTTAAACTTTTGTTCCGTGATTTATGTTCTATTCTGAATAAAATATTAGAAGTTGGCACCTCCACATCATTGCATTCAGTTTTTATTCACGATTTGTATAGTGTCCCAACTTTTTTGGAATCCGGTTTGTACATATAAGGGGTCCAAATGGGTACCCCACTGCTGGTAGAACAAAGGTAAGTAAATAGATCTGCTGCGCCTGTGTGGACTCAAGCAGTCTTACCCGACCAACCAGATGGCTAGGATCAGCTTGGCTTTGGTATTGCCTGGACCGGACGGTGTCTCGTGTTGGCGTTATGTCAGAAGGAGTAGTGATGCTGTGCCTTATCTCACCCTAGACACTTGGGGGAAGGGGACTGCTCCCATACTGCCTACCTACACAGAGCACTCGCCCTAGAAAGGGCGACCCCGTCTGGATACCTGTCCCTAGTTATGGACCTGATCACTAGCACTATTAAAATGCAAATTCCTTCAGACCTCCTGACGTGGCACGTTTCTGTTGTGTCGACTCCTCGGGGGAAAATGGTACACATAGAAAAAAACATATAACATGTGCGACCGCAGGTAAAAAAGACCCTGCAGCAAAAAATTGGAGAAGGCTCTATCAACTTCAGTGAGAGCCTATGGACTGACACCCCTGGTGTTGGAATGCAGTGCTGCAGAGGGATAGATGTTCCTCTGCTAGTCATAGTGTGAGGATATGGTGGTCCTCACTTAAGGTAATGTCCCTATAGTTCTAGGGATTCCTCAACATCTACCAGCCACACTGATACATACCTCTGTGGGATTTAAATAGAGCCCATGCGCGCCTCTCTTGAATGGACCGCCCTGTGATTGTCCGCATCGGCGTCCGACGTCACACGCATGCGCTGCGCGACAACACGTCAGACGTCGGCAACACGTGATACCGGCGGACAATCACAGTCACGGAGAGGCGGTAGAGAGGGAGGGTTGCCTGGGAAACAATGTCAACAGATAGAAGCGTCCATAGTAATGCTGTGACACAAAATCGCAGCAAGATTATACTGGCATTTCTTGCATGAATATAGGAGACAAGATTAGTCGCAGAAGACACTACAGTTGGAGCCGGATATATTAGGGAAACACCAAGATATTAAGAGGTCCATCCCACCAGCCTATTATATGAAGCACCCATAGTCAAGCCTTTCATTAAGACCCAGGGCCGCACAGGTTTTGAGACGGAAGATCCAGCGCGATTCTCGCTGGAGGAGGTTCTTGTCCTAATCACCTCCTCTAAAGGGAGGCTTCACCAGGTCAATGCCCATAAATCTTAGCGGGGCACTGCCATTGTGGGCAGTGTGTACATGCTTGGATAGTGGGGTATCCCGTTTATGTGAGATATTTCCCAGATGCTCCCCTATCCTCCTCCTGAATTCTCGTATCGTCTTGCCTATGTACTCCATCCCACATTCACACTGAATGCGGTATACGATCCCTCTGGACTTGCAGTTAATAAAATGTGGGATGGAGTATTGTTTGCCTGTCACGTGGCTTACAAATGATTTTGTAGTCTGTATGAATTTGCATGCTACACAATTACCACATTTGTGACAGCCCACAGTCTTAGACCGCAACCAAGTGGACTTTGTGAGATTGGGTTCATAGTGGCTGTGTACGAGTTTATCACGCAAGTTGGGCCCCCTTCTGTAGGTGATTTGAGGTTGATCACCTAGCACATCATTCAAGTCTGGGTCCATTTTAAGGACCTCCCAGTGACGTTGTATGATGTGCTTAACTTGTTTGGACCCTCTGTCAAAATTAGTGATAATTCTTCACACTTTAGCCTGAGAGGTGGGAGATTGATTCGGAGTTAGTAGAGAGGATCTTGGGCGAGACAAGGCAGTCTGGTATGCAGACCTCAGGACGTGATCTGGGTATCCCCTTAATAAGAACCTCCTCCTCAGATCAGCTGCCTGTATGATAAAATCATGCTTGTCTGAACAGTTGCGTCTGAGTCGCAGGTATTGGCTCCTGGGGATCCCTCTCCTGAGTAGAACTACAGGTAACAGCACACTGCTAGTCAATTGCACAAAGATATACGTAAATATTGAATAAGAAAAAAATAGCGGCTTGGTGGCCATACTTACTGCAAAAGCAGCTAGAAGCTCTTTGCGCATATAATTGATCAAACATATTTCGAGCCCATCTACCAGACGACAAGGTGGCTTCTAATCAGATGGGGCCTACTCTAACATGCCTCTCCTGGGCTTACAGCCTACAATCTGGGCAAAGTAGCACCCAGCTATATCCTATACATGCCTCTCCCAGGCTTTCAGCCTGCAATATGGGCAAGGTAGGATACAGTACAATTTATCTAATTAAAAGCACAATGTCAGCAATTTTCAAGCCCGCCCACCACCTGCCCTTCCCCCCTCCCATCCCTTCACCATCTCCCCTCCCTTCACCCTCTCCCATCCCTTCACCCCCTTGTTATTCAAATGGATTATTGTTGACTTGTTACATTGATGACTTGAGCGCTTGTCACTTCTAATCTCTGTATTTATTGGTTATTTATATTGCTTCTGTGGGTAGATATTGCTATTTCATACATTGTAAGGGCCAGTTCACCTGAGGGGTAAGGTCATGTGATATGTTTATAGAGCTGGTTGTTATGGATGTGGCGATACCTAATATGTCTACTTTTATTAATTTATTTTACTTTAATACAATAGCTTTTTTGAAACAAAAAAATGATGTTTTAGTGTCTCCATAGTCTGAGAGCTATAGTTTATTTTTTATTTTTTGACCAATTGTCTAATTTTTTGCGGGATGAGGTGATGGCTTTATTGGTACCATTTGGGGGGGCATACACCTTTTTGATCGCTTGATGTTGCACATTTTCGGATGTAAGGCTACAAAAATTGCTTTTTTTGACAGTTTTTTTGGGTGTTTATTGGACGGGGTGGATCATGTGATATATTTATAGAGCCGGTCCTTACGGATGTGGTGATACCTAATATGTGTGTTTTTTATTTTTATTTTTTTCAATTTTTTATTATAAAATCTGGGGAAAGGGGCCGCGGCATAGAAGGGGTTAATCCACTGGCATCGGCTTTTACAGCAATGCTTGCGAATACAGCAGGGGCCCGGCTATCAGTGACTGACAAGCCCCTGCAGTGATCAGGCGCGTACCGCTTAGGTGCCCACCAGATCACCATGACGTAATAGTACGTCCAAATGCAGGAAGTCACTTGCCGCCATGACATACTAACATTTCCTTTATAGACTCGACTTCCGACCTATATGTACAATGGCGGTCAAAGGAGGGCTTAAATTACGGGATTCGCTGTGTAATAGAGCCGGAACCCGCCTCCCACATTTGTATTTAGCAATTAATTATACCCATTGGTGGCGCAGAGGCCACAGCCCCTCCTCTTCTCCCAAGTATTATAATAATGTTAATTATATTCATTGGTGAGGCAGTGTTAACAGCCTCTCCCCTCCTCACCAGTATTATAATAATGTTTATTATATTCATTGGTGGTGCAGTGGCCACAGGGTCCCCCCCTCCTCAGTATTTGCATTATTGGCAGCTTCCGATAAGAGCCCCAGCAGTAAAATAGCGTGGCTTCGGTCAGTTACCATGGCAGCCAGGACGCTACTGAAGCCATCCATGGCTGCCATGGTAAGCTCCCTGCTGCTATGTGCACAAAGCCCAGGGCAGCAGGGACAGTGTAAAATCCTATTCACCCTAATTGATCTCTATTAGGATAAGTAAGACAAGGGTTAAATATTAAAAGTTTAAATGGCCCCATTTCCCAATTTTACATATTAAATATGTAAACAATAAAAAATAAACATATTAGGTATTGCCACGTTAGAAACAGTCTGAACTATGACAATTTGCCATTTTTTTGTCACCTTGTCCCCCCCCAAACATTAGTATAGGACTGTTCTATTATGGCCCAGAAGTTCCATAAAATGTGGAATGCACACAGCTTTTTTTCTGTTTTATCTTTTCCGCGTGGTATCGAGTATTGCAATACTTTTTTATGGTATCGAAATACTGTAGAATCAAAATTATGGTATTGTGACAACCCTATATAGATCATACATCAATCTGTGCCTAAAGACTGGAGACTATAATCTGGAATATTATCCCCTTAAGGATTCAGCCCTATTTCACTTAAAGGACCAGGCCATTTTTTGCAAATCTGACCAGTGTCACTTTAAGTGCTGATAACTTTAAAACGCTTTGACTTATCCAGGCCTTTCTGAGATTGTTTTTTCGTCACATATGGTACTTCATGACACTGGTAAAATGAAGTAAAAAAAAATAATCATTTTTATTTATAAAAAAATACAAAATTTACCAAAAATTTGTAAAAAATTGCAAATTTCTAAGTTTCAATTTCTCTACTTCTATAATACATAGTAATACCTCCAAAAATAGTTATTACTTTACATTGCCCATATGTCTACTTCATGTTTAAATCATTTTGGGAATGATATTTTATTTTTTGGGAATGTTACAAGGCTTAGAAGTTTAGAAGCAAATCTTGAAATTTTCCAGAAATTTTCAAAAACCCAATTTTAGGGATCAGTTCAGGTCTGAAGTCACTTTGCGAGGCTTACATAATAGAAACCACCCAAAAATGACCCCATTCTGTAAACTACACCCCTCAAGGTATTCAAAACTGATTCTACAAACTTTGTTAACCCTTTAGGTGTTCCACAAGAATTAATGGAAAATAGAGATACAATTTAAAAATTTCACTTTTTTAGCAGATTTTCCATTTTAATAATTTTTTTCCGGTTACAAAGCAAGGATTAACAGCCAAACCAAACTCAATATTTATTGCCCTGATTCTGTAGTTTACAGAAACACCCCATATGTGGTCGTAAACCGCTGTACGAGCACACGGCAGGGCGCAGAAGGAAAGGAATGCCATATGGTTTTTGGTAGGCATGATTTGCTGGACTGTTTTTTTGACACCATGTCCCATTTGAAGCCCCCTGATGCACCCCTAGAGTAGAAACTCCATAAAAGTGACCCCATCTAAGAAACTACACCCCTCAAGGTATTCAAAACTGATTTTACAAACGTTGTTAACCCTTTAGGTGTTCCACAAGAAATAATGGAAAATAGAGTAGAAACTCCAAAAAAGTGGCCCCATTTTAGAAACTACGGGATAGAGTGGCAGTATTGTTGGTACTAGTTTAGGGTACATATGATTTTTGGTTGCTCTATATTACACTTTTTGTGAGGCAAGATAACAAGAAATAGCTGTTTTGGCACCGTTTTAGTTTTTTGGTTATTTACAACATTCTTCTGACAGGTTAGATCATGTGATATTTTTATAGACCAGGTTTTCACGAATGCGGTGATACCCAATATGTATACTTTTTTTTATTTATGTAAGTTTTACACAATGATTTCATTTTTGAAGCAAAAAAAAAATCATGTTTTAGTGTTTCCATAGTCTGAGAGCCATAATTTTTTCAGTTTTTGGGCGATTACCTTGGGTAGGGTATGATTTGTGCGGGATGAGATGACGGTTTTATTGGCACTATTTTGGGGTGCGTGTGACTTTTTGATCGCTTGCTATTACACTTTTTGTGATGTAAGATGACAAAAAATCGTTTATTTAGCACAGTTTTCATTTTTTATTTTTTATGGTGTTCATCTGAGGGGGTTAGGTCATGTGATATGTTTATAGAGCCGGTCGATACGGACGTGGCGATACCTAATATGTATCCTTTTATTTAAAAAATATATATTACTTTATTTGGGGAAAATTAAGTTTTTGTTTATTTTTACTTGAAACCTTTAATTTTTTGGGGGGAAAACTTTATTTTTTCAACTTTTTTTTCACTTAATTTTTTGTCCCACTTTGGGACTTGAACTTTTGGGGGTATATTCCTTTACAATGCATTCCAATACTTCTGTATTGGAATGCATTGGCTATATGAGTAATTGTCACGGCTGAGGATGGGGAAAACCCTCAGCCGTGCGATGACAGAACATGGTAGTCGCTGCTCAACCAGGATGACAGAATTACGGAGCAGGTCACCTCCTAATCGCATCCTTAATCTGACCCTGACTCCTAGCTGTATGAGCCGACC
Source organism: Bufo gargarizans (assembly GCF_014858855.1). Lineage (NCBI taxonomy): Eukaryota > Metazoa > Chordata > Amphibia > Anura > Bufonidae > Bufo > Bufo gargarizans. The sequence goes on from NC_058083.1 coordinate 36,138,593, forward strand.
CTGATGGTAGGAGGGCTCATACTCCAGAACCTTGAAGTCCCTGCTAGCCCTCAGGGTGGCCCTAAACTAGGAGCAGGGTAAGACGACCTGTTCCTTCTGGACACGGAGGAACAGGAGTCTCACTGGCCAAGCTGCAGGGAAAAGGGGAACACAAACAGACCTATGGATATGGCAGGTGAACTGAACTAGTTCCACCTACCTGCCACAGCCTTGCTGACTGGATCCCTGTGCTGGCAAGCTGATGTCCACACAATACTAAATGAACCCAGCAAACACACATCCACACACAGGAACCCAGATCCATAGCTGCACCAAATAACAAAAGGAAAATATCAACTGAACATCACATAGACATAAACTTATGACCACAAGGGTGGCCCCCACTGGCAGATGGTGAATTACCAGGAGGATGTCTCCAGCAAAGCATGGCTGAAGAACCCCTCAGCTTCAGGTCTCCAAAGAGGCTTTATAGCCCAAAGTGGTCACACCCACACAGACACACACAGGAAAGGGAATTAACCCTTCCAACACCAACCAGGGAAGTGAAACCACTTAAAGGGGAAAGTGCACACATAACATATAACACCCCGTGCACACCGATAAAAGGCACACCTATAAAGAGAGGTTGCCAGGTGCAACCTCATGCACATAGCAGCAAGCAGCCTAGCACCAGCTCAGGCTGCTATACTGTGACATACAAAACAACATGTTGCCAGCGGCAACCACAAGTGAGGCAACATACTAGCGGCCCTCACCTGTGGTTGAACAACGAAACCAAACCGCCGGCAACAGCGGTCGTGACAGTAATACTGTGTGTATTACTCATACAGCTTCCGGGGCCTGTGAGATCCAGGGGGCTGGATCTCACAGGCTCTTCACCGGAAAGCAGCACAGATGCCTCAGGAAGGCATCGCGCTGCCTTCCATGCCATCGGGTCCCCCCCACGGCCCCATGGGGACCCGATGGCACTGCTGCCGCCGCCGCACAGTAGAAAAGCCGCAAACCGCAGGTCTGAATTGACCTGCGGTTTGCGGCGATCGCTGACACGGGGGGGGGGGGGGGGTCACGGGAATTTAGCCGAGGTGCCTGCTCAATGATTTTAGCAGGCACCTTGTTCCGAGAGGAACAACACATGACGTACCGGTACGTCATGTGTCCTTAGGGACTCGGGAAACATGCCGTACCGGTACGTCATGTGTCCGTAAGGGGTTAAGCTTAGATTAAATATATAAATATATATATATATATATATATATATATATATATATATTTGCAGAAAGAAAATAAGAAAATCAATGGAAATTCCCATCCCTACCACTTTTTGACACTTCCTCACCTTGTTATCTATTTGTTACAGATTGACAGTCGGTAGTCATCAGACTATCCATAACTCACATTGCTAAACTTCCATAAGTCGTAAACTTATTCCTCTGTATGACCTCTCTCATTTCAGAAGTCTACCTTCAGTTCTATCATTCTACTATTGTCATCACCTGATACTAATTGTAACCTTAAGGGTCAATTCCTGTTTCCTTTTGTTATCTCTTCTAATGTTTTTTATGTACTGATTTGTTGGAGTTTTAATTGAAAATTTTTTAATCAAAAAATTAAAAAGGAAAAAATACTGTAACTCATAATATAATAACTGATAATTTGTGAATATGTCAGAAGTTTAGACTGGTGTGTTCTAAGTGTTGGACCCCTTCAGCTGTGATCAGCTTTGCTAGGTTCTCTTTGAAGAGCCATGTGTGTGGTGTACAGATCCTTAGGAAATACAGTAATATGAGCCAACACACCTCTCTATCCCAGGAGAGCCCAAAGCAAAGCCAATTACAGTTATCTCTGGTGTTTTCACCACTCAAATCTTCACCAAGAAAAGCTTCTAACATAACTATGACCTGCCATAATTCTTATTAAAATGATAGGTACTGTACCTGTTTAAATAGGGCTTGTCACATTCCCCAACATTGGCTGCCATCTTTGCCTGGGTGTACCTTCCAGCTCTCTGTAGATTATCTAGCTGGTTATTTTTTCCTCCTAGGCCCCCTTATTGTAGAGCAGTTGGTGCTGTTAGCTTCAGTTTCCAATATAGTGTGTCCAGGTTGGGAGGTCTATTCTCAATGAGCAGTGAATCAGATCTCTGACATTGTCTGTGCTGAATTGCATTATCCTCAGAGCTCTGGAACAGATTGCTCAGGAATGAGGGGCCTAGGAGACAAAAACAGCAAAGGTGGAATATGCAGAATGTCACCTACAGATAGGTAAAGAGAGCTACCATTGGAGGACACGAATGGTCCTCTTTAAATAAATTACTTCCATCTGCTAGTAGAGGGAGTTTTTACCAACAGATGTACCACATACATTTCTCCCTGAAGTCTATTATGAATATGTCTTCAACAAGCTCCCCCTAGTGGTGACTGAAAGCAGACAGAATTTAATCACATAACTGTATGGTTGTGTTCTGTAGTGCATTTGTAGAACCTAGCCAAATGTTTATCCAATCGCAAATGTCCAATAGTGATAGTGATTTTGTCAGTAGGGTGACCTCTTTTTATACGTTTTTATAACACCAGCTGCTCCAGGACTGTCACTTTTTTTTTATTACTGTAATGTGTTTTTGGTGTGTTAATGCCTGTTTACCCTACTGGAACTTAGGAATATAAATTTAGTGGGGCTTACTTATCAGGATCATCTCTATCGGCCAGAGCATAGCTCACTCTAGTGGCCATGCATTACACTAGTGTTCACCAAACCCATGGATCTTTAGTTATGATGAACATTTAACAAAAACTAATTTCAGATCCGATTTATCCAAATCTTGTGTGAGTTTATACAGACCTGAAACATCTCTATCCGAATTTAAAGTGCTTAAAGTTCCTCTCACTCTCTCTTCCTTTAGAATGTCTAACAAACCAGAATTTTGGTGCAATTTGGTGCAAAATAGTACGTCGTAGGCCATGCCCATTTCCAGAAAAGCCCCACCATTCTCATTGAGCCCAATATCCTTTTTTATTTTTTTCAGGGGGGCGTAAAAAATGGAGAAACCCTAGCTACACCAATTTAGCAAGCCTTTATAGACAGATTCTAGGTGCAGACAAATTAGTAAATCTGAGCTAATGTTGCTAGAAACGTAAGAGGGTCAACTGGACTTACAGTATAGCACCATTTTCTAGTGACCTTATGGGTATAACCTTTATATTTTTCTGCTTTATAGCTTTATATTTTCTCTGTCTCTCTTCTAGTATGATAAATGCAGACTTCAGCACCGCTACAGTGTTAATTTCTTTCGGAGCTGTGTTAGGGAAGACGAGTCCACTGCAGATGCTTATTATGGCCATCTTTGAGATAACCATATTTGCATGTAATGAACATCTTGTGGCTTTCCTTGGGGTAAGTGTTATTTTACATTCCTTTGTAGCACATGGGATAAAACTTCTTTTAGCTCTACTCCATGAACCAAGAGATAGACTCCTAGTCATGAATGGTTTTGTCATAGCCTTTATTCCAATGCCATCAACATCTCTTATTAAACTAAATAATAATGATCATTGTCCAATTTTACACTGAGGTCAAAACTGTCAAGTATAAAATATGGTCCACGATGTAAACACCCTCACACTTACCCCACAAACCTCTTTCTCTCTCCCCCAACAAGTGACAGGTACACAGTAATATACTGTACAGTGCAATAATTATAGAAAGCAAACTTTGGCATTACCATGATGGTTGAATGCCTCTCTGTATTGGATATACTGTACAGTATTGGTTACTGCTATACTGCTACGGATAGTGCCTGTGATGTTCTCCTTGAGTTCATCCAGGGGATGTGGATTGTTAGTGGACACTTTCTGTCTTAAATTTTCCCACAGAAAAAAATTGCATGTGGAGAAGTCTGGTCCGCTCCTCCGTAAACAATTCATGAACCCGTGCCAGTGAGTTCTGTGAGGTGAGGCATGTTGCCCCATCTTGTTGGAAAAAGCAGGACATTTTTTTAGCCAACATAGTCCGACGTGCCCAAAGATGCAAAGACCTAAATGGGGGCCACTTTCAGCATCTTTTGTGACTTGTGGGTAATTCACTTGCTCGTTCAACTTGTCATCTTATCGCTGGAGGCGGTCTACTTTTTCGTGGGCCACCCTGTAGCTATACTGTCATCATTTATATGGAGAGGCAAAAAGGAAGTATTATCTGTACCATCATTGTTTGGATGGAGAGATTTGGATGAAGTACTACCTTAATTTTTTTAGGATGAAGGGGGTATTTGTGCCTATATAATTTTATATATAATTTTCCAATTAATACTAAATATCTAAACCTGTATGATACATAGTCTTTTACATTAATGTGTAAAAATTACACTTACAATCGAATTACTAGAGAGACCTCTGGGTACACATTTAGCCATTGCACTGCAAGGTTTGAGCTCTGAAGGCTGCAAAATTGTGAACGTAGCTCTGGAGTACAACACAGTCTATACGTCATGATCAGTATAATATACAGTATGTAATGCACTATGTGTAACAGTGGCATTCCCTTGTTCTATTACAGGCTACAGATGTTGGCGCATCTATGGTCATTCACGCATTTGGAGCATATTTCGGATTGGCTGCTTCGGCTGTTCTGTATCGATCTGGGCTGAAAAATGGACATGAACATAAAGGCTCTGTTTATCACTCAGATTTATTTGCAATGATTGGTAAGGAAAAGGTCAGCAGTTCATACATGTGTTTTGTCGTAAACGAGGAGAAGACCACTGCCAGACACCTCCAGTTGTGCCCTATCCCCTCTGAGAGCAATAGTATTGGACGTGTTGAAATCCAACAACCCAATCCTTTATTCCTGAGACATCTGCCACTCACAGAAAGTCAAAACTTCCCAATACACATTAGATGGTCAACTGGTCCTACCAAAATTGGTGGGTACAGCCATTCAAGTGAAATTGAGCTGAGATGCAGTACACAGGTACCAGAAACTACAGAGATTACAGAGCCTTCTGCTTCCAGCTGTGTATAGCCATTGCTGGTCAAAATTGCTGATCGGTGGAGGTGCCGGGTGTCAGACTAATATTGATGATCTATGCGGAGAAATATCTGTAGACCTGGACAACCCCTTTAAAGTTTTTGCTTCTTAGCATTGCCATTAGATGTCAGTCTTTGCTAAACTTGACTTTCTGGATTTGTAGGTATGTCTACTAAAGAGAATGTCCTGTAAAACATTAAGTAAAAAGGAGTAAAGTATTTCCACAGCGATTCTACTAGCTAACTAGAAGTTTATTAAAATTTTAGATTTTATTTTATATTAACATCTGGATGATCTGTCCTAATATACCAGTTATAACAGTATGTTTTAACTGATTTGAATGAAAGTGAAGTTTTAGATTATTTTACATTCCTTTGGAACCCTCTTGCTCTGGTTGTTTTGTACTTGGATTATTTGAACAATTGCCCGAAATTGCTGTTACTACTCCAGTTAATGGTAGTATTTTGTCAGGCCTAACAGGCCAGTCACTAACCATTTACTGAGCATGTAAGACGTTAACAAATAAAGTCAGATTCATTATATAATGAAAAGTTATAAAATTTCCCAAGATTCTTTCTGTAACAATTTCTCAAAGTGTTCAAGATCTTTGCCCGCAGTTGTTCATTTGGAACCTTGATTCTTTGCTCTCAGAGCATGAAACCTGTCCTGGCCATGTGGTGGACACACAGGTCCATGGCTCCTTACAGTGCAATTATCAGAGTAGTGGTGAATCTGTGCAATCATAGCATTCTTATTTAATGACTGCAAGCAGAGATTTTGGGAATTACTAAAAAAGAAACAGAAAGCTTATTGGATAATTACATAACTTTTCATCATACATTGATGAAAGAGATTCAATGACATCAATAATATGATGCTTTCAACCTTCAAAGATGGAAAATATAAAAATAAATGACTTTTTCATGTGCATTAAAGGGCATCTGTCAGCAGATTTGTAACTGGCTAACCCGTTGCATGTGCGCTTGGCAGCCAAAGGCATCTGTCTTGGTCCCATGTTCATATGTGTCCGCATTGCTTAGAAGAATGGGATGCAAATTAGCTTTTAACAAGCTCTGCCTCTAATGCCACCAGATGTAAGGTCACTATATTATAAGTCAATGTTAGACCCTTTAAATAGTCCTTGAGATATGACTAGGATATTAAATAAGCCAACACCTCATCTGCAGACAGCTGTTTTGGGGTGATTGCCCCTCATCAGTGCAGAGCAGAAAGTACTGGCTTAAATAGGTGAGAGGCCTAAGTCAGAGGATGTCGGTGCTCTGCACTGATGAAGGGCAATCACCTCGAAATAGCTATCTGCAGATGAGGTGCTGGCTTTTTAATGTCATGTCTCAAGGTCTATTTAACGGGTTGAACATTGACTTGTCAGATAGCTGCCTTACATCTGGTGGCACTAGGGGCAGAGCTCGTTAAGAGCTTATTTGCATCCCTTTCTTCTCAGAATTCGAGAGGAGCCTGTATGGCCTATAAGTCTCCTCATGCCGATTAAGGTGCTCTCTCCCCAAGGATAGATAGTACCCCCAAATCACATTGCTGAGAAAAATGAAGTTTTAATGTATGCACATTAGATTCTAGGAGCAATGGGGCAGTTGCCATTACACCTAGAGGCTCTGCTCTCTCTGCACTTTGACTGACAGGGCCAGATAGTGTAACCATAATCATGTCTGGCCTGTACTTCAAATTGGAGAGGGTGCAGCAGAGTATATAGGTGTAATGGTAAAGCTCCCATTGCTCCTAGAGGCTCATTTACATATATTAAAGCTTAATTTTTCTCAGTAATGCGGGCACATATGAACATGGGACCAACACAGATGCCTTCAGCTGCCAAGCACACATGACACAGGTCAGCCAGTGTCATAGGTACAAAACTGGAAAACAGTATTGTGATGGCACACTCACATTTGGTTGGATAAATAGTATTTATTGATTTTAGTTGGGTATTCGATTGGCTTATTTAATTATAATTTTAATTATTTATATATATAAAAAATTATTATCTGGGCATATATTAAAAGATAGGATAAAAATGAATATGCGGAATAAAAATAAAAAAGGTAAAAGTAAAAATAAAAAATATACTAAAGTTGTATCTAGTGTTCAAAGTATTGAAAGAGTCTATTCAATGAGTCCTGGAATATAGAGTCATATAGTTAAGATGTTTTTCCGGAGTATTTATATTCTTCAGTACATGTACAGTGACGTTGTAAGTAGAAGGTAGTCCAGTATAGGTTTAATCAAGAATAAGCGTGAAAAAAGTAATGATATAAAAACGTGAAAAAATATGTAATCAAGAAATAAGGTAAAAAATTAGTGCAAAATTGGTGTTGGTTCACTCAAATATATATTGTGCACAATAAAAAATTGATAATCATTATTGATTATAGATTCAAATAGTGTGAGTGGTATTTAGAACAATGTCAGATATTTGCTGGTAGGAAATCTGCAATAGTTTTTCTTCTATTTGTCGGATTTTCCAATATTGGAACGTCCGCCCTTTAATAGTAGAGCAGGTAACTTGCTGATTATATATATAGATAGAGTCTATTGTATAGTTTCCCGATGTAGTCTATTCATATATCCGTCCTGTTTGGTGAAATACATATATTCATATGTGGAGGAATAGTTAGTAGTTTGAAAGGTTTACTTTACCCCTCTTCATCCGTTACGGTGTACTCCTTTGTGCAAGGACCTGCGTGGCGTCCCACGTGATCGCTCGCCTTACCATGTGATGTTGCACGTGATGATGATGCGGGTCAACGTCACACGGTGTTATAGTTCCTGATTGGCCAATCTCTTTCGCTGCGGGATATTTGAAAAGATTTTCGCTGAGACGAATATGTTCTTTGCGGATGATTAATAATTCCAAGTGGTGAATTTCCTTTAGTCCTCACTGGTTCCTTACTGGTCTAAGGAATTAAAATTATAATTAAATAAGCCAATCGAATACCCAACTAAAATCAATAAATACTATTTATCCAACCAAATGTGAGTGTGCCATCATAATACTGTTTTCCAATACATTATATTCTCGCGGTTTTTAGGTGTACCGGTGATTGAGCACCTCCATCCATATTGACCGACTGGTGAGCCTCAGTAACACTTCTAATTATAGGTACAAATCTGCTGACAGATTCGTGGAGCACCACTGAGGTGCCTGCTCTGAAGCTGAGGGGGTGCTATAGCCACCAGGTGTCCATTGTTTTACACAGCAGACATTCAATGGCTGAGTTTGTGACCAATGTTAACTCTAATTACAGATTTTTAACCCCTCAGATGTTGTAATCAATTGTGATTTCCACCCGAGGAGATCACAAGTAACATTTGGTTGTTATGGCAGCCTGGGGCCTGGTAAAGGCTCTGTAACCTGCCATAGCAAAGTTCACAAACTGATTCTCCCATAGGCTGCAATCGTAAACCATTGCAGTCTATGAGAGAAGTGATCAAGCTCATGTTAAATTGGTTATCCACGATGGGATTTTTTAATTTTTTAATGGTTCCCCTCTTCATGTGATTTTAACACTTTAACAGTATTGAATGCTGAAAATTTTCCTACTTGGACAGTTCTGCATTACCTGTGCTCTCCAGTCCTGGGGTTCAGCACCCGATCATAGCCCAGTTACAACCCATTATGTATCTGGGTTGAGCCTGCTCTGTCAGGCATCCTCAGGCATTGACTGTTCACAGCATCCGTGAAGTCACATGGCCTAGACTAAGCTACAAGCGTCAGTGCCTTCTCAAGCAGTTGAACGGCAGGGGTCCTGAGTGTCAGACCCCCACCATCCAGATACTGATGACTTATCTAGAGGATAGGTCATCAGTTGAAATATTTGGGCAAACACCTTTAAAAATTGCTGCTTCTGGTGGTGACGCAACTGTATGTGCACCGCTACCCAGAAGTGTAGCAGCGCAGTTACTTCCTGTATTGGAAGCAAAGCCTCTGCACTTGCGCCACCTCTGGTATCAGCAGCGCAGGCGCAAGATTGTTAGTGTCGGCTGAGATGTCCAGCTCTGTCAATCAAGCAATGGGTGGAGGGTCCTCATCTTCAGACAGACCCCGATGCGGGTGCAGAATCCTGCTTTATGAGACAAATTAATTCTTACAAATCAATAAACTCATCTTGATTACCAGACCATCCTTTTAATTGTCACAACTTTTGGCTTTGTCATGGAGAGTCACAGTAAGGACAATTTTAAGTTAAAAGATGAACTGTCACAATCAAATTCTTGCCAATTCATGAGCTTCTTTCTAAAACCTTGTTTGTCCTGCTAGAGCCCCTTCCCAGCTACTTGAATCACGGCCAGAGTAATCATGAAATGTAAATTATTAATAAAATTAAGGTTTATACAGTTACTGAAAAAGTTATTCTGTTAATATCTGATGCAATGTCTGCCTAAAGTACCTAGGGCTCCCAAAGTAAACATTTTGAAATGTTTCAACACATCACCTACTGACCAATGTGTCCACACTAACAAAATGACTAAGGTCACTACCTCCAGCAAGATCAGGTCACTCATATATTCATGGTTTCATAGGCTACAGGATACTCTTTCACTCTCAACTTCTTAAAACTGTAGTCCTCAAATTCAGAACCATATGAGTGGACTGGTTGCTGTATCCCACAAAATCAGATCATCTCCTGCTACTGCAATCATTAGGTGGGCTTTATTGGCTACAGCATATTCTATCATTGCTACATCCTAAAACAACCACTAACACATGCAGCCATGTCTTCGCTAGTCTAACCACATGACTGCACAAGCCAATGTCTCCCACAAGGTCAGAACACTCATCTCATGCTGCTATAATATTTGTCATGGCTTCTTTGGCTATAGTACAGATGTAACCATATTTATCTTAGCTTGAATTGCGTTAAATATTAAAATTTTTCATGAAACCAATTCAGTACAATATCACAATATGCTAGAAAAACCCTTGACAGGCTGCAATGCACATCACCACCAGTTCATTTCATTCAAGTCTGCCCATTACTCCTGATGAAGCTGGCGAAACATGTTGGGGGGCGGAATTTAGATTTTAATTTGCTGTACTCCATTGACGCTAGACTGCAATCTGTGTGTACCCCAATCGTGGGGGGATAATAGATATCAAGCACAGTGCAATACCCTAGCGAATAAAGCAGGGTTTGTGGTGAACGGCAGTGCGGGTCAGTGCACCCCCGCCTGCACATATACGCTTTATACCAGTCATTAATAGCACCTCTCTCTGGGTACAGTCAGTTTTAATCTTTCAGCTAGCTCACTTGTCACATTTTCTTACTTGATTTAATAAAGAAGTAAAAGTTAAGTCTTAGTATCTGGGACAAGAGTGGTTAGTAGCCGTTTAGGCATAACAGTTCGTTATAGTATAAACCCATCCCAGATAGGGTCCTCTGTAGAAGCTGTCCTTGTTAAGGCATCATTTTTGGATGATTGTTCAGAATAATCCACAGTTTTTTTCCAATACCATAGTGTGTGTTTAAACGCCGGCAGGCATCTTCCCCCAATAGGTTTTGCGATTTTTTTTTTATTCTAAAAACATGAAAAATCCGACGGCACAGTTGGGGTCATTTATCAAACTGGCGTAAAGTGGAACTGGCCCATAGCAATCAATCAGATTTCACCTTTCATTTTCCAAAGGAGCTGTGCAAAATGAAAGGTGGAGTCTGATTGGTTGTTATGGGCAACTAAGCCAGTTCTACTTTACACCAGCTTTATAAATGACCCAAGTGTATTTTTAAGCAGCCTGTTTGTTAGCAGACCAACCATGTGTTTATCCATAGCTATACATGCTGACATTATTTATTATTGCAATCTATGTGTTACATGAAGAGCTTGAAGGGAGGAGCAGAGAAAACTATTGATAAAAAAAAAAAAAGAGAGAAAGACAAGAGAGAAAAAAATATGAGCCCTAGAAGACCTTTGTGTGCCATACATAATTTTTTTTAGGCCAGCTAGTGCACATTCCATATGTACCAGAATATAATTTTCTGCCTCCCACATGATCAGCACACCCCTCTTCTGCTGTTTTTATCATTGTTATTAAATGGGTATTCAGTTAATCACATATTATTGAAGCAACGAATCCTTAGTCACAAACATGTAGTCATAGTCTGGTATTCTCATATATATATATATTTTTTTTTTTTTTTTTTCCAGGAACCCTCTTTCTGTGGATGTTTTGGCCAAGCTTCAATTCGGCCATTGCTGATCATGGAGCAAACCAAGAGATGGCCATTATTAACACTTACTTCTCGCTGGCGGCCTGTGTGCTTACTGCTTATGCCTTCTCCAGCTTGCTAGAACACAAAGGAAAGTTTGACATGGTATGAAATTGCACGAATAGTGTCACCATTTCACAGATATTGATAATGATCTACTCCACGACCACATGGACAGTCATTTCAATGTCATACTATTGTGTGTAGAAAAAAATGTTATGATTACAGATGCAGGTGAGCTGGATTTGTCCTTTGTAGCATTTTTCTTGTTCATATGGCCAACTCTTCCCTTTGATATTTTGCTCAGGATTAGAAAAGCATGGCTTTTTATTTCTTCCAAAAACAGCGCCACAACTGTCAGTGAATTATGCTCGGAAATGATGTTTAGTAAATACATTTACTTCAACAGAGCTATGCTACAGTACTAGACACAACCCATGGACTGGTGATGTACTGTGGCTCTAGAAGAAAGCAACTATTTTTCTCTCTCTGTAGAACCTCATTAACACCCCAACACTCACATCAAATTTGATTGATTGGTGAAGCAAAATTGATCACATTTGCCAAAAGTTTGTTACCCTCCCCCTGGGATCATGCAGGGCCGGCGCTTCCATAGAGGCAAGGGGGGCAATTGCCCCCGGGCCCCCGACTCCTTAGGGGGCCCCCAGCACCGGCCCGCAACTACTATTCTATAATTCTATTCTGTGTGGGACGGACAGGATAGTGTGGTGGCGCTGCAGACAGTGCTAATAATAACCCCACAGGAGTCCCGGGCGGTCCGGTCTGGAGACTGTTGTAATGTAATTAAACTGGAGGGGACCCACCTGCCGGGCGCCGGCGGCCGCTCTGCCTGCGCTGCCTGTCTCTTTAAGAGATTTGAGACTGGAGCGTCATGCACAGCACAGGCAGGCACGTCTCGCATCTGGCTGATATTGCCACAGGCTCTGCCCCCAAGAGCAGAGAACTTAAAGAAGGAGCTTGAACAATCTGACTCTGCCAGCTCCAGGGAAGGCCCCCGGCCCACAGAAGACAGGCAGCCAGCCAAGTTCCACTTCCAAGTACAGTCTACAGAACAGACCAGTTCTGTCTGGTAGGTTGGTTATTGTTAATTAAACTGGATCGGATTCATTGATTCCCAGTTTCCCACTCACTTAGTCCCAGGCACCATCTCACCCGTCCCAGTGTAGCCTGCCCTGCGGCCCTGGTTCTGTTTGGAGTCAGTTGGAGTTGGACTGGAGAAATGTGCATTGGGGGGGGGGGGGGCCAGTTACTGGTACTACAAGTAACTGCCCCCCCCCCCCCAATGTACATTTCTCCAGTCCAACTGTCCAAAACGGACCGGGGCGGACTGGTAGTAAACTGGCACTGGGACAGGTGAGATGGTGCCTGGGATGGATCCCAATCCAGTTTAATCAACCAACCTACCAGTCTGGTAATTTGGTTAATTAAACTGGATCGGGATCCATCCCAGGCACCATCTCACCCGTCCCAGTGACAGTGTACTAGCCCGCCCTGGTTATGTTTGGAGTCAGTTGGACTGGAGAAATGTGCATTTGTGGGGGGTGGGGGACAGTTACTGGTAGGTTGGTTAATTAAACTGGATCGAATCCATCCCAGGCACATCTCACCCGTGCCAGTGTACTAGCCCGCCCTGGTTCTGTTTGGAGTCGGTGTGACTGGAGAAATGTGCATTTTGGGGGGGAGGAGGCCCCTTATTGTTTTTCGCCCCAGGGCTCCATTTCACCTAGAACCGGCGCTGGGGTCAAGTACAGTATCTCCTTATGCAGTCTGTCAGCACTCCCCACTGTCCCCTCTCCCCCCAGGCTGGCTGAGATCACAGCCAGCTAAATCAGGCCTATATTAAACATTTATATCTTGAGTTGGGTAGCACATACAGATATGAGTCAGGTCTTGTTTGATAGTTGACAGTTTAAGCTTTGAAACAAGACCAGTGCTAGGTGAGATACATGAAGAGACACAGCTATTAGAAATCAGGTCTGGAATAAAGCTACAGGTATATACAGCTTAATTGTAACTTGCAATTAATTACAATATTACAAAACTTGTGGCTGTAACCCAATGACAGCATCAGAAATAGCTCTCAGAAGTGCCCTCCACACACATTTCTGAAGCTACACTGCTGCGAGCAGTGTTAATTAAACACAGTATTGTCCTTTCCTGCCTGCACAAACACTGTTTAGAATGAATGGTGGTGGTGGGGATGTTAAAGGGGTATTCCACACTAGCTCTGACTTTTAACTGTAGACAATAATGGACATAGTCTGACTCTCCAGTGCATTTTCTTCTCTTTGCCTTGACAGAGGTTCTACTGTACAACAGGAGTAATGGGACCCCCGTCCTGCTAACAGATTGGGCTATGAGGGGTAGTGTTGAGCGAATCGAGCTTCGGATCCTAGATCTGAAGTCAAATCGCTCCAACCGTAGTTTTAATGGTGTACAGAGACCTATCTCCGTACGGCATTAAAATGTATGGGCTCTGGTGAGGTGAAGTCAGTTATCACCAAAGACTTACAAGACTTCGGTGAATAACTTTGGGATTTGATTTTTAAACTTTAAAATCATTTTAAAATATGGATCCAAAGTTGTCTTTGGTACCTATATATGTTTTGATGAAATGCCCTTAGACAAACTCAGGTCTACTGCATCTGTAAACTTTTATTCTTGCATATTTTTTAAAATATATTTTTTTCCTGAATAAACAAAGTCAATTCTAAATGATCAACATGCCTGAGGTCACTGTCTTGTCCCATACAGGTTCATATCCAGAATGCCACCCTGGCTGGAGGTGTCGCAGTAGGTACCTGTGCTGACATGAATATTGGACCTTTTGGAGCAATGACTATTGGTTTTCTTGCTGGAATAATCTCTACTTTGGGATTCAAGTTCTTAACTGTGAGTACAAACCTAAGTGGCCTGTTCCCAAATGAAAGGGACTAAAGCCAAGACGTGATACAAATTGAATTTTTTTGGGCCTATATTATGGATACAAATCCTAGCTGATCCCTATGATGCGGTTAGTTTCAGTCAATAGACCTCTAGTGGGGTTGGGGTTTGTAGCTGTATTGCATACACAACCATAAGCAGTTCATAGGCTATCCACACGACCAGCGGAGCTAATGATACAACCTACCAAAAAATATTCCAAAACCCAAATATCTAAAAATAGGTACTTTATTAATGTATCACTAAAATCACATACAGTAATTAAAAGTGAGACACATTACAAAAAGACACATACCTCAAGGAAACATATCTTCGATATATTGTAGAATCACATAATTCTACAATATATCAAATACATGATTTACCGTCCATATACTGTACATTAAGCTTGGGTGGGACAAAACCAAATCAGATAAATAACACAACAACATCACTATCAGTTCAGTATATCTGCACTAAACTACAATATGAGTAATTCTTATAAGGAATTCAATATGCAAATTGAGGTGTACAGTGCATATACACAATATATAGCACATAAGACCCTATAAGATTACTATACAAAATATTTCAATTGTCAATAAGGTCAGAACGATAGTGATATGCTCAGAGTATTACACATGAGAACAAACCCAAATCACAATATTATCTAACTGAATGGTTATCCAAATACAACTGGTACTAAAGTGCACAGTGCAACGCCAAGTGCTGGACATAAGTCTCATGTAATGTCCAAGCGGATCGATGTGAAAATGCATGAGAACAATAACCCACCCATACAAAACCTTGAATCAAGAGGGAATGTCTCCACCCTGATGCGCGTTTCGACTGATTCCTTCGTCTGGGGGCGTGTCACTACTGTGTATAATAGGTATTGCAAAGACTGCCTTCAAATCACATGAATCACCTGTAAAAAATTTGCCCACACCGAATACTTACTTGCCGCATCTATCTAAATCTGGCTAGACTGACTGACTAGAATGTTTTTCCCTCACTATATATGGTAGGTGACACCAGCCCCATCTTGTGGTGGCTATGGATATGACCTATCAATACCCTGTGCAAATACATGCAGTACAAGCAATATACAGATTTAAGAAGAGCACATTTTTTACTTTTTACTTTTTCTCTTTGCATTGTTCCACTACTCTGGCGTGGGATGCTTCATTCATGTGAAACCAGCTTAAATATTGCCACTAGACTGTTATATACAGATGTGTCCACCCTTACCTTATATCAGATTTGGTTAAGGGGTTGTCTCATCGCCCCAGGTTCCTCTCCCACCACTTTAGGAGAGGTCAGACAGGAATTTCCCCTCCAGTGGCTGCCAAAAAGCAAATGGAGTATATCATAGCAGCTATTCAAATTAATTACAACCATGTATTGTTATAGATGGCCTACTGAGGTCCATTTGATCAGGAGACACTCTGTTTAGGCTCATAGATGGGGTCCCCGAGTGGGGGCCTCACTCTATGATGTCCATATGCCCTAATATGGCATATAAAGAAAGGTTTGCTTCAAAGGATAGCCCCTATAAATACTCCAGTATCTCACTAAATAAATTCAACACAGTATCTTGATATGCTAGCAAAATGCTTGACAGGTAGCAAGTCAAATGAAAACCACCGGGTGGCAAAATGTAAGATAGACGTCTAGTGGCAAAATATCTTGAAATAATGTTTTTGTAAAAAAATTGTCATCTTGCACAATACATTTCAGAAGTTCCCTTAGCCAAGGAAAGGAAGGATACATTTGCATATCTACATATACTCATGTTATGTAATATTTTTATCTCTTTATTTTTCGTTATGTAGAAATCTCTGAATTGACTTTGTTCTCATTCACAATATCTCTTTCAGCCAATTTTCGCTTCCAAGCTTCGGATTCAAGACACATGTGGTGTACACAACCTGCATGGTTTACCAGGAATTATGGGTGGGATCGCAGGTGTTGTAGCCACAGCCGTTGGGGCGAAACCCAAGTGAGTGACTTCCTTTTAATGCTAATAAGATCTGCTGGTCATTTGTATTCTTCCTCATGCATATATGACAAGAAAATGTCAAATTTGTGAAAAAGAAGTACATTATTATTATTATTATCATTATTTTGCACATTTATCATTTATTTTAACCCATTGTTAAATCTTAAAATTTAATAGAGTAAGCTTTTTTTTTTTACTGGAAACATCCCATACACGTCACAGGTGAGAGGTACAAAAACCAAACAGATTACAATAGGAATGGTAGGCATTAGTGGTGAGCTCCGTGTTGAATTCAGTGCTATAGGATAGACGTTTAACCCTTCTGTGTAGCTCAATTTAGCCAGAGTTCAGCACAGGACTCCCACATGACACGTGTCCTCCCATGCTCCAATGTTACCTCTTGCACTGGGCACCACTACTTGTAACAGACAAACCAGTTTAGCTGGATTGGGTCAGCCTCAAGTACCTTTTCAGAGGCTCCAAAGGAGTAGAACATGCCACCTTACATTTACATATGCTCTTTGTGCCATCCAATATGACCACAATGGACCTCCCAGTATACACATGGCAATCTTCACGACAGTCATAAAACAACTTAGATATGCATTTAAAACTAGAGATGAGCAAATCAAAGTTGACAAAGTGGAACCCGATCTGAATTTCAGGAAAAATTCAATTTACTCCAAATTTCCTCACGCTTCGTGGTAACGAAATGCATTTTTTCCTAAAATGGCTGCTGCACGTGTTAGGACATGGACCAAGGAACTCTGGGAAAGAGGGATCACAAAAGGCAGAATCAAATTTTTGAGAAAGTCTCTCATCTCTACTTAAAACATATACACAACTGTGTCACAACTACTTAAGGAAGAGAGTTCCTGATCCTTACAACCCCCCAACTTTTTTCCTGGGCTGTCCCGGGCACCATATTTGAGGGGCCTTCTTGGACACCGGATAGCACATCCTGACACTGTTAAATACCAAAAATAACCATTAAACAAACTAATTCAGCATGGGCTTCTGGTCAACATGACAGCGACAAGTCTAGGAAATTCTCCAACCCACTTTCTGCAATTCTCCTTATGATAAAATCTGGACAGTCTGTAAAAATTGACAACTTTTTTCTGTGTCCGTGAAAAAAAGTTGATGTGTCTGTGATTTCTTTAAAGGCTGGTGGTACTTAAATAGATTTTTGTGGTAATTATCATCAATTTACAGCTCACAGTAAAAGCTGGTAATAAGTTCTTATCAGAATACTGAGCTATAGACATGTATTACTAATAATAGTTATCATTTATTATGGTCTTCCCATTTGTCCCTAAAATTTTTGCCAGTCCGTGATTTTGGGATAAGTTGTTCAAAATAAATAAACATTCAGGTTGGCAACCTTGATTGAGAGGTTGTCTTGAACACAGGTGTGATCAAGATGGAGACTCACATGTTGTATGATAATCCACCAATATGCAGTCACTGCTCATCTGTCCTCCTAAAGGCCATATCCTCTCCTGTGGTTAAAACTGAGGACAGTACGTTATGCCATCTCTGATGACCCAGTACACCACAGCCATGTGGTCTTGCTGACAACCTCCTTATCTTTGGCACCACCTGTCTCTTTTGTTTGATGGCTTTTTTTTAACACCTACCAGCAGCTTTTTGGCTAGATCTCTCAAATCATCCCTTCTTGGGGGGGGGGGGTTCTCTGAGACCAATTTTCCCAGGTTCCATCCAAGTGGGACAGGCAGCCACACATTTGCATTTTTCACGTCTTAGGGCTGTACCATCCCACACAATATGCTTACTATGGACCTCCCACTACATACTCAGCTGTCTTCACCTCCTCCAGAAGCATCACCATTTTAATAACAATAATGCCAAAAAACAACATAGTTATGTATTTACACATATTTAAACTGCTTAAAGAGGTTTTCTAGGATCCTGATCCTAAGGATAGGTTTTTGATATGCAATTGGTGAGGGTCCAATGGCCCGCTCTCTCACCAATCAGCTGTTCCTTGAAGCCTCTGGTGCTAAAACTTGCACTTTGTACAGAGCTGTGCTTCCTATTCTATTCAAAGTGCAATGGCGAGATGAGCCCTCATCGATCAGATACTAATGACCTATCACATGAGGATAAGTCATCAATATCAAAAGCCTGGAAAACACCATTAAGGAAGGGGAACTCCTACAAATCCTCCAAGTTATATTCACAGTGTGCTTCATGTCTACACCACCCCTGCTCAACAAGCATATCTTTATCAAGATTTCCATAGGGCAACAAAACCAAATGTGCCCTGGCATCTAACTAATCTTGTCTGTTGCTGGCAAGTCTTACATATCATGCAACGTATGTATTCGCAAAATCTGATTGATCCATAACAACAACATTTGTCATATTTTCCAGCTATTCTCCCGTTATTCAAGGAGCTGCTTTGGCTGCCACCTTTGCTGTCGCTGTTGTTGGAGGTGTCATTACAGGTGTGTACAGTCATAATGCCCAGATACCAGTCCACATTCTCTATTAAATTGAGGACATGTAAGCCTCGATTCCAGGAAATCCCTAACCCGCACCGGACTGCTGACTTATTGTCACTACTTCCATAAGCCCTGCCTATTGTCAGCCCTGTAATTGCCATGACTGTCTCTGAAAAATTAGGGACAGTCCATGCAAATTCTGGACTGTTGGCATCTATGCTAGTGTTGAGTGAATCGAAGCCAAATGTATTGACTTCGATATGAATTTCAGGAAAAATTTGATTTACCACGAAGCCAAAATTCCTCACGCTTTGTTGTAACAAATCTATTTTCCCTGAAATGGTGTAAAAAAATAAAAATAAAATGCATACTTGCCTCATTTATTTGCTCACAGATGGATGCAAATGGATGCAATCAGTGATGAACGCGGTATCTAAGGGGTTTAATGGAAGAGGTAGTGCGATTGCCATTCCCTGTCATTGCGCCCGCTACATACAAAGGAATGCGTTTCGTCACAAATTAAATTTCTTTGTGAAATTTGGGGAAGCAGCAAAATCTAATTTTTCATAACTTTGCTCATCACTAATCTATGCTATTGTTTTTTTTGCTTATAGATCCATTCAAGAGTTTGTCAGTAAACACATGCCTAAAGCCTGTGTTACACAAGCCAATTGAGCAAGCAACTGTCGCCTTCTAGCTAGCGGAGACGACTGCTGCTATTACATGCAGCAATCTCCTCCGCAGAATGAGGAGGCGTGACCATTATGCCATCGCTCGTCCCCATGCTGCATTGTGTTTTGCCAGCGGCAGATCATAATTAGACAACACACTCTGCCGCTTACAACTGATGATTTTTATGCAAGCAAACGCTCGTACATCGGGCAATTGGCGGCAGTATTACACTACGAATTCTCCATAGCGATCAACTGCCGAAAAATCGGCAAGTGTAATACAGCCTTAACAGCTAAAGATATATCTTCTAGATAGCAATTGCTTTGATCGTCAGAGATTAAAGTACAATTTTTATGTAATTTTCTGAGTTTATCAAGTTAATTTTTGCTTTCTTTTCTTGTGTCCCACTTTCAAGGCTTCATATTAAAGTTGCCATTCTTGGGGCAACCACCTGATCAGAACTGCTATGATGATACCATATACTGGGAGGTAAGTAAAGCCATCCTATCAAAGACCATTTATTGAAGGTATCTACAAGGGTTGCTTCATTTTCTCACTCAACTTATCCCTTGCTATAACTACAACTCCCAGTATGCTCTGACAGCATATTGTTCTGAACAGTCTGATGTTGCATTATAACATAGTATCACACTATGGTAACACACAGCAGCCTATGATGTTGCTTTCAAATACTTCACACATGACAACAGGAGCTGAGAGTTCAGTTCAGTAAAATGTATATCTGTCACAGTAGTATGACTGCTATGGGACCTGGGTCGAGTAGGCACCACACGTAACCTTTTCTATTCCTAACATAAACCTGTGTCTTTTTCTGACACAAGAGGGAGCTCAGCTTCCATTAAGTTCAATGTTAACTGTATACATTTCTGTACACTGATTTCCCTCTAGCTCCCTCTGCAGGCAGCTAGTTTTATTCTTCTCTTTTCCCTCCTCCCTGTCTTTCACCCTCATCTCCCCATCCTTTCCCACTCTTTTTATTCCTCCTCTCCTATAACTCTGCTCTTCTCATCCTTCTCACTTCACCTCTCCCCTTCCTTATCACTCTTCAGTTATCCTTTCCCTTCCATTCCTTTTCCCTTCTTACATATCTCGGCTTTTCTCCCTTTTCACCTTTCTCTTCCTTCCTCCTTACTGTACCTCTGCTATTTTCATTACTTCCCTCCTCACTTCCACCCTTATATCTTCTCCTCTCCTGTCACCTTTTCCCTGTCCTTATCACCTCTCCTACTATCCACTCCTTTCTTGTTCTTTACCTCTCAATTCCTTCCCTTCAGTTACTATCTGCATCCTACGTCTCCGGTAACATCCTTCCCTCCCTTGCCCGCACCTGTCCTTTCCCCACCTCACATCCCCATTTTTGACCTCTTCTATCACCTCCTTACCTCTCCTCCCCTATTTACAGTGTACCTGCTCTCTTCCCTCCTCACATCTCCAATCCACTTCTCACCTTTCCCGTTTTCATTTTTCCCTTTTTTACCCCTCCCTTTTATAGTCCCTCACCTCTTTCACTTCCACTTCTCTTCAACTCTCACCTTTCCACCCCCTCCTCTTTTACCTCTTCCCACCTCTTGTCTTTTCATCTCTCTTCTTCTCACACCCATTCTTATGAATCTCGTCTTTACCTCTGTCCTGACCTCTTCACCTTTGCGCTCCTCAACTGTGTTTTCCTCTCACCTTTGGGTCTTATCTCTCTCATTCTCTAACTCCACTTCTTTAGCCTCTTTCCTATCTCCTCTTTTCCCCATTAACCTTCTCACATTCTCAGTGATCTTTTGCATACATATTAGGACCATCACTAGGGATGAAGAGGACATCACAGCAGTGACATTCCTGCACGATATGATGAACCTTAGATGTGACACATATTTTAAACATGATCTTTACTTGAGTCATTGTCTTATGGTAACTATATGATTTATTTTAGGTTCCCCTTGAGGAGGAAGAACCTGAAAACCATTATCAGGGAGAACATGGCAAAATCAGAGTTGATGCATAATGTCACCACAGTATCTCTTCTGGAGAAAAAAGAAAACCATAGGCTTTATACAAAATAGATAGGTCTGGAAGTCATCCAATAAGCTTGTTATATGTTAGTTATGACCCTGAATTCGGCAGTTACTAAAGGTACCATACTTTATGCTAGTTTATAATAGATACCATTGACCTCTGAAGTATCACAGATGCTTCCTTCTTTAATTATAAAACATTGTCTGGAGCAAACTGGGGCTAATCTATTGTGTATAAAGCCATGACGTGAGTCCCCATCAAAGCATTATGTCTTTTTTAGATTTAACATTACTTGCTGATTACTTTTATATATTTTTTTATTTTTTTAATTTTTTTGTGGTCAGAGATCAGTTGTTATTATAGAGTCCAAAACTCCTTGCCAAAACAGTGAATAAATAACCCAAAAAAATCATAATTACCTACAGCTACCATTAGGGGGAGCTTAAGAGCTTAATGCATACTGTGTTATTATGAAGTCCAATGTATAAACTGTAAACAGTAAGCTTCTAAGCTCCCTCTAGTGGCAGCCAGAATATTTTAATGCTAGTTTTATGCAAAGGATTTGGAACCCTGACCGCTTTAACGATATATTAAAAAATAAATCTGAATTTTGCATCTATTTTGATGATGTTCAAAGGTGAATATTCACTTTCACTTTTTACTTTCTATACTCCATGCTCATAACTGTACCTCATTATTACATTTATAAATAGAAAGAGTATGTTCCAGAAAATTCCTATGGTTTAAACATATTTAGCATTTTACACGATTATACAGGGAATTCTTAGCAATTACGGTATATGATGCAGTGTAGTGCACTGGTCAATATTAGTTACAGCATTAAGATAGCAGATTTTATTTTTATGGGTATTTTTCATTCAGGCTTATTTGTTATTGATATTTTCTACATATATTATAATGTATATTATGATATAATAGCACACTATTGTTTGATATACCCTAGCCTAATATAGCCCCTTAGCCAATGTTTTTAAGGTCTGAGGTTCATAAATATCCCAATATTTCAGTCACATGTGATCATTTGCCAATGGTCGTTTCAGATATGGCTAACTATTCCGGAATTTTCATAGCTGATGGCAGAGACGGAAGTTTCTGAAACTACAGTAGAGGGGCAGCAGAATGGAGATTTTGTTTAGTGCACTGTTGTGATATCACAATTTTGAGAATGTATATAGGAGTGACTGTACACAGAGACACTGTATTACACCATTTTTGGAAACTACCACAGTCTACGTAATCAAAATGTGGTCACATAGAGTTAGAAGAGTTGTTTGAGTGTTTAAAACTTATGACATGCTCAGGATTGGGCACCAGTATCTGATCAGATGGGTCAATTTTCTGGCATCCTTTACAATCAGCAGTTTGAAGAGGTTTTGCTACTTGCAGGAGAGCCACAACCTTTCCGAGGTCAGTAATGTCACAAGGCCTAGACCAGTGATGGCTAACCTCTGGCACTCCAGCTGTGGTAAAACTACAACTCCCAAGATGCACACTTGCTTGGCTGTTCTCAGAACTCCATATAAATGAATGGAATATGCTGGGAGTTGTAGTTTCACCACAGATGGAGTGCCGGAGGTTAGCCATCACTAACCTAGGTGCAGCTCAGTCCCATTAAAGTGAAAGGGCATGGGCTACAATACCAAGCACGTCCACTATCCAATGGACGGCACTAAGATTAGTAAGCTGTAAAGAGGCCACAACCTCTTCAAGCAGCTGGTCAAAAGAGGTTTTGGGAGTCAGACCCCCAACAAAGGGATACTGCTGACCTATCCTGACTATTGGTCACCAGTATTAAACACTTGGAAAACCCCTTTGAGCCTCATGCACATGGCAGAGACTTGTGCATATAGCATTTATGGAAGCACATGGAGAGAAGTGCAGTAGAACTTTATAGAAGTCTGTGGGCATTATATCATGACCCCATCAATTGAGAGGTTGTACAAAGCCATAATATGTGTATGAGGTCTTAAAAACCTCCAGCCTGGAAAAAAATGGATCAAAAAAGGCAAAAAACAAGTGATATTCACCTTACTGATCCCCTACTACTCCTGTTACAATGCTTCGCCGATTCTTGCTTATCTCTACTTCCTGGACTCTCTCAACCAGTGGCATACTGCCAATATAGGCAGACCACACCTTTGCTATGGTGCTGGCTGCACAGGGGGGCCCAAAGCGCATGGAAGTGCCCACTTGTGTTTTCCCACCCTCTGGCAACAACCGGCCCCGCCCCCTCCCCCTGCACCTTGGCTAATGCACACGTGACCCCTCCCTCCCTGTCTGACCTCCATCTGATCCAGGCTGCGGGCTCCCTCCTGCGTCTGCTGCATTTCACACTGGCCAATCAGCTTTTAGCAACACAAAGATTCTGCTGCTGATTGGCCAGTGTATCGCTGGCAGGCAGCAGGAGCAGGACCGCTCAACCATACACAGAGGTGCGCACCCGGCTTGGCAGTTCTCCTCTGCGCCCACGTTCTTCCCGCCATCTGCCTCAACTTCAAGTCATCAACCAGTGAGTGCAGCTCCCCCAGCAGACTTCATAGAAAGTTAATATATGGTTGGTTGGATATGGGTATTATTCTTGATGGGGGGAGGGCAGCATCAAGCAGTGGGGTTTGGGGGGGGCACCCTGTAGGCTCCTAGAGGACTCAGGAGGACAGTATGCTTTTCTCCTACTCCCCCCCCCCCCTTCCCCCACCAGGGGCAGGGGGGAAGTACACACTCTTGAGTCCTCTATGAGCCTACAGAGCCCCCCGTTCCCCATCACATCAGTCACCTTGCAGGGGGGTATGATTGGTGGCTATGTACACACTCAGCATCAGCAGCAAGGAGTTAAAGGGGTTATCCAACCCCTATAATACCCCGAAAATGCCCGTGCACTTTACTTACCTCATTCCCCGGCACCAGCATTGCTTCTGATACCCGCACAGCCGCCACTGCCTGCCTCCAGTCACGCAACATCCACCGACATGGGGGGCAGTCAATAGAAGGCCACAATGGGAATGAGCCTCCCTAGCATCGCGGGTGACGCTAGGGAGGCTCATTTCCGACGCGGCCTGCTATAGGCTGTACCCCCTCATTGGGCATAAGTATTATCTGTATGCGGCGCCTGGGACGTGAGGGGCATAATATGGGTTAAATAGCCCCTTTAACCTTTAGGATACCGGAGTTTTTTTCATTTTTGTATTTTCTTTTTTCTTTCCTACCTTCCTTGAGCCATAACTTTTTTATTTTTCCGTTCACATAGATGGACTCATGTATACATTTATTTATTAGCAAATGGGGGTGTGGCAGGGGAGGAGCCAGGACAGAAGGTGGGATGGGCCAGGGGTGGGTAATTCAGATTCTTGCTATGGGGCCCAGTGATTTCTATGTACGCCCCTGCTCTCAACTCATAAGAAATGACTCTTCAGCCATTCATTGGACATTGTGTTGACCCACTAAAGACAGTTATTGGCTAAGTGGCAATTTCCAGGAAGCAGAGACTAGCAGGCACCCGGGAAGTGTTGAAATGGGGGCGGCGGGAGCTTGTTTTTATACACACTCTTATGCTTTAAGAAAAAACAATGTGGGCCAAACAACCCTATTTCAATAACAAACTTACTTCTGCTACATCTGTACTGCAGTACACTAACAAGTTAGAACATTTTCTGGATATATGTACAGTAATTCTGCCCATTTTCATGTAGAATGAAAAAAAATAAAAAATAAAAAGCATATTGGGAGTCTATAAAGCTGGAGATGTCTCACTTGCTGTAGGTGTCAAAGAGACATCTTATGCATGGTTGACAGAAGACTCTCCACAGGTTGCTTGGTTTATACACCAGCCCTCATTTTGGATACCAAGGCAATGCTAGCCACACAAAATACACATAAATATTTTTTACTATTTGTAAAGCACTTAACATGGACATTATGTAATCTATTATAGTATAAAGTCATCCATTAGTGTTGATTGTAATCGAACAGTGATTCATGAAATTTATGATGGAAAATGAGGTATTCTATGGATATACAGTTTATATATATTTATATATGTAATTTCAAGTTGATGTAAATGTGAATTGACTGTATTGGACTTTGATCAGTAAAAAACTGGCAAAAAAATGTAATCTCTTTGTATCTTATTTGATCAAACCTACAGATATGTCCATCCCTACTTTCAACCTATCATGCATGTGGAGTGAGATGCCAAACTTAAAAAAAAATATGTCCTAAAAAGGTGTTCATGAGGTCAGGAGATGAGAAATAAGAGATACACATGAGCCATCAGATGAAGGGATTCAAAGAAAACAGAAAGTGACAGCTTGCAACCAGACCAATAAGAGCTACACATGAGTTGTCAGATGACATGATTTAAAGAAAACCGAAATTGTTTTCTAACCCCTTTATCTAAAAAACGACTGAACATTTTTTTTGTCACAGGCTGGCTACATGAGCTTTTGTGTACTGGCTGTGGACCATTGCCTGTGCATGTTGGCTGCGCCCTTATCGTGTGTGAAACGTGTCCTGTGAATTTGTGTACTCCCTGTGTCTTGTATGTATCACAGTGCAGTTTTTTGTGTTCTGTGTTTCCTTCGGAAAAAGGGTGTAGCATGTTCCTGGCTTTCCATGTTTGAGGCTTGTGCATGTTGTTCTCCGGAGGGAGGACTTGGGGAGGGTGGTTCCCTGAAAACTTTGTATCTCCGATACAGTTCCGCTCTCTCTCTCCATCTCCCTGGTTGCTGAATAGGAATGCCCGAACGTACTGGCTGTGGTTTTGGATGAGTCTGAACTGGTACCTGATCCATATGTTTTGGGCTAGTCTGTATCTGTTTCCTGGTCTGTTCCTTGAAAATTTTGTATCCCCGGTACAGTTTAGTCCATGTTTTGCCCCCAAGTTCACCACTTGAAAATTGTGGGGAGAGGGGGTTTTAGGAGAGGTACAGTGCGGTTCACTGTGACATTTGTTCCCAAACAACATTACGTTACCCGTATATATGCTGGTTGCATGTGTGCAATTTCACCAGGTCTTAGTCTGGCAGGGAGTTTGTACAATGTCTCCATGTCTTAGTTTGTCTGAGAGTTTCTACTATATTACTGTGTCTCAATATTTTGTATCTCTGCCTTTTATCACCATGGACCCAGTTCTGCATGGCGTCCAGGCTTCTTACCATGTCTCATCTGCGACCGCCATGCACCCAATTCCGCATGGAGTCCAGGCATGTTAATATCTCGTCATATTTTGGATGTTCTTCTGTGATCGCCATGCACCTAGTTCAGCAATGGGGTCCAGGCTTGTTTCTATGTTGTCTGCATGTACTGGTCTGCCTGTGTACACCATGCTCCCTGTATTCATATCCGCATGGGTCTTGACTATGTCTGTCTCTGAGTTTGTCCTGTCAGTTAGCACCATTCTCCTTGTATCCAGTTCCGCATAGTTTCCTGACAATGTGGCTTTTCTTTGTTCCTGATACCCTGTGCTGTATCTGAACAGTCCCCTATGTTTGCATGTCTGCTTGGGTTCTTGTTTTGTTTTGTCTGGACTGCTGGTGTCTTGCACCAGAGTCTGTACCTTGTAGGTCAGCTGCCAAGTAACTAGGACCATCCCAGGAGGTAACGGTCTGGTTTTTCCTCTGCGGCGAAGACCAGATCCCTGTATAGGGGTTAAAGGGTGAAAACCAGCAGGGTACCGGAATAACGCCCTTATTGTTTGGGCCTGAGGCAAATCTGTCAATTAGCCCAGTGGTTCTACATCTGCCACTGTTTCCTACCTGTTTGTCGAGGAATATTCTGGTTGTTTGGGTCTGGTCAATTGTTTAATAAAGCATTCATTTTGGCCTACTCTGGATCTGTTTGTTTTCTGTACGCTTGTGATGTGTTCAGGGGTTCTTCCGACCCCGGAACATGACATTTTTAGCCCAAAAGAGTAAAATGCAATTATAAAAAAATAAATGATCAAGAAGGTGTATCCATACATAGCATTTAATGATGTCTAAATGCTACCTGGCCAATCTGGATGGCCTTCCCATCTGTAGGATGAAGGTGCTTGTGACTAAACAAATCATTGTGTCTCCTCCATTGAAACACAGCGAGTGGCATTTATTAAGCTATTTACATCACTATTGTTGCATATAAAAATCTATAATGTTCAAATCTATGCCAGCCGGGAAAGTGGTCATGCTGGGTAAATCACCTGACCATGACCATTTTATGGACATAGAGGCTACTGTCACCCAGTGTTTACACACAGCTGCAGGTCTGAAGGCTTGAACTGAAGAGCTGTGATTTAGAATGTTGTATGGTAGAACATCAAATTTTACAAAATTTCACTAGAAAGTGCACCTTTTAAACTTAAGGAAAATAATGCAATTTGTAAGACAGAATTCAAAACAGAAACCTTTAGAGCCATTCCGTTTTGGTCCAATATAATAGAGGTCTATGGGCAAGCATAACGGATCTGTCTGATTTCCGTTATGCAGAACGGAAAAGAAAGTCCCGTCGACAGGACTGTCGACATAGACATCTATTATGACGGATCAAAACGTAATGCCTCTAAAGTTTACATTTTGAATTACTTTCTGTTATAACCATGTTATAACGGAAAGCAATAACAGAATTCATAACGCTAATGTGAACAAGCCCTAACAAAGTGGTGTAATATCTTTGTTTTTATATTAAAACATTGCTCTTTTGCCCCAACCTCTCTCCATTTCTTACCCTTTTATTTTTGATCTGTACTTTACCTGTTTGATAAAAAATGTTTTTGAAAAACTCCAATAAAAGCAACGTAAAAATAACTAAAATGATGTCTTAATCGCATAGCTACACAGTCAATACTGTATCAGTACATCCAATGTTTTGCCTTTGGCTAATCATTAGACCTGAACCATTGTTAAATTTGGGAGATCAGCCTCATAGTACATTAGGAAAGCACTTATGTCACATAAGGACAAGGACAATTATGTGAGTATCATTCCTATAAACATTCTAACTCATTTATTTTTTAGTTATTTTGGAGATTTTTTTTTATATCTATTGTATCACTTGTCATATAAACCAATATTGTTGTATCCCTATAAACATCTAGGTGAGGTCAGCCCTTATGAAATGTCTTGGTCCATGTACGTAAATTCCGACTTGGCAGAAGACAGAAACAGACATTCACCGTGCAATTTACTATTTTTGTATTTTTAATTTTTTAATCTGACTGGCGCCATTTAATACTGCGTATGATTTAGTGGGAAGCTGGGAAAAAATACAAAAAAGATAAAATGTAAAAAAAAATATATCACCAAACCACAACAGTTTTATGAACTTTGTTTTCACAGCGTGTGGTAAAACTGAGCTGTTATGCTCTTTCTTGGGGTCATTACGATTACAGAGATACCACTTTTATATAGTTTTTCTTGTGTTTTAATACTGAAAAAAATAAACTTTTACATTTTTTTTTTCCATTGCCATATTCTGTATCCATATTATTTATATTTTTTATGTTATGTCTATGGAGATATGTGGGGCCTATCTTTTGAAGGACGATCTATGGTTTTTATTGATAGCATTCTGGAGTGTGTATAACTTTTTGATCACATTTTACTCATTTTTGAGAGGTCAAACGACAAAAAAATGTTGAATCGGCCATTTTAGTTTTTTACGTTATGCCTTTCTCTATGTGGGATAGATATTGTTATATTTTAATAGTATGGGCATTTTGGGATGTGGTGATGTCTACTGTATAATGTAGATTTTTTTTATTGTTTGTTTTATTACGGGAAAGGGTTTGATTTGAAATTCTAGCCTATCATATGCCGGCGCAGGTAGTGTGATGATGTCATCATTATTGCACTGCCTGAACGGGGCAGCAAACAGCTCAGGACACCGACCGGAAGAGGCCTGTGTCCTACACCCCATCCTGACAGCTGCATGGAGGTAAGTATTTAAGTATTTGAGTTTGCTCATGAGCACGCTGTTGGTGGCATTTTTATACGTAACTGGAGGGAGCATTGTGGGGACTTTGTACTGGGGACACCAAAAAGAGACATTTTGTACTGGCACATGTTATAAGAATACATTTTTTCTACTGACACATCATAAGGGGGGGGGGGCACTATGGGGACATTGGGTCTACTGTGGGCATTAAAATGAGGTATTTTTTATACTGGCACATATTATAAGGCCTCTTTCACACGTTCAGTATTTGGTCAGTATTTTTGCATCTGTATTTTTAAGCCAGAATTAGGGCTGGGTCCAAAACACAATTTTTTTTTCCATACTTGCAGGCAAAGAGTTTCATTACAAAAGCGGATTTCCTCTATGCTCAATAATGAATGGAACCTATACTTGAGAAAATGGTACTTGGGCCCTAACGAGTCAAAAAATGTCAGCTAATTACAAGTTTTTACATGTAGCCATTGACTACACTGTGACTCAGACTTCTCTAACTAAATGGAAGACTAAGATACCACAGGCCACCCCATCAGTAATACTTAGAGACTCCTGCCCTCAACACGCTACGTAGAAATGGTATTACAAATCTGCCACAGATCTTATTTGACTCTGAGAAGGGGATTCAAAATGGGTATCTAGGACTCTACATGTTGTTTTAAGTGTGGGACTCTAGATGCGGGTTTATATAATTGTCTATGGGGCTGTCCAAGGATTAGAGAATTTGGGGATAAAATTATTACTTTTACTAACACACTTCTGACTAATTTTACCCCTATTTATCCTATATGGGTTGTGTTTGGTTACCTGGAGGCTGATAAATATACCTATACCCCAGGATGGCGGAAATTGCTACATTTTGTGGCAGTGGCAGGCACCAAGGCAATATTACAGGTCTGGCTGAATCTTACGATAAACTATTCCTGGAGAAACTTTAATACATTATTCGCATGGACTGGGTTGAGGCCTCACAACAGAAAGTACAGAAAGTAAAACACTTCTTCCAGGTGTGGGAAAGCTTTACTAACATATTATTGCTACATATACGTGAAGCCATACACAAGTTTTTCTCTTTGACCACTTGGTTTCAGGAACAGGTGTTGTTGGGTGAAGAACCTCTTTTATTGGCCTAGGGGGCAGGGGGAGGCCAGATAAGTCAGAGCACTCTCTTTTTCCTCTTTATTTTTTATTTATTTATTTATTTTCCTCTATGTTTGTGGTTTGCACATCGAGCCATGCCAAGTATTTGCAACATGGGAAAGCGCCAAGATAGATTGCACATCTGTCACTGGCTTTGCCAGAGAAAGATATTAATGTATACTGTTGTATTAAAAACACTCAATCCAACAATATGAAAAGTACCCGCATGGATCGTTCGTCTGACATTGGCAGACAGTGGGTGATAAATAGGCTTTGGATCCGCCAGGGACAGATGTTGATGTATATTGCTGAGGCAAGAACAATTGTTTTGATAAAGTAGAACATATCAGAACAGATTACCCGTCTGTTATTGGCGGATCATGAGAATTGAGTGTATCATGAATTTGCCAATGTCAGATATTGATGCATACTGTGATGATAAGAATACCTGATTTAATAACGCCAGGATAGATAGCTTGCCTGTTACCAGGAGACTGTGAATGGATAACATGTCCTGGATTTGTCAAGGACGGACATTGATATGTGCTGCTATGGCAAGAATAATTGGTGTTAGTTTTTTAATATTGAAAACTCAATAAAAAACTGTTTGAAAAAAAAAGAAAAGGCAAAAATATTTCTATTATGCATTTTCTATGTAGGTTCTACTTTTGGTTTTGGCTTACAAATACAAGTACTGATTCAAAATACTGACCGAATACTTACTGTGTGAAAGAGGCCAATGGGACATTTTCTACTGGAAAACATTATAAGGGGAATCTTTTTGAATTGGTACTGTGGGGTTATGCTCTGGTAGACAGGCTAGTGGACGCAGTATAGAGGCAATCACTAAGTCTTGAACTTAAACAGTTCGGTGTTTGTTCACACCATGCAATGTCCATACAACAAAATCTTTACCTGGTTAGCAGTTTTCCATCCGCAGTCCTCTCCTCTCCCTTTTTTTTTTGTCTGTTAATATTTGTACTATTGCTTGCTTGTACGTGAAACCCCAGTTGCATTGATTTGTGCCCCCAGAACAGTAAAAGAACCAAATCATGACATATATGCCATCATCCACCCTTTTATAAATCTACCCCCAGCATCTCATTTATCATTCATATCTCTATCTATCCTGAATTATGCGAAAGCAGACCTGTCATATTTATATGATAACAGAAAGCATATTTCTCATATGATAAATTGCGCTAAAATGTTCTTTGCTTACTAAACAGAATAAGTAATAGTACAAATATTAACAGACAAAAAAAATAATTGTGAAGGTGACAACGAGATTTGAACTCAAGTGGCAACCCTCAGCCTGAATGTAATGGTCGCGTACACACACACACACAGGGGGGAAGGAAATGACCACTGCGCTCCACCCTTACCCCTGGCCCTGCCTACTTGCCTCGTGAGTCCTAATGACAGGGGACAACTGGACGGCAATCCCTAGCTTGAACTAAGTGCAGGGATGACAGACAGACAAACAACAGAACGTGAACGGACCGAGTCAATACCAGGAAAGTTACAAAGTACAAATGGAGCAAGCAAAGAATAGTCAGGAGAAGCCGAGGTCATAAATACCAGGAGAGTCGTGAAGTACCAAAGGAGTAAGCAGAGGATCGTCAGGAGGAGGCCGGGGTCAGAATACCAGGAGAGTAGCAAAGTACACAAGGAGCAGGCAGAGGATCGTCAGGAAACAGCAGGAGGTAAGTACGCCAGGAAATACAACATCACAGGTGGAACCTAAATTAACAGGCAACCTGTGGCCAGCAGGCTGCCTGTATTTATAGTGGGAAGTGAGGGTCATGTGACGTGGCCAGCGTCACATGACCGACAGACCAACCAGTCGAGCACCGAGTGATCAGCTCGGCGCTCAAGGCAGACTTAGGAGCAGGGAACCTCCCAGCTAGCAAAGCCTGGGAACGAGGTCAAGCACAGATCCTCGCTCCCAAAGCTAAGCAGCAGGTCTGCGGCTAATGGGAGACCGAGTGTACCTTTGGAACCCCGTTACAGTACCCCCCCTTTTACGAGGGGCCACCGGACCCAAGACTTCAGGCGATGGCCTTTCAGGGTGTTCTAAATGAAATTTTCGAACAAGTCTAGGAGCATAAACCTCCCTGGCAGGTACCCAAGATCTCTCTTCAGGTCCATACCCCTTCCAGTGAATCAGGTACTGCAAGAAATTACGCACCTTCCTGACATCCACTATTTTAGACACCACATACTCGACAGCATCATTAACAAGAACAGGTGGAGGTGAGGCTTTCGATGGTACTACCGGTTCAACATATTTTTTAAGTAGAGATTTATGGAACACATTATGAATGTGGAATAACTCGGGCAGCTCCAACCTAAATGATACCGGGTTAATCATCTCCGTGATCTTATATGGTCCAATAAAACGAGGAGCAAACTTTTTAGAATCTACCTTAAGAGAGAGATTCTTGGAGGACAACCATATCTTATCCCCAATCTGAAAATTCACCCCCTTGAACGTCTCCTATCGGCCTTGAGTTTCTGAGAACTTTGAGCCTTTTCTAAGTTGAATTGAACCCGGGCCCAAACTGTGCACAGTTCAGAGGAGAGCCTATCCGCCTCAGGTTTAAAGGAGGAGGCTGATGACCCAGAATGAAAACGGGGATGGAAACCATGGTTACAAAAGAAAGGTGAAACCCCAGCAGAAGAATTGACACGGTTATTCAAAGCAAATTCAGCCAATGGAAGAAATTTCACCCATAATTGCTGGTCATCAGCCACATACAACCTCAAGAATTGTTCCACAGACTGATTAAGGCGTTCAGTTTGCCCATTACTCTCAGGGTGGGAGGCAGAAGAAAAAGACAATGAAATTTGAAATTTTTTACAGAAGGCCCTCCAGAATTTGGACACAAACTGCACACCCCTGTCAGAAACAATATTTTCTGGGATACCATGCAATCGAACAATTTCTTAAAAAAAAAAATAGATGCCAGGGTTTTGGCATTAGGAAGTTTTGCCAGGGGAATGAAATGGACCATCTTGCTAAACCTATCGACTACTACCCAAACTACAGTCTTACCCTCCGCCGGCGGTAGGTCAGTTATAAAGTCCATCGAGATATGGGACCAGGGTCTACTGGGAATGGGTAGGGGTCGTAGGTTACCAGCAGGGCGAGTCCTAGGTGTCTTGGACCTGGCACAAACCTCACAGGCTGACACGTAGGACTTGACATCCCCAGTTAGAGTGGGCCACCAATAAGATCTAGAAACCAGATCCTTAGTGCCCTCAACACCCGGATTTCCACAAAAGGCAGAATCGTGACACTCACCCAACAGCTGTAGACGAAATTGTACAGGAACAAACAACTTATCTGTTGGGGTGGATACCGGTGATAGATGTTTGTGGCGAAACCAACCTCGCCACTGGGTTTTGGAGAGGGCTGTTTAAAAGCCTCTTGCCTCAGGATTATGGCCCATAGTAACTTTAAAGGAGAAAACAGACCGGCCGCACAGCTTAAATCTGTCTGTAGAATTGTATTTTATGTTATTATGCATTCGGTTAAATTGTATGTTATGTGAGGGCACCCAGATAGCTAATATTATTGTATTCGTGTATTCTGAGTGCCATTCACCTAATGATATGCACTCAGACTTGAGCTATCTGGGGATATGTTAAATGTCTGTGTTTGCTGTGGGGGTGTGCCATTGTGTGTTTGGGTGGTGATTCCTGTCCTGTTGTCTCCACATGTGTATTGGTGATCTCCCCTTTGTCCTGAGAGATAATTGGATTGTCTTCGGTCGTCTCCCAGGCAGAGAGGAGGAAACCATGATGCATTGTGGGGATATGTTGT
The DNA here is from genome assembly GCF_014858855.1 of Bufo gargarizans. NCBI lineage: Eukaryota > Metazoa > Chordata > Amphibia > Anura > Bufonidae > Bufo > Bufo gargarizans. Next base: position 36,172,874 of record NC_058083.1, read on the forward strand.
ATCTGTTCTGTATTTGAAAAACTCTAATAAAAACCAGGCTGGGTGTGCCAGCACATCAGATCACTGCTTGACCCTCAACACGGAGCCTTGTCTCGTCATTGGGGGGATTCCCTGTATGCTGTTAGAGACTGATTGCCAGGAGTGTAAGCTGACTGTACGCTTTTCCTGTTCGTCTGACTGACAGCTATTTGCGAGGTTCCAGTTTGGAGTGCTATTTTGTATCCAGTTCGGGAGGTTGGTGTTCTGCAGTAGCTGTGCCTGTCTCTCGGAAAGGGGCATATCGCCTAAACGGATTTTAACCCCTTGTCTGCTGAAACGGTCCGTTACAATGTTGTTCAGACCTATTGTGAGCCGAGATATCCTGGGTTAGAGCTGCTATGAAGATTTTTGCTGGTAGGATGGATTCAGGTGGTACCTCAGTAGGTTGAAAAGCATGGAAGCTCCGAGATAATCCGTCCGCCTTCACATTTTTACTTCCCGGCCTGAACGTAATGGAAAAATCAAAACGAGTAAAAAACAGAGCCCATCTGGCTTGATGGGGATTCAACCTCTTAGCAGACTCGAGAAACATAAGGTTTTTATGGTCAGTGACAACAGTTACACAATGCCTTGCCCCCTCCAGAAAATGCCTCCACTCCTCAAATGCCCATTTAATGGCCAGCAGCTCCCTATTCCCTATGTCGCAGTTTCTCTCCGTGGGAGAGAATTTCCTGGAGAAGAAGGCACATGGTCTCAGGTTAGTGAGGCTAGCAGGACCTTGTGAAAGGACTGCTCCTGTGCCGTCCTCGTACGCATCCACCTCCACAATAAAAGGTCTCTCCTGATCAGGCTGGATCAGAATGGGAGCGCGACTGAATGTCTTTTTTAATTTTTCAAATTAAGAAATGGCCTCAATAGACCAATTCTCCAAATCCGCCCCTTTCTTAGTAAGGTCGGTCAACGGTTTAGCAATTACGGAAAAATTCATAATAAATTTATGATAATAATTGGCGCAACCTAAGAATCGTTGTAACACCTTTAAGGATGAAGGTCTTACCCATTCCTTAATTGCTAGCACCTTACCAGGATCCATCTTGAAGGCGTGAGGAGTCAGAACATGCCCTAGAAACAAAATCTTCTGTACACCAAAGACACATTTCTCTTGCTTAGCGGATAGCTGATTCTCCCTCAACACCTCTAATACTTGTTTAACACGAGACACATGGGATTCGAAGTCAGGAGAGAATATCAAAATGTCGTCAAGATAGACAATAACAAATTTACCTAATAACTCCCTAAGAATGTCGTTCATGAAGTTTTGGAATAGAGCTGGGGCATTGCTGAGTCCAAAAGGCATCACCTGATATTCAAAGTGTCCTACCGGAGTATTGAACGCCGTCTTCCATTCGTCTCCCTCCTTGATTCGGATTAGATTGTATGCCCCTTTCAGGTCAATTTTGGAAAACCAGGTTGCCCCCAGAACCTGGTTAAATAAATTCGGAATCAATGGGAGGGAGTATCTATTCTGGACAGTGATTTTATTTAATCTCCGGTAATCGATACATGACCTAAGACCACCATCTTTTTTCTTAACGAAGATAAACCCCGCCCCCATAGGAGAGACAGAAGGTCTAATATGCCCTTTACTAAGGCTCTCCTTAATATAATCTTCCATGGCCTTGCGTTCGGGCTTAGAAAGATTATAAATTCGCCCCTTAGGAAACTTGGCCCCCTCTAATAGCTCTATAGTAAAATCATAAGGTCTATGGGGGGGGTAGAACCTCCGGGGTTGGTGATGAGAATACATCAGAATACTCCCTAACAACAGTGGGTAAAGTATATGACTTTACTGAGACCCCAGCCTGTACCTGTCACCACCAGACATCTGAGAAGCTCTGACAGATGCCTTTCAGAACCTCCTCCTTGAGCTTCCTTTGTTTTGGTTTTCAGTTCCTCATCTCATTAGCCTCTCTCAGCTGTCATGTAGTTGGACTGATTGCATCCCTTTAAATTTCTCCCCATAATGCATTAGTGTGCGGTTTATACAACTTCCTGGAGTGTGTGTGCATGCTGATCCTATTTCTCAGTCTTCTACAAGATAAGTATTGTACATTCATTAGTGATTTTCTGTTTGCTGGATCCCAGGTGACCCTGACTCCCTCCGTGTCTAGTGTAGGGAGCCGGTGGTCGTGTCCCCTCACTATTATAGGGTGTTCAGGTGTTATACAGTCGAGGTACGAGGATATGCGATCATCTACAATTGGGATTTTCGAATAGGCTGAGCAGTCAGGGAGAGTGCCAGGTCTGATGCAGGGGTCTCCCTTTTTGTTCCTTAGTTTTGGATCCAGTGAGTCATATATTCATTTTGTGTTGTCTTGTTTCCTGTACACCTTCCGTGACATATAAACCGCCAAAACCGTCTCAAGCATGGATCCGGTTTCACTTTTGACTGAACGCTTCCAGGGTCTTTCATTGGAGGTAGCTGATCTCCGTAAGACTTTTTCTCAGTTTCAAGTGACCGGTTCAGCTTGCGTTCATGGAGTTTGTTCTGAGCCTAAGATCTCGCTCCCGGATACGTTCTCCGGGGGTAGTGAGAATTTTGTGCGTTTTAGAGAGGCTTGCAAACTCCATTTTCGCCTTCTTCCCCATTCCTCTGGTGATGAGGAACGTAGGGTGGGGATCATTATATCGCTGCTCAGGGGTAACGCTCAGTCGTGGGCCTTTTCGCTGCCGGTGGGGGCAAGGCCCCTCCGTTCAGTGGATGAATTATTTTTAGCCCTGGGTCAGATATATGATGATCCGGATCGTATTGCTTTGGCTGAGTCTAGACTACGTCTGTTATGCCAGGGTAAACAATCCGCAGAGATATACTGCTCAGAATTTCGGAGATGGGCAGCTGATACTGGTTGGAATGATGCTGCATTCCGAAGTCAATTTTGCCATGGTCTTTCAGAGGGATTGAAAGATGCATTTGCCTTTCATGAGAGGCCTATCTCCTTGGACTCTGCTATGTCTCAGGCCGTTCGTATTGACAGGCGTTTTAGAGAGAGAGGAGAGATCACTCCTTCCTGTCATACTCAATCCCAGGACAGTGCAGCGGTCTCATTCTGTGCGCAGGGGTCTCAGTCGCTGTCAGCCGCTTCTGAGCAGGAGCCCATGCAGCTGGGGTTGATTGCCTCTGACAATAGAAGATTCAGCCCGCATGGGAAGGTTTGTTTTTGTTGTGGAGGTATAAATCATTTGGCAAATGTTTGTCCCTCTAGGAGATTCAGGCAGTTTTTTGGGAGTAATAAAGAAACAAAAAGGAAAAAATCTTTTAAAAATGTTCCATCTGTTACTATTGGCAGGGTTGAGGCAGAAATTGAAGGTTTTCCGTTTGCTTGTAGTTCCCGTTTTGTCCTGCCTGCCAGGGTGGCGCTAGAGAGCAAGAACATTTTTTGTGAGATTTTTGTAGATAGTGGAGCAGCTGTCAATCTCATTGATAATCAATTTGCGATAACTCATGGTTTCCAGGTATGCACTTTGGGAAAGGATATTCCTGTTTTTGCTATTGATTCCGCTCCACTTTCTCAGAAATCATTAAAGGGCATAGTTCACAATATCCGTTTAATTGTGAGTGATGCTCATGTTGAGGATGTGTCATGTTTCGTCCTTAGCGGATTGCCTACTCCTCTTGTGTTGGGGCTACCCTGGCTCACTAAACATAACCCCACCATTGATTGGCAAGCGAGGCAAATAAATAGTTGGACTGACTTTTGCAGAGAGAATTGCCTCACGACATCTGTTTCTGAGGTTTCTACTTAGACTGTACCATCTTTTCTCTCTGAATTTTCGGATGTCTTCTCTGAGAGTGGAGTTCAGGATTTGCCCCCGCACAGGGAGTACGATTGCCCTATTAATCTCATCCCAGGCGCCAAGCTGCCTAAATCTCGTTTATACAATCTCTCCCAACCTGAAAGGGTCGCTATGCGTGCTTATATCTCTGAGAGTCTGAGAAAAGGACACATACGACCCTCAAAGTCACCTGTTGCCGCTGGTTTTTTCTTTGTTAAGAAAAAAGATGGTTCTTTAAGACCTTGTCTGGATTTCAGGGAGCTGAACAGTATCACTATTCGTGACCCTTATCCGCTTCCTCTTATCCCGGACCTGTTTAACTAGATTGTTGAGGCTAAAGTATTTTCCAAATTAGATCTAAGAGGGGCATACAACCTGGTCAGGGTCAGAGAAGGAGACGAATGGAAGACGGCCTTCAATACCCCTGAGGGCCATTTTGAGAATTTGGTTATGCCTTTTGGTTTGATGAATGCCCCAGCCGTTTTTCAGCATTTCGTGAACAGCATTTTTTATCATTTAATGGGAAAATTTGTATTAGTGTATTTGGATGACATTTTGATTTTTTCTACTGATTTCAAAACTCATAAGGAACACTTACGTCAGGTCTTGCTCATCCTGCGGGAAAATAAATTATACGCGAAACTGGAAAAATGTGTGTTTGCGGTTCCAGAAATTCAATTTCTGGGGTTTCTTCTCTCCGCTTCTGGTTTTCGCATGGACCCCGAGAAGGTCCGCGCTGTGCTTGAGTGGGAGCTTACTGAGAATCAAAAGGCGCTGATGCGTTTTTTGGGCTTTGCCAATTATTACAGGAAGTTTATTTTGAATTATTCCTCTGTAGTTAAACCACTCACTGATATGACCAGAAAGGGGGTAGATTTTCTTCCTGGTCGGTAGAGGCGCGTAAGGCCTTTTCTAATATCAAGGAGAGTTTTGCTTCCGCCCCCATCTTGGTACAACCTGATATTTCTCTACCCTTCATAGTTGAGGTTGATGCTTCTGAGGTGGGTGTGGGTGCGGTCTTGTCTCAGGGTTCCTCTCCTGCCAAATGGCGACCATGTGCCTTTTTCTCGAAGAAACTCTCCTCCGCAGAGAGAAATTACGATGTGGGAGATAGGGAGTTGTTGGCCATCAAGTTGGCTTTTGAAGAATGGCGCCGTTGGCTAGAGGGAGCCAGACACCCTATTACCGTGTTTACTGACCATAAAAATCTGACCTACTTGGAGTCAGCCAAGCGTCTGAACCCGAGACAGGCCAGATGGTCTTTGTTCTTTTCAAGGTTTAATTTTGTTGTCACGTTCCGCCATGGGGTTAAGAATGTGAAGGCAGATGCCCTGTCACGTTGTTTTCTGGGAGGTGGGAATTTTGAAGACCCGGGTCCCATTTTGGCTGAAGGTGTGGTGGTCTCCGCTCTTTATCCTGAATTGGAGGCAGAGGTGCAGGTAGCCCAGTCAGAGGCTCCTGATCTTTGTCCTCCTGGGAGGTTGTTTGTGCCTCTCGCTTTAAGACACAAGATTTTTAAGGAACACCACGATACTGTCCTTGCTGGGCACCCGGGGGCAAGAGCCACAGTGGATCTCATCGCTCAGAGATTCTGGTGGCCTGCGCTTCGTAAGTCGGTTGAGGGTTTTGTGGCAGCCTGCGAGACTTGCGCTAGTGCCAAAGTCCCTCATTCACGGCCATCAGGTCCTCTCCTTCCCTTACCCATTCCTTCCCGTCCTTGGACACATCTGTCCATGGACTTCATAACGGACCTGACTCGTTCCTCGGGGAAGACTGTGATTCTGGTGGTGGTGGACCGTTTTAGCAAAATGGTGCATTTCATCCCTTTTCCTGGCTTGCCCAATGCTAAGACGCTGGCGCAGGCATTTATTGATCACATTGTCAAATTGCATGGTATTCCTTCAGACATAGTCTCTGATAGGGGCACGCAGTTTGTTTCCAGATTCTGGAAGGCTTTCTGTTCTCGCTTGGGGGTTCGGTTGTCATTCTCTTCTGCTTTCCACCCGCAGTCGAATGGCCAGACAGAGCGTGTCAATCAGAATCTGGAGACATATCTGCGCTGTTTTGTGGCGGAGAATCAGGAGGATTGGTGTTCTTTTTTTGTCCCTTGCTGAGTTTGCTTTAAATAACCGTCGTCAGGAGTCCTCTGATAAGTCACCATTTTTTGGTGCATATGAGTTTCATCCGCAGTTTGGAACATTCTCGGGAGAGGGGTCTTCTGGTTTACCTGATGAGGACAGATTTTCCTCGTCTTTGTCATCTATTTGGCAAAAGATTCAGGATAATCTAAAGAGCATGAGTGAGAGATATAAGCATGTGGCAGATAAGAGATGTGTGCCTGGTCCGGACCTGAATGTTGGTGATTTGGTGTGGTTGTCTACCAAGAATATCAAATTGAAGGTTCCCTCCTGGAAGTTGGGTCCTAAGTTTATTGGGCCTTACAAAATCCTGTCTGTCATCAATCCTGTTGCCTACCGTCTTGATATTCCTCAGACTTGGAAGATCCATAATGTTTTTCATAAGTCCTTATTAAAACCTTATGTTCAACCCATTGTACCCTCGCCTTTGCCTCCTCCTCCGATTATGGTTGATGGTAATCTTGAATTTCAGGTCTCTAGGATTGTGGATTCTCGTGTTGTCCGCGGTTCTCTCCAGTACCTCGTTCATTGGGAGGGTTATGGTCCTGAGGAGAGGATGTGGGTCCCAGTGACGGACATTAAGGCCACTCGTCTCATCAGGGCTTTCCATAGATCCCATCCTGAGAAGGTGGGCTCTGAGTGTCCGGAGTCCACTCGTAGAGGGAGGGGTACTGTCACCACTAGGGATGAGCGAACTCGAACTGTATAGTTCGGGTTCGTACCGAATTTTGGGGTGTCCGTGACACGGACCCGAACATTTTCGTAAAAGTCCGGGTTCGGGTTCGGTGTTCGTCGCTTTCTTGGCGCGTTTGTGACGCTTTCTTGGCGCTTTTTGAAAGGCTGCAATGCAGCCAATCAACAAGCGTCATACTACTTGCCCCAAGAGGCCGTCACAGCCATGCCTACTATTGGCATGGCTGTGATTGGCCAGAGCACCATGTGACCCAGCCTCTATTTAAGCTGGAGTCACATAGCGCCGCCCGTCACTCTGCTCTGATTAGCGTAGGGAGAGGTTGCGGCTGCGACAGTAGGGCGAGATTAGGCAGATTAACTTCTCCAAAGGACTTGATTAATCGATCGATCTGCAGCTGTGCATCATTGAGCTGCTGAAATTCAATTGCTCACTGTTTTTAGGCTGCCCAGACCGTTTGTCAGTCACTTTTTTCTGGGGTGATCGGCGGCCATTTTGTGTCTTGTGGTGCGCCAGCACAAGCTGCGACCAAGTGCATTTAACCCTCAATGGTGTGGTTGTTTTTTGGCTAAAGCCTACATCAGGGTGAAGCTGTCACACCAAGTGCATTTAACCAGCAATAGTCTGTTTATTTTTTGGCCATATACTACATCAGGGGCAAGCTGCGCCTGTCACTAAGTGCATTTAACCCTCAATGGTGTGGTTGTTTTTTGGCTAAAGCCTACATCAGGGTGAAGCTGTCACACCAAGTGCATTTAACCAGCAATAGTCTGTTAATTTTTTGGCCATATACTAAATCAGGGGCAAGCTGCGCCCGTCACCAAGTGCATTTAACCAGCAATAGTCTGTTCATTTTTTGGCCATATACTACATCAGGGGCAAGCTGCGCCCGTCACCAAGTGCATTTAACCCTCAGTAGTGTGGTTGGTCAAGCTGTCACACCTAGTGCATTTAACCAGCAATAGTCTGTTCATTTTTTGGCCATATACTACATCAGGGGCAAGCTGCGCCCGTCACCAAGTGCATTTAACCCTCAGTAGTGTGGTTGGTCAAGCTGTCACACCAAGTGCATTTAACCAGCAATAGTGTGGTTATTTTTTGGCCATATCCCAGTCTAATTCTGTCACTAAATCCATACCGGTCACCCAGCGCCTAAATACTAGGCCTCAAATTTATATCCCGCTAAATCTGTCATTACCGCTGTACTGTTGTGGCTGGGCAAGTTATTTAGTGTCCGTCAAAGCACATTTTTTGTTCAGGGTTGAAATACAATTCCCAATTTAGCAATTTCATAATTTAGTGGTTTCTGCTATATCAGAGCTATTTGAAATCTATCCCTAAAAGGGTATATAATATTCAAGGTGCACATAGGGTCATTCAGAATAACTTCACACACACGCTACTGTGCATTTTCAAGTCTAATTCTGTCACTAAATCCATACCGGTCACCCAGCGCCTAAATACTAGGCCTCAAATTTATATCCCGCTAAATCTGTCGTTACCGCTGTCCTGTTGTGGATGGGCAAGTTATTTAGTGTCCGCCAAAGCACATTTTTTGTTCTGGGTTGAAATACAATTCCCAATTTAGCAATTTCATAATTTAGTGGTTTCTGCTATATCAGAGCTATTTGAAATCTATCCCTAAAAGGGTATATAATATTCAAGGTGCACATAGGGTCATTCAGAATAACTTCACACACACGCTACTGTGCATTTCCAAGTCTAATTCTGTTAGTAAATCCATACCGGTCACCCAGCGCCTAAATACTAGGCCTCAAATTTATATCCTGCTAAATCTGTCGTTACCGCTGTCCTGTTGTGGATGGGCAAGTTATTTAGTGTCCGCCAAAGCACATTTTTTGTTCTGGGTTGAAATACAATTCCCAATTTAGCAATTTCATAATTTAGTGGTTTCTGCTATATCAGAGCTATTTGAAATCTATCCCTAAAAGGGTATATAATATTCAAGGTGCACATAGGGTCATTCAGAATAACTTCACACACACGCTACTGTGCATTTCCAAGTCTAATTCTGTCACTAAATCCATACCGGTCACCCAGCGCCTAAATACTAGGCCTCAAATTTATATCCCGCTGAATTTGAATACAATACATTGGGCCAAATAATATTTTTGTTGTTGTGGTGAACCATAACAATGAGGAAAACATCTAGTAAGGGACGCGGACGTGGACATGGTCGTGGTGGTGTTAGTGGACCCTCTGGTGCTGGGAGAGGACGTGGCCGTTCTGCCACATCCACACGTCCTAGTGTACCAACTACCTCAGGTCCCAGTAGCCGCCAGAATTTACAGCGATATATGGTGGGGCCCAATGCCGTTCTAAGGATGGTAAGGCCTGAGCAGGTACAGGCATTAGTCAATTGGGTGGCCGACAGTGGATCCAGCACGTTCACATTATCTCCCACCCAGTCTTCTGCAGAAAGCGCACAGATGGCGCCTGAAAACCAACCCCATCAGTCTGTCACATCACCCCCGTGCATACCAGGGAAACTGTCTGAGCCTCAAGTTATGCAGCAGTCTCTTATGCTGTTTGAAGACTCTGCTGGCAGGGTTTCCCAAGGGCATCCACCTAGACCTTCCCCAGCGGTGAAAGACATAGAATGCACTGACGCACAACCACTTATGTTTCCTGATGATGAGGACATGGGAATACCACCTCAGCATGTCTCTGATGATGACGAAACACAGGTGCCAACTGCTGCGTCTTTCTGCAGTGTGCAGACTGAACAGGAGGTCAGGGATCAAGACTGGGTGGAAGACGATGCAGGGGACGATGAGGTCCTAGACCCCACATGGAATGAAGGTCGTGCCACTGACTTTCACAGTTCGGAAGAAGAGGCAGTGGTGAGACCGAGCCAACAGCGTAGCAAAAGAGGGAGCAGTGGGCAAAAGCAGAACACCCGCCGCCAAGAGACTCCGCCTGCTACTGACTGCCGCCATCTGGGACCGAGCACCCCAAAGGCAGCTTCAAGGAGTTCCCTGGCATGGCACTTCTTCAAACAATGTGCTGACGACAAGACCCGAGTGGTTTGCACGCTGTGCCATCAGAGCCTGAAGCGAGGCATTAACGTTCTGAACCTGAGCACAACCTGCATGACCAGGCACCTGCATGCAAAGCATGAACTGCAGTGGAGTAAACACCTTAAAACCAAGGAAGTCACTCAGGCTCCCCCTGCTACCTCTTCTGCTGCTGCCGCCTCGGCCTCTTCCTCTGCCTCTGGAGGAACGTTGGCACCTGCCGCCCAGCAAACAGGGGATGTACCACCAACACCACCACCACCTCCGTCACCAAGCGTCTCAACCATGTCACACGGCAGCGTTCAGCTCTCCATCTCACAAACATTTGAGAGAAAGCGTAAATTCCCACCTAGCCACCCTCGATCCCTGGCCCTGAATGCCAGCATTTCTAAACTACTGGCCTATGAAATGCTGTCATTTAGGCTGGTGGACACAGACAGCTTCAAACAGCTCATGTCGCTTGCTGTCCCACAGTATGTTGTTCCCAGCCGCCACTACTTCTCCAAGAGAGCCGTGCCTTCCCTGCACAACCAAGTATCCGATAAAATCAAGTGTGCACTGCGCAACGCCATCTGTAGCAAGGTCCACCTAACCACAGATACGTGGACCAGTAAGCACGGCCAGGGACGCTATATCTCCCTAACTGCACACTGGGTAAATGTAGTGGCAGCTGGGCCCCAGGCGGAGAGCTGTTTAGCGCACGTCCTTCCGCCGCAAAGGATCGCAGGGCAACATTCTTTGCCTCCTGTTGCCACCTCCTCCTTCTCGGCTTCCTCCTCCTCTTCTTCCACCTGCTCATCCAGTCAGCCACACACCTTCACCACCAACTTCAGCACAGCCCGGGGTAAACGTCAGCAGGCCATTCTGAAACTCATATGTTTGGGGGACAGGCCCCACACCGCACAGGAGTTGTGGCGGGGTATAGAACAACAGACCGACGAGTGGTTGCTGCCGGTGAGCCTCAAGCCCGGCCTGGTGGTGTGTGATAATGGGCGAAATCTCGTTGCAGCTCTGGGACTAGCCAATTTGACGCACATCCCTTGCTTGGCGCATGTGCTGAATTTGGTGGTGCAGAAGTTCATTCACAACTACCCCGACATGTCAGAGCTGCTGCATAAAGTGCGGGCCGTCTGTTCGCGCTTCCGGCGTTCACATCCTGCTGCTGCTCGCCTCTCTGCGCTACAGCGTAACTTCGGCCTTCCCGCTCACCGCCTCATATGCGATGTGCCCACCAGGTGGAACTCCACCTTGCACATGCTGGACAGACTGTGCGAGCAGCAGCTGGCCATAGTGGAGTTTCAGCTGCAGCACGCACGGGTCAGTCGCACTACAGAACAGCACCACTTCACCACCAATGACTGGGCCTCCTTGCGAGACCTGTGTGCCCTGTTGCGCTGTTTCGAGTACTCCACCAACATGGCCAGTGGCGATGACGCCGTTATCAGCGTTACAATACCACTTCTATGTCTCCTTGAGAAAACACTTAGGGCGATGATGGAAGAGGAGGTGGCCCAGGAGGAGGAGGAGGAGGAGGAAGAGGGGTCATTTTTAGCACTTTCAGGCCAGTCTCTTCGAAGTGACTCAGAGGGAGGTTTTTTGCAACAGCAGAGGCCAGGTACAAATGTGGCCAGACAGGGCCCACTACTGGAGGATGAAGAGGACGAGGATGAGGAGGAGGTGGAGGAGGATGAGGATGAAGCATGGTCACAGCGGGGTGGCACCCAACGCAGCTCGGGTCCATCACTGGTGCGTGGCTGGGGGGAAAGGCAGGACGATGACGATACGCCTCCCACAGAGGACAGCTTGTCCTTACCCCTGGGCAGCCTGGCACACATGAGCGACTACATGCTGCAGTGCCTGCGCAACGACAGCAGAGTTGCCCACATTTTAACCTGTGCGGACTACTGGGTTGCCACCCTGCTGGATCCACGCTACAAAGACAATGTGCCCACCTTACTTCCTGCACTGGAGCGTGATAGGAAGATGCGCGAGTACAAGCGCACGTTGGTAGACGCGCTACTGAGAGCATTCCCAAATGTCACAGGGGAACAAGTGGAAGCCCAAGGCCAAGGCAGAGGAGGAGCAAGAGGTCGCCAAGGCAGCTGTGTCACGGCCAGCTCCTCTGAGGGCAGGGTTAGCATGGCAGAGATGTGGAAAACTTTTGTCAACACGCCACAGCTAACTGCACCACCACCTGATACGCAACGTGTTAGCAGGAGGCAACGTTTCACTAACATGGTGGAACAGTACGTGTGCACACCCCTCCACGTACTGACTGATGGTTCGGCCCCATTCAACTTCTGGGTCTCTAAATTGTCCACGTGGCCAGAGCTAGCCTTTTATGCCTTGGAGGTGCTGGCCTGCCCGGCGGCCAGCGTTTTGTCTGAACGTGTATTCAGCACGGCAGGGGGCGTCATTACAGACAAACGCAGCCGCCTGTCTACAGCCAATGTGGACAAGCTGACGTTCATAAAAATGAACCAGGCATGGATCCCACAGGACCTGTCCATCCCTTGTGCAAATTAGACATTAACTACCTCCCCTTAACCAAATATTATTGGACTCCAGAGCACTTCCTCATTCAATCCTATTTTTATTTTCATTTTACCATTATATTGCGAGGCTACCCAAAGTTGAATGAACCTCTCCTCTGTCTGGGTGCCGGGGCCTAAATATATGCCAATGGACTGTTCCAATGTTGGGTGACGTGAAGCCTGATTCTCTGCTATGACATGCAGACTAATTCTCTGCTGACATGAAGACAGATTCTCTGTTACGGGACCTCTCTCCTCTGCCTGGGTGCTGGGCCTAAATATCTGACAATGGACTGTTGTATTGGTGGCTGACGTGAAGCCTGATTCTCTGCTATGACATGCAGACTAATTCTCTGCTGACATGAAGCCAGATTGTCTGTTACGGGACCTCTCTCCTCTGCCTGGGTGCTGGGCCTAAATTTATGAAAATGGACTCTTACAGTGCTGGGTGACGTGAAGCCTGATTTTCCGCTATGACATGCAGACTGATTCTCTGCTGACATGAAGCCAGATCCTCTGTTACGGGACCTCTCTCCTCTGCCTGTGTGCTGGGCCTAAATATATATGCCAATGGACTGTTGCAGTGGTGGCTGACGTGAAGCATCATTCTCTGCTATGACATGCAGACTAATTCTCTGCTGACATGAAGCCAGATTGTCTGTTACGGGACCTCTCTCCTCTGCCTGGGTGCTGGGCCTAAATTTATGAAAATGGACTCTTACAGTGCTGGGTGACGTGAAGCCTGATTTTCTGCTATGACATGCAGACTGATTCTCTGCTGACATGAAGCCAGATCCTCTGTTACGGGACCTCTCTCCTCTGCCTGGGTGCTGGGCCTAAATATCTGACAATGGACTGTTGCATTGGTGGCTGACGTGAAGCCTCATTCTCTGCTATGACATGCAGACTAATTCTCTGCTGACATGAAGCCAGATTTTCTGTTACGGGACCTCTCTCCTCTGCCTGGGTGCTGGGCCTAAATTTATGAAAATGGACTCTTACAGTGGTGGCTGACGTGAAGCCTGATTTTCTGCTATGACATGCAGACTGATTCTCTGCTGACATGAAGCCAGATCCTCTGTTACGGGACCTCTCTCCTCTGCCTGTGTGCTGGGCCTAAATATATGCCAATGGACTGTTGCAGTGGTGGCTGACGTGAAGCCTGATTCTCTGCTATGACATGCAGACTAATTCTCTGCTGACATGAAGCCAGATTGTCTGTTACGGGACCTCTCTCCTCTGCCTGTGTGCTGGGCCTAAATATATGCCAATGGACTGTTGCAGTGGTGGCTGATGTGAAGCCTCATTCTCTGCTATGACATGCAGACTAATTCTCTGCTGATATGAAGCCAGATTGTCTGTTACGGGACCTCTCTCCTCTGCCTGGGTGCTGGGCCTAAATTTATGAAAATGGACTGTTGCAGTGGTGGGTGACGTGAAGCCTGAATCTCTGCTATGATATGAAGACTGATTCTCTGCTGACATGAAGCCAGATCCTCTGTTACGGGACCTCTCTCCTCTGCCTGGGTGCTGGGCCTAAATATCTGACAATGGACTGTTGCATTGGTGGCTGACGTGAAGCCTGATTCTCTGCTATGACATGCAGACTAATTCTCTGCTGACATGAAGCCAGATTGTCTGTTACGGGACCTCTCTCCTCTGCCTGGGTGCTGGGCCTAAATTTATGAAAATGGACTGTTGCAGTGGTGGGTGACGTGAAGCCTGATTCTCTGCTATGACATGAAGACTGATTCTCTGCTGACATGAAGCCAGATTGTCTGTTACGGGACCTCTCTCCTCTGCCTGGGTGCTGGGCCTAAATTTATGAAAATGGACTCTTACAGTGGTGGGTGACGTGAAGCCTGATTCTCTGCTATGACATGAAGACTGATTCTCTGCTGACATGAAGCCAGATCCTCTGTTACGGGACCTCTCTCCTCTGCCTGGGTGCTGGGCCTAAATATCTGACAATGGACTGTTGCATTGGTGGCTGACGTGAAGCCTGATTCTCTGCTATGACATGCAGACTAATTCTCTGCTGACATGAAGCCAGATTGTCTGTTACGGGACCTCTCTCCTCTGCCTGGGTGCTGGGCCTAAATTTATGAAAATGGACTGTTGCATTGGTGGCTGACGTGAAGCCTGATTCTCTGCTATGACATGCAGACTAATTCTCTGCTGACATGAAGCCAGATTGTCTGTTACGGGACCTCTCTCCTCTGCCTGGGTGCCGGGGCCTAAATATCTGAGAATGGACTGTTCCAGTGGTGGGTGACTGGAAGCCAGATTCTCTGCTATGGGACCTCTCTCCAATTGATTTTGGTTAATTTTTATTTATTTAATTTTTATTTTAATTCATTTCCCTATCCACATTTGTTTGCAGGGGATTTACCTTCATGTTGCTGCCTTTTGCAGCCCTCTAGCCCTTTCCTGGGCTGTTTTACCGCCGTTTTAGTGCCGAAAAGTTCGGGTCCCCATTGACTTCAATGGGGTTCGGGTTCGGGACGAAGTTCGGATCGGGTTCGGATCCCGAACCCGAACATTTCCGGGAAGTTCGGCCGAACTTCTCGAACCCGAACATCCAGGTGTTCGCTCAACTCTAGTCACCACCAGACATCTGAGAAGCTCTGACAGATGCCTTTTAGAACCTCCTCCTTGAGCTTCCTTTGTTTTGGTTTTCAGTTCCTCATCTCGTTAGCCTCTCTCAGCTGTCATGTAGTTGGACTGATTGCATCCCTTTAAATTCCTCCCCATAATGCATTAGTGTGCGGTTTATACAACTTCCTGGAGTGTGTGTGCATGCTGATCCTATTTCCCAGTCTTCTACAAGATAAGTGTTGTACATTCATTTGTGATTTTCTGATTGCTGGATCCCAGGTGACCCTGACTCCCTCCGTTATTCCTATCATCTCTCTCTAACCCGTCTGTCAAGTCGGACAACAAGGGTCATCATCTCCTCTAAGGTCTCTGGAGGTTGATAACTGATGAGCAGATCCTTTAAATTATCAGACAGACCTGACCTGAACTGACTCTTCAGGGCTGGTTCGTTCCACCCTGAGGGGACACACCACCTTCTGAATTGGGTGCAATAATCCTCCGCAGGTAGATTGCCCTGAACCAGTGCCTTTAGAGCCGTCTCGGCTACTAGAGCCCTGTCTGGTTCATCATAGAGGGTACCCAGGGCCTGAAAGAACCCCTCCACAGAAGATAAACAACTGGCGCCAGCAGGTAAAGAGAACGCCCAGTCCTGGGGATCACCCTGTATTCGGGAAATGATAATGCCCACGCGTTGACTCTCGGGGCTAGAGGACACGGGGCGCAAACGGAAGTAAAGTTTGCAACTCTCCTTAAAGGAGAGAATCTTCCTCCGGTCTCCAGAAAAGCTTAATCTGGGGCTCAAAATGCGGAGTGGAGGCCTGAGGAGTGGAAGAACCTTGCCCTAACTCAAAAGAACTGAGTTTTTCCCCTAACTCCTGCACCATCTGCGTCAGATTAGAGACATGGTCAGTCAGGGTCACCAGAGGATTCATAATACAGTGGTTATTGGGCCTGTTAATCTGTAACGGTCGCGTACACACACAT
The DNA here is from genome assembly GCF_014858855.1 of Bufo gargarizans. NCBI lineage: Eukaryota > Metazoa > Chordata > Amphibia > Anura > Bufonidae > Bufo > Bufo gargarizans. The sequence continues at coordinate 36,188,670 of NC_058083.1, forward strand.
ACACACACAGGGGGGAGGGAAGTGACCACTGCGCTCCACCCTTACCCCTGGCCCTGCCTACTTGCCTCACGAGTCCTAATGACAGGGGACATCTGGACGGCAATCCCTAGCTTGAACTAAGTGCAGGGATGACAGACAGACAAACAACAGAACGTGAACGTACCAAGTCAATACCAGGAAAGCTACAAAGAACAAATGGAGCAAACAGAGAATAGTCAGAAGAAGCCGGGGTCATAAATACCAGGAGAGTCGTGAAGTACCAAAGGAGTAAGCAGAGGATCGTCAGGAGGAGGCCGGGGTCAGAATACCAGGAGAGCAGCAAAGTACACAAGGAGCAGACAGAGGATCGTCAGGAAACAGCAGGAGGTAAGTACGCCAGGAAATACAGGTGGAACCTAAATTAACAGGCAACCTGTGGCCAGCAGACTGCCTGTATTTATAGTGGGGAGTGAGGGTCATGTGACGTAGCCAGCGTCACATGACCGACAGACCAACCAGTCGAGCACCGAGTGATTAGCTCGGCGCTCAAGGCAGACTTAGGAGCAGGGAACCTCCCAGCTAGCAAAGCCGCCCTGGGAACGAGGTCAAGCACATATCCTCGCTCCCGAAGCTAAGCAGCAGGTCTGCGGCTAATGGGAGACCGAGTGCACCTTCGGAACCCCGTTACACTAAGCCAAGGGTTTGCCCATCTGTGCTCCCGGCTTTCACCTAGGCTTCCACCCAGGGCGTCAGCCAAAAGCTCAACAAAGGTCTGGACTCTCCCCGGAGGTTTACAAGACTAGCACTCTAACCCCTGAACTATAGAGTCATTTGATAAGGAATCTCATTCACTTGTAGGCGAACTAGTCTCTAGCGGCTGCTGATGTAACGTGTGCTGGAGAGAAACCCATGTATGTCAGCGGCTGAACACGGCGTGCCTCCATTATTCACCAAGGAAACTTGTATCTAATACTGGTGCCTGGTATTAGTGTCCATAATATATATATATATATATAATGTGTGAAGAGAATGGTCTGTGGTGCCAGTGCTTGCTGTAAACATATTTTACACTCTATTACTACGGCTGATGGAGTTTAGGCTGAGGGCTGACATCTAAATCCTGACCCTCTGACGGCTGATGGAGTTTGGGCTGAGTGCTGATGGAGGAGGTATTTTTTGACTGACGTCTGAGGGACGAGGGAGTTTTGAGTTAAGGGAGGGACTTTTGGCTGACGTCTGAAGGAGGAGGGAGTTTTGGATGAGGGAGGAGGGAGTTTTGGCTGATGGAGGAGGAAGTTTAGCCTTACGGAGGAGGGAGTTTGGTCTGAGGGAGGAGGACTGATGGAGTTTTGCCTGACGGAGGAGGGAGTTTTGGATGACGTCTGAGGTAGGAGGTAGTTTTGGATGAGGGAGGAGGGAGATTTGGCTGACAAAGGAGGGAGTTTAGTCTGATGGAGCAGGGAGTTTGGTCTGAGGGAGGAGGACTGATGGACTTCGGGCTGACAGAAGAGGGAGTTTTTCCTGACGAAAGAGGGAGTTGTGGATGATGTCTGAGGATGTCCTAATATGTATGCCGTACTACCGGCTCTTACCTCACAGAGGCAAGGAATCTTGGTGACACATACCTTCAATCAATGACAGCCCCTTGCGCCTTCCTACACCCCTAAGTCTAATCATAAAAGGCAATAAAGTATTAAGAGCAAAAACGCCCTAAAAAAAACCTGAACGGATGGGTGTACCATTATTGACCAGCTACACATGTACAATAAGTTGTTCCTTTTGTTGTCAGTTGCAAAATATAATACAAGTCATGATAATGTTAATTAAAGAAAAGGAAATCTTACTTTGATGCAAGCAGCAGAGTTTACCATGTAGAGAATGATTAGCCTGATCTGTGAATCATTTCCAGTTGAGCCATGAGACCATTAAAGAGCTAAGCTCTGCTTCGATTTAGGGAATACTGTTCAGCTAACATTGGAAACAGCTATGGACTGGTCATGGTCTGCATTGATGCTCTACCTGCTACCACTCCTGCTGGTTGTATACATTTTGAAAAATGTTAAGTTATGGACCTCTGATACTCCTGTTGGAACTTTTCCTCCTGGACCCTGGCCATTGCCAGTGATTGGAAATCTGCACATGATAAATCTCAAAAGACCTACTGAAACTCTCATGAAGGTAATTCATAATAAAATCAGGGGTGCAGCTATTGCGGACAGTGGGCCAACTGGGTATATGTAAGAGAAGGGGATGAAAACAAGCCTCTGCCTGGGCTAGGGTATTTCCTCACAAGGTATAGTAGAGCATATGTTGATTTAGAGCAGTGGGATTAGACCTACACCTACATTTCTCTGAGTCAAGTCAGGAAATCCCCAGGGGCAGTAGTATTTTACTATGCATGGTAAACTTAACCACTTTCAGACCGAGCCATGTCACTTTATGTTGTAATAACTTTGGAATGCTTTTACTTATCCAAGCCGTTCAGAGATTGTTTTCTAGTGACACATTGTACATAATGTTAATGGTAAATTTGAGTCAATATAGTTCACCTTTATTTATAAAAAAAAAATGAAAATTTACGAAAATGTGAAAAAAATCACAGTTTTATAAGTTTTAATCTCTCGGTTTTTAAGACAGTGGTACATCATAAAATACTCATTTTAACATTCCCCATATGTCTACTTTATGTTGGCATCATTTTAGTAATGTAATTTTATATTTTAGGACGTTAAAAGGTTTAGAATTTCAGAAGCAATTTTAGAAATTTTTAAGAAAAGGACCAGTTCAGATCTAAAGCCATTTTGAAGAGCTCACATAATAGAAACCACAAATAAATACCACATTTTAGAAACTACACCCCTGAAACTATTCAAAACTGGTTTTAAAAATGTTGTTAACCTTTTAAGTATTCCACAGGAATTAAAGCAAAATAGAGGTGACATTTCAAAATTTAACTTTTTTTTGCAGATTTTCCATTTTAGTCAATTTTTTTACTGTAAAGCATCAAGGGTTAACAACAAAACAAACCTCAATATTTAGTACCCTGAATTTGCAGTTTACAGAAATACCACATATGTGGTTGTAACCTGCACATGGCAGGAGTCAGAAGGCAAGAAGTGCCATATGATTTTCGGAAGACAGATTTTGTCTGGTCTTAGGGCGCCATGTTGCATTTAAATAGACCCTGATGTACCCCTACAGTGAAAACACCCAAAAGGTGAGCACATTTTGTAAACTACACCACCCAAGGAATTTTTAAGGAGTATACTGAGCAATTTGACTCAACAGGTGTTTCATAGAATTTATAACCCTTGGCTGTGAAAATGAAAAATTATATTTTGTTTTTTACAAGAAAATTGTGGTTTAGGCCCCTAAACTTTTTTTTCACAAAAGATAACCAGATAATATCCCCCACAATTTGCTACCCATTTTTTCCTGAATACAGTAACACCCCAATTGTGGTTGTTAACTGTTATTTGGGGATACGTCAAGGCTCAGAAGGGAAGGAACGGCATCTGGATTTTCTAACATGGAATTTTCTAACATGGAATTTTCATGTTTTTTCAAGAGCCATAACGTTAAAAAAAAATTGTTGACTGAGCTGTGTGATGGCTTATTTTTTGCGGGACAAGCTGTCGTTTTTATTAACACCATTTTGGGGTACATTTGGCTTTCTGGTAGCTTTTTATCTCATTTTTTGGGAGGTGAACTCACAAAAAAAGCTGTTTGGTATAATTTTTCTATTTTTTTACATCGTTCACTTGAAAGGGTGGATCATGTTATATTTTTGTAGATACGGTCATTATGGACGCAACGATACTAAATATGTCTGTTTTTATTTTTAAGTTTTACACTAGGGATGAGCGAATTTCATATTTTGAAATTCGTTTTCAGTTCGGGTTGTCACATAATGTGAATTGCTTTATGGATTCCGTTACCATGGACCATAACAAAATTCCATGACGGAATGCATAATGGAATGCCTTTAGAGGCATTCCGTTATTCATTCCATCTTAATAGAATTCTATGGTCTGAAGAACGGATCCGTCCTGCTTCAGTTATGCTGGAGCCCTCTCTTGCATAACGGAAACCGTACGGATCCGTTATTCAGGCCATACACTACTATTATGACGGAATGAATAGCGGAATGCCTCTAAAGGCATTCCGTTACGCATTCCTTCATGGAATTGCGTTATGGTCCGTGGTAACGGAATCCATAAAGCAATTCACATTATACCACAACCCGAACCGAAAACAAATTTCAAAATATGAAATTCGCTCATCCCTATTTTACACAATAAGAACATTTTTAGAAGAAAAAAAATTATGTTTCCGTGTTGTCCCTCAGCAGCAGCACCCACAGGGAATTTCTAATCCTCCTGAAACATAGGACAGGAGATGTCAATTAATTAATTAATAGCAAATCCTATATTGCTCCCTAGCTTAGAACCTCCCACTGTTATTTTTTTTGTTTGTCCTTCCTGGATAGCCTCCTTCTATGGCCTCTTGCACATGACCGTATGCCCTCCGAGACATATGGTCCATGAGCGGGCCATATGTCCTGGAGTGGCATTGATCGTGCGCATGGGAGTACACAGCATCATAGATTATAATGCCCAATCCCCCGTGGACAATAGCCCCGCGAGCAGCCAGAAGTGCACAGCATCATTGCAATCTATAATGCTGTGTACTCCCGTGCGCACGATCAATGCCTCTCCGGGACATATGGCCCGCTCTCAGAGGACATACAGTCGTGTGCAAGAGGCCTATAAAGGAGGCGGAGATGTTGGGAAGTATATTTTTATTATTATTTACATCATATTTATTCCCTAGGTCTGTGCCCTTTATAGCTATTGGCTCAGAGTTAAGGGCTGGGGTTCAGCTACTATATTAGTCAGAAAGATATATTTATTTACTTTACACCCTGTCATTGCTTTATTTGGAGTATTTGGATTTAACTAAGCAAATAGGTATGAGCCTCTTATTGGATAATTACTGCATGGGCGATTATCTTTTAGCTGGCAACAAGTTATTTAACCCCAACTGGTGCAATGAGTTGCTTCTCATTTCTTTAACAACCATGTCGAAAGATACATCTCGTGGTCGTGGAAAAGATGATAGTCTGTTTTAAAAGGGTCAAATCATTGGCGTACATCAAGCAGAGAAAACATCTAAGGAGATTGCAGAAAATACTAAAATTGGGTTAGGAACTGTCCAACGCATTATTAAAAACTGGAAGGATAGTGGGGACCCATTGTATTCGAGGAAGAAATGTGGCGGGAAAAATCCTGAATGATCATGATCGGCGATCACTTAAACTTTTGGTGAAATCAAATCGAAGAGAAAACAACAGTAGTACTCAGGGCTATGTTTAATAGTGATAGTAAGAGCATTTCCACATGCACAATGCGAAGGGAACTCAAGGAATTGGGACTGAACAGCTGTGTAGCCGTAAGAAAACCACTAATCAGTGAGGCCAACCAGAAAAAAGGCTTCAATTTGCTAGGGAGCATAAAGATTGGACTCTGGAGCAATGGAAGAAGGTCACATGGTCTGACAAGTCCAGATTTACCCTGTTCCAGAGTGATGGGTGCATCAGAGTAAGAAGAGAGGCAGATGAAGTGATGCACCCATCAAGCCTAGTGCCTACTGTACAAGCCTGTGGGAGCAGTGCTATGATCTGGGGTTGCTGCAGTTGGTCAGGTCTAGGTTCAGCAACAGTATGTGCTCCAAGAATGAGGTCAGCTGACTACCTGAACATACTGAATGAACAGGTTATTCCATCAATGGACTTTTTCTTCCCTGATGGCACGGGCATATTCCAAGATGACAATGCCAGGATTTATCGTGCTCAAATTGTGAAAGAGTGGTTTAGGGAGCATGAGACATCATTTTCACACATGGATTGGCCACCACAGAGTCCAGACCTTAACCCCATTGAGAATCTTTGGGATGTGCTGGGGAAGACTTTGTGCAGCAGTCAGACTCTACCATCATCAATGCAAGATTTTAGTGAAGAAACACTGGATGGAAATAAATCTTGTGACATTGCAGAAGCTTATGCATGCTGTAATCAAAGCTAAAGGCGGTCCAATGAAATATTAGAGTGTGTGTGACCTTTTTTTTTTTGGTGGCGACTATTTTTTGGGACAGGCAGTGTATTAGTCAGAAGGGCTACAGTGCTGTTCACTGCAATTCTCATTCTTTGCTTTAAAATTTAACAAATGCTATGCCATTGTGATACTTATTAAGGCTGTGGAGCAACCCCAGATCATAGCACTGCTCCCACAGGCTTGTACAGTAGGCACTAGGCTTGATGGGTGTTACTTTAGCAAATATGGTGAGCCCCTCTCTATACCAGGATAAACCTGGCTCCCAGCCTACTTGGCTGAGAAACATAGGTAATTTTAAATGTGGGCATAAAAGATGTACATGTTGCTCATATACACTACGTGCAGAATTATTAGGCAAATGAGTATTTTGACCACATCATCCTCTTTATGCATGTTGTCTTACTCCAAGCTGTATAGGCTCGAAAGCCTACTACCAATTAAGCATATTAGGTGATGTGCATCTCTGTAATGAGAAGGGGTGTGGTCTAATGACATCAACACCCTATATCAGGTGTGCATAATTATTAGGCAACTTCCTTTCCTTTGGCAAAATGGGTCAAAAGAAGGACTTGACAGGCTCAGAAAAGTCAACAATAGTGAGATATCTTGCAGAGGGATGCAGCACTCTTAAAATTGCAAAGCTTCTGAAGCGTGATCATCGAACAATCAAGCGTTTCATTCAAAATAGTCAACAGGGTCGCAAGAAGCGTGTGGAAAAACCAAGGCGCAAAATAACTGCCCATGAACTGAGAAAAGTCAAGCGTGCAGCTGCCAAGATGCCACTTGCCACCAGTTTGGCCATATTTCAGAGCTGCAACATCACTGGAGTGCCCAAAAGCACAAGGTGTGCAATACTCAGAGACATGGCCAAGGTAAGAAAGGCTGAAAGACGACCACCACTGAACAAGACACACAAGCTGAAACGTCAAGACTGGGCCAAGAAATATCTCAAGACTGATTTTTCAAAGGTTTTATGGACTGATGAAATGAGAGTGAGTCTTGATGGGCCAGATGGCTGGATTGGTAAAGGGCAGAGAGCTCCAGTCCGACTCAGACGCCAGCAAGGTGGAGGTGGAGTACTGGTTTGGGCTGGTATCATCAAAGATGAGCTTGTGGGGCCTTTTTGGGTTGAGGATGGAGTCAAGCTCAACTCCCAGTCCTACTGCCAGTTTCTGGAAGACACCTTCTTCAAGCAGTGGTACAGGAAGAAGTCTGCAAGGTAAGAAAAACATGATTTTCATGCAGGACAATGCTCCATCACACGCGTCCAAGTACTCCACAACGTGGCTGGCAAGAAAGGGTATAAAAGAAGAAAATCTAATGACATGGCCTCCTTGTTCACCTGATCTGAACCCCATTGAGAACCTGTGGTCCATCATCAAATGTGAGATTTACAAGGAGGGGAAACAGTACACCTCTCTGAACAGTGTCTGGGAGGCTGTGGTTGCTGCTGAACGCAATGTTGATGGTGAACAGATCAAAACACTGACAGAATCCATGGATGGCAGGCTTTTGAGTGTCCTTGCAAAGAAAGGTGGCTATATTGGTCACTGATTTGTTTTTGTTTTGTTTTTGAATGCCAGAAATGTATATTTATGAATGTTGAGATGTTATATTGGTTTCACTGGTAAAAATAAATAATTGAAATGGGTATATATTTGTTTTTTGTTAAGTTGCCTAATAATTATGTACAGTAATAGTCACCTGCACACACAGATATCCCCCTAAAATAGCTAAAACTAAAAACAAACTAAAAACTACTTCCATAAATATTCAGCTTTGATATTAATGAGTTTTTTGGGTTCATTGAGAACATGGTTGTTGTTCAATAATAAAATTAATCCTCAAAAATACAACTTGCCTAATAATTCTGCACTCCCTGTATGAGGATGGGCTCGCATATTGTGTCTACAAGTAACCATACCACTCATACTATTCAGCAATACATCAATTGCAACACCACATATGTGGTATATTGCATAACATGCTCTCTGTGTAATTTACAGTACGTCGGGTGCACATCCAACTGTTTGAAAGTTCGAATATGCCGTCACATTTCTGATGTACCTCATGCTAAAATAAAAAATGTTTCTGCCGCAAGACTGCATTTTGCTGCGGTCCATGATGGTAATACAGACAGCATGTCAGTACAAGGAGTGGAAAGGGTTAACAGACCAAACAGAGGCGGTGATCACAAGAAAAAGTTGCTCAATCGTGAGTGCTTCTGGATTTTCAAATTAGGCTCACGGATACCATCAGGACTGAACCGGCGTCATGATACTATTCTACATTACTAATATGTTTACTCCTCTTCTTTTTTTATCATTGCAATTTGTAAATTTTATCTTATTTTTCTATGTCTTTCGGCATGTTGTAATTACTATGCATTTTATCTGTGAAGGATGTCATCAGGAGGTGTGTCCTGTACCTGATTGTAATCACCTGTGTTTGGTGGTTCACTATTTAGTCTCAACCTCACCTCCTACTGATGCACATCATGACTAAGGATCCGCATCTACAGTGATCCGAAACCGGTCGATTTTCTGCATTGTTGTATGTTGGTTTTTATCTGCACGGGATTGAATAAAGCCTCAAGTATTTTTCAGTGAAGCTGGACCATCTTTCTTTCTTTTGGGACTTATTAAGACTGTTTCGTTGCTGCCTTGCTGCAGCAATGAGGTCAATTTCTTTACCTTCAGTGGTGGTAATGGCCCTTCCCTCTGGAGGTTCCGCCTCCTCCCAGCCGTCGCTGCATGCATGTGTCTCCACACATGTGCCGCTATGCAAGGAGGAGGGAGTGGTAAAAACATGGCGGCGCCCATCTTACACGCCACTCTGCCATGCGCTCCTGCACTCCTGGGAAGGTAAGAGACGCTTCTGCGTCCTAGAGGTGTTAGGCACCTTTCACACAGGCGAGTATTCCGCGCGGATGCGATGCGTGAGTTGAACGCATTGCACCCGCACTGAATACCGACCCATTCATTTCTATGGGGCTGTTCACATGAGCTGTGATTTTCACGCATCACTTGTGCGTTGCATGAAAATTGCAGCATGCTCTATATTCTGCGTTTTTCACGCAGGCCCCATAGAAGTGAATAGGGTTGCGTGAAAATCGCAAGCATCCGCAAGCAAGTGCGGATGCGGTGCGATTTTCACGCACGGTTGCTAGGAGACGATCGGGATGGAGACCCGATCATTATTATTTTCCCTTATAACATGGTTATAAGGGAAAATAATAGCATTCTGAATATAGTATGCATAGTACAATAGGGCTGGAGGGGTTAAAAAAAAAAATACATTTTTTAACTCACCTTAATTCACTTGATCGTGCAGCCCGGCATCTCCTTCTGTCTCCTTTGCTGAACAGGACCTGTGGTGACGTCACTCCGGTCATCACATGATCCATCACATGATCTTTTACCATGGTGATGGATCATGTGATGGATCATGTTATGACCGGAGTGACGTCATCACTAGGGATGAGCGAACTCGAACTGTATAGTTCGGGTTCGTACCGAATTTTGGGGTGTCCGTGACACGGACCCGAACCCGGACATTTTCGTAAAAGTCCGGGTTCGGGTTCGGTGTTCGTCGCTTTCTTCGCGCTTTTGTGACGCTTTCTTGGCGCTTTTTGAAAGGCTGCAAAGCAGCCAATCAACAAGCGTCATACTACTTGCCCCAAGAGGCCATCACAGCCATGCCTACTATTGGCATGGCTGTGATTGGCCAGAGCACCATGTGACCCAGCCTCTATTTAAGCTGGAGTCACATAGCGCCGCCCGTCACTCTGCTCTGATTAGCGTAGGGAGAGGTTGCGGCTGCGACAGTAGGGCGAGATTAGGCAGGTTAACTCCTCCAAAGGACTTGATTAACTGATCGATCTGCAGCTGTGGATCATTGAGCTGCTGATCCTCAATTGCTCACTGTTTTTAGGCTGCACAGACCGTTTGTCAGTCTCATTTTTCTGGGGTGATCGGCGGCCATTTTGTGTCTTGTGGTGCGCCAGCACAAGCTGCGACCAAGTGCATTTAACCCTCAATGGTGTGGTTGTTTTTTGGCTAAAGCCTACATCAGGGTGAAGCTGTCACACCAAGTGCATTTAACCAGCAATAGTCTGTTCATTTTTTGGCCATATACAAAATCAGGGGCAAGCTGCGCCTGTCACCAAGTGCATTTAACCCTCAATGGTGTGGTTGTTTTTTGGCTAAAGCCTACATCAGGGTGAAGCTGTGACACCAAGTGCATTTAACCAGCAATAGTCTGTTCATTTTTTGGCCATATACAAAATCAGGGGCAAGCTGCGCCTGTCACCAAGTGCATTTAACCCTCAATGGTGTGGTTGTTTTTTGGCTAAAGCCTACATCAGGGTGAAGCTGTCACACCAAGTGCATTTAACCAGCAATAGTCTGTTCATTTTTTGGCCATATACAAAATCAGGGGCAAGCTGCGCCTGTCACCAAGTGCATTTAACCCTCAATGGTGTGGTTGTTTTTTGGCTAAAGCCTACATCAGGGTGAAGCTGTCACACCAAGTGCATTTAACCAGCAATAGTCTGTTTATTTTTTGGCCATATCCCAGTCTAATTCTGTCACTAAATCCATACCGGTCACCCAGCGCCTAAATACTAGGCCTCAAATTTATATCCAGCTAAATCTGTCCCTAGTGCTGTAGCTGGGCGAGTTATTTAGTGTCCGTTCAAGCACATTTCTTGTTCTGGGTTGAAATACAATTCCCAATTTAGCAATTTCATAATTTAGTGGTTCCTGCTATATCAGAGCTATTTGAAATCTATCCCAAAAAGGGTATATAATATTGAAGGTGCACATAGGGTCATTCAGAATAACTTCACACACACGCTTCTGTGCATTTCCAAGTCTAATTCTGTCACTAAATCCATACCGGTGACCCAGCGCCTAAATACTAGGCCTCAAATTTAAATCCCTCTAAATCTCTCGTTACCCACCGCTGTACTGTTGTTGCTGGGCAAGATATTTAGTGTCCGTCAAAGCACATTTTTTGTTCTGGGTTGAAGTACAATTCCCAATTTAGCAATTTCATAATTTAGTGGTTTCTGCTATATCAGAGCTATTTGAAATCTATCCCTAAAAGGGTATATAATATTGAAGGTGCACATAGGGTCATTCAGAATAACTTCACACACACGCTTCTGTGCATTTCCAAGTCTAATTCTGTCACTAAATCCATACCGGTGACCCAGCGCCTAAATACTAGGCCTCAAATTTAAATCCCTCTAAATCTCTCGTTACCCACCGCTGTACTGTTGTTGCTGGGCAAGATATTTAGTGTCCGTCAAAGCACATTTTTTGTTCTGGGTTGAAGTACAATTCCCAATTTAGCAATTTCATAATTTAGTGGTTTCTGCTATATCAGAGCTATTTGAAATCTATCCCTAAAAGGGTATATAATATTGAAGGTGCACATAGGGTCATTCAGAATAACTTCACACACACGCTTCTGTGCATTTCCAAGTCTAATTCTGTCACTAAATCCATACCGGTGACCCAGCGCCTAAATACTAGGCCTCAAATTTAAATCCCTCTAAATCTCTCGTTACCCACCGCTGTACTGTTGTTGCTGGGCAAGATATTTAGTGTCCGTCAAAGCACATTTTTTGTTCTGGGTTGAAGTACAATTCCCAATTTAGCAATTTCATAATTTAGTGGTTTCTGCTATATCAGAGCTATTTGAAATCTATCCCTAAAAGGGTATATAATATTGAAGGTGCACATAGGGTCATTCAGAATAACTTCACACACACGCTTCTGTGCATTTCCAAGTCTAATTCTGTCACTAAATCCATACCGGTGACCCAGCGCCTAAATACTAGGCCTCAAATTTAAATCCCTCTAAATCTCTCGTTACCCACCGCTGTACTGTTGTTGCTGGGCAAGATATTTAGTGTCCGTCAAAGCACATTTTTTGTTCTGGGTTGAAGTACAATTCCCAATTTAGCAATTTCATAATTTAGTGGTTTCTGCTATATCAGAGCTATTTGAAATCTATCCCTAAAAGGGTATATAATATTGAAGGTGCACATAGGGTCATTCAGAATAACTTCACACACACGCTTCTGTGCATTTCCAAGTCTAATTCTGTCACTAAATCCATACCGGTGACCCAGCGCCTAAATACTAGGCCTCAAATTTAAATCCCTCTAAATCTCTCGTTACCCACCGCTGTACTGTTGTTGCTGGGCAAGATATTTAGTGTCCGTCAAAGCACATTTTTTGTTCTGGGTTGAAGTACAATTCCCAATTTAGCAATTTCATAATTTAGTGGTTTCTGCTATATCAGAGCTATTTGAAATCTATCCCTAAAAGGGTATATAATATTGAAGGTGCACATAGGGTCATTCAGAATAACTTCACACACACGCTTCTGTGCATTTCCAAGTCTAATTCTGTCACTAAATCCATACCGGTGACCCAGCGCCTAAATACTAGGCCTCAAATTTAAATCCCTCTAAATCTCTCGTTACCCACCGCTGTACTGTTGTTGCTGGGCAAGATATTTAGTGTCCGTCAAAGCACATTTTTTGTTCTGGGTTGAAGTACAATTCCCAATTTAGCAATTTCATAATTTAGTGGTTTCTGCTATATCAGAGCTATTTGAAATCTATCCCTAAAAGGGTATATAATATTGAAGGTGCACATAGGGTCATTCAGAATAACTTCACACACACGCTTCTGTGCATTTCCAAGTCTAATTCTGTCACTAAATCCATACCGGTGACCCAGCGCCTAAATACTAGGCCTCAAATTTAAATCCCTCTAAATCTCTCGTTACCCACCGCTGTACTGTTGTTGCTGGGCAAGATATTTAGTGTCCGTCAAAGCACATTTTTTGTTCTGGGTTGAAGTACAATTCCCAATTTAGCAATTTCATAATTTAGTGGTTTCTGCTATATCAGAGCTATTTGAAATCTATCCCTAAAAGGGTATATAATATTGAAGGTGCACATAGGGTCATTCAGAATAACTTCACACACACGCTTCTGTGCATTTCCAAGTCTAATTCTGTCACTAAATCCATACCGGTGACCCAGCGCCTAAATACTAGGCCTCAAATTTAAATCCCTCTAAATCTCTCGTTACCCACCGCTGTACTGTTGTTGCTGGGCAAGATATTTAGTGTCCGTCAAAGCACATTTTTTGTTCTGGGTTGAAGTACAATTCCCAATTTAGCAATTTCATAATTTAGTGGTTTCTGCTATATCAGAGCTATTTGAAATCTATCCCTAAAAGGGTATATAATATTGAAGGTGCACATAGGGTCATTCAGAATAACTTCACACACACGCTTCTGTGCATTTCCAAGTCTAATTCTGTCACTAAATCCATACCGGTGACCCAGCGCCTAAATACTAGGCCTCAAATTTAAATCCCTCTAAATCTCTCGTTACCCACCGCTGTACTGTTGTTGCTGGGCAAGATATTTAGTGTCCGTCAAAGCACATTTTTTGTTCTGGGTTGAAGTACAATTCCCAATTTAGCAATTTCATAATTTAGTGGTTTCTGCTATATCAGAGCTATTTGAAATCTATCCCTAAAAGGGTATATAATATTGAAGGTGCACATAGGGTCATTCAGAATAACTTCACACACACGCTTCTGTGCATTTCCAAGTCTAATTCTGTCACTAAATCCATACCGGTGACCCAGCGCCTAAATACTAGGCCTCAAATTTAAATCCCTCTAAATCTCTCGTTACCCACCGCTGTACTGTTGTTGCTGGGCAAGATATTTAGTGTCCGTCAAAGCACATTTTTTGTTCTGGGTTGAAGTACAATTCCCAATTTAGCAATTTCATAATTTAGTGGTTTCTGCTATATCAGAGCTATTTGAAATCTATCCCTAAAAGGGTATATAATATTGAAGGTGCACATAGGGTCATTCAGAATAACTTCACACACACGCTTCTGTGCATTTCCAAGTCTAATTCTGTCACTAAATCCATACCGGTGACCCAGCGCCTAAATACTAGGCCTCAAATTTAAATCCCTCTAAATCTCTCGTTACCCACCGCTGTACTGTTGTTGCTGGGCAAGATATTTAGTGTCCGTCAAAGCACATTTTTTGTTCTGGGTTGAAGTACAATTCCCAATTTAGCAATTTCATAATTTAGTGGTTTCTGCTATATCAGAGCTATTTGAAATCTATCCCTAAAAGGGTATATAATATTGAAGGTGCACATAGGGTCATTCAGAATAACTTCACACACACGCTTCTGTGCATTTCCAAGTCTAATTCTGTCACTAAATCCATACCGGTGACCCAGCGCCTAAATACTAGGCCTCAAATTTAAATCCCTCTAAATCTCTCGTTACCCACCGCTGTACTGTTGTTGCTGGGCAAGATATTTAGTGTCCGTCAAAGCACATTTTTTGTTCTGGGTTGAAGTACAATTCCCAATTTAGCAATTTCATAATTTAGTGGTTTCTGCTATATCAGAGCTATTTGAAATCTATCCCTAAAAGGGTATATAATATTGAAGGTGCACATAGGGTCATTCAGAATAACTTCACACACACGCTTCTGTGCATTTCCAAGTCTAATTCTGTCACTAAATCCATACCGGTGACCCAGCGCCTAAATACTAGGCCTCAAATTTAAATCCCTCTAAATCTCTCGTTACCCACCGCTGTACTGTTGTTGCTGGGCAAGATATTTAGTGTCCGTCAAAGCACATTTTTTGTTCTGGGTTGAAGTACAATTCCCAATTTAGCAATTTCATAATTTAGTGGTTTCTGCTATATCAGAGCTATTTGAAATCTATCCCTAAAAGGGTATATAATATTGAAGGTGCACATAGGGTCATTCAGAATAACTTCACACACACGCTTCTGTGCATTTCCAAGTCTAATTCTGTCACTAAATCCATACCGGTGACCCAGCGCCTAAATACTAGGCCTCAAATTTAAATCCCTCTAAATCTCTCGTTACCCACCGCTGTACTGTTGTTGCTGGGCAAGATATTTAGTGTCCGTCAAAGCACATTTTTTGTTCTGGGTTGAAGTACAATTCCCAATTTAGCAATTTCATAATTTAGTGGTTTCTGCTATATCAGAGCTATTTGAAATCTATCCCTAAAAGGGTATATAATATTGAAGGTGCACATAGGGTCATTCAGAATAACTTCACACACACGCTTCTGTGCATTTCCAAGTCTAATTCTGTCACTAAATCCATACCGGTGACCCAGCGCCTAAATACTAGGCCTCAAATTTAAATCCCTCTAAATCTCTCGTTACCCACCGCTGTACTGTTGTTGCTGGGCAAGATATTTAGTGTCCGTCAAAGCACATTTTTTGTTCTGGGTTGAAGTACAATTCCCAATTTAGCAATTTCATAATTTAGTGGTTTCTGCTATATCAGAGCTATTTGAAATCTATCCCTAAAAGGGTATATAATATTGAAGGTGCACATAGGGTCATTCAGAATAACTTCACACACACGCTTCTGTGCATTTCCAAGTCTAATTCTGTCACTAAATCCATACCGGTGACCCAGCGCCTAAATACTAGGCCTCAAATTTAAATCCCTCTAAATCTCTCGTTACCCACCGCTGTACTGTTGTTGCTGGGCAAGATATTTAGTGTCCGTCAAAGCACATTTTTTGTTCTGGGTTGAAGTACAATTCCCAATTTAGCAATTTCATAATTTAGTGGTTTCTGCTATATCAGAGCTATTTGAAATCTATCCCTAAAAGGGTATATAATATTGAAGGTGCACATAGGGTCATTCAGAATAACTTCACACACACGCTTCTGTGCATTTCCAAGTCTAATTCTGTCACTAAATCCATACCGGTGACCCAGCGCCTAAATACTAGGCCTCAAATTTAAATCCCTCTAAATCTCTCGTTACCCACCGCTGTACTGTTGTTGCTGGGCAAGATATTTAGTGTCCGTCAAAGCACATTTTTTGTTCTGGGTTGAAGTACAATTCCCAATTTAGCAATTTCATAATTTAGTGGTTTCTGCTATATCAGAGCTATTTGAAATCTATCCCTAAAAGGGTATATAATATTGAAGGTGCACATAGGGTCATTCAGAATAACTTCACACACACGCTTCTGTGCATTTCCAAGTCTAATTCTGTCACTAAATCCATACCGGTGACCCAGCGCCTAAATACTAGGCCTCAAATTTAAATCCCTCTAAATCTCTCGTTACCCACCGCTGTACTGTTGTTGCTGGGCAAGATATTTAGTGTCCGTCAAAGCACATTTTTTGTTCTGGGTTGAAGTACAATTCCCAATTTAGCAATTTCATAATTTAGTGGTTTCTGCTATATCAGAGCTATTTGAAATCTATCCCTAAAAGGGTATATAATATTGAAGGTGCACATAGGGTCATTCAGAATAACTTCACACACACGCTTCTGTGCATTTCCAAGTCTAATTCTGTCACTAAATCCATACCGGTGACCCAGCGCCTAAATACTAGGCCTCAAATTTAAATCCCTCTAAATCTCTCGTTACCCACCGCTGTACTGTTGTTGCTGGGCAAGATATTTAGTGTCCGTCAAAGCACATTTTTTGTTCTGGGTTGAAGTACAATTCCCAATTTAGCAATTTCATAATTTAGTGGTTTCTGCTATATCAGAGCTATTTGAAATCTATCCCTAAAAGGGTATATAATATTGAAGGTGCACATAGGGTCATTCAGAATAACTTCACACACACGCTTCTGTGCATTTCCAAGTCTAATTCTGTCACTAAATCCATACCGGTGACCCAGCGCCTAAATACTAGGCCTCAAATTTAAATCCCTCTAAATCTCTCGTTACCCACCGCTGTACTGTTGTTGCTGGGCAAGATATTTAGTGTCCGTCAAAGCACATTTTTTGTTCTGGGTTGAAGTACAATTCCCAATTTAGCAATTTCATAATTTAGTGGTTTCTGCTATATCAGAGCTATTTGAAATCTATCCCTAAAAGGGTATATAATATTGAAGGTGCACATAGGGTCATTCAGAATAACTTCACACACACGCTTCTGTGCATTTCCAAGTCTAATTCTGTCACTAAATCCATACCGGTGACCCAGCGCCTAAATACTAGGCCTCAAATTTAAATCCCTCTAAATCTCTCGTTACCCACCGCTGTACTGTTGTTGCTGGGCAAGATATTTAGTGTCCGTCAAAGCACATTTTTTGTTCTGGGTTGAAGTACAATTCCCAATTTAGCAATTTCATAATTTAGTGGTTCCTGCTATATCAGAGCTATTTGAAATCTATCCCTAAAAGGGTATATAATATTGAAGGTGCACATAGGGTCATTCAGAATAACTTCACACACACGCTTCTGTGCATTTCCAAGTCTAATTCTGTCACTAAATCCATACCGGTGACCCAGCGCCTAAATACTAGGCCTCAAATTTAAATCCCTCTAAATCTCTCGTTACCCACCGCTGTACTGTTGTTGCTGGGCAAGATATTTAGTGTCCGTCAAAGCACATTTTTTGTTCTGGGTTGAAGTACAATTCCCAATTTAGCAATTTCATAATTTAGTGGTTTCTGCTATATCAGAGCTATTTGAAATCTATCCCTAAAAGGGTATATAATATTGAAGGTGCACATAGGGTCATTCAGAATAACTTCACACACACGCTTCTGTGCATTTCCAAGTCTAATTCTGTCACTAAATCCATACCGGTGACCCAGCGCCTAAATACTAGGCCTCAAATTTAAATCCCTCTAAATCTCTCGTTACCCACCGCTGTACTGTTGTTGCTGGGCAAGATATTTAGTGTCCGTCAAAGCACATTTTTTGTTCTGGGTTGAAGTACAATTCCCAATTTAGCAATTTCATAATTTAGTGGTTTCTGCTATATCAGAGCTATTTGAAATCTATCCCTAAAAGGGTATATAATATTGAAGGTGCACATAGGGTCATTCAGAATAACTTCACACACACGCTTCTGTGCATTTCCAAGTCTAATTCTGTCACTAAATCCATACCGGTGACCCAGCGCCTAAATACTAGGCCTCAAATTTAAATCCCTCTAAATCTCTCGTTACCCACCGCTGTACTGTTGTTGCTGGGCAAGATATTTAGTGTCCGTCAAAGCACATTTTTTGTTCTGGGTTGAAGTACAATTCCCAATTTAGCAATTTCATAATTTAGTGGTTTCTGCTATATCAGAGCTATTTGAAATCTATCCCTAAAAGGGTATATAATATTGAAGGTGCACATAGGGTCATTCAGAATAACTTCACACACACGCTTCTGTGCATTTCCAAGTCTAATTCTGTCACTAAATCCATACCGGTGACCCAGCGCCTAAATACTAGGCCTCAAATTTAAATCCCTCTAAATCTCTCGTTACCCACCGCTGTACTGTTGTTGCTGGGCAAGATATTTAGTGTCCGTCAAAGCACATTTTTTGTTCTGGGTTGAAGTACAATTCCCAATTTAGCAATTTCATAATTTAGTGGTTTCTGCTATATCAGAGCTATTTGAAATCTATCCCTAAAAGGGTATATAATATTGAAGGTGCACATAGGGTCATTCAGAATAACTTCACACACACGCTTCTGTGCATTTCCAAGTCTAATTCTGTCACTAAATCCATACCGGTGACCCAGCGCCTAAATACTAGGCCTCAAATTTAAATCCCTCTAAATCTCTCGTTACCCACCGCTGTACTGTTGTTGCTGGGCAAGATATTTAGTGTCCGTCAAAGCACATTTTTTGTTCTGGGTTGAAGTACAATTCCCAATTTAGCAATTTCATAATTTAGTGGTTTCTGCTATATCAGAGCTATTTGAAATCTATCCCTAAAAGGGTATATAATATTGAAGGTGCACATAGGGTCATTCAGAATAACTTCACACACACGCTTCTGTGCATTTCCAAGTCTAATTCTGTCACTAAATCCATACCGGTGACCCAGCGCCTAAATACTAGGCCTCAAATTTAAATCCCTCTAAATCTCTCGTTACCCACCGCTGTACTGTTGTTGCTGGGCAAGATATTTAGTGTCCGTCAAAGCACATTTTTTGTTCTGGGTTGAAGTACAATTTCCAATTTAGCAATTTCATAATTTAGTGGTTTCTGCTATATCAGAGCTATTTGAAATCTATCCCTAAAAGGGTATATAATATTGAAGGTGCACATAGGGTCATTCAGAATAACTTCACACACACGCTTCTGTGCATTTCCAAGTCTAATTCTGTCACTAAATCCATACCGGTGACCCAGCGCCTAAATACTAGGCCTCAAATTTATATCCCGCTAAATCTCTCGTTACCGCTGTACTGTTGTTGCTGGGCAAGATATTTAGTGTCCGTCAAAGCACATTTTTTGTTCTGGGTTGAAGTACAATTCCCAATTTAGCAATTTCATAATTTAGTGGTTTCTGCTATATCAGAGCTATTTGAAATCTATCCCTAAAAGGGTATATAATATTGAAGGTGCACATAGGGTCATTCAGAATAACTTCACACACACCCGCTTCTGTGCATTTCCAAGTCTAATTCTGTCACTAAATCCATACCGGTGACCCAGCGCCTAAATACTAGGCCTCAAATTTAAATCCCTCTAAATCTCTCGTTACCCACCGCTGTACTGTTGTTGCTGGGCAAGATATTTAGTGTCCGTCAAAGCACATTTTTTGTTCTGGGTTGAAGTACAATTCCCAATTTAGCAATTTCATAATTTTGTGGTTCCTGCTATATCAGAGCTATTTGAAATCTATCCCAAAAAGGGTATATAATATTCAAGGTGCACATTGGGTCATTCAGAATAACTTCACACACACGCTTCTGTGCATTTCCAAGTCTAATTCTGTCACTAAATCCATACCGGTCACCCAGCGCCTAAATACTAGGCCTCAAATTTATATCCCGCTGAATTTGAATACAATACATTGGGCCAAATAATATATTTGTTGTTGTGGTGAACCATAACAATGAGAAAAACATCTAGTAAGGGACGCGGACGTGGACATGGTCGTGGTGGTGTTAGTGGACCCTCTGGTGCTGGGAGAGGACGTGGCCGTTCTGCCACATCCACACGTCCTAGTGTACCAACTACCTCAGGTCCCAGTAGCCGCCAGAATTTACAGCGATATATGGTGGGGCCCAATGCCGTTCTAAGGATGGTAAGGCCTGAGCAGGTACAGGCATTAGTCAATTGGGTGGCCGACAGTGGATCCAGCACGTTCACATTATCTCCCACCCAGTCTTCTGCAGAAAGCGCACAGATGGCGCCTGAAAACCAACCCCATCAGTCTGTCACATCACCCCCATGCATACCAGGGAAACTGTCTCAGCCTCAAGTTATGCAGCAGTCTCTTATGCTGTTTGAAGACTCCGCTGGCAGGGTTTCCCAAGGGCATCCACCTAGCCCTTCCCCAGCGGTGAAAGACATAGAATGCACTGACGCACAACCACTTATGTTTCCTGATGATGAGGACATGGGAATACCACCTCAGCATGTCTCTGATGATGACGAAACACAGGTGCCAACTGCTGCGTCTTTCTGCAGTGTGCAGACTGAACAGGAGGTCAGGGATCAAGACTGGGTGGAAGACGATGCAGGGGACGATGAGGTCCTAGACCCCACATGGAATGAAGGTCGTGCCACTGACTTTCACAGTTCGGAGGAAGAGGCAGTGGTGAGACCGAGCCAACAGCGTAGCAAAAGAGGGAGCAGTGGGCAAAAGCAGAACACCCGCCGCCAAGAGACTCCGCCTGCTACTGACCGCCGCCATCTGGGACCGAGCACCCCAAAGGCAGCTTCAAGGAGTTCCCTGGCATGGCACTTCTTCAAACAATGTGCTGACGACAAGACCCGAGTGGTTTGCACGCTGTGCCATCAGAGCCTGAAGCGAGGCATTAACGTTCTGAACCTGAGCACAACCTGCATGACCAGGCACCTGCATGCAAAGCATGAACTGCAGTGGAGTAAACACCTTAAAACCAAGGAAGTCACTCAGGCTCCCCCTGCTACCTCTTCTGCTGCTGCCGCCTCGGCCTATTCTGCTGCTGCCGCCTCGGCCTCTTCCTCCGCCTCTGGAGGAACGTTGGCACCTGCCGCCCAGCAAACAGGGGATGTACCACCAACACCACCACCACCACCTCCGTCACCAAGCGTCTCAACCATGTCACACGCCAGCGTTCAGCTCTCCATCTCACAAACATTTGATAGAAAGCGTAAATTCCCACCTAGCCACACTCGATCCCTGGCCCTGAATGCCAGCATTTCTAAACTACTGGCCTATGAAATGCTGTCATTTAGGCTGGTGGACACAGACAGCTTCAAACAGCTCATGTCGCTTGCTGTCCCACAGTATGTTGTTCCCAGCCGGCACTACTTCTCCAAGAGAGCCGTGCCTTCCCTGCACAACCAAGTATCCGATAAAATCAAGTGTGCACTGCGCAACGCCATCTGTGGCAAGGTCCACCTAACCACAGATACGTGGACCAGTAAGCACGGCCAGGGACGCTATATCTCCCTAACTGCACACTGGGTAAATGTAGTGGCAGCTGGGCCCCAGGCGGAGAGCTGTTTGGCGCACGTCCTGCCGCCGCCAAGGATCGCAGGGCAACATTCTTTGCCTCCTGTTGCCACCTCCTCCTTCTCGGCTTCCTCCTCCTCTTCTTCCACCTGCTCATCCAGTCAGCCACACACCTTCACCACCAACTTCAGCACAGCCCGGGGTAAACGTCAGCAGGCCATTCTGAAACTCATATGTTTGGGGGACAGGCCCCACACCGCACAGGAGTTGTGGCGGGGTATTGAACAACAGACCGACGAGTGGTTGCTGCCGGTGAGCCTCAAGCCCGGCCTGGTGGTGTGTGATAATGGGCGAAATCTCGTTGCAGCTCTGGGACTAGCCAATTTGACGCACATCCCTTGCTTGGCGCATGTGCTGAATTTGGTGGTGCAGAAGTTCATTCACAACTACCCCGACATGTCAGAGCTGCTGCATAAAGTGCGGGCCGTCTGTTCGCGCTTCCGGCGTTCACATCCTGCCGCTGCTCGCCTGTCTGCGCTACAGCGTAACTTCGGCCTTCCCGCTCACCGCCTCATATGCGACGTGCCCACCAGGTGGAACTCCACCTTGCACATGCTGGACAGACTGTGCGAGCAGCAGCAGGCCATAGTGGAGTTTCAGCTGCAGCACGCACGGGTCAGTCGCACTACAGAACAGCACCACTTCACCACCAATGACTGGGCCTCCATGCGAGACCTGTGTGCCCTGTTGCGCTGTTTCGAGTACTCCACCAACATGGCCAGTGGCGATGACACCGTTATCAGCGTTACAATACCACTTCTATGTCTCCTTGAGAAAACACTTAGGGCGATGATGGAACAGGAGGTGGCCCAGGAGGAGGAGGAGGAGGATGAGGAAGAGGGGTCATTTTTAGCACTTTCAGGCCAGTCTCTTCGAAGTGACTCAGAGGGAGGTTTTTTGCAACAGCAGAGGCCAGGTACAAATGTGGCCAGCCAGGGCCCACTACTGGAGGACGAGGAGGACGAGGATGAGGAGGAGGTGGAGGAGGATGAGGATGAAGCATGGTCACAGCGGGGTGGCACCCAACGCAGCTCGGGTCCATCACTGGTGCGTGGCTGGGGGGAAAGGCAGGACGATGACGATACGCCTCCCACAGAGGACAGCTTGTCCTTACCCCTGGGCAGCCTGGCACACATGAGCGACTACATGCTGCAGTGCCTGCGCAACGACAGCAGAGTTGCCCACATTTTAACCTGTGCGGACTACTGGGTTGCCACCCTGCTGGATCCACGCTACAAAGACAATGTGCCCACCTTACTTCCTGCACTGGAGCGTGATAGGAAGATGCGCGAGTACAAGCGCACGTTGGTAGACGCGCTACTGAGAGCATTCCCAAATGTCACAGGGGAACAAGTGGAAGCCCAAGGCCAAGGCAGAGGAGGAGCAAGAGGTCGCCAAGGCAGCTGTGTCACGGCCAGCTCCTCTGAGGGCAGGGTTAGCATGGCAGAGATGTGGAAAACTTTTGTCAACACGCCACAGCTAACTGCACCACCACCTGATACGCAACGTGTTAGCAGGAGGCAACATTTCACTAACATGGTGGAACAGTACGTGTGCACACCCCTCCACGTACTGACTGATGGTTCGGCCCCATTCAACTTCTGGGTCTCTAAATTGTCCACGTGGCCAGAGCTAGCCTTTTATGCCTTGGAGGTGCTGGCCTGCCCGGCAGCCAGCGTTTTGTCTGAACGTGTATTCAGCACGGCAGGGGGCGTCATTACAGACAAACGCAGCCGCCTGTCTACAGCCAATGTGGACAAGCTGACGTTCATAAAAATGAACCAGGCATGGATCCCACAGGACCTGTCCGTCCCTTGTCCAGATTAGACATTAACTACCTCCCCATAACCATATATTATTGGACTCCAGGGCACTTCCTCATTCAATCCTATTTTTATTTTCATTTTACAATTATATTGCGATGCTACCCAAAGTTGAATGAACCTCTCCTCTGCCTGTGTGCTAGGCCTAAATATATGCCAATGGACTGTTGCAGTGGTGGCTGACATGAAGCCTGATTCTCTGCTATGACATGCAGACTAATTCTCTGCTGTCATGAAGCCAGATTGTCTGTTACGGGACCTTTCTCCTCTACCTGGGTTCTGGGCCTAAATTTATGAAAATTGACTCTTACAGTGGTGGGTGACGTGAAGCCTGATTCTCTGCTATGATATGAAGACTGATTCTCTGCTGACATGAAGCCAGATTGTCTGTTACGGGACCTTTCTCCTCTGCCTGGGTTCTGGGCCTAAATTTATGAAAATTGACTCTTACAGTGGTGGGTGACGTGAAGCCTGATTCTCTGCTATGATATGAAGACTGATTCTCTGCTGACATGAAGCCAGATTGTCTGTTACGGGACCTTTCTCCTCTGCCTGGGTTCTGGGCCTAAATTTATGAAAATTGACTCTTACAGTGGTGGGTGACGTGAAGCCTGATTCTCTGCTATGATATGAAGACTGATTCTCTGCTGACATGAAGCCAGATTGTCTGTTACGGGACCTTTCTCCTCTGCCTGGGTTCTGGGCCTAAATTTATGAAAATTGACTCTTACAGTGGTGGGTGACGTGAAGCCTGATTCTCTGCTATGATATGAAGACTGATTCTCTGCTGACATGAAGCCAGATTGTCTGTTACGGGACCTTTCTCCTCTGCCTGGGTTCTGGGCCTAAATTTATGAAAATTGACTCTTACAGTGGTGGGTGACGTGAAGCCTGATTCTCTGCTATGATATGAAGACTGATTCTCTGCTGACATGAAGCCAGATTGTCTGTTACGGGACCTTTCTCCTCTGCCTGGGTTCTGGGCCTAAATTTATGAAAATTGACTCTTACAGTGGTGGGTGACGTGAAGCCTGATTCTCTGCTATGATATGAAGACTGATTCTCTGCTGACATGAAGCCAGATTGTCTGTTACGGGACCTTTCTCCTCTGCCTGGGTTCTGGGCCTAAATTTATGAAAATTGACTCTTACAGTGGTGGGTGACGTGAAGCCTGATTCTCTGCTATGATATGAAGACTGATTCTCTGCTGACATGAAGCCAGATTGTCTGTTACGGGACCTTTCTCCTCTGCCTGGGTTCTGGGCCTAAATTTATGAAAATTGACTCTTACAGTGGTGGGTGACGTGAAGCCTGATTCTCTGCTATGATATGAAGACTGATTCTCTGCTGACATGAAGCCAGATTGTCTGTTACGGGACCTTTCTCCTCTGCCTGGGTTCTGGGCCTAAATTTATGAAAATTGACTCTTACAGTGGTGGGTGACGTGAAGCCTGATTCTCTGCTATGATATGAAGACTGATTCTCTGCTGACATGAAGCCAGATTCTCTGTTACGGGACCTCTCTCCTCTGCCTGGGTGCTGGGCCTAAATTTATGACAATGGACTGTTGCAGTGGTGGCTGACGTGAAGCCTGATTCTCTGCTATGACATGCAGACTGATTCTCTGCTGACATGAAGCCAGATTCTCTGTTACAGGACCTCTCTCCTCTGCCTGTGTGTGTGCTGGGCCTAAATATATGCCAATGGACTGTTGCAGTGGTGGCTGACGTGAAGCCTCATTCTCTGCTATGACATGCAGACTAATTCTCTGCTGACATGAAGACAGATTCTCTGTTACGGGACCTCTCTCCTCTGCCTGGGTGCCGGGGCCTAAATATCTGAGAATGGACTGTTCCAGTGGTGGGTGACGGGAAGCCAGATTCTCTGCTAT
The DNA here is from genome assembly GCF_014858855.1 of Bufo gargarizans. Classification (NCBI taxonomy): domain Eukaryota; kingdom Metazoa; phylum Chordata; class Amphibia; order Anura; family Bufonidae; genus Bufo; species Bufo gargarizans. The sequence continues at coordinate 36,214,022 of NC_058083.1, forward strand.
GGAACCTCTCTCCAATTGATTTTGGTTAATTTTTATTTATTTAATTTTTATTTTAATTCATTTCCCTATCCACATTTGTTTGCAGGGGATTTACCTACATGTTGCTGCCTTTTGCAGCCCTCTAGCTCTTTCCTGGGCTGTTTTACAGCCTTTTTAGTGCCGAAAAGTTCGGGTCCCCATTGACTTCAATGGGGTTCGGGTTCGGGACGAAGTTCGGATCGGGTTCGGATCCCGAACCCGAACATTTCCGGGATGTTCGGCCGAACTTCTCGAACCCGAACATCCAGGTGTTCGCTCAACTCTAGTCATCACAGGTCCTGTTCCTGTAATGAATGCTCACCACAGGTTCTGTTCACTAAAGGAGACAGAAGGAGATGCCGGCCTGCGCGATCAAGTGGACTAAGGTGAGTTAAATAATTTTTTATTTTTTAACCCCTCCAGCGCTATTTTACTATGCATTCTCTATTCAGAATGCTATTATTTTCCCTTATAACCATGTTATAAGGGAAAATAATACAATCTACAGAACACCGATCCCAAGCCCGAACTTCTGTGAAGAAGTTCGGGTTTGGGTACCAAACATGCACGACTTTTCTCACGCGAGTGCAAAACGCATTACAATGTTTTGCACTCGCGCGGAAAAATTGCGGGTGTTCCCATAACGCACCCGCACATTTTCCCACAACACCCATTTGAAAGAGGCCTTAGGCTTCCTGCTTATTTGATATCTATGTCCTCCTTTGGTTTCTAGTGGATATTGCAGGTGCTGGATTATGTGTAATCTTCTCAAATTACACTTGCCTGTATGTTGTGCTCTCCAGGGTAAGAAGGAGAGGGAATAGAGAGAAAGGCAATATTTCTCTGTTCCATTTGCAGTTTTCTTATGTTTATTCCTTAGAAGCTTCTCTGGGCACGGTGAGGTTTACACTCTAGGTGCTCCTTCTATAGGTGGAGGTTGTTCTCTCACTTGTGGTATTAGCCGTTAAGTCTCTAGTACAATAAAGCTGAATAAAATGTTATTCTGAGCTGAATGTACCTCTGACTCGTCAGATCGTAGGGGATACACAGCTTAGGGACTGGCAAGTACCAGCTTTGGAGTTTGAATGTGAAACCCTGGTTCTAAAAAATAAATAAAAAAATTCATGCTTTACTCTGCTCTATTGTAGTTGTCTCAGGGTTCTGAGGACAGAAGCTTCTTCGCAGGGAAGTCTGCTGGGAAACGCAAACACATGTCCTGCAGATCATGTAACACCCTCCTGCCTGATGGCAGTGAATTCTATTTGGACTCAGACTGCAGAGCGAACGACTTTCCTGTGGAGGATCAGCCCTTATCCAAAAAGGATGTATTGTTGTGGATGAAGGACTTTGTCCATGATACATTTAAACAGTTCAAACAATCACCAGCTAAACATAATGAAGACAAAATTTCTTGTAACGCCCCAGAGTGCCGGTACCACCTGTGCATCTATTTCCATGTGACTGCTAATGTTCATGTAATGTGCCTGGTTCACCAGCAGATGGCTGCAAGCATGGCAGAGATACACTTGCAGAGGATGAAGCCTTCTTTCCATTCTGTTCTCTCTTTCTTCTGGGCCAGCTTGAGCACCTTTAGCTCAGCTGGATCTGGAGGCCAAAGCCAAGAGCCTCAAAAGCCAGGAAGAAAGTATCCCCTGGACAAACTTAGAGACAGACTACAAAGTGAAGTTGCAGCATCCAAACAAAGCTAGGTGATATAGCCAGCCTGTTAGCACAGCAGAGCCAGAGAGCAACAGATGTAGCAAAGAGGATTTTGCCTGACAAAGTTAAGGCCAAAACCTGATGGAACTAAGATAAAGTCTGCAAACTGTTTGGAGAAACGTTTATTCAAGTAAAGCTGTTATCAACTTCATCACAAAGTCGGGACTCAATTTATTTCTTCATCTCCTTCAACAACAAACCCCCTTTTCATTGCTGCGGAGCCAACTCCCAGGGTGCAGTGTATCCAGGTAGGAGCACTGTGACACATACAACACCATTAAGGGACATTTAGGCTACCCTACACCACTCTGACATTCCTACGCTTGGGTACCACAGTATCACTAAAAGGGGCCCTGTGCCCTTGTTGCATCTACTTTAAGAAATCCCAAGTAGTGCGCCTGACGGATGCCGCATTCTCAGATGGAGTTATGGCCAGGTGCTATTTATGAAAGAATATATTCATCCCCAAGGGAATCTGACATGACAAGGTCATAGACGAGATTGACAAGATAGACTTCTGAACTGGAAGATAGTGATCAGGAACTGAATCCATTTCAGAAAATGTCAAGGTTATTTAAATCCTTGAAGCCCGAGGCCATATTACAGTCTGAGATAATGGGGGATAACGGTATCCCTAAAAAATCCTTTAAGGTAGACCCTATAGTGAAGAGGCTTATGGTCAATGAGTGGAAGACTCCATATAAGGGACCAATATTTAATAAGAGGTTTAAAAACCATGTGTATGATGGAGCAAGAAGAGGAAAAACAGTGGGGAAAACCCCTAAAGAAGTTGTTGCCATATCAAAATTTAGACAAACTTTGGTCACTAGTAAGGATGGGTCTAATTTTGAAGATCCGATGGATAGAAGTTTGGATAATCCTTTGCGCAGAAGTTACCTCTCAGCCTTAGGCCAGGCGAAGGCAGCTCTTTCCTCTTATACGGTTTCTAAAAACCTCGGTGGATGGCTTCTCTAGATAGAGGAAGACATAGATAGAGGTGTACCAAGAGATGATACAGTATATTATCTGTTAAGAAGGTTGCTCTGGATTTGGATTCCCTCTGTGCTATCTCAGTGCAGCAGGCCAGATTTGCAGTCTGGTCCATGGCGTTATCTATGACGGGTAGAGGATTTTTATAGATAAAACCTTGGGGGGCAGATGTCACTCAAAGAATACACTCTGTGCAATGTAATTTAGTCCGAATAGGTTCTTTGGACCAGAGTTGGACTCGCTCATGGAGAATCTGTCAAATAAAAAAAGGGAAGTCCCTTCCTTATGCTGCTAAAAAGAAGTGGTATTCTTCCTTTCATTTATCCAATAGAGGCCCAGAGCGCAGAAGATCAGAGGGATGAGAGACATCTGCGGCAAGAGGCGTGGTAGAGGGGTCCCTTCCTCCAAACGAAAATTGGACATCTTATGCCAGAGGTATGCCTGTGGCGGGAGGTTAATCCATTTTTATTCAGAGTGGGAAGAGTCAGTGAAAGACCTATGGGTCCTAGAGACTGTAAATAATGGCTATAGTTTAGAGCTGTATTCCCAGCCCCCAGACAGATATGTCATAACTTATAGGCTACAGGATAACAAACAGGGCCTTATAGAGCAAGCCATAAGTGAGTTTATTCAGATGAATGTACTAGAGCCTGTCCCAGAAGGAGAAATCTTTCAGGGCATATATTCAAGGGTATTCCTTGTCCCAAAACCTCAGGTGAGGTGGAGGACTATTGTGGATCTGAGGTATCTAAACAGGTTCATACGAAAGAAAAGGTTTCATATGGAAAAGATTCAGTTCTAAATCTGCTGGAACCTGGAGATTATCTCGCTACAATAGATTTAAAAGATGCTTAACTACACATTCCCATTCAAAAAAGTTCCTGTGCATAGCAGTTTATCTGGGGAAACAGCTATATCATCCTCAGTTAACGGCACTCCCATTCGGGATTTTATCAGCCCCATTCACATTCACAAATGTCGTTGCAGCGATGGTTGCAGTTGCAGGCTTCAGAGAATTAAGGTTAACTGTAATCTCATATCTGGACGACTGGCTGATGAAGGGACCAGTGATGAGCGGCAGGGGAAATATTCGAATTTGAGAGAATTTGCAAATATTTGGGTGAATATTTGTCATATAATTGAGAATTCGAGATCTCCAGTCATTATTTTCTTGATTTGCGAAAATCGGCAATCGGAAAATTAGCGATGCGAAAATTTGCGATCAACACTACTCCTAAAGTCAAAGATATTGCAGCCTTCTTATTGGCCCACAAGCTGTCACGAGGGTGTCAAGACCCACGCCTGACTCCGTTATACCCGGAGTCAGGAAGTCGCAGCGGTTGGCTGCGCTCTCTATGTAAGATAGGGCTGTTTCTTTATGGTAGCTTTCTGGGTTTGCTTTGCAACCCTTTTTGGCTCACTCAGGGATCCGTAGCTCCTTCTCCTTAGCTGTTCCTTGTCCAGCACTCCCAACCTCCTTATATTCCCCTCTCACACTTCTCTGGTTGCCAGATATAGAGCTTCCTGCCTGGACTTCTATACTGACCCACTGAAGCTGTGTTGCTGCGTTCTCTGGTTATTGGTCCAGAACGTTTCCCTCCGGATCCCTGTTGGACCTTTGGGGGCTGCTGTGGTCGCCCACCTGGGTTTATGTGTTTGTCTGTATTGTCTGTCCTCTCCCTGGTGTTTCCTTCTTAGTGTCAGTGGTGCGGACTAGCGATCCCACCGGCCCGTTTACTATCTAGGGCTCATTTTAGGGAAAGCCAGGGTTTAGGCACGTGATCGCCGCACGGGTGAGGAACCCGTCTAGGGACGTCATGCAGTCAGGTGCCAGCCGCAAGGTGAGTCAGGGGTCACCACCTTTCCCTCTCCCTTGGGCAGGGCTTTCCCTTTTCCCTCCCTGTGCGTGACGACGGTCATTACACAAGCAAGAAGCAGTGAGGGATCATGGGTACTGATTAAAAAAATCTAGAATATTCACGATTACGAAGATATAGCACTATATTCTAGATATTCGCAAATTATATTTTGCAATATTAATATTTGCGCTCAACACTAAATGGGACTCAATGCGCATCTCCAGTTCATCTCCGACAGAATTCATGCTTTAGGCTGGATAGTCAACAGACAGAAATCCAGTATTATCCCATCACAGCAGAAGCAGTTCCTGGGATTCATTTTTGGACACCAAAGAGATGACTGTCTCTTTTCCGGCGAAGAGGACGAACGTTTTGTGCCAGAATGTACAGCTCCTGAGGTAGGCTGGACCTGTATCCCTTCGTCAGATGATGAAGACACTGGGTCTCATGACTGTTGCTAGCCAGGCAATTCCGTGGGCAAATTGGCACACAAGATGCTTACAATGCAAAATTCTGCAGAAGTGGGATTGAGACGAAAGACCCCCTGAGGTGGTGGATGGCTCTAAACAATGGCAGGAAGTTTGCCCTTCGCAGATGGACCGAGGTCGCAATCGATACTTCGGCTAGAGGATGAGGGGCCAGAGGGTGAAAGGAACCTGGACCCAAATGGAAAGATTATTATCCTCAAATCTCAGAGAGATGAGAGTAGTATACAATGCCCTAACACAGTTCCATCCCTTGGTCCAGGGATGAGCCATAAGAGTAAAATCGGACAACATGACCACAGCATATTTAAATTGCCAGAGGGGTACCAGATCCTTATCCCTTCTCAAAGAGGTGGAGAGGATGTTTGTATGGGCGGAGGCCAATATTCAAAAATATTATATTATGTAATGCGGGCTGGCACTCAATATAGGGAGTTAAACGGTTTTACTTTAGACATCCAAAGTTTATTGATAGCTGCCTATTCCCTCATTAAAACATTGTAATTTACTGCACAACAATATACAGTTAAAAGATATAAAAATGTACATAAATTATAAAATTATGTAAAATAAAATCCTTGTAATATATGTTTCCACCTTTAGGGGTCACTAAAATACCACAGGTTTTCTGTGTATGTTCCTTTGCTGCAATTACTTCTTGGATCCTTATATTTTGTATATGACTTCCTGCCTCAGTCTATACTATGCACGCTAATAAAGGTTTTAAGATGTTTGTTATGGTTTAAAACAGTTTAAAAGTTCTCACTCATTACACCTCTCTTGCACCAATACTTTAGGCATTCCAGCTCATGGTTATTAAGAGGTCTATAGAATTGTAGGGTTAGCACATTATTTGTTAATCCAACTTTGTTGGTTTTGTACATTACCCTCTCCCGTGTGTACCAATGCCTGCTCGGTTGATGGTGCTTGTCTTTAATTCCTCCGCTGTGCAGACCAAGATTGTTTAAGCAGCCGTCCGCCTTGCACTGGACCTGATTCTGAAGTGGGACCTTTGTGTGGTCCTGGATCAACTATGCAATGTTCCTTTTGAACCACTGCAGGAGTCAGATTTAAAGTTTTTGTCAATAAAAGTTTGTTGCTTAGTAGCAATCACTTTGGCCAAACGGGTGAGATACAGGACCTAGCATGTGCTGAACCTTACTTAATTTTATTTCGAGACAAGGTCTTACTAAAGGCTTTACCAGCTTTTCAGTCGAAGATTCCATCTTTTATTAATCTAAATCAGCAGATTGAGTTACCATGGATCCGCAAACTGAATCCGCAAAAACAGAACGGAAATGGAAAAAAAACGTTCGTATGCAAGAGGCCTTAGGTTTATTTAGAATTACACAGTGGGAGGTTCTAAGCTAGGGAGTAATATAGGATCTGCTATTAATTTATTAATCAACATCTCCTTTCCTCTGTTTTAGGCCTCATGCACATGTTTTGCAGCCGAGGCCGTGATCCGTGTATCCTGTCCGTCAAAAAAATATGACCTGTCCTATTTTTTTGACGGACAACGGTTCACGGACCCATTCAAGTCAATGGGTCCGTGAAAGAACACGGATGCACACAAGATTGGCATCCGTGTCCGTGATCCGTGGCAGTAGGTTGCTTTCATACAGACGGATCCGAAGATCCGTCTGCATAAAAGCTTTTTCTGATCTAAGTTTTCACTTCGTGAAAACTCATTTCCGACAGTATATTCTAACACAGAAGCGTTCCCATGGTGATGGGGACGCTTCTAGTTAGAATACACTGCAAACTTTGTACAAGACTGCCCCCTGCTGCCTGGCACCACCCGATCTCTCACAGGGGGTTATGATAGCACAATTAACCCCTTCAGGTGCGGCACCTAAAGGGGTTAATTGTACTATCATATTCCCCTGTAAGAGATCAGGGCTGCCAGGCAGCAGGGGGCAGACCCCCCCCCTCCCCAGTTTGAATATCGTTGGTGGCACAGTGTGCGCCCACCATAGCCCCCCCTCCCTCTATTGTAATAAATCGTTGGTGGCACAGTGTGCGCCCACCATCGCCCCCCCCCCTTCCTCCCTCTATAGTTAAAAATCGTTGGTGGCACAGTGTGCGCCCACCAATCGGCCCCCCCTCTCTCTATAGTAGTAACAACCATTGGTGGCAGTGTGCGGCCTCCCATTTCCCCCCCCCCCCCATCATTGGTGGCAGCGGATTTCCGATCGGAGTCCCAGTTTAATCGCTGGGGCTCCGATCGGTAACCATGGCAACCAGGAAGCTACTGCAGCCCTGGTTGCCATGGTTACTTAGCAATAGTACAACAGTAGAAGATTCATACTTACCTGCTTGCTGCTGCGATGTCTGTGACCGGCCGGGAGCTCCTCCTACTGGTAAGTGACAGTTCTTTAGCAATGCGCCGCACAGACCTGTCACTTACCAGTAGGAGGAGCTCCCGGCCGGTCACAGACATCGCAGCAGCAAGCAGGTAACTATGAATCTTCTACAATTGTACTATTGCTAAGTAACCATGGCAACCAGGGATGCAGTAGCTTCCTGGTTGCCATGGTTACCGATCGGAGCCCCAGCGATTAAACTGGGACTCCGATCGGAACTCCGCTGCCACCAATGATGGGGGGGGGAATGGGAGGCCGCACACTGCCACCAATGGTTGTTACTACTATAGAGAGAGGGGGTCCGATGGTGGGCGCACACTGTGCCACCAACGATTTTTAACTATAGAGGGAGGAAGGGGGGGGCGATGGTGGGCGCACACTGTGCCACCAACGATTTATAACAATAGAGGGAGGGAGGGGGGGGGCCCGATGGTGGGCGCACACTGTGCCACCAACGATATTCAAACTGGGGAGGGGGGGGTCTGCCCCATGCTGCCTGGCAGCCCTGATCTCTTACAGGGGGATATGATAGTACAATTAACCCCTTCAGGTGCGGCACCTGAGGAGTTAATTGTGCTGATCACGGCCCCCTGTAAGAGATCGGGTGCTGCCAGGCAGCAGGGGGCAGTCATGTACACAGTTTTTCAGTATATTCTAACCTGAAGCGTCCCCATCACCATGGGAACGCCTCTGTGTTAGAATATACTGTCGGAAATGAGTTTCACGATGTAGCTCATATCCGACAGTATATTCTAACGTAGAGGCGTTCCCATGGTGATGGGGACGCTTCAAGTTATGTTCGGGTGTCCGCCTGGCCGTGCGGAGGCAAGCGGATCCGTCCAGACTTATAATGTAAGTCAATGGGGACGGATCCGTTTGAAGATGACACACTGTGGCTCAATTTTCAAACGGATCCGTCCCTCATTGACTTTCAATGTAAAGTCTGGACGGATCCGTCTGAGGCTATTTTCACACTTAGAAATGTTTTAACAATATAATGCAGACGGATCCGCTCTGAACAGAGCCACCGTCTGCATTATGAACACGAGTGTGAAAGTAAAGGGACTCCTGACTTTACATTGAAAGTCAATGGGGACGGATCCGTTTGCAATTGCACCATATTGTGTCAACGTCAAACGGATCCGTCCCCATTGACTTGCATTGTAATTCAGGACGGATCCATTTGGCTCCGCACGGCCAGGCGGACGCCAAAACGACTTTTTTTTCATGTCCGTGGATCCTCCAAAAATCAAGGAAGACCTACGGACGAAAAAACGGTCACGGATAACGGACCCACGGACCCCGTTTTTGCGGACCGTGAAAAAAAACTGTCGTGTGCATGAGGCCTTAGGAGGATTAGAAATCCCCCATGGAAAGAGAATTTACCATTGCCATTTTCTGGCTATGTTCTTGTGTGAGCGCTTGTTTTTTTGCGGGATGAGGTAACGTTTTTATTGCTACCATTTTGGGATACATACAACTTTTTGTTTGATTGATATTATGTGAGGTGAGGTGACAAAAAAAAGCTGTTTTAGTATAATTTTTATTAGTTTTTTTAATGCGATTCACTTGATTGGGTAGATCAGTGATGGGCAAACTGCGGCTCTCCAGCTGTTGTAAAACTACAAATCCCATCATACCCTGCTGTAGGCTGTAGACTGGACATACTGGGAGTTGTAGTTTTACAACAGCTGGAGAGCCGCAGTTTGCCCATCCCTGGAGTAGATCATGTGATATTTTTGTAGAGTGAGTTGTTATGGACGCGGCAATACCAAATATGTCTATTTTTTTAAGTTTTACACAATAAGAGCATTTTTTCATTTCTATAGGGCTGTGGGCACGAGCAGTGATTTTCACGCATCACTTGTGCATTGCGTGAAAATTGCAGCATGCTCTATATTGTGCATTTTTCACCCAACGCAGGCCCCATAGAAGTGCGTGAAAATCGCAAGCATCCGCAAGCAAGTGCAGATGCGGTGTGATTTTCATGCATGGTTGCTAGGAGATAATCGGGATGGCGACCCGAACATTATTATTTTCCCTTAAAGCATGGTTATAAGGGAAAATAATAGCATTCTTAATACAGAATGCTAAGTAAATTAGGGATGGAGAGGTTAAAAAAATTAATTATTGTTGTTCGCGCTGCCCGGCTCAACTTATTTTTTCTTCTTTGATGACCTGGCAGGAAAAGGACATTTGGTGACGTCACTACGCTCATCGCATGGTCCATCACATGGTCCATCGCATGTGAAACTTTGTTATTATATTTTTTTAAATAAAAAACTTTATTTTAATTTTTAATTTTTTTTATTTTACACTTTTTGTCCCCCATAAGGTCCTTCAAGACCTCTGGGGGATATTTAACTTCACTTTTTTTTTTCCCACTATTGATTTCTCCTGTAACTGGGGCAGAGCCTAGAGAGCTGTACAGCCTCAGTGCAGGGCTGATCGAGGTTTGTGGAAGACCCAACAGCTCCTGCACTCTCCTGGCCCCGGCGGTCACATGACCAGCGGGACGGGACAGGAATCGGCAGACCCCCCGCTCGGCAGCTGCCATCTCTGAAAGGATGTTTCAGGACATCCATTCAGAGATAAACCCGACTGCCCAGGACGTTTATAGTCAATGGGTGGTCGGGAAGTGGTTAAAGATGCTTAGTGTACGCAAAGACAGATTTTGCAATCATTTTAGGCCTATGATTCTTATCGATAAGAGGGGTACTCAGTGGGTGGACCGGCTATGATCCCCACAGGGAAATTTCCTTGTGGGCCAATGCCTAGAGAGCCACCCACGCCATCTTCACAGCCATATGCCAGGTGCATAATGATCTCATGCTCGCAGCATTAACTTAGTTATCTAAGATTTTCCACTAAAATTTCTTTTGGATCATCTGTTTGAGAAGGCACCAGAACTTGCAGTACTGCCACGGCCTTCTCTCACCTCATGGCTGAGCTGTGATACCAAGCACAACTGCTATACAATGTACGATGAGCTGAGAGAGGGCCACAACGGTACTGCAAGCAGCAGTGCCTTCTAAAACAGCTGATCAGAAAGGGTCCCGAGTAGGGATGAGCGAACCCGAACTGTATAGTTCGCGTTCGTACCGAATTTTGGGGTGTCCGTGACACGGACCCGAGCCCGGACATTTTCGTAAAAGTCCGGGTTCGGGTTCGGTGTTCGTCGCTTTCTTGGCGCTTTTTGAAAGGCTGCAAAGCAGCCAATCAACAAGTGTCATACTACTTGCCCCAAGAGGCCGTCACAGCCATGCCTACTATTGGCATGGCTGTGTTTGGCCAGAGCACCATGTGACCCAGCCTCTATCTAAGCTGGAGTCACATAGCGCCGCCCGTCACTCTGCTCTGATTAGCGTAGGGAGAGTTTGCAGCTGCGACAGTAGGGCGAGATTAGGCTGATTAACTCCTCCAAAAGACTCCATCCAATGATCGATCTGCAGCTGTGGATGATTGAACTGCTGCTATTGAATTGCTCACTGTTTTTAGGCTGCCCAGAGCGTTTTTCAGTCACTTTCTTCTGGGGTGATCGGCGGCCATTTTGTGTCTTGTGTTGCGCCAGCACAAGCTGACATCAAGTGCATTTAACCCTCAAAGGTGTGGTTGTTTTTTGGCTAAATCCTACATCAGGGTGAAGCTGTCACACCAAGTGCATTTAACCAGCAATAGTCTGTTTATTTTTTGGCCATATACTACATCAGGGGCAAGCTGCGCCTGTCACCAAGTGCATTTAACCCTCAGTAGTGTGGTTGGTCAAGCTGTCACACCAAGTGCATTTAACCATCAATAGTGTGGTTATTTTTTGGCCATATCCCAGTCTTATTCTGTCAGTAAACGTATACCTGTCACCCAGCGCCTAAATACTAGGCCTCAAGTTTATATCCAGCTAAATCTGTCGTTACTGGTGTGGCTGGTCAAGTTATTTAGTGTCCGTCAAAGCACATTTTTTGTTCTGGGTTGAAATACAATTCCCAATTTAGCAATTTCCTAATTTAGTGGTTTCTGCTGTATCAGAGCTATTTGAAATCTATCCCTAAAAGGGTATATAATATTCAAGGTGCACATAGGGTCATTCAGAATAACTTCACACACACGCTACTGTGCATTTCCAAGTCTAATTCTGTCAGTAAACCTATACCTGTCACCCAGCGCCTAAATACTAGGCCTCAAATTTATATCCAGCTAAATCTGTCGTTACTGCTGTACTGTTGTTGCTGGGCAAGTTATTTAGTGTCCGTCAAAGCACATTTTTTGTTCTGGGTTGAAATACAATTCCCAATTTAGCAATTTCCTAATTTAGTGGTTTCTGCTGTATCAGAGCTATTTGAAATCTATCCCTAAAAGGGTATATAATATTCAAGGTGCACCTAGGGTCATTCTGAATAACTTCACACACACGCTACTGTGCATTTCCAAGTCTAATTCTGTCAGTAAACCTATACCTGTCACCCAGCGCCTAAATACTAGGCCTCAAATTTATATCCAGCTAAATCTGTCGTTACTGCTGTACTGTTGTGGCTGGGCAAGTTATTTAGTGTCCGTCAAAGCACATTTTTTTATTCTGGGTTGAAATACAATTCCCAATTTAGCAATTTCCTCATTTAGTGGTTTCTGCTGTATCAGAGCTATTTGAAATCTATCCCTAAAAGGGTATATAATATTCAAGGTGCACATAGGGTCATTCTGAATAACTTCACACACACGCTACTGTGCATTTCCAAGTCTAATTCTGTCAGTAAACCTATACCTGTCACCCAGCGCCTAAATACTAGGCCTCAAATTTATATCCAGCTAAATCTGTCGTTACTGCTGTACTGTTGTGGCTGGGCAAGTTATTTAGTGTCCGTCAAAGCACATTTTTTGTTCTGGGTTGAAATACAATTCCCAATTTAGCAATTTCCTCATTTAGTGGTTTCTGCTGTATCAGAGCTATTTGAAATCTATCCCTAAAAGGGTATATCAGATTCAAGGTGCACATAGGGTCATTCTGAATAACTTCACACACACGCTACTGTGCATTTCCAAGTCTAATTCTGTCAGTAAACCTAAACCTGTCACCCAGCGCCTAAATAATAGGCCTTAAATTTATAGTCAGCTAAATCTGTGGTTACTGCTGTGCCTGTATTAGTGTAATACGGTACCTAAATAGATAGCCAGATAGTGTTAGTTGTCTTTAAAAAAAGGCCTGAATTTGAATTCAATACATTGGGTCAAATAATATTTTTGTTGTTGTGGTGAACGATAACAATGAGGAAAACATCTAGTAAAGGACGCGGACATGGTCGTGGTGGTGTTAGTGGACCCTTTGGTGCTGGGAGAGGACGTGGCCGTTCTGCCACAGCCACACGTCCTAGTGTACCAACTACCTCAGGTCCCAGTAGCCGCCATAATTTACAGCGATATTTGGTGGGGCCCAATGCCGTTCTAAGGATGGTAAGGCCTGAGCAGGTACAGGCATTAGTCAATTGGGTGGCCGACAGTGGATCCAGCACGTTCACATTATCTCCCACCCAGTCTTCTGCAGAAAGCGCACAGATGGCGCCTGAAAACCAACCCCATCAGTCTGTCACATCACCCCCATGCATACCAGGGAAACTGTCTCAGCCTCAAGTTATGCAGCAGTCTCTTATGCTGTTTGAAGACTCCGCTGGCAGGGTTTCCCAAGGGCATCCACCCAGCCCTTCCCCAGCGGTGAAAGACATAGAATGCACTGACGCACAACCACTTATGTTTCCTGATTATGAGAACATGGGAATACCACCTCAGCATATCTCTGATGATGACGAAACACAGGTGCCAACTGCTGCATCTTTCTGCAGTGTGCAGACTGAACAGGAGTTCAGGGATCAAGACTGGGTGGAAGACGATGCAGGGGACAATGAGGTCCTAGACCCCACATGGAATGAAGGTCGTGCCACTGACTTTCACAGTTCGGAGGAAGAGGCAGTGGTGAGACCGAGCCAACAGCGTAGCAAAAGAGGGAGCAGTGGGCAAAAGCAGAACACCCGCCGCCAAGAGACTCCGCCTGCTACTGACCGCCGCCATCTGGGACCGAGCACCCCAAAGGCAGCTTCGAGGAGTTCCCTGGCATGGCACTTCTTCAAACAATGTGCTGACGACAAGACCCGAGTGGTTTGCACGCTGTGCCATCAGAGCCTGAAGTGAGGCATTAACGTTCTGAACCTTAGCACAACCTGTATGACCAGGCACCTGCATGCAAAGCATGAACTGCAGTGGAGTAAACACCTTAAAAACAAGGAAGTCACTCAGGCTCCCCCTGCTACCTCTTCTGCTGCTGCCGCCTCGGCCTCTTCTGCTGCTGCCGCCTCGGCCTCTTCCTCCGCCTCTGGAGGAACGTTGGCACCTGCCGCCCAGCAAACAGGGGATGTACCACCAACACCACCACCACCTCCGTCACCAAGCATCTCAACCATGTCACACGCCAGCGTTCAGCTCTCCATCTCACAAACATTTGAGAGAAAGCGTAAATTCCCACCTAGCCACCCTCGATCCCTGGCCCTGAATGCCAGCATTTCTAAACTACTGGCCTATGAAATGCTGTCAAACAGCTCATGTCGCTTGCTGTCCCACAGTATGTTGCTCCTAGCCGGCACTACTTCTCCAAGAGAGCCGTGCCTTCCCTGCACAACCAAGTATCCGATAAAATCAAGTGTGCACTGCGCAACGCCATCTGTGGCAAGGTCCACCTAACCACAGATACGTGGACCAGTAAGCACGGCCAGGGACGCTATATCTCCCTAACTGCACACTGGGTAAATGTAGTGGCAGCTGGGCCCCAGGCGGAGAGCTGTTTGGCGCACGTCCTTCCGCCGCCAAGGATCGCAGGGCAACATTCTTTGCCTCCTGTTGCCACCTCCTCCTTCTCGGCTTCCTCCTCCTCTTCTTTCACCTGCTCATCCAGTCAGCCACACACCTTCACCACCAACTTCAGCACAGCCCGGGGTAAACGTCAACAGGCCATTCTGAAACTCATATGTTTGGGGGACAGGCCCCACACCGCACAGGAGTTGTGGCGGGGTATAGAACAACAGACCGACGAGTGGTTGCTGCCGGTGAGCCTCAAGCCTGGCCTGGTGGTGTGTGATTAAGGGCGAAATATCGTTGCAGCTCTGGGACTAGCCGGTTTGACGCACATCCCTTGCTTGGCACATGTGCTGAATTTGGTGGTGCAGATGTTCACTCACAACTACCCCGACATGTCAGAGCTGCTGCATAAAGTGCGGGCCGTCTGTTCGCGCTTCCGGCGTTCACATCCTGCCGCTGCTCGCCTGTCTGCGCTACAGCGTAACTTCGGCCTTCCCGCTCACCGCCTCATATGCGACGTGCCCACCAGGTGGAACTCCACCTTGCACATGCTGGACAGACTGTGCGAGCAGCAGCAGGCCATAGTGGAGTTTCAGCTGCAGCACGCACGGGTCAGTCGCACTACGGAACAGCACCACTTCACCACCAATGACTGGGCCTCCATGCGAGACCTGTGTGCCCTGTTGCGCTGTTTCGAGTACTCCACCAACATGGCCAGTGGCGATGACGCCGTTATCAGCGTTACAATACCACTTCTATGTCTCCTTGAGAAAACACTTAGGGCGATGATGGAAGAGGAGGTGGCCCAGGAGGAAGAGGAGGAGGAAGAGGGGTCATTTTTAGCACTTTCAGGCCAGTCAGTTCGAAGTGACTCAGAGGGAGTTTTTTTGCAACAGCAGAGGCCAGGTACAAATGTGGCCAGCCAGGGCCCACTACTGGAGGACGAGGAGGACGAGGATGAGGAGGAGGTGGAGGAGGATGAGGATTAAAAATGGTCACAGCGGGGAGGCACCCAACGCAGCTCGGGCCCATCACTGGTGCGTGGCTGGGGGGAAAGGCAGGACGATGACGATACGCCTCCCACAGAGGACAGCTTGTCCTTACCCCTGGGCATCCTGGCACACATGAGCGACTACATGTTGCAGTGCCTGCGCAACGACAGCAGAGTTGCCCACATTTTAACCTGTGCGGACTACTGGGTTGCCACCCTGCTGGATCCACGGTACAAAGACAATGTGCCCACCTTACTTCCTGCACTGGAGCGTGATAGGAAGATGCGCGAGTACAAGCGCACGTTGGTAGACGCGCTACTGAGAGCATTCCCAAATGTCACAGGGGAACAAGTGGAAGCCCAAGGCCAAGGCAGAGGAGGAGCAAGAGGTCGCCAAGGCAGCTGTGTCACGGCCAGCTCCTCTGAGGGCAGGGTTAGCATGGCAGAGATGTGGAAAAGTTTTGTAAACACGCCACAGCTAACTGCACCACCACCTGATACGCAACGTGTTAGCAGGAGGCAACATTTCACTAACATGGTGGAACAGTACGTGTGCACACCCCTCCACGTACTGACTGATGGTTCGGCCCCATTCAACTTCTGGGTCTCTAAATTGTCCACGTGGCCAGAGCTAGCCTTTTATGCCTTGGAGGTGCTGGCCTGCCCGGCGGCCAGCGTTTTGTCTGAACGTGTATTCAGCACGGCAGGGGGCGTCATTACAGACAAACGCAGCCGCCTGTCTACAGCCAATGTGGACAAGCTGACGTTCATAAAAATGAACCAGGCATGGATCCCACAGGACCTGTCCATCCCTTGTGCAGATTAGACATTAACTACCTCCCCTAAACCATATATTATTGTACTCCAGGGCATTTCCTCATTCAATCCTATTTTTTATTTTCATTTTACCATTATATTGCGAGGCTACCCAAAGTTGAATGAACCTCTCTTCTGTCTGGGTGTCGGGGCCTAAATATGTGCCAATGGACTGTTCCAATGTTGGGTGACGTAAAGCCTGATTCTCTGCTATGACATGCAGACTGATTCTCTGCTGACATGAAGCCAGATCCTCTGTTACGGGACCTCTCTCCTCTGCCTGGGTGCTGGGCCTAAATATATGCCAATGGACTGTTGCAGTGGTGGCTGACGTGAAGCCTGATTCTCTGCTGACATGGAGACAGATTCTCTGTTACGGGACCTCTCTCCTCTGCCTGTGTGCTGGGCCTAAATATATGACAATGGACTGTTGCAGTGGTGGCTGACGTGAAGCCTGATTCTCTGCTATGACATGCAGACTGATTCTCTGCTGACTTGAAGCCAGATCCTCTGTTACGGGACCTCTCTCCTCTGACTGGGTGCTGGGCCTTAATATATGCCAATGGACTGTTGCAGTGGTGGCTGACGTGAAGCCTGATTCTCTGCTATGACATGCAGACTGATTCTCTGCTGACATGAAGACAGATTCTCTGTTACGGGACCTCTCTCCTCTGCCTGGGTGCCTGGGCCTAAATATATGCCAATGGACTGTTGCAGTGGTGGCTGACGTGAAGCCTCATTCTCTGCTATGACATGCAGACTGATTCTCTGCTGACATGAAGACAGATTCTCTGTTACGGGACCTCTCTCCTCTGCCTGGGTGCTGGGCCTAAATATATGACAATGGACTGTTGCAGTGGTGGCTGACGTGAAGCCTGATTCTCTGCTATGACATGTAGACTGATTCTCTGCTGACATGAAGCCAGATCCTCTGTTACAGGACCTCTCTCCTCTGCCTGGGTGCTGGGTCTAAATATATGACAATGGACTGTTGCACTGGTGGCTGACGTGAAGCCTGATTCTCTGCTATGACATGCAGACTGATTCTCTGCTGACATGTAGACAGATTCACTGTTACGGGGCCTCTCTCCTCTGCCTGGGTGCTGGGCCTAAATATATACCAATGGACTGTTGCAGTGGTGGCTGACGTGAAGCCTGATTCTCTGCTATGACATGCAGACTGATTCTCTGCTGACATGAAGCCAGATCCTCTGTTACGGGACCTCTCTCCTCTGCCTGGGTGCTGGGCCTAAATATATGACAATGGACTGTTGCAGTGGTGGCTGACGAGAAGCCTGATTCTCTGCTATGACATGCAGACTGATTCTCTGCTGACATGAAGACAGATTCTCTGTTACGGGACCTCTCTCCTCTGCCTGGGTGCTGGGCCTAAATATATGACAATGGACTGTTGCAGTGGTGGCTGACGTGAAGCCTGATTCTCTGCTATGACATGAAGACTGATTCTCTGCTGACATGAAGCCAGATTCTCTGTTACGGGACCTCTCTCCTCTGCCTTGGTGCCGGGGCCTAAATATCTGAAAATGGACTGTTCCAGTGGTGGGTGACGTGAAGCTAGATTCTCTGCTATGGGACCTCTCTCCAATTGATATTGGTTAATTTTTATTTATTTTATTTTTATTTTAATTCATTTCCCTATCCACATTTGTTTGCATGGGATTTACCTACATGTTGCTGCCTTTTGCAGCCCTCTAGCCCTTTCCTGGGCTGTTTTACAGCCTTTTTAGTGCCGAAAAGTTCAGGTCCCCATTGACTTCAATGGGGTTCGGGTTCGGGACGAAGTTCGGATTGGGTTCGGATCCCGAACCCGAACATTTCCGGGAAGTTCGGCCGAACTTCTCGAACCCGAACATCCAGGTGTCCGCTCAACTCTAGTCCCGAGTGTTAGATCCCCACCAATCTGATATTGATGAACTATCTTGAAGAAAAATCTAAGAAAACACCTTGGAGCACAGTTTTGTTTTTTCATTTTCACTTTTTTTCTCCACACTCCAAGAGTCATAACTTTTTAAACTTTAATCAAATGAAGGCTTATTTTTTGCAGGACAAGATGTACTTTTTTTAATGGCACCATTTCATTTATCAAGTCTTGTAATGGGAAACTGGAAAAACTTATTTGTGGGTGAAATAAAACAAAAAAAACAACATATTTCCACCAAGGTTTTTGGGGTTTTGAAATAAAAATTTTCACTGTGTGCTAAAAATGACATACAGTATTGTTCCTATTCTCCAGGTCAATACAATACCAATTTTTTTTATAGTTTTGCTTGAAAAACCTTTGAATAAAATCTGAATTCTCCTTGCATCACCTTTTCTAACAGCCATAACTATTTTTTTATATTTCTGTCTGTAGACCTGTTTGAGGGCTTGTTTTTTGTTGGGTGAACTATACTTTTTATTGGTACAATTTGTTTTGGTACACACAGCTTTTTAATCACTTTTAGTCAATTTTTTTGGGTGGACAGGATGAACAAAAATGGCAAATGGTGGATTGGCAGGAAAAAAATAATTCTACATTAGTTTTTGGACACAGGGTTTCTTTTTTTATTTATTGTTTCTTTTTATATGTAAAAATAGGAAAAGGGGATGGTTTCCATTTTTTATATATTTTTTTACTTTCTCCACAGTTACAGGGTACTGGTACATTTGATCTTTCAATCGCTTGTCTCATGCACTGCAATAGAATACTATTGTGGTATAGGGGATTCTGAGACACTGCCTGCTGAGCCATACCTTATGCGTGTCTTTACAGGCAGTTAACCATGACCAAACTGGGAACCTTCAGAAGCCCTTTGATTTTGCTGAACGGGCTCCTACCAAAACATAGGGAGGGACTTGGTGCTTAAATGGAAGTGGTTTGCAGTGTTCACTTGCCACTGCCATTCTGTACTGCAACTACCCATGACGCTGCTCTCTGATGAGCCGAAGAACCTGGCGAAGCGAGTTGGGGGTTGGGGCTATGAGGGTCTAGTAAGCAACAGGGTTATCTAGCACAGGTCCAAGGTTCCAGCAGGCTGGGGGTTGCCCTTTTCAGGGCGGGTGCTCCAACGACCCCTTTAGAAGTCAATGACTTTTCCGTTATTCATTCCATCATAATTGAAGTCTATGGGCTGCAAAACAGACCCATCTTGTTTCCATTATGCAGGGTAGTCCTCTCCTGCATAACGGAAATGGGAAGGGATCTGTTATGCAGGCCATAGACTTCTATTATGCCGGAATAAAGGCATTCCGTTATGTATTCCGTCATAGAATTGCGTTATGGTCTGTGGTAATGGAATCCATAACGCAATTCTGCTTTTACCACCAAACGAAGCGTGAACGAATTTCATAGCATGAAATTTGCTCGTCTCTAATTATTACTATTATTACTACCAATAATGCTAGTATTCACTACAGGGTAGTATTTGAATTATTGCTATTATATTATTTTGCTTTCAGACCAGGTTAATTTGTGTTTCTTTTTGTACAGAGACTTCAAAAGTGTAAGGTTTTTTTTAAAAGTTGGATTATTTAATTTACTTTAGTTTTATGCCATATTTTTTTTTTTTATACCACAAATAAGGGCATGTGCTAAGATATGAACATATCCAGTATTTTACAGGATAAGCTTTATGGAGAATGAATGGAGCGCAGAGTCCCTGCTCAACCTGCTGTTCCCTTCTTATGGGAAACCCGGGACCCCTGTTCTCATGATAGGCGGGGGTCCTCACAGAAGGACCACCACCAGATGCTTATCCTCTATCCTGTGGATCGGATGGGGATCAGATGATATCACGAGACAACCCCTTTAATGCAAAAATCATGCTCTTTTGCAGCCTATTTTCTTTTGCAAGTGTGTGGTACTGTA
The DNA here is from genome assembly GCF_014858855.1 of Bufo gargarizans. Taxonomy (NCBI): domain Eukaryota; kingdom Metazoa; phylum Chordata; class Amphibia; order Anura; family Bufonidae; genus Bufo; species Bufo gargarizans. The sequence continues at coordinate 36,233,968 of NC_058083.1, forward strand.
TACATATGCAAATGTAATAAATGCACTATTCAATTAATTTAAAAAATTACTAAACTAATGAAGACCTAACTGACCTAAGCTAAGAAGATGTTGAAAATACTAAAAATAACATTCTAATGTACGGTGTGTCCAATCATACTGTAAATCGGGACACTATAGTAAAAGGAATTATTATTATCATGATTTTTTTCTCTGTTTTCTCTGTATAAAACCAATATAAATATTTGATCCCTTGCATAAATGTTTATTTAATTTCAGCTTTCGAAAAAATATGGCCCCATATACAGCATTAAAATGGGCAGTGTGAAAATGGTGGTGCTGTCTGGCTACGAGACCGTGAAAAGTGCTCTTGTGGACTATGCCGACGAATTCTCAGAAAGACCTCATATCCCAATATTTGAAGAAATTAACGATGGATACGGTACTTTCAACCTACTATATTTTTTAGATTATTACATTCTCCAATAAGGATGGGTTCACCCACTATGAGTCAGAACTGAGCTACTGCAAACACCCATTCTACCTCTGATGGCTCCAGTTCCTAGACATATTACTTGCTACAGTAGAACATTAATTTGAACAAGCTTCATGTCATACAATACTACTGTACATTTCCTCTGATGCAATTGCTTCAGGGCAAAATATACAACACGACCAGAGGGATCTCCTAAAGTCAAGACATGTCTCATCAGGACAACTACTTTTTATTCTGAACTGGTCAGGGGAGAAGTTGATCACTAGCATATATCAGTATAGAGATTTACTGTATCTTTATTTAATTTTCCTGTATGCTTGAGATATCTTATGTTAGATAGAGATAAGCGGCAGGGGCTATATTCAAATTTGCAATATTTCACGAATATTTGGGCAAATATTCGTCATATATTCGCAAATTCGAGATTATTTTCTTGATTGTGAAAAACCGGCAATGTAATATTGCGTGCGAAATACGGGCGAGTGTCACTTTTGCTACATTTTCCAAGCTGCTAGAAGTTTCCTGAGACTGGAGAAAATGATTAGCACGGCAGAACATTAAAAATGGCTTTATATGCAGTTAGAGTGCTGCAATATATTTGTGATTGCGCTAATCAGCACTAATGGTGTGAATATTTTGGCGCAATAAGTGAAACTTTACATTCTAGCAGGTCTACATGTATGTATGGACAGCAGAACCTATCAGCTCCACTATATCACAATCTAACCTACACTGACTATCTCCCACTAACTATCTGTATTATATACCTTATTTTTTGCTTTATAAGACACACCCGATGATAAGACGCACCCCAGATTTTAGAGTAGGAAAATAAGAAAAAAATAATTTTCATCAGACCTCAGAATAGCCCATCAGTACCCCCAGACCTCAGATTAGCCCATCAGACCTCAGATTAGCCAATCAGTACCCCCAGACCTTAGATTAGCCCATCAGACCCCCAGACTTCAGATTAGCCCATCAGTACCCCCAGACCTCAGATTAGCCCTTAAGTACCCCCAGATCTCAGATTGGCCCATCAGTACCCCCAGACCTCAGAATAGCTCATCAGTACCCCCAGACCTCAGATTAGTCCATCAAACTTCCGACCTCAGATTAGCCCATCAGTACCCCTAGACCTCAGATTAGCCCATCTGTACCCCCAGACCTCAACTTGGCCCATCAGTACCCCCATACCTCAGATCAGCCCATCAGTACCCTCAGACCTCAGAATAGCCCATCAGTACACCCAGACATCAGAATAGCCCATCAGGCCTCAGATCAGACTAAAATAAAAAATAATCTTACCTGTCCTGCGCCGTGGCTCCTCTTCAGCTGTCGCGCTCCCATCTTTCCGGCCTGAGCTGCACTGTCACATGACTGCGTTCAGTGTCAGATCATAGTGTGCGTACTACGTCCTGACGCTGTACGTGGTCAGGACAGTGCAGCGCAGGCTGAAAAGATGGGAGCGTGACGGCTGAAGAGGAGCCGCGGCGCAGACCAGGGAGGGTAAGTTTTACCTTTGCTTGCGGCGCTTCGCTCCCCACTCCTAATACATACTAGTGAGCGCTTCCATAATGGAAGCACTCGTTAGTATTCATATTATAAGACGCACAGACATTTTCCCCCCCACTTTTGGGGGGAAAAAGTATGTCTTATACTGTAAAGCAAAAAATACGTATATAAGCTATCTATCTATGTAATGTAATGAGTGGAAAGCACAGAGCACAGCAATGACGCAGCTGTCTCTCTCAGAACTTAAAAAAATGTAGAAAATAGCTGGGGAGGTTCTTATATAGTAAGGGGTAGGCAACTTTCCTATTGTTTGCTAGGGAAGTGGCTAAGCTCAGACAAAGACATTGCAGCCTTCTCATTGGCCCACAAGCAAGAAGGGCTTCTTCTTTGCACTGTAGAGTTTTAGCTGGCAACGGCGGATGGCACGGTGGATTGTGTTCACTTGCAATGGTTTCTGGAATTATTCCTGAGCCCATTCTGTGATTTCCTTTGCAGTAGCATTCCTGTTTGTGGTGCAGTGTCGTTTAAGGGCCCGGAGATCACGGGTATCCAGTATGGTTTTACAGCCTTGACCCTTACGCACAGAGATTGTTCCAGATCCTCTGAATCTTCGGATGATGTTATGCACAGTTGATGATGATAGATGCAAAGTCTTTGCAATTTTTCGCTGGGTAACACCTTTCTGATATTGCTCCACTAGCTTTCTGCGCAACATTGTGGGAATTGGTGATCCTCTACCCATCTTGGCTTCTGAGAGACACTGCCACTCTGAGAAGCTCTTTTTATACCCAATCATGTTGTCAATTGACCTAATTAGTGTTAATTGGTCTTCCAGCTCTTCATTATTAGTGTTGAGCGCGAATATTCGATTCTCGAATTTTTTTCTCGAATATCGCAACTTCGAGATTTCGCGAATATTTCGAATATGGTTCTATATATTCGCGAAATCGAATATTCGTATTTTTTTATTTTTATTTTTTTCTCATCTGAAAATATATTGCTCTTTGCTTCTTGCTTGTGGGTCAATGAGTCCTTGGCCCACAAGCAACTGAATAGAAGCTGGAAAGATGGATCAAATATGACGAATATTCGAAATTAAGAATATATTGCTGTATATTCGTTTTTAGAATATTCGTCCTATTCTATTCTAAACCAATAATCTCGATTATAATATTCGAGCTCACGAATATTCTAACAGAAAAATCGTAATGCCTAAGGCTACTTTCACACTAGCGTTCGATCGGATCCGATCATAATAATGCAGACGGTGGCTCCGTTCAGAACGGATCCGTCTGCATTAGGCTACTTTCACACTAGCGTTCGGGTGTCCGCTCGTGAGCTCCGTTTGAAGGGGCTCACGAGCGGACCCGAACGCAGCCGTCCAGCCCTGATGCAGTCTGAATGGAGCGGATCCGCTCAGACTGCATCAGTCTGGCGGCGTTCAGCCTCCGCTCCGCTCGCCTCCGCACGGACAGGCGGACAGCTGAACGCTGCTTGCAGCGTTCGGGTGTCCGCCTGGCCGTGCGGAGGCGTGCGGATCCGTCCAGACTTACAATGTAAGGCTACTTTCACACTAGCGTTTGATCGGATCCGTTCTGAACGGATCCGATCATAATAATGCAGACGGAGGCTCCGTTCAGAACGGATCCGTCTGCATTATTTTTAGCATATAACAGCTAAGTGTGAAAATAGCCTCGTACGGATCCGTCCAGACTTTCAATGTAAAGTCAATGGGGGACGGATCCGCCTGAAGATTGAGCCATATTGTGGCATCTTCAAACGGATCCGTCCCCATTGACTTACATTGTAAGTCTGGACGGATCCGCACGGATCCGCACGCCTCCGCACGGCCAGGCGGACACCCGAACGCTGCAAGCAGCGTTCAGCTGTCCGCCTGTCCGTGCGGAGGCGAGCGGAGCGGAGGCTGAACGCCGCCAGACTGATGCAGTCTGAGCGGATCCGCTCCATTCAGACTGCATCAGGGCTGGACGGCTGCGTTCGGGTCCGCTCGTGAGCTCCTTCAAACGGAGCTCACGAGCGGACAGCCGAACGCTAGTGTGAAAGTAGCCTAAGTCAATGGGGACGGATCCGTTTGAAGATGCCACAATATGGCTCAATCTTCAGGCGGATCCGTCCCCCATTGACTTTACATTGAAAGTCTGGACGGATCCGTACGAGGCTATTTTCACACTTAGCTTTTTTTTTGCCATTTTAATGCAGACGGATCCGTTCTGAACGGAGCCTCCGTCTGCATTAATATGATCGGATCCGTTCAGAATGGATCCGATCGAACGCTAGTGTGAAATTGGCAAAAAAAAGCTGTGTGAAATTAGCCTGAGCGGATCCGTCCAGACTTTTACATTGAAAGTCAATGGGGGACGGATCCGTTTGAAGATTGAGCCATATTGTGGCATCTTCAACGGATCCGTCCCCATTGACTATGGCTACTTTCACACTAGCGTTCGTCGGTCCGCTCGTGAGCTCCGTTTGAAGGAGCTCACGAGCGGACCCGAACGCCTCCGTCCAGCCCTGATGCAGTCTGAATGGATGCGGATCCGCTCAGACTGCATCAGTCTGGCGGCGTTCAGCCTCCGCTCCGCTCGCCTCCGCACGGACAGGCGGACAGCTGAACGCTGCTTGCAGTGTTCAGCTGTCCGCCTGGCCGTGCGGAGGCGTGCGGATCCGTCCAGACTTACAATGTAAGTCAATGGGAACGGATCCGCTTGAAGATGACACCATATGGCTCAATCTTCAAGCGGATCCGTCCCCCATTGACTTTACATTGAAAGTCTGAACGGATCCGCTCAGGCTACTAGCGCACTTGCAAAATTTTTCTAAGTTATTAATGCAGACGGATCCGTACTGAACGGAGCCTCCGTCTGCATTAATATGATCGGATCCGTTCAGAACGGATCCGATCAAGCGCAAGTGTGAAAGTAGCCTTACATTGTAAGTCTGGACGGATCCGCATGCCTCCGCACGGCCAGGCTGCAAGCAGCGTTCAGGTGTCCGCCTGCTGAGCGGAGCGGAGGCTGAACGCTGCCAGACTGATGCATTCTGAGCGGATCCGCATCCATTCAGACTGCATCAGGGCTGGACGGAAGCGTTCGGGTCCGCTCGTGAGCCCCTTCAAATGGAGCTCACGAGCGGACAGCCGAACGCTAGTGTGAAACTAGCCTAATACGTGTGCCCAACCGCATGACATCACTAGTACGTCACCTGAGGTGACACCTTATGTAGATTGCGACTATAAATTGTTTTCACTGGACTCTCCACTCACAGACAGTCCAAACACTCAAGAACAATGTGCTCCGCAAAGATCCTGAGACATCGCTTTGTAAAAGCAGAGGATGAAATAATCGTAGCCGTAAGTAATATTACAGTACTTTCGCATGCATGTCAGAACGATTATTATAAGTTAATCGAGTCTAGCGAAAAATGATTTTTTTTAAGGTAAAAATAGATAATACAGATTTCTGCACTGTACTAAGTATTCTTGTTATTACACAGCACTATGTTTGTAGCCTGTATGTATGGACAACAGATACATTTATATCACATTCACAGCACATAGCACGTCCATTTTCATGTCACTCAATACACACTATATATATACGGTACCATACACTATATACCAAACACACAATATACAGTGGCGGAAATAATTATTTGACCCCTCACTGATTTTGTAAGTTTGTCCAATGACAAAGAAATGAAAAGTCTCAGAACAGTATCATTTCAATGGTAGGTTTATTGTAACAGTGGCAGATAGCACATCAAAAGGAAAATCGAAAAAATAACTTTAAATAAAAGATAGCAACTGATTTGCATTTCATTGAGTGAAATAAGTATTTGAACCCTCTAACAAAAAAAGACTTAATACTTGGTGGAAAAACCCTTGTTTGCAAGCACAGAGGTCAAACGTTTCTTGTAATTGATGACCAAGTTTGCGCACATTTTAGGAGGAATGTTGGTCCACTCCTCTTTGCAGATCATCTCTAAATCCCTAAGGTTTCGAGGCTGTCTCTGTGCAACTCTGAGCTTGAGCTCCCTCCATAGGTTTTCGATTGGATTAAGGTCCGGAGACTGACTAGGCCACTCCATGACCTTAATGTGCTTCTTCTTGAGCCACTCCTTTGTTGCCTTTGCTGTATGTTTTGGGTCATTGTCGTGCTGGAACACCCATCCACGACCCATTTTCAGTTTCCTGGCAGAGGGAAGGAGGTTGTCGCTCAGGATTTCACGATACATGGCTCCGTCCATTTTCCCGTTTATGCGAATAAGTTGTCCTGTGCCCTTAGCAGAAAAACACCCCCAAAGCAAAATGTTTCCACCCCCATGCTTGACGGTGGGGACGGTGTTTTGGGGGTCATAGGCAGCATTTTTCTTCCTCCAAACACAGCGAGTTGAGTTAATGCCAAAGAGCTCTATTTTGGTCTCATCAGACCACAGCACCTTCTCCCAGTCACTCTCTGAATCATTCAGGTGTTCATTGGCAAACTTCAGACGGGCCTGCACATGTGCCTTCCTGAGCAGGGGGACCTTGCGAGCCCTGCAGGATTTTAATCCATTGCGGTGTAATGTGTTTCCAATGGTTTTCTTGGTGACTGTGGTCCCTGCTAATTTGAGGTCATTAACTAACTCCTCCCGTGTAGTTCTAGGATGCTTTTTCACCTTTCTCAGAACCATTGACACCCCACGAGGTGAGATCTTGCGTGGAGCCCCAGAGCGAGGTCGATTGATGGTCATTTTGTGCTCCTTCCATTTTCGAACAATCGCACCAACAGTTTTCACCTTCTCTCCCAGCTTCTTGCTAATGGTTTTGTAGCCCATTCCAGCCTTGTGCAGGTCTACAATTTTGTCTCTGACATCCTTGGACAGCTCTTTGGTCTTTCCCATGTTGGAGAGTTTGGAGTCTGCTTGATTGATTGATTCTGTGGACAGGTGTCTTTTATACAGGTGACTAGTTAAGACAGGTGTCCTTAATGAGGGTGACTAATTGAGTAGAAGTGTCTAACCACTCTGTGGGAGCCAGAACTCTTAATGGTTGGTAGGGGTTCAAATACTTATTTCACTCAATGAAATGCAAATCAGTTGCTATCTTTTATTTAAAGTTATTTTTTCGATTTTCCTTTTGATGTGCTATCTGCCACTGTTACAATAAACCTACCATTGAAATGATACTGTTCTGAGACTTTTCATTTCTTTGTCATTGGACAAACTTACAAAATCAGTGAGGGGTCAAATAATTATTTCCGCCACTGTATATATATATATATATATATATATATATATATGAAAAAGGATGTATATGTATGTATGTTCCGCAAAAACTCAAAAACACAACCATCAAATTCAATAAAATTTGGTATAAACATCCCTTGCTACCTGGAAAGAAATAATGCGGGGGTCTCAGCTCTCTAGGACGTACCGTTCCCGAGATATTCCTAAAATATCACCTGCATTAGCAAATACAAGCCTGCCTCCAGCCTTTAACTTAAATCCTAACTGCCAACTGACGGACGCTATGAAGTTCACAGTTAAAGGGCCGGTCACCGTGAAATTTACTGATAAAGGGTCGACCATTGCTAAAGTCACTGTTATTTAATATATATTTCCAATAAATAAATACCCGAGCAACGCTGGGTGCACAGCTAGTTTATGTATTAAATAACAATATCAAGCATACGAAAGCAAATGATTAAACATAATAAAATATTTATTTATAAATTAGAAAGTAGGTAAAATATAAAATACTAAAAAATTAAGGCAAACTTTGTAGTTCTTGCTGTATCTCCAGGAGCTCTTCATTATGCATCTTCCTCTGCTCCTCGAGCTTCTTGTAAGCATCATCCAGCTGACGCTAATGCCTGTGTAACCGAGCCTGAAGTAGGCCTATTTTTTTTTTTTCTGCTTTTATAGCCAGCATTGACTTGGCTTCTGATTTCCGCTGCTCAAGGAGACGCCTTTTAAGTTTTCTAATAACTGTTAGGATAAAAAAAAAAAAATTACAATTACTTCCAATTATGATGAAGGCAGTTAGTGGTTTGTGTGGAGTTATTGTTACAGTACTGTCCATTTACAGAACAATTTATTTTTTATTTACAGTTTTTAAAATTATATAGTTGTTTTTTTATTATTTCAATATAGTATAATGTTATTTAGTGGGTTAATTAATGCAAGTTCATTACAGTATAATAGTATTTAGTTGGTTTCTTTGAGATGAAAGAACAATCTACACTTTTGTGTTGCTAAGCATTTCTGTTGGCCATGGCCAATATGAATAACACATTAAAGTTCTCATCTTAAAATATAACTTCTAATACAAAAGAGCTATAATTTTTTTATGCAAATTGAGGACTAAAATTTTTTTAAAGGGATTTTGGACACACTACAAAATCCAAATAGTCTTATATAGACATAGTCGTGGCACCAGGTCTCTGAGATGCCATAAATTTAAAGACAATAATACGTACTCAGCCCCTTATCTGCAAGATAATAACGGACTTATTATGATGGTCTTTGATATGTTTGTATCTTATATTTCAAAGGCCCATTTATTCCGCCATGTCTCCCTTTTTATTGTATATACGACAGATGAAGGGACTGGTGAGTTCTTGGAAGCTCGCTATGTGACATATTAGGTATTATTTTATGGCCATTAAAATGTATCATCAAGCCACCACAACTCTTATTTTGTATTTATTAAAGACAGCACAGAATTACTTGGTTATAGTTATGTAATGTTTAATGTGAATTAGTTGGATACTTTATGGTTTTAATGTAGATTACAGATTTATTTTGCTTTAAAAAAAAAAAATATATTTCTCTACTTTTCGCTTTTTTAAATCATTTTAGGCCCTTTTTGTTATAAACATCGTATGGATATTTAATTATATAGCTGTGTGCACATATTTACCCTCCTGATGGGGGGTGTAGACCTCCTTGTCCCCCTCTTCTGGAGGTGGGGGAGAGGAATCCCCTGGCTGTAATGGTCCTCCTCGATCAGTGGAGGGTCCAGGCTGCTCCTCCAACTCTTCCTCCTCACCCATTTGCTGTACAGGAGGAACGGGAACACCTGTAATCACAGAATGTTAAGAATTTAGACAAATCAACTAACAAGTCATAACAAAGGTAAATAAAATAAAAAAATATCCTATATGGAGGGATCTGCATGGGATTCTGATTATCCACACGGAGGATTTGCCTCATTATGTGTTTATATTACATGACAAAACAAGTGTTACAGATGGCTATAACGGGACTAACTTAAAAAGTAGTATGACGTAAAAGAGGTTATTTGATGGTATTATGTTGGGTATATTATATTTTTGGGCTGTCATCGTTATACTGTCTGCACAGCCGCATTTTAAATATCTGCTGTCTGTCTTCACTCACAGTTGATTTAGTTGTCATGGTCACTTTATTAATAGAAGGAGGGGTAAAGTCGCTTGCAGAAAGGTGGCGAGATGACTAGATTTCTATATGCTATTTAGGCACTGTTTAGTGCTGTTCTATTCAGCAGTTAAAGGGAGTCTGTCATGTAAAATCCTCTTTTTAGTCCACTAATATCCTGATCTCCCTTACCTTACCCCTATTACAATATTACCTTTCAGATAGCATTTAATAGGTTAATTACTGGGTGGGTGTGTGTGTGTGTGTACATATATATTTGTAGAAAGGCACAAGGGACTATAATAGATGGAAGATATGTGTCACCGCAGACCCTGGCCTGGTTGAAGTAGGAGCCACTAGTGCACGGCCATGGTCAATCTGAATAACACATGAAAGTTCTCATATTAAAATTTTACTTTTAATACAAAAGAGCTATAATATTTTTTGAATGCAAATTGAGGACAAAAATTTGTTAAAAGTGAATTTAAAAACACTACTTGACACTTCGAAGACTGGATTACATTTTTAAGAGGGATTTTGAACACACTACAAGATCAAAATAGTCTTCTATAGACATGGTTGTGGCACCAGGTCTCTGAGATGCCATCAATTTAAAGACAATAATACGTACTCAGCCCCTTATCTGCAAGATAATAGCAGACTTATTATGATGGTCTTTGATATGTTTGTATCTTATATTTCAAATGTCCATTCATTCCGCATTGTCTTCCTTCTTATTGTATATAAGACAGATGAAGGGACTGTTGAGTTCTTGGAAGCTCGCTATATGACATGGTAATTATTATTTTTGGGCCATTAAAAGGTATCAAGCCGCCACAACTCTAATTTGGTATTTCTTAATGAGAGTACAGAATTACTTTGTTATAGTTATGTAATGTTTAATTTGAATTAGTTGGGTACTTTATGGTTTTAATGTAAATTACTGAGTTTTTTTATTTGAATTTTTTATTTATTTATCTACTTTTCGCAAATTTAAAACATTTTATGCCCTTTTTCTTATAAACATTGTATGGATATTTAATTATATAGCTGTGTGCACATATTTACCCTCCTGGTTGGGGGTGTAGACCTCCATGTCTCCCTCTTCTGGAGGTGGGGGAGAGGAATCCCCTGGCTGCGATGGTCCAGGCTGCTCCTCCTCTGCCTGCTCAGCCGACTCTTCCTCCACACCCGTTGCTGCGGCCACCCTCTTTTTTGAAATTCTTCGTCGAAGAGAAGGAACAGGAACACCTGTAATCACAGAATGTTAAGAATTTAGACAAACAACTCATAAATCATAACAAAGGTAAATATATATAAAAAAAAATCCTATATGGAGGGATCTGCTTGGGATTCTGATTATGCACACGGTGGATTTGCCTCATTTTGGTGTTATATAACATGCCAAAACCATTTTTACAGATGGGTAAAACTGGCCTAACTTAAAAGGTAGGATGATGTAACAGGGGTTATTTGATGGTATTATGTTGGGTATAATAATTTTTTGGGCTGTCATCGTTATACTGTCTGCCCAGCCACATTTTTGATACAATCGTACCTTTGATATAGCATTTAATTTGTGGTTTATGAGGTTAATTTACTGGGTGAGGTGTTAGTGTGTGTGTATATATATATATATATATATAGGAGAAAGGCACAAGGGACTATAATAGATGGAAGATATGTGTCACCGAGGATCCTGGCCTCGGTGCAGTAGGAGCCACTAGTGCATATGTCCGCAGCAGTTGCTGACGGACACTTAGGTAGTTAGCATAGCTGTGAAAAGCTAATACGGGATGGCTCTTATTGGGAGTAGTCATAGAGTTGGGCGGGTGATTACTCAACACAATCCAGGCCAGGTTTGGAATGGCTTGCAAAAGTCAGCCAGCAGGGTCAGGTGGGGATGATTACATGGCTGGGTATTTGTGTTTGGAACTGAATGAAAGACCAAAGGGTCTCTGCTTGGATACAGAGGACAATGCAAGATACTCTGTGGAATTTATGGTACTGTGCCTTAGGCTACTTTCACACTAGCGTTCGTCGGTCCGCTCGTGAGCTCCGTTTGAAGGAGCTCACGAGCGGACCCGAACGCAGCCGTCCAGCCCTGATGCAGTCTGAATGGAGCGGATCCGCTCAGACTGCA